>NC_071638.1:12350708-13650585 GCF_014839835.1 Dryobates pubescens
TTGAAGCTCCATCTCAGCCACAAAAAGGCAGCTCAAGGCTGGATCAAGGAGAGGCAGCCCCAGGCATTGCAGGCTCTTGGGAGTGCAGGGATGTTTCTGGCATGGCTTGTCCACCAAAGAGAGGAACCTCACCCCAGAGACCATGGACCAGGCTCCTGGGGCAAGTCCTGCTGCTGTGCATGGTTTCAAAGATTGCAACATAGAGCTGGGCTACAAGAAAGCCAAGGTTACCACCCCGTGTCCTTCTCTGCCCCACCGTGCAGTCTGTTTCCCTCCAGGCACTGTGTGAGAAAGTGAATGTGGATTTAATTGCTGTGGTGGCACAACATCCAGATGTTTTGAATACTTCTGTTGATTCCTCCTTGTTTGTGATGTGGTTAGGGTTGCTGGCAGCAAGGTGGGGAGCGTCTTACTTTGTGTCAGGGGAGTGAAATTGATAACCCACTGTGATAATTTCATGTCTGGTCCTCATTGGAGCACTGCTGATGCCAGCAGTACTGGGTGAGACTGCACTGGAGCTGGATAAACACAGGACCCCAAGACCCCTTGGCAAGGTGGGGACAGTTTGGCATAGGCAACAGTAGCTTGAGGATGAAGGCTACTGGGTCAAGCCTATGTCCAGGGGCTGCAGGTGGAGGTGCATGAGCAGTAAGCAAGGGCTTCTGCCCTGCTCAAGTCCACCTCATCACAGTCAAACCTCTGAAGCAAAGATCTTGCGCATATTTGATCCTGAACAAAACCAAAAGGTCATGACACCGGATGCCAGTCTCCTAGATACAAAGCTGGGGCTAAAATTTACCTCTTTGACCTCACCTGGACCATCCCAGTTCTTGGCAGACCATGTCCCCATGCCACTGGAGAGATAAACTCCAGTAAGACCCCAATAGTATAGACTTCCAGCCTGGCAGTTCAGCTGCTGGTACTTGAAAGTCCTGTGAAGTCCTGCAAGATGTGGTCAGAGTGGCACTGGAAGCTGGCATATGCTTTATATAGGTATGCAGAACAGGTCTGAGCACAAACAGCATTAGAGTGACTGCATGCACTTGGACTTGGTAGCATCTTAAAGGTCTCTTCCAACCAAAATGATTCTCTGGTTCTATGATATTTTCTTCCTGTGCTTAGTTATGCATGTACTAGACCGTGCATCCCAAGACACAGCTCAGATTGCAGACTAAGCACCTCTTCTAGCTAAGGATGTTGTTCTGGAAGGGTACTGCCTGCACCTGCCTGAATGTCTGAATGTCACTTAACTGCTTTCAGTCTGTCTGTGAAGCACCACACACAGATCTTAGCTGGGCTTCATGCTAATTTCTGCCAAGTCTGTCCTCCTGTGTGCAGGGATGGTAATGGCTGCTGCAGTTCCTGGCTTCACCTTGTACCAGGTGTTTGATTAATGTCAGTCTGGTTTCATTCCTGCTGTGCCAGTTTATCACACTGAGTTGCAGGTCCCTGCTTCCTGGGAAGGTGCTTTGGGGAACTACATGCCAGTGTTATCAGAAGCAGAAGCTGTTGCAGACCTAGGCTGTGTTTTCCCACAGTCTCATCTGCGGTGAGTGTGTGCAGCTGTAACTCTCAAAAAGCTCTTTGTCCTTCTATCTTGTTCTTCTTGATGGAATAAACAGCTCCCGAGCATCCTCTTTCCATTTCCCAAAGTTGGGAGATCAGCTCTGCATCTGTGGCAGTAGCCATCCCACTAGTAGCATTCCTTGCCTCATCAGCTCAACTGGTTCCCTGAAAGCCAGTCCAGAGATCACGCAGGAGCTTGGTTTGTTTTTAAGAAGAGGAATGTTTCTGCTTTTTTATGTATGGTCTAAGGGCCCACAAAAAGAAGCATTTTCTAATTGTCCCTGATGCAATGGGTTTGGCAGCAAGAAAAATGTGGGTGGGGAGTACAACACCTATTGCAATATCCTTCTCACCTCCTCCTAGGGGGAGGGAAGAGAAGGAAAACAATTTGTCTTTGGCAAACAGTTGTGCTTTATTGTAGGGCTCAGCAGAGGAGGCTGAAGTTGTTGACTATCAACACAAGCAAAGGGCTGCACACTCACTGTAATATCTGTGCAAAAGTGCAAAAACTCTAAGCAGCCTGCAGGGCTGTGTGAAATTAACAAATGTGGTACAAACGTAGGGGAAGAAACAGAGCAGAAGGACCAGGAACCAGGACTATTTGGTTGCATTGTGATTGGTTTCATCGTGTGCTTGAATGAGTCAAATCAGGGAAGTGCTGGGGAGCACACCAGCAGAAATGGTCAGGGTAGAGGCCTCAGCACAGTGTGGCTCTGCGGCCTGCATGCTGCCTGCACAAGCAAGTGGTCACACTTAGGGGATATCTGGAGGCAGATGCCACATGGGTTGTGGCGATGGGAGCTCCTCACATGATGCTGGATGACAAAACTGAACACCTCAAAATCCCCTCAGTGTTCTTCTCGGACTTCATCACACAGCAAAGGAACAGAAGGGTAAAAGGGGTGGGGGGGAATTGCTTAGTGGTGATTAGGGACATTAGGAAAGTGCCTACTGCCTCTGTGAGCAGAGCAACACTCTTCTACCTTGCAACAGCCATCATCTTCCCTCAGCTCATCTTCACTGAGGCTGTGAAGATCAAAATAGTGGTGGGAGCTGGCAAGTAAATATCCTGGGGATTTCAGAGCCTGGGAATTACAGCAGTCTTGTGTGGAGGTAGTTACTTCTGTGGCCAACTCCTTAGCCAAGACACAAAAGACTGTTTTATGGAGGGTGCTGGAAGTGCATGGTGCAGTGCCAAGGAAGCAGCCGGGAGACTGTGATGTGTTTCAGATAATCAGATCTAACTTGTACTGAAGTGAACTCTCTTTCTGGTGGAATTTTATCTTGAAAAGGATGAGGCTTCTCTCTAAAGCCTACACATAGGGTGGTCTTGCCACAAGAGACCACCAGTGGAGGGCAACAGTATTGTCTGAGGAGACATGTTGCTCCGTGATGAGTCAAGAGGCAGCAACTGTGAAAGATTGCAGGGACTGGCAGTGGGAACTGGAGTTCCCTGTACAAACCATGAGAGTGTCCTGTGCTGCTGCTTGTGTCCTCAGTGTTCTTCTGCCCAGCCATGAAAGGCATTAACACCCAGAGAGGGGAGCTACTGGCTTTTCTGAAGCAGACCTGAGTTTGTTGGCTGCTCTCAGATGGTTGCAAACAACAATTGCAGGGAGTCATAACTGAAAGGGAACAAATAAATGGTGAGGGCTGCAGTTTAAAACCTCAGAGAGCTGAGCATGTCTGAGCTCTTTTGAAGCACATCAGCTAGCTGCCCACACCTGCTCAGAGAGCAGGACAGCTACTAGCTTTGCTGTTCTGCATTGTGCAAAGACTATACCATGCCCCAGGAAGTTGGTTTTGCAGCCTGGTTTGCTCAAAGTGAATTGCTGCGGATCTGTATTGGGTAGGGACAGGTGGTTAGACACAATGGCAGCTTGGAGCTCTGTGGGAAGCAGATGGATACAGAGAGCGGTCCCAAGTGGGGATCTATCTGGGCTGCACTTTCCCAGTTGCTTTAAGCAGACTGAAGTCTTCTTCTCTCTCCAGTTTGGGGTGTCCATCTCGCTGCTGTTTGCACAGTTGGATGGTCAGTCAGATTGTGGAACTGAAGCAACTGAGAACTGACCTCTTCTTTCTGTCCAGGTTATTTTCACCTAGGTCAGTGTGCATGTGGGTTGCCAAAGGGCTGATGCTGGCTCTGGGATGGTGATGGGAACATGTGGGAGGACCTGGGCCATATTTGTGACTGAAGATGTGGGAGAGAGGCTCCTTGCTGTCAATCAGGGTAAGCCAGGTTCCATTGGCTGCTCCAGAGGATGGGTTACAGGAGCTGTTAGAGGTGGGAAGCTGGTTCTCAACCTTATTTCTGTTCTTTTTATCCCCCTTGTTAGCCTCAGTCACAGCTGTGTGCACCTCCTGTTTCTGCAGATGCTCCTGGGAGCAGTGTGTTGTCTCCTGCTTGTTGTTGGGCTAACATCTCTTCTTTCACTCTCCTGTAGTCAGATTTCCTGGGGTAGGTTTTCAGTGTGGCTTCACGGTAACACACTTAGTTTTAGTAGATGTTAAAGGTGGCTTGCATGCTC
Source organism: Dryobates pubescens (assembly GCF_014839835.1). NCBI lineage: Eukaryota > Metazoa > Chordata > Aves > Piciformes > Picidae > Dryobates > Dryobates pubescens. Next base: position 12,354,803 of record NC_071638.1, read on the forward strand.
AGGGGCAGTTCCTGTGTCCATGGTATGTGATTTGCATTCAGTTTTGGTTTGTTTCAGCATTTATAAGATTTAAATTACAACCAAATAGTTTGCCTGATTGGTCATGTTATTACCACAGCAGCTGAGATAATCTGTGAAGCCTCTTGATTTGAGTCCCAGTGGAGGTTATAGGGGCTCCTTTAAGGAACTAACTCCTTGGGGAAGCTGGGCTTAGCAGTAGAACAGGTTACCAGCCCTCAGTCATAGCAAAAGGCCTGTGAGGGTTTTTTTGTGGCTTCTTAGGAATGCTGGCAATACTGCTGTGAAATGGGAGATAAAAGAGTACAAGATGACAGGATGGTTATTTTGTGGACTGGAAATTGCTCAGTCATTACACACAAACCCCATGTGGCTGCAACACACAAGAGGCACCTATCTTGCTCAAAAAGTATCAAAGTGGCAAAAGCAGGAGTGAACTGGAGACAGAAGATGTTCATTTTCTGACTGCTTAAATAGCTCTTGAAGAGGTGAATCAGTTGGTTTTCCCCTTTGCTTTTCTGGCAGTCAGCCTTTGGCTCTAATGAGTTCATTACAAATAACCTCGTGCCCATCTCCAGCAGGTGGAGAGGAGCAGGATGGTTCTATCCTCCTTTCCCCAGCAGCAGCCACAGGTGCTCAGCAAAGCCTTAGGACATTTTCTGGTAGTTGCTGTTTTTTTCCTGTCTTTCTTTCCAAGAAATGTCTCCTCAGCCCCAGACGTGAGCCTTGGTTGACATTTTGTGGAGGATGGATGAAAAAGGGCAGAACTGAAACTCTTCCTTCTTTTGTAAACAAAACCCAGGAGAAAAACAGTTGTTTTGAGTTTAAAGAAAATGTTTTCATTGGAGAAAGGAATAATTTCCTGAAAGACTTACAACCAAATGAAAAATGTTTCCTTCTTTCTAAAACTCTTTGGGATAAACACTGAGCATTCTGCAGCGGCTTCTCGCACTTGTAGCTGCGCTCTCTTGTTTGCTTTGCAGCAGGGACCCTGCATCTGCCTCTCCGTCTTTCCCCATGCTGTCCATGTTTGCTTCAGCCATGAACACTGCACTTAGGGCACTCCTCCACCCCTTTGCTGATGGTCTGGAGCACAAAAACGGAGTTCATCCCAAGGCAACTTGACTGCTTTTCTCTCAAACATCACCTAAAAAGGTTTCTGTTGGGTCAGCTGCCATGAAGGTAAAAGATTCATGGAATGGTTTGGGTTGGAAGGGACCTTAAAGATCATCTAGTTGAAACACCACCACCCCCCCAATCCCTGCCCCGCCATGGGCAGGGACACCTTCCGCTACAGCAGGTTGCTCAAGACCTCATCCAGCCTGGCCTTGAACACCTCCAGGGAGGGCAACCTGTTCCAGTGTCTCACCACCCTCACTGGAAAGAATTTCCTCCTAATGTATTGCCCCTTTCTGGTTCTCCTTGTCATCTGCATTTCCCAAACCAGATGCATGTCCCACTGTGACCTGTGCAGATGTCTTGTGTTACATTTTGAAGGGGGAACTTTAGCCTAGATCCTGACTGCAAAGACTGAAAGTAAATTAAATTACCATTGGATGCAAAAGGAAGATAATGATAAGGTCCTATATAGTAATACTTCATTGGGTTGCTAATGGGATATAGAGAAGAGGCATAAACAATTTTTCTTCTTCTGTCACTTCAGCTTGCAGCTTCTCTCTCTCTTCTCATGGCCTTCCCAGGGGTATCTCTGTTTTGACTGCTGTGTGAGGTAAAGGGAAGGGGGCGGGGGGTGTTGGTGAATGGGTCCCCTGGAGCTGTCTGAGGAGTTTCTGTGTTGTTTAAAAATGGTAAATATATAGTACATATATTGTATATTCTGTACATATTAATTGCATTTCATATTTCTAGATTGTAGCTTGCTTGTGAACAGAGCTTCATTTGCTCCCACCCTGAACTGAGCTGGTCTGAGCAATTTTATTTTGGGGGTAATTCTGCAAATTACTTGGGGGGTAATTTCAACCCACCTCATCTTGGGTACCTCACATGGCACTTGTGCTTTGTTCCTGGCCTGCCTCCATGGAGACTGGTCCTTGTACTGAAGTTCTTCAAGGGGTGTTGCTTGCCCTAGGCCTTTGTCCACTGCTGAGCACCGCTTCCTAAGCCAGGCCTTCTGCAAAGGTGCAAGGCAGCAAAGAGGGTGGCCAAGCATGCAGATGTGGCAGGGTTAGGGTTAGGAAAACACAGTGAAACTCTTCTAATTGGAAACTACATGACCTAACAATCCTAGGTGCTTGAGTCCTTGATACCTGGGTCTGAGGCTGCTTTTGTGCTGTCAGTTAATCTGTGTTGGGAGCTGATGGATGTCAGCACTCAAACCAGGTCTCTGCAAAGCAGCCTCAAAACGAATGGCTATGTTTATCACGCTGGGGTGGGAATTGGCTTGGCTAAGAAGGTTGCTGTGAGGGTTGAGTTTTAGTCTTGTAGCAAACCCTCAGTTTTTCTCAGTTTTTCTGGGGTGGGGTATTTTTGGTGGACACCACTCAGATCTTGTGTTGAACAGATTTTATACAGCCCTAATTTCCATTGACTTAGCAGAGCCAAGGTGTCATTTCATGCATGAAATTGTTAGCCTTGGCACAGCAGATCTGTCTGGCCTGTTTTCCTCCTCTGCTGTGTATCACTGGGGAGCAGTGGGTTGCACTGTGTCATTTGAATGCTGGGTGAAGTCCTGGCTGGGTGAAATTTGGTTGCCTGTTAATTGTTCTTGCTTGTTGATTCCTCTGAATTTTAAGGAGTGAACTGGGATGTGAGTCAGGGAGGCATGTAAAGAGGAAGAAGCCTTTATGTGTGAGACAGCATGTTCCCAAGAGCATTCACCAGCACTAAGAATGTTCTGAAAAGAAATAAGGGAACAGGCAGCCTCTTTTGCTCATGTATTTGCTACTGTATTTGCAGACAGTCTTCCCAGGGTGGTTCTCAGGTGGGGAGAAAACCTCCCACCCTAGCTGGAGGGGTGGAAGAAGCATGGTTATCACCTCATCTGGGCTGTCATGTCACCACAGTGGCACTTAGATGTGGGTTTCTTCCTTTCACCCCCGTTTCCTATCAGCCAAGTTCCCAAGAGACTGATATGCTGTCTGGAGCCTTTTCTGCAGAAGCAGCCTGGACAGCACCCCAAGAAGCAAGCATGGCTGTGCTCCACAGCTCTCCAAGCTGGGAACAGCCCCTCTAGGAAGCCATTGTACAATGGAGCTTCAGTTTTCTCCCTTGTATTGTGCTTATTTAGCTGGGAAAAAACCCAGCAGAGTGTGAGTTGTACTGGCTGCAGTCAGGCAGGATCTTCACATATGGGTGGGAATGCTATGGTCTGCAGAATTTACTGAACAAAAGCATAATGAGAGCTAATGATTGGAAGTGGAATTCAGAATTGGAGAGAAAGGGACACGTTTTAATGCAGGGGAGGATCAGCCTTTGGTGCAGAGAAGGTGGAGTCCTTATTCTGCAGGTGTCTGGACTGAGCATGGTTTTCATATCCTGTAAGCATGCCCTGGCCAAGCTGACCTTGGCTCTGCCCATGGGAAGGAAAGTCAAAGGCATGTGGTGAACACTCCCAGCTTTTGTCTTTGTCAGCATCCAAAGGGACTCTTGACTTGCCTCAGCTTTCCTGCCATCTCTGCCTCTTCTCCTCACTTCTGAGGTCACATGCTCCCATCTTTGCACAGCTCAGGGGACACAATACTTGCTTTGTTTGAGCTGTCTTCACTCAATTTGCTTCCCTTTACCTTGTCAAGCACTGGGAAGAGCTGACTTGAAAACTTTGTCCATTTAGCAGAGCTTGGCTTCGAGTCAACAACCCCAGGCTAAGAGCGTTTATCGGGCCAGGCGGCAGGAGATCAATTCTAATTCCTGAGCAGTTAGAGCTCTTCCTGTTGCGGCTGCTTTGCAGCGCACTTGGAGATGCTGAGAAGCTTTGTGCACAGGTGTTTGCAGGAGGCAGAAAGATTGATGTGTCCCTGCAGCTTTTACAACTGATCACGTCGGTCAGAACAACCTCTTTTGTCTTGTCGGAGGGAGTTTGCTTTTTTCTCCCTAAATGTTGGTTGCAGTCTGTGGGAGCCAGCTTGGTGTGGTCAGAAAGAAGGTCTGTTTGGTGATGAATGGGTATCACAGCCCGGTTCTGTGCTGGAACACACTGGTGCTCTGGGTATGTCAGCCCGGTTCTGTGCTGGAACACACCGATTGAATTGAGAAGCAACACACTTTGTTTCCTTCTTGCTTGATGTCTTGGTTCAGCGGGCAGTTTGTTTAGTGATTACTCCTTTGCCTTGTGGTTTGAAATCAACAAGAACAAATACTGAGCAAGGAGCAGCTGAGTGGCTAACTCACAGATCAGCCAGATTGTCATGGGGTCATCCTGAGCCATAGCTGGGATTCCAGTGATTTACCCGACCATGAATAACTCCCACCATAAAGCTCTAGATGTTTCCTGTGTGCCAGCAACCATCTGTGTTTGCCATCCTGTTTGGTGGCACCTATCTGGAGCAGCACCAAGAAACCCTCCAGGGGTGCCACAGGCGCCAGTAAACCCCACTCTGCAGGAGAGGCCTGCCGGCAGCAGTGGCGGACGGGCTGCAGCAGTTTGTGCCACCACACCTTGCTATTCCCTAAGCACTCAGCATCCCTGGTTAGAAGTGAAGACAGGAAAATAAGGTCCCCCTGTGCTGAAAGGGCAGCATGTTGGTAGCAGGGTTTCTAGATTGGTTTGCAGCGATGAATACTACAGGAAAATCTCTTGCTCTCCTTGACCTGGCTTGATAGGTAGCATAAAACCAATGCAACAGTCATCGTGCCACAGCATTTTTATTGTTTGGGTTTTTTGTTTGTTTTGGTTTGGTGGTTTTTTGCTTCTACAGCCTCTCCAGGAGAAGCTTGGTAGATTTGTCAGGGCACTAGTGGGGTGCTGCGCTTACTTCTTAGGGCAGGCAGCAAAGTAAACACGCCAAGAGACAGCCCTTAACTTCTCTGAACCAAGCTTCCCAGGGAAGAGCTGGGCACTGTTCATACATGTTTGGGCATGGGAAGCCCGCAGGTTCCTTTTCCCAATTGCAGACAGCTGCTGTGTGCTCTAGATATTGGGGTACCATGGACTTTAAAAACAAAGGACCTTGTAGCAATGACTGCACCAACAAAATTTGGTATTCCCACTTTTATATTAAATTTTCTTTTTATTGAGATGATGTAATTACAGGCATTTTAAAAATTATTTGCAACTCACTGGCCCTGAGAATAGGCTTGGTTGGTTTGTTTGTTTTTTGTTACATTCATTTGATTCCATCTCTTAGCCCCACACCTCAAAAAACCAAAAAGCCATCATCCATAAAAACAGACTGGAACTTTATTTAAAACAAACAGGAAGAAAAAAAATCAAAACCGAAGCATTCTGGATCTGCACACAGCTGCAGTCTGACAGAGATCTGGAGAATGTGTGGAGTTTGAAGTCTGGGGAGGGTGGCAGCAACTTAATGGTGATGGAAGGGGCCCCCATAGTGTTCTTTGGATGAAGAGGCAGTCAGAAGGTTTCACCCTTTAAGTCAAGAAAACATTCTGCTGGGGAACTGCAGCATGTCCTGCCTGACCGGCCCGTAGCTTGTTCAGACTTGTAGCAAGTTGATGGCAATGGAGGTCCCACTTAACCATACAGTGCGAAGATCTTCTGGTGGGTGTTGAGGCTAGAAAGGACCACTACAGGACATCTGGTCCAAACCCCCCCTTGGCTCCCTTCCTTAAGCCAGCTGCCCAGAATTGAGTCCAGATGTCTTTTTGCACGTCTCCAAGGATGAGTCTCCTTCATTGAGTGCTTTGATGGCAAAGACAGAAAGTCTGGATGGTTTGCTGTTGGCAGCTTCTACCCTGGGAATCAGGACGTGGGGCAGGAAGGTGGGGGTTAGGGTCAGTGGAAAGTCAGCATCACCTTCTCTAGCCCAGCTGGGCCACCAAGAGGTCCTGGAGCTCACTGTGTTAATTCTGTGTTTGTGCTCCACATATCTGCCAGTTGGATGTGAGGTAGATGGGAATCTTGTCTGCTGCAGCTGCTCTAGCCTGGTTTCATGGTTCTTTATTCATACCTAGTAAACTTCCTTCCAAGACCCAAAGGGCAGTTCAGATCCTGCAGCTCCCACAACAGGTCCCAAGCCCCTGCTGCACCACACACACCTGGCAGGAGGCAGGGGACAGCACCGGCCAGGAAGGATCCCTGTGGGACTGACCTGCTCCAAGTTCAAAGGCTGTTTTCATTCTATCACCAGCCTTGAGAAAACTTCTCTGTGGTTGTGGTGGAGAAGTTGTCTTAAGAAGTCTTTTACCTGTGAACTGGAAGAGTTTCTAACAGCCACCAAATACATTTACCCTTTGATTTAGATTCTGCAGGTGAAAGCGATTCCATTTTTGGTAAAGGTGAACATTTCCTGTACAAAACTTCCCCGGGACATTTCCCTATGGGACAGCACTGGTGGATTGTCTTTTGTTCCCTGTATTTTGCAGTGTGCACTTTGGCTGTGACAAAACCCTGTGGCTTATCAGAGCACTTTATATGGAAGGCCCCCATCATCCTGTTTTCTCTTCACCAGCTCACACAATAGCTGTATCAGGCAAAAGAAAATAGCAGAGCCATGCAGTTGTCACAGCCAGGACAGTCAAGAGTATCAATTTTTCTCTGCACAAACTTTGTTTCTTTCAGAGAATGGTAGGGGTTGGACCTCTGGAGATCCAGCCCCCCTGCTAAAGCATGGTCACCTAGAGCAGGTTGCACAGGATGGCATCCAGGTGGGCTTTGAATGACTTGCGATGGAGACTCCACAACTTCTCTGGGCAGCCTGCTGCAGTGCTCCACCACCCTCAAAGTAAAGAATTTCCTCCTCACATTTAGATGGAACTTCCTGTGTTAAGAGTTTGTAACCATGACCCCTGGTCTTATTGCTGGGTACCACTGAGAAAAGACTGGCTCCATCCTCCTGACACCCACTCCTTAAATATTCATAGGCATTTTCTGCCACTTGGACACCCTAAGAAACCAGGAAGAAGCATTCTTTACATTGATACTTCTGATCACCCTTCATCTGTTGTAGTCACCTCTTCACCCCAGCTCCTGAGACATGGCTGCAAGTTTGGTGCCTTGAGCAGGGTGACAGAGCAGAACAATTCCCTGGCCCTTTTAGCTTCAAGGGACCTTTGGTTTCAGCTCTATTAACCACTGAAGTCTCTCAGTGTCTCCCTGTGGCTGCCCATCTCCTACCTCCTGAACTCTAAGGACTTCAAAGTCAGAGCAGAGACAGATGCCAGGTTTCAGGTTTGCTCATCTCTGATACACACTCCCCTAGCTGGTTTGAGGCAGAAAAAGTCCAGTATGCGGTGTGCTGGACCTGTAACATATTATGAGTTAATAAAAAGGATGGGGATGGGAAAAGCTCCTCATCAGGTACTGGCTTTAGAAAATCTCTCCTCTTTGGAAGATGCCTACTTACACCCTTAAGCAAGCTGCTCCTTCTATGACCCGTGACTCACTCTGAAGTCTTTTGTGAGCTGCGACTGTTTAAGACAGAAGTCCCTATGCGTTGCCAAGTGCCATTTTTCCCTGGTTAGATGAACCTTCTTGTTAAACATGGAGTGAGACCAAATGGTGTGTGGTTTAATAGCTGGCAAAGGCTCTGAGGTGGGAATGGACATTGGGTTTTGGTTGAAAGGGATTAGACTGACCCATTGTTTTTTTCCCATTTCTGGTATTCAAGCTCCCATAAAAGAAGCTTTTTCTTTTTAATGAACTGGTGTTGATGTGCTTTCCTCCAAGCATGTGATTGCTGCACAGTTTCTTTACACATCTTCTCCCTTAACAAGCATCATTTCTGCTGCCAGATCTTCCTTCCCTTAAAAGAATGTCTGCTATGTATCACTAGACACTACAGACTTGCCTGTCAGGGTGGCCCAAGCAATGTGCAAGGAAAAGAGACAGCAGTTGCTCTTCTATTGGGCATCAAGGACAGCTGAGCTTCCAGTAACCAAAGCAGATGTAGCTCTTTGCCTCATACAGTGCAGCAAACCAAACTGGGGGTGTAAAAAGAGGCACCTTGCAGCCAGAACAAACCCAAACCCCAAGAAAGCATCAGGGCTGTAGGGTTTCTTATTTTTTTTTTTCCCTTGTCTTTTGAACTGTGTTCAGAATGGGCAAGCTGAGACAAACTCCCTTGATGGCAGAGCTGTGGGGTGGGGGAAGATACTGGGAGGCATAAAAAAACCCAACCACCCGAAACAACAAATCCCCAAACAAAGCTCAAATCCATTACAAGTCTATTTGGTCTCTGGTTATTACCATTAGCTTTCAGATCGGTGAATCACCTACCTCTCCAGCAGCACAAAACGATCCTGGAGAGGCTTCTGAGTAATGCAAACCATGTGATGAGTCCCTTTGCTTTCTCCCTACAGTGTAAGGAACAGTCCTTCACCTTCCACCCCAAAACTGCTACCAAACACCCCTCCCTTTTGTAATTACAGATGCTTCAGCCTTTGCTTTTTTACAGCACCCTTCGAGCTGGAATTCTGCACTGTGAGAGTTACATAGATATAAATATATGTATGAACCTTTGCCATATATACACATACATATATATATATATATATATACACACATACCTATATAGATATATATATGTATTTTTCCCCTCCTGACTGCCATCCTACTCCACTCTTTCATTTCTTTGCTAGAGGGAGGGAAACCATCAACATCAGTCTATGGCAGAGGTTTGTCACATTTATTTTTCTCCTCTCTGGAGCACTTAGGTGATTGGTTTTGGTCCATGTTCCAGCAGTTAACAGCCACTCGCAGGACTCTCTGTGAGCCCAAGCTCTGCTGGGGTGATACCCCAGCCAACACATGCAGGGTGTCTCGTCTTCACTTGACTGATATGTGTGGTGAATCATTTTGGTTACTTCCAACACATTTCCCAGCGGCAGCACATGTAAATTGAGCTGAGCAAACTGGAACCCTTGAGCAAATCCCTTCTGTGATGCTATTGTTTTATGCAGTGTTATGTCATGAGACTTGCACAGAAAATAAGAGTGCTCTGTTTCCATAGGAAAGCCTTCCAAAACAAAAAAACCCCAACAACCAAAAAAGCATAATCTGATGTCTTGTCCTATATGAGATAAGGAAAGTCAAACTGCCTGTTTATTAGGGGAAAAAAAACCCCAACAACCCCCCCCAAAACTGAAACAAACCAAAAAGAAAGAACGAACTCAAGGGAAACTTTGTAGGAACAGTGAAGTAGTGCGTAAGTCCAGGCTTTCTCCCCTTTACTTTTCTGCCAGCACCACTTCTGCCTGTTAGTTTCTTTTGTTAAGGTGCTTCAGGTCCTGCGTGGTCTTCAAGCTAAGCGGCGACCCCCAAGTACTGCTTCTGTGTTGTTGCTTCCCCTCCCACACGGTGCCAGCCATGCCGTGGCCCCCTTCAGCACTCATCTTCTTGGTATATTTGTTCATCCAGTTCCTGGGATTCAAGGTGCTCGAGGCGGTCCGTTCGGCCACTCATAATCTCATCTGGGGTCTTCATGAACCTGCAAAACAGAGACCCAAGCAGATCTTCAGTGGGCTCAGCTTTTACATTCACCAAGACATTAAGACCCCCAAATCATCTTCACTGTAGCCTCCCAATGCCTTACTATTTCTGAGATTCTTTCCAGTCTACTGCTTCTGCCCTGTTCAATCCCTTGGAAGGAAGGAAACAAACAAAATTACAGGCCCGGTGAAAAGCCAGATTTGCACCAACCCCCTCCCCCCAGTCTCTTCCAAAGAATGATATTTACTGCTCCCACATACTGTTTGCTGTTGTCACATAAGATGGTAGCATGCCACAGGTGCACTCCTTTGTGGTGTCTGGTGACAGGAACATTAAAGAAAGAACTTTATGGCCAGCACATTTCAAAGCAAAAGCACTTGCAAGTGATGGAGAGGCCTGGTTTGTGCAGGTGAGGAATACGAAACACCAAAGAACCAGTGGTGGAAAAAGGCAAGGGCTAAGTCAGAAGAAGTCCTGGGAAATGGAAAAGAAAAATCTTCTGGGCTAGAGAACTGTAAGCAAAGACAGTCTCTTCCTGTGTGACTGCAGCAAGCGTCACTGTGAGGAAGCAGCATCCTCCCTAAATGAATGCCATGGCTCCCAGCACTGATGTCTTGATGCAGAAGGTCTGCAGGGGGCTAGAAACAGAAACTGCCTCTGGGGAGGCATGGCAGCAGTAGGAAGTGGGAAAGGACATCCACCAGCCTGCAGATCAAGTCTTGCTTTTGCCAGGATGCTTTTGTGTACACAGAAAAGCTCTGGGTTTGCTTTCCGAGTTCAGTGGTGTAGGAAGAGAGCACGGCACAGGAAGGATGAGGGTTTAAACACCAGGTTTTCTTACATGTACTTCTGGAGAACTTAGGAGGAAAGATATTTGTGCTGGAAGTGTTACAACATTTCACAGCCTTTCATTAACGATGTACTGGCTGACATTCAGCAGTACAAAATGTGTTAATCAGAGGAGCTAATTTTATTTCAGGTTGATGATATGCTCAGTATCCCTGGCCCCAATGAAAACAAACCCAGGAGCCTAGTAACAGGAGCCTCGTTACTATCAGTGACCCAGAAAAATCACTGCTGAAGCTCATGGGCAAGATTTGCTTCCTCCTCTGCCGCTGAGGTTATAAACCTGACGGCTTTTCATTGGAAAATGGGAAGTCTCTCAACAAATGCATAGCACAGCCTGGAAATAACCTTTCACTAATTTTGGAAATCATGTGCACATATGCATTTAGGGGGGAAAAAAAAAAGGGGCTGTGAGTCACTGCTGTGTCACTCCCATTTGTATGCTAGAGGAGTGCTGCTGATACTAATGGTGTTACGCTGGTGAAAAACTGGCATTCAGGAGTGGTGAATCAGTGACAATGCACCAACGCCTAGGGGCCAGGCCGTGCCCTGATTTAAACCCTCTGCTCATCTTCTTCAGCTCACATCAGGATGAAATCAAACCAGAGTGGTCCCACAGCCCTCACTACCTTTTGTGTGCTCTGTTTCCTAAGCCATGTAGGAAATGGGCTGCTGTGAACTGCACCACAGTACTTCAGGTATTCTTTCTGATCTGTGTTTAAGTCTTGTCCAAGGAACTCAAAGCATGGGTATTTATTTGTGATAAAATTTGACTACATTTTTAAACTAATTACTTCTACAGAACTGCAAGCTACTGAGGAAAGAGGATCTGTGACCTCCTTTGTTGCCAAGACACTCTGGCAACCTAAAAGAAATCCTTCTCTGACTCCATTTTCCTTGAAGCTCTGCACGTATCTGCCGATGACAACTGCTTGCATGTTACTTATGAAGTCACAGTTCTGATTATTTCTGTGCTTGTGAGAAATAGCCAAGAAAGGCACATTAATGGCTTGATTTTTTGCAGCTGTTCTTTTTCTCTTCAGCTATAAATAGGTCTAAGAAAACAACATCAATATTTGTTATTGGAAATTGTGCAGAAAAATGCTTTGGGTGTTGTTCCCCCCCCCCAGTTTCCAAAGGAAATAAGGTTTGTATGCTCATGTTTTATGCTTCCTGGTGACCTTTCAATCTGTTGGTCAACTTTGGCCAAGTCTGACAGAGGAAGTGAGGTCTCCAAGGGTATTTAGTTGCTACAGTTTTGAGGAAAGAGGCAGCCTGGTTGGGAAGAGATGGACTCCTGTTACATTTGTGCCCCCACTGAAGGGACAGCATCCAAGCACTGTTCAGCATCACAGAATCCCCCCAGGCCTGTGCAGTCTTCACACAAGGCCACAGCGATCCAGGTTCCCTTGGTACTACTGCTGACAGGGCAACCTTGTTTTATCTTAAAAAATACATTCTACCTTAACACCATAAAATTAGTAAAATTGTGCAGTTGGTTCTGCCTTTGATTCCCTCTTCCCTTCACTCTCTTCCCTCTTTAAGAGCTGACATAAGATATTCCATAGAAACCTTTCCAGATGTAGATAGCTGCAGTGCTAATGCAGTTCTCTTAGCTGGTTAAGAACACAAACTCCAGCCCAGTGCCTCCCGACTGATACCATGTGGCAGTTTTAGGCTCAAGCCTAGGAAAATTTTCTACAGATTGAATAGAAAGTGGTAGAATGTAAATAAATTGCCACTGGATGCAAAAGGGAAAATAATGATAAGGCCTAAATAATCCCTGACATAAAGTTAGTTGCATAAACTAAGTCTCTTTTCAGCTTCTTCGCTCTGGCTGGTGGCTTCTGCTTAGCTGTTGCTGACCTTGGCTGTGTTTCTTTGTTGAGGCTAAGTACTAAGAAGCTACTCTCTGGCTCTTCTCTCTCATTTCCCTTGTACCGGGGGAAGGGAGCAGAGACGGGGAAGCTGTTGGTAACCCCCTGCTTTTGTCCAGGGGGATTCTTGTGTTGTTTATGAATTGTAAATATATGTGAATATTGTATATTTTGTACATATTCACTGCATTCCACATTTCTAGATTTTAGTGTGCTTGTAAATATTAGTTCATTTGCTTTTCAGCTGAGCTGGTCTGGCAGTTTTATTTTGGGGGGTAGTTTCAGTCCACGAGAGACCAATTCCAAACACATGCTGACATCAAAGCAGCCCTTGGTGCTCAGCGCTCTGTAGGTCAGGTGTATGCACTACATTCACTGGTCTTGCTTGAAGAGAGCTGGAGTGCCCTCACACTCTGCCAGTCACACTCAAGTCTGTACAAGCAATTCCCTGCTTTAATGCTGTTTCAGGCTCTGTTCCCTAAATTCCTGGTTGTATCCTCCCATCCCATGCATTTGATGAGCAGCTCTTGCAGGTCCCTCTCTTCCTTGCAGGCAGCACCAGTGAAAACATGGTCATCAGCACTTCTGTTATGCTGATGCACTTGAGGAAATGCCTGCTCCCTGCTTAGCTTTCACTGGCAGCTGTGTTTGAGAAGTCAATTTGGAGCAAGTTTCTAGCAGTTTGGCTGAGATATGAATCATTTAGCCAAGGTCTTAAACAATGGCACAGCCTGCTTGAAGCCAGGGTAAAAGATGTTGAGTCCACTGCCACAGGTCCCTGTTTGCCTACAGCGCTGCAGTTGCCCTGAAAGCTAGGGAGCACTGCTCTAGGCAGCTTCCACAAATGGGTGCCCATTGTCACCTGTGTTACAGCTCTCACAACCAAGCATCCCCCACACAATTCCCTTCCCCATCTTCAACCCCTGAGCTGTGTGTTAGAAAGGGATGGCAAAGAAAAGAACAAATTACCTGAACAAAAGCCTTTGTCCTGGCTCCTTCCGGATGATATTTAGTTTGTAGTAGTGGCGTAGGGCTCTGGACATTTTCTCATAAGTCATATTTGTTCTATTCTGTTTTTTTCAAAAGAAAATGGAAAAACAGGGTGAGATGATTCGTGAGAAGCTTCCCAAGCCTCAAAAGGAGTTGCAGAACTATGGCAGCTTGCTAAAGTAACTTGAGTTGGTTCAAGAAATTACATGTTCCATGCTTTTGCTGTTCACAGGCCCATCCTGCCCCTCCAGCCCTCATCACCAAATTTTTACAGGCCTCTTCTCACTCAGGGCAATTTGAGCAAGAAAGTCTAACAAAAACTCAGAGCGAGGTTTTTCTGCAGTCTCTTGGATCACAGGTAACAAAAGACTTCATCAGCCACAGAGGAGACAGTAGATGGAGGGAGACGTTCATGCCTAGTGGGATGTGACAGGCCTGTTCTTCACAGGACCACAGGATGGAGGGGTTGGAGGGGACCTCTGGAGATCATCAAGTCCAACCCTCCTGCCAGAGAATCTAGCACAGGTCACAGAGGAACACAGCCAGATGGGTCTTGAAAGTCTCCAGAGAAGGAGACTCCACAACCCCTCTGGGGAGCCTGTTCCAGTGCTCTGTGACCCTCCCAGTGAAGAAGTTCCTCCCCATGTTGAGATTGAACCTCCTGTGCTGTAGTTTCTATCCACTGCCCCTTGTCCTATCACAGGGTGCAAGTGAGCAGAACCTGTCCCCTCCTTGACCCCCAGCCCTCAGATATTTAGAAACATTTATTAAATCCCCTCTCAGTCTTCTCTTCTCCAGACTAAACAGCTCCAGGTCTCTCAGCTTCTTCTTGTAGGGCAGTGCTTCAGTCCCTTCATCACCCTGGTAGCCCTCTGTTGGACTCTCTTGAGCAGATCCCTGTCCCCCTGAACTGGGAAGCCCAAAACTGGATGCAATATTCCTGGGCAGAGTAGAAGGGGAGGAGAACCACCTTTGGTAGGAGCCTGACAACAGTGCTGAACAGACTGAGCCTGTCAGCAATCCCTGCTGAGATCACTGCTCCTCTGGGATTCCCCTCCATTATCCAGTTAATGCTTACAGAGCACTGTGGAGACCCAGCTGTTCCTCCCCTTGTTACATGGGTGTAAATCAAGAAGCCCATTAGGTTGTACTTCTGCTTCTGTGACAGAGCCTTCCCTTCATTCTGGGAGCTGCTAACCCCAAGGGCCATGGCCAGAGCACTTCAGGGGGCTTAAGGCATGGCCCTGCTGAAGCTGAGTGTCAAAAGGCAGAAGTGATCAGGCAGTGGTGGACCTGTATGTGGGCAGCCTCCACTTGGGGTAGCAGGATCAGTCCTTTAGGCTATATCTACCATGAAGTTTTCTTGTAGTATGAGGAACACAGGTGACTATGCTGGCAAAGATGCTCCCAGCAGAGTCAGCTGTAGGAGCAAAGCTGTGTTTGCAGGAGCAGAAGGCAGCTGCCTTGCCATGGGCAAAGCATGCCAAACCAGCAGAAGCATGCTTGTGCTCTGCCAGCCTTCATGCTGGCTTGGCACAGCTCTGTCTGTCCAACACCATGCAGAAGCCTATAGTGGTGACCCAGCTGAAGTGAACTGTCTGCCTGTCTAAACCAGCCCTGAAGAGCAGACCTCCTCTGGCTTGCCCTGACCACAGCAGCTCTGTTAAGGGAGGCCATATAAGGAGCTGCTGTGACAAAATGCAGGCTCCACTCACTGAACTACCAGGTGTGCTTCTGCAATTCCTGACGTGCTAAAAGGCCACTGAGTTTCCCAAGTGGCTGCTGTTCTGAAGTAGTTTTAGACATGAAATGTGAAGCAGGACAAGGCCTGGTTATTAGCATGGAGGTTGGGTAAGGGCAGAACTCTCCATTTCCCCAGTGTTGCAGCCCAAGCCCTCTGAGACAGATGACAAAATCTTCACCTTACTAAGCCTCTAGCTTTGTATGCAGAATCACAGAGGAACTGAGATTGGAAGGCACCTCTGGAGCTCACCTAGCCCAGTCCCTCTACTCAAACCAGGGTCAGAGACAGCTGCTCAGGACTGTGTCCAGTTGGATTTTGAACATCTCCAAGAACAGAGACTGCACAGTCTCCTCTGGGCAGCCTGCTCCAGTGTTTTACCATCTTTCTAATGAAACAGTCACAGTCCCACAGGAAATACAATGAGGGGCAATGTACAGTCCCACACCTACCCAGGTCATCTCTCCCCACATGAAGGACTTACATTGTCCCTTGTTAAGTTTCATGAAATTCCCTAGTCCATTTCTCCATTCTGTCCAGGTCCCTCTGGATGGCAGCACAACCCTCTGGTGGAACACCCAACTCTTCCCAGTATGTCCAAGGCCTTGCTGAGGCTGTGCTCTGTTCCATCATCCAGGTCATTAATGCAGATGCTAAAGAGTATTGGCCCCCTGGAGTCACATCACTACTGACTGGATTTGGTGCTGAATGACAGAGCTCAGAGGGTTGTAACCAATGGTACAGGTCTAGTTGGAGGCCCCCAGGGTCAGTACTGGCTCCAGTCATGTTCAACATCTTCATCAAGGGCCTGGATGAAGGAGCAGAGTGCAAATGTACTCTCAGCAAGTTTGCTGATGGCACACAGCTGGGGGGAATGGCTGACACCCTGCCAGGCTGTGATGCCTGGACCTGGATGGATTGCTGCACAGGGGTGAACCTTGTGAAGTTCAGCAAGGGCAAGTGTAGAGTCTTGTACCTGGGGAGGAACAACCCCCCTGCAGCAGGACAGGTTAGGAAGTGATCTGCTGGAAAGCAACTCTGTGAAGGACCTGGCAGTACTGGTGGGCAACAAGTTCACCATGAGCTAACAACATGCCCTCATGGCCAAGGCGGCCAATGGTGTTCTGGGGTGCACTAAGAGTGTGGCCAGCAGGCCAAGGGAGGTTTTCCTCCCCCTCTATTCTGCCTGTGTGAGGGGGCACATGGAATATTGTGTTCAGTTCTGGGCTCCCCAGTTCAAGAGAGACAGGGAAATACAGGAGAGTTCAATGGAGGGCCATGAAGATGGTGAGGGTACTGGGGCATCTCTCTTACAGAGTGAGGCTGAGAGACCTGGGACTCTCTAGCCTGGAAAAGACAAGACAGAGGGGATGTGACCGATGCTTACCAGTATCTAAAGGGTGGAGTTCATGAGGATGGGGCTGGGCTATTTTCAGTGCTGCCCAGTGATAGGACAAGGGGCAATGGGTACAAATCAGAACATAGTTGGTACGACTTGAACTTAAGGAAAAGCTTCTTCATTTTGAGGGTGGTGGAGCATTGGAACAGGCTGCCCAGAGACGTTGTGGAGTCTCCTTCTCTGGAGACTTTCAGCACCCACCGAGACACAATCCTGTGCAACCTGCTTTAGGTGAACCTGCTTTAGCAGAGGGATCGGACTAGATGATCCCCAGAGATCCCTACCAAACCTTACCACTCTGTGACTCAGCCCAGTGGTTCAGCCATTTACCTCACTATAATTCTTGTCTGGGTCATCCTTTTTGCTACTGTGTGAGGATGTTTTGGGAGACAATCTGAAAAGCCTTTGTAAAATCAAGATAAGCTACAACCACCATACTCCCTGCATCCACTGAGCTCATGATGTCATTGTAGATAGGTATCACAGTGGTCAAGCATGACTTCCCTTTTGGAAATTCATGCTGACTACTCCTGTATTCATCACAAACCCACAGAGATAGCTGTACATAGCTGTACATACTCAGCCCTAAACTGCAAAAAATCAGTAACTGCTTCCCAGAGAACAAAGCAGAGTTACTATTTCTGACAAGGAAATCCATAATCCTGTAGTATCTGGGGAGTGCCACAGCACAGTCTGTGAAAACTGAATCCTTGAATGGCTCAGGTTGGAAGGGACCTCCGAGATCATCTAATCTCCAACCTCTCATGGGCAGGGACACCTCTCATGCACCTCTCAGCTGCTCAAGGCTTCATCTAACCTGGCTCTGAACAACCCCAGGCAGGAGACATACACAGCCTCCCTGGGCAGCCTATTCCAGAGTCTCACCATCCTCACACTGAAGAACTTATTCCTAAGATCCAATCTAACCACCACACCTAGGAAACTAATGAATTAACTGCTTATTTTGTGGCTTTTGATGTATTACATCTGGTACCGATGCCCCTTCTCCTACATCAAACACAGAATCACAGAATGGCTCAGGTTGGAAGGGACTTCAGAGATGATCTACTCCAGCCTCCCCAACATGGCAAGGAATGCCTCTTAACTAGACTCAGCTGCTCAAGGCCTCATCCAGCCTGGCCTTTAACCACCCTGGGCAGCCTATTCTAGAGTCTCACCACCCTCATACTGAACAACTTCTTCCTCAGATCCAGTCTAACCCTGCTCTCCCTCAGCTTCAAACTATCCCTCCTTGTCCTGTCTCTAGACACCCTCAGGAAAAGTCCCTCTGCAGCCTTCCTGGAGGATCCCTGCTCTATGCTCCCTCTGGAGTCTTCTCCAGGCTGAACAAGCCCAGCTGCCTCAGCCTGTCATGGCAGAGGTGCTCCAGCCCTTGGATCATTTTTTTGTCCTCCTCTGGACTCACTCCAACAGCTCTGTATCCTTCTGCTGGGGACCCCAGACCTGGAGGCAGGATTGGAGGTGGGGTCTCAGCAGAGCAGAGTCAAGGGGCAGAATCCCCTCTCTTCCCCTGCTGCCCACACTCCTCTGGCTGCAGCCCAGCACACAGCTGCCTTCTGGGCTGCTTGAGGGCACTGCTGGCTCCTGGGGAGCTTCTCAGCAACCAATGCCCCCAAGTCTCTTTCTTCAGAGCTGCTCTCAATGCAGGTGCAGACAGGAACACAGATACAAAGTTCCTGCCCAGCTGTATTACAGAGCTTCTTGCAGACCACATCTCAGCTGAACTTACTTAGCATAGGGTTTCAGGCAGAAATGAGCTGCCTTGAGAGAGATGGACCCTTGATTCTTGGACTCTTTGCAGTTACATCCATTTACAACTAAGTGAGTTGAAACCAACCCAACAGGTTGTCTAGATGAAAGGTGGGTTTAAAGCTGGATGGTTTCTATTTCTCATGTGTACAGCATGAAAGATCACAGTGTTCCAGCAGCAGTTTATGTGCAGATGCTTTCTTCCTTCTCCCTCTGTTCATGAGTGCATCCTGTGAGAACACAAAGGGTGAAGGGGCACAGAAGCAAGCCTGCTTTGCTTCCTTACCTTGTGGTTTCCCCACAGCCGGGCCAGCCCGTTGGGATCCACTATCCGAAAGATTTTGGATTCCTTGTCCTCCCATCGGATGAAATTCTCGTACCGGCTGTCAGAAAGCAGCTGATAAACATAGTCCCAGAGCAACCTACAGTCTGTGGAGAGAGGCAAGACAATAGTGACTTCTGCCTTTGGATTCATTCTGGACACCTCTGGGTGTGTGGTGAAAGGACAGTTGGGAGCAGGGCTGAAACGGCATTTGGCCTCTTCTGATGTGTCATAGCCATAGAATCATAGAATCCTTTTGGTTGGAAAAGACCTTTAAGATCATCCTTCCTACCATGCTGTAACTTGACCAAGGTGAGAGCTAAAGCATGTCCCTCAGCACCACATCTCTGCAGCTCTGAACCACCTCCAGGGATGGGGATTCAACCACCTCCCTGAAGAGCCTGTTCCAGTCTTTCAGAACTCTTTTCAGTGAAGGAGTTTCTTCTAATGTCCAACCTACACCTCCCCTGGTACAACTTGAGGGCATTTCCTCTTGTCCTGTCAGTTTTCCTTGGGAGAAAAGACCAACCCTATCTGGCTTCAGTCTCCTTTCAGAGGGTTGTAGAGAGGCTGAAGTTTTCCCCTCAACCTCCTCTTCTCCAAGCTGAACAACCCCCAGTTCCCTCAGCTGCTCCTCACCAGCCCTGTTCTCCAGACCACAAGCTTTGTTGCCCTCTCTGGACATGGCTCCAGCTGGGGTTCACTCTGCAGGCCAGGTCCTACAAGCCTTTAAGCCCTTTGCCCTCCTTTTCTCTGCCTGACCTAATGTTGACCAAGGCCTTTACCAGTGGACAAGCTGTGTGAGGTGACCTGCTGCTCTTAGCTGAGTGTTCACTGTTGGACTGCTGCACACAAACCCACCTCTGCCGGCCCTGCTGCCCTTGCTCACTGCTTCACTGGGGAAATTAAGAACCCTGCAACCTGCTCTCCCTGCTCAAGGCTGCTCCTTCCTTCAGTGGATAAAGAACTGGCTTCAGGGCTGCACCCAAAGAGTGGCTGTCAATGGGTCCGGGTCCATGTGGAGGCCAGTGACAAGTGGAGTCCCTCAGGGATCAGTACTGGGACCAGTCTTGTTTAGTATATTTGTTGATGGCATGGACAGTGGCACTGAGGCACCCTCAGCAAGTTTGCTGACAACACCAAGCTGTGTGGTTGGTGCAGATGCCACACTGGAGGGAAGGGATTCATCCAGAGGGACCTGGACAGCCTGGAGAGCTGGGCCCAAGCCAACCTCATGAAGTTCAACAAGACCAAAGGTCCTGCAGCTGGGTCAGGGCAATCCCAAGCACCGATATAGGCTGGGCAGGGACTGGCTTGAGAGCAGCCCTGAAGAAAAGGACTTGGGGGTGTTGGTGGATGAGAAGCTCAGTATGAGCCACCAGTGTGCACTTGCAGCCCAGAAAGCCAACCAGAGCCTGGGCTGCATCAAGAGAAGTGTGGCCAGCAGGTTGAGGGGGAGGTGATTCTCCCCTTCTACTCCACTCTGGTGAGACCCCACCTGCAGTACTGTGTCCAGTTCTGGAGTCTCTATTACAAGAAGGATCTAGAGGTGCTGGAACCTCTATCCAGGCCTTCCCTGTCCAGAGAAGGGCCAAGAGGATGATCAGAGGGCTGGAGCTCCTCTGCTATGGAGACAGACTGAGAGAGTTGGAGGTGTTCAGTCTGGAGAAGAGAAAGCTCCAAGGAGACCTTATTGTGGCCTTCCAGTATCTGAAGCGGGCTACAAGAAAGCTGGGGAGGGACTTTTTAGGGTGTCAGGGAGTGATAGGACTGGAGGGAATGGAGCAAAACTATAAATTGGTAGATTCAGATTGGATGTTAGGAAGAAATTCTTCACCATGAGGGTGGTGAGACACTGGCACAGGTTGCCCAGGGTGGTGGTGGAAGCCTCATCCCTGGAGATTTTTAAGGCCAGGCTGGATGTGGCTGTGAGCAACCTGCTGTAGTGTGAGGTGTCCCTGCCCATGGCAGGGGGGTTGGAACTTGATGATCCTTGAGGTCCCTTCCAACCCTGAGAATTCTGTGATTCTATGACTCTTGTGCAACATGAAGAGTCTAAAGCATGGGCAATGTCCCAGCTTGCCTTGGGACACTTCATGTGTTAGGCAATTGACACCTAACATTTTTCAGTTTGCTTTTTGTTTTATTTCTTTAAGGTTTCTGAAAAAAACAACCCAAAACAACAAAACCCAAACAACAACAAAAAGAACCCAAGTATTATAATTACTTGAGTGCTATTGAGAGGTTAAATACTTTCTATTTGGATAATTGAATTCAAATTTCCTCTTGGCAAACACTCCTCAGGTCGCTAATTAAAGGTCTAACAGATACTTAGGTTTTACTTTAGTGTTTTTCAGTTTCATGGCAGTCTCTTGAGACGGAGGAAGCCAAGAGCTGAGCTGCTCCTACTTCCTGCTTGCAATGTGTGTGTGTGTGCACAGCACAGCGTAGTAACTGGCAGCTATGAAATATGGCAAGTGAGCTGCACAGAGCTGGGGCTTCTGCTGCTGGCAGAAACAACAGAGGCTGTACAGCTCAGCTCTCCAGAGCCCTAAGATGGCTGTAAAGTTGCATTCTACTTTGAAATCCAAAGCAGTCTTTGAGAGAGGGCTTGTTAGAGTGGTTAAAGAGCAGGCAACCAAAAACATTTCCAAGTGTATAATTACAGCTCCTACTGGTGGGGATGGCAGACCCCTAATACCCTCTCTACAGAGGCTCCTGGAGGAGTTTCAAGGAGCTGATGGCTCCTTGACAGCAGCCATGTGCATTGAGCCAGGGCTGCACGTTTCACCTTGAATCTGGTTGGATGTAATGGTGCTGATGCTTATCCATTGCTCCCTGCCTGCAAGGTGCGCCCTCCTTCACGAAAGCAAGACAACACAACAAAATCCAGCCTGAGATGCCTGGGTGGTGAATTACTGGACTAACACCTGAGCTTCAGACTTGAAGGAGAGGTAGCATTGAAATGCATATTTGTTTTTTGTTGTTCACTTAATTTTTAGAACGGATTCAGGCTAAGCTTGAATATAAATATTCCTCACACGAGAAAAAAAACCTCAGATCTGCATCTTGAGATCTTCACAAGAGAAGTCCTAAATGATCAAGGGCTCCATCTCATATTCTAAACTGACTGAGCTGCTCAGACTTGCAGAGTTATTTAGTAGGCTGATGGAATTCACAAAAAACCCACCACCACCCAACCACCCAAGCGTCTTGGACCTCTTGTTTGCTTCCCAAAGAAAACACAAAACTCCTGACGCTTCTGCTTGGCTCCTACAACCACTTAAAAAACTTGTCTGCAAAAACTGCACTTCTCTGTCAGCAACTTGAGGTATCTGACTGAGCTGCAACAACTGACCGAGCTGGCATGCATCAGTGCAACCGTGGCAACTGTCTCTCCAGCCACTGCAAACAGGAAAGCAAAAGCATTAGATCTAAACACCAGTAGGAAAGCTTTAGGCTCACTTCATTTCTTCTCACCTCTGCTGAGAGCTATGAGCATGCACACTGAAGTCATTATGGACCAGCTGATGCTTGGCAGCACAATTTAGGAGATGTCTGAGCTCTGTTTGCAGAGGACCTAAATCACTTTGCCTTTTTTCAGGTCTCACATGGGAGACCCTGAGGAATTTGAGCAAAGGCACTCAGGGTTTGTTTCTTTCTAACCACACATAGGTGTCTTTCTCCATAGAATGCCCAGTAAATACCCAGGAGGTTCTGGAGGGGCATCCCTGACTGACAGAGGAGTAACAGCTAAATAATTACTAGGCCAGTAGAGGCCATCTTTAGTAGCAGAATAGAATCTCTAGGTCAAACACTGTCAACTGGCTGCAGCGGGGGTTGGACTAAATGACCTTCGGAAGTCCCTTCTAACCCAGACCATTCCATGATTCTATGAACTCTTAGCAAGTGTAATGAATCTAGAGTAGAGCAGAGCCCTTTTGGAGTGCATTGCAAGCATATGAAACTGGTGAAACCCCAAGAAGGGGCAGTGCTAGAAAATGCTATTGAAAGGAGCTTCTCCCCTGGGAAAGGGGGCTGGTGAAGACAATACAGAAAGTCACATCCTCCAGGAAGGTCAGAAGTGTTCCCTGCATTGTCAGGAAGGAGAGAGAAATGGACAGAAGGGCTTGTGTATGGAGAGTTGTTTTGTAAGAGCAGATCACTTGTTTGAGCAAAGTCTGGGTGGTATGAAAGACTCCATGAAGACTAAATCACTTCCTTGGCTGTCAGAAGGGCCTCCAAAGGAGCAGTCACATGGGGGTACTCTCCACAGGGGGTATGTTGGCTGGTGAGCAATGGCAAGAAAGAACAAGGATGCTGCTGAGGCCACTGGTAGTTGAGTCACATTTTCAAGCGGGGAGAGTCAGGGCTGGTACCTGAATTGTTTGAGCATGTTGCAATTTCCTGCCTTTGGCTAAAATAAGCTTACTTAGAAAGTAACTCTCGCTGTAGGAGAAGGAACCATTTCCCCCAGCACACCCAGCTGAAGTGGGAAAGTGGTTAAGGAGTCCAGCAGAGTGGCAGGGCTCCTGGAAGCTGGGCTTTCCATATCCCACCACCTTCTCAGCAGTACTACTGGGCAAGGCTGAACTGTGTGGCTGGGAATGAGGGCAAACTCTACCTTCAAAGTGGAGAGCCATGGCTGCAGCTTTCTGCAGCCATGCTTCTGGAAGGAGTTTTATAGTTATGCACTAGGTAGTGATAAGATGTGCAGTACTTAGCTGGCTCTCAAAATGTGTCCCATAAGCACTGCCTTATATGTGTAAGTGGCAGCAGTTTCCTATGCCTGCTAGTAACAGCCATGGATTGTACAGTCCCAAGGTTGGCAGAGCTGAAGTAAAGCCTTTGGTGCTGCCTGCCCACTCAGTCTCCTGGATGCTGCTTGGCTGCCAGGGTTGACATTAGGCAGAGCAAAAAAGGACAGCTGCTCTACCCTGGGGAGGGTGTGAGACAGGAGACAGAGTGGTTGGGGTTTCAGGAGTAGGAAGACATTTCTCCCAAAACACCAACTGCTGGCTTTAAACCCTTCCAATAGCAGCCTCCTTGCTCTAGTTTTAACCCCTGCTTTCAGGTGGCAGAAGCACCCAAGCTTCAGCCACTCCTCTTTGTCACAGTAAAATTGCTGTTCTCTGGCTGAAAAGCTCTGTTTACTGCCCACATTAACAGCATGGTTTGGTAATGTTGCAAACAAGGGGAGGCAGTAATATTGTCATTAAAAATCCCTTGTGACAGTCAAACAGACACTGTGTGAGAGGAAGCATGCATTACAGACCCTTCCTTTCAAACATCCTTCTGAGTCCATAGGCAAAACCTTCCCCACAGACAGCAAAACTGGCACATAAATATTTCCTAATGGCTACATGATAGCATTACATCCATCCCTTACCACTCAAATGGCATCTCAGTATGATGCATCCTGGGCTGCAGCAAAAGCAGCATGGCCAGCAGATGGAGAGAGGGGACTCTGCCACTTTACTTTGCTGTGGTGAGCCCTCACCTGCAGTGCTGCGTCCGGCTCTGGAGCCCTCAACACAGGAAGGACATGGACCTGATGGAGCAGGTCCAGATGACCACAAAAATGATGAGCGGGCAGGAGCAGCTCTACTACTACGAGGACAGGCTGAGGAAGCTGGGGTGTTCAGCCTAGAGAAGAGAAGGCCCTGGGGAGACCTAAAAGTAGCCTTCCAGTACGTGAAGGGGGCTCCAAGAAGGCTGCAGAGGGACTGTTTGCAAAGGCCTGCAATGGCAGGACCAGGGACAATGGTTTGATAAGAGAGAAGAGCAGATTTAGATTGGATGTTAGGAACAAGTTCTGCACCATGAGGCTGCTGGAACACTGCAATAGGTTGCCCAGGGAAGTAGGTAAGGCCCCATCCCTGGAGATATTCAAGGTCAGGCTCTACAAGACTGGGCAACCTGATCTAGTGGAGGATGCCCCTGCTGACCGCAGGGTAGTTGGACGAGATGGCCTTAGGAGCTCTCTTCCAACCCAACCCATTCTATGATTCTATGACCTTAGGTTCTTAGTCTTTTGACAGTTGTACAGTCATGATGAATGCTCTACAATCATCTGGCTGGCAGGCAGGCACAAGCTGGGTACTCTTGATGCTGCAGTACTGGGAGTCTTGTACCTGTGTTCCCTTAGACTACATCATGCACAGGCACACATGTGCTGAAAGCCTCTTTGGTTTGGAAGATAACATTGCCTAGCCCTGCAATATTTGCTACACACAAATGAGACCACTCTGGTTTAAGTGATGCCCTCAGGACAGAATCATGCTGGACACTAACATGACTTCAGGGAGGAAGAGACCCTGCCAAAATCACATTGTCATGCTCCCTCTGACACCAGCTGAGGCCTTACCCTATGCCAAATAGGTTAGCCTAACATTTCTCCAGCATGACATCATCTGAATGAAATGGTTCTGTGATTTCTACCAGCTGAGGAGCTCTCCCAAGCCCAGGCCCCTTTATTTTACAAGGTGATTTGTGCTAAGGCTGTATTTGTGTACAGCGAAGCAAGCAAAGGCTGTTCACAACTGAGACTAATGAACAGAGCTTCTCTAGAAGTCCTCTGCTGCTCTGGTTTGCTGAAGCACACCTGAAGTGTGGTTAGGATAGCTAACAAGGTGATGCTCATGCTACCAAAATGATGAACTGGTCAAATTCAGCTGTCCACAGGTGCTATTTGAAGGTCATGACCTCCCTTCCATCTGGTCCTCCCTTTCTCCTGCTGCTTACCTTGTGCAGGCTCCTTGTAAGATTTTGCTGTGAGCTTACTTAAATCACTTAAACAGAAGACAAAAGCCCTGCAGAAAACACACATGCAGCTGGCATTCTGCTGTATGAGAGCTGAATCAGCTTGCCAGAAGATCTACAGAATCCTGCAGCCAGCAAGAAGAAGCTGACAAGACTACACTGGCAGAGAAGGTGAGGGCAGGGAAGAAAGAGGGAGATGCTTAGAAAGTCCCATGGACCCTCAGCCTGTGATCATCCCCCTTGCTGGAGAAGATGAGTAAGTCTCAGAGGAGACCATGCTACTTGTTTAAGCTAGAACCAACAGATCACAAAGGTGACTGGAAGGCAACTCCTGAGTTCTGGTTTAGGCTTGCCATGGAGGTGAACTCCAGCTGCAGTTTAACCACATCCTGTACAGTGCAGCAGGCACAGCTTTGTAGATGACCCAAGTGGACCTTGGAGCTGTGTAACTGGCACACAAAGCTCATCAGGCTGGGTGGTACTGTTGTTTGTTAGAGGAGTATGGTGAGGACTACTCAATAAGAACTTACTCTCATCAAACAAATGGAGGTTGATAAGGCTGGTACCAAGGAGAGAGAAGACACATGGCTGGACCTTATCAAATCAGCTCTTCTGTTCTTGCTAGAAGCCTTTTCCATGGCAAAAGAAATCCTGGGAGAACAACTGACAGCACACTAAGACAGAAGGGCCTGCTGCAGTAAGATCACTGCTGTGTGGAGACACAACCCATCCTCAGTAGCTGCCTAATCCCATGGCACACTTATCTGAGCAGACAAAATGAAGCCAAAGTAGTAACCGAGTGTCATGATGAAGTGGTTAAACGGCACTGAGGACTGGGGGAACACTGATCTGGGGATGGGAGCAGTCCTGCTCATCCCTGAATCCTGATCCTGCTGATCCCTGTCCAGGTTATTGAGGGAAGAGAATTCTTTCTGGGGATGCTGACTGCTGTGGGAAGCAAGATGGGAAGCTGGTACAGTACAGCCAATGTTTCTATGTGGAGAAACCTCTTGACAGACAACTGTTTGTTCAGCTCAGTAAATTCAAGCTGGGGCTGAGGAGAGAGGTTGCCAGATCTCACAATACAACAGTTGTGCACCGCTTCTGCCTCGTACCCGGCGCCGAGTGGGAGAGCAGGAACCTGAGGCTGTCATCCTGCAAACAGTTGTGCTGTGAGCTTGCAAAAGGAACACAGCAAGATGAGGCCAAGCTCTGTCTTTGGCAATAAAATCTTGTAAGGGGAAGGAGGATCCGAAAGGTTGTTATCCCTCATGTGGTTGTAGAAAAGAGCACTCAGATCACAAAGAATATGTGAACAGCTTGATAGATGGAGGATTTGCAAGCTGAACACTTAAAGCTGAAGTATGAAATCATGCCTGGGATTTTTTTTGCCCTGTTCTCTCATTCCACACTCCTGCCTCCACCAAACAGACTGTGTCTCCCATGTTAGTAAAGTGGTGTCTTTTCCTGCCCCACCACAGTGCTGGAGAGCACTCTTCCATCCATCTTGCTAAGGAAACCTCCAGTGGTTTTCGCTCAGCTCAGCCTGAAGGAAGTGTGCAATCCCCAGGGAAAACAGGGGGCATGTTCTCAGTCACAGGACAGTGTTTAGCATGGGGCTGACCCCAGTGGAGAATGAGGGTGCTCTGAGCCCACTCACCATGTCTGTCTAGCCATGGCATGTAGGTACTCCATTAAAGCAATGAGAAGGAAGACATCTGAATGATTGAGCCTTCCAATGGCTCAGGAAGTACTAGCTTCTGTGGGGACCAGAACAAGCCCTGACTGCACTTCCTGCTCCTGCAGCTCTGCAGTAAAGATAGAGGTGGCTGTAGAAGAAGTCATTTCACAGACCTGGCTGGCACAGCCTTTTCCCAGTATCAAGTGCCACAGCAGGTCGTGTCTGTCCATGGAAGTGACTTTCTTGTAGGAGAAGGTTTCAATTTACAAAGCAGTACTCTGATTCTGAAATAAAGTCACCAACTACCAAGCAACTGTATCACAGAACCACAGAATCCTAGAATGGCTTGGGTTGGAAGGGACCTCAGAGCTCATCCACTCCAACCTCCCCACCATGGGCAGGGACACCTCTCCACTCAGCTGCTCAAGGCCTCTTCCAACCTGGCCTTCAACACCCCCAGGCAGGAGGCAGCCACAACCTCCCTGGGCAGCCTGTTCCAGAGTCTCACCATCCTCCAACTGAAGAACTTCTTCCTCAGATCCAGTCTAACCCTGCTCTCCCTCTGCTTCAAACCATTCCTCCTTGCCCTGTCTCTAGACACCCTCAGGAAAAGTCTCTCTGCAACCTTCCTGCAGGATCCCTTCAGCAATGGGAAGGCAGCTCTGAGGTCCCCCTGGAGTTTTCTCCAGGCTGAACAACCCCAGCTCCCTCACCCTACCCTCACAGCAGAGGTGTTGTTGGGATTTACCCCATTTACTCCAAAGGGGTAACAATTCTGTGCCCCTTTTCCCAACCTCCACTCAGTGTGCCTACTGTGTAGTAACTGTGTCTGTGCCTATAGAGCTATGCTGTACAGAAAGAAAACAAACAAACGTGTAGCTGCATCTACACAAAGGGTTTTGCTGTCATCCTAGAGACGATGTCACATGGAGCAAATTTAGTTGCAGGGGCTCTGCTCCTACTGCAGAAGTTGAGGAGACACTGATGAGCAAGGTGCCATGTTTTGAAGTGTGGTGACATGTGATGTTTTAGCTCTGCATTTCCAGTGTTATGAATCTAAGAGCTCCATCAGCTGAGTTTGTGTTCCCCTCCTCCTTTGAAAGAAGCTTTCCAGATCAACTCCAAAGTAAAGACAATCCAAAGTCTTAGTCAGTTAGCAGGGTTTTTTCAGCAGTGTGTTTGTGAAAGACTCACTTAGCTAACCTCTCCTTCCCCTCCCCTGCAAGTTATGAGAAGTGATGGAAGTTTTTCAAACAAAAGGGTAGGAGAATCCCTCAGCCTGTTCCTTTTCCAACTGGAAACAACCAAACTGCCATCCCTACAGAGCTATGGGAATACCTCTCTGTGCTCAGAGCTAACACACAGCCCACACCCAGTCCAAGTGCTGTTTGTAGCTGTGAGCAGAACATGAGTCACTAGCTGATGCACTCCTAGCAGGGACAGCATTTTCAGTCTTGGCTGTCAGACTGTTTTTTATTGACAGGTTGCTTACATACATGCAGGGTTCATGCTGCACCCCTGTACTCCTCCATGGGTGGCAGGCTGAGGAGCTGAGGCAAGCCAGAAGCCAAGCTGGAGTTAGATCTGTTGCATGGCTTTGGCAGGGTAAGAATCTTGCCTGTCCTCATTGCAACAGCAGTCAATAGCTTTGTGGGTCAAACAGTGCCTCTGAGCAGTTTAAACATTACCTGGCTTCTCCTCAGGCTCCTGAAGGGGAAGAAACAAATCAGGCAGCTCATAGAGTCAGATAGAGCCCGGCTGGTAAGGGAACCCAGCTGACAAGAACAGCCAGCAAGCAACAGGCATAAGACTTCCCTGCCTCTAGACTTCCCCCTAAGAGCAGAACAGGTTCCAAAGTGATGGCGGGGGGGCCAGGCAGGGCATAACAACACCATCCTTCTGCACTGCATGTGGGAATGGGGAGAGGGCTGCAGCAGGCATGCACAGAGTGAACCTGGAGCTTCATGGGGTTTATTGGGTCCCTGAGGGGAAGGTCCAGCGGCACCCAGCACTGCTCTACAGCACTTTGCCTTTCACACCTACTCATCTGTTTGGTTAGCATCTGTACTGGGTGATGCTCACATAAAGAGGTTGTGCCAAATGTTTCAGTGCCAAGCACTTGCTGTGCAGTAATGAAGAAGCCTTTCAGTCCCAGAGCTAGCAGAGAAAAGGACACTGGCAGCTGGACATCCCAGGAACCTGCTCAGCAGTGTATCTTCACAAGAAACATCCTAGGTGTATCAGTGAGTTCTAAGTGACTGAATCAAAAGTGAGGTAAATACCAAAATGTCATCAGGTCACAGTATCACAGTATAACTAAGGTCAGTCTGGATATTTCCAAATCAACCTCTGTATGATAAAATGACAAAAATCATATGGATACAGAAGTGCTGGAGTGAGTCCAGAGGAGGCCACAATGACAATCCAAGGCCTGGAGCACCTCTGCTATGAGGACAGGCTGAGGGAGCTGGGATTGTTCAGCCTGGAGAAGACTCTGGGAGTCCTTAGAGCTGCCTTCCAATAGCTGAAGAGATCCTACAGTAAGGTTGCAGAGAGACTTTTCCTGAGGGTGTCTAGAGACAGGGCAAGGGGGAATGGTTTGAAGCTGAGGGAGAGCAGGGTTAGATTGCATCTGAGGAAGAAGCTCTTCAGTGTGAAGATGGTGAGACTCTGGAATAGGCTGCCCCGGGAGGCTGTGGCTGCCTCTTGCCTGGGGGTGTTGAAGGCCAGGTTGGAAGAGGCCTTGAGCAGCTGAGTCTAGTTGAGAGGTGCCCCTGCCTGTGGGGGGGAGGTTGGAGCAGATGAGCTCTGCAGTCCCTTCCAACCTGAGCCATTCTGTGAAAAATGAACCCTGTTGTAGCTGGGGAATCCCATAAAAACCCTTTGCAGGGATTCCTCTGTTGACCTTTACGCCACTGGCTGCTTTCTGGTGAGATCTAATACGTCAGTTCCCATCTGCCTAAATGCTAACAAGTGTGAGGTGGCCATGGGTATCTGAAATAAAGGACATTTCTGACACCTGAATAAAGTTTTGTGGTGAAAACCGGCCCTGGTGGAAGTCAAGAGCAGAACTCACAAGGAAGTCTCTGGGGGCAGAACTTGAGGATGGTTGCAGTGAGGGTTTCTGGTAGCTGTGGTCCCACCAGGGCTGCAGTGCATGCCTCAGCCAGGCCTCGCTGGGAGCACCTGCCAAGGTAGCAGTGCCTGCCTCTCC
Organism: Dryobates pubescens; assembly: GCF_014839835.1. NCBI lineage: Eukaryota > Metazoa > Chordata > Aves > Piciformes > Picidae > Dryobates > Dryobates pubescens. Next base: position 12,384,988 of record NC_071638.1, read on the forward strand.
TCGTCCCTTGGGGAAGTACCTTCTGTGAGACTGCAAAATCCTCAAATGCCTGCTAACAAACCCCTCCCAGTCAGAGCTGGATGGGGAGTGGAATTTCCATTCTGTGGAAGAGCTAATTTCAGTCACCAATCCTGACTGCAGCTGCATTAAAAGAAAAAAAACCCTCCCTCCCAGAGTGAAATCCTTGGAGACTATGTGGGGGCAACCAAGAGGGACTCTTAGAGCTAAATATCAGCCAGACAGCCTGCCTGCTTGCTAAAGTCCAAGGTAGGAGTGACTACCACCAAACACTGTTGCTGCTTTGAATTGGCAGTTCCAGTGGGGAAGGCTGTCCAGCACCCTGCCCTGCTAAACTCCCCTTCTGAGGTGTTTGTTATACTTTAACATTCTGAAGTAGTGAGATGATTATTGCTGCCTGAGTGACTTAGCTTCACCATTGTCTGCTGTATCTACAAGGGGATGCAAGCCTTCCTTTGGATCATCCCAACACAATCATAGAATCATGAAGGCTGGGAAAGACTTTAAGATCATCAAGTCCAACATATCCCAGCTACCATGACCACTAAACCATGTCCCGAAGCACCACATCTACAGCTTCTTGAACACCTCCCCAGGGATGGTGACTTCAGCACCTCCCTGGGCAGCCTGTTCCAACCCCTCACCGCTCTCTCACTCAAGAACCAACCTAACCCACCCCTGGCATAACTCAAACCCATTTCCTCTCATCCTGTTGCTGGTTACTTGGGAGAAGAGCCCAACACCAGCCTCACTCCAACCTCCTTTCAGGTAGCTGTAGAGAGCAATAAGAGCTCCCCTCAGCCTTCTCTTCTCCAGACTGAACAATCCCAGCTCCCTCAGCCTCTCCTTGTATGATGCCCTCCACACCGTGCCCCAGCCTCATTGCTCTTCTCTGCACACCCTCCAGCACCTCAATGTCTCAATGACCTCTAGACCTGCCAGAGTTCCACACCAGACTCATGCATACTGTGCTGAGAAGAAAGTTCAACATCATTCTAAAAATCAGCTCCAGCCATTGATGAATAATACATGGACCTTAATGAGCAACATAAAGATACTGCATGCCTCCTGCTTTGCTAAGAGTGTAAAATGGCCTTAGAGGAAGAGACAACAAGACCTTTGAGCTGAAATTCCTTGCTGTAAGAGAAAGTGCTTTACCAAGAAAATACTACTTTGAGAAACCAAAAAGGTAGGAAAGGTTTAGTCAGTGTGCAGAGGTCATTATTTTCTCTGACTAGAATCCCAGAGCTCCACTGATCAACCTCCTGACAACTGAGTATTTGTAGACAGCAACAAGGACAATCCTTGGTTTCTTTCTCAGCACCAAGTAACTGAATGCTGCACTTAAAACCAGGCTCTGTCTACAAGTGCAGAGGTTCATGAGGCTGGGAGGGCTCTTCCATCCAGGATGAATTCCTTTTACAGTTTAAAATCCCTGAGCTGGGAAGAGAACACGTTTTGGAGCACAGCCCAATGTTTCAGTCAGCAGCCCACAGGACTTCCCTGGTAGCTGTTCCTCTTCACTATCTCCCCTGGAAATCACCTACATGCTAATGGTTCAGCCAGCAGAAAGTTACTGCTCTCTTCTCACCAGTCTGATCAGGGTGTGGCTAGTAGAGTCAAGAGAGGTTCTCCTGCCCATCTATTCTGCCAGAGATCACAGAATCAGCCAGGCTGGAAAAGATCTCAGAGATCATCAAGTCCAACCACTGAAGGCAGTGAAACATCTCCCTTTGAGGACAGGCTGAGGGAGCTTGGAGCAGAGGAGCCTGAGGGGTGCCCTCATTCCTGGTGATAAAGATGTGCAGGGCAGTGTGGGAGGATGGAACCAGACTCTGCTCAGGGATGTCCAAGGACAGGACAAGGGGCACAGGGGGCAAGCTGGAGCAGAGGAGGTGCCACAGGAACAAAAGAGAAAGCTTTTCCCCTGTGAGGGTGCCAGAGCCCTGGAGCAGGCTGCCCAGAGAGGTTGTGGAGTCTCCTTCACTGGAGACATTCCAAACCCACCTGGATGTGTTCCTGTGTGACCTGCCCTGGGTGATCCTGCTCTGGCAGGGGGTTGGACTGGATGATCTCTGGAGGTCCCTTCCAACCTCTACTATTCTGTGATCCTGTGCTAAGTGCTTAGCTCTGGCACTGGACTGTTGGTAAATCTTTTCATCACCCAACACATCAGTGTTCTTCATCCATAACACAGAACTAATAGCAATGATTTTTAAGCAGCTCTCTTTAATTGATGTGTGTTTGCAGTTCAGGAGCTAAGTGGTGTGATTTTCATGGTCTCACCCAAATCCAAGTGGCAAGCCACTGATAGTCAAAAGCCTCCCTGCTAACTAGAGCAGTGTCAGGGGAGATAATCACAGCCAGGTGGGAAATAGAATTGTTAGGGTGGGAAGGGACCTCAAGAATCATCTAGTTCAAACCCCCTGCCATGGGCAGGGACACCTCACACTACATCAGGTTGCTCACAGCCACATCCAGCCTGGCCTTCAAAGTCTCCAGGGATGTGGATTCTACCACCTCCCTGGGCAACCTGTTCCAGTGTCTCACCTCCCTCATGGTGAAGAATTTATTCCATCCAATCTCAATCCACCCATTTCTATTTTTGCTCCATTCCCCCTAGTCCTATCACTATCTGACAGCCTAAAAAAAATTAGATCTATGCTGACATAAAAAGGCTCTTAAAATGAAATGACATAATAGTAATAGCTCTGAATTGGAGGTGGTGAAATGGGTAGGAAGCAGGTTTGGATTTGAACTGAATGCTATTGAGTTCAGTAGCACTGATGAAGTTGGCTTCAGGTATGAAACACAGGCTGTCTACATTTTTGGTGGTGATCCAGGTTTTGTCACCTTTAAATGGCAGTGAGCTCTTTATAGGGTCCACCTACAATTCAGGAGCTGTCACAACCTAACCAGAACAGCAGCAGCCTGTGCCTGTACAGCACGTGAGGCTTGTGGCATTTACAAATAGAGGATATGGGGCACTGATGGAAGAACAGTGGCAAACAGTTCAGTTTGGAAAAGAGAAGGCTCCAGGGAGACCTTATTGTGGCCTTCCAGTGTCTGAAGGGGGCTACAAGAAAGCTGGGGAGGGACTTCTTAGGGTGTCAGGACTGGGGGGAAATGGATTCAAGCTGGATTAGATGTTAGGAAGAAGTTCTTCACCATGAGGGAGGTGAGACACTGGAACAGGTTGCCCAGGGAGGTGGTAGAAGCCTCATCCCTGGAGGTTTTGAAGGCCAGGCTGTATGTGGCTCTGGGCAACCTGCTGTAGTGTGAGATGTCCCTGCCCATGGCAGGGGTTTGAAACTAGATGATCTTTGAGGTCCCATCCAACCCTAACAATGCTATGGTTCTATGAAATTCAGCAGAAGCCTACGATGCTGCCAGCTACCAGCTGTGAAATGCCCTGAACCCTGATCCCAGCCCTCATCTGAGCTGAATGCCTCAGTACACTTGAGGTCTTCTTGGCATGAAATACTTCAGCAGCTCTTTCAGATGACCCACCCATGCTGGTGGATCCAAGCAACACCACAAGAGCACAAGTGAAAGCAGCTAAGTGTGCAAATGTAGCCTGTGTCCAGCACTCGAGCTGCTCCACACTTGCCAAGCAACTGTGTTAGGCCCAAGTATCCACAGGCTTAGGCTCTGGTGTCCTGCAAACTACAGAGATGGCAAGGATATGGCAGTACCAGTTACAGGGCTGGTGTCGTAGGACCCAGTGCACAACCTACAGAAACCAAAAGTTCCCAAGCATGTAGGAAAACATCTGGGCCTAAATGAGAAAACTGACATCACCATCTGCTCTCCAGATCCCTCCCTGTGTTCTCTTCAGTCTAGGCTTCATTCTTAGAGAACCTTCCCTTCAGAAAAATAGGAATGAAGAAGCTGCCTGATCTTCCAGCAGTGCCTTATGGAAAGGAGATCTCCAGTGCTGCACCCAGTAAAGCAGCTTCTGTGCCATGACATTTGTTTCTTTACTTGCTGGGAACAGTGTGGGCAATAAAAGCCGACAGGAGGGACACACATGGCCGGAGGGCAGAAGTGTAAAAATATCAATTCCTGTAACTCACCTCCCTGATGGGAAAGGACCACAGACCCTGTGCTTGATGTTGCCCTAGATGGTGAGATGTGTACCTTCTGAATTTAAAGTGCTAGGCCTGAAGGAAAGAGAAGCTCTTGCTCATTAAGGCTGTGGAATAAATTTCAGGCACTAAGCACAAAACAGGACAAGGTCTTTTGAAAAGTCCTTTTGTGGGCCCGTGACACCCCCCAGCAGCTGGGTCTCACCTTAGCTCACTGCTGACACAAATGCTTGGGATGGGTTTGAGTGTGGTGTGCATTTACATCTCTCAAAGGAAATTGCTTCCTGGGCCATCCAGCGTATTCCTGAAGCTGGATTCCCTTTCCCTTCCCACTTCTCCCTGTGTATTTACAGCTCCCTTTCAAGCACAAACTCCCATTTTCTGTAGGCTCAGCTTCCTGACTCAGCAGTTGTGATGTCAGTTATTTACGATCACAAAGAAGAGACGATGCCTGTGGCTTGTGTGGGACAAAGGCAACCTTGTTCCGGTAAGAAGGGACAATCCCGGCATGAGAAGCACAGGGAAGCCTTCAAACTAGGACTCAGAGGTGGTATTTTATCAGTCCAACAATCCCCAGAATAGTAAGCTTGACACTGCTATCTCAAAGGTCAGGAATTGTTTTTGCTTTCCATAGGACTGCACTCCAGTGTGAATGCAGCGCTTGGAAAACCACCTCTCTGCAGGACAAGGCTTTGGAGACTGTTATCTTGGGAAACAGGTGGCTTGCCAGTGGACAGGGAGGCAGTGAGTGTCAAGACACAAAGGTTTTGGTACCCATGACGCATTCTGTGGTCACAGGCAAGTCACTTCTGCCCCTCTGCCTGCCTCTCCTGAAACTGGTTTACTCACATTTAACTCTCTGAACCACACAAGTGCTGGAACCTGCAGAGTGCCAGTAAACTTCTGAGGTGAGAGAGCAGCTGAAGGAAGCGCAGAACTTGTCATGCACAGCACAGTTGTGAACAAAGAGCATTAGCTTTGGTGTAGCCCAGAGAATGGCACTTACCTGCTATTCTTCCAATTGGCATGGCATGGTCCTCAGGAGGAGACACAGACACCATGATGTGGTTCATATAAGCTAACTCTTCTCGGTGGGACAGGTTGATTGGCTTTACATCCCTGTGCAGCCCATCCTCGGGAAACCTTGGTGGCTTGAAGTCGGAGTGCCTGGGGTTGAGTATCAAAGGATGCATGATGGGGCTGGGCATAAGCTGGATGACCCTGGTATTCTCCTGGCGAGGGCTGGAGGGCTTCTGAAGCACCTCAGAAGGAGGTGGGCAGTGGTTGTTTTCTATGGGGGACACTGAGAGAGGATAGGACTCCTGGTGGTTGTTCTCTTGCTGATGCCTGGTTGCTGGCACCCTGTCAGCTGGGGAGAGGTGGCGGATAGTGTTGTCCATAGGGGACTTCAGCGGACACTGATCGGGGTCTGGTGATGGACGGTGATTGTTGGTGATGGGTGACCTAGAACGATGCAACAGTTCAATGGTTGGGGGGTTGTGGTGGACTGTTTCTGTGGATGGTCTTGAAGGTCTCTGGACAAAGTTATCTGTGGAGGAAAAAACAAACCACAAAAAATACAGATTGTCTGTGTTGTGATCATGGAGTAGGATCTGACTGTCAAACTGGTAGCTGGACTTACTGAATACCCCACCTCCAATCCTGCCTCCAGTTCTGGTGTCCCCAGCATAAGAAGGACACAGAGCTGTTGGAGTGAGGACACAGAGCTGTTGGCCAAACGAGGCCACAAAGATGATCCAAGGGCTGGAGCACCTCTGCTATGAGGACAGGCTGAGAGAACTGGGCTTGCTCAGCCTGGAGAAGACAAGAGTCCAGGGGGAGCTTAGAGCAGCTTGCCAATACCTGAAGGGATTTTATAGGAAGGCTCCAGAGGGACTTTTCATCAGGGTGTCTAGAGACAGGAGGAATGATTTGAAGCTCAGGGACAGCAGGGTTAGACTGGATCTGAGGAAGAAGTTATTCAGTTGGAGGTTGTTGAGACTCTGGAATAGGCTGCCCAGGGAGGCTGTGGCTGCCTCCTGCCTCGGGGTGTTGAAGCCCAGGTTGGATGAGACCTTGAGCAGCTGAGTGTAGTTGAGAGGTGTCCCTGCCCGTGGTTGGAGTGGATGAGCTCTGAAGTCCCTTCCAACCTAAGCCATTCTCTGTTTCTGTGTTACTGCTGTCTGCTTCTGTTTCTGTGTACCTAGAAGTGCCCAATAAAATGCCACATGGATACAGATAGTTATTGCTAAACAGAATTAAATCAGCACTGTGAAAACATTCGCACTGCACTACCATGTGAGGGCTGTTCCTGGGGAAATGTGGAGACCCCATTTTGAGAAGCTGCCAGGAACAGACTTAAAGAAAGCAAGGTCTGATTCAGCTGCACTAACTAGGCTTCTGTGCAAATGCTTTGAAACTTATCTCCTGCCATCCAGGAGTGGTTCTGGCTATTGTACCAAGATGAGCACTGTAAGGCAAGATAAACAAGGAAAATGTCTCCAGGAAAATACTGAGTACTAATTTTTAGCTGGTAGAGGTGTGGGTCAAGGGTAGGCTGGATGAGGCCTTGAGCAGCTGAGTTCATTTGAGAGGTATCCCTGCCCATGGTGGGGAGGTTGGAGGAGATGAGCTCTGAGGTCCCTTCCAACCTGAGCCATTCCAGGATTTAAATTTTATCCCACGTTTAGGAGCATGTAACATATTCAGAAGGGTATTTCCCCCTTGCTTCCTTTGGCCTGTGCTGTCTGCTGATGGGCTGCCCCATACCTGCACATACATTTCTTCAGCAGGAGGATCTCTAGCATCACTTTAGCAGGAGCATACTTCCTCAGTTGTGATCCCGCACAGCAGAGCCAAAACAAATCACAGTTCTGGGTCAGCGTCTTTAGGTACCAACAATCCACCCACAAAAGGAAATGCTTGACACAAACAGTGCAAAAATCCAGCTTAGCTCAGGCCATTGATTTGGACTTGGGAAATTACCAAGAGGAAAAAAACCCCAGAGTGCAGTGACTGACAAGTTTTTATCTGAAAAAGAAAGATCAAATTTGTGTTTGTTGAAAGCCTTGGATGATAAGAGGAGGAAACTCCTGGGTCCATGTCAACAAGTGAAACAAGGAGCTGCCTGTTTATGACTGCCCCTTTGCTTGCTCCATTTGCTGTGATTCTCTTGCTCTCTTCTCAAGGCAGGGATACTTGCTAAAGATCCTGTGCAGGTGAAAACCCAGGGACTTCCACTGCCCTGGAACCCAGGCAGGCATCAGGAGAGGGATCAGCACTTATCCAGGGAAAGGCCTGATCAGAAAAAGCTCTAGTCCTGAGAAAATGTAGTGGCAGGCAGTGACAACCCTTTTGCCTACTCAGGACGCTAGGTCTACAGGAAAACCAGGCAGAAACTACCTGGCTCCAGAGCTCTTATTTCACACAGCTGTGGTCCCAAAAAAAATGCATTTGTAGAGCTGTTTAAGGTACTCACAATGAAACAGCTGCAGGATGTGGAACTCCAGAGCTATAGATTGTTCTCATTTAAATCCAAACAGCTTTAAATACCATGTGGCTAGCTAATGTGGGCTAGCCCAAGTGATGTGGAAGACCAAACAGGAATTCATTTACAGCTATACCTGCTTCTGTGGTCGTTTTCCCTTCAAGTCTGCTTGCCTTGCCAAAACAGAAAGAAAACCAACTCCCCAGATTCACTGTGTCCTATCTTCTATATGTCATCCACCCCCATCACTGTACAGTCACATGCTCTGTGCTCATTCTTGGCCTGTAAATATAGACCAGAATCTTGTATGCTTTGTCTTACTTTAAGTACCCTGGCTGTGTGGAGCAGCTATCAGGAAAGCAGAAAGCAATGCCCTGCTGTGCTTTCCACCAAGCCCCCTGCAAACATCGGTTGGCTCTGACAAGCTCCAAGCAGAACCTATCTTATCTGCTCCCAAACTATGGTGATCCTGAACCAGGACAGGGTGGAGAGAAGGTAGGGACCAAGGAACTCCTTTAAAAGTAGCAAGAGGCAAAAGCACAAATGGATAGACACCAGGGTTCACTTCCCTCCAAGAACTTTCTCTTTAAACAATTAACTAAGGAATCCCTTAATGGCTGAACTTGTTGTTTACCATAAAACAATTCAATCTCAACTCCAAGTTGTTCCACTGCCATGAATGACCCTGAACAGAATCAAACCCTCATCACATTCACTCCCTGGCACCTCTAATGACTGTAAGTTGAGCACATATGGTATATAATTTCCTGTGGGAACAGATCCACATTATCAGTCTGGCTCTTAATTCTGAGTGACCAACACTCTTTTCTTGAAGGGAAAGCTGTGAAAGGGAATTCAGCTCCCAGGAAAACTGCAGACCTGTCTGATCCATATAGGGATGGGTGGGGCTGGGAGTGAGCAATTGCCAGTGTGACAGTCACAACGATTGGCACTCTTTGCTTGCCTATAAAAGCAGTGCAGGGAATGACAGTGCAAGCTTCCTGTATGGCATTCCATCAAGTGACTCAGTGCTGAGTCAGAAGGACCACTGGAAATGTAGGTCATTCACTCTTCATTGCTTATCCCTCTGCAGGGACAGGGACTGATGCCCACAGGGCAGATTCCAAGCCAGTGCATCCTGGAGATCCCTTGAACTGCTATCAATCAATTGATTTCCAACAGTCAAACCCACTTTGACTAGCTACACTAGATGAAAAGCTTGGTCTCATCTGATTATGGATTAACTACCTTAAAGTGAAAGCATTTAGAAGCAGGATCACAAGTATGTAATCTCTTGGGAAATGGGCAAGAGAGCTGGAAGGAGAAAATGGGGAAAGATCCTAACAGAGGGGTCAGGAGGGCCAGGAGGGATCCTAACAGAGATCCATTGCTTATGAACTTTCAACCACTCAAAACTGTGCCAAAGTAACAGTTTGCAGTTTGTGAGTCAGGCAGGGTTAAACTCTGCTTCTCACATTCATTCTCCTTTTTCACTAAGCTGCTTTCTGCTGAGGGAAAATTGTAAACTTCACTGTGCTGGTTTCTGCCAAGTGACTGTGGGACAGGAAGGAGAAAGGAATGTCACAATACGTAAATGAATAAATTCCTCTGCCCATAAATTCTTGGCAGAGGTTTTCTGATTGCTCAGAGCACTGTGGCAGGCAAGCTGGAGTTTCTTCTGCTCCTTTAGAAGTTCCCTCTCACAGCAATGCAAGAGTTAATGTTTGCTCTTATAAAGGGAAAGTTTTGAGTAACACTACAGAGTTCTCTAAGTAAAACCAGTAGTGCCACCAGCAGCCACAGCACTGGGAGGAAGAGAGCAAAGTTCTTTCTGAATCATCCTTGCTCTGACAGGAGTTGGACTGGATTGCAGGGAACTTTTAAGTGACACACATGAAACCAACTAAACCTTCTTGTGAAATCCTCTCTGGAGTGAAAGCTGCCCCAGCTCATTGCCGCAGGGGTGTTTGGGAGGGCAGCTGGCGTTCCTGCGTGAGATTTGGAAATGGGACACTCGTGTATGAATGCCAAGCTTCAGGAAAAAATGGTCTCTAGGAAGTGCCTATCGTGGTACATTAGGGCAACATTGGCCAATTCAACTGGCCTGACCTGCAGCACCCTCTTCTAATCTGCAATATATACACAGCTGTGTGGAAACACTTTGGGGTGTTTGATTCTGGCCTGCTTAGCTTGGCCATGGGCAACCTGGACAGGTCTGACAGCACCCCTCAACCTCCTCTTGCAATCCCAGTGTTAAATCTTGAAATCATCTGTGCACCTTTTCTCCAGTTAGCAAGGATTAGCATGATATCCTCACTCACCTCCTCTTCACTACTTAAAACCAGAGTAACACTACTTTTGCCTAGATTTCTTTTTTAATTGACAAAAGTGAATTCTGCACAATTCTGTCACGGGAAGGATATACTAAAATGCTTGGGCTCTATATAGTTTAGGCTGCCCAGGGAGGCTGTGGCTGCCTCCTGCCTGGGGGGTGTTGGAAGGCCAGGCTGGATGAGGCCTTGAGCAGCTGAGTTTAGTTCAGAGGTGTCCCTGCCCATGGTGGGGAGGTTGGAGGAGATAAGCTCTGAGGTCCCTTCCAACCTGAGCCATTCTAGGATTCTATGATTCTCTGAAGAAAATGACATCATTCCTCACAGCTTTACCCTACTTGTCTCCATAATGGCAGCTCCTCTGAAAACAAGACAGTTACCTTCTTCATGGTTCTGGTGTAATACAACCTCTGGCTGAGCATGGATGGAGTTCCCAGGGTGGAAGAATGGTGTGAAGAGCATACGAGCTTTCCTTTGCTTCAGGATATGCTGCAGGAGTTCATACAAAACATCACCTGGAAAACACACAGCAGGAAAAACGGAATAAAAACCTACATACTGCTGAGAAGACTCATTTAGCCATCTGATGCAGGAATCCAGGGCTCCTGGGTGCTACTTTCAGACCCCCAAATGCTTGCAATGAAATCCTACATTTCACTGCTCTGCAAGGTTCTTCCCTGTACGAAAAAAAAAGGCAAAAGCAAAACTGCACATGGTGTGACTGGAAAAATGGGAGAAGGACATGGCATGGCTTTTCTTACTCTAATGCAGAGGGTTTTTTCAGGCTTTGACTGTCAGCTCAAGAGCTCTCAACCTTTACAAGTTGTAGTTAGTTCAGCATCCTACCTTATCGTAGCCTGGGGTTTTTAGATAGCTGCATCAGGACACAGAAATCTTAAATGCAGAGCCTAGGACTGATGCAGTGAGTTGCTGGGAGCAAAGCTGGTGCTTTGCTTTTGCTACTGAACAGTTCAGGCTTTAGGGGGGCGGAGACAGAAGGTGCTGTAAAGTCACTCCATGCAACACCAATGTCTGCAGGCCAGAGGCTGTCTGCTACTAAGAAACTCCAGGAATCTGATCTCACTTTGACAAGTTACTTTGGAATGACTCACAGACTTTAAAAGAATGGATAGATTTAAGGATGCTGACCAACCTTGCTGTGCTGACAACTCCTGGAGGTGCTTAAGTGCTAGAGATGCTTTAGGAACTTCTGTCCATCACTTCTGGTGTCATGGCTTGGGCTGCTGGAAAGCCCAAATGGGATCCCAAAGCTGGTTGTGTCTAGCTGTTGGAATCTCTATGTAGCTTACTGTGACAGGCAGTAGCGGACTATGGCTGTGATGCAGACTAAGGAACAAAACACCGCAGACCTAGTGCTCTGGACAGGGAAACCCTGTGAGGTGCTGGGTTACCACTGCAGAACTTTCTGCACCAAGATGACACATTCTTGAATGAAGTGATCCAGGTGCCTGCTTCTTTTTGGGTCTGCAGGCAGGCTGCTCCTCTCATCCCATCCCTTGGCCCCAGAAGTGTTGTATCTTTCCTCAGTGGTACATGTATGTCACCACCATACCTAGGAAACTAATAAACTAGCTGCTTATTTTGTGGCTTTTGATGTATTACATCTGGTACTGATGCCCCTCCTCCTACATCAAACACAGAATCACAGAATGGCTCAGGTTGGAAGGGACTTCAGAGATGACCTACTCCAACCTCCCCAACATGGCAAGGAATGCCTCTTAACTAGACTCAGCTGCTCAAGGCCTCATCCAGCCTGGCCTTTAACCACCCTGGGCAGCCTATTCTAGAGTCTCACCACCCTCATACTGAACAACTTCTTCCTCAGATCCAGTCTAACCCTGCTCTCCCTCAGCTTCAAACTATCCCCCCTTGTCCTGTATCCAGACACCCTCAGGAAAAGTCCCTCTGCAGCCTTCCTGGAGGATCCCTGCTCTATGCTCCCTCTGGAGTCTTCTCCAGGCTGAACAAGCCCAGCTGCCTCAGCCTGTCATGGCAGAGGTGCTCCAGCCCTTGGATCATCTTTTTGTCCTCCTCTGGACTCACTCCAACAGCTCTGTGTCCTTCTGCTGGGGACCCCAGACCTGGAGGCAGGATTGGAGGTGGAGTCTGAGCAGAGCAGAGTCAAGGGGTAGAATCCCCTCTCTTCCCCTGCTGCCCACACTCCTCTGGCTGCAGCCCAGCACACAGCTGCCTTCTGGGCTGCTTGAGGGCACTGCTGGCTCCTGGAGAGCTTCTCAGCAACCAACACCCCCAAGTCTCTTTCTTCAGAGCTGCTCTAAACCCACTCTGCACCCAGCCTGGATTTGTGTCTGGGACTGGCCCAACCCAGCTGCAGGACCTTGCACATTCTGTTTCATGTAACTGGTTGCACATGCCCAAGTGAGATGCACCTCACAGTGTAGGAATTCTCTCATCTTTTAAATTCTGCAGCTTTTGTTTGTCACTGCTGACATCACAGAGGAACAGGCCGCAGCAATCACAGATTATCTTGAAAAGAAGTCAGTGAAGTTGCAGTTAGGACCCTTGCATTTCTCTGGGAGGGTTTTCTCAGGTGTGTGTGGGTTTCCAGTAGCTGTTGCTATGAGATTGTAAACTCTGCACCATTTGTCCTTTGTCTCCATAAACTTCCAGGGCTCTATTTGTTAGTGCCTTACTGTGAAACAGCCAAAGCCATTCTACTTTCCATAGCTCAGCTTCCTTTATTTTTCACCATTCTGGCTGCTTTTACTGTCTCAGCAGTGACTTTAGGGCATTTTAAAGAGATGACTGCAATACCTGAAGCTCTAATTAAAAACAAAGCCTGGAGATCCCAGTTACCTTTGACATGTTTAGTACCTGAAAGGTTAAGGAGTGATTTTACCACATTATTTGCATCTCTGAATGCAGAAGTGGCATAATCACAGCTAGTGCTGTAACACTCCCAGCTGTAAGGTAGAAAATTTGTCCCTCTTTTGATTTGGCCTGACAGACTGGTGAAAATGCTCATAAAGCTGGCTATTTTTTTTGTACCTGATAAAACAGCTCTGTTTCTTCAACCACCCACGTGCAGCAGTGCTAGTCAAGAAGGTGGAAAGTCTTTTTCATGGTCTTCCTTCTCTTCTGTCTCCTTTCCCTGGCCAGCCCTAAGCAGAAGTATAGCTATGGGGCTGAGAGTCCATTTATTGCAAGGAGCACTGCAGGGAGTCTGTGTGGCTCTCCTGGTTTCACCAGGAGGGGAAAGGACACAGCTTTGATGCAGCTACAGTCTTGAAATCAACTCAATGCCTCTATGGCAAACATCATTCTATACTTCTTAAATGTCACACATGGTTCATTTCTGGGAAGTGTTGACTTAATGTCCCTTTACCTGAGTCATCTAAATTTCTAGCAACTGACTCAGATATCCTCTTAAAGGTTTCTTATCAGTGGGGAGTACCTACAGAGAAGGAGGAGAATAAAAATTGAGGGAGGAAGCCTTTCCTTTGGTTGTTTCATTCCAAATCTAGGTAAGTAAGAGCTTAACCTTCTGCATGCAAGCCAAAGGTTCCTCTCTGGGAATGCTCCAGTTCCAGCCCACAAACATTTGAATCCTACTCATTTCAAGAGCCCTCACAGCACACAGAGCAGGGGTGTAACTTGTAGGCAGTGAGGCGCTGGGGTGGTAAAGGCAGTTGCACTCAAGATACGTAATGGTGTCCCTTACAGTCCTTGCCCACATCCCCACATTCAGTATTCATCTTGCCTTAAGCAGGGCTTATCTTTTAATGTAATGACTCAAAGCAGTGTACCAGAAAGCAAAAAACCCTGTTTCCAGGCATCACTTTTCACTGCTGTATTACACTGGCAATAGATGTTCACGTGTGGCACCTCCTTCCGCACAACATTAGTCCTGTGCTTAAAAAGCTTGGTGTACACTGAACAAGTCCCCGTTGGTGAGGCAGATTCTGCAGGAGGATGGTTCTGGGGGTGTGTTCAAGGTATTCACCAAGCAGCCTGATGCAGAGTCAGTGCCACAGCTTATTGATCAGCTGGACCCAAGCAGCATCAGCTGTGCTTCTGCAGCTAGTGAGCCTTGCACAGGAGGCCTCCTCACAGCAGTTCTGTCACCACTTGGTCCAGACTCTTCACTCACCGGTCCTGACCGAGTTACAGCCTTTATTTTTACCAGGAGCACCTCATGTGGTCACAAAGGAAAAGCTCACAACTCGTGTTCAGTTAAACATCTCTGACAAAGGAGGGCAGAGACTTACTTTGACTGTAAAACTGGAGCAGACAGACTGCAGGGGATAGAAATGCAAGCAACAGACACATTTCTAAATCTTCTTTGTGAATAAATGAAGACATAATTTGAGCAATAGGCAGACTGATTCACACACCTGTCTGTGCTCTGCCTTGGGCTGGACTCCAGCACATGAGAGAATATGGGAAAGTAAAGCAAAGCCCAGAGGGGCTGTTAAATAGAGGAAAGGTCCCCGAGGGAGGAGTTTTGCAATCACTTTTAGCAGCACGTCAGCCAAGCCAACTACAAGGCAAAATGCTAATACGGGACTGTTAAAGAGGCTGGAGCACTTGATTAACTCGCTGCTGTAGCTGGGGCTGTGAAAGATAAGCCTTTGCAGGGAAGAGCTGCAAGTCACACAGTGCTGCCACAGAAGCTCCTTTTCTGGGAGTTCTGCAGGGAGTTTGGGCTGAGAAATGCTGCATGTTTGGGGCTGGATTTGCATTCAAATTTGCCTACAGCTCAGGTGTACCAGGGCTTCATTTCCTCCTTGTCCTCTTTGTCCTTGCTTCGTACAAGTGTCTCTGTACCCAGTCTCCTCCTCTTGCCCAGCCAGCCACAACAAATGTGACCATTTTCTCCTCTGACCCTCTCCAGACTTCGTGCCAGCTTTCTCTCTCTTCCCAATCACAGCTCCTGTGAATAAGCCTCACCTGAATGAGGAGACCTGTATCGAAAATCCTCTTTGGTGAGGAGCAGCAGAGCCTTGCCGTTCATCTCGAAAGTGCTGCTCTCGATCGGCCTCAAGGAGAACTCCTTCTCCGCCCACCTGAGCCACTGTGCCACATCCTCCCTGCTCCAGTAAATGGGCTGCAAACCTGTGGCAGAAGACAGTGATTGTGTTACCAAACTGAAACAAGGCATGGGAAAACTGGCAGCCATCAGTGAATCCCCCTCTGTCCCCGACCATCGCGTGCAAAGTCTCAGAGGAAGGTGTAGGAGAGGAGCACCAGGTTGTCGCTGAATTGCTTTAAGCACTGGACTGTGAAATACTTCATTTGTTTAGGCCACCTTGGTTTGTCTGTGACATGTTAAGAACTGAAAAAAAGCTTCTAGGACATTATTTCATTACAGATTTCTACTGAGGAATGGAATTTTCCTCCAGCTGCTCCTTCTGGGATGCAGAAGAAGCAGGAGGCCAAAGTGCTTGGCTGTATCCACCCTTGATGTGTGTTGCAGTTTGAGCTGGGTGCCCCCCTGGTGCATTCACTTCCTGTGTCCAGAAGTCCAGCCCAGAGGGATGGACACAGGAAATTGTGTATTTCCTACCATAATTCTTTGCACCACTATAAGATCCAGTGCGGAGTCTGGCACTTCCTCTTTCCTTCCCTCTCCGAGACTTGGTAACTGGGGGAGAGATCTCCCGGCCATGGGCCTGATTAGGCCCAAGGCCACAGGGGGATGGGCAGTCTCAGGCCTGGCCAGCTGAGACTAGCCCAGCAGAGGGAGGGGGAAGAAGGAGCCCTGGGGGTTTTGGATGCACCCTCAGGTGGGGATGGGATCTTTCTTTGTCACTGCGCTTTGGGTGTTCTGTAACATTCACTGCTTTCTATTTAAACTTTCATCACTTTTGCAATCCGTTTGCCTGAGTCGTTATTTCTGCCTGTGGTGGGGAGGGGGTCACAGAGGCTCTCTCCTAAAGTCATTGACCAAGGATAATGAAACATGGCCAGCTGCAGGAGAGCTGTGGCCATACCTCCCTCCAGGTGGCTGGGGTCTGTAAAGAGGGGCTGCTAGACACAGCCTCTGTTGAGTGGTGCTCAGTGCAGGTATGGCTAAGTAAGGTGTGCTCAGACCCCAGATACCATTATGCTGGCACCTTTGGCACTGCTTTAGCTTGTGGCTCCTGTTCAGTGAGAACATCTTAGCGATGCCCTCTGCCCACAGAAGGGTGGTGTGCCATTTGGTAGTAAAACAGCAGGTATGTTTGGTCTGGCCACAGAGTTTCCAGGGCTCCAAGGAGAATCATAGAATGATTTGGGTTGGAAAGGTCATCCAGTCCAGCCCCCATGCAGTCAGCAGGGATATCCTCCCCTACAGCAGGTTGCCCAGAGCCTTGTCAAGCCTCACCTTGATTATCTCCAGGGATGGGGCCTCAACTAAGTCCCTGGGCAACCTGTGCCACCCTCAAGGCAATCCCTTTCTCCTGGCCAGCCTGTACAGCACAGTCTAAACTACTGTGTTAACCCACAGGGATCAAACCAAGCTACCATCAAGGTCAAAGACCTTTTGCCCAATACCTTCACTAGGCCCAGGCAGAGGCTTGGGAGGTGACACAATTCAATACCTGTTTTACAGACAAATGTAAACCAGCTCTCTTCCCCTGGAGAGGAGGCAGCACAGTGAAGAGCTTTTAATACCCAGGTAGAGAGATTATCTCCAGTCCACTGGGAGATAAAAGCTTTCCTTCCTCTTTTCCCCCCGAGATGACTCATTGTTTGACTTGCTACAATGTGTTGCACAGAAATGAAAGCTTCACACTGTGCCTAGAACATAAAATTTGCTGTATCTGATCAAATCTCTGGTACAGAGCCTCTGGCATGGGCTAATGCCTTACGCTTCAGAGGAAGATGAACCTCCCTTCCTCATACTCCACCTGGCTGATTGTATGCTGCACATGGGAAGAAATTTCCTTCCTGGCACACCATGCTCCAAGATCTGATTACTTTCCTCCAGAAGCACTAAAAGAAACCTGGGAGAGTTTTCCTGCTTGGTTTTAGTTTGTTTTTCACTTGTTTCTCTGTTCTAGCAGAAGGTCCAATACAGTGAGCTGCAATCTGCTGCTGTGCCAGATTCCTAGACAGTGGCTTTGGAAAGTCCCAGAGCCACAGCTGCACACAGAACTAAATCTCAGCTGGAGAAGGAATTGAGATGGAGCCTGAGAAATGGTTAGAGCTGACCTTAGGAAGAGGCGTCTGCATGGCAGTGCAAGAATTTCCACTGGATTCCAGCCGCCCCTGTAGCACTGTTCTGTGCCACACAGACACAAGCAGTAGCATTTATTTATTGATGAAGGACTTCAGTTCTCTTCTCCCTGTTGAAGTAAGGTCTGCTTACTGGGCTCTGAGTTTTCTGCAGGACCTTTCTTTTTCAGGGGCCTGGGGTGAGCTGTAGATCTGCTCAGACACACGGCAGCTGCCATCCCAAATGCCAGAAGGAGGTTCATCTCCTGGCTGTTTCTGCAGAAACCCAGCCCCCAGGCCACTGCTCAGCAGCATGCACAAGCACATTGACTGCAGCTCAGAAAGCAAGAAGCCAGGCGTGATGCAGCCAGACTATATTGTAGGGAAGAGTTCCACAGACCACCCCAGGAATGCTTGGAATACCCCTGCATGGCTGCTTCTGCCTCTCCCTTTTCCTTGCTACATTTCCCAAAGGATCACTGCCACGTGGAAATCCAACTGGCTTCTGATGTGGACTTCACAAACACGAGGCAAGAAGCAAAACAAAACAGCAGTGGAAAAATCAGGGCAACGTGGACAGAGCTCTGTGATAACTTCCCATGAGGTGCTGGCTCCAGTAAAGATAACAATATCACGATTGAAGCCCTCCCTGTGCAAACACACAGCAATGTTTCCTATGTGCTGGTAACAAGGGATTTTTGCCCTCCACTGAACTCATACAAAAGCCCCGTGGCTGAATAGAGGTTCAGACCCATCAGCACTAGATCCAGAACAGCCAAATAAGCCACACGGCCTGGGACAAGCCAGGTGTGCTGTGCTGGCAAACCTGAAACAGGCCCAGTGCTTCACACTGCAAATCAAACTCTGCTGAGCTTCAGCAGCATCTCCAAAGCTTGTGAGAAAAGTCCTAGAGTTGTATGACCTCTCTCAACTCATACAACTCTGGGGCCTAGAGCAGCCAAGTGAGGGAAGGTCCCTGGCCATTGCAGGGGAGTTGGAGTAGATGATCTCTGACGTCCATTCTAGCCTAAGCCATTCTGTCATTCTATGACCTAGAGGCTTCTAGCTACTGAGAATCAGCAAGCAGCCCTTCTAAGTCAGTCTGGCTACCACTAAAATCAGCGAGTGGAGGTGCCACTTCTCCACCCACAAGGTGATTCCATAATTAAATCATTACACTTTGTTTGGAAGATAAAGTGCCATAAACCAAGTTACCTCCTTTTCCCTAGTCGGACTGCCTCTTCTCTCATCTCCTTCCCTCCCTGCCCTGCCACTTTCCTGGGAAGTTAGTTTCTTCTAAAAAACATGATCACAGAATGGTAGAGGTTGGAGGGGACCTCTGAAGATCATCTAGTCCAATCCCCCTGCTAGCACGGGATCACCTAGATCCCAGCCCAGTTGCCTGCCTCCACTGCATACCCGTCTGCTTTGTGAGCCTGAAGCAGCTCAGCCCCATGAGGCTTTTCTGTGGGTGCTGAGCGGTGTTGCTGAAGTGCTTCAGAAACTGCTATACAAAAAATAATTCTTTCATGTGGAGTACAGCATTGAATCAACTTGGATCCCCCTTTCTTTGCCCTCTCTTAAGAAGCAGCAGTTGGTTCTGTGAAAACAAGGGCACCAGAGGGTTGGGTTTGCAGCTGAAGGATTTTACAGCACGGCATCCGCAGCTATCGGTAGGTCCTGAAAACGCTTTCCTGTACTCTCTGTGAAAGGAAAACTAATCCTGCTTAGACAGGTTTCTTTTCTAGATGCTGTTTGGTTATTTTCCTCTCTCCAACTTCTCTTCTATTGTCATGCTTGTGGTGAAGGAAAATGGGCACTTTTTATCTCCCCAGTTTTAGCCTCTGTGAAAGCACTGTCAACTAACAAGGACATTGACCAGGCAGAAAACTGAGGAAAATCAGTGCTGGGTTAGGAAATGGGGATGGCGTTTCGCCTGCTGAGCCACCTGTGCTTTGCTGCTTTCATTAGGTGTGGATCAGACACCGGGGATGTTGCCTTTCTCCCACTGGTCAGTGTCACCACAGACTTCAGAGAGTGAATTTTGACCTTAGAGTCAGAGCTGGCTCTGCTCCCACCCCTGCCACTGCTCCACTGGCTGAAATCTGGCAAGCATCCCCAACCTGGATCTTCCTATCTGTGCGGTGTGAAAATAAACAGCAAAAACTTATTGAACTTAATAGCCAAAAGCAGGTTAGACAAACAAATGTCACCCATCAGAACCTGGCTTTGTGACACCCAGCATATTCTTTAGGCTGTTTTCTGTCAGCTTCCAAGCACCACCTCCAGCAGAATGAAATACAACAATTTATGGACACCTTTGGAATCTGACAGTCTGCCATGCAGTGAACAGGGAGCAAAAATCATGCTCACCTTTCTAATGCTGCAGGCTGGAGCTGTGGTGCCTTAATAGATCACCCACTTCTGTTGGTTATTCCTCACCACACCTCCTATTTGTAGCACCTGTTGCACTACAGCTACCTTACAAACAGTGAGTGATTGGTTCTCATGCTCCAGGGCACAGGCTGCAAACCATCTGGGCTGCAGAAGAAAGCCACTCTCCCTTCCTTTCTATTCTTGGGCAGCAAAACCAAGTACAATGAAGAGAGGTCAGTTTGGTAATTTACACCTGCTTCTGCAAGTCCAGCTCTTTACATAGGACCAGACAGTTGCACTCATGCACACACACAGCAGAAGGCATTGGTCTGGTGACAGGACAAGGAGGAATGGTTTGAAGCTGAGGGAGAGCAGGGTTAGACTGGAGCTTAGGAAGAAGTTCTTCAGCATGAGGGTGCTGAGACTCTGGAATAGGCTGCTCAGGGAGGCTGTGGCTGCCTCCTGCCTGGGGGTGTTGAAGCCTAGGTTGGATAAGGCCTTAAGCAACTGAGTCTAGTTGAGAGGTGTCCCTGCCCATGATGGGGATGCTGAAGGAGTTCT
Source organism: Dryobates pubescens (assembly GCF_014839835.1). NCBI lineage: Eukaryota > Metazoa > Chordata > Aves > Piciformes > Picidae > Dryobates > Dryobates pubescens. The sequence continues at coordinate 12,405,030 of NC_071638.1, forward strand.
GAGGTCCTTTCCAACCTGAGCCATTCTGGGATGGTCTCTAGAGCTCACTCCTTTTGATAGCGAGCCCCTCAGGAAACTTAAGCATGGTCAGACTTTGAGGTTGGAAAAGCAGAGTGCTCTGCTCACCTAGTATAACCTTTCACACATAAAACTACACAGCCAGTGATATTTGTGCCTGACCGCAAACTTCTGGTGGGGTTACAGCTTTGGTTTTTTGAAGAGATGTGGCTGATGTTGGACTTTGCAAAGCACCCCTGTTCAGCACCTCCTCCTTTGCTTTGGAAGGCAGGGTATGTGCCTTACAGTACAGTGTAGGCAACAGGCACAACAAACCCATGAAGTATAATGTCCTGTGGGCTGTTTTCACCTTGACTCACTGTGCAACACTCTGAAGACACAAATCTGATGCAAAGTGTGATGCACAGCACCCTTCAGAGCTGCTGCTCACCTTTAGTTTCACTATGAGGATGGAGCCGTGCAAGAAGGAAGCATGACAGAAACAGCATTCACAACAAGTGCCATCCAACTTCTTGTTCCATTTCAGCAGGGCACACCATCCTTACAGCAGGATGAAGAGGCAAGAAGAGGACAAAGATAGAGCTCTCATTTATTCCTCCTTTTTGCAGGGCAGACAGAATTGGTCTTGCTCCCACGCCAGAAACTGACTGGTGGAACTGGGCAAAGGGGCCAACCCATGCAAATTGGGAGCTGGTTTCCAAACAGCTGGGGACAGATCATAGAATTGCTTGGATTGGAAAAAAAACTTAAATATCATCAAGTCCAACCACTATCTACCAAGTCTGGTGCTAAACCATGTCCCCTAGCACCACATCCATTTGTCTTTTCAACACCTCCAGGCATGGTGATTCAATCACCTCCCAGGAGAGCCTATTTCCAGTGTCTAAGAACCTTTTCAGTGAAGGAGCTTCTTCTAATACTCAACCTAAAGCTCCCCTGGTGCAACTTGAGGCCATTTCCTCTCATCCTACAAACAGATGCATCATCACTGGCAGCATCAGGCAGGGCAGCTCTGACTGTAGCTGGAGAAGTTCAGACTTGCCTATCTGCTACCAACTGGCTTCTGCTTCTTAGGAAGTGATGCTCTCTGTTTTGTCATTAATTAACAAAATTCTTCCACGTTACCCATAAAGCATAGTGCCTGGTTCTGCATATGATGGTGTGTGTCAAGCAGAAGAGGGGGGCATGAGGTTGTGTCTTCCTCTTCATCTTTTGGTAAAGGTAATGAAGTCTGGAGGAAAACCAGAGGATTAAATTCAAAAGTCCTTCTAGGTTCTGCCAAAGCAACTTCTTAGAAGTCCCTTCCTTCTGTCTCACTTGTTCATTTGGAAAGCTAGATGAGGGAAATGCAAAGAGGTGTCATGGGCCAGTTAATGTATGAAATGCTTCCAAAGTGTGAAATGCTGCCCAGCTGCAGTCCAGTAGTCCCACAGTGCTGTCCCTGCTGCTCTCTGGGTCCCTGCTCAGAGCTGTTGATCGTTGCTTGCAGACCAGGGGCCCTGTTCTGGTGTCATGCTCAGACTAGACAGCACAAACCACTCCGTGCTGCTCCCTGCAGCTCAGCAGCAGTGTGCTGAACACACCGACAGGGCTTTCAAATAAAAGCCCAAGCTGGATGCTGAAGCAGGAATTTGATGCTATCTCTGCTGGAACTGCTGCACTAATTTCTTACTGCAATGTCTTCCCTTGAGCTACCAACACTGGCAGGCTCCCACCCATAGGGTGCTCAGCAGCTCTTCAGGACTACCTCAGCTATGGATGGGGAAGGTAGGAAGATCAAGGAACTTGCTTTCTCAGGAAGGCTCTCTGATTCCTCAGCTGGCAACAGAGAGCTGTGGTGTGCTTAGCTACTTCCATGAAGATGGACAGCCTAAATTCCTGCCTTCTGGGCCTGCTTTTGGGTTGTCATGCATGTGGAAGATGCAGCCCTACCACAGGATAAACCCTTATAGCTGGTGGCCCTTGCACTTGCTGTTACGAGTAGAGGACAGAGGTCTGGTGTATAGTGATGTGCCTGACCACTTGGTCTTTCCAGCAGGTGCCACTTGACCCAGGTAGTAGAGAAGCAGTGGGCATTTATTGCTGCTGACCTGCAGGGATTGAGCTCTGCAGTTTCAAGGCCCAGAGATAAGTAAAGGTAGAAAAGAAAGAAAAAGTTAATCCTGGCTAATCCTCAGCAAATGATCTGGGAGTTGAGTACAAACTGGTACAAGGGAAATGGATGGCAGCAGATGAAAATCCACCTTTACAGGTCTTGTTAAGGAAATTGGATAGGGCACAGAGGAGTCATGTGATGAGGAGGAAGGGAGACCCCAGTAAGGCTTTCATGTCCTTTAAAAAGGTCTGAAACTGCCTGGAATCAGAATGACAAGGCTCTGGGAAGCTTCCTACACTGCTGGAAACAGAGGGTGAAACAGTTTCTTTCTGTAGTAATCTGAAATAAAAGGCAGAGGCTCCTGCCGTCCTGTTGAACAAGTGCAGGTGTCTGCCCTGGGGCCTGCACAGAAGCAAACCTTGTGAAGCACAAGCCCAGGTTTTTGCTAGCATGGTGTTCTGTGACCAAGCCCTTCTCTTCTCACAGTCTGTACAGAGACCTTGGAAAGTTGCTGCACCCAGATCCTTCAGTGCTTCAGGGCCATAAAATAAATAAAATTGCTTTTCTAATGCAGCCTTTGGAAAGCCTGTAAGAAACATATTGATTGCAAAATGCTTGATTAGAATGATCAAGCTCTAAGCTCTCGCAGAGGGAAATAAATCTTTTCAATTCCCCACACCCAGTGCCAAGCTCAGCTTCCTGGAAGCAGCTAGGGCCCTTTCTGGAACTGAGGTGAAAATCCTACGTTCCATCACCTCCCCTGACCTGCTGACATTACACATGGTTTGCATTTGCTGATCAAATGCACGAGCAGGACTCTAAATTAGCTTGCTGGACTGAGGTAGCTCACTGATTAATGGTGGCAGATGAAGTCACTAGAACAAAAACCCCACAAAACCACAGCCTGTGTAAGCAGAATAGGATGAGGGAAAGGCCACAGTCTACAGCACTGAACACCAAGCACACATTTTCTCTCACTCTATAGCCTAGCCCTTTTCTCTGAATGAAGTAACTCTCTTACACAAAATTACTCTGCTATGTCTAAGACCCCCTGTCCCAGCAACAGTCAGAAAAATCCATGAACACTGGAAATCAACTCCTGACGTCCTCAGAGCTGTACCTGATGACAGAACAAAGTCTGAAGTGCAACCCCGGTAACTTAGCCTGGCACTTGTGCTGCATTTCTTGCAAATGAAATCAGTATCTGACCCTTATCAGACACCTCTCTCCTTTCTTCTCCATCTGCATCACCATGAGTATCTTGCAGAAAAAGCAGCTGGGATGTAGCCCTCTTTCCTCTGTGAGCTGCCCCACTTTGAGATCACTCACAGGAAATGTTACAGTGCTGGAGCACTTTACCTGCTGGTGACAGGCAGTTTGCAGCCTAGAAAGAGAATTCACCCAAGGTGGGGCAAACCAGCCTAGATACTGGAGTTTGAAGGGTTTGAAGTTCTGGAAGGGAAAAGCTACCAGCCAAAGCAGTGATGAAATGATCAGCCTCTCTTCTGTGTGCTCATTCCATGAGCCATGTCCAAGAACTTCCAGGAGCTGTGCAGAATTACTTCAGCTTCCTTTCATGGTGTTAGCAAAACCTTCCTTGAAGCCTGACAAGAGCTCTCCTTCCAGGGCAGGATGAAGGCTGGCATTTTGCACCTGGGCACCACATTTAGAGACGGCCAGAGCAGAAGAGGGAGTCTGAGCCATGGATAGTACAATGCTCTTTGGCTGCCTACAGCCATTCAGCTGCTACCATGGACACCACACATGGTGAAGGACTTGCTCGGGTCCCAGACGACCTCTCTCTCCTTGCTCACATTGTGCCCATAGGCAGAGAGTGAAGATGACCAATGTACTCCTATCAGAGTGTCTTGTGCAACACAAGCAGCTGGCAGGGGGATGGGGAATGGGGAAATGGTGGTTTGGCTTTGCTCCCAGTTATAGTCTTAATCCACTCCTGACTCCTGCTCAACCAATTTTTGGCTGTTTTCCATGGAGCAGACACTGCTTTCCTAAGGCTCCCTTCCAAAAGGAGCTGAAAGAAATGTCCTCTGTTGCTTTTTTCCCTTGTATGTGCAAAAACTGTCTCCTAAACAAAAGGAGCTCAGCCCCATGATGGCACGGGGTAGCTGGTCCAGAAGACCGTGCTGCCAGGAGCAAGCAGAGGTCAAGGAGGTCATAAAAACTTCCAATTTTCTTCTCAGCAACTCTTTATTGTTTCAAACCAATTTGTCTTAACCCAGGGAGAACTTCAGGTCTAAAAAATATTCCTTAGTTTCCCTGTACTGGATACAGCCACTGCTGGTGCTACTACTGTGTGAGTGCTAACTCATACACCTACACTACACAGCAGCTGCCAACTGCAGGCTGATCAGGTTGTTACACCTGGTCTGTGGATGTGAAGCAAAAAGTCAGTGGACACCAAATCTGTTCTAGAAGGGCCTAAATCCACTATGATCTGCTCCTCTTTACTAGTGCACAAATGCAGAGCACCTTTACATCCTTAACATCTACTTTTCCTCCCCACTGGTATCACTTGCTTGGTGCACCCTGGCAACAGTCATTTTAAAGTAAAAAAGTGAAATCTGTATTTAGAAACCTGTTGTTTCTTTCTTTTAACACAGTATGGTCTCAGTCCTTGGCTGGGGTGGTGAACATTTGTAAATAATTAGAAATAAATTGATCTTGGTAGTCACAGAATCCTAGAATGACTTGGGTTGGAAAGGACCTCAGAGCTCATCCACTCCAACCTCCCCACCATGGGCAGGGACACCTCTCAACTACACTCAGTTGCTCAAGGCCTCATCCAACCTCATTCAATACCCCCAGGCAGGAGGCAGCCACAGCCTCCCTGGGCAGCCTATTCCAGAGTCTCACTGCCCTTGTACTGAAGAACTTCTTCCTAAGCTCCAGTCTAACCCTGCTCTCCCTCAGCTTCCAACCATTCCCCCTTGTCCTGTCTCTAAACACCTTCATGAAAAGTCCCTCTGGAGCCTTCCTGTAGATTCCCTTCATGTACTGGAAGACAGCTCTAAGGTCCCCTGGAGTCTTCTCCAGCTGAACAAGCCCAGCTCCCTCTCCTGTCCTCATAGCAGAGTCTTGACCTACAGATGGGTTTTACCTGAGCCTTTTGCCTTCTGCCTGACTGCTGCAGAGCAGAGGACTGCTGCCATCACTACCATGCTTACAATCTGCAGCAGTGAGGCTGCTGCTGGACAGACGGTGCCAAGTCGAGGTACTTCATCAACACTCCAGAAGGATGTGGGACATGGAAGAATTAGCTGCTATCTGCACTGAATACAGCTGCTACAATGAAGATGGCTCCTTTCAGCAATTTATCATTTCAACCCGTCATCAACTAGGCCACCTTGCTCTTCCAGTGGCTGCAAGCTTAGAGATGACTCTGTTTCAGAAAAGAGAGGCTCTGGAAGTCCCTTTTCCACTTGCTGAACCAAGTGGAAAGTTTTGAAATCTCAGTTTCACGTGCCAGCAAAACACCACCACCAACACAGCAAGTCATTGTAGTCCTCCTGTATTAAGGAGCTGCTTTCTTCTCACAAGGAGATTTTGTTCTCAGAGCCTCACATCCTTGAAGAAGTTGGGTCCCTTTCCCTTGAGGAATTTTGGCTGGGACTTTGCTTCCTAACTCAGCTGTGATTCTGAGCTGGGGAGGGGGTTGTACACCAGGAGCATGTTTGCCAGGCTGTTTCCAGGGAACGTGAGGTCAGCCTCACTACAGAGCAGGCTAAGCCGTGAAAGCAAGATGTCATCTGTTGGCTTCCTCCTGGAGCGTGGAGGCTCCAGGCCTTGTGAGCTGCAGCTGCACTTCGTGCTGCTACTGTAAAAGCAGATTTTGGCAGCACAGCCAGCACCATGCCTTCCTTTGCCTTAAGCAAATCAGGGCAGAGAAAATGCTACCACCAGCATGTGGTAAAAGCATGGCATACTTCTGCTGGAACTGATTGCACTTCTGGACCTCTGTCTCTTGGCTTATGCAGACATTATCCTTCAGACTCCTAATCCAGGAGGGCTACAATAGCTTCAGTCCACCAGTAGATGAGTCCTTCCGTGCTTTATGCAAAGACCTGCCTTCAGGTGACATTAAATGTTAAATACCTGGGGGAAAGGGTGCAAATGACAGCTCTGGAGACTGCATGCTGGTCTCAGCTCTGAGCCACATCTTGGGCTTTGGAGGTAAAAGCCTGGTTCCAGCATGCAGAATACAGAATTAACCAGGTCGGAAAAGACCTTTGAGATCATCAAGTCCAACCTATCACCCAACACCATCTAATCAAGTAAACCATGGCACTAAGTGCCTCATCCAGTACCTTCTTAAACACTTCCAGTGATGGTGACTCCACCACCTCCCTGGGCAGCCCATTCCAATGGCCAGTCACTCTGGGAAGAATTTCTTCCTAACATCCAGCCTAAACCTCCTCTGGCACAGCTTGAGACTGAGTCCTCTCCTTCTGTCACAGGTTGCCTTAGAGAGAAACCAATCCCCACCTGGCTACAACTGCCCTTTAGGTAGTTGTAGACAGCAATAAGGTCTCCTCTGAGCCTCCTCTTCTCCAGGCTAAGATATCTGACCCCAGCTCCCCCAGCGTCTCCCCACAGGGCTGTGTTCCAAACCCCTCACCAACTTTGTTGCCCTTCTCTGGACACGTTCCAGCAAGTCAACATCTTTCCTAAACTGAGTGGCCCAGAACTGGACACAGAACTCAAGGTGTGGCCTAACCAGTGCTGAGCACAGGGGCAGAATGACTTCCCTGCTCCTGCTGGCCACACTATTCCTGATCCAGGCCAGGATGCCATTGGCCTTCTTGGCCACCTGGGCACACTGCTAGTTCACGTTCAGCTGCTGTCAACCAGTACCCCCAAGTCCCTTCTGCCTGGCCGATCTCCAGCCGCTCTGACCCCAGCCTGTAGCACTGCATGGGGTTGTTGTGACATGGTTCAAACCTCCAGATTCAACTCCACTTCTTGATGGTTCCTTAATGAACCAAATCCCTGCAGCTCTTAGTCAGTCATTTCTGCTGTCCTAGAGAAAGTTCTTTTCCACTCCAGGGGTCAAGGAGGCCACTGAAATGGGACTCCAAACTGCTCTACTCCATATCATCCAGACAGGAGAAAGACCTGCACTGCATTTCCATGGAGCCCTTTATCTCCACCCTTCCAGTGCAACACATGCACAGAAAGGCTTCTTGTACTGAGGTACTTGTGCTTGAAATACATTGATAATGAGTACAAATTAAGTGCGTGCTCTTTGATTATCAGGTGATAAATTATCATGATTATCTTTGCTGCAGCTTCAGAATTGCTTCCTCTTCAGAGTTTAACTCCTGCTTGCTCTGAAGTTAGTCAGCACAGTTAGTAGCACACCTACTCTCACAGTAGCCCCCCCCACAAACTGTCTTTCACTTGGTATTCCTGTGCAAGTCTTAGGAAGTTGAGGCATTCTTTTGTTTGGGGTCACTTCCAAATATTGCCCAAGAAATCAGGATGTAACTTTATTAATTGGGATGGCAGGCAAGAACCTGATCAGGAGCCTCTCACATTGGAGCTAGGATGTGCCAGTGCAGTGGGGGGGGAGGAATCACAGAATGGCAGGGGTTGTAAGGGACCTCTGAAGATCATCAAGTCTAACCTCTCTACCAAAGCAGGGTCAGCTAAAGCAGATCACACAGGAACACGTCCCAGTGGGCCTTGAAAGCCTCCAGAGACAGAGACTCCACCACCTCTCTGAGCAGCCTGTGCCAGTGCTTGGTCACCCTCAAAGTAAAGAAGTCCCCTCTCCTGTTTAGATGGGACTTCCTATGCTCAACTGTATGCTCTTGTCCTGTCACTGAGGACACCCAGTATAAATGCACGCTGGTTTCTGCTAGTCAGCTGAGAGCACTGCAGTACAAGGTAGGGAGGTGGCAAACTGCAAAACAAAACAGCTGGATGTGGTGACAGAGAAGGGAGGAAATGCTTCAGCTGCAATTGTTGTAGAACATGTCATGTCACTGATAGTGTCTTACTTGGGTTAGTCTTGATGATGTCACCAAGAAAGGCTTGCTTCTGGCGCTGAAAAAATGATTGCAGTGTCAACAGAGGCAAGTAATTTACCTACACAGAGGATCAGGCGTTGAATGGAAAGGAAACAAATGGATGAGATAATCCACAAGGTCTGTCTCATCCTGCTTTTCAAAGGTAAAGGCGCTGTGAGAGAGGCTGCACACCAAGAAATGGTAGGTAACTGATACGACCCCACATTCACAATACTTGGTGAACCTACGGTGCTCAACACCTAGAGACCCTGCCACCAGTGGAGCTATCCTGGGCTGCCCTTCTCACCACTCCTCATTTCATAGACTCAGAGAATCACCCAGGTTGGAAGGGACCTCTAAAGGTCATCCAGTCCAACCCCTCTGCAGTCAGCATCCTCCACTAGATCAGGTTGTCCTGAACCCTGTTGAGCCTCACCTTGAATATCTCCAGGGATGGGGCCTCAACCACCTCTCTGGGCAGCCTGTTCCAGTGCTCAACCACCATCTGCAAAGAACTTGCAGAAGAAATGAAGAACTGCTCTTTTCTCATTTCAAACCATTGCCCCTCGTCCTGTCACTGCAGGCCTTTGCACACAGTCCCTCTGCAGCCTTCTTCCAGCCTTCATGTACTGGAAGGTTGCTATTAGATCTCCCCAGAGCCTTCTCTTCTCCAGGCTGAACAACCCCAGCTCCTTCAGCCTGTCCTCATAGCAGTTGCTCCAGCCTCCTGATCATCTTCATGGCCCTCCTCTGGACCCACTCCATCAGGTCCATGTCCTTCCTGTGTTGAGAGCTCCAGAGCCGGACACAGCACTACAGGTGAGGTCTCACCACAGCAAAGTTAAGTGGCAGAATCCCCTCTCTCCATCTGCTGGCCATGCTGCCTTTGATGCAGCCCAGGCTGTGACTGGCACAGGCAGGGTGGCCAGCCCTGTGCTTGCTATTGCTAACAAACTGCTGCAGATGTGCTGGGGGAAAAAGGGGCCCTGTCTCGAGAGGGGTGTTGTGTGCTGCAGCTGGGAGTACCACAGCTGAGGTGGGATCAGCGGGAGGGGTGAGAAAGTCACCCCTCTGAGACCCACAAACAGAGCCCTCTCTCTTGAAGGGGTGAGGGGCAGCAACCTGATTTTTCTTAAGTCTTGTGAAAGAAGCCAATGATAGCACGTCAGAAATATTTAGTAACATCTCATGGCTTATGTACATGGCTGAGAGTTGTGCCAGGGACTGCAGAACACAGAGTAAGAAGGAGGCCCTGCCTGGAGGACATTGTAAACAGAATGGAGAGGGAAGTGATTGAATGCACAAGCAAAGTGAATAGCTGGATGGTGTGCATACAATGCTGATCCCCCTGGGAGGCAATTGAAACTGCTGGAATCCCCAAACACTCTTTCCTAAGTGGATATTGTGAAAATGGAGTTGAAATATTTTTTCTTCAACTTGTCTGATTAACATTTTTCCTAGCAGTGCTCCCCCATATTTCAGCCAGCTCTGTGAAAGACATTGTCAAATTACACCTTATCTGCTGCAGGAAGCCAGATTCATAGGTGGGTCTGTTCACACAACACGTCTGGTCACAAAAACTCAGCCAGTCACAACCACGCTGAAGTCAGGAAAGCCACAGGGGTGTCTAAAGTAGTAACTTCTTTGCTGTTCTTCCAGGGCTTCAAGAGTTGCTTGGTTTACAAAGTCCAAAGCCATTGAGCTTCATGCTTTCGTATCATACCTTTCAAGTCATCTCAAGTATTTGCTCTCCCAGGAAGACCAATTCACAACCAACATGCACAAAATGGAACATCTTTTTAAAACCCTACCATCTGGACCTACTGCTCATGGACCTGGACTTGTATCTTCTGTTCTAGTAAGACATGCTTACCTAGATATCCCCTCTTTGGTTAAAGTCACTGTCCTGTCTCATCCTCTCGCTGCTTACCTGGGAGAAGAGACCAACACCAGCCCCACTCCACCCTTCTTTCAGGTAGCTGCAGAGAGCAATGAGGTCTCCCCTCAGCCTTTTCTTCTCCAGACTAAACAACCCCAGCTTCCTCAGCCTCTCCTCATATGACACCCTCCAAACCCCTCCCCAGCCTTGCTGCTCTTCTCTGGACACCCTCCAGCCTCTCAGTGTCTTTCCTGTCCTGTGGCACCCAGAACTGAACCCAGGGCTCAAGCTGTGCAGGGCCAAGCACAGGGGCACCATCACTCCTGCTTTTGCCAACTGTACCAGCAACAGCAATTTTGGAAATGCTGTTCAGTATTAAATCAGAGGAGGGGGATCTTGGTTGAGTCAAGTCCAGATTGCAACAGGACTGCAGAGGCTCTCCGGCTGTACTTATGTTTGGGTGGGAGATGGCAGGGAATGGGGCAAGAAGACAGACTTGGGAAGTGAAAAGGCAGGAAGCAAGCATGCACAGCAGGGCAGGACAGTGAGCTGCTGTGTTTCCAGGAAAGGCTACCTTCTGACCTAACTCTTCCCTTCATGCCTGATGTCATAGCTCCCAGAAATCCCCACATTAATCCAGGCCATCAGTGCAGAGCGAGCTGACGTTCCAGGCCTTGCTTTTCTTCTTAACAAGCTACAAGTGGAAAATTGCTTTTCTGAAATGCTTTGCTTCTGAACATGATTTTGATTTGTTCACATTACTGGGGTCAGCTGGCTTAGCACTGACAGCATGGTACAGAAATGCAGACATGGGCACATTGTCACTTTGAGGCGGGGGAGAAGTCTTCTTCAGCAATTTCACACCAAATGACATTAGGGAGCGCAAAGTGCCAAAAATGTTCCCATGAAGCCCTAAAAACCAATCTGCAGACTCTACATGTCTCACACCACTTTGGCAGATAATAAACATAAAGCATATGGACTCAGATTGTGTGTGCTCAGGAAATTAGAGTGTTTCTTTCTTACACCTTCCTCTGAAGCAGCTGGAATGGGCAACTGTTAGGTTACTCCTTTCAATGTTGTCTTTTCCCTGCTCTGACCAGATTTGTTAATCTAGGTCCTGAAACACTTGATGATTATTCTCAAAAGAAAACAGAATCACAGAATATATCTGGTGGGAAGAGACCTCCAAGATCAACCAGTCCAGCCCTTAACCAAGCACTGAAGGGTGAACACTAAACCATGTCCCTAAGCACCAGGTACACACAGTGCAGTGAACAACCCCAGGGATGGTGACTTCAGCACTGCCCTGGGCAGACCATTCCAGTGTTTGAGAACCCTTCCAGTGAAGAAGTATTTCCTAATATCCAGCCTGAAACTCCCCTGGTGCTGCTTGGAACCATTTCCTCCACTCCTGTTGCTTGTCATCAAGGAGAAGAGGCTTCCCTCTCCACATTCCAACCTCCTTTCAGGGAGTTGTGGAGTGATGAGGTCTCCCCTCAAGCCTCTTGCTCTCCAGACTGAACAAGCCCATTGCAATTAATCCTGAACAAGATGCCTTGCTGATGTCTTGTTTTGATTTCTTTCTAGATTTCCTCTTCACTCTACTACCCATGAGGTGTGTGAAGAGGAGATTCCTTTTGTCAGTCCAGCCTCACCCCTTTTCATCCAGTGCTGCCAGAGTCTTGATTTTGCAAGTCTGCTGATGAAATCAGGTAGGAGGAGGAGGAGTGGGCTGATTCGGCAAGAGAAGTCTTTTGTTTGCATGTAAACACCTTGGTGTTACCAGAAGGAAAACAAGCAGTGAGCAGCATACATCCAACAAAAACAATCACAGCACTGTGACTTTGCTTTTCCTCTTCTCTCCCCGAACTCTCTGTAAGAGAAGGGCAGGCACAACGGACAGGGCTCACTTCACTGCCTCTCCTTCATCACTAAACAGCATCTGAACAACTGCTAGCCTGAAGAAAAGCTCCTGTTCTGTGCAGCTGGGCACACTGCTTGCTTCAGTTTCATGTCCAGAAAAGATACTCAGAGCACAGGCCAATGGCAGCCTGGACTGCATGAAAAGCAGCACGGCCAGCAGATGGAGAGAGGGGATTCTGCCCTCTGGTGAGACCTCACCTGCAGTGCTGTGTCCAGCTCTGGAGTCTTCAGCACAGGAAGGACATGGACCTGATGGAGCAGGTCCAGAGGAAGACACAAAGATGATCAGGGGGCTGGAGCAGCCCTGCTACAAGGACAGGCTAAGGGAGCTGGGGTTGTTCAGCATGGAGAAGAGAAGGCTCCAGGCAGACCTAAGAGCAGCCTTGCAGTACGTGAAGGGGGCTCCAAGAAGGCTGCAGAGGGACTGTTTGCAAAGGAACAAGATGAGAGGAAATGCTTTGAAATGAGGCCAGAGCAGATTTCGATTGGATGCGAGGAACAAGTTCTTTAGCATGAGGGTGGAGGAACACTGCAACAGGTTGCTCAGGGAGGTAGTTGAGGCCCCAGCCCTGGAGATATTCAAGGCTTTGAGCAACCTGCTCTAGGGGAGGGTGTCCCTGCTGACTGCAGAAGGGTTGGACTAGATGACCTTTGGAGGTCCCTGCTAACTCCAACCATGCTATGAATCTGTGATTTTCACAGCAGAGGGTAAATCAGCAGAGAATTCAAGGCCCAAGCTGTCCACTCAGTACCAGCATTTCTTGTGACAGTGCCTTTCCCGCTGGTTTTGGTTTTGCCAAAGATGCAGACGTGACCACAGCCCTCAGACCCTACCCTTCACAGGCAGAAGGAGAGTTGACCCCAACTGGGACAGAGGGAGCAGAGCTCCTCTGCACCAAGCTTTCAGGTTCTCTTTCTAGTTCAGTTCACTGATTATTCTGAACACCCAAGTTGATTTTTTGGCACAGCCTGCACCTCCATGCACCAAGAAGCAGCTTTAAGGCTCAGAGCTTTTGTGGGGCACTAAGGAATGCCTCTCTCTGCAGCATCCCACTGGGGTGGTTGATCCCACAGCCCTGCACCCTGGCAGCTCCAATGCACATGTTTCTGCCAGATCTATTATCCTCCACTAACCCTTGTTCTTCCACCCAGGACATTCTCTCTCTCATTACAGGAATAAGGAGAGAAGGACAAAATGTTTGGATTCTTTTTACTGTGTGGTGCTCTGCTTTACCATGCAGAGAGCTCACACTGCTTTTTCAGTCTCTGCCCTCTCACTTAAAGCAGTACTGCTCACACAGATTGCCTGAGAAGCAGCAACTTGAATGAAACAGCACTAACACACTTGATGCACTCCCAGGGCATGCACTCAATCCAGAGCATCACACTTCAGCTGCCCCATTCATATGACCATACCCTCTGCTTGTCTCTAGACTGTTTGGGCACAGTCAAGCTCTAGCTATGGGAAATCCTCATGAGCACACAACACTGACCACGGACTGATTTCACTCAGCTGACAGTTAAACGAGTGACCAGTGTCCCTGCTGACTGAAGGGGGATTGGTCAAGATGACCTTTGAGGATCCCTTCCAACCCAGTGCAATCTGTGAATACCTGCTCAAGTTTTCAAAACGCTGCCTTTCAACCCTGAAAAGCTCCTGTGGAAATCTGAGGCAATCTTGGTAATTTAGCTGCAGGGCTAAGAGTAGTGGGTGAGGCACCGACGGGGAGAGAAACGCTTCTCAGAATATTAGCAGGTTCGTGTTCCTAATTCTGAACACAGTGTCTTCCTTTTGTGTTAATGATCAAAACACTCCACAAATCTTGGCACACTTGGAAGAGGCAGAAGAGGAGCTGCTGCTTTCCTGTGCTTCCAGGCAGCCTGACCAACAGTGAGGGTGGACTGAATCCTAAGAGGTAAAAGGAAAAGAAAGCAGCACACGTGGACCAGGCAGGCTGAGCTGGGCTGAACAGCAACAAGTGTTTCCTCATCACTTCTCTCTCCAGAATGAGAGTCAGGATGGAGGGACACCAGTGCCTGGGACTATTTCTGTACCCCTGTTACAGTGTAGTGGTTGCTTTGCTCTCTTGGGTCGCTAGAACCCAGATGAAATTGCAGAAGCAGTACTGGGATACTGTTAGGGTGCCTGCCCTGTCCAGAATTCATTTTATGTCTCTGCCAACCTCTTAAAAAGACACAAAAGTGGAGACAATTTTTAATCTCCTTTCACAGTGTGGTTGCCAACATCACAGGCTAAAGCTGCATCTCCTCAGGAAGATGGAGTTGAGTATGTACAGAGCTGCTATTTCCTAATTAGCAGCCATGATGGAGAAGCCTTTTGCTTGCCCTGATAAGGTTATTTGCATAAGTTCACCCTTTGCCTATATTTTTTCTCTTCTTTTTCTTTCTCTCTCCACCACTTATCAAGCAGTTCTCCATGTGTCAGAGAAGCCCTAGGAAAACCTTACCCAGGATACATCCTAGGAAAACCTTACCTAGGCTGTACCCCAGGCTGCACCCCAGGCTGCATCCAGAGGAATGTGGCCAGCAGGGAAAGAGAGGGGATTCTGCTCCTTGACTCTGCTCTGCTCAGACCTCACCTCCAACACTGGCTCCAGTTCTGATGTCCCCAGCAGAAAAAGGACACAGAGCTGTTGGAGTGAGTCCAGGGGAGGCCACAAAGATGATCCAAGGGCTGGAGCACCTCTGCTGTGAGGACAGGCTGAGGAAGCTGGGGTTGTTCAGCCTGGAGAAGAGAAGACTCTAGGGGTACCTTAGGGCTGCCCTCCAATCCTGAAGGGATCCTCCAGGAAGGCTGCAGAGGGACTTTTCCTGAGGGTGTCTAGAGACAGGACAAGGGGGAACGGCCTGAAGCTGAGGGAGAGCAGGGTTAGACTGAATCTGAGGAAGAAGTTCTCCACAACAATCTTGGTAAGACTCTGGAATAGGCTGCCCAGGGAGGACCAACAGCTTCTTGATGGAGACACCAGAACTGGATGCAGTTACAGAATCACAGAATCAACCAGGTTGGAGAAGACCTCAAGATCATCAAGTCCAACCAATCACCCAACCCTAACTAATCAACTAGACCATGGCACTACGTGCCTCATCCAGTCTCCATAAACACCTCCAGGGACACTGACCCCACCACCTCCCTGGGCAGCCATTCCAATGGCCAATCTCTGTGAAGAACTTCTTTCTAAGATCAAGCCTAAACATCCCCCTGCACAGCTTGGGACTGTGTCCTCTTGTTCTGTTGCTGGGTACCTGCGAGAAGAGACCAACCCCCACCTGGCTACAACCTCCCTTCAGGTAGTTGTAGACAGCAATAAGGTCTCCCCTCAGCCTCCTTCAGGCTAAACATCCCCAACTCCCTCAGCCTCTCCTCACAGGGCTGTGCTCCAGACCCCTCACCAGCTTTGTTGCCCTTCTCTGGACATGTTCCAGCATCTCAACATCTTTTTTTAAACTGAGGGGCCCAGAACTGGACACAGTACTCAAGGTGTGGCCTAACCAGTGCAGTGTACAGGGGCAGAATGACCTCCCTGCTCCTGCTGGCCACACTGTTCCTGATCCAGGCCAGGATGCCATTGGCCTTCTTGGCCATCTGGGCACACTGCTGGCTCATGTCCAGCTACTGTCAAGCAGTACCCCCAGGTCCCTCTCTGCCTGGCCACTCTCCAGCATCTGACCCCAGCCTGTAGCACTGCATGGGGTTGTTGTGGCCACTGTGTAGAACCCAGTAGTTAGATGTGTTAAATTAAGGTGGTTTGGTGTGGGTTGGGTTTTTTTTTGGTGTTTGTTTTTGGTTTTATACATATTATTGTTTTGGGGGGAGGGAAAATGTCTCTTTAATTCCATGTTTTTTCTGCTGGAAAGGATTATGCTGAAATTTCTAAACATTCTAAAGATCTCACTAACAACACAAACTCTGGCCTTGTTTGTCATCGTAGTTTAAAACTGTCTAGTATCTGCAAGTTTGTACATCCAGACAGAAGACAATTACTACACCAAGTGCAGCAGATCACACAGTGAGGCCCTGGTCCATGTGAAGGGCCAGGAGGTGATGTCCTAATTGAAATCAAATGATCTTCATCATCTAATTCAATAGGCCTGCACTATTATTCTGCATAATTGCAGTGTCTCAGCTGCAATCATAAAGCAGGACCCCAGTGTGCTTGGTAATGTAGACAAATAGGAGAGCAATGATATTTTTGTCCTCAGACTGCAATCTCTGTGCAGAGCTATTAAGAGGATGGAGTTTATTGGCATTTCCCCCAAATCTCCAGTTCATGGAAGCTAAATAAAACAGCTATGATGGCTGAACATCAGACATCCTGCTATAGGAGCCAGCACCTTGGTATCCATGGGTGTAAAGAGGAAAAAGGAGAAGTTGATGGGGTAGTCAGGAGACTGGTGAGCTAACAAATGTTGGAGTGTACAAAATAAGATCCACTGAATAAAATACAAAGGCAAAAAAGGGTGACATCTCTAGGCTGCCATCAGTCCACTGCATTCAAGAGGCAACCACCGTTTCGTGCTTTGCTTTCCTAACTGTGAGGTCTGCTTTGAGTTTAGGGGTAAGCCAGGTGTTGGGGTAAGCAAAGTTTTCCACACTGTTAGGAGAATTGGTTTGAGAATCATTGCTAAAAGCACTTCTATTATCTTTCCCCCCAACTATGCATATTTTGGAATAAAAGTAAAAATGTTGTCGTGTGACCTCTTCTAAGAATTTTGTTTCAAAGACAGCTTTCATAGTATTAAAGATTAATGTCAAGAAGGTTTACTGACAGATGAGCTCTGTGAATGACTTCACTTCCGAACCTCACCAGTTGTATTTACAACTACCAACACTGCAGATTCTCAGTTTACTAATATGCCAGTTGGGATCATTTCTTGCAGCCTTGAGCTGAAAACATTTAATAGCCCATCTTTAGCAAACTCTAATTTTCCTAATACTTTATTCTGTTTACACAACACATCAAGAAGATTTCCTAGTCTATTATTAAACATTAGAAATGATTGAAACCACATTACTCCTTTGGAATGAACAATGCAGTGCTTTGTCCTGCACTCTCCACAGCACACTGACTCAGTCTGTCCAAGTTCATGGTGGTGAGGTTTATGCATCACCTCCCCAGCACCACAAACACCATACTAGGAAGATCTCTGAACCAAACATCTTAGGGCATAACAAGGTTTAAGCCAAAGCCTAATACAGTCAATGGAAGAGCTCACTCTTGATATGAGTGGTTTGAACTGCAGGTTCTCTCATGAGTGCATGTCCAGTTTGACAGCAAGCACATCTGTGCAGCAAGCTTTGCACTGTTCCACTTAGTTTTTATCTTACCAACCCTCCTGCTCCAGGCTGTAAAGCACACGCTGGCTTTCTCCTCCTCATTGTTTCCATCTGCTCAACTACATTACAGACTGCTAAAAACATAGTCAATACTTTTCCTACTATTACAGTCCCTTGCAAATGCCTGAGTTATTTGCCACAGGGATATGGAATATGAATGGAAGAGAAGGTAGGTCTGGCCACTGTTGGAAAAGGAAGAATCTTATAGCAAGGAAGATAATGGTCAAGAGACCAGGAAAAGCAAAGTTCAGCTCCAGGGAGACCTTGGAGCAGCTTTCCTATACCTGAAGGGGGCTAGAGGAGGGACTTTTTAAAAGGGCTTGTAGTGTTAGGACCAGGTGCAAAGGCTTTGAGCTGAATAAGTGGAGATGTAGACTAGAGATTAGGAAGAAATTCTTTCCAGTGAGGGTAGAGAGACACTGGAACAGGTTGCCCAGGGAGATTGTGGCTGCCCCCTCCCTGGAGATGTTCAAGGCCAGGCTGGATGAGGCCTTGGGCAACCTGGGCTAGTGGGATGTGTCCCTGCCCATGGCAGGAGGCTGGAACTGGATGATCTCTAAGGTCCCTTCCAACCCAAACCATTCCATAAAGCTATGAATGTATGAACTCCAGGCTTCCTAGGTGCCTTGGTACAAACCACTTCTGACCTAGCAAAGCCACACACGCTGAATGCAGCCAGGAAGAAACTCTCACACTCTCCAAGACAACCATTCCAGCTCAGCTGTAGTAATCAAAGCTGATGTGGTTATGGACAACCTGTGAGCTGCAAAAACACTTTTCATGCAGAGATAGCAGTGAGCAGACCAGGAGTCCCTGCAGACTTAGTAGCTTCCTCCTACAGTTATCCTCTCTACCGGCTACAGGTTTATCCCCTTTCCTCTTGTATCAGTATTTAGTGGAGTTACTCACACAGCCTCTGGAGCCCTCACTTTGCTAACCTCTGCCTGTGCTGATGCATAAGCAAAGCCCAAGTGATTGAGGGATCAATGTACACACAGGCAGCATTAATTCTGACATTTCCTCACCCTCACAACCTGAGTAGCTGTAATGCAGAATACATGCATCAAGAGTAATTTTTTCCTGTGTTATTTAAGTATCAGAAATGATACTTAAATCAGAAAAAACCCTACCCCTCAGAAATTCCACCATGGCATCATACTGAAACCTGCATGGGTCATTAGCAGGGCCAGCACTTTCAGATCTAACCTACAGACCTTCTTGCTGAAGTGGCAACTGCTAGCAGCAGGAACATATTGTCACCTGTTACAGAGAGAAGCACTACCAGGAGGGCAGGAGACACCCTGACCCATTTTGCCAACAGGTTGTGCAGCGGATGCATGTGACAGCAGAGGAAGGACAAGATTAAGAAATGCATCCTCCCAGCTCAACTGCAAGCCCTTCTCTTTCCACTTCTGACTGGGCCCATGCACAAAGCCAAGTCTCCTTGACCAGCCTCCTCCCTTTGCTCCCTGAATTTGAGCTCTTTTTTGCCTTTGTAGGCTCCTCTCTCACCTCCCAGCAGAGGCACCCAGAGCACAGCAAAGACTTTCTCTCCCTTCAAGTCTTAGGGTGCCAGACATGTTGAGAGTTCAGCACCAATGTACTGCTCTCTGTCCTGGCAAAAAAATTCTCAGCCACAGCAGTAAAAAAAGTGAGAAAGTTGTACAACTACCCAGACCACGTTCTTAACCATGGGAAGTGTCTAGATATCTGAAAAACAAGCAGTGCAGTCAGTCACCCCACAAAAAGAGCTTGGCATTTTTCCTGGATGCCTTCAATCCACGGAAGGTGACACCACACTGGGACTGATGGCTACACATAACCTCAAAACCATTTCTTTGCCCTACAAGGAGACCAGCTGCAGTGCCTCATTTCTGCCTGCCCCATAGCTGAGAAGCAGCATATGCAATTTGGGGCCCTACATCAGTGAAGAAACAACAGGCAGCTGGCCAGTCTCACCACCCCAATAAGTGAGTGGCTGGGCCAGTTGGGCAGCCTCCACACGCTTCTGAGTCAAGCCCAGGGCTCACACTGCAGCAGTTACTGCTGGCTGAATGAAGGCTGCACTGCAATTATGCCACATTGAAAACTATAAATTTGGAAGATCTGCCTTCCCTAGCCCAGAGGGAGCAGCCCTAAAGAAGTCCCTAAAGGACATCATAGTTCAATTTAATGTGACCTGAACTTGAATTTCTAACTTTCCTCACCATATTCAGGAGGCTGAGCTCTGAAGAAAAGCAGGAACATTCAGGGCAAAAGATTCTTCTCTTTTGCATCTTTTGGTAAGAACTACCTCAGGTTCCTGGTATAAATCAACATACAGAAGGGTTGTGTGCAAACAACAAACTCCATTGTGGAACACCTGCCTGCTGAGGACAGGCTGAGGGAGCTGGGGCAGAGGAGCCTGAGGGGTGCCCTCATTCCTGGTGATAAAGATGTGCAGGGCAATGTGGAGAGGATGGGGCCAGGCTCTGCTCAGGAATGTCCAAGGACAGGACAAGGGGCAATGGGGCAAGCTGGAGCAGAGAAGGCTTCATGTGAACTGTGAGAGTGACAAAACACTGTAATGGGCTGCCCAGAGAGGTTGTGGAGTCTCCTTCTCTGGAGACATTCAAAACCCACCTGGATGTGTTCCTGTGTGACCTGCCCTGGGTGCTGCTGCTCTGGCAGGGGGGTTGGACTGGATGATTTTCCTAATGTTCTGTGATTCTGTGTGGTTATGTATTAGCAATATTTAGGGAGGAAGATCTCCTCCCAAAGAGGAAGTTTGAGGAACGTTAGCAGTACCCAGTAACTTTGTGGAGGTAATGCAAAATTCACTGTATGGTAATAATGGATACAGCAGACAATGGAAGGCAGAGGAAACATTCTGAAGAGCTGAAAGAGGTGAGACTGTGGAGGCTGAGGGTGGTTTGGTGAGAGGGAAGCTCGAAGTATTGTTGATGGGGCAGGCATAGCTCTGTGCTTACAGATGGACAGCTCTGAAGTTCTACCTCCGCATCCAGTCACTCATCTGTACAGAGGAGATGTCAGTGGGGGCAGAAAGAAGCACTGTCATCGTGGTATTGTCTATGAGGAACCTGAGGCACAGCAAGGCTAAATGGCAAGAGCTGTGGAAGGCTGTAGGTTGTTTGCAAGTACCTGATTGTCCTCAGAGCTCCCCAAGGTACCACCTAACCACATGGGCAATGTGATGACCAAGGAATTGCAGCAGGGTGCCCTCCCCAAGCAGGGTGCCCTCCCCAAGCAGGGTTTGTGCCATCAGCCTTGGACTCACTGAATCACTGTTGCACATTTGCAGGCCACTGTTCCTAGGAAGTCACCAAGATCCAATTTTGCCAAGCCATAACCCCCACCCAAATGACAAGAAGACACTGCTGGAGCCTGGGGTGTCAGTAGCAGCAACAGCTACTTAACCAGCCAGATCACTCTTTCTTTACCAGTGCAAGAACAAGTCCCAGGAAGGGATATAAAGTAGTTATGCATAGGCTGCCAAGTACAGCCATTGGCTCAAAAATAATATGACTGCAGGACCCTCCCTCTTCATGAAAGCAAGTGGTAGGAAATAGGCAACATTATCAAAAGGTGGGGGTCCTCCTTAAGGCAACAGCTTTTTCCTCTGCAGAGCCACACAACTGGACAGGCCTTCTCCAGAGCCTGAGAACTGCTGAGCTAGCTGTCCTGTCAAGAATTAATGCATAGCTTCTGAGGATCTGGGAGCAACCAGCTCCAGCGTTGTCCAGCCTCAGCAAAGCCTTCATCAGCCAACAGCAGCCGTGGGGTTTCCCTGTCCCATCAACCCACACCACTCAAGAAAGCAGCTGACTCTTCCTGTCAGGCAGCCTCCCTCAGCAGAAAGCAGCAGGTGACGATGCCTTCTCAGCTGCTGTGGTTTGTGGGCTTCACAGTCTCTGTTATCTGCCCCCTGCAGCACCTCTGCTGACAGGAAGCTTCCCCAGAGTTTTCCATCACAGGAAATTTCCTGTGGGGAAGCACTCAGTGAGCAAACAAAGAGAAATGCACACAGACAGCTGGAAGAAAACCACCAACTGCTGAAGCAGCATGGTCTAGGGGGCTAGGTCACAGGACCCATGTTTGTGAGGACAGTCATGATACCTGAGAAGCTGGCCTTTAAAATCACCACATGACACCATTATGCTTAAGCTATCTTAAAGGTCTCTTCCAGCCAAAACATTCTATGATTCTCTACAGTGCCTCACAAGGCTGAAGTTCAAATGTTATAGTCACCTGCTGTCTGACCTCTGTGAAGGGACTCAACAGCCTTAATACCACCTTTCACACAGGGCTGCAGAGAGCACAGATCACAAGCTCAAGCACCACTTCTTCAGTGGCCTCTTCTATGGCACCTTCTCTGAAGACTTTCAAAACCCACCTGGATGTGTTCCTGTGTGACCTGCCCTAGGTGACCCTGCTCTAGCAGGGGGGTTGGACTGGATGATCTCTGGAGCTGCCTTCCAACTCCCAAAACTCTGTGTTTCTGTCATACTCCAGTGTGGCCAAGGACAGGATAAAGGCATAGGACTATGACCATCTTCACAGATGAAGCTGGGACTGCAGTCTAGGATGTATCACCAAGTCTCCATACTGAGCTCACTTTACCATCACCTAATGGGTTTGACACACAAATTCCCCCTTGTGTAAGAGCTGATCATGTTCTCAACATACTGTTAGAAGAAATGTGTTTGTCTCCAGCTGACCATCCAGTTTCTCTTCCTACAAAATCTGTGCTTCTGGTGGCTCTTTCTTTCTCTTCCCTTCTCTTTCTGGCCTGTGAACTACACTCATTTTCTCCTCTTACCCAGTTGTTTCTCCCCTCCTTTTTTTAATACACCAGTCTATGTCAGCATGCTATACCCCTCCTTGTTTTTGCCTCCTCAACTCATCTCTCCACAGCAGTTCCCCTGCCCCCTGCAAGCTTCATCTTAGAGAGACGAGGAAAGAGATGCACATCTGCTAAAAGGAAAAACGAAGATGATCTAAAAATAAGGGTCTTCCATGCTGAACACCTGGCAGTGAACTCAAGCTTCTGCCAGCAGGCAGATTTAATGCAGCACATGGGATATGGCTCACCTGCAGATTTGAACTTGCCTGGGAAGAATCACACAGCCTGTTCCAGAGTCCCACCACACCCATACTGAAGAATGTCTTCCTCAGATCCAGTCTAACCCTGCTCTCCCTCAGCTTCAAACCATTCCCTCTTGTCCTGTCTCTAAACACCCTCATGGAAAGTTCCTCTGCAGCCTTCCTGCAGGATCCCTTCAGGCAGCTCTAAGGTTCCCCTGGAGTCTTCTCTTCTCCAGGATGAACAACCCCAGCTCCCTCAGCTTGTCTTCATAGCAGAGGTGCTCCAGCCCTTGGATCATCTTTGTAGCCTCCTCTGGACTCACTCCAACAGCTCTGTGCCCTTCTTATGCTGGGAACACCAGAACTGGAGGCAGTATTCAACATGGGGTCTAGTTCTGGTGTCCCCATTGTAAGAGGGATGCATGGGGGACCCTCATGGAAGATGCAGGGACAGTACTGACAGGAAAATCCTGCTGGAGGGCACAGGATGACTAGAAATGTCTCCTAAGTACTGCAAGGTACCAGGCCACAGTGGTGCACAAAATGCAGGGTCCAAGGACACGTTTCATTCTCAGCTATGTGGGACCAAGCTTGCTGAAATCTCTTAGCAGCATCACTCCCTGGGATACCCTCATGTACTCCAAGTTAGTCTGTAAATGGGAAAGAGTTATGGGAGCATGAGCAGAGGTGACCTGGAATTCTGCACCATTCTCATTTGCTTGGTTGTTTGGCTCTGTGAGTGATCACCTGCACAGCCCCAGCTCTGATTTAATGGTTGCTCATGCAGTGCCTGTTTTAAGTATCCAGTTCAGGCTCCTCTCTTGAACTCTATGACAGCAGAAGGCAGCACTGACTGTTTTCCACCCTATTCTACTTAACTGCAGATGTGGTCAAGGGCCTTCTGCCAACACACCCACAATACCCCGCTCCACAGGAAGTTCCCAAGATCTCTTCCTGCACAGGAAATTTCCTGTGGTCCAACAGACATTCCTCTTAGCTTTTATCACTCACATCCATTTGTTTTGGCAAATATCTCTTCTTAAGAGCAACAAGAAACGGACAGAGCAAAAGCAAACACTGCCACAAAAAAACCCCAACACAGTTACAGTGAGGGTGACAAGCAGGACCAAATTAATATCTGGAACACAATAAACTATAGAAAATACGCTACTGTAGCTGACTTGGGAGGTTTTCTGCCTTAAACATTGTGCAGAAGTAAGGCCTGTTTGATACACACAGGCACAATATATTTAAGATTCCTCACACAACTTTTTCTTTGCCTTTTAAAAACATTTTACTGATGCCATTTCCCAGGCATGCTAAGTAATCTGCAGGGAATTCTGAATCTTTCCTCTCTTTGCAAACTTCATGTAATCCTAGAATGGCTCAGGTTGGGACGGACCACAGAGCTCATCTATTCCAACCTCTCCACCATGGGCAGGGAACACCTCTCAACTACACTCAGCTGCTCAAGGCTTCATCCAGCCTGGCCTTCAGCACCTCCAAGGAAGAGGCAGCCACAATCTCCCTGGGCAGCCTATTCCAGAGTCTCACCACCCTCAAGACTGAAGAACTTCTGCTAAAATCCAGTCTAACCCTGCTCTCCCTCAGCTTCAAACCATTCCCCCTTGTCCTGTTTCTAGACATCCTCAGGAAAAGTCCCTCTGCAACCTTCCTGGAAGCTCCCTTCAGGTATTGGAAGGCAGCTCTCATGTGCCCCTGGAGCCTTTCTTCTCCAGGCTCAGCAACCCCATATCCTTCAGCCTGTCCTCATAGCAGCCCTTAATCATGGCCCTAGTTCTCATCTTACCTCATCATTACTACCCTCAGCAAAGTTAACAGAAGAAATGCCTCAGAAATATATAAATAAATGCTCCAATTACATTTCACCAGACACACCCTGCTGTAATCAAAACGTCTCCAAATCTTAAGTCACAGAATCACAGAATATTAGGGGTTGGAAAGAACCTCCAGAGATCATCCAGTCCAACCCCCCTTTGCAGAGCAGCATCACCCAGGGGAGGTTGCACAGGAAAGTATCCAGGCAGGTTTGGAATATCTCCAAAGAAGTAGTTTCTTATAAACACAAGAAAGTTAACAAAGTTCCAGCTTGGAAATTCTTAAAAGTCATGAAGGCCAGGAGACACTGGGTAAGATTTTCAGATGCACTTTCATGCTTCAGAATAAAGAAAAGGCCTAGGGCATGCTTCCAGAAGTACCTGAGAGCGTAAGAGATGATGATTGCTTAAACTCCTCTGAAACCCCTCTAAGGCTACCTTGTAGCCTTCATTCACACAAACACACACACAAAAGTTTAAGAGCGAAAGATTCTGATTGGAAAACCTATTCCACAATGAGGACACTTGCACTGAGGCAGGTGTGCCCACAGACATTGTGCAATCTTCATCCTTAGAGATTTAAAAGACCCAACTTGGTAAAACACTGAGGGACAGCACCTGGCCTTGTAAGTGACCCTGCTTTTATCAAGAGGTTGGAGTAGAGATCTCCTGAGGTCCCTTCTCACTTGAACTCTGTGAGGTCTGTAAATGTGTCTCTCCTTGTCAGTTCCAGTTTGACAGTACTTCAGCCTATAATCTGTCTTAAGTGGCAAGAAGGGAGAGCTGAGCTTCCTAACCCACCTAAAAGACAGAACTTTTGAATGAGCTGCAGCGAAGCAGAAAAACTAAGGGAACAGATGGCATCCTGTAAAGTACATTTCCAAATAACTGAGTGAATGTTTGGGTTCTGAAACTCAGCTAGAACTGCAGACCCATTCAATTCTCTTCTCCCCAGTCCATCAAATCCTTTTGCCTGGCTTATTTTAGCCTCCCAGCAGACTAAGGGTAACAGCAGTAGCATGAGGTTCCTTACTATAAGCTTTTCCCAGGGTTCCTCAGCCTGCACAGAATCGCAGAATAGCTGAGGTTGGAAGTTGCCTTCAGAGATCTCCTCTGAGTCCAACCCCTGATAAAAGAGACCTGGCCAGAACTGAGTATTTTGTGTTTCAGTTTGTGCCCACTGTCACTGCACACCACAGAGAAGAGTTGACTCTGTCTTTACTCTTTTCCATCAAATATTTATGCACACAGATGAGATACCTCCCAGCCTTCTTTTCTTGGGGATAAGCAGCTGGAGCTCTCTCAGCCTCTCCTCACATGTTAGATGCTCCAGTCCCTCAATCAAACTCATGGCCCTGTATTATACTTCCTCCAGTATGTCAGTGCAGACTGTCTCACAGCGGGGAGCCCAGGAGTGGACACAGTACTCCAGATATGACCTAACCAGAGATGTGCAGAGGGGAGGGACCCCCCTCATTCAACCTGCTTACAAGGTCCTGCCTAATGCAATCTAGGAGCTGCTGGCATGCCTGGGAGACCTAGACAGCACAGGTGATATGTCCCCATGCCAGCAACAGAAATGTTATGTTCTGTTATCAAACATTAGATCATGTCAGTCAAGATCACCAGAGCTGCAATACACAGGTTCAGGGACAAAGCTTTTCCCTTAAGCTCTCAGGAAAACAGATCACTGAAAATAAAGAACAAGTAATTTTATTTTTCAGAGGTGATTTGCTTTGGAGAAGGTATTTGCAGAAAGCAAAAAGGAATCCCCAAGGCAATGAGGAGACTTCAGAGCAAACCTTGCTGCAAGACAAAGTATTCTGGGAGAGTCACCAAGCCAGCCCTGATGCTAGCACAGCACCCAGATTTTAGCTACTCTCCCACATCAGGGTGGTGGCTGTAGATCGCTTAGCAAACACTCAGCCACTGCAGGCAGTAAGCAGCAGTGTCAGCCAGTTGAACTGGCAGCTCCTACAAAAGCTGTTGCCTATTTATGAGGGAGGCAGTGTGACAAAGGACACTGCCAGGCACTACTGCTCTACCTGTGTGATAGATTCAGCCCATGGCACCCACAGCTGCCAGCTGGACACCAACTTCAGTGAGTTCAGTGCTTGCTTACTGTTCTGAACATCTAATAATGCCCTGAAAGCTTCAGCAATCTCTTTATTATACTCTGGCTACACAAACACACCATTTACTGGAATATTTTGCTCTCTGGACCAGAGAGTTTGTTATGTTGGAGGTGCCAGTGCTACACCCCACCCAGGAAAAGTCATTGCTCTTACTTGTAAAAAATCTGCTGTGGACACTGCACTAACGGTAGAGGAGTTGAAATTTGATACTGGAATCATTTGTATGTATGGAAGTACCTGGGGTTAGTTTCCACTCAAGATTCCAAGACTGTTAGGGCCATTTAGATTTGCAATAGGATTTTGTTTTCCCCATTACATCTCTCTAAAAATGTGCCTGGCTTCTCACTATTTCCATTCTTCAAGCTTTCAGACACTGTTTCCTCATTGGCAGCAACCTGTCTTCCTCTCCCATTCTCAGACAGTGAACCATAAAGACACTGAATTTTAAATATATCCTTAAACACAGCCAGCTGCAAATAAATACAGGGAAAGTAAGAGAAGTTGACTGCAGCTTCTCACATAGGTGGAGTGCATAGCACAGATGAAATGCATCATACCAGGACCATGACTGTCTGCTTGCTCAAGATCCATCTTTGAAAATCCACAGTGGGAAGTAACACATTTCTGCAAATCACCAACAGTTTGTGAAGCAGATGACCTGAAGAACTCAATCACTACACCCAGCTATAAAGCAAGAACATGGACTTATTAGGTGCATACACTGCTAACCCCTTCATTTATTCCCACTAGACAAGACCTGAGACCTGCTATGACCTACAGCACAACAAAATCCTTCTCACTTATTTATCAGCTGCTGATAAATGCACATCCCAGACAATCAATAAGCCAGAAGAATTGTTGGTAGGGTGACCTCATTCAGCACCTCATTCTTGTTTCTGAAAAACAAACCTCCTGGTGAAATCCTAATGGTCAAAGCTTACTATTAATAATCAGAAGCATTTCTAAGAGCATTTCCCTGAACCGAAAGACCAAACAATAGCTGAGAGGTAATGAACTGTGTTTAGAGATGTGAGCAGGGGCTGTGTTGCAGGAACCACTGTGAGTGGGGCACAGCAATCTAGGAGGCCTGTGACCACTGAAATGTGCCCTTCTAAAGAAACCACCAGGAAACAGGCCCAGGAGGAAGAAAATACCACAGCTTTCTCTTCTCTGCTTCCAAAAACATTTTGCCAAGGACTTGGATGTGGTTTAGAGCAAAGTAACAGGAAAAGATAGACAGGTGAGACAAGACAGCTTCTGATCTGTCCTCCAGTGACAAACAGGAGCCTTGGCTTGCCATGAACTCCAGACTGATAGCAGGTGGCTGCCAGAGCTCTTTGTCCTACTCTTTATTCCCTGACACCATCCCACCCACAGCCATAGCTGAGCTCAGTACAGTGCTCTTCCAACAGTCCTAGGTAGGCTTAGGCAAAATGTCCACGACCTCCAGCTTCTCCCAGTGGGTGACCTTACATGGAAGGTTGGCATGTGGAAAAAACCTCATGGCTTTTACCTTGAAGTCATAACCTCAGCTCTCTTTTCTTTGCTTCCTAAAAGCTGTTGTTGCTGTTATGTAACCCCCAAAGTGGCCAGAGACCACTCTAGCAGAGCAGGTGTGCAGCTCCCCCCTCAGAGGGGGTTTCTGGTAAAAGCCAGAAACCAGCATCCAAACCCAGGGGGTGTTCAAAACCACAATGCCCCTCACAGCTTTGGGTAACATTGACTGTAAAGCAATGACCAGCACCAGGGATATGAACTCTTGAATTCTGGATGAGCTTCCTTGGACAAGCTGCAGAGGACATCTCCTGTGCTGGCTAGGTGTATGGATTCTGCTTCTGCATTCAGCTCAGAGGGATGTGACACTATTTGCTTAGTGTCATCAGTGGAAGTCAGAACATAGAGACCTCAGGTTCAAGGTTAGGTATGTCCATGCACACCCCCCTACACAGACCATTCTGGCATGGCTTCAGCTGAACCTGCTGCTGCTCAACACCATACCAGCTTCAACAGGAATGTGCCGGCTGGAGCAAAGTATTATGGGGCTTGAAGTTCAGATTGTAACATGAGAGGCTTTCAGTTTCAGCTTTTGGGGTGCTAGGCTTTTCTGCTGGGCTGGCTGCAGGTCAGGGGGAACCATTTTATTGCCAGATTCTGCTGCTGCTTCTGCATTTTGCTGCCTTCTCTGCAAACAGGCTGAGGTTATTGTGCACTTAGCATCTCATTAAACTCTCTTTATCTCAAGCCAGAGGGGGTTTTGTGTGTTACTTCCTCTCCAGTCTGTGTGTGGGGAGAGGGGCTGGCGAGAGTGGGCTGTGTTAACCCAGGACACATTCAGACATGTACCAACTGCTACCTTTATTCTGCAGTGGGTGAGGAGAACCTTGCCTGATCAAGCAGCCGAGCAGGATTTTTCCTGCGGTACACTTAAACCCAAACAACATATCCTGGGCAGATACAAAGTAAAGCAAACCGCTGACACGCAGTTTACTGCCACTTGACTTCTTTTGATTCCCCATCATGCCTCATAAGAAAAAGTGGTCTCCTTCTCCTGAGCTGTACTTTATTGGTACCTGTTCAGCTGCAGAGAGCAGGCAGAAAGCTTTCACACAGCAGCAGATTGAAACCAATTCCCAAGGGGCCTTTTTTCCAGTCATGTTTATTCTAACTTTTCTTGGGATGATTTCAGCTTCCATCATTTTTAGATTAAAAGTATTTCATAAAGCAGGGGGAGGAAATAATGGAGACTCAGGGTTGGGTGGTGGTTTGTTTGGGTTTTTTTTTACATGACCTGACACAGCCTCACTTCTTTTTCTCTTCCTCTTCCTGTGTGTATGGAATTCACAATTTACTAAGAAGTCCCTCTGAGAGGACAATGAACCACAGTCAACGTGTCCTGTGGGATTTAGGCAAAAGTAAAAGCTCAGGGAGCTCTGGCAAATGTGAACATGTTTACAGGACTTCTCTCTGCCTCACACGTCCTCCTGAAGCTGAAAACTGTGCCTTGCCAGGAAATAAGCTTCAGGAAAAACTGCTTCTCTGCCCCTATTTTTCCCCTGTGTGCTTTTCCTTTTGAGGCACAGAGGCTTCAGGCTGCTAAATCATGTTTTTTA
The DNA here is from genome assembly GCF_014839835.1 of Dryobates pubescens. NCBI lineage: Eukaryota > Metazoa > Chordata > Aves > Piciformes > Picidae > Dryobates > Dryobates pubescens. Next base: position 12,434,504 of record NC_071638.1, read on the forward strand.
AAAGAGAAGAACATCCTAAGAGGTGAAGCACTGCTATCAGGCTGTGGGCAGTATGCTTGTCCCTGCTTTGGAGAACACAGATGAGGATTATTGGATTCTCTGTCTCACACTGTTGACAACATCTCTGCTCTGCACTTACTGCTTCAGCTGCAGCCAGTGTGGGCTAACCAGACTGGCTACAACTTAGACGCAGCAGCAGACGACTCAGTTTCACTGGGACTCTGTGTATGCTCTCTCATTAGACTAAAGCTGATGGGGGGCAGCCCACAAGAGTGGTGTGAGCAAGCCCTTGAACAGGCTATTAAACTTTACCTAGAGCCACAGCTTTACGAGCACTCCAGGCTGGTTTAAAGTGGCACTGCCACAGTAAATCACTCCCATCTCATATTCCAGTTTTCACACAGCTCCCTTGAAACCTCCTTAAGTGTTCAAGTTGCTGTACAAAGAGTCTGATCAAGAAAAGGACCCTGGCAAAATTAAATAAAAGAGAAAAACAAACCAAACCCCACTATGCTGGAAAGTGTCCAGACAAGGGCCATGAGGATGATCAGAGGGCTGGAGTTCCTCTGCAATGAGGACAGGCTGAGAGAGTTGGGGTTCTTCAGTCTGTAGAAGAGAAGGCTCTGAGGAGACCTTATTGTGGCCTTCCAGTATCTGAAGGGGGCTACAAGAAAGCTGGGGAGGGATGTTTTAGGGTGTCAGGTAGTGATAGGACTAGAGGCAATGGATCCAAGCTAGAGGAGGGGAGATTAGACCTTAAAAAGAAGCTCTTCACCATTATAGTGGTGAGACACTGGAACAGGTTGCCCAGGGAGGTGGTGGAAGCTTCATTCCTGAAAGTTTTTAAGGCCAGGCCAGATGCAGCTCTGGGCAACCTGATCTAACGGAAAGTGTCCCTACCCATGGCAGGGGAGCTGGAAGCAGACAATCCTCAAGATCCCTTCCAACCCTGACAATTCTGTGATTTTCTCCAAACCTTAGTTTTAACCCAGAGGAATTTCTCAGCCTGTGTATTTGCACAGTGGAAAAAGAAATTCTGCCAACATTCAGTGTGCTGATGGGAAGAACAGGTATGGATTTTGGAAGAGCCTCAGAAAATTTGGGAATCCAGGGATGAAATGCATCATCATGATACACACTCACTTGCTTTTATTAGCAGCCAAACCAAGGACTACATTAACAAGTTATCTGCAGTGAATGCTACTTTCGTCAACAGCATGGAGTTTTAGCAAGGCTCTAATACCACCTCTATGTCAGGTACAATTAGCATGTTGTCAAGGTCTTCAACTCCTTAATCCTGCAAAAATAATGTCAAACAAATTGCCTTCAGCATACCAAACAATTTGTTCAAAAAAGAGGCTTAATCTCTTAATGGTTAGTTCTTGAAGAGCATCTTGCTGTGCTGAAGAGAATCAGGATAGTTGATGGCTGGACTCCTCATAAATGTTTTGTTATTGTTGTTTTACTGGTGATTAAAGTCCTAACCATGAAGGAAATGCTTGGGGGGTGGGGGAGAGTGACTGACAAAATGCTGACTTTGCACATTTTGTAATTTGTTCAGCTGACAACTGGGGTTTTTCTTGGCTACCTTCCCCCTTCTGCTGCTGCCCCATTCAGTTAAGTTTTCACTATCACTTTTGATGACACTTCTGTCTCAGCAGGGATTTCAGTGTTGTGGGAAACCATGGAGCACCAGCACTGAAGACCAGCAAGGCCTCTACCATGACAGAAGAGCTAGTTTACTGCTTTACATGCCTTTGCCTCAGCCATGGGCTAACTGTGACAAAGAGAGATCAGATGCAGCTGTGATAACCTGTTTTGCTCTGAGTCCCCACGGCCTGACGGTAGTCCTGAGCTCACAGCTACACCTACACTTTGTTTAATGATGGGGGATGGATGCTCATGGGCTCTTCACTAGAGACAGGCCAGAAACCATCCCTTCATTTAACAGAAGCTACTGAATCACCACCAAGTGTTTATTTCTGATCACTGCTAGCATAATTTGGACTCAGACCAAATTTATTAGCATTCCCCATAGCCAGCTTGTTCTCCCTTCTGCCCTCACCTCCCATTTTCCCCCAAGACTGATCCATGACTGGAATAAAAATTGATGTTTAGTGGGTCTGTGATGCACATTACATGGTTTTTAGGCCCCATCTGCTACGCCATCTTGTACTGTCTTTTGGGGTTTGGGTAGTTTTAACTTGGGTATTCTGCTCTTCTTATTAGAAACACCTTGGAATTCTAGCATGTTAAGGAGTATGGTAGGAAAAGTGGGAAAGTGATGAATTAGAAAAAGCTGGTGAAGAAGCAGCTTCAGACCTTGCAACTACAGTTTATGCAGCTGAAGTTTTTCACTGCTCGTGGATGCATGAGATGCTTAGAGTCAAAGGACGTGGATCATCTCACCAGGACAGTTCCTCCAGTGCTGCCTCAGATGCCCTCCTCCATCTCCTTATTACTTCTGCAAAGGAGATTCCAGTTTAAGAGCTTTGTTTCTGTCACAAGAAGTATGGAATATGATGAAGCAGGACCAGGGCCAAGGAGTAGTAGATTCAGAATGAACTTCCCAATTTCTTATAACTTTAAGAACACCAAAGAGCCTCTCAGGAAATAATGGACTGCAAATCCTGGCTCAAAAGCAAACCCAGCAGCACCGTTTCATTGTTTTATAAAGTTCTGAAGACACCTAGACTATGAAAATCTTATGGCCTTTACTGAGTCTGGCTGCAAATTTCTGTGCATCACTGGACTGATTCTGTTGAGTCTTACTTAAAACAACCACACTGCCATCAACTAGCAACAACTTGATGCCTTTCCTAACTCTTTTTTTGAAGGCACCTCTATGGGACTGCCAAGGAACTTGGGGTTCCAAAGACAGCTACTTTTCTTTGTTTTTTATTTCAATAGCCATCTCTTTATGCTTATGTGTTTAGTAGTCATCTTTACATTACTAGAGAGAAGGCTCCAGCAAGACCTGATGGAGAGAGACTGTTTACAAAGGCATGCAGTGATACAACAAAGAGCAATGGCTTCAAACTACAGAAGAGTAGATTTAGATTGGATGTTAGGAGCAAGTTCTTTAGCATGAGAGTGGTGGAACACTGGAACAGGTTCCTCAGGGAGGAAGTTGAGGACCCATCCCTGGAGATATTCATGGTGAGGCTCAATAAGGCTCTGACAATCTGATCTAGTTGAGGGTGTCCCTGCTGACCGAAGAGGGCACTGGACTAGATGATATTTGGAGGTCTCTTCCAACCCAAACCATTTATGATTCTATATTTACCTGCTGGAAGTTTGTGATTGACAGAAACCACACAGCTCAATAAACTACCAGTAGTGTGAGGTAACAAAAGGGAACTAATTGAGTGTATAGAAGTTAAGGCCTTTAAGATCAGACAAATGATAAATTTTGGTACTGGTCTCAAACATCCAAAGATTAATTCTCCTTTATCTTTTGCACAGGTTCTGCATTGCTGCAGGTCCATTCAATTGCTGACCTTCTGCAATGACATTACTAAGATCAAAATCACCTCTCCATCAAACCCAGTCAAATCAGTACCTTCTAAAATTAATAGACTATATTGACTTCCATAACACAGAAACCCTGTGTACAATACAACATCTGCATCTGTTTTTTACATGCTTGAAGAGAAATTTGCAACAAAACCCCATATAGGGAGCAACATCAGACCTGCTCTGTCTGAATTTCCCAACACATGCATTCACCACTAGCAGTGACAACCCAATCCATGGAGTTTCACTCACAGCAATTGTGCCAAACCATCTCCCAAACGCAGCCATCACCTCTGTCACTGCACACCACCTCCTGTGACCATTTGGAGCATGGACCATGAAGCAGAATTAAGCTGTCAACAGGGCAGCCACATTCAAAGTCCTGATAACTACAAATGATGAAAGATCTCCCTGGATCACATTTTACTTGCTCTCTGTGCTACCCCATGTTCATCACAGAATCCTAGAATGGTTTAGGTTGGAAGGGACCTCAGAGATCATCTCCTCCAACCTCCACACTATGAACAGGGACACCTCCCAACTATAGTCAACTGCTCAAGGCCTCTTCCAATCTGGCCTTCAACAGCCCCAGGCAGGAGCCAGCCACAGCCTCCCTGGGCAGCCTATAGCAGAGTCTTACCACCTTCAGACTGAAGAACTTCTTCCTCAGATCCAGTCTATCCCTGCTCTCCCTCAGCTTCAAACCATTCCCCCTTGTCCTGTCTCTAGACACCCTCAGGAAAAGTCCCTCTGCAGCCTTCCTGGAGGATCCCTTCAGGGACTGGAAAGGCAGCTCTAAGGTCCCCACAGAGTCTTCTCCAGGCTGAACAACCCCATCTCCGTCAGCCTGCCCTCAGGGGAGAGGTGCTCCAGCCCAGTGTTCTTGCTGTATGCTACAGACCTGCTGTCCATCTAGGGCAGGCTTTGGAAACACAGCTGTGGTGAGATAATCACACTACTCCAGCTTGTCTCAGCAGTGCTCAATGCAGAGTTTTGCTCCTGCATTCAGTCCCTCTTCCTCAAATGGTCACAGCTCTTTTACACCACAGACAAGTCTGTTAGATAAACTGCTAATTGTCAATGCCCTCTGAGCCATATTCCCCTTTCTTCCATCCTCTTCAGCTAGAATTATTGCTAATAGTCTAGAGATAGTGGAAAGAAGAATCTTTCATCAGTGTGCTTCAAAATAGTTCCTAATAATTAATGTGTTTATTCTAGCAAAGGACCTTTTCCTAGGCAAGGGAAAGTGAGCAGCACCCTGCAATAATGTGTCAACAGGCAGTAAAGGATTGCAGTGGCTTGATAATCATTAAATACAGCAAATGGGAGAATTTTTACCAATAATGTGAGCCTTGGGCCAACTCAAGCAAGTGAAGAGTAACACATAACCTCTCTGTTTGACAGTCAGATAAAGAAACCACATCCCTCACTCTGCTGAGGAGTCTCACCAGCTGATTATCACCCAATATAATGTAAGAGAATATTGATTCATTCGTATTCATTGACTGAGCCTACAGAAAATCAACTTCTGCTGCTGCAATAATGTCTTTTGCACACTTCTGCAAGTGACAGAATGGCAAATGTGCTGCTCTTCCATGCCAATGCAGGTAGCTTATGCCTGGAAACCCATTTTTCTTTTTCCAGAGAGCAGACTATCATGCCTCCCCTCCCCTCCTGGTTTCACAGAAGACACTTACTCCGTAATTCCCAAACTTCGTTTGTAATCAGAGACTCCCAGAGTCACCAAGGCTGGACTTTTAAGATCACCAAGTCCAACCATAACACAACTCCCATAACCACTAAACCATCTCCTGAAGCACCTCATCTACAACTTCTTGAACACCTCCCAGGGATGGTGACTTCAGGACCTCCCTGGGCAGCCTGTTCCAACCTCTCACCACTCTCTCACTCAAGAAGTTTTTCCTATGTCCAGCCTAACCCTCCCGTGGCATAACTCAAACCCATTTCCTCTCATCCTGTTGCTGGTTACTTGGGAGAAGAGACCAACACCAGCCTCACGCCAACCTCCTTCCAGGCAGCTGTAGAGAGCAGTAAGATATCCCCTTAGCCTTCTCTTCTCCAGACTAAACAACCCCAGCTCCCTCAGCCTCTCCTCGTGTGACACCCTCCAAACCCCTCTCCAGTCTCTTCTTTGGACACCCTCCAGCCCCTCAATGTCTTTCCTATCCTGAGACACCCAGAACTGAACCCAATACTCAAGCTGTGGCCTCAGCAGGGCCAAATACAGCGGTACCATCACTGAGCTACTCCTTTTGCACACCTCCCTCTCATCTTCTTGGTCTGAACTCTAATCCTTTCCACAAACAGACACACCTACACTCTGCATGGGACAAGGGGTTTGGAGGCATGTGGTAACCAAAGGAAAGTCAATAAAGCTCACATGCTGCACACAACTCAGGCAGCCTCCTAAATCTTGACTTGGAGGACTTCCCCAAGAGTTCCAGATTTGTTTGAGCAGCACACAAGAGCTTTCAGGCCACAAGGCATTGGGATAGAAGGGACCTGTAGTTGTACCACCTTCCAGAAAGCATACCCAAGTTGAATCCTCTCTGTAATAATCCTACTTAAAACAGCATGAGCTCCATCAGCTGCTTAAACTTCTTGGAGACACTAATCCTGATGGATGGCTCCTCTAGAACCTCCCTCCTCTGACAGCTACACACTTTACATACCCCCAACCAATTTGTTCGTGGCCATTACTGGGTTTGGATTTCATTCATGCAAGGTGAGGTTGGTACTGAGTTTTTACTTACTGTAATCACTTAATTATCTTAATTTCTGTAAGACTCATCCCTGCCATGGTGAAATACCTTTGTAATAATGAAAGCTATGGTACTGAGAGATGAAAAAGGCATTCTGCCCTTACAGGCATAACATGCCTGACAGGGGCTAATGTGAATTTATACACTGGCAACACCAGCAAAACAATACAGCCCAGTAGTTCATCTGTGGCAGCATACCTGGGATACAGACTGGTGGGCAAGCTTAAAGCTTCTGGGTGAGAAGAGAAGGTTATTTGATTGCTGAAAGCCGAAACGCAGATCACTGATGGGTTGGTGCCTGTGTTGCATCCTTCACAGAAACCTTTGTGGTGGAATCAGGCATTCTTATTCTATCCTAGAGCTAGCTGTCCTCACAGACTATACAGAATCCTATGGAAGCATAAAGAAAAAAGCTGTAATGCACTAGGAAACTAATGGCACGCCCACAGCAGTACTGCTCCTTTCTCCCTCCTTGAGCTGCTTCTTTGACTGCAGGGTGAATCTCATGCATTAGGCCCTCAGAACAACCCCTGTGGTTTGGCACTGCACACAAACACTTAGCCAGGTACTATTCATACTCACTTGTGTGTTCAGTCAATAAAGTGTGAAAAAGAAAGGTGTATTTATTCTCTCTGCTCCAACAGCTACAGAGAGTGCAGAGCCCTTCACTGCTGAGGCACCAGGGCTCATGTTTATTTAACAGCTCGGATTGTTTCTGGATATTATGCAATTCAGCCCATGGAAATTTCCTTGTTTGCATAATTCTCTCCTGTTGATATTGCTGGGGGTTAAACTCAAAACAAAATGTTGCACGATGATGATCTGAAAACTGAAAAGCCTCTTGGTAGAAGGAGGGAGGGATTTTCTTCTTTTCTTTTGTTGTTTGGTGTTTTTTTTTTTAAAGTTGACTTCCAGTAAGGCTTGGAGGTCATTTCGAGTTGAACAATTTGCAGTCACAAGTCATGCTCTTCTGAGCGTAAGCAAGACAATTCCCAGAGTCTTTAGACATAACAGCTAAAATGGTATTCAGAAGTCCTGGCTCACCCACTCCCAGATTTCCTGGACACTGGTTTAAAGCATGCTAGAAAAGCCTGAATTAGCAAATGAAATAAAGGTCAACAGCACTGCTTTCTTGTCCAGAATCTTTCACACAGCCACAAAACTCCATCCCTAACACCTCTGCAGGGGCTACAAAGCTCTTTGAGGGCTGCTGCCCACCAATAGCTAAAGCATCATCCTGATTTTCATGGGAAATCTGACTGAAATGCTGCCATGTTCGTTCTGTCTCCTTTGTGTTTCTCTTCTTCCTTCCTGCATTTCAGGTTGTGGCGTTAAGCTGCACAGCCCCAACCTGGTGGCAAGCAGGCTTGGATTTGAGTCATTCTCTTCTAGTAGAATAGTTTTGAGCTTTTCAATCAGAACCACGAATGTGTAGCTGCTAATTATGGGGGGCTAAAAAGGAAAGGAAATGCTGAAGAGCTGTATTTTTAAAATACTTTTGCTTTTTAAGCAGTTAACAGAACAGAACCAGAGAGTTTTCATTAGTCAATGGTACGTCACCAATGGCCTTCTCCAGGAAATGTGTAATCAGGGCACTCCCTCAACTCTTACTGGATTGAAAAATAATTATTTTATATGACTAACTTCCTTAGAGAGGAAATTTCCCTAAGAAAAATAGCACTTTGTGTCTCTTCAAGTATTCCAGAGATACAAGCAACTAGTGTCAGCATTAAGAGACATCACTTCTCTTCACCTGCTTCAGAAAGGCTAACTCTCCATCTCCAAAAATCATTTAAACCAGACAGTTACGGTCACATTAGTCCAGCTAGGCAGGGGTGAATCTCACAGAATGGCTCAGGTTGGAAGGGACCTCAGAGCTCTTCTACTCCAACCTCCCCACCACGGGCAGGGACACCTCTCAACTACACTCAGCTGTTCTAGGCCTCATCCAACCTGGCCTTCAACACCCATAGAGACGGGGCAGCCACAGCCTCCCTGGGCAGCCTATTCCAGAGTCTCACCACCATGTTAGTGCAGAAGTTCTTCCTCAAATCCAGTCTAACCCTGCTCTCCCTCAGCTTCAAAACATTCCCCTTGTCCTGTCTCTAGAAACCCTCAGGAAAAGTCCCTCTGCAGCCTTCCTGGAGGATCCCTTCAGGTCCTGCAAGGCAGCTCTAAGGTCCCCCCAGAGTCTTCTCCTCTAGGCTGAGCAACTCCAGCTCTGTCAGCCTGGAGAAAAATCACTCTGTCCCCTTGAGGAGTTCAGCAGTGAAGCATTTTCATACACAACCAGGCACAGGAGTGGAAAACTCCTAAATAGGGATTGTGCAAGAGAGGAAACTTGTGTCCATAATTCTCACTTTCAACTTCAGGGTTTCTCCCTGCCAATCTCTTTCTCATGGGAAGCAAATGCAGCCAATGCAGAGCACTTGCTGATGCCATGTTGAAATGCTGTCATAGTGACAGCTTGGGCAACACACCAGCCAGCATTGCTGCACACGTCATCTCCCCTCCCTCCAGATCCCCAGGAGATGAACTTATCTCCCAGGCAGGCTCTCCCAGGGCTGACTGGAAAGCTTTATTCCACTCTGAATTGACTAACTCCCTCAACACAAACATATAGATATTTAGAGGAAGTCAAACACAGTTGGAGTGTTTACAGATCTTTCCTGTTAACATTTCTTGCTGCAATAGCCCCTGTGATTGTAAATTATGCTGAGGTGAAAAAGGAAACATTTCAAATGGGGAGGGAGAGATCCAGCTTGATAAAATACCAGTTACACTCCAGACAGCCTGCAGCACAGAGCAGGAGAAGAATCCACAGAAGGGCTACCTTGAATTGATCTTCGGCTCACATATTCTTCCCCCAACTTTTCCAATCCTATCTGCTGAGCTTTCAAAAACATTGCACATTCTCTATGCAGCTCCTCCTCATACTTGGAGAACCAAGCAGCAGAGGAGAGAAATGCCTTTCAATATTTGGCATAAGCATCCCACAAGCAGATGTTTAGAATGGTCCTGAGCCAGTGTAATTCAGAAGGGGGAAACTTCTGTTGAGGCAAATGGAGGCTGAATGCCAGCCTCCTACAGGTGAGGCTTAATTGTGCCGCAAGGGGCGTCACAGAAATCCCACCAAAGCAGACAGGCATGTAACAAAACGTAGTGTTCTGGAGTGGGGACAGGCACGATACCCATCAGCACCTCCAGTTTTCAAGCAGAAATGGATGCTACACGATGGGACAGAACTCAAGAGAATGCCCCAGCACGCCACCTGCAAGAGTAGTAAGATGCATTCTACCTCACCTCTCCAGTACTCCCTTTGTCCTCAAAGACCTTGCATTGTAAGAGCTGCTTCTGTGATAGGAATAATTGCCTATAATTTATTGCAACTCCATCAATGCTGGTTTTTAGCTGATTGGATAATTCCCTATTGACTCCCTATTATCAGAAATGAAATACAAAGTTTCCATCTTCTGCCAACCCTCCAAGAATGTCTACTAGGAATCTCTGGTCTTCCCATGTGGAAGTAGGAACAATACCTTAGAGATCAGTCATGTAATTGTGATTCTGTGTCCTTTTTCTACCTCATTTCCTTCCAGCACTCTTGATATCAGGCCAGGAACAAATAGTGGGGACATGTGAAGCAATAAAAATCCAGCACAAATTAAGTATCCTTCCCCTAGCGTTTTACTGGAACTCACTATCATTAAGCTGAACAGTGAGCTTGGGGTAGCACCTGATTAACAATGCAGACTTCTGCTACAGAAGAACATACTTGAACTGTTCTGTCCTACATGCAGCTCAACCATCGTGCTTCCACTCAGATTTCCTCCTAGTGTGGCTACAGCTGCTGCCATTGCAGGATGTTACCCAGGTTTTAGTTCTGAGCAGATTAGAAGCAGTTCTGTTTCATTTTCACTCAAAATGAGTTCACAGAAATGAGTTCCCTGTTCTTCGTGGGGAAAGCTGCTCTGGTGAGACCTCACCTGCAGTGCTGTGTCCAGCTCTGGAGCTCTCAGCACAGGAAGGACATGGACCTGATGGATCAGGTCCAGAGGAGGGCCACCAAAATGATCAGGGGGCTGGAGAAGCTCTGCTGTGAGGACAGGCTGAGGCAGCTGGGGTTGTTCAGCCTGCAGAAGAGAAGGCTTCAGGCAGACCTAAGAGCAGACTGCCAGCAGCTGAAGGGGGGCTACAAGAAGGCTGCAGAGGGACTGTTTGCAAAGGTGTGCAGTGACAGGATGAGAGGCAATGGTTTGAAATGAGAGAAGAGCAGATTTAGACTGGATGTGAGGAACAAGTTCTTTAGCATGAGAGTGGTGGAACAATGCAACAGGTTGCCCAGGGAGGTGGTTGAGAACCCGATCTAGTGGAGGATGTCCCCACTGACTGCAGAGGTCCCTTCCAACCCAGCCCATTCCATGACTGTATGATATCAGAAGTTTAGAGTTTGGGAATGCAAATACCAGGAGGAGTTAAGGCCATGCCAAGCACACAAATTGAGGAGCACATCACCCTAGCATAAGAAAGAGGCAGGGAATAGAGAAAACACAGTGAAGTTTCTTCAGGAGGAGATGAGCTGAACAAAATCATTAGCAAGGGCAGAAAGAGGAACAGCTTATGCAAGCAGTACAAGGCATGTTGATTTGAACCATTAATTTAATGCTATCGAAAGGTGGTGACAGCATAAAAGTCCTGAGCTCAGTGTTTACCCACCTTATGCAGTCAGACTGCCTAGTGCACTTCTGGGTGCCTCACAGCTCCACAACATGAAAGGGGCTGAACAGCAAAGCCTGTCAAATGGCCCACACAAGACCCCATCCAAGACATGCCATCCACATTACACAAAGGCTAAAAATTCATTTTCCAAGCCCTTTCCAGACGAACAGGCACTGTATCTGTAAGGGAAGCTCTTTCTGAGAGACCATCCTCGCCTCCAAATCTACCTCTCAAAGTGACAGCACTGCTACTAACAATTTTCAGGTGTCTTACAAAATAGATTGAAAAGAAAGCAGATATTTCCACACTGTTCTCTGCTGATCTATACCTTGCCTACAAAAAGTGTTTTCTTAAAACCAGTACTACTTACAACTGTACTGAGCATTGTCATTTCATAGAATCCTAGAATGGTTCAGGTTGGAAGGGACCTCAGAGCTCACCTCCTCCAACCTCCCCACCATGGGCAGTGACACCTCTCAACTACACTCAGCTGCTCAAGGCCTCATCTAACCTGGCCTTCAACACACACAACCTCCCTGGACAGCCTGTTCCAGAGTCCCACCACATCCATACTGAAGGACTTCCTAAGACCCAGTCTGATCCTGCTCTCCCCCAGCTTCAAACCATTCCCTGTTGTCCTGCCTAGACACCCTCAGGAAAAGTCCCTCTGCAGCCTTCCTGAAGGATCCCTTTAGGTACTGGAAGGCAGCTCTAGGGTTCCTCCAGTGTCTTCTCTTCTCCAGGCTGAACAACCCCAGCTCCCTTAGCCTGTCCTCATAGCAGAGGTGCTCCAGCCCTTGGATCATCTTTGTGGCCTCCTCTGGACTCACTCCAACAGCTCTGTGTCCTCCTTATGCTGGGGACATCAGAATCAGATGCAGTGTTGGAGGTGGGGTCTCAGCAGAGCAGAGTACTTCCACACAACTTCTACTGGTTCAAGAACAAGAGTACCTCAAAATGCCAGCCATGTGAGGATCTTTCTGCTCTGAATCATTTAGTTTTCAACTCAGCCTGGCTTAGTGATCCACCTGAATGAAGAAGAGAGTCCAGTACCATAGAGCATAAGTCCATTACTCTAAGAATCTCCTGTAGCTAAAAGGCTGGCACAGCCTGCTCAGGACAGATCCTTCAAAAATCCTTTAAGCAGCAGCACCTCTTTGGATTACTGTAAGCCAGCCACAGGCACAGAAGAGTGTTAGACTTGCCTTCCCAGCGCTGCAGGATGGCATTGCCAAGCATGACAAGGAGAAGGTAAAAACTGCCAAAACTATAAAAAAAGATGTATCACATGCAAAATTCCCCAAGAAACTCTCTAAGCCATGGAGAGGAGTAAGGCCTTGGTGGCACAGCAAGGCTCATAATGCACACCTGTTAAGAGACTCTTACAAAGAATTAAAGCAGCTTTAATAAGCCACCAAATTAGAGGCAGGGAATAAAGGTCTTCTCTCAAGGGAGAAAAGAAAACACTGATGCCACCCCTGTAGCAGTACACATCAGATCACTTTGTGGAACTAGGTGTTGTGGGCAGCATCACCCATCAAGTTTACAGATGCTGCAGTTGAGAAAACAGCTACAAAGGTGATGTGAAGCTCTTGCTTGTTTCCCTTATGTCTATGTCCATGCCACCTAAAACTGTAACTTCAATATGCACACACAATGTGTTCAGCAGCTCAAGCAGTTTAACTGAAGCTCTTCACCCAGATCACTTTAGCTTGCAGCTAGAGGCAGCCCTTTGCAACAGATTAGGATGGTGCAGAGCAGGACAACAACATGACCTGCTTTGTGCCTACTGAAAAGTCAGCTGTAACAGCCCAAGCTCTCTGGGGATGCCCCACCTCCATTGTGTCTTGGTTGGGAAAGAGCAAAGGTCCCTTTTTCCTCTTATTTAAACAGGAAACAGTTAAACGCAACCCTTCCTCCCAGCTATCTGCATGACTACATCAAGACATTCCTTATTACAGGCACTGAATTAAACTTTGTTGATATGCCTAATTTCTCCTTGCCACAACCACATCAGCAGCCGTGTCACCCAGCTTTCAGGGCAGCCATGTGTCATTTCCATGCCTTGCATCCAACTTCCAGAGCTGGAAGCAAAGCTTTCCATGGGAAAAGGAGTGCATTTAGCAAACCACCTCCAACATCAAGCTCGTTTGCCTGTTGGTTAGTGGGAGCTGCAAAAAGATAGATGAGGAGGCAGCAAATAGCAGGGGAGGAGGAAAGGGGGAGGGAAAAATTGGGGAGGGAGGGCAGGAAAGGAAAGCAAGACATAGAGGGAGAAAGGCTGTGGGGAAGGATATGCTCCACTACAGAGAATCCTGTCAGGATGCAATTTATTTTCCCTCTGCGCGGGAGGATAATGGTGCACTGCCTGAGCTCTCTCAATAGCTGTTTTGAAGCGAACCAGGCTGGTATGTCTTTAATTTATCATTTCATTATGAAACGGTTTCCCTTCCAAGAAGCCTTCAAGTCAGGAAGCTCTGTCTGCCCACACAGGAAATTCCTTTGCAGCAACTTCCCCAAAAAGGAAATTTCCCTCAGAAGTGAGCCCAGCTCATGCCTTTGAGCAGAGCTGTTTGAAGAGACTCTGGCATGCAAGCCCTGCAAACACCCTGCCTCTGCTTACTGCAGCCAGCATGCAGGGATCAGCAGCTCTGCCCTTGCACAGGCATGCAGAGACCCCCGCTGCACCCAGCTTTTCTCCTGCTCCTCCCTCCCCAAAGACTGCCAGGAGCATTCAGAGGAGCCTGGTTGCTGAGCTTTCAGTAGCAGAAATTCTTTCTATTCAGGAGAGAGGCACAGGACACAGAGAGCTGAGAACAAGCAGGGAAAGAGAAGGGAGAATCTGTAAAGAAAGCTTCTCAAACTACTCTAATCCTCTACTTGGAAATCAGGGAAAATCTGCACAGTATCTTAGAACTCTTCAGATGACACTGCAGAAACTTCACTCTGTCCCTTACACATACTGTGGGGTTTATTTAATGAACTTTTGCAGTAAAGACTTGCAAGCAAAGTAGAAGGGAGGTGAAAATATACAGAGAGAAGGGGGGGAACCACACTTAGGAAAAAGAACCTCAAAGATATCTTGTGAATCATTAAGTGAGACAGAGCCAAGAACATCCAGGCCAGAGTGAATAACAACATATGAAGCACCTTAGGAGAGGGGACACCGACCAGAAGCACTGCCAAACTTCCAGTTAGTTTTTCATTTCCCGTTTCAAATCGTAATACTGACTAATAACTATGCCCAGAAACCCAAACTGTCATTTGGGGCAAGAGAAAGGAAGCAGAACTGAAACTTGCGTTGCATGGATGAGACAAGGGGACACAGGCTGAACTGGATCTTGGGCTGTGCAAGAGCAGGAAAATGAAAGAAGCCCTTTGAGGAAGACAAAGGTAGGAATAAAAGAATCACACAAGGTGGTGATCACAGTCCACTGGAGGCCTGTATGCTAGGAAGAGAGACTCTCCATGTTCTCCCTTCAGTCTCAACTTCAAAATTTGTCTTTCAAACACTTGATGGGGGAGATCTGGTCCTTGCAGCCCAAGCTCCAGCAGGTGGCTGCCTGCCCTCCTCTTCCAATTCCCTCCTTCACCAGATAGCTTTGCCCTGTTCTCTTGCCAGCTAATTTACATGACTTTTTTTCCTACTGCTGCCCTTGGCATTACATTCAGTGATTCAGTCAGCTGGTGTGTAAAGAGACTTTTGTCAGAACTGCTTAAAGGCAAATCCCCCCCACTTAACTTTTATCCATGGCCTCTAGCTGATGAGTTAGTTATCACCTCAAAGAGCCCTCTGGCATAGCATATGCACACTGAATACAGATCTGCTTGGATGGCATCCACACTGCTGTCAAATCACTGGAGATGGTTATGAGATGGGGTAAAATACAAAAACTGCCATACTAGAAAAGATCACAAACCCATTTAACCAAATGTCTTCAGTTGTGACTGCATAAGCAAAAAAATAAAATGAAATAAAGGAATAAAGGATTTGCTGTTCTGTGAGGAACTGCCAGTAACCATTCCCTGGCCACCTTCTCCACACCAGGTATGATTTCATGGCTACATTCTCCCTGCCTACCCATTCCTTTTGCTCCTTCCTTTAGTCTCTCCGGGGAATGAGCAAACTGGGGAATTAGTCTAGCCAGGTCCTCTTCCATATTAAAAATGACCCAGCACAAGCTGAGCATGGCAGAGTTTGAACAAGCTCAAGGTGTTAAGAAACCTCTCCAGAGGTTCATGAGCTTCAGTGTGACTGCGCTAAAACGTCTATTTCCTATCAATTTTGGTGCAATTCAATACAGAGCTGCCCAACTGACTTTTGACAAATACCTTTGCTTAATTTTACACTCAATGTAAATTCACAGGTTGCACTGTAAAACCACACACACACAAAAGTAACGAGCTACTCACATCAACAATTGTTTTCTGCTGAACAACCACAACATCCTTCTGGCCGCAACATCCTTCTGATGACATTTCTCTACACTGTGGTCCTGTACGAATTACCACAGAATCATAGAACGGCTTAAGTTGGGAGGAACCTCAGAGGGACTTTTCATGACAGCAGGTCTGTAGCATACAGCAAGAACACTGGGCTGGAGCACCGCTGCTATGAGGGTAGGGTGAGGGAGCTGTGGTTGTTCAGCCTGGAGAAAACTCCAGGGGGACCTCAGAGCTGCCTTCCCATTGCTGAAGGGATCCTACAGGAAGGTTGCAGAGAGACTTTTCCTGAGGGTGTCTAGAGACAGGGCAAGGAGGAATGGTTTGAAGCTGAGGGAGAGCAGGATTAGGCTGGATCTGAGGAAGAAGCTCTTCAGTATGAGGGTGGTGAGACTCTGGAATAGGCTGCCCAGGGAGGTTGTGGCTGGCTCCTGCCTGGGGGTGTTGAAGGCCAGGTTGGATAAGGCCTTGAGCAGCTGAGTGTAGTTGAGAGGTGTCCCTGCCCATGGTGGGGAGGTTGGAGTAGATGAGCTCTGAGGTCCCTTCCAACCTAGGCCATTCTATGATCTACAAATGTAAGCCAGCTGAAGTGATGTCAAACCATAAGCAACACTGCTGACTCTTTATACTCAATCCAATAAAAATGGAGTGGAAAACCAGTTCAAACGTGGGCCTCTGGTGCCTTCTTGATTCAGCAGATGCGCAGGAAGGACAGCATTGCAAGCCTGCTGGGCTGGGATTGTAGCACAAAAGGCTCCTTCCACCATTTTCTGCAGACACTTTCTGATCATAGGCCCTAATTTTACAACTTTGCCTAAAGGAAATCATTGTAAGACTCTACAGGTGTTTATTAGCTCCAGGAGTAAAAGGAAGACCAACAGTCTCTGTATATGAAACTTAAGTCCTTGAGCAAGCCTTCTTTCTGTGGGATCTAAGTCCATCTACACAAAGATACCTGAACTCTGTCAGGTTTTAAAAGTAATAAATCAAAACTTCTCAGCTTTGAAATAGATTTTGATTGTTAATCCTTTCCTGGAGTTTAAGTGGGATTTTCATACACTCATATTCTCCCTGCAAATGATGCAGGATGAGAAAGGCCACAGGTGAGAAGCTGTCCTCTCAGGATAATCATATTCTGGACAAGCAGGGTTGTCCCAGAACCCTCACAAGAAAATCATCATTATGGAGAACTTGCCACAACCAATTTGAAAGACATCTGGATTGACTTCTGGGTGTTCTGCTGAACTGAATCAGGCACCAATCTTTCTGAGATTTTGCCATCACTGTTACACACACTGATTATTGTGTGGCAGGAGGCCAAAAGCAAATACCAACTCCTCTAACAACCCAACTGCTTCAGGTCTGCCTATCACAAACCCAGCTCAGCTCGCTGTCACTGTTACCTCTAGTAACAGTATCCCTCCTAGTCCCTCTGTTCACTTTCCACTTTGCATGATTTTAAAACTGAGACAGGATGTAAAAATTGGATGAAGACTGTAAATGTTCCAGCTCTTACAGACATGGAACACTATACCTTGTTCCTATTTTGCTGAGCTCTAAGGCTGCAAATTTTGCACCACACCTTGAACTACTTCTACTGCTCGTGACACATTTTCCACCACCCTGCACCCTGCATTGCATCACTGAGAACACCACCAAAGTGGAAGGAGAGAATGATTCCCATGATTTGGTTACACTCACTTTCAACAAGTGAAAACCCCCAAGCAAGCCCTAGAGAGCAGTGATGAAACAAACTTTATATATTTAATAACAATATTTGTCACCACTACTTATTAAGATTTAAAGAGCAGTAAAAAACCAACCAACCTCTAATAAAAATATCAAGAGGCCTTAAACAATTACACACCCAGCAACCCAGAGTAATACAGATGAAAGTTCAGAGGTAGTAAGACTACTTAAGGAAGTTTCCAAGGAAGCAAAATACAAAGAAGTACGACAGAAGAAAAAAAGGGGGGGGGAACAAAGAAGGATCTGTGTACAGAGGGAGGGTTCTGACAAAACGCCTTCACTGCAGCACGGAGAGGAAGCGAAAGCCTGCAAGGAAATTAAACAATGAAGGAGGCAGATTGCTTGGAAGAAACAAGAACGAAAGAGAGAATAGCAATGAGGAACTTTTAGACATAAAGGGAGATTTCCCCCAGTAGGAAATACACCAAGAGTCACTTGAACGGCAGAACTGAAATGAGTAACTGGTTTGTGGACTGGCAGGGACCAGGACTACTTCCTTCTGCACTAGCCAGAAGGAGGAAGTAGAAAGGGAGAAATTCTCAGTGTTGCATAAAGACAAAGAGGCCCAGTCATTCCTACAGCTCTCTTCCCCCAGACACTGGCCAAACAAGTAGAAGTGCAGTGCAAACCTACATATTTACTCACACGCACACACATGTATTGTGGATAAAAACCCATGGGAGCTGCTGAGGTCAGCCACACAACTCCTGTTTCTGGGTCCACACAGTAATTCTCTCTTCACACTGCAAGCATCTACTGTGGTGCCTTGGCAAACCATTTCTGGTTCAGCCCCAATGTTTCCACCTAGGACTCCCGAGGGTCAATCCATGGCTGTGCTTTCTGAACCCTCCTTTCCCACCACTGCTATGTTAGAGCACAGGGTGGCAGACCTATGAGCTCTGGAAACTATGGAGGGAAGGTTTAAATATCACCCAAGCTCTCTGCTGGCTTCAGTTGATGGAAACCCTCTTTAAAGCTCAGCATCAAAGCATTCACTTTATAAGCTGCAAGCCTTGGTTCTTGTGCCAGCAGCTACTTCTCCCTATAATTAATTAACACCGTATTAATTGTGCATGTTCTACAGGCCTATTGAGATGTGGCAAGGCCTGCACACACAGTTCAACCTTCTTGGCACAGCCAAGAGAAGAGCAGAGGAGGAGGAAGGTCAAACCCCTTCAAGTACCTACAAAGGAAAACTGAGCACAAGTGATGTGCTTACAGGCTAGGAGAGCAACGTTTGAGGAAGGACACAGGCTGAGCCCTGCCAGGGCCTTCCAGCAAATACTGAAGGATAAGGGCAAGGCAGATCTTCTACCAGCTGCACCCTTGTGCAAACTGCTGGGGCCAGAGCCCAGAGGCCAGCTGGGAGCACAACCAGCAGCCCAAGAGCAGGGACCCACAGCAGCTGAATGCCCTCACAGGTAGGATTTGGCCACAAATCTTCAGACTGTGAAATCACTGGAAAGACAGAGTGGGAGGAAAAGGAGTAAAAATGACATTCCTCTCTGTGGTGCTGGGCATCTAAGTAATGAAACAAACTTGATGAAACACATTTTGATGCTGAGCTTTAAAGAGGGTTTCCATCAACTGAAGCCAGCAGAGAGCTTGGGTGATATTTAAACCTTCCCTCCATAGTTTCCCGAGCTCACAGGTCTGCCACCCTGTGCTCTAACAAAGCTGTGGTGGCAAAGGAGGATTCAGAAAGCACAACCACTTGATGAAACACATTGGCCACAACCACCCCATGCAGTGCTACAGGCTGGGGTCAGAGTGGTTGGAGAGCAGCCAGGCAGAAAGGGACCTGTGGGTACTGGTCGATGGTAAGCTGAACATGAGCCAGCAGCATGCCCAGGTGGCCAAGAAGGCCAATGGCATCCTGGCCTGTATCAGGAACAGTGTGGCCAGCAGGAGCAGGGAGGTCATTCTGCCCCTGAGCTCAGCACTGGTTAGGCCACACCTTCTACTTCTGGGCCCCTCAGATTAGGACAGATGTTGACTTGCTGGAATGTGTCCAGAGAAGGGCAACAAAGCTGGTGAGGGGTCTCGAGAACAAGCCCTGTAAGGAGAGGCTGAGGGAGCTGGGCTTGCTTAGCCTGGAGAAGAGGAGGCTCAGAGGAGACCTTATTGCTGTCTACAACTACCTGAAGGGAGGTTGCAGCCAGGTGGGGGCTGGTCTCTTCTCCCAGGCAACCAACACCAGAACAAGAGGACAGTCTCAAGCGGCGCCAGGGGAAGTTTAGGCTGGATGTTAGGAAGAAGTTCTTCATAGAGAGATTGCCCATTGGAATGGGCTGCCCAGGGAGGTGATGGAGTCACCATCGCTGGAGGTGTTTAGCAAGAGACTTGATGGGGTGCTTGGTGCCATGGTTTAGTTGATTAGATAGTGTTGGATGATAGGTTGGACTCTGTGATCTCAAAGGTCTCTTCCAACCTGATTAATTCTGTTCAATTCTGTCCTGTTCTACCCACTCTCCAGTGACTCCGGGCACTGAGAAAGCTGCACCTTTGCCCTTACAGGGGATTTGGGCACCATATGACTGAGAGCCCATCAAGGGCACCTCAATCCCCCCAGGAAAACTAGGGAGAGCTCTCCCAACAGCAACAGGTACAGGTGTCCTAAAATCTAACCTGTAAAGCGATTTTCACACTAACTCTTGCACCAAATGTATTAATCTCTAATTTTCTGTGTAGGTAATCAATTATTTGGTTTGGTTTTCCCCTGAAGATACTGTGTATTTGGTTTTGTTAAAAGAACAAAGAAAAAGCATTTAAAAAAAAGGGAAAAGAGAAAAAGATCCATAAAAAAGTGGGAGAAAATGTCAAAAAAAATCAGGATTGTCCCAGCACAAAACTGTCCCAGTAAGTTACTTTGGGGAAAAAAAAAAAGGGGGGGATTTATGTCTAACTACAAATTTGCCACAGCACACCCATAGCAAACACAAGTAAATGCTGCTGACAATCCTGCTACTTACCCCGAGATGACAAAGCGCCTTAGAAACTATCTAGAACGAGAAGCACTAAAATACAGCAACACAGCAAAGCGTCATGAATTCTGCTTAAAGCAGGAAATACTTCTCCTTCATGAGGAAATAAAAATGCAATTTCTTTTCACCATCTAAAAAGGAATTCCTCTCCCCCCCACACACACCTTTTACACCACTGAGAGGACAAACAAATAAACAGACATCTGAAGTTGACAGAATTAAATGTACAGATGCAGACTGAAAATCTTCATTTGTTGATCTGGAAAGTCAGTGGGTACCAAACCTAAGGCTCTTATCCTACAGTGTCCCTTTGTTTCCAGTTTGAAGAGAGGCTACACAAATCTCCCTATATTTTGAAGAAATAAAAAGGTAGCTATTTATAGCTGCATTTTCATTGGAGCTGTTTCCTTATCAGGAAGTATGTAGCTAGGAATTACTGCCTGCCTACATGGGAAATTCTTTCACAGATACAAAAACCCAAAAAGGAAATTTCCCTTCAGTAGTATTTGGTGGTTTTTTTTTGCTGCTGGTGGGTTAAAAACAAAATGTCACTGCTCTGACCAGGACATAGCCCCTTCAGGAGGTTTGTTCCGAAAACAACAATCTTTAAGATACCTTATGGAAAGCAAACAAACAAAGAGAGCCTCTAGAAACCTGCAAGAGGGATAATGAGAACACATTAGCAAGTTAAGAAAATAAATCTTTTTTTGCAAGATGCTGGGAGAGAGCTATTTCACTACCAGCATTACAGTATTTGAGTGTGTTGCTAGAGCTCATCCTTACCAGAAAGCATTTATAAAATTTAACACTCTGGCAAGGAGCTAACTCTGGTACTGTTGACTAAAACTTGCTTTGTTGAGACCAGGTCTTCCTGGTGGCCAATATAGTTGTTGGACCCTCCCAACTTAACTTCTATCACCCAATTAACTGCTTCCTCCTCCATCCCCAGAGCATGCCCAGTGGTGCATAGTCCAAAAGCCAGTGAAACTACCATTCTCCCTGTGGGAAGGGACTATGCAATGACAAAAGGCCATGCAGGGATACCATCTCCTGCTGCATGTCAGAGCACCAGGAGAAGGCAAAGGCCATGTAGGACAATGGTACAATATTTCTTGCCTGAAGAGAAGGTTCAGTATTTTGCAGCAAATGGGAATTTGTGCTGCAAGTAATGCTGGGACTTAGGTAGTGTCTCTCTGACTACAAGGATCCACTCAGTAAACTTGCCAATAGGAAGCCTGTGCTGTCTCCAAATCAACCCCCAGAACTGAGACTTCTGCCTGAGAGCTCCTCATTCTGCCTCTTCAGTGACTGCAGAGCACCCCATACTGTGGCTGTGAACTCTAAAGGCAGGAAGGATAAGTTGGTTAATCACTAGAGCAAATTTCATTGTAAGTTGCCAAGGTGTAATTTAACATGCTCATCTTCTGGTCTGTACCACTGCCAGAGCTACTTGACCCTGCTGTCAGTGCAGAATGGACACTTTTATTCAATGGAATACAAAAGCACATTGAGATCAAAACCAGACAGGCACACATGGGGTGCTTAGGGTTCTTCCCAGGCTATGATTTTTATGCTTAAAGGCTTGTTAGCAAAGATTTGGGGCTGAGCAAGTGTCTTAATGCTTGGCCTCTAGAAAGCTAATCCATGCTGACTGTTTATTAACTCATAACATCACTAACCCTATGGCTATTCATCACAGAATGGCTCAGGTTGGAAGGGACCTCAGAGATCGTCTACTCCAACCTCCCCACCATGGGCAGGGACACCTCTCAACCAGACACTGCTGCTCAAGGCCTCATCCAACCTGGCCTTGAACACACCCAAGGAGGAGACAAACACAACCTCCCTGGGCAGCCTATTCCAGAGTCTCGCCATCCTCATACTGAAGAAGTTCTTCCTAAGATCCAGTCTAATCCTGCTCTTCTCAGCTTCAAACCTTTTTGTCTTGCCCTGTCTCTAGACACCCTGATGAAAAGTCCTTTTGCAGCCTTTCTGCAGGATCCCTTCAGCTACTGGAAGGCAGCTCTAAGGTGCCTCTGGCATCTTCATTCTCCAGGCTGAACAACCCCAGCTCCCTCAGCTTACCCTCACAGCAGAGGTGTACACACTTGGCCTACTACATTAATTCATGGCACTTTGAAGCTGAGCAGGTTTCTCCTCATACATGATGTGCCCCAAACTCTCAATGGTGGACAGTGGTGCTCTCTTTTTCTCCATCCAGAGGCTCAGCTCTGTTCTTTATTAGGGCAGTGGCCATGGCATACATGCTGTGTTGTTTCCACAGGGGTTTTCCTACCACTCTTGGGTTTTGTTGCAAGGCTCTCACCACAGAAAGGTTTGTTATTGTGGAGCTGTTAGTCATGGCTTACAAGCAGTTTCTCTTCTGTGTCTTCTTTAATTGTAGAGCTATTTATGAGCACTGGGTTCTTTATGTTAATTTTATTTCTTTAAAAACAAAACCCCAAACCAATAAACAACAAAAATCCACGGATGCATTTATAACATAACATAAATGAAGAAGTGAAGACACATTTGGAATGGAAAGAGAAAGCAAGCTAATTTTAGGTCCACTGATCTCGACGGCATCCCTTTAAGACAAAGCTAAAAATGCTTCAAACCCAGCAATACCATAAATGTCCTGCTGCTGCTTTTGCTTCTTATTCCTCCCCACACTTTCCAGGGGAATTCCAGAAGGGATCGGCTTGAATCCCAGATTAAAGCAACATGGGTCCCTTTCCCTCTGAACAGAGTCTGTGTTTTGGACATTTAAACCTTGAAGTTAAGCTTTCCAGGAGAGCAAAAGACTGGATCAGCACTGCTGGCACTCCCACACAGGTCTCTTGCCCTCCTGTGCAAGTTCCTATTGGGCCAGGAAGGATCTCATCCCTCCACCTACTCCCACTGGGGGCTGTCAGTGCACAAAATCACTGTGTTAACTCTGTCTGCTTACTACCAGGTACATAAAAAAACAAACCAACCAACCAACCAAATGACAAAGACCCCACTTGACTCTCTCAAGAAGCAGAATCGAGCTCACAGCACTGGGCTGTTATGACAAACTTTTCCACACTTAACCTGGATATCTCTGCCACAGTCACCAGGTAGAAGTAAGGAGCTAATACATTTAGGATTCAAGTCACCAGCTGTTTACATCAAGGGTGACAACTGAAGTGGCCCTGAGTCACCTTGATGCAAACATAGTGACAAAGGGCCCTGTTTCCCACAAGCGATGAACAAAAACAGTGCCAGAAAACTGTAAAGCAGGATTTTCCTGATCCAGATGCCACAGCATTCCCAGCTGGATCAGTAACAAAGTTTCACTCCTCCCAGCCATGGTGCAGGGCTGAACCAGAGCCTGGGCTTCCCACCCATCCAGACTGCCTGGATTGCTTCGAAGCTGGCCTGAGATTCACGGTAAGAAACACCCAGGAGGCAGGCTGGAGTAGATGAATTCAGATAAGCACCTGAGGCAGCCTGTGGAAGCAGCCACCTCGGGAAAGAGTCAGGCATAAAATACATCTCCCTGGCTTGTCATTTTCATCCCATTTGCCTAACAACTGGATGTAACTCAAAATGGTGAAGGAGTCAGGTCCAGCCACTTTATTAGGGCTGACCAAAGTAATGGTCACTGAAGCTGACACAATAGGTGGCTGGGATTGCCACAGCCCAGTCAGCCTGTCAGCAGATGATTAGGAGCTATGAATTGGATGACCAGGAGGCACTGCTGAGTAGAGGAAGCAGATGGGCTCTGCCCTGCATAGCTCACAATATAAATGTGCAAGAAAATTTCGTGGTGGAAGATGAAGATGCAACATCAAGAAGATTAAATTCTGCCAACAGTCAGCTGATAGTAAGCAGGGCCACCGTGCTGGCTTCACTTATTTGATCTGTTTTATTGTAGGGGGTTGGGATTAGTTAGGCAAGTACTAGCTACCCAGACAGAAAATGAAGATGGAAGGCAGATTAGGAGGAAAGGCAAGTACATAAAGGACAGTAAGTGGGAGGAACAAAGTAAAGTGGCCATAATGTCAGAGAAGAGCAAAGAGGGGGCTGGAAAATGTCAGTCATCTCAGAAAGAAGCCAGTCCAGATCCCAGTAAAAATCAGTGAGAATTTCAACATTCATTTCAGTGTGACCAGCATTAGTCTCAAAGTCATTAATTTGACATTCTGGCCACCTCCCACAGTCCCTTTGTCTTATGCAGCTTTTATTTTCTTTTCCCTGTATGTGCATCACTCAGTTTTGTTCCACAATGTTCCTTCCAAAGTAAATATTTTTATTGCATGCTGCTCAAAATGTGGCTTAGGGTGAAGGGATTTTTTTTCTCCCTGTCTCACTACATACATTCAGTTCAATGCACTGAATATTCTATTAACTAAATAACAATATGCTTAATGCTTCAAAGTGGCTTTCCAGCTGCTAGCCAAAATTGTAGAATAATTAACAGGTGCCAAAGGATTAATAAAAGGAGCAGCATAATTAATAGACACTAAACAGAAAAAATGGATCCTTGGCAACCCTGACAGCATTGTTGTTTCCTCCTCCTCCTCTTAATTGTTTCCTTCATTCCTTTAAAAGCAAAAAAAAAAAAAGAAAGAAAGAAAGAAAAGTGGTGCCCTTAAAGCACAAATGATGCATGTCAGCAACACTGTGTGATTAGGAGAAGGAAGCTCTGAATCAGAGTATCGAATACCAATACAAATAGGCAAGCAGAAAGATTCCCATGTAGCATTTGCCAAACACCTGAAGGCTTTAATATAACCACTGTAGAAAAACTAAACAAATTTCCCTTCTGTCCTCCCTAATGAGGGTAGTAAACCAGAGAGTAACTACAAGCAACACTGAGACACTGAAATAAATTAAAACCCATGGTCTTGCTAACTGCACACAACCAGGTCTGGAATATTGTGAAGTTCAGAAAATTCTGCAGCATGGAACACACTGTGCAGTGGAAAAGCAAAGACTAGGGCACCTAAATTTGAAACAGAAAGTACTCAAATGATTTTACAAATAGGTCTTTAGCTTTCCGCATCACCATGACCTCTCGGAAAGCGAGGGCAGCCAGAAGGTGATGCAGGTACAGAAGGGCAGCAGTTGGAAGTGATCTTTAGAGATCTTTCAGTCCAGCTCCCCTGCTAAGGAAAGTTTGTCTGGATCAGGTTGCACAAGAGTACAGATAGAGTGTGTCATTTTACTCTCAAGATCAGTGCAGACTGATGGGGCTTCAGGGGGGAAAAAAAAAGCAACACCAAGAAAAATTAGTTGCTGCCAAGAATTGCTTCATGTGTACAGAAAACCAGCAATGTATGTGCAGTGTGCCTTGCTATGACAATGGGCTGCAGGCAGCTGAGGGATGCCAACACTCAAGAAGAGTAATTAGTTCAGAGGAAGAACTGAACTCTTGTTCATGCTTGTATCAATAGAAAACACTGTGGAATATTTGCCCATGAAGTCCATCTCCATAAACAAACACACAAGCTTTTCCCAAGGGAAGATGCCCTTGAGAGATAAAAATCAGACTTGTACAAAATGTGCAAGGAGGGAATGCTGCTGCACAGCATCAGAGCATGCAAAAAGTCGTTTTTTTGGCACTGGCATTTCTGTGTCTCTTGCTGAAGAAGTTTTATGTTGAAGGAGACAAAGAAAACCCTGGAACCTTTGTATACATTTAGGGGTGCTGTTGTAGAAGGCAAACCACCTTATCTTCATCTTGCATATTACACAAAAGGGAAAAGCCATTTTCTCTGATTCAGAACATGTTAATAGGCACAGTGCAAGTTTCTCTTATCAGTCTCTTAAATGCTGTATCCCTTACCCAGTTCCAAGAACTTTTTACCACAAGGTATTGGCCACAGCACAAAATTAGTAACTAATGACACTGTACCACAGAAGACAAAATGACTGGTTTGAATCCAAATAAGAAAAATACCCAAAAAACAACCTAACTTTTTCTCTGTGGTAATATGGAGTAGGTTTCCTCAGAGATAAGGGGTGTGTAAATAGTTTCAGAAGACTTCTACCTATATCTCAGCATTCTTGATCATCACAATATCTGGGCAGTCATTGTAATAACATTCAAACTTTGAGTCTTTGCACTCATGACTGTTTCATTTTACAGTAGGGAAACTAAAACAAGATGCCCAAGGTTGTAGAAGGCACCAAGGGCAGAGCTTTGTGAGAGCTGAACTTCCTTCTCTTGAACCCTTGATAAACATCTCCGTTTTCCAAAGACTCCTTCCATCTTCAGTGCAGTCTAGTGGGGATCAGGTATGCCACAAAGCTACCACAGCATGCAATGAGGGACAAAGAGCAAACTGCAGATTACTGTCCCTAAAACAGAAGAAAGCAAATCCTCCAGCTTCCCACTCAGAGTTTGTTTACAATGCCCCCAATCCTCAGTTACTAGGCAAGTGTTAGCCAAACAAGTACATGTAAAAACATGGCTCACAAATCCTTTACAGGGAAGTCTCCTGCAGCATGAGAGTAAGGTGTATTTTATCAGAAAGTGACTGTCACTCTCCCAGAGATTTAAAATCAGGATTGAACACATTGGACCTGGAATAGGACAGCCTGGGAAGAAAGCAGCTCATCAGAACAAGAAAGTGTGAGCAGGGGAAGATGCCTTCACAATACCCTCAGGAAAAGAGGGTTTTCTGTATTTCTACCTGTGTTGATGAAAGAGGAGTTCTCCTTGACATGCTCATACCAAAGAGGGATCTGCATCTCAGCCTTCCAAAATTTGCTCTTCTCCCTCTTCCAGTCTCTGGATCAAATCAGCTCAACATAGCTGAGACCCATTTGCTCACCAAACAGTGAGAAATAATTTATTGCACCAAAGGAAATTGCTCTACTAATTATCCTGATTCTATTGGCTGTTACCACCTTCAGAGTGCTCTTAAAAATTAGAAACAGTGAAATTTCTAATAGGAAGACATAAAACACTGTCAGAATCTACACAGTGCACCTCATGTTCCATCTGGAATGTTTGTCTCCAATTTCACCTTTGCTTGGGCCAGCTGCCGTTTTCAGTGACATCTGTAGCAGCTCCTGAACTTGAAAGCTGGCAGAAATGAAGTTGTATGGCTTCAGAACTAACTCTGCCTTTATTTCAGTAACTTCCATGACATTCTGATGGCATTAAGTGGAACCTGACAAGCTATCAGCTCTGTGTATGACTGGAGGAACTTGCCATTATTTCCCTGTTGCACTGGAAGAAGTGAGGGTGGAAAGACGTTATTAACCTACACCTAAACAAACAAACAAAAACAACAAGAAGGCTGGTACCAAACCGAATTTCAGACCAAGGAAACCCCTCGTCTTTGCTGGCCTAGCCCAAATCTTCACATACAGTGTATCACAGACTGAACTAGAAATTAACTACTTTGCCTGACTTCTAAGGCAACTTGGATTGAGGACTAAAACCATCTCACAGAAGTCTCAAACAAAAACCAACCAACAAAACCCCAACCCACAAAATGAGAGGAATTGATGTAGGAATTGCAAATTCTCATGTTAATACCTTTTAACCCTCATGACCCAAGATCCAAGACATGCTTAGTTATACCTGTACCTGGTATTAGGAAGACTATTGGAATATGATCTTCAGTTCTCTAGTTCTCACTTTCAGAAAGATGTCTGAAGCAGGAAACAGTTGGCAGACATGACACAAACAGAATCTGAAATCTGGAACTTTACAGGAAGATTGGCAGCCTTAAGAACCTCTCCTCCTATCAACTTTAGCCAAGAAAAGGTTAAGAAGTGACTTTATCTAATAGCACCTCTATCAGGAGTAGTCTTTTGACAATATTTAGCAGGAAAGGAGATAATGAGATCTAATAGTTAGAAACCGAAGCTTGACTAATCCAAACTATAAATAGGGCACTTAAAAAAAAAGGGCAAATAAGAAGGTTAATTAAGCAATGAAAGAACATCTCGAGACCTTATATTCTCCCCATCACTGAAATCTTTATATGAAGAGCAAAAATCTTTCTGCATAACATGCTGCAGATCAGATAGCTGCTGGACCTGAACACAGGAGTTAGTGAGTGATGTTCTGTAGCTCAGCTGACAGCAGAGAATGTTTTGGGAGCAAGCAATGTTCACTTCTACTGTAGCTCTTCATCTCCATACTTTAAAGAATGGATCCAACTGTGTTTGGGTCAGCTGGCTGACAAGGGCAGAACAATACTCACTGCATACGCAGCTACAAAATAGGCTGAGGGAGCTGGGGTTGTTCAGCCTGGAGAAGACTTTGGGGAGACCACTGAGCTGCCTTCCAATACCTGAAGGGATCCTACAGGAAGGCTGCAGAGGAACTTTTCCTGAGGGTGTTCTAGAGACAGGACAAGGGGGAATGGTTTGAAGCTGAGGGAGAGCAGGGTTAGACTGGATCTGAGGAAGAAGTTCTTCAGCATGAGGGTGGTGAGACTCTGGAATAGGCTGCCCAGGGAAGGCTGTGGATGCCTACTGCCTGGGGGTATTCAAGGCCAGGTTGGATGAGGTTTTGCACAGCAGTGTCTGGTTGAGAGGTGTCCCTGCCCATGGTGGGGAGGTTGGAGTAGATGAGCTCTGAGGTCCTTTCCAACCTGAGCTATTCTGTGATGATGATGCTACTGAACTAGTAATGCTGTGTAAATGTGCTCCGTGTTGTTTGTGACCCAAGACACTAACTTTGTGCAATAATATTCCACAGATATTTAATGATTAATTGTCTGTGTTTTTACACTACAACAAGTCATACTGGTGTGGAAACACTAATGGGAGAGAAGCCTCCTTTCAAGTTTAAAAATGTGCCAATCAAAAGAAAAGAAAAACCAAAACAAAAATCAAGATGAAAGGTTGAATCACACCTAACAATACTGGATGAAAAGTCTTCACTGAGAGGAAGCCTTACAAGCTCCACACCACCTAGCATGCTGGCAAGCTGACAGGAAGGAAGCAGGTAGTAAACACAGTGCCTCACCCCTTTCAGTGTCAAGGGTCTCTGCCTTCCTGCCTTGTGCATCTGCCAGTTTACTGTGGAAGGCAGAAGTAACTGGAAAGCCAGCCATGGACCTAGCTGTGGAGAGGACAGGCAGTGGCTCCCACAGCAGAAGTAAATAGTAACAATCGATGCAAGAAGAAATAAAAATATCTCAGGGATTAAAAACACCAGTGGGGGAAAAAAGTTCCTGGAGAAGAACTGCTTGTGTTGGGTGTCCTATGTCTAAGCTTTGGGCTAAGCATAGAAATGCCTTCTAAGTGTGGTACCAAGTCATCCCTGGGCTAGAGGAACAGGCAGGAGGCCACAGGCAGGCAGGGTCTGGGAGCTCATGGATACTTGGGCAGTGACCAGAGACATGCTGCACCAGCAGCTCCTGCTCCCAGGCAGAAAGCACAAAACTGGTAGAACATGAGCAATGTTGTAGCAGGGGCAAGAAAGTAAGAGGCAGCAGTAGGCAACAACAGGACCATGCAGAAGGCAACATGGGCAATGAATGACCTTGGGGCAGAGCAACTCAGTAGCTAGCAAGGGAGTGAGCACAGAATTATGAAGTGCTGGACACACAGTCTGCATCAAGAAATGGAGTGTGCCTGGGATATAGCTTAGGACAGGAACGAGTAAGTCTTGTGGTAAACATGGACTACTTCTTGCCCTGACTGAAATCGCAAAGCCATTTGTCAGATCACAACACACAAGGTTAGGTCTGCTCCTGGCTTTGCTGCTCATCTCCAGTACCCCAGGAAAGTAACACCTGATAGAAGTTTACTCAAAGCCTCTCAATTTACATCACAACTGCTTCCCCTCCAAAAGGAAAAATTCCAGTCTTCCTTGTCTCCATCCTATCTCACTAATTCACTTCTCACTGGCCAAAAGCCCTTGGCCTTGCCTGTTCCTCAAACATTAAATCATCTCAGCAAGGAAGCGCCTGGCTCTCATTTTGCCCCCAGCTCTAGTCCCAGTGTCAGTCATAGCCCTTCCTCCTTTGCAGCATCCTTTTGTGCATAACCCTTCTTCCTCCTCTACCACCACCTCTGTCAGCACACACTGTAGGAGAGAGAATGGATACCAGGAGCATTGAATACTGAGACCTGTAACAACCTGGGAAACAGCCACAGCAGAAATGTTCTCCACTTGCTGCAGTTTGTGAAGCCCTGACCTTGGGCTGCAGTACATGGCTGAGCAATTCCCTTACTGTGGAAGGAAACAGCACTTCCTGCTAAAATTAAACTTCCACTTTTGTGCCTGCCATGAGAAATGAGACAAATTCTTGACATGAGGTGCAGGGGAGGGGGGGCTTTATTTAAGAGCCGTTTCCTTGGGCTAAATAGAGTATTTAGAAAAATCAAACCAGACAGAGCTTTGAAAGAAGTCTAAAGCCAGGGGGCTTCCCTGCTGTCTTCCATAAAACCAGAAACACCTTCTCAGCCTGCCCCACGCCCTCCTCAACCCCCAGCACAGGAGAAGGCTCGGTGCTGACACTCACGCAGGTGTGCAGGCAGTCGGATCGGGTCTTCCTCCATCCTGATGGCTCGAGGCACTGGGACATGTAGTGGTGACGAGGAGGTGTAATTTGGAACCGGGCTCGCTGGAGGGGTGTACGAAATTCTCTCCTGCTGTTAAAAAGAAAGCGGGGGTGTGGGGGGGGGGGGAAAAGAGAAGAGAGGACAATGTGAACTTTGGAACAGAGGTGTGAAACCAAGGCAGGGGAGGGGGAAGTGGGTGAAAGGAAGGAAGTGTGTGCAGCGTGGGGGCGAGCGGTGCTGGCGATGCACCTGGCTGCCCAGGCAGCCACGGAGCACAGCACGCTTGTGGGCAAGCACTGTGCAGGTTGCCTGCTGCCCAGCTGGGCTCCAAACAGATTGTAAGGCAAGCAGTTTAATTTTTAAAAAGGGCTGTGAAGTTTCCAAGGATCTTCTCAGAAATTTGCCAAGGGAGGAAAGGGAAGTGACATGCAAGTGAGGAGACTGAGGGTTTTGCACGGGTGAAAAGCTGGCAGCAACTGCCTGGTGCATGGGTGAAGATCATTTACAGACAGTGCCAAAACCACTTCATCTTGTGCTGACAAACCAGTCACAATCCCAGCACCTTTAGTAAGTATTTAACACTTCACTCCTTCATAGCAGTTCAAAAAACCTTATGCAATTAGTTTTGTCATTCCTGAAGAAAACTATACTCTGTCACTAAAAACTACTTTATTTACCGCTGAGCAAAGCGGCACTTTTTTTTTCTTGACTAAACTAGTTATTAGCACTTTCTTTGAAGTAGTTTAACTTGTAACCAAGTAAGTAAAGTCAGCACATGGAAAGCAGCTACACAAAGAAGTCAAACAGAGTTATAGGGCAACCTGCAAATGCAGGATTAATTTCATAGTTGTCACTCTTAGGGCTTTATTTCTGAAAACGCCTGCCAAGAAATTTGAGGCTGAAATTTCATCTGATCTGATGGGAAAATTCCTCCATATTCTAATCCTGTACTCTAATAACAGCACAAATCATACCCTTTGTAAATAAACATAGCCACAATTTTACAGCAGCATTAAAAAAAAGTTTAAATCATTATCATGTGCTTCCTGGAAGGCAATGCCCAGAGCAGTGCTGCTGGCACTTCATGATGGCAGCGCACACAGCCTGGATTTCCATACACACGCATCCAGATGGGAAAGGAGCTACCTTCATTTCTGGGCAGCTACAGGAGAATATGCTTGCAGCTCCCTACCTTGACCCTGGTTCCTGGCCAATGGAAAATACAAACTTTGTGCTGGAGCAAGAAGAGGCAACAACTTCCACTGCAAAGCACACCATTATCACAGGCGTGTGACAGGGAACTAGAGTGAGGCTGATGGACAGAACAGTAGCACCCTCCCCACCAAGGGAAGGAGAGGTTTGTACAACAGGAATAAACAACAACTAAATGCACCAAAGCAGAAAACTCTTCAGGCAGATGAGGTGACATGTTGTGGTGGGATAGGACACAGAGCACCTTGAAAGTCTTGTCTGTCTCAGCCACCACTTCAAAGCAAGCCCAGGACATTCTGGTGCAAGGTGCTGCTCTCAGCTTGCTGCACAGCTCATGCAGAACCAGAAGTTTCACCTTCATGTTTGCAGTCCCACCACTATGCTATGACAGTCAGCAGTGGTGGCCATAGTAGAGAATAAACTATGCTGAAGATTCTGGGTTAGATGGAGTGGGGACGCCAGGCCTGGCTCACTCTGCCATCACCATGTTACTTCTGTGGGTACAGCCCCTGGGGCTTTCAGCTCAGTACTTTTTAACCTGGAATTGTTCAGTCTCCCACAAAGCCCTTGGACATCTTACTGTGTCTACTCAGCTCTTGTCTAGCCATCACTGACCAAGCAACAGAAATCCATGAGATCTTAGGAATGTTTCTTTTCTTAGTTAACTAGCAAGGATGTTTATTGACATGAGGTGACAGACGCACCTGTGGAGCTACAAAATACTCTTCTGCTTTCCACTTATGCAACTCCTTCCCTGCCCCAAAACGGCTGACTGTGCTTTGTTCTCCTGCAAGGTGCAGCTCTCTGGCCATTCTGCAACCTCACTGCACCTTCTCACCGTTGGCGCACACACCAGCAATTCACAACGAGATCAGCCACTTCCTAGTACTTCCTGCTGCGATTCACAGCTCAGATAATTGAACCACGCTGCAGCTGATAGTTTTGTTTATTGAATTAGATATTTACGCTTGCTGAAACGTAGCCACTCGGATGCTTGCCTCTGCAAATGGGCACTAGAGGATAGATGGGAGACCTGAAGTCCTTTCCTCCCTCCCGAGGAACGCAGGATCCAACCTCAGGTCCCATTTCATGCTCACAGAAATACTGAATCACAGCTTCAAATACAAGGGCTAAGTGGTTTCAAAGGGCCTTCTCACTGGCCAGCAGCAGGAGGAAAGTGCAAGCAGAGGACAAAATTAAATCTAG
Source organism: Dryobates pubescens (assembly GCF_014839835.1). Lineage (NCBI taxonomy): Eukaryota > Metazoa > Chordata > Aves > Piciformes > Picidae > Dryobates > Dryobates pubescens. The sequence goes on from NC_071638.1 coordinate 12,467,622, forward strand.
AAGCCCATGCACTTCCCTCAACACTCAGGAGGTGCTCTGTCAAACTAAGATGTTAAGCTTTCAGTGCCTGCTGCCTTCCTCTCTGCACTGATTAACCTCCTAAAGGTGTATATGGTAACCTCATTTATTCCAAGCCAGCTGCTCTGACATTTACCCTTATAAATATACTTGATTCATTGTTTCCTAGTATTTCTAAGAAGGTGATAGTTAAATCCCACAAAGTCGTGGAAATACAGTTATTTTTCCCTGCACCCCTGGAATGTCCACAGTAGTGTGAGAATTTGAAGACATTTTATAAGGCACCAAGAGGAGTTAGGTCTCTGACTCTTGTTAGTGCCTTTGAAATGCCCTCTCTTACTAATCCTGCCTTTCTTCTAGCACCTTTAACCCAAATATCAAAGCAATTTACAGACATTAGGTAAGTCTCTTTCTTTTTATTAGAGACACAGCCAACCTGAGTTACAGAAAGAGCAAAGCTCAAATGAGCTAAGTAATTTCTGAGTTAAGCTGTCTTGAAAAGGGACAGCATGTGACTCTCAGTGGCAATACATTTAACAAGTGCATCCTGAAAGAGCAGCCCTTGGAACTATCCGGGCCAGACTTATAAAAGGTGTGGAATGGCAATGTCACAGGCAGGTCAAGACACTGGGCTTGTGGAAAAATGAGCTTCACCCCTGTTTGCAGCATGAGTCAGTAACATGGCTGGATGCAGAACTGCAAAAATCAGTCCAGTTCTGCAACCTGATGTAGCTTTGTGCTTCAGACACATGCAACTCCTGCCCCACACAGCTGCATGAATGCACAAACTCACGTTGGCTCCTCCAGGCCTTTTGAGGCCTTTTGGAGTCACGCTTCCAGGAGGTACCTGTTGTGCTCACAAGACTGAGATCAGATTTACTTTCATCTTCACAGCTTCAGAACTGCCTGGTGCTTCTCCCTATGGGCTTCATCAAACAAAACCATGGCTGGTATCTTGTGTTTCTAAGGTTATTCAACCCTAGGATTTTTGCCAAGTTTCCTAACCAGTCAGTTTAATATTTCCCTTTGCATTAAGGCCAAGAGTAAATGGGTCAGTGGTAGGGTTATTCAAGCAACAGTCTGGAAGGACAGGTAGTGCTGAGAGAAGAATCAGTATAAACCTGGTATGTACTTCAGCAAAATGCCTTGCTGCAGCTTATTCTACTGGTAAAAGAACCTAAATCAATGCAATTTGATGTGGTCCTATGAGATTGCTGTTCATGAGTGCTAGAGAGACCTTGGTGCTGCTAGTTTCCAGATTCACCACCTGCCAGGGGACTCTATAAACACTTAAACCCACAAGTAACCAGTCAGCCCAAACAACCTGAAAATAGCATCTCCCAAGTATTTTCCCAGTAGCCACAATGAGGTGGATAAAACAGCTGGCTTATTGCTTGCTGTCATCAGTTTTTAAAGTAATCTTCAGCTCACAGAGAGTCAGGAAACTTTCACTATGAAATTTCACCTGGACTGCAAGTAACTCAAGGAATGCATTAAGTTGACCTCTGTGGAGACCCTCCTTGAGGTTAACTTTAGTAGCTGGTGCTCCAACAGCACCACCCAGAAAACAGCCAGATCTGCTGAGAACAGGTCCTGTTTTCACCTGCCTAATCTAGCAGGGATAGATTGAAACACATTGTAAGGAATCCAGACAAGCTATGGTTTTGTTTTCTCTGTACTAAAAAAGTACAAACCACTAAATGTTCAAGAACTGTGAAGGGAAGGTAACTCTAAAGATGTAATTGATTACTACTATCTAGTAGGAATGCACATAACAGCTGACTGGACTCCCAAAGCCACCAGATTTCAGTTCTAAGAACTGGGGTAAATCCCTTGCAGAAAAAAAAAACACCTATATGAGTAGTTAGAAAATTCTATCAGGAACACAAATCCTTCATATTGCTAAAATAATAAAAATTGAAAACCTAAAATTGTAGTTATCTTTTTTAAAATGTCTAACCTTTGAGTCTGAATAAGGCTGCAAAGTAAAAATAGCTTCATGTTATTGCTAAAGATAGGCCCTTCTAAAATGCAAGCAGCCGTTTTCATCACCAGTGTTCTCCAGCTTGCAGTCCAATAGTCTTACTGCCCCTTTATTAACTTCACTCAGATGGCAGGCACAATGGACTGACAAGTTTTTGGCAGAAAAGAAAAGAAAACATGCAAGAGGCATGCTAAGCAAGCTCTCAGGCTATCCCAGTGACATCACTAATTCAGCAGCTGGAGAGGTGATGCACTAAGCCAACTTCTTTTAATTGATAAAGCAAAGAAATGCATGAGCTATGCAGCAGCTTTCAGAAAACCAAACATTTCATGCAGTCTGCAAATACCCTGTGCTAGACAGAAAAGGCAGCTGACTCTTATCAACAAGTAGAAACTTACTCCTATACTGCCTGTGATGATACTACACAGGGCAAGATTAACCAAGAGTGAAAGTTGTCACACTTTTGCCTGGCAGGTTGCTGGTGTACCTGTGCCACTCTGTGCCTGTCTTGTTGCATTTGATACTTATCTCCTCTTCTCCAAACAGCACAGGCTCCCCCTTCTCCACAGAGAAACAGGCAGGTGAAAACAGAGTGATTCATACTGAGGTAACTATCAGACTAGAAGTAAAATCCAGCTTTCAAACCTATGGTGAAAGCTGGTGTTTTGGACACAGCACAATATACCCCAAATCAGGGGGGTACAAAAACCCCAGACCCTGAAGAGGATCTGGTTTTGCTATTATGGATCCTCTGAAGAGCAGGTGCTTTAGATACAGAAAAAAGGAGTAAGTGGCCTTAGAGAAAATGATTGTTGAGGGGGAATGAAGTGCTTACAGAGAAGATTCAGAAGGCCCTGCACATCTAGGCACTCAGCAAAGCAATGCCAGCAAACCAGCTGCAGCGTAGCACAGGGGATGACAGCAACAGATTAAAGTAAATTAATCACTATGGAAGCAAGTGAGGGGAAGAGGAAAGGGAAGGAAGACATAAACAGGGTTCACTGATGTTTTGTATGCAACACTATAGCTGGATACAAAAGTCCCAGAGACTACCATCAGATGAGTTACAGGGTTTAACACAGGGAGGAGGGGAGAAATCAAACCCCCTAAGGGGCCACATGGCACCAGGTATTAAAATATTTGGGAATTTTGGTCAATGTCATAACATGCATACTGCAACTCCTGCCAGGGACAAAGGATCGTGCTCCAGAAACAGCAAAGTAGAGCTCTGCAGTACAAGGCTATGAATTAAACTCTCCACTTCTCTCCCTTCCCCCTGTTGCTGTCATCTTCTTAATTTCCATGGCAGACTTCTCCTCATTTTTGATCCCATTAATATAGCAATTCACGTCAGATCTCTAGCAGTATAATCAGCACACTATCAGTAATTAGAGAAATTAAAACAAACACAGCTCTCTGGAATGGACCTTATGCAAAGCAACACTGGGAAAAGATTAACATCTCATTTCCTGCACACAGAGCAGAGATTGTCTCCGTGACCTTAGTGATTCTGTGAAGCTCAGTTCCTCCCTGCCTCTTCCCTTCAGCCTGTCTCTCACAGTTCTCCCAGAACAGAGCAGGCAGATGTCTACCTTCTCATGTCTCAATCCTTACTCAAGCAAATAAAAATATAAAATAAAACAAACAACCACCACAGAGGTACAACAGTTCATCATAAAAGGGAAGGGGAAAGGAGACAGTGGTGAAGCTCATGCTTCTCTCAAAATGATTATAGCCACTGTTCTAATTAAATGAAAATAGTACAGACAGCACTACTGATGTACTCCAATGCTGTGAAAAGGCAGCTTGCAGAGGTCAATGTTGTTGTTGAAAATGCCATGATATGGTTGTGTTATTGTCTAAGCAACTGCAAAATAGCTCAAATTAGCAAATATAAATTAAGCAAAAATAAAACCAACTAATTGAACCACATGCTCCAAAAGCATTTCTTCACTGAGGTCATTGCTAAAAATGGAGGAATGAAGAGTAGAAAGAGGCTGGGGAAGATTGTATCAGGTAAGACTGAAAAATAGCAGTAAGGCAAAAAGCTCAACAAGAGTCAGGTAAGGATTATTCATTTATGTGAATAACAGTCAGTGTTTTCCACAGATATCCCAGCTAGGCAGCACAAATCTACATGAGAGACAGCTTCTGGCTCAGAATTTAGATGTGGAATCATCACTCTCTGAAAGAGTTGTAGAGCTTTATCTAAGTGGGAGACCCTTGCACCAACCTTTCTGCAGTGAGGCTCCAAGAAGGTGCTGTAAAGTTGGGTCTTGGCCCACCTGACATACAAGGCAGAAATCACCCATGGGTTCAACTGCCTGACATTAAGAAACTATCTGCCCCCAGCTCCTTTCCATATACAACTTCAAAAATGGTGTTACAGGGGCATCCCTGCATCATTCCTCGAAAGAATTTGCTACTGACCTCTGTTTAAGCAGGGAATAGAGAAAGGAGGACCACTGCTCTGATGCACGGGACAACTCCTTTTGCATCTACACCATGATTTTGTTAGCACAGTCCCTTAGCACAAAGCACCACAGAAAGCTCCAGAAAGTGTTTATTGCACAGCTGGAAAAAAAAGCCACTCACTGGAAGCTTTGAAGTACTGTGGCCAGTGAGTAAGCAGCAGGGAAGCAGGGAGGGCAACAAAGAGCCTTTAGCAGGCTTAGATAGCTGTGTGTCAAGAGATTTCCACGTTCTCTTTTCTAAAGCAGGGATTGCTAAGGGAGCCTCATCTCAGCAGCATACAGTGGTTGTACAACCCTGCCTGTACACGTGGGAATTCACACCCTCAACACCCGTGACTGGAGTCATGCTCTCATTTCAATGCAAAATTTCTGCAGGCCATGAAACTGAGATGGAAAAACTAAGGGGAGACACGGTGTACAGGGAGCTGCCCTCTCACGTGTTACGGGAAAGGAGAATCCTGGAGCAATTCTGCAATGTCTGAGGGCTGGCATGGCAATGCAAGCGTTCTGAGTTGCACTAGGGAGCTGTCACTGTAGTGGTAAGTTGCAATGCTGCTAGGAATTCAAACACATCTCCAGCACAAGCATAATTTCTGCTCTTTCTGCACAGGGTGATTGGTACTTTCTGATCATTTCTTACTTTGAACAGGAGGATCCTTCACAGCAAGGGATATCAAATATTGCCATAGCATGAACCATAGGTCAGAACTGTCACATAGGCAAGGTCAGCTCCTTCACCACCATGGATTATCTACACGCCCATCAGGCAAGTAGTGGAAAAATGATGGCAGAGTGATTCACATAAAAGTCAGAGCTTCTTTTAATCCTCAGTCACTGATGGAAACAAAATTCCTGAGGAGCTACAACACTCAGAAATATGCATTATATGAATACAATTTAAAAAAAAAACACACACACACATAAGAAATGCCCCTTCTTGGTCCCATTGCATGGCTGCAATTTGCTCCCATCTGTATCTGCAAAATTCTCCAGTGTCTTTAAAACTACTTCAACTACTGTAAATCAGGACTGGAACAATAAAGTCCACATACGGGCCTCTATCTTCTTCAGTTCACTCACTTAAGTTTGCTCTCTATCCTTAGCTCTATGAAATTAGTGTGAACCTGAGGGTGAACAACATGTGTCTATGGCTGTTTGGAAACAAATTGCATCATCATGTACTATAATTATCCCTCTATCTGTTACCATTTTAAAGTATGGGCACACCCAAAAATCAGCTACTATAACAGACTAGAAAAAAGTTGTTTGTGTGATCACAGAGGTGCCTACTCTGGTGAGCATGAGAACGTCTCTCCTACCTACTGCTGGAGGCACTGAGAAGACAACCCTGACTGCAAGCTTGGGTTCTGACATTGAAAAAACATTTCAGACCACAGAACTGGTTGTACCTACTTACTATAGTGTGCAACAACAGTTTAACCTTGCAAGGCTGACATCTTTACAACTTTCCTCACCAGCAAAGAAAACACTGTGAACGTACCCAGCACTATCACATTTCCATGACAGCATTTCATCACTCTTCAGACTTCTGGCAGACTTTCCCTGAGAAAGGACACACCAAATATATAGAGAAACCTGGGGGTGCCATGATGAGGTCTAACCCTAACACCTTACAGCTGCTGCTCCTAAAGGTTCAAGTACTGCAAAAGTAACTCAGCGTACAGAGTATGACAGGGAGTGTGCTGCATCTCCATGTTCAACAACACCTCTGAAGGAAGGAAAAGCAACTTCCAGAGGGAATCTAGGCCAGCTGAGGAAGAGGACAGCTACACTAAGAGCTGCTGGTAAAAAATGGGCAGAGCCACTTGCATGCTCAGGAAAAGAGAACGCAATCCACAGAGACAGAAATACAACCAAATAAAATACTCAAAGACCGTCTCAGTACGCTAGTCCTGAAACAAGTGACAATGGATGTTTGTCACAATTAAGTATCAGAAGGATACTTACAGGACAAGGGACAATGGGGGCAAGCCACAGCAGAGGAGGTTCCACTGGAACAGAAGGGCAAACATTTTCACTGTGAGGGTGCCAGAGCCTTGGAGCAGGCTGCCCACAGAGGTTCTGGAGTCTCCTCCAGACACATTCCAAACCCACCTGGATGTGCTCCTGTGTGACCTGCCTGGGTGACCCTGCTCTGGCAGGAAGGGTTCAACTAGATGACCCCTAGAGATCCCTTCCAAACCCTAACATTCTGTGATTCTGGTTATTTAACTCCAAGAATATTAAAAGCAGGGGGAGTCAGAGGGAGTTCCTAAAAAGGACCATTACTTGCACTGACCTTCTCTACTGTACAGAAGCTGGATATGAAGAATATCAAATTACAATCTTCCTCTATCACTCTTTCACTTATTCCAGCCACTTTTAACATGAACACCACAAGATCAGTGGGACTATAAAGGAAGCTCTGGCTGACAAAGGAGAGTATAAAAAAAACCCCAACCAACCAGCTGGTAGGATTTCACTTAGAACATTGCATCCTGCACATCCACAGGCTCTTCATTCTGCATCATATATATACACAGACTCAGAGGTGTCTATGCAAGATAGACAATTTTACAACAGTCAGAAGGTCTAGTTTGTGAGGAAGGAATAATTGAACTACAGAGACATGACAGATAAAAGCTCAACAGCCAACAGGAAATAAAAACAGAGGACAGGGAAAATAATCTGGAAGACATATTGCAGAAGGATGAGCTAATGAGAAGCTGTGATTAAAACATTAAGATGCAGTGAGAGACCACTGAAGAAAGCTGAGTTACATCAAAACAAGGAACACCTGCAGGCAGGTCAACCTGTACAAGAATGAGGTTATTTTTTCCACAATTTAACAAGCTCTTCAGCAGCTTTTGGAAAGCCCCACCGGAAGGCAGTCTATGGGCATGAGACTGCAAACTAGAAGAAACTAAACTCTTGCTGATCAATGAATCAGTCACAGGATATTACTCAGAAAAAAGTAAACAAACCACCTGGGAGATAGTTTGAGGTGCAACAACATCTTTTATTTCTTCTCCAGCATGGTCTTTCCAGCACAGAACTACTGGGACTGGCAGAACTTTTAAGGAGACTTTTGAAGTCTGTTTGCACAGAAGCAGCTGGGCATGTTACCATATGCCTGCCCAGGCAGCCAAGAAGACCAATGGCATCCTGGCCTGTATCAGGAACAGTGTGGCCAGCAGGAGCAGGGAGGTCATTCTGCCCCTGTACACTGCACTGGTTAGGCCGCACCTCGAGTCCTGTGTCCAGTTCTGGGCCCCTCAGTTTAGGAAGGATGTTGACTTGCTGGAACGAGTCCAGAGAAGGGCAACAAAGTTGGTGAGGGGTTTGGAACACAAGCCCTATGAGGAGAGGCTGAGGGAGCTGGAGTTGCTTAGCCTGGAGAGGAGGAGACTCAGGGGTGACCTTATTGCTCTCTACAACTACCTGAAGGGAGATTGTAGACAGGCAGAGGTTGGTCTCTTCTCCCAGGCAGACAGCACCAGAACAAGAGGACACAGTCTCAGGCTGTGCCAGGGGAGGTTTAGGCTGGAGGTGAGGAGAAAGTTCTATACAGAGTGATTGATTGCCCATTGGAATGGGCTGCCCGGGGAGGTGGTGGAGTCACCATCATTGGAGGTGTTCAGGAGGAGACTTGATGGGGTGCTTGGTGCCATGGGTTAGTTGTTTAGCTGGTGTTGGATTGGTTGATGGGTTGGACTCGATCTTGAAGGTCTCTTCCAACCTGGTTTATTCTATTCAAAAGAAGAGGTGAGCTTTCTCAGGTGTTTGAAGGAAGCTGAAGCTCCTGAGCAAGCCATCCTTTCAAGGAGCTACAGGTGACAGAATGAAAGCAGAGCCTGAATTTGACAATTTGGTCTGTGTTCCAGGGACAATGGCAGGGTCCAGTGACAGCTCTTTATTAAATGCTTTCTCCTCCATTAATGCTGCACACTCTAATGATTTGGCCATTACCATTAACAAATCTGCCATGTCCCTGCCTGAAGCTAATAGGTAATGAACTAAGTGGGTGAATATTCTGTTGTGTAAGGAGAGCTATTAGCAAACCTTTCCAAACTGTTCTGAAAACAAGAGATGCCTTCCAGGTACAACCTATCCATGTGACAGGGTACGCCCCACACACAGCCCTTACTCCTTCACTCCATAAATTCCAGTGGCACTCCCAGCACTCAGAAGGGGAACAAGAAGTGGATCACTCCCTGCATAGTACTGCTGTACGGGGCTAGGAGGCAGGTGTCACACTGCAAAGCACTGGAAAACACAAGCTCCACTGAAGAAGTTTAAAGAGAAATCTCTCTGAGAAGGGCAGGAGCCTGTTCCTAGAGCTGCTACTGACTCTCCAAAACAAGCTGTGGCATTACTGCAGTCCTCATTGCCTTGGTTGCGCCAGCAAGGCAATGGGAGAATGCCGAGTCCACAGGTCTGTCAAGCTCTGGGATGGTTAAGAAGAAAAATATCTCAGTTTAGTTACTTTCCTTCTGCCATAGCTTTTCCTGTTTGTTAAGTTTCCCAACTGTTTTAATTGTTCCTTTCAACCTTTGCATTGCTTTTTGTTCTTCCTTAAATTATTGTTTTGTTTTACCTCATAATCCCAGTGCATTGGTTATAATGTTGCTCCTGGCAGATGAGAAGTGTTGAGGTTTCACTCTGGCTATCTTTGGCTTGTTTTCACAGCTAAGCATTGCTGGTTCATGACTGAATGGACACTGGAGTGAGAGCCACTCCACCCTTACCATAGACTGCTAATGAACTGCAGATATTGCCTGACTACATAAGTGACAAGCTCAGGGACTCAGCCAGCTGAAATGGGGTAAATTTCAGCCACCTTGAAGAAAGAGTCAAGGGCTAGTCCTGGTCCCATTTTGTCTCAGTCTGAAGGCTTGTCTATGGTGCTCACCATTACACTGCTTAACTATGTCCTGAAATACCTTTACCCCTTTCCTGCACGGTAGGGCAGCGTTCTTACACTCCCCTTGACACATGGAGGGAACAAAGCACATGCAGATTAGGTGGAAAGCTCATCAGGAACACAGGCACCAAGCAAAAAACTTCCTTGACACCTTAGAAAACAATATTCTGTTCTAAGAACTCTACTGGGACCTGAATCCACCTGTTAGGATCTGACATTTATTGAGTGACAGCACACAGAGGTATCTGAGGCACTGCAGAAACACCAAGCAGAGAACAGCCCTGAACAGCTCACAGCCAAAGTAGTCAAGACCGTGAAATACCAGAGCAAGGATCATTTTGAACCCTATTTTGCAATTAGGAGCAGAGGTGCAGATAGTAGCAGCAGGTTGCCCAAATCCTATGGTGATCCTCCACCTATGTGGCCATATTTCGCTCTGGAAACAGAAAGATGAAGACAAGTGAGAAGTCAAGTGATGAGCAAAAGCTCTGAGAAGGATTTCACTTTGCAGTTTAGCATTGATTTTAAATACTTCTGATTTCTAATGCTCTTCCTTGTCAAAGCACTGACTGAAATCTTTCAGCTCCGAAGTGGTAACAGAGATGGCCTGCATTTGAAGAGAACTGTGAGCCCATCCCTCCTCTGCCACAAGAGACAGGATAGAGGCACTCCAACCCTTCCCACAGTTACAAAACTGCACAGATCCAGTTAGGAAGGCAGGGTCTCCTTACCCAACCCAACTCACAGCTAAACAGCCTTAAAAACCACCACAGCTTTCTGCTGGCACAGGGAAAGCAAAACGGGGAAGGGGGGGCATCAATCACCCCCATCTAACCAAGCTGGGTGTGTTTAACACTGGAGCTGAGCTGTGAGACTGTCAGAGAAGATGGGGGATGAAGGAAAACAAAACAAAACACACACACACACACAAAGAGAAGAAAAGAAAGCAAACCTGCTTATAAGAAGCACAACAAAACACTACTTCTGTTCCTACAGCCGAGGAGGTGACTGGGACAAGTGCCCAGGAAAAGGAACATTCCCAGCATTTAAGGACACACATGTTCCTCCTAGCAAGCATCCCCCAGCCTCTGCCACATGCCCTTCCCCACAGCCCTGCTCTCACACAGGAATGGCTGAGATTTGCATTAGGAGAAAAAAAAAATTATTAAAAAATCACTTTTCTTTTTTTAATTTTATTTTTTTTCAAGCTGGCAACAAAGATGTGAGACTTTTCCTGGCGTTCCTCCTGTTTATAACAGGACCTGCCAAACCGGTTGTGTGATTTTTATGCTGCTTTCTTTTCCACAAAGTCCTTCGAAAGGCAGAATAACAGAAAGCAAATAAGGAAAACGTTTGGTTATATAGGTCCAAGGATCAGTCCTTGGTACTGCAGCTGAAAAAAAAATAATCAAAAACTACCCAGAATCCCCCTAAATTAATCATGACTATCTGCAGCCGATGGTTATGTTTACAATTAAGACTGTGTTGAAGTAGAGCAGTTGTTCTGAATAGCGAGAGGCAGTCCCATTTCAAATGGTTCTAAAATCTAAAGAAATAAGTTCTGCGCAGATGAAACAAGAAGTGAAGGCACAGAGCAGTCAAACTGCTCAAGGCAGGCAGAGCCATGGACAGAGAGCAGGTCTGGGAATCCATCTGGCTCCCTGCATATTAGAATCACAGAATTGTCAGGTTTGGAAGGGACCTCAAGGAACATCTAGTTCCAAGCCCCCTGCCATGGGAAGGGACACTTCCCACTAAATCAGGTTGCCCAGAGCCACATGCAGCCTGCCTTTAAAAACACCCAGGGATGAGGCTTCCACGAGCTCTTTGGGCAACTTGTTCCAGTGTCTCACCACCCTTATGGGGAAGAACTTCTTCCTAACATCTAATCTAAATCTCCCCTCCTCTAGCTTGGATCCATTCCTCCTAAACCTATCACTACCTGACACCCTAAAAAGTCCCTCACCAGTTTTCTTGTAGCCCCCTTCAGATAGCAGAAAGCCACAATAAGGTCTCCTTGGAGCCTTCTCTTCCCCAAACCGAACAACCCCAACTCTCACAGCCTGTCCTCATAGGAGAGGAGCTCCAGCCCTCTGTTCATCCTTTTGCCCCTTCTCTGGACATGTGAGAGGTCATGCCTGCTTCCCAACCAAAGCTGGGCTACTGCATGTGAATATGGATGCCTTACCTCTAGCACCAAAAACCTTCTAATCCTAGAAAATGATGCTTTTGGATCCTCCTAGAATGCATTAGGCAAAAAAAAGATAATTCAGCAATTGCAGCTGCCTGGCTCTAAGTCCATTGTCAGGGATCTGAAGACCAGAAATGGTAACCAATTTGATGGTAAACGTTTCCCTCAATACATGCAATCTTGCTAAAAATCAAAACATTGCACCAAAAATATTCCTTTCAATTACTACACGCAAGGGTTTTTTTAACATTGGGGTTTGTTGGGCTTGGTGTTGTTTTTTTTCAGAATATCTTCTCCCAAGAGCAGCAGCAGCACACTGTACAGCTTTCCAAGTGGAACACTTAGTCTTTGACTCAGAAGAAATTTCTGGTTTGGTATTAATTTTTTGCTGTCCACACTGAACATCCTGAAGCAGAGTAAGAAGCGATGTCTGAGTTTAGCTTTCTGGCCAGAGCACCCTTGTCTTGCTCTGATGTCAGGATGAAAATGCTATGGGTGTGAGGAAAAAAGGAAAAAAAAAATCAATCAAGTGTACCAAATTAGTCACCCTACCCACACAGCCCAGGGTGCCCACTGTTTACTCAGGTGTCCCTATTTTCTCTGATGGCACAGAAATCACGGTCTTCCTTTCCAACACTTTCCTATCACTCTGCTCTCTTACCCATGAGGCCACTTAGCACACACAGAGCCTGCCACTCAGATGGCCCCAGTTTAACTGACATGGTAAATATTCATTTTCACTGGGCTGTATAATAAAGGATGAGATAAAACCCTGAGCAAATAAATGGGCAAAGTTCAAGCTTACAGCTGCTCCTCACGGGCTGCTTTTAAAGCTGACACACCTGCTTCTTTGGCAACTGGTTTTGGTCCTGAAGGCTTGGGCTTTGCAGGGCTGCCTCAGCAGGCTGGGTGATGAGCTTATACAGGATCTGCCTGTCAGCCATGAGGATCCCAAAGTGATTTACAGTTTATGAGGGATTTACAAGCTCACTGCACAAGTGAATGGGCACTGCAGATTACACATCTGCAAGCAAGGGGCAGGGGGGGAATTCATTCCCCAGGTTCCAGCTACATCAGAGAGAAAGCTGTTTGGGTCCCCTTAAATATCAGCTTCAATGAGAACAGCCAGGCCCACGGAAACACCATCCTCTTGGATTGTAAGCTGTCTTCAGCTGGTCCAGCTCCCTCTGTGGCAACAACTAGAAGTCATCCATAACCACATAGCAGTATGCGAAAGGATCCCTCCTAACAGCCTGGATACTTAAAACTTTTGTGGATCAGACCTCATGGGCATAATCCTAGAATGGCTCAGGTTGGAAGGAACCTCAGGGCTCATCTACTCCAACCATGGGCAGGGATACCTCTCAACCAGACACTGCTGCTCAAGACCTCATCCAGCCTGGCCTTCAACACCCCCAGGCAGGAGGCAGCCACAACCTTCCCTGGGCAACGTATTCCAGAGTCTCACCAGCCTCACACTGAAGAACTTCTTCCTCAGATCCAGTCTAACCCTGCTCTCCCTCAGCTTCAAACCATTCCCCCCTTGTCCTGTCTCTAGACACCCTCAAGAAAAGTTCCTCTGCAGCCTTCCTGTAGGGTCCCTTCAGCTATTGGAAGGCAGCTCTAAGGTCCCCCCAGAGTCATCTTTTCTCCAGGCTGAACAACCCCAGCTCCCTCAGCCTGTCCTCACAGCAGGTGTTCCAGCCCTTGGATCATCTTTGTGGCCCTCCTCTGGACTTCAACAGCTCTGTGTTGTCCTTCTGATGTGGACACCAGAACTAGAGGTGGTTTTGAAGGTGGGATTTCAGCAGAGCAGAGTCAAGGGGCAGAATCCCCTCTCTTACCCTGGTGGCCACACTCCTCTTGAAGCAGTCATCCACTACAGCATACTCCCCATACTCCTCCACTACAGCATACACCCTCCAGACACTTTCAGGCTCAGACACACATACACCCCACTTATGGTAAGCAAGGTTCTTGGCTCCAGGCTAAGCCAATCTGCATTGGATAGAGCAGAGCATGCTGTATGGGCATCAGGATGATAATCCATGCCACAAACTGCACTGATCTTCCAGCTAGCACCCATTCCACTTGCCTGCTAAGCCACTGCTAAAATCACAGAACTGTGAACTGCCACAGGCAACTAGATTTACCCAGAAAACTTCTCCTCTTCCTATTCTCCAGATTGCTAGGGTTCCATGAAAAACACAATGATCCAAGCCCCCAGCCTGGAAATGCTAAAGCTACTGACACATTTCAATGCAGAGCAGTCTGGCATGCATGGAAACATAGAACTTTTTGTTGGATTAGTTGATGTAGGTTTAAGAGCATCCAGGCTTCCAGGCACAGCTCTAATGCCTTTCAACATGTGTGCCTGTACACTTATGTTACCTCTCACCATTGCAACTTCAACCTCCATGTCAAAATCCACAGTAATAATCAAGAACCTGTGCTGAAACTCTCCTCAGCCTGCAAGTGTGCAAAAATAAATGCAGCACCTCCATCTTTGTGCATGAACTGATCTTAAAAAGACTGTGAGCTAAGCATGTGCCTTGCTACTGACACAGGGAACCACAGGTTCTGCTGAACACTGGAAACGTGGGAAATGGAGACACTGGTATCTGTAGTGAGCAAACTACCTAATCCTATTACTTGCAATAGCTGACTGCTGATGTAGGCTGTGATACATTGCAGCAGGACAATACCCCTTGCCATAGCTAAGGTCATAATTACAAAACAGATCAAACAAACAAAGAAGCATTGCCCTCTTTGGGAGATGCATCTAGCACTCTGGGCACAACAGAATTGGTTATTAGGTGTACGCAGAGCTCCTCATTTGGGGAGAGAATGAGGAAGCTTGTTACTAAGAGACAGTTGAGCATTTAGGGGCACAAATTCTCTAGTGCATGGGAGTAAAGAAAAATGGGAAACATTGACAGCTCCAGATATAGAAGAGAACAAGGAGAAGAAACAGATCTCACTGATGAGGACAGAAAGGAAACAAGACACCAATGACAGCAAGAGGGAAGCAGCATCACAAGCTCCCCGGTCCGGAGAAGCAGCAAAGACCTTCAAGGCTTAACTGTAAAAAGTTAAGAAGTCAGAAAACGTATACACACCTTTTCTATTAAAGGTATGGGGGTTTCTCCCCTCCCCATGGAAATATAAAGTTCTAAAGGCACTGGATGTGCAGACTTCAGACACAGCTGCAAATCCTCATACCTCAGCAAGTCCTTAAGAACAGAGACCAAAGCGTGTGTGTGGGGGTGCTCACTATGCAGAATACCTACAGGTGCCTACAACTACAATGAAGGAGGCAAGTTTTTCCTTCAGCAAGAAAACCTAGCAAAATTTGTCCTTCTGATTGAACCAAACTGGAAAGATTTCTTTTTTGCCACTGTGGAACCATTACCATTAGTTGCATCTGAAGCAATTACTTAGACAAAGCTGACCCCCATTCTTCATAGAGACACAACTCTATGAATCCTCTGATAAAACTAATTGCTGTACTAGCGGTCATTTGTCCTGTATTAATTCCAACTAATCTCAGTACTCATGAGAACAAGCACTACACCGACCCTACACCAAACATATGGCATGCCATCAGTCTCAAAAGTGGTCCATCAGCCTAGAAAAATCACTCATAGCAGTTGTCCTCAAGCAAATATTGGCTAGTAAATTTTACAACTGTTAGTTAATGGGAATCAGTTGTAATCTTTTCATTTACTTTCACACTGGATCACAAAATTCTGTCTAGTCGAAGCTCAAGGTTTAATAATTTAAATGCCATCCCTTACCACCCTGCCACCAGGAGTTACAATCCCAAAGCAGGCTAGGCAGAAGGAAATGCCTGAGTGCTCTTTATCTGCTCCAGAGCAAAGTCCAGAGGATTACTTGAAACCACTGGGGGAATCAAACCCAATAAAAAGAGACCCTCAGGTTAAACCAGAGACATTTGATTAACTCAAAACAGTGACTGCAATTGCAGCTGGAGAATTCATGTAACTAGACTTGCTCACTACTCTTTTCCTAACTTGAGCTTTGGTGACAAGGAGTTGCAACCACTTAAACTCAAGGAGAAAACAAGACTCTTGTGGAGGTAAGGATGAGCATAGGAAAAGGAGAAGGGGCAAAGGGTAAACTGGAGTTACAGGGCATACTGCCAGAGCAGTCAGAACAAATCTTTAGTGGTCACTCTCAAGTTGTTTTGGGCTTTTTCTACTACAGGATGCTATATAAGGCATGCAATCTACACCAACATTCACCCAAAACCACCTACAACACACTCCAAAACCAAAAAGCTTTGTTCATTTACACATATTGACATCAAATCTAGTCCAGGAGTAGGTTAATCATCAGCACTCTGAAAGCTGGGCCTAACTTCTAAACATATACACAGAATCACAAAGGCTGGAAAAGACCTCCAAGTCCATCAAGTCCAGCCATAACCAAACTCCCATAACCACTAAACCACCTCCTGAAGCACCACATCTGCAGCTTCTTCAACACCTCCCAGGGATGACGATTCCACCACCACCCTAGGCAGCCTGTTCTAACTCCTCACCACTCTCTCAGTAAAGTTTTTTCTCATGTCCAACCTGAACCTCCCCTGGCACAACCCAAACTCATTTCCTCTTGTCCTGTCGCTGGTTACCTGGGAGAAGAGACTAACACCAGCCTCACTTCAACCTCCTTGCAGGCAGTTGTAGAGAGCAATAAGATCTCCCCTCACCCTTCTCTTCTCCAGATTGAACAACCCCAGCTCTTAAGACCATAGCTGTCCATACTATTATCGGCCATGCTGGTGTAGGTAACAAAAGCCTAAAATCAGCTGTGACTGCTGAGGAGAGCCTCGCTGCTCTTGCATGGCACTTGAGGTCACAATTCTCTGTTGCATCTATACAAATTCTGTCTATAGACAAAGTGCCATCCCAGTCTTCAGAAATCTTCAGGATTAGGTAAGGAAAAAAATAAATCCATCTTTGATTATTCCATGTGATATGCGAGTACTTTAAGGATGGTTGTAAAAACAACAGCTGTCATAACGCTGTTTTGTTGCTGCCATTCAGCTAGGATGTAGAAACATCTCTATTCAAAGACCCTGTAACCAATGGGGGGAGTGTGGAAATCTTACAGAGCAAAAAAGGTGCAGATTATTTCTTCAGTTAAATTTTACTTACACTGACGCAACACATCTACTTCCCCATGGTAAAACCCCAAAGTCTACTTGACCTTTGGCCTCATTTTCTTCAAGCTTCATGCAGAAAATGTAATTGCAGGCAACATGGACATGGTTTTGTCCCTTTAAAAGTATTTGAACCATAGATTAAACAAACTTGGACTCTTCTTAATCTCCTTACCAAGGGAACGGCTGTTCACACTTCTCCTCGCAGCTTACTGCTGCTGAAGTATGTCTAATGTCACCCATGGTAAGTTAGGATTTCAGGTGGGGAATTAGCAGCAGAGGCAGGCAGGTTCTCAAGATGTGAAAGATGCTGCTCTCACGATGACACAATTTATAATGAAAAGCCACCAAAGACATCTCCTGTCTCAATCAGCTATACCAATGCAGAATTCTGTCAAGTAAAAACCTTGTCTAAAGTTTTTCAATTATTTCCTTTGAAACCAGTGTCACCTGCTTGTGTCAAATTGCAAATATCTTATCATGGAGCCCCTAATATATGTTCTGTGCCAGACAGTTTTGGAAGGCAACTAAACTGGTGCAAGGGATCCAGCACTGAAGGAAAAGCCTGTTGCTACATGATAGGTCACAGCTACCTCCCTACAGCCAGAGCTGCAAGACAGAACAAGCCTGTCTCTCACCATGGTCATTCCATTAATCCCCATGCTCACTGCCTAACCCTCTCAAGTCCTGTAACATGGTCTTCCTAGGAAAAACATTAAAGCAGCAGGAAACAGAGACGGGTTTCCAAACTACATGCTGCTATGCAGCGCAAGAGCAGTTAAATTTAGTACAAAAGAGAGGGCCTGAAAGAAGGGACACTGAACTACCAGGCTTACAAGCCTTTTTGCTTTAGCTCTTTTCCTCCCTTCCTTCCCCTGCCCTTTTGGTAGCTAGCAGGGGGACAAAAAATGAAGCTGAGCAGATGTTGCAAAGATGATGATGAGGCTGATGAATATTAGCATACAGAGTACACATGCAATAGCTGGAGAGACAAAGGAGCCTGGGCTTGAAAGGAAGAACTCCAAAGCTTGGGTGGTAATTCTGCCCAGCCAAGCCAGCAGACAGGTCATCCCAAGCAATGCTGGGATCACAGATACAGCATGACAATGAACTACCCACTGATTAAAGCTGCTAGGGGATAATTTCAATTACCTGAACCTGAAACCCTGCCTACAGGCAGACAGGAAATGGCACATCAGCTGTACAGCTCCTAAACCACACTGTGTGTCACAAGTAAGCTCATACCACAGTTCAGGCTACAAAAGAGAGCAATCTCTTCATCCCCGTTTACCCACAGAAGAGGGCTCTGCCGCAAAGCAAACCCTGTGGTAGAAATGGTGAGAGCCTGCACCAGCAAGACCTGGGATGAGGTGAGGCCAGACACATGGAATTGACCCACACCCAGCCAGTGGTAGGACAGCAACCAGCAGCTGCACTTGTTATGTTGGCTTCAATTTGTGCACTTTCCTCCCCTCTACAGCTGTGAGAAGGTGTAGGCTGTTGGCAAATGTCCCTCTTTCACCACCTAGGTTTGGATAGTCCTGGGCTGATTTGAGGTGCAGACACACTGCCAGTGCACACATCTTACCCCTACTAGCTCATGAACAAGAGGTGAACATATTTCCAAGTTCACCTCTGGCCAGCAGCAGGGTCAAAGGAAGCTTCCTTTCACCACCACTGCTGCACAGCCAATGCCATGTGTAGGGACACTGAAGCAGGGTAGGCACATTTGGGAGGAGGGATATGCACCCAACCTGTAGCATCATTGGTTGCCACTCCAAGGTGCCACAAATCAAGGAGCTGAACAGCAAAGGGGCTGGCACTTCTAAAGGATATACAAAGAGACAAAGCCACCAGAGAGCAAACTCTGGGGAGGCTTTTACTTAGACAGGACAACCCAAAAAGCCAGGCAGCCGCCCAGCACACCTCATCTAGGCAGGTCCTCTGAACCACTTCAAGCTTTGGCTGCAGTGTAGGTTCAGACGTATCTGAGATGGCTCTCTTAGCACCAGAGCTTGTGAATCAAGTCCATCTCCCTCCCATGCACCCTCTCCAGAACAAACCCCTTTCCACTAACAAATAAAGTAACTCCCAAAAATTCCTACCATCTGCTTTCCATATTTCAGTATAATGGGAAAATAAATTTTCTGCTATTTTTAAAACAGTCTTCTTTGCTTTTTCAACAACATCCTTAGCTCACTACATACATGCCACTAAGAAAAAAGGCTTTAGATACAGGGAAATCTGGCTCAGGAAACCATGACAGACCCTAGGGCCAGTGGGTAGTAAATCCCGCTGAGAAGGGAACCTCAACTTCCTAATTTCACCATTTAAAGAAAGTAACTTTTTAAGTAAAAAACCCAAAACAAACCAAACTAATATGCAGAATACATGAAGACAAAAAAAACCCAAACAAAACAAAACACCACCACAAAACCCTAAACAAACACACGCAATAACCCCAACTGGTAATTTAGATACAACTGGATCAGAATGCAATTACAAAGGCAAAGTTGAGCCAGTAAGAGCCTTTTGTAGGCAGGTGTGGGGTGGAGGTGGAAAGGGGAAATAATATGGTGATAAGTAATTAAGGCAGCATCTCTTTAGCCTGGATTAATTGCAGCCAGAACATTACCTCTGACCAGGTCTTCAATAGATTTCTCCAAGTCCAATCCAGTCACCTGTTGCTAGGCTTCCATATCTATTTTAACTGATGAAAGCTGAGGACACACTACAGTTTCTAGGCCAGACATACAGAGCAAAGCTATTAAGAAGGGAAGTAATACAGAGAAGTGGCTGATCTTCTGTTTCTGATTAACAAAACAAGTCCTTGTAGTTATGGGAAAATGTGTTTCTGCTGAAAATGGATTAGAAAAGAACTTTTAAAATTATTATTATTACTACAAAGGAAAAATCTATTAACAAATCATTCCTTTTGATGTTTTCACAGGAAGTGCCATTTAATACTGGCTCTAGTTCTATGTAATGAAGGCCCTACACATGTAAGGACACACACCACATCCAGGGTATTAAGTTAATGAAATTTAAAAAAGCAGACAAACACTAATTTATTTCTTCCTGAAAATTCCATATTTGTGCATGAATTTGTGTGGGAATGAATAAGCCTCAGTTTAACTCTGCTGCTGCTAAACTCCTCCTTTATTTCTGATGTGCATGCTTTAAAGCTAATACACCATCATGTTTCTAACAGCTGTTCTGTGCACTGCCTGGAATAACGTCGATATGCAAACACGTGGTGTATGAACCAGCACAAGAAAGTTCAGGTGGTAAAGGAACACCTAAACATACAAGAATCATAGAATCACCCAGGTTGGGAGGGACCTCTGCAAGGTCATCTAGTCCAATCCCCCTGCAGTCAGCAGGGTTATACTCAATTAGATCAGGTTGCCCAGAGCCCCATCATGCCTCACCTTGAATATCTCCAGGGATGGGACCTCAACTATCTCTCTGGGCAACCTGTTCCAGTGCTCAATCACCCTCTGGAGAAGTAAAAACTGTGGGGAGAGCTGCCCTCCAGTACCTGAAGAGGTCTCCAAGAAGGTTTGTAAAGGTCTGTTTGTAAAAGTCTGCAGTGACAGAAGGAGGGGAAATGGTTTGAAATGAGAGAAGAGCAATTTAGACTGGATGTGAGGAACAAGTTCTGCACCATGAGGGTGGTGGAACACTGCAACAGGTTGCCCAGGGAGATAGTTGAGGCCCCATCCCTGGAGACAACAAACATAAGACTGGACAAGACTCTGAAAAACCTGCTGAAGGGGAGGATGTCCCTGCAGACTGCAGGAGGGTTGCACTAGATGACCTTTGGAGGTCCTCTCCAGCCCAAACCATTCTATTCGTCTGTTCTATGACCTATGCATCACAAGCAGAGAAAATTCTTAACCGTTAACTTTCTCACTGAGAGGCTGTGCGAGTTTCAAAGCATGTTCAGCCATGGTATATACTTTGCTATGAAAACACACTTTTTTTAACTTAAGCAATATGAAATTAGTGGTATGAATTAAGGACACCAGGGTGAGAAGCACTACAATTTCTTCCAAAAAAAACCCCAAACAAAAGCAAAACCAAACCCAAAACAACAACAACCCCCCCCCAAAGCCAGGATTTCACTGCACACCATGTTCTGTCTTTCCTGAGGGATTGACTTTGTGGTTGTTTATGTATCAGTGTTTTTTTTCCTCCCCTTTATTTTTATTTAAAGGATAAAAATCTTTCCATCTAAAAATTCTATCCAGATGTGGATTTCAGACTTCCAAATTTGGGAATGTTCAGATCAAGAGCTGTCTTTTAGCCACAATCATCACTGTAAACATAAATGTTTCCAATTATTTCACCCTCAAGCCATTAATATACTCAACCTATATTTGGCCAAAACTAAGTGCAGGTCCAGAAAGTTTCTGTAGATATTTATAGGACCCCAGGCCTACACCACAAAAAAAAAAAAAATCACACAGGTTTATCACAAATCTGCTGATTTGGTTATGAAAGTTTAGCAGAATTTTTAATTACAATATTGTGTATGGCAATTACCTGAGCTAAGAACAAGCCTCAAAATTTGCCTGACAAATTGCAGGCTCCTAAGAGGCAGGGGCTATATTCCTTTCTCTTTCTCAGCTGGGCTCAGTTAGTTGCTAGTACTGACCTCCTGGTATGTTGCAGAGATGAGCAATCCCTTCCTGAACCATCAGTTCCATCTGCCCTCTGCATTGTCCAAAACAAGAGAATAGAAAATATTCCTTGTTTTATGGCTCTAGACTTCTAACAGGGTAATAAATATAATTTAGTATTTTAATAAATCATTATGTAGACGTTATTTAAATAACCCTTAACACTTTTGTAGCCAGAAGGGAGTATTAACCCAATGCTTCCCAATTGGGTAGTACCTTTATGGCAGTGATCAAGCTCTCTTCTTCCCTGTATCCCTTTTACCCTTCATTCATCTTCAATTAACACCCTTTACAGTGCTTCATAGAAACTGGTTCTCCTCCATGGAAACTAAGTTATCTACATGTTTCAAACAGCACAGAAAACACAAGTCCACCCAAGCTTGGACTTCTGTTCTGTGGAACAAGGTATTTGAGGACAGGCAACAGTTAAAAGCCTCCTGGCACTACAAGGCAACACAGCAGAACTTTCCCTCACCTGCTTTCTTTTGTTTGCCTTTTGGGGGGTTGTTTCTTTTATTTTTTTCCCCCCTTATTTTTTTAAAAGCAGGGGATACAGAGGCACAGACAAAGAACCACAGAGCTCTGGAGTCTCCCATAAGAAAATCCAGCTGTCTGCAGGACTGGACAACAACAACAAAAGGTCTCCTTCAGACTAACTCTTTAGTGACCAAATTCTCACCTGAAGTGCTGCGTCCAGCACAGGAAGGACATGGACCTGATGGAGCAGGATCCAGAGGAGGGCCACCAAAATGATTGGGGGTTGGAACACCTCTGCTACAAGGACAGGCCGAGGGAGCTGGAGTTGTTCAGCCTGGAGAAGAGAAGGTTCCAGGCAGATCTAAGAGTAGCCTTCCAGTACCTGAAGGGGGCTACAAGCTGCAGAGAGACTGTTTGCAAAGGCCTGCAGTGACAGGACCAGGGGCAATAAGAGAAGAGCAGATTAGACTGGATTTGATGAACAAGTTCTACACCATGAGGGTGATGGAACACTGCAGCAGGTTGCCCAGGGAGGTAGTTGAGGCCTCATCCCTGGGGATATTCAAGATGAGGTTTGACAAGGCTCTGAAACAGCTGGTCTAGTGGAGGATGTCCCTACTGACTGCAGGGGGATGAAAGTTCTGAATCATACCCTTCCAGAATTAGTGGCAAAGACTTCAAGATGATCAAAATGCCCAAAATGCCCAGAGGGACATGCTGAACTGAGGCTGGCCCATAGAGGAAAACAAAAGAATGTTGTCTCACATGATGTATGGGGAGAACACAAGCAGCAAATGGAGCTGTAAGACTCTTCTAGGCATTATAATCCCACTCAGGAGCTCCACAGAGAGCTCCTGAGCTGAGGTGCTGGAAAAGGCAATTTTCTTGCAACAATAAATTGCTACTCTTCATTAAAGTAGCTTCCAGTGCTGACCCAAGTCTGCCTCTTGGCATAATCTTGGAACACTTTTTGTCAGGCTGATTGCTAAGACTGAATCTCTCTTTGAAGACAGGCAAGTGGATATATTGGAAGTCATTGCTCATTTGGTTTGGGGCTTGTTGTTGGTTTAGGTTGTTGGTGGTTGTTTTTGGGTTTTTTTAAACAGAGGTACTACATCATTTAAATGCTCAAGGCATGACTAACAGGGGTCATTACACTGCTGCATGAAAGTGTTTGCTCGGTGCCCCTGTGCTGCCACTGTGTCATTGTGCTGAGCCCACCTGGAGGCTCAGGAAGTTGCTTTTGAAGTCAGCTCCATCCAAGAGCCAGCTGGTAAGAAACAAACTTGTCCTGACATCTCCTGCAACCCAACTTCTAACACTTTGACCCTGTAAAGATGACTCTTTACTCCATCTCCTGCATCATTAATGATACAACAGGTTCTACAGGCCAGATGTTGCCATCCCTTACACCAGCAAATAGAGTTTTCTCCCAGCTGACAGCTTGGGTGACGCTAATGGGCTGGTTAAGTGGGAACAGACCTGCACTTCAGGTACAGTGGGCAATACAGTTTATGATGCTCTGTGAAGAGGGAATGGTAAGGTAGCTTCTGCAGTGCTTATTATTAAGCTGTGCTTACATGTGTTGTTGAACAAGTGCCCAAAGCAGTGGACTACAACAAACCAGGTTGCTATTCCTATCTCAGGATGGTAGATGCTAAATAAGCTGTTTCTCTTTTATCACTGCTCCTCTCTGCCTCAGTTTACCTATTAGAAAACCAGCAAATTACACCGATTTGCTTCATAAAGCCTTTGGAAACTGAGGCTGAAACATGAAACAAAAGCTAGGCCTACACTCCACCAAGGACTCAGGTCCTAGTTACCACCCACTACAGTTAACCCTTCTTAGGAAGAAGCTTGTAGGAGCTGGAGGAAGGATCCATGCACCAATGGACCAGTACCTAAGCATGAACCATACCTATGACAGATCAGCAAGAGAACACCCAGGTAACTGCTGTCTCCCGACAGGGGCAGTACACATCCCAGGACATGCTCTGAGCTGCTCCCCACACCTCCTCTGTGGCATTTGGAAGGGCTGCACGTACAGCACAGACACGTGCAGGCTACACAGATCCATCAGGTCTGACTAATGCAGCTGTGCCAGCAGAAGTGAGGACTGTGGACGGAGCCATACTGGTCAAACCACACTCATGCTGGAAGAATCTGCTTCATTAGTGGATGGTGGTGATTTTTACAGCATTAAGGCTGTGCTACATGACCACATCTATCCTCAGGCTCCCATGTCAATACGCTCTGCCTGCTATTCTTGTCCGTGTAAAGCACTGATACAGCTTCAAAAAGATTTCTCTTCCTTTCTCTGGCCTGTACTCCCACACTTTCAGGAAGCTGTTTGAGCCTCTCAACCTCTCATTTTCTAATCTGCTATTCTTATACAGAGAGAGTCCTCAGCAACTGTGCTTCAGACCATAGGTGGCCAAAAATCCACCATAACCACAGGATCGTGGGAGTCAGGAGGGGTACACAAAAACACACAACACCACTGCTTGAGGTTTAAGTGGTGAACAAGCCCCAGTTCCAAGAAGTGCAGAGAGAGGGGCATTTGTACTCACCACAAAGTGGCTACAAGTACAAGCAAAACTCCTCAGGGGTCTCCCAGGGAAAGAAAACTCTTCCAGGAACTTAATCACCTGCCCCTCCTCAATGCATTTAAGAACGTGCAGTTCTTCACAGTGTTACTCCACAAGCAGGGGAAGATGCTCAAATAGATCTTCCTCCCCAGCACTTCAACCACCTTTTCATAAAGCTTCCAAGTGAAGCTGAAATTGGCACCTAACTTCCAAAGAAAACCTCATCTCACCAGTGAAACATGCAGGAAAAATCTTTGGGAGAAGAAAGAAATGAGTGACCTGCAAAGAGTTAGAGATTACTATTTACAGGGCTGAAAACATCCTCCCACACAAACACACCTTTCCTTGTCTGCTGTACTGGTCTCAAGTTAAAATTGCACAATAACATTGCTTGAGCTGATCTCATTTAGGAATCGATCAAATAATATTTAAAAAAATACTCTCAAACTTCAGTAAGCCCAGCAGGAGCATCTCCAAAATCTTCTGTCCAGCTGCTCAAACTAACTAAGAGGTCTGTAGATTCTGCACCAACAGCTGCTGCAGCTTGGAAAGTACCTGTCCTCAAATAGGGTGGTAAACATTGACCATTTGGGCCTAGTAAAGGAAAAGGAAAGGAGTAAGCCCTGGGAGCTGACTGTCAGGTCAGAGCTGCTCTCACTTAACAGAGCTGAGAAACCACACTAGCAGTGACACAGCAGCACTAGCAGGACTTAGTTCAGAGAACCAGGGAGGGCAGTGGGCAGTCATTCAGCAGCACTGGTAAATTCTAAATCAAGAATTTCCATTCTTAAGTAATTTACTTTCACACAAATTTTAAATTTCACTTTCAGATATTTAGGAGTTCTCTCTGGTGACTACAGTGTTCCAAGAGCTGATGACTATCAACTCATAGGAACTGTTCTAGCTAAAGCTTCTTTCCCAAGTTAAACAAAACTAACATACTCAGCATTGGACCTCTTCACTGTCTGACATCCACTCAGTCCATGCTGAACAGTTCCTCTACTAGTACTACCATTCTACTTAGACGTTAAGAAGAAATTCTTTACCATAAGGGTGGTGAGACACTGAAATAGGCTGTCCAAAGATGTGGTGGAAACCCCATCTCTGGAAGTTTCTAAGGCCAGGCTGGATGTGGCTCTGGGCAACCTGATCTACTGGGAAGTATCCCTGCCCATATCAGGGGGGTTGGAACTAGATGCTCCTTGGGGTCCCTTTTATCCCTGACGATTCTATGATTCTATTTTGGCACCTAGGTACATTTGTATGGTGCAGAGTGTACAGCAAGGGGTGGCAGAAGAAAGAGGAAATCTGAGATAGAACAACAGACAAAAACAAAGACAGACAAGCACTTCAAATAAATCTGAAAGGGATTTTACAACAAGTGGAGATTTCTTCCAAACATAGTACATAGAAGGGAACAGTAACGAATAGCCAGATGCCTGGATGACATGGGGATAGCAGTGGACCACACTAATGAAGTAGCTCCTGCATCAATGTCATACTTGTCAGAGATATTCTGAATGGTTTAGATTTTGCAGGGGATGAGTGGAACACAAACTCTTTTTCAGTATCTGAGCCCAGTTAGTTTTCCAGCTTACAGGCAACACAATTTTGGGAGGAAAAGATGAGTCCATCTGATGCAATGAGACAGGGCAGTGGAAAGCAACCTTGTGTCACAACCAGCAAGCATCCCTGCCTTCTCTCTTGCTCCTCAGTAGTGTACACACATCAAAAAGACAAGATGACTCATCCAGGCAAGGTCAGCCTTAGAATCTGTTGAGCCTCAAGATGCAAACTCTTGAGCCAGAGCAGGGGAGGATACTGGAAATCAGACAGCAAATCACCTCTTCCAGCTGCAAAGCGGCAACAGCATCAGTGCCATCCACTAGTTTGGAGCGAGAATGGTTACGGAGTAGCCTCCCGCCTCAACCAGGCCACCTGTCAGACACAGACATCATACAGGCTCAAAAAATACAGCATCTGTAGAGTTTTAGGCAGTCACCAGTGTTACTGGAGACTGGACAAGCAGTATGGAGAGGTAGTTGAGTGGGTGGGTCAAGGACAAAAAAATTTGGAGGGTCTGTTATGTGCCTGCCAGGCAGGCATCATGGCTAGGATGTAAATGAAACAGATTAACAACATGCAATGGACTCTGCTCATGGCTTCTGACGAAGGCAGGAAGGCAGGAAGGCAGGCAGGCAGGCAGGCAGGCAGGCAGGCAGGCAGGCAGGCAGGCAGGAAGGCAGGAAGGCAGGAAGGCAGGAAGGCAGGAAGGCAGGAAGGCAGGAAGGCAGGAAGGCAGGAAGGCAGGAAGGCAGGAAGGCAGGAAGGCAGGAAGGCAGGAAGGCAGGAAGGCAGGAAGGCACTGCTACTTTGTACCATCATTTCCTATTTTTGTTTCTGTTGGTTTCTGCTGAACAGAAATCATCCTTGTTAGAAAACACGTTTGTATTCTGAGGGGAAAAGTATTGTTTGAGCCAAATTCGTCAAGCTGAGTCAGGAAAAGACAAATGAATTGTGTCATTCTGAAATGCTACATCATTCTGCATTTTAAGAGAATACCTCAAAATAAAAGCTAATAGGAATTAGAAGAAAAAAAACCCAACACTGATACTGTTAACAAATCGCTGACCAGACACAGAAGGGTTTAGTTGTTGTTGTTTTTTTTAAACCAAAGATGATTTTTTTCCCCTCATGTTCAAACTTTCAAAAATTAATTCAAAGTAGCAATGTTAACTGTGTGATAAAATGCTTCTTGACTAGCTTTCATTATGGTCAGTGCCACTGACTAATGGAGTTCTCCTTCATCAGTTATCTCTTGCTCAATTGCTATTGCAGGCTTCGGACAAATCCTCTTGAACTCAGTAGAGCACACAGATGGCAGTCTTGTTTTATTGAGCCTGATTTTAATGTCCAGTAAGTACTTCTGTCTTGAACAGCAACTTCTTCCCTCTTTTAGCTGCAAAAGTTTCTTTAGTTTTTCAAGTAATGTTGGAGAAGGGAGAAGAATTTTTCAAGTCTTCAGTACAACAACCATCTAAGTTGCTATCAGCTGGAAGGAATCCTTTCAGTAAAATCTACCCAAATCACCAATATGGGGATGATATCAAATTGATAGCTTGGCAGTTCTACAACTGTGCAGATATTAATGATTTTTCTTTACATTTTAAGTTGATTATCCTAGCCATGGTTCAGTCTCATGCATCAATCAACAAAGTGAGATTTTCAGGAGTTCTTCAGATAAGGTTTAAAACAGAAGAGGGGAAAAAAAGGCAAACAAAGGGCCAGCTACCCAAAATCATACTTCAGTACTGTTCAACTCAGCATCCTATTGCAAATAATCCCACAATATTAGCCACCCTAGCAAGGGGTTAGGGCAAGATCATTATTATTTGTACTGGAGAGGCACAAGCAGTTTTCACCCATGAACTGACTCCCATTTTGCTAGGTGTTAATGCTTTATGGAGGGTCAATCACATTAAATAACTTCAAGGTCACAGAGAACACGGTGGCAAAGCAGGGACTGAACTACAACCTCTAGTATCTGCATACAGTACCTTTAGGCCAAGCCCAAGCCTATCCTCCCTCTCCAGGGTGCATGTGCCAGGCTGGTATATTTTTATAACCATGTTGCAAGGCCACAAGGAAAATAAAACAAGATCCATGACCTGACCTAGTTTGCTACAGAAAGAATGCCACAGATACCTTTCACACCATATAGAGGGCATGTATACCAAATTCCCAGAAAAGATGTGGTGAATGTGGCTCATAAAGAGCTGGAATTTATGGACTGGATGGATCATTTCCATATTTGTATGTCTTAAGGACATCATTTTAATAGATAATTGAAACTCTGAAATGACCTCTAGATTAGGCACTCGGGATGAACTTCCTCCCCTGACCCAGAAAGGCTTCATGCTTTGCTGCATCGTTAAACAGGTCCAGACCTTCTGCCAGCATCAGCAGAACTGAACAGCATAAATCTGCAATGAAAGTGGGGGGGCTGGCATTCAGCCAGTCTATCTCAGAAGACTCAACACACGCAAGTGTACAACACAAGCAGTGTTCTCCCACAGTCAAACCTAAATGGCATGGTCAAAGTATGTTCAGAACTCCAAAGCAAGCCACAGCGTGGTTGGAAGGCTGCAGGTGACAGCAGTGGGGCCTCACACTGATACCAGAAGGCTCACTTATACCTCCAGGCAACAGCTCTATTCTTCATACTAAAAGAGCAAACCTTGTTTCTTCAGATCCTTGCTGTCTACTGGCATAAAAAAAAGGCAGAGAGATCTTCTTGGCACAAGACCCACCATGTTTTGCTGAACCAGTGACCACTTTTCCTGTAGCTATGCTACCTAGCCTGAAGGGACAGTTCTTGTAAAGAAAGTGGGTGTTAAGTCTTGAACAGCTTTGGGTTTTGATGTCAGGTAACACAGATCTGGCCAAAGTTTTATTCAGTTTCATCAGTGCTTTAATCCCAGATCAACTGGCACAGCCACTAAGTAACGTGCCCTGCCCTCCTCATGTTCCCAGCTCCTTGTTCCCACCTCCACACCATGCCCTGCCTTGTGCTAGCACAAGCTGTCCATTTTAATTCAGATCTCTGCCCTATCAAATGCACATCCGCCCAAACATTTGTGCCAGCCCACAGGAAGAGGAAAGGGAAGGGTGGCACAAGATCTCTCAGGGTGCCACCGCCTTATCTTGAATTAAGAACCTCGCTGAACTACTCCTTCAGCAAAATGCTGATGGTGAGCTGTTGTAGTGCCTTTAAAAACCCAGGGAGAAGTAATGAGCTTTACAGCATCCCAAAGTCAGACATGGACAAATACTCCTTCACAGAGACACTGCTGGAGGCAGGGAAGGACAGTATGAAAACATCATACAGCCACACCATAGAAAAATTCAGGAAGTAGGAGGCTTAACTTGGGATGAAGACCCAGACTCCTAGCTCAAGTCACACTTGCCTCACCACAACTTGAGCAGGACTCTTCATATACCTGCTTAAAGAACCTCACCTCTTATGGTGCCAAATCCCACTGTACTTCAAAAGAAAATAGGTTACAATACAGCTGACCGTATTAGTCCATGACCTACTGCATGCACCTCCCAGCAACAAATAGAGCAGGGTTTAGGGAGAGTACTCTCACCCTGTGAAAAGGGAAATGACAAAGCAGACAAAGGAGCAAACCAGGAGAAGGCTCCACTCTAGTTAGCCAGGGGTAAAAAACAAACATCTTGCCACAAATTACTCATGCCTGGAAAATGCTTGGTGTTTAGGGCTGCTTAATGAGCCCACGGCCAGAGTAATTGACAATGGACAGCAGCAGGACCTGAAATGGAAAATGGAGGGAAGGAAGTTAATGACCTGGCCGCACAAGCAGCCTGCTACTTCTGCATGCTGGGATCTGTGCGCTGCCTTTTCGTTTTAGGCAGATCCAAGGCAAGGCAGCCGCGGTGGGAAAGAAGACAGGCTAAGACTCTCCTTTCATCTGACACACTGGCAAGAAATCAGAGTTAAAGGACTTTCCATTAACAATCCAAACCACTCTGAGTTTACCACTGTACTTTGATAAAGATTATCAAACCCTCACCTGTTTTTTTTCCACTGGAAGGACAAGATCAGATAGAATACTGCTGCTTTCTAAAACCAAGCACATCATTTAGCTCCTATTTCAAGTGTCTCAAAGAACAAACAGACTTTTTAATCTCCATGGGCTGGGTTTTTTTTCCCCAGTAGCCTTGTCACCACCACTTTTAAGGACTGAAGCTTCAAGCACATGGAAGTTGAGTGCAAAGTATTCATTTGTCCACAGGTGGCATTCCAGCACCTATTCCTGTAGCACCATGAACCCTACCAATACCCGAAGCCTGAGTGAAAAATACAGAAGTAAAGTAGTAGAGTGCAAAAAGACAGCGTATCAATAAGAAATTAAAGATGGTCTACAAATCCTGGGCAACTAATCCAGTGCTGGTCACAGGATCACCTTACTGCTCTGCTTGCACCCTGGGATAGGAAAGTGCATGTCCTGACTGCATGTGGTATACAGACGTACTTCAATTCACTTTTTTATGGAATCATAAAACTAATTTCCTTGTATTTAACACTGGGAAATCAGAATTCTTTCAGTTATCAGCACCATCTGGGAATTTTCAGCTCTGTTTTACTGTGTTGGTAAGGAGTATAACATCTTCAGGTGCTACAGGCAGCACTTGGGAACAGCAAAGGAATAGCCTGTCCCCAGAGGAACCATCCAAGCCAGTATGGCGGCACAGGACTTCATGAGACAGTTAAAGGTCAGAAGGTTGTGCAGCACAGACATCACAATTAAGTTCAGCCTAGAGACAAGCAAGTGACAGCAAGCTGCTATGGTATGTGCTTGCTGTAGGACACCATTCTAGGCGCGAGGCTTGGTAAAGGACACATGAGCATTTGCAGGACTGGCTTTTTCCTTTTATTCAACTCACCTTTCTAGCTCTAACTGCCCACTACCTTAATCAGCACAGGGTAATCACAGTTTGGGGAACAGCTCAGCTTGCACTGAAGGAAGATTTGGTGTACAGAGGGCATCACAAGAAGGTCCTGTCTGCAGGCTTACTCATTTCTTAATTGTTATCTGTAGAAATATCAAATCCAGGCACTCAGTAAACAACATTTCCTGCTCAATTTTCTCAGCTATAAGGAACTTGAAGAGTCAAGTACTGAAAGGCAAAGAGATAAAACTATCAAATCAAGATGGTCACTCCAAAGGAGGTCTCAGGCATGATGATGGATTAAGTTAATGGAACTGCTGGAACTGTCTCTGTATTGTATAACACCTGTTCAACAGCCACACAGTCATGCAGTGACGTGTTTGTGCCATCCAAGCAAACGCATCCTCATCCTGCAAGGAACTGTGTTCACTTGTTCCTTATCTGCAATCAGAAGAGGTGTGGCTGACACAGCATGTAGCATTTGATTTATTTAAGAATCTAATTATTTTTTCCACCTTCTGTCAGCCCAATCTTGGGAAAAACCTGGAGAAGTAAAATAGGTCATGGTACTGTATGCCAATAAATGGCATCACAGCCCAAGGGAAGATTCAAGGACAGGAAAATCCCCAAGAAGTTTCCCCAGAGTAAACTTCATAACCGAAGAACATATGCCTCATGAGTTTCAGATGGTCAGGTTACCTCTGCTGAGGAAACATCACAACAAATCGAGAAACAGCAGAAGGTCTGATTCACATAAGAGGATCTCTCAGCTGCTATTCTTCCACTAGACAGAGGCACCTCTAGAGTCTAGCACCAAAGTATGAAAGCCTTCAATGAAAATGGCAAAGCAGAGGAGTTCTGGTCAGTCCAAACATTTGCCTAAGCTAGTAACATCATCTCCAACAACACCCAACAGGAAATGCTCAGGAATAAATTCTCTCTTGCAGACTCCTCCACCAACCCACAAGCAGAGTCTTTTTGAGGACTGCAGCTGTATCTTTGCAATTAATGGTCCTGAATAGATCTACCTACTATGATCTGTCTTTTGAAATCAACTGTGTATATCACAGCTCTTAGCAGTGATATACCTCCCTGTATGTTGTGTGAAAACACACTTGTCCCAGTTTAATATTGCTGGATGCTTCCATAGATCCTCCCTGCTCCCATCCAATGAGAAATTACCCTTTCCAATTAAGCTTCTCCTTGTATCTGCCTCTCATAACCTTCTAAAGCAAGTTTTTTGTGACCTCTACAGGAGTCAGTGGCCCAGCTGCTTACAGTTGCTGCCACAGCAAACTCCTCTCAATTCCTTTACTGTCAATCCCATTCTATTTCCGTGGCTCATGTTTTTCTTACTCCACTAAGCTCCCACCCCACAGCTTAGAGCAGATGTATAGAAACCTAGATACCAGATCTCTGTTTGGTTCAAACAGTTCCCTATCTGCATAGGCATGGAGAGCCACCCTATATCAAAGCTCACATCTTACATCAGGGCCGATTATCTTCCAGTTTGTGTGCCTGGCTGTGAAGATGGATGGGCTGAGAGAAGCACACTCTGGGAGCCCTGGTGGAAATCAAGACAGAAGCTCCCACCCTGAAGTGCAGGACTGCTCACCTCAGCTCTTATCACCACCAGCATGTGGTAGAGCTTTGTAGACTATGATAGTTTGTTTCTCAGAAAAAACAAAGGGCCAAATTGTGAACAAAGAATGTTAAGTATATGTAAATGTTTTCTTTCTAGAAGCACAGATACTAACCAAGCCATTTATTTTTGGAGAAAATCATCTGAACAGTGGGTAAGAAAAATTGTGCTGACCACTCAAAACTGTTCAGGCTGGTTGCCTCTCATGTATTGTATAGAAAGCAACCCCCCAGAAAAAAAAAACAACAAACTTTCTCTTTCTCCAGAAGTTACCCTTCTAACAAGCTCTACTAATTAACTCCCTTAATTTTTCAAGTTTATTGGGCTCTGCTGTCCAGGTTTGGTTTGGTTTTTTTCCTTTTAGATGACAATTTAAATATGCATATACTCACTGTAATGCTTACATTTAAATATGCTCCAAGCTCTTCACCAGGCCAGCTGCTCAGTGTCCTCTGTATGAAAACTATCAAAGGAGCTATCTCAATGTCTTCTATCCACAGCTTTCTCACTTTCTTCGCTGCTGTACTAACCACCTGCTGACAACCTGGGTCTACCTACATTTACTTTTTTAACTAAGGAAGTTATATAACTTCAATTGTTGTTCAGGGGAGAGAGTTTTCCTCTTTTCAACAAAAAAGAGGCTACAGCCCATATGGTTGAATGAGTATTTTGCATATGACAGTGTGCTCTGGGAGCCACTAACAGAAAATAGGGAATTAGGAAACTCCAGTCTAGAAGGAAGGAAAGTAGCCCTCTCTTTCTTCAGTATTTAAGTTCACCTTTGTAAGTGGCCTTGTTGAAATGGTGACATAACTTTTCACATCCTTGGGACACACAGTAGGACTGTGAGGTTCACAC
Source organism: Dryobates pubescens (assembly GCF_014839835.1). NCBI lineage: Eukaryota > Metazoa > Chordata > Aves > Piciformes > Picidae > Dryobates > Dryobates pubescens. Next base: position 12,501,122 of record NC_071638.1, read on the forward strand.
CCTGCTAGGGTCAGAAGGGCAAGCATGAGTGACTGGACAGCCCAGCCTAAGTACAACATCACTTGCCAAGGAAATAGTGAGAAGGAGTACCAGGCAGGCAGCGAGCAAAAGGACCAAAGAGACTCGAGCTGGGAGAGCTCAGCAGTACTTTGCTGCAGTTATAGATACGGAGAGGGTAAACGAAACTACTCCACTCCCCGTCAGTGAAGCAGAGCAGTAACAGTTGCCTACCTCACAGGAAACTGGCTGTGACAACAAACACAAAACATTGAGTTAAGGGAGACTTTCAAGTACCTTAGAAAGCATACAGACAACTCTGTTACAGGACAAGTTAAAACCCATTTTTTCCAAGCTTTTTCTTTCCAGGAGTGCTAACACTGTAAGGGTTTTGGTTTCATTTGGACCCAGGAAGCTTGTTCTGCAACCATAACAGCTTCCCCTCCTGTTTGCAAAGCCAAACCTTCAAGCTACACTAGAGAAACAACCCTCAGGTCAGCTGATTTTCAATCATTTCAGATCCCCACAGCTGAAGAACACAGGTCTCACCACTAACTCATTAAAGGATGTTAGGAATAAGTTCTAATGGAACAAGTTCTAATGGGTAGTGGAACACTGCAACTGGTTGCCCAGGGAGGTAGTTGAGGCCCCATCCCTGATGACATTCAACTTGAGGCTTGACAGGACTGTGGGCAACCTGATTTAGTGGAGGATGTCCCTGCTGACTGCAGAGGGGGTTGGACTAGATGACCTTTGAAGGTCCCTTCCAACCCAGACCATTCTCTGAAATGTAAACTGAGTATAGAAGATAACACACAGAGGACAGAAAAAGGTTCTGACAAGAACTATATTCAAGATCCACCAAGGTATTATGTCTAAATATGTAGAAGTTTTCTAAGCCACTTCTAATATTTCACTTTGGAGGGGTAGGGGTGTCAATTACCAAAAAAATAAAAAAGTGTGTTGAGATCAAATCATAACAGTAATAGCAAAAAATAATGCTAAAGGTAAATCTCAAGTGTAAGTCTTTATGCCAAAGCACAGAAGTCCTGAACAAGTGGGACACACTATTATACGCCTAGAGCCCAAGTCTGCCAAAGACTGAAGCCAGCTTTTGGCAACAGATAAAGAGAGAATATTTCCCTCTTTCAGTTTAGTCACTTAGCTCATTACCATGACCAGTTTCCCCAAAGTAGGAAAATGCTTTGGAGTTACAGAAACTGGAAGCTTGTTTTCTTCTTCCAGTCAACAAATGAAAATCACAAATGAGGCAGCAAAATCTCCTAATACTGGATGCAGCATGACAAGAAACAATCAGTGCAATTAAAAACAAAAGCAAACAACAAAATAGTTCATTTGCTTAATAAAAAAATGCATTATTAAGTAGTATTACCTCCAAAAATAGCAGATACTTAATTTTCCTGTACAACTAGCAAAACTTTTGGGTTTTGGAACTGCTTTTAATGCTCAGGGTTTTGATGGATGAGGCTGCACTTGCAAAGCCAACTACAACCTATCACAAATGTAAGGAGGGGGGAGGGGGGGAGTAAAAATAAATAAATACATAAAATCATTGAGCAAATGAAGTAATTTGTTAGTTTCCAAAATAAAAACCTAACTAAATCTGTATGAGGCTATCCAATCGTTTAAATAGTAAAATATTAAATACAAGTAAAACAATATTGGAACTGATTTTGTGTATCCATACTTCTGTTGAAATTTAAAATAAAATTTAAAAAAAAAGAAAGAAAAAAAGGAAGAAAAAGAAGAAAAAAATAAGGGGGGAAACGGGGGGGTGGGGAAGACAAAAATAAGGGGGGAAATGGGGGGGTGGGGAAGACAAAAATAAGGGGGGAAACGGGGGGGGAAATTTAAAATTTTAAAAAGTAAAGAAAGAAAATAAAAAAGGAAAGGAAAAAAGTGACCAAAATCACAGTGTGATGCACCAGTGACAGCACTTCTTAGCAAGTGAGCCAGTTCTGTGACTGCTTGCAGCATTTGGCCAGGCAGTGAAGGCAGCAACTCTTGTGGCCATGGCTGCAAGCTCTGGTTGGAACATCATTTGTCACATCTGTGAAAAAGAGTTAATGCTTGGGGAACACATTTCACATGGGTGATAATGGGAACTGGGAGACCTTTGGAAAAGCATAGGTCAACTCACATTTGGCTCCTAGGAGCAAACAACCTCTCTTCTCCATAACCAGAAAACTTGCCCTTTTCAAATGCTGATCTGCAATTCCTCTTCCATGTGTTCTCTGAAGGTTTTCCCCTCTTTCATTTGAATCTGGGTAATTAAGGCAACAAAGCCCATCTCTTGCTGGTCCTAGCAATCCACACTTCAGTAATCTGAGTCACAGACACAAATTCTTCCTTAGCTCTCTTCCCACTTACAATTAACTAGTGTTCTGAAATCAAGGCTCCTGGAGCTGAGACCTAGGAAACAACTTGGAGGAGACTAACGAGCACTTGAGATGAGCTTTCCAGGGTGCAAGACTTTTACGTGGAAGCATCTGGATGCCTACACATTAGTGCAAATTTATCTTGCCTGGATCACAAGAAGTCTCTGTTTCAGGAAAGGCTTAAGAGACAGAAAAAGTAATCTTTCTCCTGCGTAATTACAGGGGTGCTGCTCCACCACACAGGATGCTAGGCTTAATATCTTCCCTCTTTACATCTTTAGCTTCCACAGCATCCTGCAACAGTGAGTTTCACTGCCCATCAGCATGGTTCAGTTGGTTGTACTAATTGGCGGTGCATATGCTATTAATTCACTATCTTCTTACTCTGAGGTTTCAAAGCAGTTGTCATTTGTCCCACTTGGGAAGCAATAAAAGGCAGCACAGGGTCAGTCACGGATGGCTCTGATGACTCAGCTGGTCTGAGGTAGCTTACTAAGACACTATCTGCAGTGTGTCTGAGCCCAGTGTTTACTGTGCAACGTGTGATACACATCTCAGGCCACACATCAAAATATTTTACAGCCCATAACCTTCTTTCCCTGAAAGCCACTTCCCATAGCCTTCCCAAACCCTCTTCCAGAAAGCCCATTTGCTCAAGCCATTTTACAGTGAACAACCACTCAGACTGTCAGCTGAGAAGTATCTTTTACACCCATCAGCACTCCTGTTCCTGCAGCTTGGTGCTCTTCCTGGCACCCTGGGACTTATCAGGAATGAATGGCATCCTCAGCTCTCTGTGAAAACAGTTCAGCCCTTCATTTCCTCACCTCCAGGCAGATGGTGGGTCCACCCTCACAGTACAGGCCCAGTTGGGCACCTGGCACCTACACCAGGCTGCCTGACCCACCATAGAGCTGCACTAAACTGAAGGGAGCTGGTCCTCTGGAGCTGGGGTGAGGTTGCTGAGATCAGAGCCACCGATGGCAGAAGAGCAATGGTACAGACGACAATGGCCCATCAGCACCACCCCCATCACTGCAGGCTTCAAGTTGCAGCCAGTCTCACAAAGCAGTGCCTGCTGGAAATATCCAAGCAACTTTGGGCAGATGTGGCAAGGAGGTTCCGTCTGCTGGGGGTAGCCTCCAATGATGTCTGAACCAACACCCTCACCACAGAGCCCTCAGTTCCTTGCACCCTACCATCTCTAATCTCAACTCCTGGATAGGTCTGAGAAGGCTTTGCTTTGCCCACATTTTAAAAGCACAGGGCAAGCAAGGAGATGAGAACTTGTAGTTCAAGAGAGAACATGGTGAAACAATTCCCAGCCCTAATCCACAAGTAGGAGTACTTGTGTCATGGGGGAGAATTCCAACACAGACTCAGAAGACTTCCTAGAAAGTGGGAGGGAGCTCCCAAATACTGCTGTAACGCTGCATTTGTTTCACTTGACCTCCAAGCACATCACCAGAACTTTACAGTAGTCCATCAATGACAAGAAAACACTTTTACATAAAGACCTTTTAGGAAAAAATGGACAAGGAGAAGGAAAAAGTGGTTTGCCAATATTGAATGCCTTGCTGTGGCCCTACTAAGTGGGTAAATCTGCCTCCCAATTCTAGTACTACTATCTCTGGCACTTTTATTTATTTATCTGGTAGAACTCCAAGCTCCTGGATTTCCACAGAATCCCATAACATTTAGAAAACATTCCTAGATTCTGTTCATAGATGTGTTGGAGGATCACACTGAACACATAAGGGAAAAATTATTTCAGCCATACTCTGTTGAAACTCAGACTATATAAAGGTATCTCACTCTGCTGCATTCCATCAGTTTTAAGGATGCTCCTTACTGGACAGAATTTGATTTCCTCCAGATGAAACTTTCAAGACTTTTCAAAACAAGTAATTTCCAAGATTGATAAGACCCTACCTGAGCTAGCTAGAAAATTAAAACAAAACACAAAACAAAAAAAGTTACCACAAAGCAAACAAAACCCCTACAAAACAAACAACAAAGCCAACCCCCTCCCCACCCTAACACCAAGAAAATCAGTCATTGTTCCTATTTATAACCACATTTAATTGTATTTTGAAGTTAAACATCCAAACTCTGGATTTAATATTGGCCATCTGTTAACAGTTTAACGTGCAAAGCCCGGTTGTCACATCCAAAGTCTTTTTGTGGAGTTGTACTGACACTTAACTCTTGCAATCACACCCAATGCTGCTCTTCGCATTAGACATCTTTAAAGTGATTTACAGTGTTGTGTATTTCTGCGTGCAAAGGAGCCATCAAACACCAGCAGTAAGAATCTCTCTCTTTCAGACCCATTTTCTCTCCAGATTGTCTTAATCAGGACAGTGCTTGCTAACTGTACAAGAACAACACTGAAGCAAAGAACCTGGATGTGGTGTAACAGAATAACCTTTGGAAAATCATCTACATGAAGAATGCTTCATAGCTTTCCTTAATTGCTGTACCCAGTTAACTTCAGAGTTCCGTGGCATTACAGAAGAGATGCAATACCATCTATCAGTGAAAACCTTAACTCCTTTCCAAATCCTTTATTTACTGCTGCTCCAGACATTCCATAAAGAAGGGAAACTTCAGCTGGAGTTTTCTGCTTTTATTCTCCTGCCAGCAGTGCCATTTTTGGAGAGGGGAAAAAAAAAAGTAAAAATCAGTATAATCACAGAATCTTGAGTTCCATATGTTACTAAAGAAGTAGATAAAGAAAGTAGCTGTCCTCTGTGCTCCCAACAAAATACTGCCTGAAGACAAGTCAGCAACACCAGAACCAGTATGGTCTAAATTTGGCTTGGGTTGTAAGCCTGAAAAATAACCCACAATACCAGCAATCAGTTGCCACAACTCTGCTGTTAAAGGCACAGGACCTTTGGTGACCCGTCTGGTCTGTTTGCTCAGACTGACCCTGAGTACACACCTGGTCTCAGTCTGGCCTAGAGGAACATGCCACCCATGGGTTGCCCTGGGTGGCCTCCTCCCCTCAAAACACACAGGGACACATTGAGACCTAAAAGTTATTTGCTGTAACAATGCTAGCAGCTGACCACAAGCCACTGCCCTTGCCAGTGGGTCCTCCCTTGTCAGATGAAGGCATACCTGATTTAACAGAGGAGTGCTCTCCTACCTTGTACAACTGAGTAGCAGCCTGCTCTGCATTCAGCTGCAGGGAGCCCTGCCCACAGTGGTGGTCAGGGGAAGGCAGTGGGGTTTGCTCTGGCAGCTACATCTGGCTGCCATCCCTCCCAGGCACTCCTGCCCTGGGCCAGGAGCAGTGGCAGAACAGCTACACATGAACCACGCACCCAGCTTTCCCAAAGCCACATCCAGTGTGGGCACACCGCCCAGCCCACACACGATTGTGTCACAGTGAAGCCACAATACCTTGCTCTCTCCAACTGCTTAGCAAAAGTAGGGAACCCCTACCAAAAAAGCCAAAAGGCAAACAACAACTGCAGCCCCCACCCTCAAACACTGTGTGAACTGAAAAGCCAGGAGCGAATCATAGAATTGTTAGGGTTGGAAGGGACCTCAAGGATCATCTAGTTCCAGCCCCTCTGCCATGGGCAGGGACACCTCACACTACATCAGGTTGCTCACAGCCACATCCAGCCTGGCCTTCAGAGTCTCCAGGGATGAGGCTTCCACCACCTCCCTGGGCAACCTGTTCCAGTGTCTCACCTCCCTCATGGGGAAGAACTTCCTAACACCCAATCTGAATCTACCCATTTCTACTTTTGTTTCGTTCGCCCTAGTCCTATCATTACCTGACACCCTAAAAAGTCCCTCCCCAGCTTTCTTGTGGGACCCTTTAAGATACTGGAAGGCCACAATAAGATCTTCTCAGATCACTATGTCACTGATTTCTGTCATAAGTACAATTTTTAGCATGTTGCATTACAAATACTAAGCCTCACTACTGCCCTGCAGAGGCAAGTTCATTATCATTTTATGCCTGTTTCACAGATAGGAAAAGCAAAGGCCAAAGGAAACATTTTCAGAAACACTGGCTTTGGAGTTGCTGTCTCTCTTGGGATGCCCATCTGAAGGCACTCTCAAAACAAATGCATGCATAATGCCCCTCAAATCCGCCAAAAGTTTGGATTATCGGTCAGAACCACACTGCTGGCCAAAAGCACAGGTTTGCTTTTGGTCTTTTTTTCACACAGTATTGAGGAAAGCTTCTGACAGAAGATTTCAGAAGGAAAGCACTCAAGGACCCAGATAACTCTTCTGAAAAGCAGCAAGCTCACTTCTGTGTAACTGCACAGGACTTCATCTCCTGCTTATTATCATTTCTATCAGCCACCTCCTTCCAAAAGGCACTTTGAGATGCAAGGTGCAATATGTGTGTAAATTATCCTTAAAGTATCCTCTGCTTAATTGGGGCATTTCAGATTGGTGCTGTCGTTTTAATGGGTTACCTCCCAGGAAACTGACTTATCTGGTAATGACACAGTGAATAGTAATGACCAGTGCTTAATTGGGGCACTGTTAGTAAAATTTTGCTTCAGAGAGATTAAATTTAGCTGATGCCAAGGAGTTAAGTGATTAATCAGGTGTTAAATAGTAGGTACTTCTAAACACTGGCCTTCTCCCATTCAATCCTATACACACTAAACTTAATGAGAGTTTTGTCATTGACACTAACAGAAGTATCCTCCTCCTAGGACACGAGTTCGCTAATAAATATTAAGGAACATATCCCACACTAACAGATTCTTAGCCTTGGTTGAGGGCAACAGGATTCTGGATATGTAGTGCTGAACAGTCACTCAGCCAAGAAAGCCTTCAGTGGGAGACAGCTCTCTGCAAATTGAAGAATTAGGAGATATAAAGAACTACTTAACTTTTAAGTAAATCAGAGGAAGTCAGTTAAGATTGAAAGCTCAAACACTATGCTGATTCTTTGCCCTTCATCTTACATATTCAGTCTTTTTCACTCCTTCCTTCCTTTTTTTAAATGATTACAAAGTACATCCTTGAATCCAAAATGAGCACCAGTGAGACAAGTCCTCAAGCTACAGGATTCTGGGTTGATCTCAGCCATGTCCATGCAATCACATGGGCCAGTCTATACAGCTGACTGCAAGAGAAAGCAGCATAAAATCTCCACTGGAGTCAGCTGTGAAACTTAACTCACAAGAAGCACCCTGCTCAAGCATCAGCCAGGCACAGGCAAGGGAGACTGGGCTTGGAGAAGCACTGGTCTAGGAGATCTGAAGCAGTGGATCCCCTTCCATATTCCCAGTTTTAGTCCCCCCACAAGTCCACACCTGTGCAGTGCAATTGTTTGTAGGGTCCCATGGTAAACCAGACTAAGGAACTGAAAGTGCCAGGTCCATTAACATTTGAAAACCAAATTAAACTGTGCCCTGTGGGATCTTTCTACTTGCTTGTTGAATTCTAAGCCTCCATATGACACCATGGTGAAATTCTCCAGGTATTAAAAGACAGAGATCCTAACAATCAGAAACTTCGAGGTGAATGTTTAAACATAACTCATTACCACATGGACCTTAATGAATCACAAAACCATCATCTGTGTTCATACCTTCAGTCCTGCTTCCCTTTGTGCTTTTGCTCTCACGTGAGCCTTTGACAAGATGTTTACACTCTCCCTGTGCCTCAGTTCTCCCATCTGAGGGAGGAGAGGTGAGGCTGTAAGCATCACTTGCCAATAGTGTGAGGAGGGAGTGCCAACGTCATGGCACAATTAATGATGATTTATCAGCTAACTACTATTGCCCAGGATCAGAGGAATACATTTACTACCAACAGACATCCCAACATGTCCAAATAAGAAAACCACACCATGCAATCCCTTCCTAAGTCATCTCAAAGTCAAAGCCCTCAGGCAATCTCAGGCTGGAGTCTGCCACAAGCTCAAGGCCTATCCGTTCATGCACAGTATACTGATGCTTTAAGTTGTAGTGAATACTGAACATCCAAGCCTCAAACTCATATCTGACACCCAAGATCTTACTTTCTGGACCCTAGCAATGACTCCTCTCCTTAGCTTTAAAGCTCCTTACACACACACTTACCTTCCTTGCCACAAAGAGTTTGCTTGCCATCAGCCCAGCAAGCACACACCCAAATGTTGGCAAGATCAGGATACTGGGTGTTGCATTTCTCCTCTCTTGGAGAAAGAGTTAATGTGAGTAAGAACACATACTTGCCCCAAAGCAATCACACATCGATATACAATCACACATACCTACTGATAAGTACTTGACACAAACTGAGATATTACTGAAAGTTTATATTAATTACCAGATGTTAAATATATGTCAAAACTTCACTTCTCCCAAGTTTTCCTAATCCTCATTACAGATCTCTAGCAAGGTGAGATAAGGGGGACAGTGCACTGAGGAGCTGGGGCATAAAGCCCTAGCCTTCACTTCCTCCTGCTGAAGCCTTCCATGGTTCCTCACCTCAGCTGCTGTGGCGTTTACTGCACACACCCTTGCCTCGTGTTGCGGGAGGAAAGGGAAAAAACAAACACAAAATACATCTACCAGCACCACCACTTCCAGTTCACAGGCTCCTAATGAAACTCAGAGACACTTTTGCAGCCCAACACTTGTGTACTTTTCAGAACAGTGAAGTTGGAGCAAGGTGCGGAGCTTGCTCCCCTGCCCCGACCTCACGCTCCATGCTGCAAGTCAGCCTGGTAGGCTGAGGAAATAATCAATCCTACTTGTACGACCACACGACCATTTAAACAACTCCTCTTGAATCCAGCTGCTGATCACAACCCCCCTTGCCTGGATGGTGGTTAGAAAAGCTGAAGAGAAAGTTAGCCAGGATGGTTCTACTGGTGAAGAAATGCTATCATTTAAAACTCACATTTCTGTTTGAAAAGACACACTTTCTGCCTTTTAAACTATTCATCACCAGATAAACCAGTAACAGGAGTGTCTGTCCTCAGACAAAGATAAATGCAAGGGGCAGCAACCATGTAAACAAACTACACATTAAAAAATAGAAGCCATTTCAGACCATGGTGTTTAGAATTAATCACTTTATTTAAAAAAGAATGAGCTTCCCAATGTCTGTCTAAATGCAAGGAAAAGCTGGGTTTTCATAATTTCAAGATTCAAACAGAAGTTTGCTTGCATCTCTCCTGCTATGAAGTTCATCCCTTACAGTATGATTCTGTAAAACATCTGAGTGAGGGTAGAGAAGTTCTATGGATCCTGTGCTGTTGCCGACTTCAGTAAAAGTATAATTAAGCCTCACATTTCCAAGCGGGCACCTCAAAAACAAGGGAAGACAACTCACTTTGTGACATTCATTTGTGTTCTTGCGTGCAGAGAACACAACCTACCGTTCCACAGGGTTTACTAGAAAATGCAGTAGTCATAATTCATTCTATATCCAGAGATTTGCTCAGTTTAATTGTACACATTTGGCCTGCGTTAGTATTTTGCCATATTGTAACACACGTACGATTTGTCCATGAAAAGCCAAGCTTGACTCTCTTAAGTCACAAGACTTCACGGGACACAGGCCTGAACACATTTAACTCAGCAAAAGAAAATACATACAGAAGCTTTCAAATCGTGCTCACACCATACAGGATGCAAGATTCCCACTGTAAACGCACACACGTACGACAAGCAGACAAAAAAAAACTGTCGTGCTCTTAAGCTGAATAATTGTTTATTCCAGACTCTTTCTAAGGGGAAGAGTCTGGAAGTCACTTTTTCCTTCCAGGCAGGGATAGACAACTGCTAAAGCACTCTTAGTCGCAAGCAAGACAGGAGATTCCTGGCTGGCAACAAGGCAAAACGACTCCCGAAGAAAATGCGTGACTGAAACAAAACCAAGGGGAGAGGAAAGAGAGAGGAAAGCACTGTTTCCAGCGGGAATTTCCTCGAGAGGAAGGGTCTGGACAAAAAAGGAAACTCAGTTTGGTTCCCATTGTCTCAGCTTCATACCACTTCCACTTAGAAGGAGAAACTTCACGGGGCAACCCATTCTTCAATAGGACAAGCCATAGAGAAACAGAGTCCCAGAACTCCGGCAGAGCGGGGCCAAGCTGCACAGCCCCGGCTGCCCTGCCTGCTGACCGGCAAGTGACGCCAGCAAATGCAATGATAAATAATACTAATAACGTGATTTTTAAAAGAAGAAGAAGAAAAAAACAACCTTAAAACGCAAGCCCGACAACCCCGTGTTGGTGGGAGCAGCAGCGGCTGCATCCCCCTGACGGCAGGAAACTTTCTGCTAAGTTACTGTCGGGGAACGACTAGCAGCCAGCCCTGCCCAGGCCAGACCGGGCCGGGCTCCGGGGCTCCATTTAAAGCGCTCATCGCGTCGCCGGCTCCTGCCGTGAAGAGCCACGCCGTGAAATCACGGACGAGGCGGCTTTGCTGTGCGTGTTCCCCCAGGGCAGACACACGGCGCTGACAACCGACGGGAGCCGACTCCCCGTGTCCACCTCCTCCGGGCCGGCCGCCAGCGCGGGGAGCTCCGCGTTCCACATTGCCACGGCTGGGGGCTGCTGCTCGGCCCACAGACACTGGGGGGGGACCCCGACCCCCACCACAACCCACGACCGCCCTTCACGCGGGGAAAAAAAAAAAAAAAGGGGGAAAAAAAAATGAAAACCAAACGAAAAACAAACCATAAGAGGAATAATCAGTCCTTTTCACCCAAATAACCCTGGGATGAACACAGCGCCCACCGCCCTGAGGCGCCGGCGGGCGCGTCCCGCGCTGATAGAGGACGGCCAGACACAGGGAGGGACAGAAGAACGGAAGGGACGGAGGGACGAGGATTTACCTTGATAAAGCACTGAGCAGGAGCCTCAGACATCTCTCAGGAGGAAAACGGCGAAGCCCGGCGGGGCGGGCGGGCGCGGGCGGACGGGAAGTTCTCGGGCTTTCCCCACTTTCCGCTCCTTTCCCGGCCCGGCGGCTCAGCGCGGCCCGTCCCTCTCAAGGGGAAGTTATTGCCGCCACCATTGCCCGGCGGCGGGCACGGCGCGGCCCGTAGAGCTGCCCGGGAGGTGGGGGGGAGAGGCGCCCCACCACCAGAGTCCTCTCCTCAGCGCCGCTGCTCCGCGCAATCGCTCCCGCCTCCCCCGCCCCGCACGCGCCTGTGGCTCTGCGCGTGTGACCGCGCGCGCTCCCTGCCCCGTCTGCAAGCCGGTACGCGCGCGCGGCACGGGGAGCGGAGGCGGGGGGGCGAGGGGAGGAGAGAGGCGGGAGCGGGGGAGCGGCGGCGCGGGGCAGCGGCAGGGGCGGGGGCTGCGGCGCGGCCCTGCTCCCCGCCGCTGTTTTCCTTCCTGGAAGAGAGAAACCGAAAGGCGGCAGGGGCCGGGCCAGGCCTGGCCGGGACCTGCGCCCCGCCCCGCGTCTCTCATTGATCCGGAGTTTCACGGCCGAAACTGACGTGGGTTCCCGGCACTGGGCACCGCCCCTTAAAGGGGCCGTTCCGGTAGGAGGCAGCCATCGGCACGAACGGCGGCGGCCGCCATCCAAACTTCGCTCCTCCCCTCCTCGCCAGCGGCGGTGGCGGTGCCCCGTGGCAGGGGCAGGTGCGCGGGCCCGACGAGCTGCCGGCGCCCTCGGGTGCCGATGCGGGCCGGTCATAGCGGAGGGGAGGCTGGAAGGACGCGACGCGGTCGCGTCATCTTTACTGAGTGTCATTTGACCTGGCGGTCGGGCGGGCCCTTTAAACGCCGCTCGCCGGTACCGACCGTCAGCGCCGGGCCGGACAGCGGGGTGGGCGGACGCCGCTGTGGGGAGCGGGGTAGGGGCGGACTGCCAGCCCGCAGGCAGCACAATGGCCTTTGTTCCACCGCCGGGGCTGCCCCTTTAAGAGCCCCGACCAGGAAATGAGGCTCGGGTTACCGCGGGGCACGGGAAGTCCGGGGAGGCACCGCGGGCCCGTGTTTTTCCTCCGCCCAACCCCATTCGCTGTCCGGCTGGGCCCGGCCTCGGCCGCCGCCGCAGAGGACTTCCCGCTCAAGACACCGAGGGAGCAGCGCGAGGCAGCCACCCCTAGCTGTGGCCCGGCTCCCCCCCTCCAACCCGAAGATAGCCGCCCCGCGGAAAACCTTCCAGCACTCCCAAGCCCTTTTCTGCTGGACAACTTTGCAGCCACTCTGCCCCAAGCCCGTAGCATTGCACGGGGTTGTTGTGACCGAAGAGCAGGACCTGGTGCTTGGCCTTGGTAAACCTCCTACAACTGACCACGACCTATCGATCCAGCCTATTCACATCCCACTGCACACCCTTCCTACCTTCGAGCAGGTCAACATTCCCACCCAATCTCCTATCATCTGCAAACTTACTGAGGCATCACTCAATTCCCTCATCCACATGACTGATAAAAATATTAAAAAAGACTGGCCCCAAAACTGAGCCCTGGGGAACACTGCTTGTGACTAGATGTCAGCTGGATTTGATTCTGTTCACCACAACTCTCGGGGCTCAACCATCCAGCCAGTTTTCTACCCAGCAAAGAGTCTACCTGTCTATAAGTCATGAACCACCAGCTGAATTTAATTCTGTTCATCAGGACTCTTTGGGCTCGGCCATCCCGCTGGTTTTTACCCAGCAAAGAGTCCACCTGTCTAAGCCATAAGTGAGCCACCAGCTTCTCTAGGAGAATGCTGTGAGAAACAGTGTCAAGGGCTTTACTGAAGTCCAGGTAGACAACATCCAGTAGGCATCCTTTGGCAGGCTACAGCAGGCCATTTTGCAAGTAAGGACCCACGTTCTGCAGGCTCTTACAGCTTTGTTTTGGCCAGTCACTGAAACCACTAAGTGTGGAAGAGACAGGGTAGGAACTGTTCCCTCTCAGCCTAGCAACCAGTGGCACTGTTCTATTATAGGGCTGAGTGAATAATAAAGGATTCATATTTACCTGGCTTCCCTTAGTGTGGCTGAGCTACTGGAGTAGAACTGTGGCATCTCTGTTACTTTCACAGTGCTGCTCTCTCCACTGCTGTTTTCTCTGCTTCATCACCATTAGGTTTTCCTCCTGGCTGTCCCCAAATGCTGAGTCATTATTCTGTATCTCATGGGAAGCTGGGAGGGGGGGGTGTGTTGTGATTCCTTGTGTTAAATGTAGAAATTGGAGGTAGAAAAGGCCTGTTAAGTCACCTACCTCACTCCCCTGCTAATAGAGGAGTTACAGGACATGTCTGATTGCTCTATCTGCTTTTGTTTCAAACACCTCAGGGACTTCCATCTCTTTTTTGGAGACTGTTTCACAGTTCAACAAGTCATATGATCAAGAAGGTATATAGCCAATGTTTTCATTTGTCCAGTTTCACCCAATAGTAATTGGTTATAACCAGCTGGATTATAACCATGTATTGCACTCCTCTTTCTCCTTCCTGGCAGTTTGTGCCTTGCATTCAGGTATCACACATTCTCCTAGCCATTGCCATGCGTTCATTTTCTTCTCCTTTCATTAATCAGTCGCTGCAGCCCCTTTATCATTGTCATGACTCTTCTCTGATTCCTGTCCCATCAGTCATTGTCTCAGCCCACAGATGCCTGCATTTAGGGACAAGTAGCTGCCTGATCTTTGTGAATGCAGCCAACCCCCCCTCACAGTTTAATTTGTCTCCAAGTTGCCTCAGAAGCTTGTACAAAATTTGCCACCTGCCATTGCCATGAATCAGATCTGGTCCTGCTACTCCTTGCTGTTCCCTCCTGCACTACAACTGCAATCTGTTTTTCCCCACAGAGATTGTGGTGAAGCTATGTGTTGTGAGTCTCATTTTCCTGCCTGGAGTTTCAACATCTGCTCTTTCTGGGGTCACTGATATCTGCTGTTCCTTCTGCTTTGATTAATAGCCCTTACAAATGTAGGCCTTGATCTGTCTTGGCAGACCTTTCAACCAATATGAATAGTGGCAAGTATCTGTCCAAGATCACAGTTTGGTTTAGAGCTGTTTTCTTCCAGCTCCCTTTGTGCTTTTTTCCTCCACTGTTCCACTAAATGTGAGTGCAGTGGACAGGAAATAGAAAAGGTAGGGACCAAAAATGGTGAATGTGTAGAGAAGGCCACAGGCACCTTTCTAGACAGACGCCAACCCCATTGAAGCTGCTGTAAGAAAGCTGGGGAAGGAAACATGGCTGGACAAAACACATGCTACACCACTCTGTGTCTGCCCTTGCCAACAAAAGCAGATAAGCCTCAACCATGCTCATGCTAGCCACAGTGAGTGGAGAACATCTTTGAACAAGGAGGGCCAAACTCCTTGTAATGCATTAGCTTCTTAACTTGATTCAACCCTTGTTTCTTTGACCTGATTTCTCTCAGTTCCTCTCATTAGTTCCATCTCTTGAGACCACAGACTGTGATGTGGTCCTGGCTGCTACTCTGTGGAGGAAAGCAAAAAGGCTACCAAGTCTCCTGGTGAGCAGTATGGTCTGTGGTTGCAGGACAATGGCTCTGGAAACGCAAGAAGAAAGCTCCTCCAGCAGTCAGCTCTCCTTCAGATCCACACCACATGGAGACTGCACAGAGCAGAAAGGAAATCCATTAGCTCTTATTAAACCTTGAACAGACTCCCAGTTAGTTTTTTTTTTCCCCTCTCACCCAGAGGCTACTCTTTAACTTATCTACAGGACCCTTTAGTTAAAAGCAGGATTTGCTGTGCCACAGAGCCGCCTTTTATCAACACCCTCCCCAGAAATCCCCTAACTTTTTGCTTGCCTAGATGGTGGCAATGCTGATGCAGGCAAAAGGTAACTCTACTCTGGCCTTTGGAGTGAAGGCAAGTTCCTGCCTTGCTTAGGGCTCTCCCAGGAAGGGAGATAGGTGGCATGTTGGGGGCCTTGGACAGACTGAGAGCTGGGCAGAGAGGAAGCTAATGAGGTTCAACAAAGATAACTGCAGAGTCCTGCATCTGGGAAGGAATAATAAACTGCACCAGTAGAGGTTAGGAGGTGATCTGCTAGAGAGCAGGCCTGTAGAGAAGAATCTGGGAGTCCTAGTGGACAAGAAGTTATCCATGGGTTGACAATGTGCCCTTATGCCCAAGAAGGCCAATGGGATCCTGGGGTGCATTAAGAGGAGTGTGTCCAGCAGATCAAGGGACATTCTCCTCCCCCTCTTCTCTGCCCTGGTGAGGCCACATCTGGAATATTGCATCCAGTTCTGGGCTCCCCAGTTCAAGAGGGACTGGGATCTACTGGAGAGAGTACAATGGAGAGCTACCAGGATGATTGAGGGACTGGAGCACTGCCCTCTGAGGAGAGGCTGAGAGCCCTGGGGCTTTTTAGTCTGGAGCAGAGAAGACTGAGAGGGGATTTAATAAATGTTTATAAATATCTGAGGGCTGGGTGTCAAGAGGGAGGGCACAGGCTCTGCTCACTTGCACCCTGTGATAGGACAAGGCAATGGATAGAAACTACAGCACAGGAGGTTCCACCTCAACATGAGGAGGAACTTCTTCACTGGGAGGGTCCCAGAGCACTGGAACAGGCTCCCCAGAGAGGTTGTGGAATCTCCTTCTGTGGAGACTTTCAAGACCCATCTGGATGCACTCCTGTGCAACCTGTGCTAGCTTCTACAGTCCTGCTCTGGCAGGGGGGTTGGACTGGATGATCTCTGGAGGTCCCTTCCAACCCCTAACATCCTGTGATCCAGTGACAGCAGCAGGATGAGAAATCCCATAGTTAGAAGTATGTTCTTTCTCCTCCTGGTGTCCTGAAAGCAGAGCAAGCCCAGAAGAAACAGAGGCAAACCAACCTTTCATTGGGAGTTTTCATTTTCTGTCCACAGTGGAGCATCTGCACAGCAGCTTCTATCTGGACCTCTTTTACAGCCATGAGTGTTTGTGTGTCTTCCCACCTGCACTTTCTCATCAGCTAGGCTAGTTTTTGTCTACATGTCCCTAAAGGATGTTAGAACTTTTTTTCTCCAGGGGAGTTAGACCCTTGGAAACCTACATCCAGCTGAAAGCTAAGGGTTTAATTTCTTCTTCTGTGTATTGGTTTTCTAGTTTCAGCAGCACAGAGCAGTACCTTACACATTTGTCAAGTAATTGTTGACTTCACCTTGCTTTTAGGAAGGAGACTTTGTTCATGGTAGTATTTTTTCTTTCCTTTTAATACTTGCAAAGGCACTCATTAGTGCCCAATTGTCACTAACTCATTCTGGTGTTTCTCCAGTGTTACCTTTGCCTTCCCTTTATATCCTTCCCCAGCAGGATTTGTATGTTTTATTTTTGTCTTCCAATGTTAGAGCAGTCATTTGGTGTGACAGGATGAGTCTGCTGGCATTACTGAGATGAATTCCAGATTGAGGGACAGGATCAGGCTCTTCAGGAACAAAACACAGTGGGAGACAGTAGTAAATTCTAAGAACATGCAAGAATACATTGAGCTTAGTGTGAAACAGTTTTTAGTCTTGAGGACACACCAGTAAATCAATGATCATTGGTATACAGGTGTCCTTTGGAGGTGATCCCTGTTGCCATGGGTTAGTTGTTTAGGTGGTGTTGGATTGGTTGATGGGTTGGACGCGATGATCTTGAAGGTCTCTTCCAACCTGATTTATTCTATGCATTCTATATAGCTCTACACTGCTTTTTCTCTTCCCACACTGGTTTCTGAAACCAAATTGCATTTTATGGCCCTGGTGTGCATCAGTTATGCTGCTTCTGATCATTGGTAGTAAGATTAGCTTTCAGTTGATACTCTTAGGCAAATCCTTTTGCCAAGATTCAGCCAGGTTAATGTTTCTTGTGGTAGAAGTCCTTGGCTTTTTATGAGCATGTATGAAATTTCATCTAAAATACTAGAGTGAGAACTTCTATATGCATATGATTTGCATTCTTGTTGCTTCACCTAAGAGCCTATGAGATTCAGTGGTCTCCTAATTGCTCAGGGCTGGCTTTTTAAATAGGATTTTAGCACGAAAACTGATAGGAGTTGTTGCAGAGCTCTTCTTCCTGATCCTAACTGACTGCTGGGTTATGGGTTACACCAGGTGCTGTTAATGTTCCAAATTCTGTTTAGTCCTAAACTACACTGGAGTTCTGTAGCATTTCACCTTCAGTGTCAGCCAGGGTGGGATGCACATATAGAAAGGCAGGTTAAGGCTGTCATGGACTGATGAGGACTCCATGGGGATTCCTGCAGGCAACTCCAACACAAGAAGGACATTGAACTGTTGGAGCAGGTCCATAGGAGGCCATAAAGATGATCAGAGGGCAGGAGAACCTTCCCTATAGGGACAGGTTGGGACAGTTGGGGCTGTTTAGCCTGGAGAAGGCTCCAGGGAGACCTTAGAGCAGCTTAGGGAGCTATAGGTGAGCTAGGGGGGTGGACTTTTTACAAGAGCTTGTAGTGACAGGATGAGGTGGAATGGATTGAAGCTGAAAGAGAAGGGATTTAGACTGGAGATTAGGAAGAAATTATTTACAGTGAGGGTGGGGAGACACTGGAACAGGTTGCCCAGGGAGGTTGTGGATTCCCCCTCCCTGGAGGTGTTTAAGTCCAGATTTGATGAGGCCTTGAGCAACCTGGGCTAGTGGAAGGTGTCCCTGCCCATGGCAGTGGAGTTGGAACTGGTTGATCTTTAAGGTCCCTTCCAACTCAACCCATTCTGTGATTTGCAACAATAAAATGGTTTTGGTAAAAGATTTGTTTGGCTTTTTGTTTGTTTGTTTGTTTGTTTGTTTTTAACAAAATAGCAACTCTAACACATTCCCTAAAACTGTAGGCATTAGGTTCAGAAACCCAGAACAATCAAAATGGAAATGCAAAGCTCCTGCCCTGACACCTATTCAGCAGCAAACATATGGGAAAAAGCCCAGCCTGAACACACTTGATGCGCTAAGCAGTGTCATCCTCACACATCGTCACAGACTGGATTATTTTGAATCAGCTGGTATATTGCTTCTGTAAGGAAGAGAAACCTTTCTTTTTTTCTGCTGCTGCTGTGTGACTACTCTGTTAGGAGAAAGGGGAAGGGAGATTGAGAACTGTACTGATTTAACTCCTCTTCGTTGTTCAAAGCAGTGCAGCATTTTCTGAGAGACCAGTTCATAGTCATGGTTGAAATGCAAACTTTATTGCACAAGGCATTGCTCAGACACATGTTGACAGTGCTAGTCCTGGTGCATGCTTTCATGTTGCAGCATGTAAAAATGAGGCAGTGAGTGGCCCTGACAGAGCTCCTGAACACACCAACTCAAGTGACACCAAGCTGGCAATAGCTAAAACCTGACTATCAGGCTGGGCTAAACTTGCACTGGAGCAGGCTGGCCAGAGAGATTCTGGAGTCTCCTTCTCTGGAGAC
Source organism: Dryobates pubescens (assembly GCF_014839835.1). Taxonomy (NCBI): domain Eukaryota; kingdom Metazoa; phylum Chordata; class Aves; order Piciformes; family Picidae; genus Dryobates; species Dryobates pubescens. Next base: position 12,519,829 of record NC_071638.1, read on the forward strand.
ATTCAAAACCTGCCTGGATGTGTTCCTGTGTGACCTGCCCTGGGTGATCCTGCTCTGGTAGGGGGTTGGACTGGATGATCTTTCAAGGTCCCTTCCAACCCCTAACATTCTGTGATTCTGTGACCACAGGCCCCTCTCATAACACAGTGGAGCAACACCGTTGCACCACAAAACTGTAGCAGCCAAGTCCATGTCTACCTCTTCTGGTGTTTTGCTTACAGTATGGTGCCAGAAAGCAAAGTTTGCATGACTAGCACCCTGTGAAAGTGCCCCATCTCACACTGCTGTGATATGCAGCTCACACACTCCCCTTCGGTCCTGCCAGCAGCTGCTTGTTGGCAAGGTGATGAAGCACAAGCACTGTATCATCTGTGTATCTGCATGCGTGCATCCCTGTGTGTAGAGCTAGCTCATTCTCCTTGCTGTGGGGCAAGCTGATAAGAGACTAGCAGGGATATTTTAAACTGGAATCTTGTGGTTCCTCAGAGCCACAGATGCAGCTTCTGCCATCAGGTCATGCCAGTAGCTTTCTTGGTCACTACCAAAGAGACAGGAGGCTTGGCCAGGTGCTGGTCCTTGTTCCAACCCTACAAAATCTTGCCTTGACAGAAAGCACTGAAGAGCCACTAGTCATGCAAGGGCCAAGGACTAAAAGTAGGGGATCTCTGCTTCTGGTTGGAGATGGGCAAGGCCAGGCAGACTGTATTGGAGGCTTTTTGGAGAAGAACATGAATGAGGTCACCTCTCAGTCTCCTCCAAGCTAGAGACCAAACTCCCTCAGCTTTTTCTCAGCAGGCAGATGTTCCACTGCCTTTAGCATCTTTGTGGCTCTGTGCTGGACAGGACACAGTATTTCAGGTGTGGCCTCACCAGGGCAGAGTAGAGGGGGAGGAGAACCTCTCTTTACTTATATACCACAGCCTTCTAATCCACCCCAGGATACCATTGGCCTTCTTGGCAAAGGAGGGCACATTGCTGGCTCATGGGCATCCTGCTGTCCACCAGGACCCCCAGGTCCTTTTCCCCAGAGCTGCCCTCCAACAGATCGGCCCCCAGCCTCTACTTGTTCTTGCATAATCTGGAACAATGAAGTGCATGTCAATATTGACAGCCTCAGGACTTCAGAGCAATGAAGTAGTTTCTTCTCACCTCAAAATCCTGTGATTTTGAGAGAAAAAATGACTCTGGAAAATTCTGTCATTTTGATGTCTGTGTTTTCTTGTCTCTGCATTTTGTCTTGTACATGTTTTCAAAATTATCTCCCAAATTTTAAGTGCTAGAAATGTTTTTTCTTCTCTTTCCATCCTTCTTTTCTTCTTTGTTATTTTTTCCCTCTCTCTCCCTCTGTCCCTGTCTTCCCACCTTCCCACTTGCCTTCTTATTTCACATATAATTGCATGAGTCACCCCAGGAAAATTAAAGAATAATAAGATATATGATGAAACTCATGATAGAAGTTGAAAAAACATCTAGCTATATTCTGTTACCAAAAAGCATTTTAAATGAACAAGAAGAATAAATAGGAGCTGAAGGGACAGAGCTCATATTCTTGGCCAGGTAAATTCAAATTGATCTCTATTTTTCATGTAGTGACTGATTTTTTCTTCTCCATTTCACTTACCTCAGCTGCAAAGGTGAAGCAATTTTTTCTCACAATACCCCCCCCAACCCCCAATCCTCTCTCTTAGTAATATTCTTACAAGCTCACCACCCCCTCTCTCCTTTTTTAGCATCATTTTTTCCACAGAGTGCCAGGATTGCTGCTGTGGAGCCTGCTTGAAGCAGTGCTGCACACTCTGTCATCCTTGTCGTAACTCTCTGTCTTGCTGGCAGTAAATGAGTGACACAAATTGTTTCCCTGCCAGATAAACACTGTCTCCTAGATTTAATACTCATATTCTAATGTGAGGAGTAGCATTGTAAGAGCAACAGCAGTCGCTCTGCTTACAATTGTCCTGTATTCCATGGGGGAATAAGCACCTACCCCATCAGGGTAGGTGCTTACAGCAGCATGACCACATGGTTGCAAAGCCAGTGGGCTGAAAGGGAAACTCAAGCAAGGAAAAGGAAAAAGGAAAAGGGAAGAAAGAAAAAGGGAACAGGAAAATCTTAAAGTGGAAAACAGAAAAAGGGGAAAAGATAAAAAGGAAACCAGGAAGAGAAAAAAGGCAACAGGAAAATGGAAAAGGAACAAGGAAATGGGAAAAAAGAAAAGGAGAACAGGAAAGGCTTAAAATGGAAAAAGGGGGAAAGAGAAAAAGGAAAACAGGAAGAGAAAAAAGGCAACAGGAAAATGGAAAATGAAAGAGGAAATAGAAAAACAAAGGAAAAGGAAAAGGGAAAAGGAAAAGAGGAAAAGGAAAAGAGGAAAAGGAAAAAAGGAGAAAAGGAAAATGGAAGATAAAAGGGAGAAAGGAAAAGAGGAAAGGAAAAAGGAAAGTGGGAAAAGGGGAAAGGAAAATGGAAAAATGAAAAATGCAGGGAAAAAGGAAAGGGGGAAAGGAAAAAGGAAAGGGGAAAGGGAAAAAGGAAAAGGGGAAAGGGAAAATGAAAAGGGGAAAGGAAAAGGGGAGAAAGGAAAATGAAACTCAATTGAAGGCTAAATGAGGGTAGTGCACATTCAACAAATGACAGAATGGAATCCCAGCAACTGAAAAATGCCCTGTGAGCACAGCTTGTTGCACAGAGTTGTGATTTATTTCCAGTAGTTGCAGTGGCATCATGATGTAGGATTTTAGAGCCTCTTAAATCATGCCTGACATTTATGGATATAGTTTAGAGTGCATGCATTATGGATAGGCAGTAGCCTCTCTGCGGCTCAGCACCAAACAGGTTCCACTCACAGGTCTTAATCCATCCTCACCCCCTATTACAACTTGAGCTCAGAAACTGCCAAACACACCCCAAAGACAAAGATTTTGGGCAAGAACACCAAAAAATAACCAAGACATTCTGACTGCCCTGATCTAAAAGAGAGCCTTTGTTTCTGTTGTATTCTATTTCCAAATGCAGGCCTGCAACCAGAAGGGTTAACTGCAGCTTCTTCAGGCACTGCATATTCTGCAGTCTCCATCTGACCAAGTTGATCATCCCCTCACAGGGAAGAGCTGGTAATCAGCTCGAGTTGCTGATGGTTTTCTTTTGGTGTGTGTACAGAGTGGTGGAATCAAGACTGGAAATTTGAGCAGGCGACAATATTAGCTTGGGAGATGACTGAGAAGAGGAGCCAGAGGTAGGTGGAACTTGGTGCCAGGGCCTGACTTTATTGAGCCCAACTCTGCACAGGTCTCTGGTGACTACAGAGGGCCCCTAGCCCCTTCTGCTTGATTTCAGCTTGAGCACTGTTCAGGGCAGTATCTGAGGATGCCTCTGCTCCTACTTAATGCTGGGAATGGGTGGTGCTGGAGGACCTGACTGAGAAGCCCCCGTGTACCTTCATGGGAGGACAGAGGCTTTGGTCTGTGGACATCTTGTTCACTTCCTTGTGCGCTCTTCACAACCTTCACTTGGACAATAGTGGGATGGCAGCACTGCCACTGCCACCTGCCTGGCACATGGTCCACTGCCCCTCCCCACCCTCTTGGGTGGATATCATCTGACTCATCTTTGTGGCCACTGCCTGAGGAAAGCAGAGACTGTCTTGGGTTGTGCCAGCCAGGGCAGGTTGATAGGGCAACCAGGAAGGAGGAGAGAGGGAGGGTGGCTTGGACAAGTCCTGTCAGCCATAGCAGCTGAAAAGGGAGGAGTAAGGCAGTGGGTGAGGATGGAAAAGGTAGTTGAGAGGAGGACCAGGATTTTGGTTCAGCTGAGGCCTCACCTGAAAATTCGATGAAAAAGAGAGGGAGAGAATGGTCAAAGGAGCAGCTGGATAGGTGACCTTATCTGGAGGGGGAAACTGGCTTCCTTGCTTGTTATCCAGGGGGAACAGCCTGCAACCAGGAAAATGACTGTCAGAGGACTATGGCACAGGGAACCTTTGTGACCAAAAGGAGGAAAGGCTTTAACTGCCTGGGGAAGACATTTTAATATGCCAGGGCCTGAACTAAATGCAGATTGCAGTGGTCACAGCTACCACTGCAAGAGATAAAGAGACATTTCACTTGCAGATAGCATCTTACAAGTGGTAATTAAGCATTTACAACACCCATGTGAGGTAAGTGCATAGTTATCACTCCTGCTGTAGAGCCAGCAGAGGAGAGAGGGAAGTGGCTTGCCAAAGGCCAGGTGGTGAGTCAGTGGTGGTGCCGCCGTCACCAACCAGAAGCTCCCAGTTCCCAGCCCAGCCCAGCCTGCGAACCACAGCGGTGGTGTGGCAGCCTCCCTGCTAGGAGATGAAAGTGAGCTGATTTCTCAAGCACTTTGATGAGAGAAGGAAGGTTAGAAATAGCCTGCGGCTCTTTCTAGAGAAAGTGTCAGGGCTGAGAGGGAATTTCAGAGGAGGGGAGCAGGAAAGGGGGTGGTGGTGAAGTAACCATTGATACAAGCAGCTATGAAGGGAAGGGAGCCAACACATCAGAACCCAATGACTGTGGAGGAAGATGGGACAATAAGGAAGGTAGATTTTCCTAAGGGAGGCATCAAGAAAGGAAAAACTAGTGAGAAGGGAATGGGGAACAAGAAAAAAAATCCAGCAATAGTGTGCATGACAGCATTTGAAAGCTGTTGCACTGGGAAGCAGACAAGAAATGCCACTGAGCATGGGGTCTTCCAGTGACTGGGCAATTATAATCACACTATTGTCTCCTGCACAGCAGCTGGAGATCTCAGAGCCCTCCAGAGAGCCGGGGAAGCATCACTACCTTTGTCACACCTATGGGAGAACTGAGGCTCAGAGCAGCAAAGCTCCTTGCCTCTGGTCACACAGCAAATCCAACTCATTATTCTGGTTTAAAGTATAATAAATGCAACTTGAAACAGAGGCAGGACAGACAGGGACACAGAGCTCTCAGTGGTAAAGGAGAGAAAAAGAGAAGAGACAGTCAATGTCAGCAGCCCAAATCTACTTTTCATAGCTCTAAAATTACAGAATCACAGAATGGGGGACCTCCAAAGATCATCCAGTCCAACCCTCCCTGCCAGAGCAGGATATCCCAAGGTAGGTCACACACAGGAACACATCCAGGTGGGTTTTGAATATCTCCAGAGGAGATTCCACAACTTCTCTGGGCAGCCTGCACCAGGGCTCTGGCACCTACAATGCCAAGTAAAATGACAGGTGGAGGCTGTAAGCTTTGGTTCTTTCCTACCTTAATCTACAAGCTAAGGAATGCTAGGAGGCAAACACAGCACTATGTCCACATGTGGACAAATAGGTGTGTCACAATAGTCCTAACACTAGCATCAGTGTCACCTGTGCCCTTACACAAGTTATTTCTTCAGTTTTCCTCCTTTCAGCATGATTAACAGTTTTTACCTACAAGATGCCAATACTCCACAAGACTTTCAAACCTCAACTATTCTTAGATTCTCAGAGTGTTTTGAGATCAACTAGTCTGGAATATTTCAGTTGGAAGGTACCTACAATTATCTGGAAGCTGCACGTGAGCACCATCCTGGTAGGGTCATTTGTTTGCGGTCATTATGTGCCACAGGGCAGGAAGTATGTGACAGCCTGTGGCTGCCATTTCAGAAGGGGCATCATCTGAAAAAGCAGAAGCCCAGAGAATAGCCAACAGCACTACTGAAGGATTGCACTGTCTGAGGTTAGCACAATGTTTGTAGTGCCCAGCAAAGTGAGATGTTTTTGTGAAAGTTCCTCTTAATTTCAAACCCCACCTTTTCTCACCTCTGCTTCCTCCTTTTCCTCACATGAAATGAAGAAGCTGCAGCTAGTTTTAGCTTGGGGAGGAAAGAGAAGCATCCTCCAGCATAAAATGAGAGGAAAAAAGCAGTGTAATACACAGAATCACAAAAACACAGACTGCCAGGAGTTGGAAGGGACCTCCAGAGATCATCCAGTCCAACCTCCTGCCAGAGCAGGATCACCTAGGGAAGGGCACACAGGAACACGTCCAGATGGGTTTGCAATGTCTCCAGAGAAGGAGACTCCACAACCTCTTAGGGCAGCCTGCTCCAGGGCTCAGGCGCTCTCACAGGGAAAAAGTTTTCTCTTCTCTTCCCATGGCACATCCTCTGGTCCATCTTGGTCCCATTGCCCCTTGTGCTGTCCTTGGACATCCCTGAGCAGAGCCTGGCTCCATCCTCCCCACACTGCCCTGCACATCTTTATCACCAGGAATGAGGGCACCCCTCAGGCTCCTCTGCTCCAAGCTCAAGACCCCCAGCTCCCTCAGCCTGTCTTCACAGGAAGATGTTCCACTGCCCTCAGCATCTTTGTGGCTCTGTGCTGGACTCTTTCAAGCAGTTCCCTGAGGTCCTTCTTGAACCGAGAGACCCAGAACTGGACACAATATTCCTGAAGAAATCAGCAAAGAGCACTATAAAACATAAGGCCTATTTTTAGTAACACTCTTTTAGTATTAAAGTTTCCACCATTTATTCCAACTTCATCACTTCTTCCTTAAGAGTATCAGGGGCTCCCTCACCCTCTCTTTCCTCCTGGCACAGAAGGCCATGACTTCAGCTGTGCAGTGCTACCACCCTCTGGCCACCGTTAACACCACAGTACTCCATATGCAGGAGTGCCCTGAACTCCATCTGCTTTGGACACTTTGCCTATGAGTGAAATGCTTCCTTCAGTGCACCCAGGACAGACAGAGAGTGAATGACACCTTCTGATGCAGCTCTTTCGTGGTGTAGCTACACCACTTGCCTGTGTAAAGAGACTTTGTCTGGGTCAGAGATGCAAAGGCTGACACTTTCAAATGTGCTGGTCCTCTGCTGGTCCAGTGCATGAGGCCAAGTGGGGTCAGCTCCTCATGCTGTCATGATTGATACACCAGCTGTATCAGAATGGGTACTGATTCCTACTTTGAGGATGTCTCTTGGGGGATGAGACATTCCTGGGTCATCTTGAGATTTGTATGTTAGAATGGCAGTTACCCCAAACTAGATGTTTTATCTTTCAGCACCTCAGATGTGCAGCTGTAAAACTGAAATTGCACCTCTTAGCTCTTGCACATGGATGATGCCACACTGAGTTCAGGAATAGTTTTGAGTGCATGAGCATATAAAAATGCCAGGTTGCATAGCAGTCCATCCACATCCTTCTGGACTGACAGTACCAGTGTTGAGACTCCTGCAGAGACATTTGCCTTCTGCCTATCAGAAGTTGCACTGAGGCCAGAAGCTTGTTTCCCAAGGAGCAGAAAGAACTTATGAGGTGGGACTGGATGATCTTGAAGGTCTCTTCCAACCAGATATATCCAACCAGATATATGCTGTGATTCCGTGGGAAGGACTGGACGAGTAAAAAAGAATTTGTTGCCCCAGGGAGGTTTCTCATCATCCTGCCATCTAGGTGGGTCTGCAATTGCCTTGCACAGCTTTAGAGCTCACAATCCATGTGTGGTCAGTAGGTCTGTGGTAACCAGCACATAACTAGGTATCCCCCGGGCAAAAAGCAGAGAAACAGCAGCAAAGGCTGCAAGAGGGACTGGTAAAATAGGAGCATGAATTTTACACTTTGCTGGTGAGGCTTGGAAGGTCTGCATGCTTGAACCAGGCCAGAGCCTTGAATTAATTGCTCTGGCTCTCCCAGCACTAACTTCAGTACTTGCTGAGGCCCTAACTGGGTTGCAACATGATGGCTGTACACATACCCTGATCATGCAGATAACCAGGAGATAGATCAGGCATGTGCCTGCTTCATGTTCCAGCAGTGTTTGTGCTGAAACATGCCTAGCTGTGGGAGAACCTCCTTGGCCTCTTTGCACCAGCTGGAAAGCACAAATCTTTGATCTGAGCTCCAGGAGCTGCAACAGTTTGAGATGCTGGTGCAGAGCATGTGCTGATGTGGCATGATGAAGACAGACAGATCTATGTGTCTGACAATCCTATTACCTAAGTGCAGTGAGCCACAGTGGATGAAGTGCCCAGCTGGGCAATTGTCCTCAAATCATGACGGACAGCTGATAAAAAAGATGAGAACAGCTCCTCAGCCCTTTCAAATAGGCTCATGACTTTGAATCAAAGTTGCCACTTTGCCTACTGCTGATCATAAATTTGTTCAATGTGCCTGAAAGCATTGGTCAGCCCCAGTAACCAGGCTATGCAACCGTCACGGTGTCAGCAGTAGCATGGTACCGTGGTGCCATCCTTACCTCCATGGTCCCAGAGAACACAAAAGCATGGGGTTTAGTAGCTTGCTGAGGGAATGTGAGCATGTTAGAGCTTTCTAACAGTCCTCTTTCTCACAAAACATAAAGGAGAGTGGTGGTAAAGCAGCTGAACACGTACAGAGGGAAATAACAGCACGGAAGCTGGATAGCACAGGAGCTAGATATTACTGCTTTTAGGAGAAAAGGGTTACTTTGTCCTTTAATTTACCACCCTCAGAGACACAAAGTCAGAACTCACATAAGCTCCAGCACAACCAGGTGACATGACTTGAAAGGTGAATGTGTTTCTGCCGGATCTGACAGGTGTTAATGATGGCTTTCAATTGAAAAGGAATCCTGGAAGAGAAGCTGCTCGTTAAACGAGTCTAGCAGCACCAATGTTTTCTAACAGGATTACTTGCTGGGACCAGGTGTTGCAAAATATCAAGTGTCTTGCTTGCTCTATTCTAAGAGAAGATCCTCACGAATGTGATCATCTTCGAAGGCCCAATTTTATTGTCTGATGTGCTTCAACCTGTGTTTCCTCTGTAGGGGTTCATAATGAGATTAGTGGAGTGTAAATCTTCATGCATTTTAAATAAACAGTCTCTGGAGTGTCTGGCACTAGAAATTTATTGTTCTGCCTTTCCCCATGGGCACTGATGTTGCATCCCTTAATTGTAAGGAATTAATCTGTGTCGTATTACAAGGCCTTTGATTACATTTTAAATGGGAGAGTTCCATCTTTTCTTTGTTTTGGCTATCATATGATTTGATTAATTGCAGTTGGTTGGATTCCACGCACACGCACCTCCATTTGCCACCAAAAGGCCAAAGCTTTCTGTTTAGTATTTCAAAAGTAGCCCATATGGAGAAGGCACTGGCACAATGCATGGAGCAGCCCCTGACTCAGTGCAGAGATCACTGCTGTCATGTCAAATTTACCTGATTAACATTACCTGCCAAGATTTCAATTGATATCCTTGCCCATTCACACAGCCTGAATGCTTAGTTCCCAGATTAATATTCTTAGCTGTTTGTTCTGATACCAGAGCATGATGAATTACCTCTTTGTCTCCACTGACTATAGCAGCCAATGTAATGCAAATGTATATTCTAGGATATCCCATTTGTGCTTGCAGTGTATTTGCCTTTGCTTCAGATTACTGTGGCAGGTCCATCACAGCTCCAAGGCTAAAACTATATCCAGCAGAGGAAGTGGTGCTGTCTGGTTCCCTCTGACCTGCAGTTACAGGACCCTGACATCTATTGTAACAAGGCCAGTGGCTTAGCATGGGATTTATATCAGCATAAAACTGGAACAAACCTCAATAACCTCAACTTCTACCATCATTTTGATTACTTTGTCCGCTCCAAGGCATTTCACAGGATGTACAGACTTCCTGTAACTGCTGCTCCAATCTCCAACAGTGTGAGCCTCAATAAGATCAGCTTCTTCAGAAAATGAAATCACAGAATCCTATAATGGCTGAAGTTGGAAGTGACCTCAGAGCTCACCTACTCCAACCTCCCTGCCATGGGCAGGGACACCTCTCAACTAGACTTAGCTGCTCAAGGCCTCATCCAATCTGGCCTTCAACACACACAGGGAAGAGGCAGCCACAATCTCCCTGGGCAGCCTGTTCCAGAGTCTCACTCCCCTCCCATCTTCATTCAAAATCCCTCCAGGGAGAAGTAACTCTTCCACATCCTAGGTGGAAGTCTTCTATAGGTGATTGCCCCACTGTTAGACACTGGAATAGTGTGACAGTTTAGGCTGTGCCTTTAAGAAAGATAGCTGCAAAACTCTCTAGCTGAACAGTTGGGTGTAAAAAGGAAAACAAAGATTAATTCTAACCAAATTTCATTGGTCAGATGTGAGCTGTACTGTAGCAAATATCTCTCACATTCTTTTCTCTCGGGCATTGTGTCTTCTGTCTTTCCCTTGGCATGCATGCTGCCCTTGGACAGGGAGGCTGCTCATTAGGAAAAGAGATGAGAAAAACCCCTAACTTCTTAACAAAGCTTTGAGCAAACTGAAATTCCCCTAACATTTTTTTTTTTCTACTCTTCTCTTTTCTTCTAATTAACAGAGGAAAAAGGGATGGGGGAGAGAGGTTGGGGGGAACCCGAGGTGGAATCCTCCTCCCCAGGAGGATTTCTGTGTTGTTTCTTTCCTGTAAATTCACAGAATCACAGAAAAACCAAGGTTGGAAGAGACCTCAAAGATCACCAAGTCCAACCTGTCACCCAAGACCTCATGACTAAACCATGGCACCAAGTGCCACCTCCAGTCCTCCACACATCAAATTGTTTCATGGTGCTTAACGAACTGCTTCCCATGTGGTACTTACAGCATGTTGGAGTCTGCTCTGATGGAGTACATAAAACTAATGACAGGGGGAGGATACTCATCGGATCATTAGCAATGCAGATACAAGCAAGAGAACTCTAAACCCCTTAAACTAGTAAACCAGAAACCACAGCCTGGGCACTGTGTTACCACACTGCAGAGTCACAACTGTGAAACTTTGGTGTATGATGGGAACCTCTTAGAGAAATTTTACCTGGGCAGACACAGGAGAAGATTCAATACAGTGTGTTTAATATTCCAAAGGAAAATACATGGTTAGGTATTTTTTATAAGTTAGCTATTTAGGAGGTTTTTTTTTCTTTATGTTTACACAACTGTTTCACTCTACTCCACTGAATTCCACCTTCAAATATTTTCTTTCATTTGGAGACTTGATAGGGTGCTTGGTTGCATGGTTTAATTGATTAGGTGGTGCTGGATGATAGGTTGGACTCGATGATCTCAAAGGTCTCTTCCAACCTGGTCTGGTCTATTCTATTCTATTCTATTCTATTCTATTCTATACTTAACAAGACTTTGCTAGTAATGAACTTTTTCTTATGTTTACCAGAGAACACTCAACATTCCTCTTTGACTGAAGCATCTGAATTTTTCAATTCTAGCCCATTTAGAGTGTAAATAACCTACAGGAAGTTTTCTGACATATAAAACCCCCTTCTGCTTCAATAAAGAAAAATGATTTAGAATATTATGCATTTTAAATATTATGCATTTAAAAACCCTAATGGACCACAGCTGAGGGCAAACTTGAACATTTTAGGTGTCTTGAATAGAATAGAATAGAATAGAATAGAATAGAATAGAATAGAATAGAATAGAATAGACCAGGTTGGAAGAGACCTTCAAGATCATCATGTCCAACCTATCATCCAACCCACCTAAATTCTTGTATAATATTGTAAATACTGTATGTTTTGTATATATCCATTGCATTCCATAATTGCTTGTAAAATACAGCTTCATTCGCTTCTCCAGCTGAGTTCAGCTGAGCTTTTTGTTGGTGCAGGTGGGCTAAACCATCACACTACAACAAATAGTATCACCTTGATTCCCAAAAATATTCTGCTAGTGAAAGAAACAGCTGTTAAGTGTTCATTCCTCCCCCCCACCCCAGAATTCACTGTCAATATTGAAGCTACTACCTACTACAAGTAAACAAGACCTGCAAAGTCACTGTCTCACATTACAGTATGTATTTTTCATCCAATGGGTTTAACAGTGCTAGGAGACCCTGTGATTATCAATCATGATAATGGCTGATCAGTGATGAAGGGTTTGCTCCCCATGTAGACACTTACTTTAAACAGCAAGCTCTAAAACATCACCAGCAAAATTGACTTTGTGATGGTGCTTTGCCAAATGAGGGATCTGGGATTAACCTGTGCTTCCCTGCCTCTCCTTGCCTGCTCTAAGTGCTCATAACTCTCGAGTTCAAAGCTCAGTGTGACAGCCTGCCTCTGCCTCTGCTGGAGCCAGACAAAGTGATGCAGCTGGGGGAGAGGAGCAGGAAAAGATCTTCCTCTTTTTATAGCTGGATGGCATGGCCTTTGGCACATGGCCTGGCAGAGAGGGTGAGGTTCTCCTTCCTTTTGTTTGAGTAGGTTTGGCAAGGGCCCTTGTCACACTCATTACACTGAGGTTGCTCCTCATCAGATTGCCCAGAGAGGTGGCTGGGATCCCATCCCTGGAGATATTCAAGGTGAGGCTCAACAGGGCTCTGGGCATCCTGATTTAGTTGAGGATGCCCCTGCTTACTGCACAGGGGAGGGCTGGACTAGATGACCTTTGGAGGTCCCTTCCAGCCCAGCCCATTCTATGATTCCATGATCAGATGATCTTGTATAGGAATGTGCCACCCAGGATGTGACCTAGTCAGCTGTCATCCTTCACATCCGTGCATCTGCTCCCACTGGGAGTTTTGTATTTCTTTGTGTTTGTTTTTTGGGGGTTTTTTTAAGTATCTTGTTTATCCTGTTAGAATGAGCATTTCCATGCCTTAATCCACAGCTGCTATGATAATTTCTTTTAAACCAAGCACCAGGTTGCTCAGGTAATTACTGGGCTATAGGACCTGAGGCTTTAAGAAAAATGAATAACCATGGCAACTGACTGACAACAGATCCATGGCTCCTTTTATCACCATTAAAGAAATACAACTAAAGCCTTAGAGGTTTTTTCAGCTGTTTGGTTGTTTGATTTCCCCCCTCCCCAGCTCTTCATCTAAACCCATTGCAAATTCTCTGGAGCAGTGCCACAAAGGCATTGACCTCCTGAAACACAGCAAGTTAGTTTCCCCTGTGGAAGAAAAGGCACCTACACCTGGGAGGGTCATCTGGGGCTGGCAAAGTGGCAAAGGAGGGAAACTGTCTGAGTGGTGAACTCACAGGCATCTGTGTCCAAATGAGATCAGATAGCCAGGACTGAGGAGCTTGCCTGCATGTGGCTCCTCTTCAGCTGGAAAAGACAGATGCTAAGGAGACTTTGCTAATTTCCCCTACCAAGAAACCTGTAATGAGCTCAGAGCAGAACAGCAAAGGGGCACATCTGTTAGTTTCTCCTAAGCTAGAAAGGGCTGAAAGCCAAGAGAGATGTCTAGGGGCTAATTTGCTGGCCTGTCTACAGCACAGGATTTCTCCTGTCTGAGCCCTGAAGAAAGCCTGGTGTGCTCTGTCTGAGAGCAGAGAAAGCTGGCAAGCATCACTATAAGATGAAGGCTAATGCAGCTTAAGGCAAGGCAGAAAAGGGCTTCCTTCATTCACAAAGAACTCCAGTCAGCCACATCATGCACATTCAGTTCTGCAAAAGTCCACCTTCATCCATAGATGAGATGCTAACAAATATGCTGCCTTGACATTCCAATGAGGGGAACTGCTAGATGCAGGCTTCCTGCCCACCATCAGGCAGAAACAGTCTGCATCTAGACAGTGCCTGCTGTGATGGGATAGCCAGAGATGCCCAGAGCACTGCAGGTAACAGAGGTGCTGCAACCTTAGAGAAAGCTGCATTGGCTAATTAAGCTTGCTGGGAAAGGGAAGCTGTTATCCTAGTTAAATCACTTCACTGGCTGAGGCAGGCTGAGGAGAACCTCATGAGGTTCAATAAGGCAAAGTATAAGGTCCTGCACCTGGTTTGGACAATCCTAGATATCAACACAGGCTGGGGGAGGATGAAATTGAGAGCAGCCCTGCAGAAAAGGACTTGGGGGTCCTGGTGGGTGAGAAGCTGGACAGGAGCCAACAGTGTGCACTTGCAGCCCAAGAAGGCCATTGGCAGCCTGGGCTGCATCAAAAGCAGCATGGACAGAGATGGAGAAGGGATTCTGCCACTTTGCTCTCTCTGGTGAGACCTCACTTGCAGTGCTGCATCCAGCTCTGGAGCCCACACTACAGGAAGGACATGGACCTGATGGAATGGGTCTAGATTAGGGCCATGAAACTGATGAGGGGGCTGGAGCAGCTCTGCTACTAGGACAGGCTGAGGTAGTTGGGGTTGTTCAGCCTGGAGAAGAGAAGGCTCCAGACAGACCTAAGAGCAGCCTTCCAGTACCTGAAGGGGGCTACAAGAAGGCTGCAGAGAGACTGTTTGCAAAGGCCTGCAGAGGGAGACCCAACAAAGGGTGGAAGCAAGGACAGGTAACCTGGAACAAATACAAGGAAATTGTTCAGGAAACCAGAAACCAGGTCAGGAAAGCTAAAGCCCTGGCAGAATTAAATCTGGCCAGGGACATGAAAGCTAATAGAAAAGGATTTTACAGGTATGTCAGGGAGAAAAGGAAGGCAAGAGAGAATGTGGGGCCTCTCCAGAGGGAATCAGGTGCCCTGGTTACTGAGGATATAGAAAAGGCTGAAGTGTTCAATGACTTCTTTGCTTCAGTCTTCAAGTGCCTCACCACTCAAGTCACAGAGGGCAATGTCTGGGTCTGGGAAAGTGGAGAACACCATCCACAGCCATTATATTTGAGAAGTCATGGCAGTCTGGCAAAATTCCTACAGACTGGAAAAGGGGAAACAAACCATTTTTAAAAAGGGGAGCAAAGAGAACCCAGGCAACTACAGAGCAGTCAGTGTCACCTCTGTGCTAGGTGAGATCATGGAGCAGATCCTCCTGATAGCTGTGCTAAAGTACATGGAAAATAAGGAGGTGATGGGTGACAGCCACCAAGGCTTCACAAAGGGCTGGCTGGTGGGCAAGCAAGCACATGAAAAGGAAAGCCATGTGATCAGGATTCTGAAAATCTGCTTGAACTCCAGTCTAGGCTCTGAATATAACATTAAGAAAGACACATCACCTACCTTAGGCACATCCTTAGCTGGTATAAATTGCTGTAAGCTCGCAGCATCAGTGATGCTGGGTAAGCTTCATACCAGGTGCCCAGCTACTCTTTTCCCTTCGAATTCCCTCATGTCAAGTGATGGTTTGTTTGCATTTTCTAGGGCACTGCTTGCTCTTTTTGTCCCTTGGTATGTTCTTCCTATGAAGACTGTAACCCGTTTAAGGGAAGGAACTCCTCTTACTCTGTTTGTACAAGGCACAGCGCAACACAGACCTGATCTTGCCTGGGGCCCCTCAGCTTTGTAATGCTGGTTATTCTTTAATAATAATTGGCACAATGTACCCCACCTGAGAGGACTAAACCGTTTCAGGAATCATCTGCTGGACACTCAGCACTCTGCAACACAGATAGTTTCAAAACTTTAGTGATATGGGAACCAAGCCACAGGCAGTTTAAATGACCTCCCCCAAATCACATGCTGGTGGCTTGTCTAATGGCAGATGTGTTCCAGCACTCTTTGTGAAGTTATCAGAAGGTTCTGTGTTATGCAACAGAAATCACTAACAATTCCAGGGCTTGAATATAAAACATTCAGTGTTCCCGCTCATTGGGGTAAATGGATTACCCATACTTTGGGAACACTTGTTGTATTTCCCCACAAGCCTTAAGCTGATAAGCACAGGTGCTGACGCTGCTGCCAGAAGTACAGCCCAACTTAAAACCAGGACTAACTCCCTACAGCTGATGAGTGAATTAATACAAAGTCTTCGGGTTCCATCTAGTGGTTGCAAACCCACGAGCAGCTATGTCTCACCCAGCTCCTGGGTTGCTGTGACATAACACAATTTTTACTGTGTCATCACCATGTATTTGGTCCCTAACAACTTCTGATCAGTCTTTGATCCACTCACTTCCTGCATCATTGAGCCTTGGAGATCCCTTCCAACCCAAATCATTTTATGATTCATGTTTATAAGCTGTGACATTGTCTCATTCCATGTCAAACCTATGAGCAGAACATCAATTGAAGCTGCAGAATGTTTGTTGTCTGTGTAGTGAATACATGGCCTGGACAAAGTGGGTCCAGAAAAGCTTTTCCAGTACAAGTACTACCCACAGTGGGCAGCAATACAGAAAACAAACAAACAAAAGCTTTCATCCTTAGTGATTGCAAAGGCATTCAGATTTTCTAAATGGCAAAAAACAGTAAAAAACCCCCAACTTTCTGAACTAGGAAAACTTGTGGAGAACTGCTAGTCCAGAAAGGACTGAACAGATGAGTGAAAAGACCACTTGGTGTGCAATGCACAACATAAAGGTCTTTAAAGACAGCTGTGAAAATTTTCTTCCACCATGAAGACAACAAAAACAGTGACTTGAAACAGAAAAGCAAGCTGAATACACTTGCCCATGAATTGCAGGCTGACATTTGCACAGTCCATGCTGATAAATCAGAGGTTTAGCTACAGTCACTCTAGGTTCTGCAGAGGCTCTAGGAATGGTCTCCCCTGGCAATGGGATAGGATTTTACAAGGGCAATCCCCACCCACTGGAGCAATTTAGTGCCAGACTTGGCTGGTCTACAAGCTTCTAATCTGTGACTTCCTGCTAGTACCACCACAGAGGCAGCTGAAAACTATGTCAAATTTTGTTTTGGTGGTTGCTGACTCTGATAACCTTCTCAAAAACTGAATGCTTTGCTGAAAAGACCTTCTTCTATTAAAAAAAACCCAAAAAACCCAACAAAACAACAACAACCAAAAAACCCCAACAACCTGAAAACTAAGGAACAGGAATGACACAGCATCTGATCAGCCTGCTGCTTTGGGGCCATATGGTTAAATTTTCCCTCTGTTGGTGGATTCTTCAAGACTTTATTTTGCATATGATACTACTTCCTTTTTTTCTTGCTGGGAATGCACTGAATAGCCATGGTGGACATGATGGTTTCTAGACCTAGGAGCCTAGCACAGGCACAGTGAAGAGGCATGCCCCAAAGCATGGCTGAGAGGCCATAGGAAGCTTTTTCAAGAAATAAAGGGAGTGGATTTGATGGAAGTATCCACGGACCAAATCCAGCCTGAGAGCTGTCAGTAGGATAGGTTCAGTCTTGACCACAGAAGAATGTCCCTGGACGCTACTCTGCATCAGGGTCACTCACAGCTGGCTCATCTCACTGCTGTGCCATGCTGCTGGCCCCCCTGTCCACTGCTCCCTGACAGCTGCAAGGCAGCGCAGCAGCTGGATAGCAAGAGAAGCTGTAGCCCTCTGAGCGGCCACCACTGCACACCACTTGCCAGCAGCCAGGCAGAGGCACGCTGCAATGCAGCTGCAGCCCAGCACAGGCAGGAGAGAGGGATGACTCTCCTGGCTTAAGCACAATTCCCAGGAGAAGCAGGGACAGGCCCCACAGAAAAACTTTCCAGCTTTGTCTGAGGGAACTCTGTTCAAGGCTGGGCAGCTGCTTATCAGTGTTGGCCAAGAGTCCAAGCAGCCCAGGGATGGGCAGTGAATGTTGTCAGGGTGCTGATGGTCACACTTAACCCTGCAGTCACAGCTGCAGGAAGAGTGCTACACAAAGGAGGGCATGGTTAGATCACCTCGTTGAGGGAATTCAATAAGACACTTGCTTATACCACTTACACAAAGAGAAAGCAGTTTTGTGTGAGAAAGGTTGATCTGAAGGATCTGCAGAGGCCAACAGTTAACAAGTTGCCATTGGTAAGTTGTAGAGCTGGGTGCTGAACTGAGAGCAAAGCAAGTATGTGATGGTTTAAAGTAAGGAAGGGTAAGCAGTCCCTTCTAATGGAACAACAGGAGTGGTCAGCTTTGCAGAGCTTGTACAATAGGTTTGGAGATGTTTTAACATCAAGTGTTCTTCAAAGGCAATAGCACAACAGGCTGCATTTCCCAAGATATTGAAAGGTTTAGTCTCTGACATCACCATGCCTTGTGGTGATAGAGTAAGGGAAGTGCAATGCTCTTCTGTTACTATATTCCCACAGGCAAAGACTGACAAGTCCACCTTGAGAAGGAACCAGCTGCTGGATTTGGCTTACAAATGCACATGCACAAAACATGCTTAAGGAGAGAATCTCCTTTCCTTAGGAGGAATCTCAACCCCAAATAATTCTGTGAATCTATGAATACCCAACCTAAACCTCCCTGGAGCAACTTGAGGCCATTTCCTCTCATCCTATCACTTGTTATTAGAACTTATTAACTAGAAGAGACCAACACCCACCTAGCTTCAATCTCCTTTCAGGTTCAATGTCAAGTCTCTGAAAACTGAATCTGCTTGCTGCTGAGTCAGATGAGTACCAGAGACAGGGCAAACAGAGAGATGTTACAGCTGGAAATAGAGGACAGCAGAGAGAAAGATGTACAGGGATTATATTTGTGGCTGCTGCAAGTGGTTACATCAACTCAGACAGCAGTTTTCAGTGGTTTCTAACTTCAAGGAAATGTCTTAGTATTTAAGACTGAAACATTCCACTGCCCTGTGAAAATAATACCAGTTTGTGAGTCCTTGGTACAGTGATCCCTTCGGCCTCACCCAGCTGGGTTGCTTTGCATCAATCAGTTTTGTTTGACATTGGTAAGGCATTCCAGTACTTGGGGCATTTGTATTAGCAAACCATCATACAAAAAAACCCAAATCCAGTGATGCTTCTTTGTTTGCTTCTACTCTATGTTGATCCAACCCCCTTCTTATGTGTATCTAAGTGTAGAACATACTTGACAAGACTGTATTTGCGGTCTCTGCAGTGCTGCTCCATGCTGTTAATTACTGTTCCAACAAAGTATGCAGTAAAGCTCCTTTGCCCACAGAGTTCAGATTTCTGAGTGGATCCGTGCACAAATGCATGTTTTCATTGAAAGTGGCTGAAAAACAGAAGACAAACAAATATAAGAAAAGAAAACAGCTGAAAGGTTAGCCTGACTCATGAGTCTTATCTGCTCTTTAGAGTTGGCAATACATTGCTGACTCAGCTGCTTGAATAATTTTCCACCTTATCTGTCAGTCCTGAAACTATGTTGAGTATGGATCTGAGTTTTATAGTCCTTGGCAACCTGTTGACAACCTGAGCATGCACATATCCTTGCTCAGAACAAAAAATAGCCCAGAATTATCAATTCACTTTTTTAAAGCCAGAAATCATGCAGGAAACTCATCCTTCTACCTCTCCTTTCCTATTGCTATTTTTAAATAAAATGACTTTATTTGTTTAAGTATCACAGCAAGAGGGCAAACACGGAGAAGCATGCCCAATGAAAAGATCCGTCCATATCCTTCATTCAACCAGACAAAAGGACCACCTTGGTCCTTTTCCTTGAGGTGGTTCTCTTTCTATGACTTGAATTGTGATTGTGTAGTTTCACATGCCTTTCAAATCAGGTGTCAGTATCAGGCAGCACAGGCTGACATTCACTCTATTTTTGAGGTTAACTTCCTGATCCAGGAGGAGACGATACTAACTGCTTCTTAAGCTTGCATTGCTAGTGAGCTTGAGTACAAAAAGCTCAAATGGATCTAGTACTCAGCCTTCTTCCCATCTTTCTGATTCAGCCTTTCCTGTGCCTTTCCACAGTCCCACAGATTTTCCTGACCCCTAAATCAGCATTAACAGGAACCAGATCACCTCTCTGCTTCATACCCCCTCCAGAACACCCACCGCTGCAACCAGCATTGATTAGCAGCTGACTTCCAAACTGGAAGAAAGAAAAACAGTGATACTGCTACATAAATACTAGAATTATTTGGCTATGCTAAGTTTTCATCTCACATTATTGGCCTGATGCTCCCTACTATATTTGTGTTGGCGTTATGTATAGGTAGAGAGAGCAACTGAAGGAAATCCTTCAGCTGATGCTGGTGCTCTGCCCTGTGTACATGCTCTGGGAGGGACCAGGTGGGATCCATATGTGATATATAGGCACCAGTAACAGTACTGTAATGGAATTTCATCCAGGCAGCAGCTCATCATCAACATCAGAAACAGCAAAGAATCATAGAATTGTTTTGGTTAGAAGTGACCTTTAAGATCATTGAGTCCAATCATCAACCTAAGGCTGCTTAGCTCACCCTTACACTCTCTCCCAAAGCACCACACCTACACATCTTTGTAATACCTGCAGGGACGGTGACTCCACCCTGCCCTGACCTGCCTCTTCCACTGCTTGACAACCCTTTCAGTGACAAAATTCTTAACATCCAACCTAAACTTACTTCAGTGCAACTTGAGGCCATCTCCTCTTGTCGTGTTGCTTGTTACTTGGGAGAACAGACTGACTCCCACCTTGCTACAGCCTCCTTTCAAGCAGCTGTAGAGAGCAACAGGGTCTCTTCTCAGGCTACTTTTTCTAGGCTAAACAAATCCAGTTCCTCCTAAGAGCTGCTCCTCATAAGAGCTGTTCTCCAGACTCTTCACCAGCTTTGTTGCCCTTCTCTGGATCTACTCCTGCAAACTCAAATGTGGGTGGTTTTTTTGTTTGTTTGGGTTTTTTGTCGTTAGGGGCCCCTACCGGAACCCAGTACTCAAGCTGCAGCCTCACTACTGCCGAGCATAGGGGCATGATCACTTCCCTGCTCCTGCGGGCCACAGCATTCCTGATCCACGCCAAGATGGTGCTGGCCGCCTTGGCCACCAGGGCACACCTGCTGGCTCATGTTCAGCCAACACCCCCAGGTCTTTTTCCAACACGTCCTTTTCAATCGCTTCTATCATTGTCTCGTGGCTGGTTTTCAAGCGAGGAATCCTCCCTCCAAGTTTCCCTCACGGCGCTGAGGGCCGTCCTGGCCGCTAACTTCCCGCTTTACCCCTCGGCATTCCCTCGCCACCTGCTCGCCTGTACCCCTAGGCGCTCCCTCGCTGGGGCGCTCCCTCGCTGGAGCCCTCACCCGCTGCTGAGCCTGCCCCGGCCCTTTCGGTTTCGATTCCCGGCGCGCCCAGCCGAGCCGCAGAGTCCCGCCCCGCACCACATCCTCCTTTCTCGTTTCGTCGCGTCCCGTCGCGCTGAGGCGAGGGGGTAACGATGAGCGATCCGGCGGTGTGTTCCTTCCTCACCAAGACTTTGTGCGCCCACGGCGGGCAGCTGGGGCTGTCGGAACTCCAGCAGCATGTCGGTCTCTCGGCCCGGCAGCTGGAGGAAACGCTGTCGGCGGCTGGCCCTCAGAGCTTCCTGGTGCAGCGGGGCGACGGCGACGGCAGCGCCCGCGTCCTGGCCGTGTCGGCCGTGCGGCTGTGTCCCCGCCAGGAGTGCGGGGGCTGCGAGCGGCTGCACCTCTGCAAGCTCCATCTCATGGGCAAGTGCAACTTGGGGCCCAGGTGAGTGCCTGCGGGGTGCCGAGGGCACGGGGGACCCCCCCCCCACACACACACCCCCGCCCCGATCCTCTCGGGGCTTGCACCGAGAACCGGCGGACGTCGGGGCTGGCCCGGGGCGGCTCGGCGGTGTCCAGCGGCCGCTTCCCGTCCCGAACTAGCCGAGGGGATGTTCCATACCGTGTGGCGTCATGCTAGTATATGAAGTGGGGGAGGTCGGGTAACGATCTAAGCATCACCCCAAACACCTCCCCAGGCAACCTGTGCCAGTGTTCCGTTACCCTCATGGTGCAGAACTTGTTCCTAACATCCAATCTTAATCTACCCTTCTCTAGTTTGAAGCCACTGCCGCTCCTGTCAGCGCAGGCCTTTGCAAACCGTCTCTCTCCATCCTTCTTGGAGACTCCCTTCAGGTACTGGAAGGCTGCTATTAGGTCTCCCTGGAGCCTTCTCCAGGAAGAGAATTTCTGTGATTCTATTACACTGTTTCCAGTTATTTCTCTGGTAAATAAAACAGCAAAGTGCTGGGATTGTGTCTGGTTTTAATCTGCAAAGTGCAAACATTTCACTTTGCTGTTAGCCACTGCTCCCCTTACAGCCATTTCTGTGAGGAACAGCGTTTAATTTCCCATCTCCATGAATCCTGTTTTCTGGATCTACAGAGAACTTGCAAAAAAGATAGACCTGGCAGCCTCTCTAGGAACAAGCTGGCCCAAGGTGGTATCTAGTTTGAAGAAAAGATCAGTGAGGGAAACCTAACACACAGAAGTGAAAACTAGAAGCTTTTCAGTGACAGCCATTTTGGTGAAGAAATTCATCTTAATATCCAACCTAAACTTCCTTTGGTGCAACTTGAGGCCATTTCCTCCTGTCCTGTTGCTTGTTACTTGGGAAAAGAGACTGACTCCCATCTTGCTACAACCTCATGGCAACAGTGAGCTCTGATGGAAGATTTATCAGTTTAAGCCACCAAAGCCCTCGTGTCATCCACTGTTTCAGTGTTAGCAATGTGCAGATATCCCACCAGATTCTTCCTCTTCTACCTCAGTGAAATGGAATAATGGAATCATGGAGTGGTTTGGGTTGGAAGGGACCTCCAAAGGTCATCTAGTCCAACCCCCCTGCAGTGAGCAGGGACATCCTCCACTAGTTAAATCCATTTTTAGCTTGTATGTGGCAAGTAACTTTTCACTGCTGTATTTACATATGCATCTGATTAGTTATAATTGTAACTGTGGACTCTTTCAGCCCCTGATTTAGAATGATGTACTCAAGTGATGAAGGTCATCACATGTCAGTAGAATCTGGAGGAATACCTTGGCTCTCACCTTGAATACTCTGTAGTTCACCTGCATTCACAGCCATTAATCAAGTGCCTACAGAACCTAAACGTTTCTGAGGGTCAAAGATGCCACACTTCTGCTTCTTGTTTATTTGCTTACAATCCTAGAATGGCTCAGGTTGTAAGGGACCTCAGAGCTCATGTCCTCCAACCTCCCCCCCATGTCCAGGGACACCTCTCAACCACACTCAGCTGCTCAAGGCCTCATCCATCCTGGCCTAAAACACCCCTAGGGAGGAGGCATCCACAACCTCCCTGGGCAGCCTGTCCCAGAGTCTCACCACCCTCATGCTGAAGAACTTCTTAAGATGCAGTCTAAATCTGCTTTTCCTCAGCTTCAAACCATCCCCCTTGTATTGTCTCTAGACAACCTTAGGAAAAGTCCCTCTGCAGCCTTCCTGTAGGATCCCTCCAGGTATTGGAAGGCAGCTCTAAGGTCCTCCTGGAGTCTTCTTTTCTCGAGGCTGAACAAGCCCAGCTTTCTCAGCCTATGCTTATAGCAGAGGTGTTCCAGCCTGGTGTTCCACAAAGGACTCTGTCCAACACATTGGTAGGGGGATCAGGGGCAGAACATCTACACAAGGTCTGTACAGAAGGAGGCTGTAAGGATAAAAGGAACAGAGGCTTAAGTCTAATGGATTAACAGGTACAGGTTGGGTGGACAGACTTGGCTTCACATCTGTGCTGTTAGCTTTCTTAAAAGTGGTCTGGACACCCTGATGTTTAAAATGGGGATAATACCATGAATGTATTTCACAGTTGTTAAGCTCTTTGGTGCATTCTCTGGCTAATTACAGAGACCATCTAAATGTTTACAGAGACTTTTGCCAAACTTCCTTTCTCTCTACGGCTTTTCCCAAGCTGCACATGGTGTGAGGTGGCACAGGTGGCAGGGTGCAGGGGCAACCACAAACTACGGATGAAATGCAAAGAGTAAACTTTTTTTCCTCCCTTGCCAAGCAGAGGACCACTAAAGCAGCACCCAGGCAGAGGCACTCAAGCGAGGATGCTGGCCGCTGGAAGATCACTTTGTGCTAGAGGCTCACCAAACCTGCTGTTTGTATTTCAGGAATTCATGCAGGGGTAGTTTGCCACTTTGCTTTGGTCTTTCCCCCAGCAGGGCAGGAATCTCAAGCGTGTCTCTGAGTCTATCACAGGCCCGTGTTACCTGAACACAGATCTTCTACTCGTTAAACGCACAAAGACAACAATTTGACTGCTGTGTATGTACACATGAGTGTGTTTGCAACCCTCCTCAGCGTTTTTATGGGTTTTTTTCACATGTTATCTGAGGTTCTTCTTTAAATCAACTTGCCTGAAGAAGTAAAAGTTGATCTTTCTGTGTGTTTTCTTGCAGAGCTTGTAAATACTCACACGACATCTTCAGTGCTGAGAACAAAAAAGTGCTGAAGACCCACGGCCTGTCTGGCCTCGATGAGAATGAGCTGCGAGTGCTGCTCCTCCAGAATGATCCTTTCATCCTCCCTGATGTGAGTTGCACTGATTCCTTAAGAGAAGCTTTTGCTAATTAGGAATGAGAGAGGGCAAAAGCATGTGGAGTTCTGATCTCGATTAAAAGCTGTCAAGATATGTGACAATAATAATAGACGGACCTGAAGGAGTGGGAATGGCTGTGTGTGGAAGCACCGAAGGGAACAGTAGGGAGCCAGCACTTTGAAAGTGCCAGGTACTTAAAACAAAACAAACCCAAAGCAATAAAACTGCTGAGCACAGAGGGGTGTGTTGCTTACCTAAATACCAGAAGGCTTACAAGAGGATAAGGCACATCATCCATGACTTGTCAGCAGAAGACCTGCTGTCTGACAGCAGGATGTGGACAGCCTGTTTGTGTGCCGTTCCTGTTATCCCAACAGGAGAGCCATAAAGTTACTCCAAACAAGCAAACAAAAGAAGTCAGCAGCTTCACCAGACGGCGAGGCAAGCAGCAGGGAAGTGAAAGATCACAATAACTGTGCATGCTTGCAGGATAAAAGGCCTGACCAAACTCCAGTTTGTTGGCTCTTCCCCAAGAAATGCTGGAGACTAGTATGTGAGGACCCATTTCCTTGTTCAGCCTAAAGAGATGTTGAGGTTTAACCACAGCCAGTCGCTAAACACCACATAGCTGCTCACTCTGCTTCTCACTCCCCCCTGCCCAGGTGGCAATGGAAAGACAGTTAGGAAAAAGAAAGTAAAACTTGTGGGTTTGAGATAACAATTTAATACTTGAAATAAAACACTATAGTAATCACAGAATGTTAGGGGCTGGAAGGGACCTCGAGAGATCATCCAGTCCACCCCCCTTGCCAGAGCAGGATCACCTATATCACATCACACAGGAACTCATCCAGGCAGGTCTTGAATATCTCCAGAGAGGGAGACTCCACAACCCCCTGGGGCAGCCTGTTCCAGTGTTCTGTCACCCTCACAGAGAAATAATTCTTCCTCCTGTTTCCATGGAACTTCCTATGCCTCAACTTCCACCATTGCCCCTTGTCCTGACATTGGGCATCACTGAGCAGAGCCTGGCTCCAGCCTCTTGGCACTCACATATTTATAAACGTGAATGAGGTCACCCCTTAGTCTCCTCCAAGCTGAAGAGCCCCAGCTCCCTCAGTCTCTCCTCATAAGGAAGATGTTCCACTCCATCATTTTTGTGGCTCTGTGCTGTACTATAGTTATAGTAGTAATGATGAAGTGAAACACTACAGTAATGGTAGTAATGAAAAGGGAGATAACAAAGAGAAAAATAAATCCCAAGAAAACAAAGTGATGCACAATGCAGCTGCTCACTACCTGCTGATGGATGCTCAGCCGGTCCCAGAGCAGTAGTCTGCCCCTCCCAGCCCACTCCCCCAGGTTTAGATACTGGTCAGAATATCCTGTGCTATGGAATATCTCCTTGGCTAGTTTGGATCAGCTGTCCTGGCTATGGTTCCTCCCACCTTCTTGTACTCCTCTCTGGCAGAGCACATGAAACTGGAAAGCCTTTGGCTTAGGATAAGTGCTTAGCAACATCTAAAACATCAGCGTCAGCACCTTACCAGCTACTGGGAAGAAAATTTACTCTCCCAGCTGAAAGCAGTAGTGCAGGACAGTAGGCCTGCACATTTTGGTGCTTGAAGGTTTAGAGAAGTCAGAAAAATCTTTGAGAGAATTGACTGGATGATTGCAGTCAGTTTTGTGCAAAATCTGTCCCTTTCAAAGGGCACTGAACTTTTGCACACTGATTCTCTCTGAAGCAACCTTTGTCCGGTGTGCACGCAAGTCATTGATTTTGTTGCATTTGGCTGAATCATTCAGCCTGGTCCTGTGTGTGTCTGTAAAGGCAGTGCTGTCTTCAAGGTATGGCCGCTTAAAGGCCAACAATATCCTCAGCTGTTCTGCCTGCAGCTGTTCCTGGTTAAGATATCACAAGCATCCCATTATCCTTCTCTTTTGGAGGTAATGGTCTCCCCAGATGAGTTGGCATTACAGTTCTGTTGTTTTCTTCTTCCCTGCTGTGACAGTGCTGAGCTGTGACAAAATGGATTCTTTCTTTTTGGTTATTTTAATTTTTGAGGTATGTATAGTGTTTTAAAATACATCTGAGAAGCATGGTGGTGATGAGCAATGAGGATTAATAATATCTTTGTCCTGCTCAGCTGCATCTAAACCTTAAGTTTGTTTCTTGTTTAATTACTCCCAGTAACGAGCAGATACTAGCAGCCTTCAGTGATTGGTATTATGCTTAAGTTCTTATCTGTAGATCTGTTCAGGCCTTACAGAATCACAGAATGTTAGGGGCTGGAAAGGACCTCCAAAGATAATCCAGTCCAGGCTGCCCAGAGGTTGTGGAGTCTCCTTCTCTGGAGACACCCCAAACCCAGCTGGATGTGTTCCTGTGTGACCTGCCCTGGGTGATCCTGCTCTGGCAGGGGAGTTGGACTGGATGATTTTTTGAGGTCCCTTCCAACTCCTACCATTCTGTGATTCTGTCAATTTAGAGTACTCTGTAAATGATAACTATTTCTGCATTCTCCTTGGACAAAGATGGGAAAATGAGGGAGAGAAAAATTAAGGAATTCTGGTGTAGGTGAATAATTGCTGGTAGGAGGTGCTGGTAATTTTGGATCTTCCTAAGAAAGGCACATGAGACCCCACCTGGAGCAGCATGTCCAGTTCTGGTGCCCTCAGCATAAAAGGGACATGGAAAGGCTGGAGTGGGTCTAGAGGAGGGCTGTGAAGATGATCAGAAAGTTGGAGAACCTCCCCTGTGGGGACAGGCTGAGAGAGTTGGGGCTGTTCAGCCTGGAGAAGAGAAGGATCCTGGGAGACCTTGGAGCAGCCTTCCAGTACCCAAAGGGAGCCTACAAGAAAACTGGGAAGGGACTTTGTCAAAAGTCTTGTAGTGATAGGTTGAGAAGGAATGGATTGAAGCTTGAAGATGGCAGATTTAGGCTGGAGATTATGAAGAAATTCTTTAGTGTGAGGGTGGTGAGACACTGGCACAGGTTGCACAGGGAGGTTATGAATGCTTCCTCCCTGGAGGTGTTCAAGGATGGCTTGGGTTGGATGAGGCTTTGAGCGACTTGGTCTAGTGGAAGGTGTCCCTGCCCATGGCAGGGGGTTGGAAATAGGTGATCTTTAAGCTCCCTTCCAACCTAAACTGTTCTATGAATCAATGAATAAATAGCTGTTTACTACTTAAGGTTATAATGAGGAAAAAGTATTCTGTGTCCTTTCTGATACTGTAGGAACCTATGACTACAGCAGCAGACCTCTCTGGTAGGGCCATGCTGTGCTGAATTTCCATCCACTCTTCCTGTTCTTCATATCTTGATAGATTGTGATTCTGACATTACATGAAAGCATTCTTTGGAGTGTTAGGGGTAGAGAAACATGAAGCTTCAACAGCAGCAGAGGAAAGATGGGGAAGAAAGAAGATAACTTCCTTGGTTTTCTGCTTCCCTCAGAGGCTAGGAAACATCAACAATAGTAACGCCCAGTGCTCACTGAAATTACATCAGTTCTTTGGCTTTGTGTGCTCCCACCTAATGTGGAGTAAGTTTGGGAAGGCTAATTGTTCTGGATGTGGTACTGACAGATAGCCACAAGGAACTCACCTTTTGCAGCAAGTATCAGTCCATACAAAGCTGGTGTGCAGCTAACGCTGGCCTGAGTTTTCAGGCTTCTAACTACTGCCACCTCAGAAGTCTTCAGTTCCCAAGCTGATACATAAATCTCTATCTATTCAGTTGCAACACAGGATAAAAACTGTGCTTGCAATAGGATAGGGAGAGGGCCAGTGACAGTGACAGCTCTGTGTCCTCCTCAAAGCAGATTTCTTGTTACAGCTTCTCTGTGCTGCAGGAGCCCAAGTGTTGCAGTGGTGCTGGGTGAGCAACTCAAAGGAGTTTTTAGGGTGGGATTTGTTCTCTGGGTCCAGTTCACTGCATACATCATTTCTGGTGAATAGAGGACTAAAGAAGTCCCTTGCTTTTTCCATAGTACTCGAATTTCAATACAGTCTTCTCAGTTTTGGATCTTCATTGCAGAATAAGCTCTACAAACAGGAAAGGCAAAAGCACTTTCAGTTCTGTTAAACAATGCCTCATCTGTCACAGTGCACATGGGGTTTGTACACCTTATTCTTCACATTTTGGTTTTGATCTTTTTGGTTTGGTTTTCCATACAATAACTGCAAAACACGCAGTGGCTATGCAACTGTTCTGCTTAGGAGTGCCAATAATGAATGCTTGGTGGTTTGGTTTTTCTTTTTCTTGGGGAAAAACAAACAAACCAACCCTCACCTTTGCTTGCACAAGTTCAAAACTGAAAGGGGAATGAGTCAGCTGAAGATGCCCGTTCACCTGTGCCAGAAATGAGCACACCTCTTCTAGTCACTCTTTTTGCTGTTAAAACTGCATGTGAATAGAACAAATGATGAGGTGACTGAATCTAATGTGCTTTTCCATGTCATGCTGTCCTTGTTCTCCACACTCCTAGACCTGCCAGTTTTACAACAGAAAGGAAGGAACCTGCAACCAGCAGAACAACTGCAAAAGGCTTCATGTTTGTCGACACTTCCTCCACGGGGAGTGTAGATTTTTAAAGTGCAAGAGGTCCCATAACCTTTTGAATGTCCATGCACTGAGACTCTTGGAAGCTATTGGCATTGATTCAAACACAGTTTCAAACATCCAGATTGTGTATGACCACAAGCATGTGGAGTTCAACAAGGAACTGCAGAAGGAGAGAGGTAAGTTGGAAGAAACACTGCGTTTAAATAGAGTCTTAAGTTGGGTAGAGCTTGAAGCCATGGACCAGTAGAGTGGGGACTGAACTGTTGGAGGGCAGCTCTGGGGGTTCTGACGGACAACAGGATGCCCAAGAGCCAGCAATGTGCCCTTTTGGCCAAGAAGGCCAAGGGCATTCTGGGGTGGATTAGGAGAGTTGTGGTTAGTAGATCGAAACAGGTTGTGCTGCCTCTCTGCTCCACCCTGGCAAGGCTGCACCTTGAATATTGTGTCCAGTTCTGGGCCCCTCAGGTCAAGGAGGACCTCAGGGAACTGCTTGAGAGTCCAGTACAGAGCCACGAAGATGCTGAGGGCAGTGGAACATCTTCCTATGAGGACAAGCTGAGGGAGCTGGGGCTCTTGAGTAGAGGAGCCCGAGGGGTGCCCTCACTCCTTTTGATAAAGATGTGCAGGGCAGTGTGGGGAGGTTGGAGCCAGGCTCTGCTCGGTGATGTCCAATGAGAGGACAAAGGACAATGGTTGCAAGATGGAGCAGAAGATGTTCTGCAAGAACAGAAGGGAAAACTTTTTCCCTGTGAGGGTGCCAGAGCCCTGGAGCAAGCTGCCCAGAGAGGTTATGGAACTCCTTCTCTGGAGACATTGCAAACCCACCTGGATGTGTTCCTGTGTGCCCTTCTCTAGGTGATCCTGCTCTGGCAGGGGGGTTGGACTGGATACTCTTTCAAGGTCCCTTCCAACCCCTAACATTCTGTGATTCTTGCCTCATATCAGAGCTAAACCAAATGATCTTTGCTGTACTTTCAGTACCCACCTACAAACCAAGTGCAAATGTAATGAAAAACACAGTTACTACAATAAGCAAAGATGTGAGGTTACCTTCACAAACAGTGAGGTCCAGAGCACATGTGCCACCTTCAGGAGGTAACTATCTAGGTAAGTTACAACTGCTTCCATGTGGAATCAGCTTTCCTATTTCCATTTTTTACAACATACATGTTGTTTTTTTCCACTCTGCCATTGTGATCTGCTTTCAGGAATGGAGTTAAGTCAAAGCCTAATTGTGTGGGAGGGCGAGTTACATTACCATTGCCTAAAATACTGCAGAACTGCTGTTATAGGGCTGTGGATAACTGTGACTAGCTGGGATTTGTAACTGTTTACTGCTAATCTGTTGTATCATCAGTGGAGTGCTGGTGTGCAATTGTTTGTGTGATGGACATAATCCTCAACACACAAATTGGGATATTGCCAGATAGCTGAGATTCTCTTCTAGCAGTGCTCTTCATTTAGTCCTCTCATGCAGGTCCCAGCAGCAATGTACTTGGTCAGAGCCAACAGCAGGTGCCAACAGAAGCCAGAGGTAAACATGCAGCTTTACCAGAGGTAAACACAGGAGCTGGAGCTAAAGATGAAGGCACAGGAGCTGGAGCTAAAGATGAAGGTACAGGAGCTGGAGCTAAAGACAAAGGCACGGGAGCTGGAGCTAAATATAATGGTACAAGAGCTGGAGCTAAAGATGAAGGCACAGGAGCTGGAGCTAAAGATGAAGGCACAGGAGCTGGAGCTAAAGATGAAGGCACAGGAGCTGGAGCTAAAGACAAAGGCACGGGAGCTGGAGCTAAATATAATGGTACAAGAGCTGGAGCTAAAGATGAAGGCACAGGAGCTGGAGCTAAAGATGAAGGCACAGGAGCTGGAGCTAAATATAATGGTACAGGAGCTGGAGCTAAAGATGAAGGTATGGACTGTTTCTAACCTTCCAGTCTTGAGATCAGTGATTCTTACTGGGATTTGGTTTCACACATCCCCAAAGCACCCTGTGGTGTTCAGAGTGTAGTTTGTGTTTACCCTACCCTGTGCTGAAAGCCACAGGACTAGATGGCCTCTGGAGGAGTGTTGGGATTTCTGCCCAGGCATGTGCAGAGGGCTGGAGAACCTCCCCTATGGGCACAGCCTGAGAGAGTTGGGGTTGTTCAGAAGAAGAGAAGGCTTCAGGGTGACTTTAGAGCAGCCTTCCAGTATCTGAAGGGGAACTACAAGAAAGCTGGGGAGGGACTTTTTCCAAGGGCTTGTAGTGACAGAATGAGTGGGAATGGATGAGGAGGAGGAAATCTGGGAATAAATCTGGGGAGGGCAGATTTAGACTGGAGATTAGGAAGAAATTCTTTACACTGAAGGTGGTAAGACTCTGGAACATGCTGCCCAAGGAGGTTGTGGATGCCTCTTCCCTGAGGGTGTTCAAGGCCAGGTTGGATGAAGTCTTGAGCAACCTGGGCTAGTGGGAGATGTCCCTGTCCATGGCAGGGGGTTGGAACTGGATCATCTTTCAGGTTCCTTTGAACCCAAACCAGTGTGTGGATCTCTCAATTGTGCAGCACAGTGGGGAACAGCTGGGATTGCTCTCTGCACTGTTCTGGACATGTGCTTCCTTCCTGGGAAGGAGACAAAGTTGTATCTGTGCATGTGATATCTTTCCTTGCCTTGTGTCCCCAGGGAATGGATATGGTTCCCTCCATGAAGTGGTTGTCCTCATGTACTTGTCCGTGAGGGAACAGGAACTCACAAATCTCCAAGTCCTCCTGGGCAGCAGGGCTTGGCTTTAAAGCCTGTCAGAGTCCAGTACTTCCTGAACAGCTCCTTTCAGATGTAATAATAATGTCAGATTTACTTACTTGAAGATAGTTGATGCTGACAGGTATTGTGGGTTAAGCCTGGTGGGCAGCTAGGCACCATGCAGCCACTGGCTTTGCTTCTCCCCAGCCCCCAGGGGAACAGGGGAAAAGGAGAGAAATAGTAAAAGCAAGAACACTTGAGGATCAAGATGGGATGGGGGAGCAGGGAAGCAAAGAGGAAGAGGAATAAGAAAGAAGAGAACAAAGAAAATCAAGTGACACAAAGGCATCACTCACTACCTCCCAGGGATGGGCTGATGCCCAGCCAGTTCCTGAGCAGAAGATAGCCAGCCCTACTAAAACTCACTCTTTTCCTTGTTACTGCTGAGCATAATCTTGTGTGGAATCTTTCTTTGGATCCTCCCCTCCTAACGTATTTTGTACCTCCCGGGTCTGTTCACCAGGAGGCAGGGTAAGAAACAGAGGCCTTGATGCTGTGCAGACACTGCTCAGCAAAAGCTTGTGTGTTATCAGCAGTGTTTTGGTCAAAAAGCTAAAACACAGCATCATGTGAGCTGCTTGAAGAAAATTAACTCTGTCCCAGCCTGTGGGCTGAAGGCAGCTCAAGACTCTTGCTCTCTTCACAGACCTTTTGTTAGATGTTTAGTTTTGATACCCCTGTGTTGGGCTGAGGCCTTGTTGTAGTTTGAGCTGGGTGCCCCCCTGGTGCATTCACTTCCTGTGTCCAGAAGTCCAGCCCAGAGGGATGGACACAGGAAATTGTGTATTTCCTACCATAATTCTTTGCACCACTATAAGATCCAGTGCGGAGCCTGGCACTTCCTCTTTCCTTCCCTCTCCGAGACTTGGTAACTGGGGGAGAGATCTCCCGGCCATGGGCCTGATTGGGCCCAAGGCCACAGGGGGATGGGCAGTCTCAGGCCTGGCCAGCTGAGACTAGCCCAGCAGAGGGAGGGGGAAGAAGGAGCCCTGGGGGTTTTGGATGCACCCTCAGGTGGGGATGGGATCTTTCTTTGTCACTGCGCTTTGGGTTTTGTGTAACATTCACTGCTTTCTATTTAAACTTTCATCACTTTTGCAATCCGTTTGCCTGAGTCGTTATTTCTGCCCGTGGTGGGGAGAGAGGGGGCTGCCTCAACCCATTACAGGCCTATATTGACTCACCCCGACGTTGGTCTGGCTACCTGAGTGAGAAACATTTATACCACTCTCTGGTCCCCTCTGTGTTGAGACAAAGTCAGCTTCTTTGCAACAGCCACAGTCAATCACACCCCACCTTGCTCTCTGGGCTTCCTGACCTTGCCCTTGGCCACCTCCACTGAATCTTTTCCCATTGTAGGGGTCACAAAGCTCTAACTCATGCAGTAGACTGTAAGGGAGATTGTCAGATCCTGCAAGTGCTTGACTTGGCTACTGTAGTCAACTCCTTGTTACTGCTGGGATGAAATCCCAAATGCAGTGTCTTTCTCACAGAGCTGTGTGTTGGTACAAAGGACAAATAAGGACTGATGTGTTCTTTTCTGCAGATAAAAAAGATGCTTCCTCTGCTAAAGATTCAAAGAATACCAAAGAAGAAAAGTGTGATGAGATATGTGTGTTCTATGTTTGGAAGTACTGCAAAAATAATGGTAAGTTCTCTTCAGAGAGCAGGGTCTGCAGAGCCACTCCCCACTCAGTGGCTCAGGCTGGTGGTGGCCTCAGAGTGGCAGTGGGGATGGTGCCTTTCCACTCCTTCCCTTTGTTTCTAAGTCACTAGCAAACACTGCCAGAATTACAAACATAATCAGGTGAAAGTCAAGTGGGTACAGTGAAACCCTTTCTCCTCTAGATGATCCATCTATGGCTTCTTTTGGTCCTGTTGGGTATGTTTCTGTGGCAAAATCTCTTCCAGTATTAAATATTAGACTTTCTGTAACTATTAGATCAGTTCAAGAGATGGCCTCAATGCTGTCATCACTGACAACTGCTAACAACTTTAACTTTACTCCTGCTGCATTCTACATACATCAGGTAGTAGCCATATTCTCCTCCAGCAAGTTCTTTCAAAAGTGATCTGAGGTGTTAGAAGATCTTAAAACACAATAGTTGTACCAGCTAAGCTAAAGATAATCCAGTCCATCATCTACCTAGAAGTGGCCAATGACTGAGGTCTGGGAGTAAAATAAAAACATGGACAATTGGATTTAGAGGCTCTCCCATTTCCCAGGCTAGGCTCTTCCTTATGAGGAGGTACCATGAGATTTTCTTGCAATGAACTTGTCCAGGGCCTTTCTAAAGGACTACTTTTCTTATCAGCACCTGGTCTTGGTATAAGATCCACTTAAAGCAGATTAGAGTTTGTTTGCTTTTGCTTAGGATCTGGGCAGTAAGCTGCCTGCTAAGTTTGCTCTAAGGTGTGTGTGTTTAGCATTTCTGTAGTGGCTTTCTGCTGGTAAAGATGCAGTTCTCCCCTCATAAGCTCCTTTTCTGAGAGGCAGATGAGTAAGTTACTTCAGGGCTTAAGAATACCACTTTTTAACAACTACTGCTGCCCAAAGCAGCCATACTGTGACCACCAAATAGTTAAACTCAAATGGTGATTGGAGAGGTGGAGTGCTTTGCCACACATGTCTGGCTCAAATGTTGTAAGTAAGAGGTTTGGTCCATACTTGGATGTGGGGTGTACATCAGCTTCCCTCAGCAGACAGGCCTGAAGGTCAGCTTCTACTTGTAACCAGCAGCATGCGCACATGCAGGGGTGCATGGAAAACACATGGTTTTAAAAACCACCCAAAGCCTTCCTCTTGCTGTGGGAAAGGTATACAGCACTGTTGTAGGTCTTGCATGCAAGGCAGGTAAAAGCTGCTGCTTTCCATGTTCTGAGAAGCAAAGCAACAGTCCCAACAGTGCCTAGCAGTCTGGTTAGGAAGGCAGCCTGCTGGCCCCCCGTCTGGGGGATGTTGTGTGGAGCACTGCAGTCCTTTATGCTGCCTCATTTGTTGGGCTGGGTCTAAAAAAATAATTCAGGCCTTGATAACCATCCTGTAAGTTCTAAGTGACTTAGGGAAAGAGAGAACCAAATCTATCATAGAATCATAGAATGGCTTGAGTTGGAAGGGACCTTAAAGCTCATCTAGTTCCAAAACCCTGCCATGGACAGGGACACCTCCTGCTAAACCATGTCACTCAAAGCCACATCCAGCCTGGTTTTAAACACTTCCAGGAATGAGGCATCCACAACCTCCCTGGACAGCCTACTCTCCCTCAGCTTCAAACCATTCCCCCCTTATCCTGTTTCTAGACACCACCTACAGCTTTCCTGTAGCCCCTTTCAGGTACTGGGAGGCTGCTATAAGGTGTCCTCAGAGCCTTGTCTTCTCCAGGCTGAACAGACCCAATCCCTCAGCCTGTCTTCATGGGAGAGGTGCTTCAGCCATCTTTGTGGCACTTCACTGGATCCTCTCCAACAGATGCATGATCCTTATGTGATGTGTACATCCTTATGTGATGTGTAGACCAGACTTCTTATAGCTGAGAAGCATGGTGGTGTGGTAGACAGGC
Source organism: Dryobates pubescens (assembly GCF_014839835.1). Taxonomy (NCBI): domain Eukaryota; kingdom Metazoa; phylum Chordata; class Aves; order Piciformes; family Picidae; genus Dryobates; species Dryobates pubescens. Next base: position 12,554,775 of record NC_071638.1, read on the forward strand.
ACACACGTCCTGTCTGTGGCCCTGCTGTCCCAGCTGCCAATGTGATGTCTCAGGAGAGAGAAGGTTGTGGCTTCTTTGAGATAGATTTGGCAGTCTGAGAGTTTATGATAAGACAAGACTAGACAAACACATGCTTCTACTGTTCAAACATACTTCTGTTTTCAGCACTCTGTCTGTATTGCTCATACCAAAGCCCAAGAGATAAAGCCAGATTGGTAAAAAATGCTTGTTCCTTTTTTTTCCTCCCCTCTCCTCTTGCTCTCTGTGTTTACTGTTGCAGAGCTCTTGACTGTGTCTGATCTCCTTACAGATAAATGCACATCTGTTCATTACCATTTGCCATATCGATGGCAGGTGTATAATGGCATCACCTGGACTGACCTTTCCATGATGGAGGACGTGGAAAGGGCCTATTGTGACCCAAAAATCAGCAGGTATAGTGATGTTGCACCTCTTGCTTACAGTCCTGTGGTTGAGCCCCTGGGGAAAAGCTCTTTTTTTCCCAGGAAAGCAGGAAGAACTCTTTCTTTCCAAAGGTGTCTGACCTCCATCACTTCTCAGAATCTAGGAGGATGTACAAATGGGAATTTTTCCTTTTTAAAAGCAAAGTGATTGCATGGAAACAGCCTGTTTTCATCTTCTAAAACTAACACAACAATATCTTCCATTTAAAACTCTATACAGCATAAAAAGAAGTGGGTGAAACTTAGTGCTTGGAATATTAGTATTTCAGATAATGCATTGTCATTTACTGCTAATAATTAAGTGGAGCCTTTTAACAACAGTTCAGAGGTGGTCCTTCTCTCTGCTTGTTCCTTTCCTAACACAGCTAGTATCTATAATAATAATAATACAATAATATCTATAATGTGACTAGAAAAATGTTGTGGAATGGCCTTTGTGTAAGAAGCCCATCTTTTTCCCTTCAACTCTTTTCTTCAAGCCACTTAGATTTGCAGGGCACCCCAAGTCTGGCCTCAATGAAATGCTATAATTATTTTGGCCTATGCCTCTTCACACAGCAGATGATTTTGATTTGCAGCTTGACTAGGCTGCTGGGTGGTGCAAATCACAAGCAAGGTTCCCAAGAAGAGGCAGCTTTCAAAGTCTTTCTGAGAGTTCATTTTTCAAGCCTCCCAGGAGTAAGAGGCCAGGTGGTTCCAGTGATGAATGCTATTTTCAGGACTGACAGCTGCGATTGCATCTTCTGGAACTACACAAAACCAAGGAGGTTAACAACCTGCAGGTGTTTGCTGGTAAACTGGGTCACATACAATCATAGAATCCTAGAATGGCTCAGATTGGAAGTGACCTCAGAGCTCATCTACTCCAACCTCCCACCATGGGAAGGGACACCTCTCAACCAGACTCAACTACTCAAGGCCTCTTCCAACCTGGTCTTCAACACCCCCAGGCAGGAGGCAGCCACAACCTCCCTGGGCAGCCTATTCTAGAGTGTCACCACCCTGGTACTGAATAATTTCTTCCTAAGCTCCAGTCTAACCCTGCTCTCCCTCAGCTTCAAACCATTCCCTCTTGTCCTGCCTAGACACCCTCAGGGAAAGTTCCTCTGGAGCCTTCCTGGAGGATCCCTTCAGGGATTGGAAGGCAGCTCTAAGGTCTCTCCAGAGTCTTCTCTTCTCCAGGCTGAGCAACCCCAGCTCCCTCAGCCTGTCCTTATAGCAGAGGTGCTCCAGCCTTTGGATCATTGTTGTGGCCCTGCTCTGGACTCACTCCACCAGCTCTGTGTCCTTCTTCTGCTGGGGACACCAGAACTGGAGGCAGGATTGGAGGTGGGGTCTCAGCAGAGCACTGTGCCCATGCTTATTTCTTGCAGAAATCCCTTTTTCCACATTGTGTGAGTAGCTTCAAACTTTCTGTTAAGCTGTCAGTGCAACATCTGAGTAGTGACTGAGCTGGCACTCGGTGTCTCACAGCCCATAGTTCTCTTCTGAGTATGAACAATCCTCAGAGCTGCTGTATGCTCTGGGAAACACTCCTGTTTCAAGCCTGATTCAGTGTGGGCAGTCACATTGTATCACGGCAAATGAGACCAGCTTGAACTGGGGATTTGAGGATAAAATACAGAGTGGAGCTCTAATAACCTGGGTTTGTCCTTGCAGCATGGCAGATAGGAACATTAATTTCCAAACCATGACCCTGTCTCACTGCTCGCTTCGCCGCCTCTCTACACCATCATCAGTCACAAGGCCCTCGTTTCTGCTGACCACAGAGTGGATTTGGTATTGGAAGAATGACCTAGGCCAGTGGATTGAATATGGAGAGCAGGTGAGTCCACATCCTGTGTTGCTAATCGCTTCTGAAGAAATCTATGGAGACTCCACCCCTCTTTACTCAGCAAGGTGAAAACTCTTTTGGGGCTGTCCATGGCTTATGCCCAGCTTTAACATGTGTCCACTGTCCTTGCCTTTGGAATTATTCAGGAATTACTCCTGCCTCTCTTCTAAGCAGTGTCCTGCTTCCTTGGACATGCAAAGATTGTTCTATCAGATCATCTATTACCATTTCCCTTGGCTGGCCAAATCCTCCTTAATGAGAAAGTGATCTGTGTGAAAGATGCAGGAAAAGAAATAAGGAATCTCTCCTTCCCCCAAGGCAGATGAGTTTTCCCCAGCTGCTTTACAGTACAGCTGCAGAACACAAAGGGCATCCAGGGGTGCAGAGGAGTACACAGGGAAAGATGATGGAGCAGTGCTGGGCCTTGATTTCAGCAGGGCAGAGTCTCTATCAGCATACACTCATAGTCTACTTTGGTTTGTATATTAGAGAGTTCAGCCTAGGTTGTGGTTTAACCTCACTGTTGTGGAGCAGATGGAGAATCTGCCAGCTGTGCCGGTTTGTCATGAGGGACATTTTAGGCTGTTTAAAAAACCACCACCAGAGCCAGCAGCTAAAGTAGTTCTACTGAAGCAGGGTGTTGTAAAAGTGAGACTTGATGAAGTCTGCTGGCTAGCTTCACTCTATTACCTACTGCACAAAGGACAGAAGAATAATTCAGAGTTGCAAATACACAGTCTTGGTGCACTTTAAAACAAGGTTATGTGCTGGAGATCTGCAGTTAGTAAGGGATCTCTCAGTCTCAAGGAGTAACCTTAAGAGGTGTACTGGCTCGAGGGGAGATCACTGCTGTGCAGCTTGCTTCTCATAAGGGAGAGCTCCTAAAGAGCTAACTTGGGCTGGCAGTGCAGTGATTTATGGAATAAAGCTATTAGCTCATAGTCAAATTAAATAGGATGGAAAAGTAAATGTGAGACTCCTGAAACCTGCACCTTCTATTGTTCCTCAACAAATTAGGCTTGGAAGAGCCACCAGCTATCATCTGGGTCCCAAGCTGATAGGCATCAGTGCTCACCATGTCACCCTGCTGCTCTGTGGGCTTTCAGAGAACATGTTGGAACTAGAGAAGTTCATGACCTAGGCCTAGGCTTCCTTTGAAGCTTGAACCAAACTACCACCTAGCTTGGTCAAGGTGTTGAGTGCATCTGTTGCACCTGGCCAGCAACTAAGCACCACATAGCTGCTCACTCACTCTGGCTCAGTGGGATGTGGGAGGAAATGAGAAGGGTAAAAGTGAGAAAACTTGTGGGTCAAGATAAAGACAGTTTGACAGGTGAAACAAAAGCTGCATACACAAGGAAAGCAAAACAGCTACCTACCAGCCTTCCCATCAGCAAGTTGATGTTCAGCCTTCTCAAGGCTCCATCACACATGACAGTTGCTTGGAAAGACAAGATGCTGTAACTCCAAACATCTGCTCCCTTCCTTCTTTTCACCCCAGCTGTGTGTGCTGATCACAACATGATATGGGATGTCCCTTTGGTTAGTTGGAGTCAGCTGTCCCAGCTTCTTGTGCACCCCCAGCCTACTCACTGGTGGGGTGGTGTGAAAAGCAGAAAAGGCCTTGACTCAGTGTAAGCACTGCTCAGCAGAATAAAAACATCCGTGGGTTTGTTTCCCTCACAAACCCAAACCACAGAACTATACCAGCTGCTCTTTAGAAAATGAACTCTCCTTCAGCCCAGACCAGTACAGAAATTGCAGTGGGACTGGTGTGTCCCTCAGTGCTAATCATCTGTCTGTGTGTCTGCTGGGAGTGTTTGGTAATCACATGTTACAGTTCTGTGCAGATTCTTCTTCATCCTCCTCTTTGCCTCTTTCCCTCTACCCAAACTACTTCTCCAGGGTTTAGTCCTGACTATGTTTACTCTTCTCTTTGTTTTTTTTTCTCCTCTCCCCCCACCCCTGCAAAGGGAGAAGGAGATATTGTGAAATCACCAACTTCAGCTATTATTGAGAATTTGTATCTAGCAGACCCAGATGCCACCGTTTCTTTCCAGGTTGGCTTGCATCGCTACCAGCTCAATTTTAAAGGTACTCATTTTAAAAGGTCTCCTTTACAACTCTGTAGTGCTTTACTAAGACTCAATTGCAAGCTGTCTTACCTGCAGAAGCTATGACTTCTCTTACTAACACTACCAGACTTACTCATTGGAAGGAGAAGTGAGGGAGTGATGGCCCAGAGGAAGTTCTTTACAAAGTAACCTTCCCTCTTATTCTTTAACCCTAACTAGACTTTGATTGGATCAGAAGTAAAGGTTCGTAGTCTTCACATAAAGTCAGAATAAGCTTTGAGTTGACCTGTGGATGGTAAAAATGAAAATCTGAGGACCTTTCTGTGCTGCTGGAGCAACATTTAAAGAACATGAATGATGTAAGAGAGCAAGCAAGATAGGTACAAGTTAAATATCAGTTACAGGAAGGAGATGAAGCTTACATAGGCCTCGTGGGGCTGATAAAATGGACAATTAATATGTACTCTTCATTGATGAATGTTATTAATTAATGACTCCATCACATAGAGTTATTAATGGCTTTTCCCTTCTTTTTTCTTCTCAAGAGATGACACAGAAGAACATCACTTACAAAACTGAAAGACGGGTCTGCAGGCGGCCAAAGTTTGTGTCTTCTGAAGATGTGCAGAAGATCAAGAGAGGGTAAATGATGCTCATGGTGGGCTTTTGTAACTCACAAGTAGTTGTAAGGCAAAATGGCTGCCAGCATTGGCAGCAACTGTGCAAAGTAACTGGGAGTCCTGGTGGACAACAGGATGCAAGCAAGCAATATACCCTTCTGGCCAAGAAGGCCAGGGGCATCCTGGGGTGTATTAGAAGGGCTGTGGTTAGTAGGTCTAGAGAGGTTCTCCTGCCCCTCTACTCTGCCCTGTTGAGGCCACATCTAGAATATTGTGTCCAGTTCTGGGCACCTCAGTTCAAGAAGGACCTCAGTGAACTGCTTAAGACAGTCCAGTTTTGTTGTGAGGACAGGCTGAGGGAGCTGAGACGAACTTGGAGCGGAGGAGCCTGAGGGGTGCCCTCATTCCTGGTGATAAAGATGTGCAGGGCAGTGTGAGGAGGACGGAGCCAGGCTCTGCTCAGTGACAGGACAAGGGGCAACAGAGGAAAGCTGGGGCAGAGGAGGTGCCACAGGAACAGAAGGAAAAACTTTTTCCCTGCGAGTGTGCCAGAACCCTGGAACAGGCTGCCCAGAGAGGTTGTGGAGTCTCCTCTGGAGATATTCCAAACCCACCTGGATGTGTTCCTGTGTGACCTGCCCTGGGTGCTCCTGCTCTGGCAGGGGGGTTAGACTGGAAGATCTCTGAAGGTCCCTTCCAACCTCTACCATTCTGTGATCCTGTGAAAGAATACAGGTATTGCTAGAAGAAAACATCCCCTGGACTGCACAGAAGCTGTGTCACAGCCTCTCAGCTTTCTGCATCACCACGTGCCTGGGGTACAGGTTACTGCAGGTACCACAGCCACAGGACTGGTGCTGGAGAGTTGTTTCTTACAAAAGCAAGTGAAGGAGGGCTGTTCCCCAGTTTTTGTGGTTTTGTGGTTTATTTTCAAATACAGGATCTGACCAAAGAGGATGCTGCTAATCTGAACGTTCAGAGCAGCAGCAGAGTTACTAACACCTTGTTTCCTGTCTGTTTGCAAACAGCCAGAGAGATTCTTCAATTTCAAATCAAACCTGTCCTAGCCACTGGGATCCATCTGCTCTGCCTGAATTTGGATATAAGGTACCTTTTTTTTCTCTTCCCCCTCCCCCCCACCTTTTTGCCCCTCCTCTTGTAGTTCTAATGGAAAGGATGATGCTTAACTGAAGGGATTATAACTGGGTCAGGAGTGATTTCAAAATCCCCCTGGATGTGTTCCTCTGTAACCTGCCCTCTGCCCTGCTCTGGCAGAGGGGTTGGACTGCATCATCTTCCCAGGTCCCTTCTAACCCCTAACATTCTGTGATTCCTTGTCTTGCATGATGCTGGCCAATTTGTATTGACCCAGCCATGATGACTAGAGACAGGACAGAAGGAATGCCAGATTTCCAGGCTGGGGATTCCTTCTGGCTGCTTTCAGTTATCAGAGAGCTCCATTGCCATTCTCTGTGTTTTATGTTCCTTAGTGTAGTCTGAGAAGCAGCAATACCACGTCTCCTAGCTTCTATGGGCTGGTTTCAGTCAGTCTGTGTTGTGCTTTTACACCTCTCGTGTTTAGTGATGCCTTGCTCCACATAGCATCAGTACCTGGCCATATGTGTGTGCAGCAGTGTCATCTACATACAGTGCTGAAAACATCAGGTGGAAAAGCTGAACCCAACTGCTCTGCACGTTGGCTCACTGCAAACAGCTGTTTTTCACAATAAGCAAACCCCCTCCTTTCTCAAGGCTGTAAAAGTGTCAGGTAGCCAGCACCTGCTGAATGAACTCATTCTGAGTTTGTGTGGGAATCTGGCAGCCAGAGCTTTTGAAGCTTTGGACCTGGTGTCTTTTGAGCTATGTCAAAATAATAAAGGCTCTGGGTAATCAGCTCTGCTTTTGCCTTATCAGTAGCTTAACTGATGAAGATAAGCTTAAATTTTTCCCAAACAGGGCAGGAAGACAGGAAGCTGAGTTCTCTATAGGTCTCCAAGTTGTATGTACTTAAGTGCTTCTCTTATTTACTCTGAAAACTTCAGGCTGCATTGAGTCCATTTGTTGGGGTGTTTCTGGAGTGACTCAGATGAGCAGGAGAGGCCCTGGAATGGCATGTGCAGATCCATGGTATTGCCAGTAGTACTTGTGGGGATAGCTGAAACAGAAGAATTGTCTTGTTTCCCAGAGCTCAGTTTGCTTGTTCAGTTGGCACCAAAGGAAATAGAATCCTAGAATGGCTCAGGTTGGAAGGGACCTCAGAGCTCATCTATTTCAACCTCTCAACCATGGGCAGGGACACCTCTCAACTAGACTAAGCTACTCAAGGCCTCATCCATCCTGGTCTTCAACATCCCTAGGGAGGCAGCAGCCACAGCCTCCCTGGGCAGCCTATTCCAGAGTCTCACCACCCTTGTATCGAAGAACTTCCTAAGCTCCAGTCTAACCTTGCTCTCCCTCAGCTTCAAACCACTCCCCCTTGTCCTATTGCTAGACATCCTTAGGAAAAGTCCCTCTGCAGCCTTCCTGTAGGATCCCTTCAGGTAGTGGAAGGCAGCTCTAAGGTCCCCCTGGAGTCTTCTCCAGGCTGAACAACCCCAGCTTCCTCAGCCTGTCCTCACTTGTAACCTGAGCAGCTTTCATAGGAAAGGAAAAGTTCATTCTATACCTCAAAAGTGTCAAAACCCTTAGTAACCTGGTGGAGCTAGAGGTGGAAGCCTGGGCTAGATGAGCTAGTTCTGTGGGACCCTAAGATTGCTTTTTTTGCAGTAGGTAATATGGAGGCTGGCTGTGATTCTGCATGCATATGGTGACCAGCTGACTGTTCCAACTCGATGAACTGCCTTCTCCTCAGACAAATAACCCTGGCAGAATTTGCTGCACCAGAAGTGATCCGTTTTAAAAGAGAACACCTCTGTGACATGGGGGGAAGGTTGTCTTTGCTTGCAAAGAGCAGCTCTGGTTTGAGACCATGGATTATTTTTGGAGTGTTGCAGTATCTTAAGCTGTTTAGTCATTTAGAATCACTCTAGAAAGCAGAGGGTATGAAATTCATAATGGCAAGCAGTAACACAAACTGGCAAGTGGATGTGGATTTCTTTAGTTTTTGTGTATCAGACAAGGTGGAATTAGTAGTCAGTAAACCTTTGGAAGGCAAAATTAAAGGAATTTATATTCACCACATAGAATCCTAGAATTGCTTCAGTTGGAAAAGCTCTCTAAGATCACTGAATCCAACCATCAACCCAATGCCACCATGGTCACTAAACCATGTCCACGTTTCTTGAACACCTCCAGGGATGACGACTCCACCACCTCCCTGGGCAGCCAGTTCTAATGCCTGACCACACTTGCAGCAAAGAAATTTTCCCTAATATCCAACCTAAACCTCCCCTGACACAATTTCAGGCCCTTCCCTCATCCTATCACCTGATACAGACATCACTGACCCACTGCAGTAAGAGGACTGACAAAGAGTGGTGAATGCTTCTGTGACTGACTAGACCAAGGAGGATGGGACCAAGTGACCTGGGGCTTTCTGTCAAATTGTCTTGAACTTCAGGCTGGGGTTTCAGTTGTGTCTGTAATGTACAGATGAGCACTGTGTGCAGTGGGTTTGTTAGAGGATTGGTCTTTGTGTGGTACTGTGCTGCTGAATCCTGACACACGCACACCGAAGGCTGCTGTGCTGGAACAGGAATGGAAGCCGATGCAATGAAAGAAGTCTGCCTCTCTGCTTCATTAATTCTAGCTGGATCACTGTCACTGATAGGAGCCTTCCAAAAGCAAATGGGGTTGGACTAGACGACCTTTGGAGGTCCCTTCCAAACCATTCTATGATTCTGTGATGGGGGTTGATCTCAGAGTGCTGTTCTTGTACAGTCACAAGCTATCAGAAACTGCTGTCAGGGCAATGATGATTTCTCTGCTTGGCAAAGGCTCATGTTCTGCAGGATGTGTTCTTTTTAGGTCTGAAAAAATGCTAAAGAAGTTTGTTATGAAAACTTCATTAGCATGAGGGTGGTGGAACACTGCAACAGGTTGCCCAGGGAGGTAGTTGAGGCCCCATCCCTGGAGATATTTCAGGTCAGGCTGGAGAAGGCTCTGAGCAATCTCATCTAGGGGAAGATGTCTCTGCTGAGTGCAGGGGGGTTGGACTGGATGACTTTTGGAGGTCCCTTCCAGCCCAACCCATTCTATGATTCTATGTTGTTACTAAGTATCAACCTGCAATAGCAATGTGGCATTAATCTTCACTAGCAAGGGAAGTGTCCTTGGGGAAGAAAGGACAACCCACAAAGTTTTCATGGAAAAGAGGGCTGGCTTTGCTGCTTAGAGATCATCATATGATTAAATAATTGAATCACAGAATGGCTTAGGTTGGAAGGGACCTCAGAGCTCATCTCCTCCAACCTCCCCACCATGAGCAGGGGCACTTTTCATGCGGGTGTCTAGAGACAACACAAAGGGGATGGTTTGAAGCTGAGGAAAAGTGGGTTTAGACTGGATCTTAAGAAGCTGTTCATCAGTACCAGGGTGGTGAGACTCTGGAACAGGCTGCCCAGGGAGGCTGTGGCTGCCTCCTGCCTGGGGGTGTTGAAGGCCAAGTTGGATGAGGCCTTGAGCACTGAGTCTAGTTGAGAGGTGTCCCTGCCCGTGGTGGGGAGGCTGGAGGAGATGAGCTCTGAGGTCCCTTCCAACCTAAGCCATTGTAGGATTCTGTGATTTATACACAAGAGGGACGTGGTACCCTAATTCTTACTACGCAGCTGTGAAACACAAGTCCTGTTTAATCTCCTCTCTAAACTCAGCCTTCTAGAACATGGAGCTGTTGCCTGCCAGGTTAAGATGTTGGTATCATTCTACCTCCTAGGATGAGCACTGCAGTTCCCCTGCTTAACACAACTTTGGTTGAGTCCCCACTGAGCTTAGAGAGTTGTAACAAGTGATGTCAGTCTGCCAGCACTATGCATTTTCAGTCCAGTTCATGGAAGAGAAGTATTCATTCTAGAAGTTTAAAGATGCAGAGTTCTTTGGAGGGGAAAAAAGGAAGATTTACTCATGACCTAAGCAAACAGAAGAGCTGGAACTGTATTTTAATTAAATTTTGCATTAACTTTTTCTTTGGGTAAAATGTGTGGGTTTGGATGGGTTTTTCACGTGAACACTTTGGATGTAGAGATTCTGTTTCCTCTAGGAAAGGAGGAGATCTATTTTCTTAAGCAGGGTAGGATTCTTGTTAGAATCTTGGTTGATCTCTTAGCTTTAGAAATGTAGCTTTTTTTCTTTTTTTTTTAGTCCATATTTAAGTTACAGTTTTTAACTGTGAGAAGTTAGGGGGGTATGATGCTGGCAGGTTGGATGTATAGAGTTTGATCATTAATAGCTGAAGCTCCCGTAAAGGTTTACAAACAATGCTTCCCTTCTTAACCAGCTATATATAGAAAACTAATATTATCTGGAACAATCACTCAGATTTTCTTTGTGAGATTTCTGTTTCCTTGAGATGTAAAGTGACAAGTGCCAGCTCTTACTTGGGAGATGATAAACACTTCATTCATCCTTTTGCTTTCAGCATCCTTCCTGAAGAGAGGTGAGGTGCCTTTGCAAAGCAGGAGTGACATAGTGATTGTCATATTAAGTGTCTGTCCTAATTAATCAGAGTCACAATCTAAAGCATTAAATTAACCTTTGTAAGTGTAACTTGGGGACTCTTCTGAAAGTCTTCCTGCTGAAGTTAGGCTTCTGCATCTTAAAAGCTCACTAAAGCCTGATGTTTTCTTGTGCTTTGGTTTCTCTTTTGTAGGCAGTGGAGATCAGTAATACAAGCTCTGAATATCACACAATAAAGCAGCTCTTCCTTCAAACAATGAAAAACTACATAATCCTTACAATGCAGAGGATTCAGAACCCAGCCCTCTGGAAGGTGTTTCAATGGTCAGTATTTATTTCCTCATCCTTACAGGGACAGAGTCCCCATGAGTTGGTGTCCTGTATGTTCATAGATACACAGAATGGCTTAACTTGAAAGGGACCTCAGACCTCATCCACTTCAACCTCCATACCATGGGCAGGGACACCTCTGCAAAGAGGCAGGAGACATTAAAGCAGCACTAATAAGACCCTACAGAGCAGCAAGAGGTTGATGCAGTGGGGACTGCAGAATGTCAGTGCTTACTTAAATTCACTTTCAAAAGCCAGAAGGATGTAGAATTGCTGGGCACTGCTGTCAGCATATTGCTCATCCTGTAACTGCTCATCATACTGCTAAGTCTGTCTCATCTTCCAGTCTGAGAGAGAGAAAGCAGAAGGGAAATCTCATTGAGCTGATATTTATGTTACATAATTTAAAAATCCTTTCTCCTTTTGCTTTCATGGCTCATGCTCTCCTCTGTATTTTTCTGTTAGGAAAAAGGAGCAGATGAAGAGGGAAAATGGAGGGAAAGATGTTTCTGAAAAGCTCCTGTTCCATGGATGCAATAATACCTACATGAAATCCATCTGTCATTACAACTTTGACTGGAGGCTTTGTGGGAGCAATGGAACAAACTATGGGATGGGTATGTAGGAAGTGACTCTGTGGTTAGACATCTCCTCAGACTCCCCTGATGCTACAGCCAAGGTTTGAAGTCTTCAAATACAGATACAGAGTGAAAAGAAGAGGTAGGAATTAGAATTAGTATTGTAATCTTCCTTCTCTCTGCACAGGACAAGGATTTGCTTGGTGCAGGGGTAAGTCTTTTCACAAGGTGTTAAGGGAGTGCATGTAGGGATGTGAAAAGCCTCTGCTGCTGTAGGTGGGGTGTTCTGAAGGTTCCTGTTCATAATTGGAACTTGCCAGAGAAATGGCCCCTGGTCATCAGGGCAGTGAGCAAGAAAGGTGTGCATTCCCTCAGTGTGATCATGGCAGGTCCTCATGTTTTGCACTCTGTTACTCTTACCATAATAGACATACCTGTAGTGGTTTTATATATTTTCAGTTTTGAAAGAAATATTCCTAAAATAATAAGTTCTTAATGGAAATTCTGTGGTGAAATCATAGAATCTTAGAATAGCTTAGGCTTGAAAGGGACCTCAGAGCTCATCTCCTCCAACCTCCCCACCTCTCAACTAGACTAAGCTACTCAAGGCCTCATCCAACCTGGCCTTCAGCACCCCCAGGCAAGAGGCAGCCACAGCCTCCATGGGCAGCCTGTTCCAGAGTCTCACCACCCTGGTACTGATGAACTTCTTCTTAAGATCCAGTCTGAACCTACTTTTCCTCAGCTTCAGACAATTCCCCCTTGTCCTATCTCTAGACACCCTCAGGAAAAGTCCCTCTGTGGCAGAATGAGAGGACACAGTCTCAAGCTGTGCCAGGGGAGGTTTAGGCTGGGTGTTAGGAAGTTCTTCACAGAAAGAGAGACTGGCCATTTTAATGGCTGCCCAGGGAGGTGGTGGAGTCACCATCACTGGAAGTGTTTAAGAAGATACTGGATGAGGCACTTAGTGCCATGGTTTAGTTGATTAGATGGTGTTGGGTGATAGGTTGGACTGGATGATCCCAAAGGCCTTTCCAACCTGCTTCATTCTGTATTCTGTATCTTCTTGGGAAGCCAGGGGACACTGAGTTTTCGCTGTCGCTTTACCCATTATTCCTCATCACCACCTTTTCCTACCATTTTGCAGGAAGTTACTTTGCTAGAGATGCTTCCTATTCCCACGAGTACTGCCAGCCTCTGGGGAAAGTCAGAATCATGTTCGTGGCTCGTGTGCTGGTTGGAGATTACACCCGAGGCTCCGCGGCCTACGTTCGCCCCCCGCCAAAGCGTGTTGGCAGCCTTCAGTTTTATGACAGCTGTGTGGACAACGAATTCAACCCTTCTGTCTTTGTTGTCTTTGAAAAGCAACAGATTTACCCAGAGTACATCATAACGTATAAGGCAGATGAAGAGAGATGTAGCCTGTCCTAGAGGGAGCAGAGCTGTCTGTATCCCTCATCTTACTTTCTCGTGCTTGCCGACTTCTTCTTTTAAGACAAATCCTTTGGAATGTTAATCTGAAGATACTCTGGAGTGAGGAGGCCTGAAAAAACCAGATGTTACAGCTAGGTGAGACTGACTGCCTTGTCTGCTTCCTCTCCTAAATGATTCACAGGCAGTTGGATAACTAGAGCAAGAAAAAGAAAACAGTAATGGGATGGGAAATCAAATGGACAAATAATTTTAAGTACCTCTTAGTAATGGGTAGAGAGGAAATAATTCTAAGTACACCTTAGGAATGAGTAGACAGGAAATGGTTTTAAGTACACCTTAGCAATGAGTAGAGAGGAAAAGATTTTAAGGACATCTTAGAAATGGGTAGAGAGGAAATAATTTGAAGTACATCTTAGAAATGAGTAGAGAGGATTTCTCTTTGCCAGCAGTTCAGTTAAGAGGAAAAACTTAACAGTCCAGTGGTATTTAAGCAAGCTGTCAGGTTTGTAGTAGCCAGGTTCTTTGCAATGTAGAGTAGAGCTGTTCTTGAGCCTCTTGTCTATCCCTGTTCTCACCAAGTCAGTGTATGTAAGAATGATTTAGTTTTCAGAGTGCTTCTTCTTAAGGATGCTACATTTCAAGTTTAAAATTAATAAGCAACAAAGAGAAAAGTTTATTTTAAGCCCATGTCGTAAGTTGTTCAGCAGAGCAGTTTCAGCTCCACCATGGCAGCTGCTGTTTGGATCAGAAAATCCTTGGATCAGATTCTTCTTGCGGATCTGCAGTAACTTGGTGTGGCAGAGCTCGAGTGAAACCCTGACAGTCACAACAAGCAAGTAGTAAAACGTGGTGGTTTGGCTACCACTAAGGGCCACAAGTCTCTCCAGGCTGTGTCACAAGCCAGGCTTTTGAGTGAAGGTGGCCACCTATTTTCTCAACGTGAACATTTGCTTAGCAAATGCTGGGGGACGGGAGAAACATCTTCAGAAGCACTGACAGATTCTGTCCTATTTGTACACGGTAATTTTCGTTGTCCTCAGAAACAGTTATGTTCTCTCCCGGCCAGTGGTAGCAGTGCTGTCCTAAGCTACTTTGTACACGTGTTTTGTTGACCACATTGAGTTGGGCAGCTTGCTGAGAGCTCAGGGGCAAGTGTGGTTCCTCTGTGTTCTGGGGTTGCTGTGGGGGATCCTAGCTAGAGCTTCCCTGGGCCTGGGGTTTTGCCAGACTTGCTTAGGAGCTTTGTACATCACTGACAAAGACAAACAGCCCTTTTTTATTGCCTCAGATGAAAATATAGAAACTCTAGGAGAGCTTCTACTGAACTAAGTAGGGGCTTTGTATGTTAATCGAGCTGAAGACCTTCTGTGCAAAGCTGTCTAGATTGGAACCAGCTGCCGAGGACAGAGGAGAAGCAAAGTTTTGCTTTCAGATAAGTTTTTACAGTAATGGAATTAACCTCCTTGTTCTTTGTTTCTCTGATATGAATCTGTACTGCTCAAAGCTTGCAAGTTATCAAGAGGATGGGGAAATGCAGAAAAGCAGGAAATCTTACTAAAATTACTGTCTTAGAACTAAAGTAAATCATACATCAGTAATGCTTGAAAAGGGGAAGATTTTATCACTTTTTAAGAGCTCTCTCACTTTTGTTTGCATGTGGAGTTCCTGAATGGCTGAGTTTTGCCACAGTTGCAAATAAAATGAGTTTTTACTCACTTTTTGCTTCTTAGTGTGCAGTTTGTCTCCAAACATAAACTCACATCACAGCTAACCAGACCTAGTGAACTTAATGCACGTGCTCAGCATCTTCCTTTCAGCTCTGTTTCTAAACCAGGACATAGTTCTGTGTTAGCCCAGGGCTCCAGAGCTCTGTTTTGCTTTGTGGGACATTTAAAAATTAAAAAAACAACCCCCCAAACATATGCTATGCTGGCCACAGCTCTGAAGAAGTAAAAGCTCTGAATGTGCAGCCCCCTGACACAATCATAGAATCACAGAATTGTTAGGGTTGGAAGGGACCTCAAGGATCATCCAGTTCCAACCCCCCTGCCATGGGCAAGGACACCTCACACCACATCAGGCTGCTCGCAGCCACATCCAGCCTGGCCTTAGAAAACTCCAGGAATGAGGCTTCCACTACTTCCCTGGGCAACCTGTGCCAGTGTCTCACCACCCTCATGAGGAAGAACTTCCTAACATCCAATCTCAATCTACCCATTTCTAGTTTTGCTCCATTCCCCCTAGTCCTATCACTACCTAACAGCCTAAAAAGTCCCTCCCCAGCTTTCTTGTAGCCCCCTTCAGATACTGGTAGGCCACAATAAGGTCTCCTTGGAGCCTTCTCTTCTCCAGACTGAATTAGCCCCAACTCTCTTATAGCCTTCATAGCAGAGGTGCTCCAGCCCTCTGCTCATCCTCTTGGCCCTTCTCTGGATACGTTCCAGCACCTCCAGATCCTTCCTGTAATAGGGGCTCCAGAACTAGACACAGTATTCCAGATGGGGTCTCACCATAGCAGTGTAGAGAGGGAGAATCAGGTTGAGCTTCTCATCCACCAGCACTCCAAGTCCCTGCCCAGCCTGTATCAGTACTTGGGATTGCCCCAACCCAGATACAGGACCTTGCATTTGGTCTTGTTGAACCTCCTAAGGTTGTCACGGGCCCACCTCTCCAGCCTGTTAAGGTCCCTCTGCACAGCTGCTCTTTTGTTTCTTTCACCTCAAAAGACAAGGGAGATGTGAGTGGGAGTCTGTGAGACAAATGCAAAGCCATTTTTTCAGGAACATGATGCCTTGGAATGAGTTAGTTCACCACAGCCAGGTGTTGTCATGGCCTGTGAGACTGACTGGGGGCTCTCCAGAGGCAAGTACAGTATCTTCTCCAAAGGCCTTGGTCAGTAGCTGTGCACACAAGTTAAGGAAGGCACTAGACAGCAATGTGCCCTTGGGGCAGCAACGTACTTGCACTGAGCTAAGGCTGAAGAAGCTGGATAGGTAACTAAGCTGATGGTGTACATGGTGACTAAGCAGTTCAGAAAGTTAAGTGGGGTTATTGTCCTTGCAGCCACTGTGGGGATCATGAAAAATACCATCCAAGTTAAAAGCAGTTGTTTTCTGATGTAATGCTGGCAGAGCAGTTACTGCCCAGGCTCACATTCTGATGCACAGCACTAAGGACTAAAACCTCTGCCCCTCTTCATCCAGAACAAGAAGAACCACAGGGGCAGGGGGGAAAGGGCCTGCTGACTGACAGGTGTGGCAAGGGTGGGGATATCTCATAGAATGATCTGGGTTGGAAGGGTCCTCCAAAGGTCATCTAGTCCAAACACCCTATGCAGTCAGCAGGGGCATCCTCAACTACATCAGGTTGCCCAGAGCCCTGTAGAGCCTCACCTTGAGTATTAACAGGGATGGGATCCCAACTGTCTCCCTGGGCATCCTGTATCTGTTTGCATAACCTGTGCAAACCCAGTATCTGTTCTGTAAGCAGCTGATGTTCATACACTGCTGTTCAGCTGCTCTGCTTAGGTGTAAAAAACTGAGCTTTCAGGAGGCAGCATGGTCCTTGGCTAAGTTCTTCTCCTTGTTTTTCCTCTCCTATCATTCTTCCCACTGAGCTACCTGCTTATTAATTATTTTCCATTATACTAACTGAAAACAATTCAGCATAGCATGGGGAAGCAAGACAGTGGTTTCATAGAATCCTAGAATGGCTCAGGTTGGAAAGGACCTCAGAGCTCATCTCCTCCTACCTCCCCACCATGGGCAGGGACACCTCTCGACTACACTCAACTGCTCAAGGGCCTCCTCCAACCTGGCCTTCAACACCCCTAGGCAGGAGGCAGCCACAACCTCCCTGGGCAGCCTATTCCTGAGTCTCACCACCCTGGTACTGAAGAACTTCTTCCTAAGCTCCATTCTAACCGTGCTCCTCCTCAGCTTCAAACCATTGCCCCTTGTCCTGTCTCTAAACCCCCTCAGGAAAAGTCCCTCTGCAGCCTTCCTGTAGGATCCCTTCAGGTACTGGAAGGCAGCTCTAAGGTCCCCCTAGAGTCTTCCCTAGGTTGAACAACCCCAGCTCCCTCAGCCTATCCTCATAGCCAAGGTGTTCCAGCCCTTGGATCATCTTTGTGGCCTTCTCTGGACTTGCTGCAAGAGTTAGATAATTTGAGATAAAAATAAGGGGGAGGTAAAAATAAGATAAATTAAGATAAATAATTTGAGATAAAAATAAGGGGGAAATAAGGCAGAAAAGCTGAAGTTCTCATTTCTGGGCAAAATGTGTAGTGCTAGTTGAATAAAAAAGCTTCTAGTCACATTCAGGGAAGCCAAGAGACCACAACTGTCACAGGTTTAGGAAATTAATCTGTGTAACTCATCTGAAAGCTTCATTCATACATGCCAGAAACTCATAATACTTGCTGCTCAGCTGAGCACAGTTTCAATTTGTTGGTGTAAAGCAGACAAAGTTGTAGCAGTCTATGGGAAGTACCACAAATGTCACTCCTCAATTTGTGTAGCAGTGGATCACACCAACTACACACTTCAGAAACAGCCAGCCAACTTCTCAGGCTTTTGCTCCCTAAAAAGATTTGCTCTATTTCTTGAATAAAAAGGCATCTGACTAAAGGCATTGCTTGAAATGCACTGATTAAAAAATAATAGTCCAAATCTAGTATGAGTTTAGCACAGAGTGAGCCAATCCCAGGTGCAGTAAGACAGACAAAGCAGTGCTGAAGAACAGGGAACCACAACTTCAGGATTCCAAAGGCTGCACCCAAGGATGCAATACTTATCTGTGGTTTCCCCAAATTATCACTGATTTAAAATCAGCTCTTCTTTCCTCAAGTCAGGGCTGGGGTGAGAACGGTGGCAGTAAGGCACTGCCAAGACTTATTCCTTTATGCAGAAACACCAGGAGCAGTGCTGGGCCAGGTCTGAAAGTCCAGAGGCAGCAGAACTTCACAGAGGTGATATGGTGCATGTGATGCCACATTTGAAGCATCACATGCTCAGGAACAAACCTTTGTATCAACTCCCCTTAGCTCTCTTCCTATGGCAGAAGCTCCCATCCAGTTTTTGCCTGCTCTGAGTTACCTTTATAAAGTATATGGTTTAACACTGGTTTTAAACTCTGCTTTGCTAACATGTAGGGACATAGAGATGTAGAGATGGCAGCAAAGCCTGACTTTCCCCAAGCTCAGGTATGTGCAAAGGTACCAGTCCAAAGTGATGTTACTGTTGAGGATGAAATCCAGGCTTTTCCTTGTTTTCTGAAAGACTTCAAAGTGCTAAGGGAGTACCCATGTTAGAACAGCCAGAATCAGCTATTATCCCTCTTGCCTAGTTTCACTCACATAGCTATTTCAAAAAGCCCTGAGGTGCTACATTGAAAGGAAAAAGTGTAACATTTTCTGAGAGGGGGGTGAAATATATGCACCTGGAGAGAGATCCTGAATGCAGGCCATTTGCATTGCCAAAGTCTGGGACTCATATTTGAGAGGGAATTGAGTTTATGCCTGTATTGGCTTTGATCTCATACTTGCCTGTTAGCTGTGTTTCAAAGGTCCTTTTGAATTACCTGAGCACTTGACTGATCATTTAACATATTGACAAAGTAACTAATTGGGACAATGACTGATAGAACTTTAAGGAAAACACAACAGGAAAGCAATGTCCCAGGATGCTTCAGAAAACTATCCATTATCAGCAGGTTGCTGTCTTCTTTGCTTCTGCAATCATCTAAGACATAACCTCCTGAAACTCACCAGATGTATTTTTTTAAAGGCAACTGTCAGATCACTGGCTCACAGGGTACTCTTACCTTACCCCTCCACTCCCTGAACCCAGACTTTGACTGGTAACTTATTGCTATTTCAGCTGAAGCAGAGAAGAAAGCCTTATGCAATTGAACGAACAGCTGCTGCCTTCCTAATAAGTCACTGCCATGGGTGGCTGTGGCCTCACCACATCACGTTCTCTCAGGAGGCACCTGAGAAAGGAGAAGCAATTGGAGAGAAACAGGAAGGTCACAAGCACATCAGTTTTTCTGTAAGATCACCAGCAGTATCCTTGTAAGAGGAGGAAAAGAGTGTATCAAAACCTGCTCTTGAGGTGCAGATTTCCCATATGGAAATATTTGGCCTTGGCAGTAAGTGTAGGCAAAGCTGCGTTGTTTTCAGCCCGGACAGAGACTGATAACAGGCACCCAGAGATCAAAGTGCACAGAAGAATCATTTTGGTATTGTGTCTAATTTTTATATTTCAAAGAGATCTCAGGAGGGGAATGGGCAAGGCTTCATTTTATCCTGAGGATCCATTCTTTCTCCTCCACATGCTGCAGCAGAAAGGGCTGGAGCGGGGCAGGAGCGGGGCCGGGACAGTGGCGGTCAGGGAGCTGGCAGGCAGTGGTGGATGCTGGAGGAGCAGCCAAGGTACGACTGCTCTCAGAGCACTTGTTTCTTGTGACACCAGGTACATCCATACACCAGCTCCAGCTCCTAAAGTACCTGTGACCGTTTGAGGCTGTGCCTTTAAGGAAGGGACACTCTGGCTGAATATCTTGTAAATACACTGTATTCTAAATGAATTTCATTGGTAGATCTGGTGGGAGTAAGGTCTTAAGTCCCGGGGGCAGCTGGAACTTTGAGCAGTTTCACTTCCTTCACTCAGCCTACTAGCTGACTCCTTCTGGGCTTCTGGCCAAATAACAGATAAGCATTAATAAGCTACTAACCCTCCTGTACTAGGCCCTCTGCTTTGTTAATTCCCCTATTCTCTTTCTAACCCTCTTTGGGGAAGGAGGGAGGTAGGGGGGTGAAGGGGGTACAGGGGGAAGCCCCTCTGTTGGGGGATCCTATTCCCGTTTTCTTTGCTGTATATTTCTGTAGATATTGTAAATTTTGTATATTTGTGTATATAAATTCCCTGTGATCATTGCTTTGTAAATAGAGCATTTTCCCTTACACTCCACAGGCTGAGTTGGCTGTGGCTATTTCTTCTTAGTGGGGGAGGAAAAGCTGGGCCTTTCCTTTCAACCCACCACACTATCAACAGCACTGGGGAGCAGGCTTCTGTCTCCCTAGAGCCCTGTTCCAGCAGAACTCCTGAGCTGTAAGTCTCTCTCAGGTTGCACCACAATGGCCACATTCCTGTCCTCTCCCTCGCCTCATGCCAGAGCAGTGACCGTGCTCTGTCCTCCTCAGCTGCTCCCATGCTGCTACTGCCTCCCATGCTTGGGGGCATCTTCTGCACTGGAGAGGCTGCACTTCAAATACTGGGTTCAGTTTTGTTGCCCTCACTACAAGAAGGACATTGAGGTGCTGGAGCAGGTCCAGAGAAGGGCAACAAAGCTGGTGAAAGGTCTGCACAACAGGGCTGGGGAGGAATGGCTGAGGGAACTGGGGTTGTTCAGCTTGGAGAAAAGGAGGTCTTCTCCATCTCTACAGCTGCCTGAAAGGAGGTTGTTAGTTAGGTGGTGGTTGGTCTCTTCTCCCAAATGACAGGGCAAGATGAAATGGCTTCAAGTTGTGCCTGGGGAGGTTTAGATTGGCTATCAGGAAAAATGCCTAGCACTGGAACAGCCCTTCAGACCCCTGTAGAAATCCTACACACCCCTAAAGACCCCTGCAGACACCTGCTGACCTCTGCTTCAAGGACAGGCTGAGGGGTGTTCAGCCTGGAGAGGGGAGAGCCCGGGGGAGACCTAATAACGACTTCCCAGTACCTGAAGGGTGCCTACAAGGATGGAGAGTATTTCTAAAGGCCTGCAGTGACAGGACAAGGCACAATGGCTTCAAACCAAAGAACAGCAGATTTAGATTGGATGTTAGGAACAAGTTCTTTACTATGAAGGAGCAGAACACTGGAATGTGTTGCCCAGGGAGGTGGTTGGGCCCCATCCCTGGAGATATTCAAGGTGAGGCTCAACAGGGCTCTGGGAAACTGGATCTAAGTGAGGATGTCCCTGCTTACTGCAGAGGAGGCTGAACTAGATGACTTTTGGAGGTGCTTTCCAACCCAAACCATTTTATGATTCTTTGAATTAATGAATTTTAAACCAATGTATTAAAATATTTTATTAACACCAAGACAAAACACTCAAAATTATCAGGTTTTAGAGAAACAAAAGCACAACACAGCAATAAATCTTGCCCATTCTGCAAAAGTTCTCACTGTAAACTGAGCCTGTGTATAGTCTGGTAGTCTTTCACAGAAGAATTACTTTAAACACCCATGGAGTTCTCTGACCCTAATGTGTAAACATCCTGTGTCAAACTCCTAAATGCTTCTATTAAGAAACCTTCTCTTTAGGTGGATGAATATTATCCAAATACAAGCTCTCACTTACTCAAACAACACAAGCAATGCATTTTCTTCACCAACCCTGGAAATTCTCCTCATCTGCTTTAGGATGACTAATTAAATTGTACTTATGAAAAGAGAATAGTCTCCCTACCTAGTCTTTTCTTGTCCAGATTAACCTGATAGCAAGAAGTCTCAAATCTTCCAAGTGTGAAAATGTTCATCAATGTAGGAGAAAAGTGAGCATCACAGGATCTCAATTACTTCTTTTTCTTCTTCTTCTTTTCGTCTGCTGCCATTTTTAACTTGACTTCTTCCACAGGAAGTGCTCCCAATTTCTTCTTTTTTGCATTTTTTACCTTTTCCTTGATGGATTCAATATCAATTTTTTTCTCAGTGGAGGCTACATTGTAAAAAAAAACAAAAAACAAACCCAACAAAGACAAGAGACATGAATTTTACTGCTTCTCAATTTTAAGTCTACAGGATGACTTCATATAAAAACACAGTAAGCCGCATCCTATGGCACTGATTCAGTCTCATTTTATGTTCACTAATATTTTATAAGCTATTTCAGTAATCATTTTTGTTGAAGCTAGTGTCATGCACAAAGCTCTCTCAGCAGAACTCAAAGAACACTCATATGAAAAAGCCTATACAACTGTACGTGAACAGATGCCACACACTGCACATGTATAAACTATTGCAACTCACTCCTCAGACCACAGGTGTACTCCTCCAAAATTAACAGATACACACTCCCTCAGACAGGAGGTTTTAACTCAGAAAAAAATAAATAAATATAATGTTTACCTTTCTTTGTTTTCACAACTGGCTTTTCCTTTGGTGGGATAAAAGCTTTCTGTCTTTCTTCTTGTCTTTTCTTGACTGCGTCTGCTTGCTTTGCCTTAAGTTACCGAAAAAAAGGTCAAGTATCAGCAGAGCAGAACAAATGGGACAAAGAAATGAATGAATTCCAAGTCAGCAGTCAAATGCTTTTTAACTGAACAGTGGGTTAGAACAAATTTACCTTTATCTCTTCCATGCGCTTTCGTTTCTTCTGTCGTTCTTTCAAGAAGTACTCACCACTTGCCAACTCTTTATCAACCTGTGTAAGGCAAGTACCAAGAAGATTTAGATCATTATGCATTACAAGCCAGATGTATAGCAGCAGGAAATCAGAACCTGACAGAAAAAGCCTCACAACCTCGTTAGCAAGAATGTGATTTCAAGTCATGCTGTATTTCTGCATAATCAAGTACAGTCTCAGCTGACCTGGCTTTCTGGCTGTGGAGGTGGGAACGGTGTGTACTCCTTCTTAGTATTCTTCTTCTTTGGCTCCTTGCGCTTTTTCAAGTTCTTCCGCTTGAACTTTGGCAAAAACCTTTCCCAACTTTGTGTCCTCAGTTCAGGGTCTTTTGATAATTCCCTTTTGATCATTAAAGTCTTCAGGAAGTGGTTTTGGAATGTCACAAAGATTGAAAAAACATAGTATTATTGTAGTAGCCAAGAGCTCCAAACTACCAAGTTTTCTCACAGTGAGTACACTGTGTGTGAACCTTCCACCTCTCAGTTCAGTAAGGGTAGAGTGATACGATTAGCAACAGCAGAATCAGAAAGACACATCTCAAAATGAGGACAGAATGCACTGGAGTAGGTGCCTCAGCTCTAATGAGCAGGTATCAAGCAAACAATCAAAGGGAGGAAAGTTTATATATGCTTTTCCTTTTGTTGTTTTCTCAGGTACTTTTAATATTATGCCAATATGTCCTGGTAAAATGAAGGATAGCAAAGTCAGTCAGGTTTCTTTTCTTTTTAAAGGCACACTACATAAATTCTCAAAGATATATATAGAGAAAAATAATAGCATTTCCTTGTAAACAAAGATGCACGGTGGGCCACACTAACCTTAATGTTATATATGGGATGTATGTTCTTCATTGTGTCCAGAACAACTTTTCTAACCTGTATTTAATGGAAAAGAACAGAAGCCTCAGCAAGTAGTTCATATTCTAATTGATTAAAATAGCAGGTATACTATCTTGCTTCCTCTCCCTGCCCCTGTTCCCAAAAGTAGGTAGATTTAACAAGCTAACATACATGGTTAACTGGAAGGCAAAGCACTTCAGAAATAGCAATACTGTTGTCAGG
This sequence comes from Dryobates pubescens, assembly GCF_014839835.1. Lineage (NCBI taxonomy): Eukaryota > Metazoa > Chordata > Aves > Piciformes > Picidae > Dryobates > Dryobates pubescens. The sequence goes on from NC_071638.1 coordinate 12,578,174, forward strand.
TGTCCAGGACGCTCCAGCACATCCTACAAACTTTACTTCTGTTACCATGGATTTCATGGTGTCATGAGAAACTTGCTTTTGACAAGCACTCTTCTACTGTTTTCAAAGGTTATGTATCATTAACTCTACGCTTCCAAGACAAAAAGATCTCAGAGTATAAGCAAAATTTAGCAGTTAAGATGCTAAGACTATATTAATGTGGCTCATTAATACATAGCTGAAAAATCAGTGAGACATCCTAGAGGGTGCCAGTTTTCCTCTCACCTGCCTTTGAGCTGGCCACAGAAGTATGCTACACAAATGGTGGCTCACCTGCCTTCCCTTACCTCTTTTAGCCCACTAAAGGGACCAAGAGCTGAAACAGTGTTGCCTTGCACCATAATGTAACAGTTTGTTAACAGTTCCAGGGCCTACACAAAAAATAAAACAAAAAGGAAATTAAGTAAGTGCAAAGACCAGACACAATTTGGGTCTAAATTGTATGGTTACTACAGCTATTGGAAATACCTTCAGAGTAGATCCTTTTGGCCCAAGAAGTCGTCCTCTTCTTTTTATAAAAGTCTCTTTCTTCCTCACCAGAGAGCCTATTTTAATGATGTCACATGCAACATCATCTTGAAGGATACGAACTGCCTAAAGAGAGACAAGAAGCAGGCAATTATCATCTGACCACAGATGTATTATTCAGAAGAGTCAAGACAATACGTCGGTTTATTCTTCTCATTTGGCTTTCAGATACATTTGCTTTAATATATATTTTATTATTCCTGACTCAAAAATTAACACTTTGAAAACAAACCCTTTTCTAAGTATTATGACAGATTTAACACAGACCTGTTCAAATGGAACGCTTCTTGCCAGAAGTTTTATCAAATCTCTAGCCCTGATGATGGCATAGGGATCAAAAGTCTTCTTAGTTGTAGCAACAGTCATGCTTCCTTCAATTAGATCCAGTGTTGCATTCACATACTGCATTATTTGAAAAGAAACAGCGAATCAGTCTCTAAAGAGAGAATTCATCTTTGGCAGTAAGTTAACAAAGTACACTACACAGGATCGTAGGATGTTAAGGGTTGGAAGGGATCTTTGAAGATCATCGAGTCCAACCCCCCTGCCAGAGCAGGACCATAGAATCTAGCACAGGTCACACAGGAATGCATCCAGATGGGTCTTGAAAGTCTCCAGAGAAGGAGACTCCACAACCTTTCTGGGCAGCCTGTTCCAGTGCTCACAGTGAAGAAGTTCCTCCTCATGTTGAGGTGGAGCCTCCTGTGCTGTAGTTTTAATCCCTTGCCCCTTGTCCTATCCCAGGGGGCAACTGAGCAGAGCCTGTCCCCTCCCTCTTGACACCCAGCCCTCAGATATTCATAAACATTTATTGAATACCCTCTCAGTCTTCTCTCCTCCAGACTAAGCAGCCCCACAGCTCTCAGCCTTTCCTCACAGGGCACACGCTCCACTCCCTTAATCATCCTGGTAGCTCTCCAGCAGATCTTTGTCCCTCTTGAACTGGGGAGCCCAAAACTGGATGCAATATTCCAGGTGAATATACATTCTATGTATACTGAATCCAGAACCATGTTGCAAAATTCCCTAATGACTGTCAGCTTAAGGAAATTCACACATACAGACACACATTAAAAAACCTGAATGTAGGTGTCACAAGGCCCAAAACACTACCTCCCTCATATCTCTGAATTCAGACACAACACAGTTGTCAGTGTCTGGATGACAGGACACTTCCTCCCACAGAGAGCAAAATGACAAGGGCAATACCAGTGCAAGTACGGTAAAAATATACACAAATGCAGTATCAGAAAAGCAACTCACACTATTTTCATAAGCTTAAGACCTCTGTCTTTTAAAAGAGAAAGCATAGTACCACAATTAGAAAGTATCCATACATGCTCACTCAAAGCTTTCTGGACAAGTGGCCAGCAGTCTTTCAAGTATGCTTCTCTATACTTTGGGAATAAAGTTGCAAAACTGCTTTCTTCCAGCAGGCCTTTTGGATTATCTTCTCTTGTAAAGGGTGGCTCTTTCCATCCATCTGGCACAGTGAGAAGTTCAGATTCATCAACTGTTATAGATTAAAAAAAAAATACAGGTATGTATTTTCCTTCTTTCATCAGTGACTACTACATGTCTTCTTCATATAACTACAGAAGATACAATAAGTAAAAGCGGAGATGCAAATTCTTGTGTAATAGCTGTGTGTTTCACATCTCTTTTCACCTTAGTTACCGCTTTATTTTAAAATAAACAATGAAACAAATGAATCCACAAGTGAGCTGGACGCTGTGGAAAGGAAACAAGAACCAGGCACCGGCTGAGGCGAGCAACGAGTGCGCTGCTGGGACGGATGCCGAGCAAGGAGGCACCACCACTGCGCATCCCTCCCACCCCACAGCCGCCTCTATCCCAACCAGCGCCACAGACCGGCCAGCAGACCGCCTTCCCCACGCCGCCTATCCGCTTACACGCAATCGCGGCCAAGCCCCTTAGCCCCCGGTTGTTTTTTAACACAGGGGAGACAGCCCCGCTGCCGGGATGGGGCAGCACACCCAAGGCCACGGGTGGGACTCCCAGCCCAGCCCAAGGGCTTCCGGCGAGCCGGCTGCCAACCCTGCACTAGACCCTTTCATCCCCTCCCCACCTGCCGCCGCTTTCTTTTTGTTTCTCTGTTTTCCTTTCGCCTTCGTCCCGGCCTCGGCCCCTGCAGGAAGCTCCGCCATGCCAGCCCGCACGCCGCTCCCCCTGACCCGGCGCCGGAAGGGGCCGTGCCGGGCCGGGGGACGCCGGGAGAGGCCGTGCCGGCTGGAGGGGCGCCCCAGGGAGCGGGCGGGGCGGTAGCGGAGAGCGGCGTTACCATTGGTATTCAGAACAGGCGTTTTCCTGCTGGGTTGGCCTTCCCTGGGAGCAAAGAAGTGATAACAAATCCGATGCGAGCAGCAGGGGTTGGTTGCTGTGCTGTGCGGCCAGGGGCGGTGATGTCAGACTGAAATGTGTCACTGCTGCTCGTGAACGCAGAAAATCCTTACAGCGCTCCATCAGGGTCACTGTCTCAAGGCGTGTCTGCTGGTGGGTGACAGTGACTCTTGGGAACACGGCATGGTCAGTCTCCAGCTGACAGGGTTTGGTGGGTGGTTACGCGGCAGGAAACTTCACCACCCGGGGGTAGCTCTAGCCCCTGATGCACTCTGTGCCTCTGCTCCGATTATATGCATCGACTCTTAAGAAACGTAATGCGGTGAGAGGTGAGAGGCGTGTACCAAGTGTCTTCTTTCTTTCCTTCTTCGTTTCTTACAGCAGTGTTACCACAGTATCACAGTATATTAGAGGTTGGAAGGGAACTCGGAGATCATCGGGTCCAATCCCCTACCAAAGCAGGATCACCCAGGGTAGTCCACACAGGAATGCATCCAGGTGGGTTTGGAAAGTCTCCAGAGAAGGAGACTCCACAACCTCCCTGGGCAGCCTGCACCAGTACTCTGTCACCCTCCACTGTAATGAAGTTTCTGCTCATGTTGAGGTGAAACCTTTTGTGTTCAAGTATATATCCACTATTCCTTGTCTTATTGCTGTGCACCACTGAACAGAGCTTGGACCCCTTCACTTGACACCCACCTCTCAGATATTTATAGACATTGATCAGATCCCCTTTCAGTCTTCTCAAGACTAAGCAGCCCCAGAGATCTCAGTCTCTCTTCATTAGTGAAGATGCTCAAGTCCCCTAATCATCCTCGTGGCTCTCTGTTGGATTCTCTTAAGCTTTGAATTTCCTGTTTCTATTACACAACATAAAGGAAAAAGGAAGCAGCATCATCAAAATGTACACTGAAGTACGTTGATAAGTACTTGAAGTACTTCAGGGCTTGTAACTAAAGATCCTGATGAGACCTAATTATTCATTCAAATGGCATAATGTAAGATTCTCTGGAGGATGTTCTGTAACCTCCTCCTTCCTGTACCTGTAACTGAGCATTTTCTTCAGTAAAAATGCAAGGATGTGCCTTCTTCACACTCTTTTATGGGAACCATGAAAAGCCAATAGAGTGAAGAGCTGAAAGAGACCTTTAAGAGCAAGAACACCTGAATCTGAATCAGGACAGTGTTGTCCTTGGCAGATGTTCACCTGGCCCATTCATAAAAGGCTGCACTCTAGGGGGCTTAATTACCATCATGATCAGTAAGATATTCATATCATCTGATCTACACCTCAGTAAAACATTAAATAAATAAATAAATAAATAAATAAATAAATAAGGTATTTGACAACACCGCTCCCCGCCCCACCCTGACTTTTCTTTCAACCTCACTGCTGTCTTTCATAGCCTGCTCTATCTCCCACAACGAACAGGACCCCCTTCCACATGAAAGTCAGCTGTCGAGTTGATGCATGGTTTTAGCCATTTATTTTAATTTCTATCTGTCCACATCCTCCGAACAGGGAGGCTGCTTTGGGAGCACTTTCAAGTGTGCAAAGGACAGAGAGGGCTGGGAGGAGCTTGGCGGGTTGCGCTACCTCCGCCCTGAAATGGCGCATCGAGTATTCACCTTCTGCTCTGAGGACAAAAGGGAGGGGAAAAAAGCGGGAAGGGGAGTACGTGAGACCCCGCAGCACAGGGGTCTGCTGCGTCCCACAGGCCAGGGGGGTGGTTGGTTATCCGTCATCGACTCCACTAGATGGCAGCGGCTGCTGCGCTCAGTGGAACACCCCAACCGGAGCCGCTGCCTGCCCTGTGATTTCTGCCAGACGGAGAAGACAGGGAGAAGGTGGAGAGAGATGGAAGCGGTGGGGAGCGTGCTCCCTTCTGCCCATGCAACCCAGCCTTGCGTCGAGAGGCTGGGGTCCTGCCCCTGCCTCACCTGGCACCGGGCTCTGGATGTTGTACGCAACTGACAGGAAGCTGCAGTGTCACTGGGCGAGCGCAGGAGACAATTGTGCTTCTCGCTTGAGTGCCGAAGTCTCCTGGAGCTGCTTGTTGCGCTGGCATCCCGCAGCACTGCGCAGGCTGAGAGCACAGGACGGGCGGGCTGCCCGCCTGTAGGCACCTGGTGGATGCGAAGGCAGGGGTAGGGGGCTCAACGGGGCGTTTCTCCTCGGAGAGGTAGTGCATGAAGTGCACAGTGCATGTCTCACCTGAAAACTAGACAGGAGTTGTGGAAACACAGCCAAGACGATTTGGGAAGAATGACAGACTAAGTAACTAATTTTAGTTCAGCACTTGTTTGTAGCCCAACTCCCCCTGGGAGTATTGTGCAACCCACCAGAAAATCACAGGGGTATCACATAGTATCACAGTATACTAGAAGGGACCTCCAGAGATCATCGAGTCCAATCCCTGTGCCACAGCAGGATCACACAGGGTAGTCCACACAGGAATACATCCAGGTGGGTTTTGACTCCACAACCTCCCTGGGCAGCATGTTCCAGTGCTCCATCACCCTCACTGTAAAGAAGTTTCTCCTCATGTTGAGGTGCAGTCTTCTATATTCAAGCTTGTACCTGTTGTTCCTTGTCTAATTATTGCTGTGCACCACTGAAAAGGGCTTGGTCCCCTCCACTTGACACCCACACCCTCAGATACTGATTCCAGACTAAACAGCCCCAGGGCTCTCAGTCTTTCTTCATAGGGGAGATGCTCAAGTCCCCTAATCATCCTCATGGCTCTCTGTTGGATTCTCTCCAGCAGTTCTCTGTCTTTCTTGAACTGGGGAGCCCAGAACTGGAGTAGGCCATGGAGGGGATGTGCTGGCAGCACTTGGCAGTGGTAATGAACTTCCCTGACTAGGATGTGAGGGGACAGGTAGAGAGGCTGTAGGCCATAGAACCTCCAGAGCACAAACACAAATTATAGGCTGAAGCAAGTGGGAAGAGAGAGCCCAAGGGAGAGGTGCAGTCAAAAAAATGGGGTGAAACTCTTTTCAGTGGTGCTCAGAGATATCTAAGGGGTGACAGGCACAAACTGAAATGCAGAAAGTTCCTTCTGAACATCAGGAAATCTTCTTTACTTTGAGGGTGGCAAAGTACTGGAACAGGTTGCCCAGAGAGGTTGTGGAGTCTCCTTCTCTGCAGCTGTTCAAATCCCATCTGGATGTGATCCTGTGCAAACTGGTCTAGGTGAATCTGCTTTAGCCAAGGGGTTGGACTAGATGATCTCCAGAGGTTCCTTCCAAACCCTGCCATTCTATGATTTGGTGAGCCTGCAGACTTCTCAGGCCCACCCTGGGCATACATCTCATGCCTGGCAGCGGCAGTGACACATCATTCATGTGCCACTCCTCTCCTGCACCTCAGCTCCTGCACCAGGTGCCACTGCACGAGGATCACCAAACCCTTCAGGCCTCTGTATTGGAGAAAGCAAGAAGTGCCCAGAAGAAGGAGGCAAGAGACTGACACCTTGTAACACCTGACTTCTTTGATTCAAAGAATAGGTAGCCCTTCCTAGTGCAGTGCCATGCTGAGGTGTACCTTTGCCCACCAGAGAGACATCCACTAAAAATACAGACTTGGAAAATGTGATTCGGGGAAGTCCCTCACATCCCTTCCTGTCTTGATTCTTTGGAAGCAGTGATTTCTCATCTTTCCTCTTACCATGGGACCTGTGGTCTTCCCTAATTCCTTTCAGGGACTGGATGTTCCCACAGACACACTCTGCTTCTCCAAGCAGCCTTCTCATGCTCCAGACAACAGCATGTTTATATCCTTTTTGTTAGTCACCACTCATCTGTCAGGGTTAGGAGGGTAAGGTCAGCTGTCTGGGGGGTACAGTGGCAGCTGAGGGAATGGGAGACTGAAGGCTGGTGCCTGGGTGACTCCATCTGTGCTGTTCTGTGATAAGGAAGCTGTGGCCTCACAGGAGCAAGGTTCCCCATATGCTGCTTGGCAGTTGAGTTTCTCAGCAGGAAGGGCAGCATGAGTACCAGCACAGTGATAGTGCACAGATAGCGCCTGGCTGGTGGGACACGACACTGCTGGAATTCTTGCCAGTCCTTGAGGTCTGTCTGCCCTCCCAGCTCTGCCAGCACCGAAAGGGCAATGTGTTTTCTGAAAGCAGATTTCTCTGGCAGCATGTACTGTCTTCTCCCCAGTATAGGACAAAAGATCCAGGTGCAAAGGGCTCCTTTGAAGACCTTTGAATAGACCCCAGCCTAGCAAGACCCCTACAGCTGGTGAACCCATTGCTGGGCTTTGGGGGAAACCTGGGTCAGCCCTGTGCACATGTGTATGTGCAAGCTTTGTTTCCTGTTAAAAACAAAACAAATGAATGAAACAGCACAAGCCACACAGCCTCTCCTACATGTGTTTCAGGCTCTGTGATATGAAGGGCAGAGCACTGCTGTTAGAATGAAGGTGCCTCTTTACTATGCAGCAAAGTAATTACTTCCCAGTCAGTAGACAGGGCTCCAGCCACTTGGCACTTTCTTGTGTGCCATTTTCCAATCCAAAAGAGCAACTTGGGATTTTGTGATAATTCAAGCAATCAGATGAGCTCATGCACATGGCATTTGCTCACTGGAAATGCCACACAGATCTCATTCAGCTTCAGCACTCCTAAATCCATGTGACACTTTTATCTATTTATAAACTTTTAACAGCAGGTTATGATTGTTATGCAAGCCATTTTCCAGGGATTAGTAAGCAGCTTGTGTTGATGGTAAGAAGGGCCACTAACTGCTCTGGGACAGTAATTAATCTGTAGTAAATGCTCATCATCTGGATCATTTCTCTGTAATTAAATAATCAATACTGCCTTTTGATTCGAATATCTTGGCCTAGGGTGTTCTTAATTATTTTATTTTGCAAGGCAGGAAACAGCCACACAGGCAAGGGAGAGCTTCTCCTGGTGTGCCTGGCTCTTTAATTATCATCTATTTCATTAAAAAACCCTATCAAGTGATCAAAATGTAGTTCAAAGTGGCCACCAAACCCTATTTATTTAGCTCAATGGAATAAAAACTAATCACAAATGTGTTTTCCTTTTTCTATTAATATAGAGTTCTTTTAGTATTGGAACAAAATTATGTCTTTGAGTGCCCCATCAAAGGCAGAATTAAAATAACCAAACAGAAGCTTCCCTGCCCAGCCACCTCCAGAAAAGTCCCTTGTGATTCATTCCCCATCTGGCTCACATGACCTCTGTGCCCTCGGGTGGATGGGGTTGCGTCCGTCATTTCTTTTGCCCCTCTCTCCTTTCCTCCCCCTTTCTCTCTCTGGGCAGTATTGTAAGTGATTTCTCTGGGTTTGTTTCGTTCTCATCTGTGCTGTCGAATCCAGTGATCTGCTGAATTGCCCATCACAAAATCAGGCAAGGACCACACAAGGGTGGTGCTCGCTGTCTTTGCCATGGAGAGCTGGGGAAATGCCCAAGCAGGCAGAGTTCATCCTAGGTGAGACGAGGTGAGTGGGAGTTGAAAACATGAATTTCAAAAAAAGAAAAGAAAAAGACTTGCTGTATCATCACAGGATTATATGGTAATTCCCATCCTTTTGGGCTATCTTTTTGCCAGATAATAAAATATGCATCTTAGCACAAGGACATGATGGATGAATAACAACTCGCCTTCGTTGTTAGTGTGGTTAACCCTGAGGGAAGAAAAGCAAAGCACGCAGTCATCTATTCATATTTCAAGATTGGAAAGATAGGAGGAGGATTTTGCAAGAAATGGAGAGGAATATCACTGGGCCAATAGTAAGACTTTCAGATGTAGCTACCATGAGGCCACTTGTGAAGTGATACATGAAAATGAAGAGAGATCAGTTGCCGTCAGAAATTCAGCTCAGCTAAAGGGTAACTGAGTTTGGGAGTGCAAAGGTTTCCCTTTGAAAGACAGCAAAGAGAAGAGCACATGCTGAATTCTAAGAGGAACGAGGAGCTGGAAAATGATAAGACTGCAAACCATAAAAATATATGAAAGGGCTAGCTGAAAAAGCAAAGCAAAGATATTTTGTGGCAGAGGAAAGAGCCCAGGATAAGAAGAAAGAACCAATGGGTAAAAAACTGAGTAGCTTTGTCTAAGGAAAGACTTTCTTGCATTAAAATTGCTGTTAATTTGGGGATAAGAAAGGGATGAGAGGCAACTGTGAAAGGAATTTAGTGTCGTTATGAAATCAAAGCAGCAGGTTTGGATCAAAAGGTCTTTGGAGCAAGGGATGTGCCTAATCATGCATTCATACAGCAACTGAGAGAATGAAGCTTTTGTCTTGACTTGAGCCTCTGGGAGTTGTCAGAAAACAAACATCATGGCACGCTGTGCCAGGACCTCTGAGATATACACAGGAGGATGAAAAAATGGTGGGGGGGAATGCAAGTGCTGGTCAGGGATAGGTGCATTGGAAGCCAGGGAGAAGGAAGGCAGGGCTCTAAGGAAGGTGGTGGGAGGAAATGCCTAGATCAGAATATTGGTCCAAAGCCTCAGAGGGGAAGAGTCGAACAGTGATTAGGAAGCGATCACTCCTGTCTGCTTTAGACAGTCCCCCACACAGTGTGGAGAGCAATCACATGTTCCCAAAGGCCCAGCAGGGAGGGCTAACAGGTTTCTCCATCTGTCTCAGGATCCCTCCTATTTAGGTAATGCCTAATGCAGGCTGTGTCTGCCAGGGCGGAGCGGATCTAATGACTCTCAGCTCCCCAAAGGAGGTGGTATCCCTCATCACTCATGGATAGCTGTGGCAGGAGAATGCCCCATGGGAAATGGGTGCCTGGAAGCTCAGGTCTGTAGCAGCGCTGCAGGGTCCTCTTTGCTAGAGCCTCTCCCAGCCCCTCTGCACTGGGTGCCTGTGGAGCTGTGGGGAAAGGGGCAGATTCTGATATAGTCCCATGCCACGGCTCTGCCAGAGCAGCAGAATGGGATCTGCTGTGCTGTTCTCTGTATATATGCAAAGGGCAGACTGTTTCTCAAAGTCAAACAGCATCACCAGGCTTTTGATTTCATTATTTTTTTAAAACCACACCTGAGCAACGAGAGTTTGAGCACAGCTTTCCTTAAGGAATTCACAACAGTGGTCATGTGTGTTACTCTGAACCACACACATACAACGCTCCCTCGGTCTATTTTTCTCCTGTACTAGAATCCGGGTGTTATTATGCAGATTTCCACTATAGCAATGTTACAGCAGAATAAATAGCTCTGCTATAGATGAAGGGGAATCCTATTACATCTTCAGTAACTCTCAGTAAGCATCATCGCTATTATACCAATTGCAGGGACAGAAAACAATTTTTAATTAAAAATATTTATAGCAAGCATAATACCAACTGCCAGTTTCCCTACCCAGTGAATGCATTTTGCAGCTGGTACTAATTCTCTCCTTTTTTCTCCACGAGGTTAGCCAGTATCAGCTGTTCATTAAGCAGAGGACATTTCAGGAATATCCACATTATACGCTGTAACTAACTAAGAAGTTCTTCCTTTGACAGATTTTAGGAAATGGAGATTGCTTTGCTATGTTATTCTGGGACTTCATAATAGAAAGGTCATTTTCCAGTGATCTGAGTAGGCTGCATCATCAGTGTTATTCAAATCAATCCTACAAACTGCTTCCCAGCAGATAAGAACATTTTAATTAGTGATATATCTTTTGTCTTCTATCTGCAGTGGAAAAGTGGGGGGGGAGGAGGAAGAAATTGATTTCAGCATGCCCTTTATTTTACTGGCAGAGCAGCATAATCAGAAGGTGTCAGCAAAACCACAGGCAAATTAATTTTGAGATACAGAGCTTTATACAGACAACCATGCAACTGTTCCTCATGCTGAGTCTAGCTGGGCTGCACGGGCGTGCGTGCGTGTTGCTGCTGATGGCACCAGGCCCTGCATGGGGCAAAGTCTGATAAGGCTTTCTTGGACAAAGGGCACAACAGCAATCAGCTGGCTCACCTTGAAACATTCACACACTTTCTGTGCCAGAGAGCATGTAAGACCTCAGTTTTGGTCCTAGTTAGATGCACGTATCAGTAAATGTGCTTTTGTGCAGCCATAGGTGAGCGCCAGCTGGCTCTAGGAGTGCAAAGTGCTGGGGCTGCGTCTGTAACTCATGCTCAGAGGAAACCAACAGGCAGAGGATATGGCACAGAGAAGCCCTGTTCCTATCTATATCCTTTCCTCTTACCTCTGTCTGAAATCCAGAGCTGGAACAGTGTCTTTACCAGTTTTGTGCCCACAGGAAGCTCTATCCCCACAAACACAGAGATTCAGAGGTGGCATTTTGTCCCTGGTTCACATTCATGCATCTGAGAGCAGCAGCACAGTCAGCAAGGAAATCCCTCTTTGATTTATCATAGCAGGAGCTGGAAACTGCAAACCAGGCAGCTCATCATAACCTGGCTCGTGACTTGCTGAATCCCATATGGTTATTGTTTATCACTTTCAAATACCAGCAGCCAGTTTCAAACCCCTGAATTTAGCAAACCATATTTCATAATTGTGAAGATCAAACCCCATTTGAATCTGTGACGGTGTTTACAACATGCTTGTCCTTCTAACTGGCAGCAGATTTTACAGCAAAATCCCCTAACCCAAATCTCCTATGGCAAAGGAGTCCAGGGGGACTCAGCTGGAAAGACAAACCGTATGAAATGGTGGAGTGGGGCATCTGTGAGTGGAGCAGAGCCTGTCCCAGGTGGTGGTTCAGAACAAGAGTTTAATATGAAGAGGTGGCTTTGAGTCACTCCAGCAGGAGCTTGCCTCCTTCCACTGCCTGCAGCCTGACCTGTGAGGAGCACCTTTTGTCTCTTAATCAGCCTTTGTGAATATTCTGCTTTAATCCATCTTTAAAGCTTGCAAAAGCTTTGTTTTGGCTGTTACCTTCAGTATTTCATGGAGGTGAGCAGTACACATCTGAGTGATGTGCTATTTGTTTTCTAGTGGTAGCAAGCAGTTGCATTGAAAAGAATGACTCCTGGCAACCCTCTAGGAAGGTGTTATCTGACCAAATGGAGCAGCAGAGCATGAAGCATTTCTTCTCATCTTTTTTCTCAGCTATCCATGACACAGCATATGGAAAACCAAGCTATTATTGCTCCCAAGTGTTTTGTCTGGGTTTAAATAGATTTTGTAGGTTGCATAATAGTGAGTTTGTGCCAGCCTTGACAAAGGGGAATCAGACAGTGTCATCAACTCTAGACTCAAGGACATGGGTGTCCAATACCAGAGCCCCTACCAAGCTTGACCAACCACTTCCCTTGCCTAAACTGTAGATTTTCAAGGGCAGGATCTTTCCTAAGTATGTGTTTATACAGGAGGACTATTTGAGATGTTCTTGAGCAATTTGAGATGATAATTTGATCTTTTGCAGCTGTCAAGAGGATGGCAACAGTCTCTTTTTAGTAGTGTCCAGTGATAGGACAAGGGGTAATGGGTACAAACTAGAGCACAGGACTTTTCACTTGAACCTAAGGAAAAAAAATCTTTAAGGGTGTTGGAGCACTGGAACAGGCTGCCCTGAGAAGCTGCAGAATATCCTTCCATGGAAACTTTCAAAACCCACCTTGGCATGTTCCTGATCTAGGTGAGCCTGCTTTAGAAGGGTGGTTGGACTCCAGAATCTCCTTCTAACCACTATCTGGCAAGTCCTGCCTGACTAACTTAGTGACTTTCTGCAATGGAATGACTACATCAGTGGACAAGGGAGGTGTCATCCATCAATGGCATTGTTAAGGGGACAGAGTGCCTGCTCAGCAAGTTCACTGATGGTACCAAACTGGGAGGCTTGGCTGATAGGCTTGAAGGCTGTGTGGCCATTCAGAGACTTGGACAGACTGAGAGCTGGGAAGTGAGGAACCTAATGAGGTTCAACAAGGATAAGTGCAGAATCCTGCATCTGGGAAGGAATAATAAACTGCAGCAGTACAGGCTGGGAGGTGATCTGCTGGAGAGCAGTCCTGTGGAAAAGGACCTGGAAATCCTGGTGGACAGCAAGTTCTGCATGGGACAGCAATATGCCCTTGTGGCCAAGACCTGTCTGGATGTGTTCCCATGCAACCTGCAATAGATTCTATGGTCCTGCTCTAGCAGGGGGGTTGGACTTGATGATCTCCAGAGGTCCTTCCAACCCCTAACATCCTATGAGCCTGTGATTCCTGCAAGGCATTTGAAACAGTCCCCTAGCACAGGCTTATTTCTAAGTTGTGCATTTGATAGGTGAACTGTTTGGTGGATAAGGTATTGGCTGGATGGTAGTGGTCAACAGTTTGATGTCCAGATTGAGATGGGTGGCAAGTGGTGTCTCTCAGGGGTCCGCACTGGGACAAGTGCTGTTTAATACCTTCATCAATGATATAGACAGTGGGATCGAGTGCCTCTTCAGCAAGTTTGCAGATGGCACCAAGATGAGTGGTGTGGTCAATATGCCAGAGGGACAGGATGTTATCCAGGGAGATCCGGACAAACTGGAGAAGTGAGCACAGGTGATTCAGGTGACCCTCATGAGATTAAACAAGGCCAAATCATAGGATCATAACATGTTAGGGGTTGGAGATCTTTGAAGATCACTGAGTCCAACCCCTGTGCCAGAGCAGGACCATAGAATCTAGCACAGGTCACACAGGAACACATCCAGATGGGTCTTGAAAGTCTCCAGAGAAGGAGCTTCCACAACCTCTCTGGACAGCCTGTTCCAGTGCTCTGTGACCCTCCCAGTGAAAAAGTTCCTCCTCATGTTGAGGAGCTTGGCCTCTCCCTCTTGACCCCCAGCCCTGAGATATTTATAAACGTTTATTAAATTCCCTCTCAGTCTTCTCCTCTCCAGACTAAAAAGCCCCAGGGCTCTCAGCATCTCCTCATAGGGCACATCCAGTCCCTCAGTCATCCTGGTGTTGTCTGCTGGTATCCAGGGAAAAAAGTCACCCTTGCAGAACTTTTTTTTGTTGTTGTTAAAACTTGTTATCTTGATCTAAAAAGCAGAGATTCTCCTGCCAAGCAAAATGATAATGATGGAAAGATTTCATTGTAACAGCCACCATTGTGATTTATTTTATTAAGCATTGAAGGGTTTGTTCTTTTTGCATAGAGGCAAAGCAAAGCATGAACTGCAGTTGTACATTATGAAAGATTTATGGAAAATAAAGTTATTTCAGAATCCCTTTCTTTCATCATCACCTCCCCTATCTCACCATATCTGCCCCTTCCGCCCTGCCTCCTCCCCCCTTCCATTTCCCCCCTTTTTTGCCTCAAATCCCAGAGCACCTGGGCTCTGTTTGAGTGTCCTCCCACCCCAGGTGTGGCTACTTTGCCCTCCCCACCCACTCCCCTTTTTAATCCCCTCCAGGAAAGGCAGAAGCCCCAAGCTGAGCCCATCTGGGCTGAGGGATCCTCCTCTCATCACTGGTGAGTCCTTGTGGTGCACACTGGGTGATGGTGGTGGTGACAACAAAGGCCGGGGGGCCTGGTGGCCCCCCGGTTAGGTAGGAAGAACATTGATTGCCACTCCAATATCATCCATGGGTACTGGCTGGGCCTCCTTACTGGTGCTGAGCTCCTCTGTGTGGTATCTTGGCTGTTTGACAATCTTGCCTCTGGCTCTGGGATGGGTGCAAGAATGGTGGTGGTGGAGCAGCAGGAGCTGTTTAGGCAGGGTGGAGGATGGTGTAGAGGCAGCAGGGGCTGCTTTGGGAAGATGAAGTGGGGGTGTGTGTGGGGAAGGGAGCAGGAACTGCTTTGAGAAGAAGAAGCAGGGGTGGGGAGCAGGTCTTGTTGCTCCTCCTTGTTTCCCTGCACCTTGGGCTAGGGCAGGCCAAGGCAGTGGTGGAGCCTCCCTTCCTTGGAGGGATTGAAAAGCCATGGAGATGTGGTGCCAAGGAACAAGGGTTTAGTGGGGACCTGGCCTTTTCTTGCTCCTCATACTCTGATTATTTTGCAGTCATCCACAAGGACACCCAATTTTGTCATGCAAACACAACAAAATCACTCTGCATCCCCAAACAACCCAAGAGTTCAAGCTTTCACTTCAAAGCAGTATCAAAAGCCAGTAACTAGAATGCAAACCTACTACTTTTGTCCTGGCTGAGGGGATTATGCAGGTGCCAAACAAGATTACCTTTGCTGTTGTAGAAACCTGGAAAGAAACACTGCTTTAGCCTTCTAATGACATTTTTACACGTGCCTAAGAATTGGCTACCGAGTTTGTTATGGGAAAGCAATTGGATTTTAAAGAAGTTCAATCAACTGATGTGGCAAAGAAGTTTTTTAGTGCTTCTTAGGTAGTCCCACTGGAAAACATTTGAAAATCAAAGGTGATTCAAGATGGTATCCTAAATGTCCCTACTCTGCTAATTGCTGCAACCTCATACTTGAGGAAAACTTCTAGGGCTATTGTGTCATGGCAGAAGAGCCACACGTCCTGGACTGCATCAAAGGAAGTGTGGCCCACAGATCAATAGAGGTGCCTGAGAACTGGAGGGAAGACATTGTCATTCTAGTCTTCACATTGGGCAAGAAGCAAGATGCAGGAAACTACAGGCCAGTAAGCCTCACCGCCATCTCTGGAAAGATGATCTGGCTGTCATCTCAAAACATGTGGAGGAAATGAAGGTTATCAGAAGTAGTCAACATGGATTCACTGAGGGAAGAAGTTCTTCACCATAAGGGTTTTGAGACACTAGGTTTCCCAAAGAGGTGGTGGAAGCCTCATCCCTGAATGTTTTTCAGGTGAGGTTGGGCAACATGATCTAGTGTGAGGTGTCATTGCCCATGGCAGGGGAGTTGGAACTTGATGACCCTTGAGGTGCCTTCCAACCCTGAGAATTCTATGATTCTATGGCTGATTAATCTGATAGCCTTCTATGAGGGCATGACTGAACTGATAAATGAGAGGAGGGCAGTGGATGTTGTCTACCTTATCTTCAGCAAAGCTTTCAACAGCATCCTCACAGGCAAGCTAGGTTACATGAATGGACAGTGAGGTGGAATGAAAACTAGCTGCAAGATGGAGCTCAGGATGGTTGTGGTCAGCAGCACGATAACTGTTTGGAGGTCTGCAATTTGGGGCTCCTGGTGGACAACATGATGGGCATGAGCCAGAAATGTGCCCCTGTGGCAAAGAAGGCCCAATGGCATCCTGGGGTCCATCAAGAAGAGTGTGGCCAGCAGGTCAAGGCCTCATCTAGAGTATTGTGTCCCATTCTGGGCTCCCTGGTTTATGAAGAACATGGAACTGCTTAAGAAGTTACAGCAAAGGGCTACAAAGATCATTAGGGGACTAGAGCATCTGTCTTGTAAAGAAATGCTGAGGGACTTGGAGCTTTTTAGCCTAGAGAAAATTGAGGGGGCATCTTATCAATGCTTATAAATGCAGGGTGGGGGGCAGGAGGCTGGGTCCAGGGTTTTTTCAGTAGTGCCCAGTGACAGGACAAGAAGTAATGGACCCAAACTTGAACACAGGAATTTCCATATAAACCTGAGGAGGAACTTCTTTACTCTGAGTGTGGTAGAGCTCTGTAGCAGGTTGCCCAGAGGTGGTGGAGTCTCCATCTCTGGAATCATTCAAACCCTCTTGGATACCATGCTCTAGGTGAACCTGCTCTGGTAGGGTGGTTGGACTACATGATCTCCAGAGGTCCATTCCAACCCTTATCATTCTGTGATTCTGCCACTCTGTTAGTACACCTGTAGTACTGTGTGCAGCTCTGGGGCCCTCAACACAAGAAAGACATGGACCTGATAGAGCAAGTTGAGAAGAGAGCCACAACAATAATAATAGGAGCAAAAGAGCCATGAAAATTATAGGAAGGCTGGAGCATCTCTCCTGTGAAAACAGGCGGAGAGAGTTGAGGTTGTTCACCCTGAAGAGGAGGGGGTTCTATGGAGAACTTAGAGCAGCCTTCCAGTATCTGAAGGGCACCTACAAGAAAGTTACAGAGGCACTGATTACAAACAGCAATTGGACAAGGGGCAGTGGTTTTAAAATAGAGAAGATTAGAGTTAGATTGGACATGAGGAAGAAATTCTCTACTATGAGAGTGGTGGAACACAGGAACAGGTTGCCTGGGGAGGCTGGTGGGGACCCCATCACTGGAAACATTCAAGGTCAGGCTTGATGGGCCTCTGAGAAATCTTATCTAGTTGGGGATGTCCCTGCTTACTGCAGGATTTTGGACTAGGTGACCTCTGGAGATCCCTTCCAACCTACTGCATCCTATGATTCTGTGTTGTGCAAGGTACAGCTACAACACAGACTGCCGAACACTAAGTTTATTGTGAAGTTTTATCTGACATGGCAGGAAATACAGGGGAGCTGGTGGGTGGCAAAGTAGCTGTTACAACAACTATTTCAAACAATCTGTCACAGACTGAAATTTGATTGACAGAATTTCATTTTTCCATGCCACCAGGAGGAAGAAAAGAGCCCATCTGTTCCCCAAACGTTGCACATTGTTAAGCAAACAGCTCACAGCTTGGCAGATCAGAACACTAGAAGAAGAAGGGGGGGGGGGGGGGGGGGGGAGTGGGGGTGGGGAAGAGCCAACCACAGATGAGCATGAATGCAAGATGAGTCATTGAAGATTACTCAAAAGCAACATAAAAAAATGATGATTCTTGCCAGGAAATTGTGCCAGGGTATTCTCATGGTCTTGGCTCGCCGGGCTAGGCAGGCAGAGCAAGAAAGCGGCGGGGAATAGGGCTGCATTCTTCCACCGCCAAGGCTGGCAAGGGCTGCTTGGCTGCTCACTCTGGGGAGAATGTGTGTGTTTGTCTTAGCAGACAAGGGGCACTATTATCACATACCTCTGCAGGGTTGTAGATGTCAACCAAATAATTTGGTTTATTTAGAATGTGATGTCCAACTGATGAATGAAGTATTTTGGGTGTTCTGGAAAGATATTATACACAAACCAGCTGGAATCCCGTTGTCAGGAACAGCTTCTTCCTTTCCCTGACCCCTCTCCTCATTACTTTCAGTCAGACAGAGCTGGAAGTGACTGAGAGGAGCCCCAAGAAGCCTGTGCCTTTGGGCAGTATAGTCTAGTGGTGCTAGACATCTGACACTTGTTCATTAAGGGTGACCCAGGCAAGCATTTCATCATTGAGATGAGTATTTAATACATGAATGGATAGCAAGAAAACATATTTGTGGCCATTTCAAAAAGGCTGTCATACAAGGAGACTTCAAGTCTGAGAAGGTTTCAAAAGCTGTGGGGCACTTTGGAAGTCTCTCAAACAAACTCGCACTTGGAAAATACAAAGCTGCTGTTGCATCTTCCAAAGAAAAATAAGAAGAGAGAGTAGGAAAGCAGTGGATGCTTGGCTTCAGCTTGCCTTTAGCAGAATCACTAGGTTATAGGGAAAGGGAGCACCTTACACAGCTTCCCATACAGAGCACCACGGCTGTACCCATCCAAAGGCAGTATCTTGGGTCCATCCCTTCATAGATGCATAAGTGATATGCTGGGTTTTTCCAAATATTCAGGGAGGGACAGCCTGTCCTGGTAACTAGTACATCTCATGGCCACTGCTGGGTAGATGCATCTGTAAGAGATTAGATCTTTTCTCTCTTGATGTGAATCAACAAAGATAAATTCGCCTTTGCTCCTTGCCCATAGGCAATAATTATCAGGTTTAGGTAGCAGTAATAAGAAATGTGTGTTTTGCACTACTGCATTTTTCAAACCCAAGAATTAATTGTGAAAGGCTTCAGACATAAATGGTTTCTCCACTTCTTGATGGCATCAGCTGAAGATCTGGTGCCTTTCTGGATGATAGGCTTTAGTCTAACACAAGTTATTTTAGTTCAGTATATAGACACTCAAACAACATGTAATGATATGTTCCTTCCAGGAAACTGTATTACACCTAAGGGTCCTTCCTTGCCTTCAGATCTGTGCCTCTCTCAGTTCTCTCCCACATTGCTGTGCACATTAAGTCTTGAGCTGTGAAAACCACAAAGAGTAGAAAATATTCTTTTCCACAGGGCTGCTTTTTATTGCCTCCTCCCCCAGTCTGTATTGACAGTGAGGATTGTTCCAGCCCAGGTGCAGAACCCTGCACTTGCTCTTGTTGAACCTCATGAGGTTCATGACCCAGCATGCTTGGGGAACAGAGGAGGACAGGACACTTACAGTAATGTCAGGGACCACATGCAGGTTGCTAATTGAGGAGGGCTCAGGTATTTAGCACATTGTGGGAGGTAGGCAGCTCTCCCAGTTGTCCCGCCTCTGGAGCTGGGCACTTCTGGAGGGGGACTGAGGTGCTTCAGGGCAGTTAGCACCCCTTCCTGCAAAGTGCTGGGACAGCAAGGCTACTACTACCCACTGAGAAGCCTGTATTGTCATGCCAGATACCAGTTCCTGTGTTTATGAAATCCAAGGCAGCCCACAGATTTAGTACTGAGGAATCATACTACATTGAATTGTTATCCTTTTGGTCTTGACATTTGCAGTCCAGGACCTTAGGCTATCACTGTGCTGTAGCTGTATGAGGAATCACGTAAAGCACCATGCCATAGCAGCAGTTTATTCTGACAGTCATTAACTTTGAGCTGTAACCACAGCTACAAGCAGGAGTTAGACCTAGGCACTGTACAAGAGGATGTTTTTCTTTCAGCCAGTTTCTGAGAAAACACATGAATTGAGCAGTTGCATTTTGTACACATAATTAACAGAATCTGTTGTTTCTGCTTAAAAAAAACAATGGCAGCAGAAGTAATTTGGTTCCTTGTAAGCCTCAAATCCAAATATCAGTCAAATAACAGCATATGAAGAGATGAAAGCCCCAGTTTGAGTTTATACGCATTGCTCTTCTATTTGAGGAGGATTTTTCGACGCCCTTTACTTCCAAAGCTATCAGTTAGCTTTACTGCTGCATGCACTTAACCTTCCCCCAAGCACCAGATGCGAAGTCTCAGCGCTTTGCAGGCACCATCAGTCTTTCAGATATAAAAATATTGCTGCTTTTTTCTTCTTTTTTTTTTTTTTTTTTTTTTGCTAAAAGATGTGCTCTGTTCCTCTCACTGGGTAAGCAGAATGTCCCCGCAGCCTCGGCACTTCATCATTAAGTGCAGAACATAGTTCCCGTGCTGCCTGGGAGAGAACTGGAGCAAAATGAGAAATGATTTTGCCTCCCTGCCCCTGACTCTGTGCCACCACGTTGTTTTTCACAAGAGCAGTAAGATGTTCATGAGCATAAATCAGTATCATTCAAAAACCAAACATCAAAGAAAACAATCGAAATTCCGGGGTTTTATGAATGGGAGAGAATGTCCTGTGCTGCTGGGCTCACATCAATGCAAAGCTGGCAGGGAACTGCCTTGCAACACCATAAATGCTGCCATCTGTTATAGCTGATCTCCTGCAGCATGTAAAACGCATCAGTGAAAATCAGCTCTGCTCCAGTGCTTGGGCAGATCCTTCCTGTCCAGGAGGGCAGTAGGCAGAACTGGCACATGGTGCTGTTGATGAGGGCGGTAGGCAGAGCTGGCAGAGGTGCTCTCACTCTGGGGAGAGATGCTTAGGTGTGCTGTGCCTGTTGCAGGTAATTCTTGTGGTAGAAAGCCTCCATGAGCTTTCCAGCACCGTGGTTGGTTGATGCTTGACAGCCCTACAGCACCTGCGCAGATCAGGGCCTTGGTGGCATCTGGGCTCTCCTCCTCTGACTGGAAAGATCCAATGCCCAGCACAGCAGGAATCACTGTATGTATTTTTGTACATATAAAGCCACCACCTTTATGGTGGTGGCAGCTCGCCCCATGTTTGAGGCTCATTAAAGAGACTGTTATGGGCAAGGGAGCTGCCTCCCTTCTCCCCAGCCTCCCTGCAAACACTGATATATCTCCAAGTGCATGGGACATGTTTTCTGGGGCACTTGGGAAGCTGGGTGTGCAGGGTTCTCCTGTGTAGATGCCACTCCTTCTTAAGCATCTCACTTTCATTCCCTCTTACAGGGGATGAAGGCACCCTGACCATAGGAGCAAACAGCTCCCTGCATCATCCCAGTGCTGACTAGCTCAGCTTAGGGGCATAGCATAGAATTGTTAGGGTTGGAAGGGACCTCAAGGATCATCAAGTCCCAACCCCCCTGCCATAGGCAGGGACACCTCACACTAGATCAGGTTGCTCAGAGTCACATCCAGCCCGGCCTTGAAAACATCCAGGGATGAGACTTCTACCACCTCCCTGGGCAATCTGTTCCAGCGTCTCACCACCCTCATGGTGAAGAACTTCTTCCTAACATCCTATCTGAATCTACCCATTTCTAGTTTTCTTCCATTCCTCCCCAGTCCTATCACTACCTGACACCCTCAAAAGTCCTTCTCCAGCTTTCTTGTAGCCCCCTTCAGATACTGGAAGGCCACAATAAGGTCTCCTGGGAGCCTTCTCTTCTCCAGACTGAATAACCCAAACTCTCTCAGGCTGTCCTAACAGGAGATGTCCTCCAGCCCTCTAAGCATGTGCATTGCTTCTGCAGGCTCAGGTATGGTGCATTTGGGATCAAAGGTCTTAAATATGGAGGCACTCTAGAAGATAACAGGCCACTGTTCTTTGCTCTGCAGAGAAATCCACGGAGGCTAATGACAGAAACCTAAAGGAAGAAGAGACACACACATAAGAAAGCAGTCTGCTCAAAGACTACCCTGTTATTTTTAGTGCAGAGTACTACTTGTGTTTGCAGGTGTATTTTTTTCCCCCCACCCTGAATCCATGCAGAGAGGAGGACAAATCTCCACAATAGCTCATCATTTCAATTTTCTTTGCATCCAGATAACATATTTACAGGCTGAAAACCTGGGCACAACACTGTTGGAAACAGGACTTTGAAAATCTCACCCTTGGGGGAGATGCTAATTTCTCTCATTATTTTAGCTAGTCCTCTTGAATTCCCTTCCCCTCCTAGGTGCCCAGTGGCTTGAAGCTGTCTGCCGTGAACACATGAGGATCTGCTAACTATACCACCAATTCACTGGGGAGCTGCAGGAGTGACCATCTGTGCTTAATTATGGACAGCAAACCACTAGTCCCACAAGCAATGAACAAGCATTCAGATGAACCTCTCAAAAGATTTAATTGCATAGAATTGATTTTTACTTTGAAATCTCACAAGATTCCTATTTTGAACTACTAGGAAAATAAATTCTTTATCTGTCTATTTGTGCCAAAACATTTGTGTCCCTTCTACCCTCTCCCATAGTTCACTTTGTATTTATGGGAAACAGTGCAGACATTGTGATGCTATGCGTATTCTGAGAAGCCTTTAGCTTAACTGTTTTTCATCTAGCAAGAACTTCACCAGGAAGAAAAGAAGACCAAGCAGACAAGCTAAAAAACATAAGGAGTCCCCATTATAAAATAAATGCAATTGGGTCTCAAAACACTATTAGCAGTGACTGGCAGGTGCCTAGAAAGCGGGTACCTTTACTAAGCAATCACTTATATGGTGCTGTGGCACAGTAATTATTTAACTGATGAATGTGTTTGATCAGAGCTATTAACTAGTTTAGATAATTCACATGTATAGCTGTTATCTGTATGAAGGGGTGAATGGATTTACAGTACCTTTGTTTGGCTGGGCACAGTCCAGTTCCAAGTCCCAGTGTAAGCTACGGATATTGTAGACTACTGGTCATACAATGTATGTAAACACTGAGAAATGCCTTTCCCCACCGCCCAGTCAGACTGTAGCCAAGGTCATTTTGTTTTGTGGCACAGCTCCACAAAGAGATGACTCAGGTCAAGTTAAGAGAAATGAGCAGGTGGCTGAAACTCTCCTCACCTGACACAAGCCCACTGGGTGGCTGATGGGTGGGAGTAAGCACAGTGAGCACACATTGGGCAATGGGCAGAGAGCTGCCTGCATCCCATGTCACTGGTAAGGATGTGTCTGAGGAAGACTATGGAGGGCACAGCTCAGATACATCCTGGCATGGACGGTGGTGGCAGGTGGTGGTTCCCCTTCTCACAGCAGCCAGTGATCAGTACAGAGCCTGCAGCCAAGGGCAGAAGGAACAAGCATGCAGACGAACCTCTCAGAAGATCTAATTAATTAGAACTGACTTCTACTTTGAAATCTCATAAGATCTTGGGAGAAGGAATAACTACATTGGTCTGGAAATGGGCAGTCAGAGTCTCAGCCTCTGAGATGCACAGCCTCTGGAAAACTTTTGGGTTGGGGGTAATGGCTCATGTGGTGTACTAGCCCATCGGTGCAACAAGATCTACTCTACTTCTGGGGGAGGAGCACAGAAGGTGAACCAGCAGCTGCAACAAACCTTTGTGTCTGTATGCACCTTCCCAAGCCCCGTCAGTCCCATTTACTAGAAAAAAACAACAAAAGTTGGTGTGTTTTTGAACTCTGACAGCTGTGCCCAATACCAAAGATGTGTCCATTGGCTTGTTTTACTTGAATGAGTGATAAATTTGCATTGGATCTGAAGTGGGTTTCTTGCTGAGTGCTCTTCTGATTACAGCCCAAGAAAGGGAAGAGGCTGACCTCTCCTTTCCTTTCCTTTTTGTCAGTTCTGAGATTCTTCAACATCTTCCATGTGTGACCTTTCCTGGTTTTGCCTTCCTTATTTTATGTGCTACTTTTAACACACAGGGAAGAATGAAGACAAGTGAAACAACCATGCAGGACAGGCAGCAAGGGCTTGGATGAGAAAGATCTTGTCCAAACAGGCAGTGCATCTTCCCAGCCACTGCAGAGGGAAGTGTGCAGTTCTGCCAGACTGCGGGCTGGCCAGGAGCTCTGCTGTGATACTGAGGACCTATATACCTTGTTGTTCTGCTCAGGAGAGGATAGCCACAATGGTTTGTGTCTTAGGCAGCCAAGTGTGCCACACAGCAGCATAAAGGACAAATATCCCAGTAGCTGCTAGCTCAGGCTCCCTGAATGTCTCTGTCCCTGGTTCTTAAAGTTTCTTAGGACAATCCTATCTCTCTGCTTTGGTAGCAGATAGCAAGTCTGGATCTCAAACCATAAAAATCCACCAGAAAACATTGACTTGGATAATTTCCCTGATCTAAAAGTCTGTCTCCTTTTCTTTTTGCACACATCTGGAAGATGCAGAGGAGGGGTGGCGCTTCCCTGGTCCAGGGGAGCTGAATGTAGCTGTAGACCCCTTATAACGAGATGCCATTGGGTGACAAATGAAGGCAGAAACCCCACTGCTGTATAGCAATGAGATTCCAGAAATGCAGTGAGCAGAGAATATCAGAAGTCTTCCCAGAAGTCCTTTGTTGTTGCGTTGTAGAATCCCCAACATTACAGAGTCTCAGAGTCCCACTTACAGCAGAAGTCCTGGAAGCCCTTAACAGATGAAGCAGCTAACAGAAGCCCTGAGCATATCCCTAGCAGCGTCCCTACACTGAAGCCCAAGCCAGAAGTAGCTAACTAAAAGAAGCAGAAATCCCTAGGAACCTTAACCCCCCAAGATGTTCCTAACCTAAATCCCTAACCACAGGCAACTAATGCTTAGAGTGGCTGTTTTTATACTCCTTGTTATCAATCTCTTAACCAGTAAAACCCAACCACACAGATAAGGTAAAATCTTATCCCAATAAGAAGTGCCAATTTGTCAAGGAGGTGTAGCCAGGTGAGGGTTGGTCTCTTCTTCCAGGCACCCAGCAACAGAAGAAGAGGACACAGTTTCAAGTTGTGTAGGGGGAAGTTTAGGCTTGATCTTAGAAAGAAAGTCTTCGCAGAAAGAGAGATTGCCCATTGGAATGGGCTGCTCAGGGAGGTGGTGGGGTCAACTTCCCTTGAGGTGTTTAAGAAAAGCCTGGATGAGGCACTTAATACCATGGTCTAGTTGATTGGATAGGGTTAGGTGATTGGTTGGTCTTGATGATCTTGGAGGTCTCTTCCAACCTGGTTGATTCTGTGTGTGTGATTCTGTGTACGTTCCAATCCAAGGGTGCCAACGTGAGGATGTAGTTCTTGGCACCCAGGGAATATTGTTTTGCTCTAGGCAGCCTGCTAAGGAATTGGTCTGCTAAGGAATCCTGCACTCTGCACATGGCCAGTGGCTGCCCTCAGAACAGTGGCTGCAACAGAGGGGCAGATTTTCTCTCACAAAATTATTATATGAATGCAAACATATGGCCAAAAGCCAAGGCTGGAAAACAGCCAGAAAGCCAAATACTCAGCTCACCCACGCAGGTGTGTGAGCTTCTGATCCTGAGTGGTCCTGATGTGGGCTAAAGGATGATAGGTTAATTCAGGTAAGGAAGGGACCTCAGCAGGTGGTCACTGTATCCCAGCCTCCCACTCACCACAGCATCAACCCATTTACCATCTGGCTTTGCCTTTCTCTAGTTCTGCTCCCTCACAGATAACCTTGAGGAGCAGATTGTCTCACACCAGACACAGCCAGATCCTTGCAGCAGCATATCCCCACCAGTGCCACTGCTTTCTTCTCTGGGCAGTAAGAGGTCATGCAGGGGGTAAGGGCTGCCTTCAGCAACTGCCTTGAGTGCTTTGCCACAAGCATGACCTGACCTGAAACTGCTTTGCAAAACCCCTGCAATTTTCAACACTCAGGATAATACAGTCTTAAAAATGGAGACTATTATTTTGTTGAATACACTGAATCTAGTGCAATCTAGAATCCTTACTGATTCACTTTGAATGTGTAGATATTTACACACAGGATGCTGCAGAACTTTGTAGAAACAGTTTTCGTAAGGCTGCCCACAGAGGTCAGGAAGGGGACCAAGAGATCAGAAAAGCAAATGGGAATGAAAAGGCAGCCCTATATTTGGATAGGGGCTGGCAGAGGGCTTGGTAACACGTTAGTAATGGTGAATTGTAGCTACAGGAGCCTGCTTTATTACAAAGGCACTTTACAAGTCAGCAGACAGCCACATTTTTCTGATGCGTCAACTGATATTAATTAGTGACTTGGGAGCACACCAAAAAATTCCCATTGGCCTGCTTTCCTTGAAAGGTTGAGGTTCTCTCTCTCCCCCTCCTCCCCTGGCTTTAGACAAAAAAATCACATCAGCGAAGCCACATGTTTTGAAGATGGAAAATGATGGGAAAAGCTCACCCCTATAGAGCAGAGCCCTGCCGGCAGCAGCTCCTCCCACACACACACACAAAAGGTACAAAACCCTCCAGAGGGCAGGAGATAAACCTAATAAGGAATATAAAAGATAACACTGATCAGTTTTTTCCTCTCTTCTGAAAAACAGCTTTGTGTGTTACTAAAAGTGTCTGTGACAAAAGAAATGCCCATCTCTGCAGGCTGCTGCAGCTCCTTGCCAGACAGTCCAGTAATATTGAACAGTGGCATTTCAGGTATATACCTTCGAAATGTCTTTGTTTCTTTTGGACAAAGGAATGAGGAAATTTCACCAAAGTAGCAATTACAAAAGGCCCAGAATTGTCCACCTTCAGAGGGTTGCCATGCACCCTTTTCTCCCCAGGGTCTAGCCACCTTTGTTTATGCCACATCTACATCTGCACCAGGGCCAGCAGTGGTTACAACACAGCCTTGAGTGTCAGGTTTCCAGGCTGAATCCCAGATGTCTCTGCCCTAGCAAACAGAGCCACTGGCCTTGCATTTTCCTGGGATCCTTTTCCCCTTATTGTAATGTCCACTTTCTCATTTAAATAATCTGTGTTGATATGAAACCAATTTTCCCAAATCCTCTGTAAATGTTAGTCCTCGGGGGAGCATATTTAGACAAAGTGTAAATAGTTTCCTTTATATTATTTTGTTTGGACAGAACAACTGCCATGAAGATATGTGGTCTCCAGGGCATCATGAATAGTGCTTTCATACTTTTCTGTAACTGGGATGTAATTAAAAGGTCTCTCTCTTTTTTTTTGTCTTCAGCCATTGCTGGATAGATAAAAGCCTCCTTGTGAAATACCTCAGTCTCCTTCAACATGAATGCAAACATAAAGCAAAGCCATGTGTCTGAATTCAGTAAGTTTAGTAACAGCTTAGCCACGTCTTAACAGATGCTCAACCACAACTTGATTTTGGTCCTCATGCTGCTGTACTGGTTTGTGAAGCACCAAGGTGCATTAAATGGACTTCTCATGATTTAGAGAGGATGTTTTAGTGAGTGGTAATCCTGATCAAATAATCCCTGCTTTGCCATATATACATCTAACACCAAATTAAATGTTAACAAGTCTGAGGAAGGTACAAGGGGATGAAATGCTTCCTGTGGGTACCCTCCCAGCATCTCCAATGGGAAGAAGTTTGAGAGCAACTTCAGTCATTGCACTTGTGCAAAGTCCTATGCAAAATTATAGCTGGAAAATGCATTCATTAGTACTCTTATTTAAGTTATCTGTAAGGGTTTCTCAGAATGGAATTTTTTGGGCTGGATTTTTGCTTTGTTCCTGCTATTTTTTCTGCTTTCACATTTCAGTGGCTGGAGCATACAAAAAGACTGTCCTGGCATTTCCTTCTTCCTCTGAACACAAAGGGCCAAATGCATGTTTGCTTTTGGCTAATGACTCACAGACAGTCAAACTTGAAGCAGGTCTTATCATGGCATTATGGAGATTATAAAAGTGGTTGGCGTAAAGCCACCTGCAATAACAGGGACACTGAAAGGGCTGCTGACTGCCCAGCCCCAGAAGCAGGGAGGCCAGCTGGAAAGCAGGCTGGGAATGAAATTACATCTCCCTAAGATTCACATTCAGAAATATGAACAGCTTCCCAATGCTGAGCTCAGAATTTAAAAGCTGATAAACTACAGAATGAACACAGGCAGCTATTTACCTTAGCCTTGTTAATTATGTGGTGTGCCTTTGCTCATCCAAAGCTTAGCATTACTTTAGTCCCAAAAATTCAAAAATATTTAAGTGATTAGAGAAAGTTTACTAGCAGATTTGCTTGCTGATGAATTTATAAGAGCACAGAATGGTCATATTTGTTTTATTTTAAGTTCCAATGTCTCAGATATGTCAGGGAAAAGAGCACTTGATGGAAAACTCCAGATCATGATCTGCATTCCTCAGAGGATGACCATGGCTTTTCCTCTCTCTCACAGGTGACATGTAGTGGGGAGTGCTGCTTTGAAATGCAGCCATGGGCATGAGACACCTTTTCAGAAAAGGAAAGGAAAAAAAACCCCATAAACCCAACCAAAACACGAAAATTGAGGCAACAAAAATAACACTGAAGAACCCAAACTGGACTAGCTACTGACCTAAAAAAACCAAACTGATTAATCTTTTCCTGACAGAGGACTCAGTCTCAACCCCCACATGTCTGTAGGCCAAATTTACATCAAAATCTAGTTTTAGGTGCATGTGTTTTGAATACAGAGAGATTTTGGGCTCCTCAGAGGAACAGAAATCAAGTCTGAGCCGAGCCTTTGGGGTGATTTCTAAAGCAAGTGTGGAAAAAAAGGGTCTGAAGATTTCTCAGCAGAATTTCTCTGTGCTTACTGGTGCCTTCAGTTATGGTTATTTAAACACAGGGGGTTATATGAACTGTGTGTTTGTGCGCGGTAAATCCAAAGCCAAAGTTTGAATGTAATAATGGCGTTGATAGCACTGAAACACCAAATTTAAAACTGTGTAAATAACCAGCCTTTTAGTGGATGCCCTCAAAGCACAGACAGTAATCCATGCTGTTTGCATTGGATTTTCTCCTCTACTTCCTCTATTTTGGTTGGGGGAAAAAAAATAATTAAGTTAGCTGGTGAAACAAATGTGCCTGCCCCCATCCACATCCATGGAGAAATGTGTTCATTTGAGTTCATCAGCCTGATCTGGGTTATCAGTCTGTCTGTGTCGTGGGTTAACGCCCATTCTGAAAACGAAGTGGGGAGGGCTTGCGAGTGCTTTGCCCTCCCTGCAGGGCATTTTCCCCCTGGGAAGCTGAGTCTGTTCCACTACCCCCTCCCTGCCCAGCTAGGGCTTAAAAAGCAGGGCATTGCAGCTATTAGCTCTCCTTTTGGCTCCTGCCTCTCCTGGATGTGAGCTACTGCAGCTCTTTTCCTGCTCCTCTGCCACGTGGTCGGGCCTGATCCTTCTCCCTGCTGCCTCCATGCCTCTTCAGAGAGAGACTGGTTTTGCATTACTCTTCTTTGTCCCCCTCCCATCCATCCTTGTTCCTTGCCCTTGTGAACCTTACCTGTTATTGTTATATATATATTGTTTAAAGAAAACTCTTTACCTCTCTACTTCCAAGCTGACTCCAAATTGTTGCTTGGTGGATTTGCTCCTTCTTTTTTTTTTTCCTCTCTCTGCTGGGAGGGAGGAGGGGGGAGTGATTCTCAGCCTTGCTCCCATCTGAGCTCTTAACTCCCAGTTAAGGCTTAAACCAGTACAGTCTGCACATACCAGATTAGATTATTTGAAAATGGAAGCTAGAGGAGCTTCTGACTGTTGTGCATCAGAACAGAAAAGCGAGTTGCACACACAATTCAAGCAGATATCTTAAACCAACCAACGACCTTGAATTAACCCTAATAAAAATTTCATTTCCTGACATTTTGCACACAGCATTTGGCAAATTATCCCCAGCTGCTTTTGTATGATTGCTTCGGCATATGCATATGGTCAATTAATAAATGAATGGTGATACAAATGCTGTGCATCATGTGTCCAAATGGCCTTGTAAACATTTTGGGTAATATCAACAATTATTATTAAAATAGCATTGTAACAAAGCAATGCCAACGATACACTAAAATCAGCAAATCATCTAACCCAGGAGTCCCTCAGAAAAGGAAATTTTAATTTGCTTGAACACAAGGCACAGACAAGGTCTGGCAAGCAGTGGAATGAATGAGGTCAGATCTTTGGCCTGCTCTTCTTCCTTCAGAAAATGTAAAATAATCATTGTGTAGCTTAGTAGCTGCTAACATCCACCTGATGTGGGCTTTGCAGCATTAGGCAAACCCAGGTAGACAGGTGCTTTTTCAGGAAGCACCACGTTTAAACAAGGCATCACATAAAGTCAAAAGAATGCTACCAGGCCTTGTTTCCCTGTGAGCAAGCAGAGCTTTATTGTAAGGTAGCTCTGCTGGAGGGTGCTGTGAACCTCTTTGAGCTGCTGCATGCCTGCAGCTCTTCCACAGCTGTCAGGGCCAGCACAGCACTCCCATTGCAGTGCCCTCAGGACTGGTGCTCCAGTGGGCAAACTGGTATCCAGCACTGCTGTTGCTGTCATCATCCCCTTGTGTTCTTTTGAGCTCCTCTCTTTCCTAATGTCACCCCTCTTTCAGCTCATCCCAGTACCATTTACCTATCTGGATCCCACAGGCTTTGAAAAATAAAAATCTCACACAAACTGTCAATGAAAAATTTATTTTTCACTCTTGAATACACATTTGCAATAATCAAGTACTGTGTCCAGTTCTGGTGTTCCCTTCCTAAGAAGGACACAGAGCTGTTGGAGTGAGTCCAGAAGAGGACCACAAAGGTGATGGAGCACTGCTGCTATGAGGATAGGCTGAAGGAGCTCTTCCTCACCCTAGAGAAGATAAGATTCGGGGGGGACCTTAGAACTACCTTCCAATACCTGAAGGCTGGAGAGGGGCTTTTCATTAGCTGTAGGACAAGGGGCAATGGTTTGAAGCTGAGGGTGAGCAGGGTTAGGCTGGATCTTAGGAAGGAGATTTTCAGTACAAGGATGGTAAGACTCTGGAACAGGCTGCCCAGGGAGGCTGTGGCTGCCTCCTGCCTGGAGGTGTTCAATGCCAGGTTGGATGAGGCCTTGAGCAACCATATCTAGTTGAGAGATGTCCCTGCCCCTGTCAGGGAAGTTGGCACTTGATGATCTTTAAGATCCTTTCCAACCTAAACCATTCTATGATTCTGTGAAGCACAGTAAAATATGGTTATAGATGATATGTAACAGTCAACCACTTGTTTTTTCCAGTCATCACTTTGCAAGACCTTGCTACAAGGCCTGGCTGTTCTTTTTTTAAAAGGATGGAATATTGGCTGAAATTCCCTCAGCAGATTCATAATCTACTCATTTATTTTCATAATTGGTTTGTTATGGAATGTTTCTATGAAGCTTTGGATATTCATAGAATCATACCATGTTAGAGATTGTAAGGGACCTCTAGAGATCATTGGGTCCAATCCCCCTGCCAGAGCAGGATCACTTAGGGTAGTCCACACAGGAATGCATCCAAGTGGGTCTTGAAAGTCTCCAGAGAAGGTGACTCCACAACCTCCCTGGGCAGCCTGTTCCAGTGCTCAGTCACCCTCACTGTAAAGAAGTTTCTGCTCATGTTGAGGTGAAACCTTCTGTATCACAGTATCACAGTAACTAAGGTTGGAAGAGACCCCAAGGATCATCAAGTCCAACCTGTTCCAACAGACCTCACAACTAGATCATAGCACCAAGCGCCACGTCCAATCTCCCCTTGAACACCTCCAGGGACGGCGACTCCACCACCTCCCTGGGCAGCCCATTCCAATGACGAATGACTCGCTCAGTGAAGAACTTTTTCCTCACCTCGACCACTCCTATGCAGCTGAAGTCACTAAATTCACTTCTAGTGGCTAAGTAACCTTATTCTAAATGCTGTGAAATTGAAGGAAAAAGAAAAAGGAAAAGGAAAAGGAAAAGGAAAAGGAAAAGGAAAAGAGAAAAAGAAAAAGAAAAAGGAAAAGCAGTGTCTCAAAACTGGTATTTTGCAACCACCATGTAATTTTCTATAGCACCCTAGAATAACAATAAAAAACATATAATGTGAAAAGCATTGTTAAGGCAGACCAAAAATGTTATGGAATTTTTCATGTATGTTCATTGTTTCCATGTATTAACAAGGTAAAGTCTAGGAAACAGCTGGAGATGAGGGAGGTTTAAGACAGTAAGATGCAAGAGAACTGGTCTGCCTCTTACTAAGCAGGTGAAAGCCAGTTGAGCAAACCTTTTCCTTTTCTCACTCACTTTTGAGAGGTGTTTGCCTTCAGTTCACTCCAGATTAAGCCAACAAGTGCTTTACAAGTTAAAAGATACCACAAAGCATTAATTGTTTCTAATACACCATGTCAGAGAATTGTAGAATGCCTTAGGTTGCAAAAGGATCTTAGAGATCATCTACCCCAACCTCCATGCCACGGGCAGGGACATCTCCTAGCTAGACTGAAGGCCTCATCCAGCCTAGCCTTGAACATCTCTAGGGGGGAAGCATCCACAGCCTCCCTGGGAAGCCTGTTCCAGAGTCTCACGACCCTCATACTGAAGAACTTCTTCCTAAGATCCAGTCTAAACCTACTGTCCCTCAGCTTCAAACTGTTATCCCTTGTCCTACTTCTAGATACCCTTCTGAAAAATCCCCTCTGTAGCCTTCCTGTAGGATCCCTTCAGGTACTGAAAGGCAGCTCTAAGGTTCCCCTGGAGTCTTCTCTTCTCCAGGTTGAACAACTCCAGCTCCCTCAGCCTATCCTCATGGCAGAGGTGCTCCAGCCCTTAGATCACCTTTGGATGATCCTCTGGACTTGCTCCAGCAGCTCTGTGTCCTTCTTATGATGGGGACACCAGAACTGGATGAAGTATTTGAGGTGGGGGTCTCACAAGAACAGAGTAAAGGGGAAGACTCACCTCTCCTGACCTGCTGGCCACACTCCTCTTGATTCAGCCTGGGATTTGTTTTCCACAAATATGTTGGAACTTCATTTCCACCTTAGACAGAGCTGAATGGATCAACTAAAATTTTAGCCAAAATCAAGGTTGGTCTGAGACAGATTGAAAATGATAGGGTACTTAAAAGGAAACCAAGGCAAACATGCACAATCTTGAGATGCCTTGGAAACATAAATGGTGATATAACCATTGCAGAACTAGCACTGAAAAGCAGTTTTCTTGAGCAGTAAAACCCACCCATTTGCTCCTTTGAAGAAGTGTAATCAGATGTTTTCCTCACTTTTGTAAGTGTCTTATAAGCTTTTGAACTGCAGAAATGCATGAAGTAAAAAAAAGAAAAGATAAAATAATAAGTGGAGTTTGCATTGAAACAAAACAAATCCCAACTATTCAGAGCTCTTTCAAAATGGATGACTTCCTTGTAGTTTCAGTGAGCTCCAGTGAGACTAGAGAGGATGAATTCTCTGAGCTCCCCCTTTGCTCTCCAGCATGAAGCAGCACAGATAAGTAATACTCCCAGAGATATGCACACTTAGAATTTTGCATCCATTTGCCATCTTTTCTGCTAGGCCATTTACTCTGTGCCTGCCTCTGTTTTCAGTCACTGGAGATGTGCACTGTCTGACTGCTGTAAGTAGAGCAGAGGCGGTCTAAGGGCCAGGCTGGGACTCTAGGGACATTCAATAGAGGGTGAGTTCAAAGAGGATTCTGGTTACCTATGTCCACCAGAGAAAATGGGTTCATAGGATGTGTTTGAGTGCCAGCCTATGATCACCTGTGCTGCCTAAGAGAAAATGAAGAGATTGTCTTCATCAGTTGGCTTTTGTGAATACTCTGCTAATATTACATTTGCTGCCAGGGTTACTTTTATGTAAAAGCTGAGACAGAAGCAATTGCAGAAGCAACTCATATGCTCCCTGCTGCACATTTTTAGCTGTGGATAATCCTGATACCAGTGCTTCACTGTGTGCTCTAGGGAAAGATCTTCATGGGCACAGGAGGCTGTGGGGGTAGGATCCAGCAAGCCCAGCTCCTGGCACGGCCAGCCACAGCTCCCCACACTAGACCATCCTTAGACGTGGGCATATGGAGCAAAGAAGAAACCAGACAGATTTTTCTGGTAAAAATCTGCCTGTGTTTCACCAGTAATTATGTTTCCTGGAAGACATTTTTGTTTCCACGGAGTGGTATGCTCTGATCTGGGAAGAAGAAGAAGAAAAAAAAGGCTTTCTCAAAGCCTTTTGTGTAGTTTTAACACGTCTGAATGGCATCTGAAATTCAGGGCTTTTAATTCTGGTAAGCAGATATTGTTTTGGCTGGCTCAGGAGACTGTTCTGTAACTTCATCTTTGCTATTGAACTAGATGTTCTCTGAGTGGGAGGCACTGATATCTGAATTTCAAAGCAGTTAATAGTCTTCCTTGCACTTTTGCAATATTTGGCAAATTGTAATTAACCAGCTTAGCTAATTTACGTTTTTAATATTTAAATGTTGCTTGTTACACAGAAGCTGATTGCTCTAGTAGCTTCATTCTGAAAGCTCATTAGAACTGCTAAAAGGTTTAAATACACACAGCTGAAGAAATACATGCATTTTGATAAGGCAGGTATTATGGCAATACTTTGAATTTCATTGGCCTGCACAACTGTGCCAGCCTTCTGCAGGATTTTTCAATCAAGCCCATTTGCATTTGCTTGGAAAGGTACACTGCTGATTTTCTGAGCTAAATACTTCAATGACATTAGCTAGTAGGATTTTTAGGCTTATGTTTTTCGCTCTCATTAATCTTCTATTATGACAGAGCTGAGGAAAATCAGACAGGGGTTCCTTTTGTGCTGCGTGTGAATCACACACGGTTTAGATAACGTAAGGACAGGAGGAGGAGCAGGACCAACCTCTGGAATGTTCTTTTTATATGTACCAATATTACTTAAGTCTTTATTTATGGATGTATGCTTCCTTTCCTGAGTTGGGATGAAAAGAGCTCTTGTGGGATGAGAAAACCAAGAGCCAAGAGGATGATTAAGGGACATGAACATCTCTACCATAAAGAAAGTCTGAGAGTCCTCTGGCCCTTTAGTCTGGTGAAGAGAAGGTTGAGAGGGGATCTGATCAATGACTATAAATATCTGAGGGGTGGATGTCAAGAGGAAGGGGCCAGGCTCTTTTCAGTGGCACCCAGTAATAGGACAAGGAATAATGAATGTTATCTAGAACACAGGAAGTTCCACCTCAACATGAGGAGAAACTTCTTTACTGTGAGGGTGACAGAGCACTGGAACAGGCTGCCCAGAGAGGTTGTGAAATCTCATTCTCTGGAGACTTTCAAAGCCAACCTGGATGTGTTCTTGCGTGACCTGCTCTAGGTGATCCTGCTTTGGCAGTGGGATTGGACCTGATGATCTCTGGAGGTCCCTTCCAGCACATGTTGAAATGAGGTCAGGAGAAAGTAGCTTGGATGAGTTTTCTCTTTCCCAGCTGGCTTCCCAGGGTGCTTCTCAACCCAGGAATAGAATGCCCATCTCCTGCTCACTGGCCACGGCACTGAGCAGATACATGGCCTCGTGGGGATCCTCATCCCACATGTGTGCTTGGGAAGCGGAGACATTTTCCTTCTCACAGTGCTCAAGTAGCATGCAATAACTTCTTAAACCAATGGCACTTATTCACATTCCTCATGATTCTCTTCCTCATCTCCTGCTCTGGTGCAAACATGATTAAATTACTCATCAGTACCTCTCAGTACTTCCCAGACTGAGACCTTCTTTCCCACCAAATAACTCTCACATCTAACCCAAGACATGCTGATATGTTCTCTCTTTAAATTTGGGGGGAACTAAGCAGGAGATGAAGGCTCTTGATGGACTGCTTGGACAAGAGTCATTCTACTGCAATGGAAATGCATACCACAGCATTCTCTGACCTGAGAGGAACAAACCTTCATAAAATAAAATACACAGCACAAGAAGTGCTGCTTCAACTCAGACTGCCAACAGCAAAGCTCATATTTTCTGATAGCAAAAGAAAGATCCAAGGACAAAGCTGTGGCCCTCCTGAAAGAGTGGATTTCCATTGGTCTCAAAGGCATCAAGGTTTCAATAAAAGTTGAGATTTTGATGCTTACTTACCTGAGTTTAGTTTCTAAATGTTCTGGAGGCACTGACAGAAGTACAAGCCAGCCTGATGAAGTCTACATCTGCCCCCAGTTTGTGACAAAGCATTACAGGAAAAGGGACCTTCATATGAAGTACTGTAAAAAGTAATAAAACCAGGGATTTTTTCACCAAAGTCTGCACAGCAGCATGACTACAGCATGAAGGATAAGAAAATACAAGAACGCAGTAAGCAATCCCATGGAGGTCTGAGGGAAAATCTCTTTCAGAGTCTCAGTAACTGAATAAAAAAGAGAATTTAAAACCAGTATTCACTGCGTCTGTTCCTTGTGGCCCTCCACAAACAGCCTTTTACTACATTACAGGCATGGTTAATCTATTAAGCATAACAAGAATGAAACAGCAATAGCATCGTGTTTTCCCTTCTAAGATACTAATTGCCTGTCATTTTTTTCTCTCACAGTATCACAGTGCATTAGAGGTTGGGAAGGGAACTGAGCCTGCCGGAGCAGAATCAGTTAGGGTAGTTCACACAGGAATGCATGCTGGTGGGTTTTGAAAGTCTCTAGAGAAGGAGACTCCACAACCCCTCTGGGCAGCCTGTTCCAATGCTCTTTCCCCCTCACTGCATAGAGGTTTCTGCTCATGTTGAGGTGAAACCTTCTATGTTCGAGTATGTATCCATTGTTCCTTGTCTTACTGCTGTGCACCACTGAGAAGAGATTGGCCTCATCCATTTGACACCCACCCCTCAGCTATTGATAGACATTGATCAGATGTCAGCCTTCTCTTCTCAATACTAAACAGCCCCAGGACTCTTAAGCTCTCTTCATAAGGGAGATGGTCAAGTCCCCTAATCATCCTCATGGCTCTCTGTCAAACTCTCTCCAGCAGCTCTCCATCTCTCTTGAACTGGGGAGTCCAAAACTGTACACAGTATTGCAGGTGCGGTCTCACCAGAGCAGAGCAGAGAGGTAGAAGACCTTCCCTAGCTCTGCTGGCCACACTTTTCTTGACACACTCCAGGATCCCATTGGCTCTCTTGGGCAAAAAGGCACATTGCTGTCCCATGCGGAACTCACTGTCTACCAGCACTCCAAGGTCTTACACCATGGAGCTGTTTTCCGGCAGGGCAGCCCCTAATCTGTACTGGTGTCTGCTGTTATTCCTCCTCAAGTTCAGGGCCCTGCACTTGTCCTTATTAAACTTCTCACTATAAAAGGTTATTTTGTTGTCTGTCTTGACGCTATTGGGAAACTTAGGGCAGGGGGAATCCCAAGCCAGAGGGAAGCAAAATGCTCTGGTGTGAGTGTTGGAGCGACGTGGTGACATCCTTTACAGGAAGGAGAGCTTCTGTATGTGCCCCTGGAGAGTATCACTGCTCACATGCAATCTGGTGCATCTTGGCAAGTGCGCTGCCCACACCTCTCCTGTGCAAATGGTGTTAATTCCTGTGGACAGCTCTCACCACCAAAAGTGTGGCAGCTGAGAAGCAGCAATGTTTACTGAGATAACTCCCAGTAAGGCTTTCAAAATGAACTCTAGAAACCTGGACCAACACCAAGAGTGTGCTCAGAGATGGAAAGGGATAGGTGTAACTCCCTTGATTTTATTGCTTTTGTGTTCTTTTTCACTAACAGCCTAGGGGTTCTACACCTGCAAATACAGTTCTACCAAATGAAGCAGGAGGAAGAGTAGGAGCAGCTAGTGTCTGTTTCAGCTACCTGCCAAATGTTTTGGTAGAGGTGAGGCAATTTTTTTTTGCTGCTTTAATTTTTGTCCTCACTATTGACAGGTTATGTTTGGTTAGGAGAGTGGAATATCAGGGAGAGGCTAAAAAACAAACAAACAAACAAAACCTCCCAAACAAACACCCCACCCCCAAAACTCAAAAAAAACCCAAAAACCAAAAGGGGTGAAAGGCAGGACAGACAAGAGTAGAAAGGGGCACACTGAAGTGATGCTGAGGTGAACTGAAGGGAGGGAGAGGCTGGGATGGAAAAACCATGCAATCCTGAGCATGCTTCCCACCTCCACAATTAAAGCAGGGCCAGCTTGGTTGCATTATACCACTGAGAGAAGAGGTCTGGAAACATAATTTATATTGCCAAACAATCCTGCTGCTTATGAGTCTTCTTCGCTCTCTATGACAAGCCTTCTGTGAAAAGGTCACAACATTAATGGACAAGAGACAAGCAACTGGCATAATTTACCTAGATCTGAGCAAGGCCTTTGACACTGTCCCACACAACATTCTGGCCTCCAAGCTGGTAAAATATGGGATTGATGGATGGACCATTGGGTGGATAAAGAACTTGCTTGGTGGCCACACCCAAAGAGTGGCTGTCAATGGGTCCATGTCCAAATGGAGGCCAGAGACAAGTGGAGTCCCTCAGGGATCAGTACAGGGACCAGGCTTGTTCAACATCTTTGCTGGTGACATGGACAGTGAGTGCACACTCAGCACCAAGCTGTGTGGTGTGGCTGACACCAAGCTGGAGGGAAGGGATTCATCCAGAGGGACCTGGACAGGCTGCAGAAATGGGCCCATGACAAACTCATGAGGTTCAACAAGACCAAATGCAAGGTCCTGCAGCTGCGTCAGGGCAATCCGAAGCACTGATATAGGTTGGGCAGGGACTGGCTTGAGAGAGCAGCCATGAAGAAAAGGACTTGTGGGTGCTGGTTGATGAGAAGCTCAACATGAGTGACCAGTGTGCACTTGCAGCCCAGAAAGACAACCAGAGCCTGAGCTGCATGAAGAGAAGCATAGCCAGCAGGGCAAGGGAGGTGGTTATCCCCCTCTACTCCACTCTGGTGAGACCCCACCTGGAGTACTGTGTCCAGTTCTGGAGCTCCTATTACAGGAAGGATCTGGAAGTGCTGGAATGCATCCAGAGAAACGCCATGAGGATGATCAGAGGGCTGGAGCTACTCTCCTATGAGGACAGACTGAGAGAGTTGGGGCTGTTCAGTCTGGAGAGAAGGCTCCAAGGAGACCTTCTTGTGGCCTTCCAGTATCTGAAGTGGGCTACATGAATTCTGGGGAGTGACTTTTTAGGATGTCAGGTAGTGATAGGACTGGGGGAAATGGAGCAAAACTAGAAATGGGTAGATTCTGATTGGGTGTTAGGAAGAAATTCTTCCCCATGAGGGTGGTGAGACACTGGAACAGGTTTCCCAGGGAAGTGGTACAAGCTTCATTCCAGGGACTTCTTCTTGCCTCTCTGCATACTCCTTCAGGGGAAGAAGGAGCAAAAAGGAAACTGCTCTGTTGAAGAGGTAGAGTAGGACAGCAGAGCATGTTCTGCCAAGAAGAGTCAGCCCTCAGTAAAAAGGAAAGTGCTTACAAAGCTTGGCAATCACTCTCCAGTGTCAGTATTTCTTATGGAGGAGAATGCTTTGCCTTAACTTGTTTTACTGTGGATGGCAAATTAAATACTGTACTAAAAACAATTCTCATTTGTTTTCTGTAATGAGACTGCCCATCTCTGTTGTGAACTCCGTAATGATCCCTCCAAAGCTGCATGCATGAGCAGCGAAGATTATTTCACCTTGCTTAGCCTGGTGAAAGTCATCTCGGACTCTTAATGTTCAAAAGGCAAAGTTTTTCAAATACTTTATGACACTTGAGGTAAACATGAATTGTACTCACAACACCTGGAGGAATACTTATTTCCTGTTGGACTTCAAAAGCTGTGTTAAGCTCTACCCCGTTAGAATGATCCTGTCTCAGCAATGGCTTGCAATGTGACTTGCTGCAGCTCCCCACTCACTGCAGCTGCTGCCGGCTATGAATTCCCATGTGCACTGTCCATGAACCTGCAAACCCAGAGTTATGGCATTTTATGATTCCACAGCCATGTAAGTGGGGATTGGATGTGCTGACATCTATTGTGCTCTGCTGCAGGAAAATAAAAGAAGGGGGAAAAAAAAGGAAGAAAGAACAAAAGAGAGAGAGCTCAGTCTGGAGAAGAGAAGGCTCTGAGGAGACCTTATTGTGGCCTTTGGGTATCTGAAGGGGGCTACAAGAAAGCTGGGGAGGGACTTTTTAGCGTGTCAGATAATGATAGAACTAGGGGGTAGATTCAGACTGGATGTTAGGAAGAAGTTCTTCCCCATGAAGGTGGTGAGACACTGGAACAGGTTGCCCAGAGAGGTGGTAAAAGCCCCATGCCTAGAGGCTTTCAAGTCCTGTGAGCAACCTTGATGTAGTGTGAGGTGTCCCTGCCCATGGCAGGGGGTTTGGAACTAGATGATCCTTGAGGTCCTTTCCAACCCTGACAATTCCATGATTCTATGATTCTAACTTACCGGCTCCATTAATGTTGAGATTGGTGTTTCAAACAGGAAACAACAAAAGCTAACTGAACATGCTGCCCTGTCTCCTCTGGTGGCTCTTGGGTGCTTGAATGTCCAGCATTCAGGTACAAGGATGGGTAACAAAGAAGACAGTCTGTGTGATGCAATCTCAGGTCAGAAAGAACTGCGCAGGGTCACACAGAGCACTATTACAAGGACTGTATCTGTGAATTGCAAACAGGGCATCAGATGACACTGCTTCCAGTTAGAATGATGCAGGACCTCCACTGTGACAGAGCATAGGGAGAGGTCTCCAATAACAGGATCATAGAATCACAGGATGTTAGGGTCTGGAAGGGACCTTTGAAGATCATCGAGTCCAACCCCCCTGCCAGAACAGGACCATAGAATCTAGCACAGGTCACACAGGAACACATCCAGATGGGGCTTGAAAGTCTCCAGAGAAGGAGATTCCACAACCTCTCTGGGCAGCCTGGGCAGTGCTCTGGGACCCTCACAGGGAAGAAGTTCCTCCTCATGTTGAGGTGAAACCTGTGCTGTGTGGTTTCTAACCATTGCCCCTTGTCCTATCAAAAGGTGCAAGTGAGCAGAGCCTGTCCCTTCCCTCTTGACAACCGTCCCTCAGATATTTATAAACATTTATTAAATCCCCTCTCAGTCTTCTCTTCTCCAGACTAAACAGCTCCAGAGCTCTCAGTCCCTCCTCATAAGGCAGTGCTCCAGTCCCTCAATCATCCTGGTAGCTCTCCATTAGACTCTCTCCAGCAGCTCCTTGTCCCTCTTGAACTGGGGAGGCCAGAACTGGATGCAATATTCCATGTGAGGTCTCACCAGAGCAGGAGGAGAACCTCCCTGGATCTGCTGGACACACTCCTCTTACTGCACGCCAGGATCCCATTTGCCTTCTTGGCCACAAGGGCACATTGCTGTCCCATGCAGAACTTGTCCACCAGAACTCCCAGGTCCTTCTCCACAGGGCTGCTCTCCAGCAGATCACCTCCTAACCTGTACTGGTGCGGTTTGTTATTCCTTTCCGAGTGCAGAACTCTACACTTATTCTTGTTGAACCTCATTAGGTTCCTCTCTGCCCAGCTCTCTCTCAGTCTGTCCAAGTCCCTGAATGGCCTCACAGCTTTCAAGCCTATCAGCCAAGCCTCCTAGTTTGCTATCATCAGCAAACTTGCTGAGCAGACACTGTCTGTCTGTCTGTCCCCTTCTCAATGTCATTGATGAAGATGTTGAACAGGACTGGACCCAACACTGATCCCTGGGGGGCTCCACTGACCTGCAAGGACTTTAGACATTATTTGGATTTGTGCCCATCTGGGTATTCCTGTGAACAGTGTCAGGACAGCCATATGCTGGCTGCAAAGTGATTTGTAGCTCTGACAAGGCTGTGCTTCTGGAATGAAGCACCCACAGCAGCCAGAGGGAGCTTGGGCACAGAAAGTGGCATAGATGACAGTTTGATCCAAATAAAGGACATTTTACTCATTTGTTTCCTGCAAGGCCCAAACACAGCCTGGACTAAATCAAATAAACCCTGCAAAGGCACTGGGTGGCTGCAGAAAACTGTACTTCCCTTCCTTGTGCTTGAGCCACCAGGTGATATTTAGTAGCTTCTGGGTAAAATTGTCCTCAGAGGAAATGAGCCCTGGCACAGTGGGGGCACCATGCAGAAAGATGCCATTTGGTCCCAGGAGCATCCCTTCCTGTTGCAGTGGGTGCTGCCTGCTGTGCCATGTTGGGAAAAGGGGATCAGCACATTTGCCAAGCCATCAGCATGCCCTCTGTGGGCTGCTCCACAGTAGTAATCTGGAAGTAAAGACAAGACAACTGGCCTTGAATAATAGCCCAAAGAAGCAACAACTCCATTGATTTCACCATGTGTTCAATGTTGAGCTGAATTTCCCCCATTGTGCACCATTCTTGAGACACAAAAAGGCTTTTCTTGAACATCTATGTTTTCTTACACCACTGAATTACAAATATGTTTATTGTGGGCAGTGGTAAGGAAACAAGTTTCCATTTAGAATCAGATTCCCTCCTATCCTGTTGGCTGTAACAGCCTAAGGTATTCATGGGCTGAGACATGTACAGTGTGTGGGGCTTACACCTTTGTTCTCACAGGGCAGCAGCGTACACAGCACAGTGGGAAGGACTTGTGCTATGTTGTGCCAGTAATTGTGCCTCCCAGGAAAAGCCTCTCCCACATCCACCAGCAACTGAAAGAACTGAATACAACAATTGCTTGTCATTTACTTCTCTGTTAGAAAGTGTGTTAAACAAGAAGCTCCTCTTCTCTGTCAGAAGGGGGTGGAGAGGCATGATGTGTGTTCCTTAAAAGAGGGGCTATGCATAATTGTGATTGAGATGGGGAAGGGCTGAAAGAGAAAGAAAGCACAACTGGGGACTAGGTAGAAGTCTAAATGGAGGCATGAAACCCAAAAGTTGTTTAACTGATTTTAAGATGTGGAGCTTGTCAAGAGAAGAGAAAAATCAAATTTAACTTTGTCCTTCTGGGGAAGAAAAGGGTAGCTACT
Source organism: Dryobates pubescens (assembly GCF_014839835.1). Lineage (NCBI taxonomy): Eukaryota > Metazoa > Chordata > Aves > Piciformes > Picidae > Dryobates > Dryobates pubescens. The sequence continues at coordinate 12,620,659 of NC_071638.1, forward strand.
TTGCACACAGCTTTTTAGCTTTCACTTTGTTAGCTTAATCTGTAATGGTATTTTTAACCTTCCAAGAGAATATAAAATCTAATCTTCCCATTCTTTCTGAAAGGCAGCAGGCAATACTTTAACCTTGCTGTTGTCAATTTTCTGCAGCATGTTTAGCTCTAATTAGGTTCCCAGCTCACATTAATATTGTGGTACCAACTGCACAGGAGCCACGTCAATATTTCTCAAACCTTCAGGCTGAAAACTGTTCATAATTCAGTGCTACACATTGATTTTTAAGGCTGATGACATTTGAGCTGCTGAGAGAATGAATGGGGTTCATTTTGGGTCACATCCTTAATTCCTACATGTAATCGATATCTGGCTTCTGTAGCTCCTTCCCTCAACTGAGAAAAAAGCCAATGAAACTTGGTATTACCTAACTGCTCCTGCAGCCTAGGGAGCCAGACAATAGCACATGTATCTCCTTAAAGGAGTTCTTACACATACATGCTCTGTAACACCTTGACTTGCATATGATGTACTGGGAAAGAAGGGTGGAGAAGTGGAGAAGGTTTCTGGAGCTGTTACGTTTGCTCTCTGAATTAAGAAAGCATGCTTGCCATATCCCCTTACTTCACATGGGCTACAGTCAAGAAACACAGAGGCACAGCTGTGGAGTATCACAGAATCACAGTATTAAACAGGTTGGAAAAGACCTTTGAGATCCTCAAGTCCAACCTATCATCCAACACCATCTAATCAACTGAACCATGGCACAAAGTGCCTCATCCAGTCTTATTTTGGATGGTGACTCCTCCACCTCCCTGGGCAGCACATTTAAATGGCCAATCTCTCTTTCTGTGAAGAATTTCTTCCTAATATCTAACATAAACCTCCCCTGGTGCAGCTTGAGACTGCACAGAGTAGAAGGGAGGAGAACCTCCCTGGATCTGCTGGACAAACTCCTCTTAATGCACCCCAGGATCCCATCAGCCCTCTTTGCCACAAGAGCACATTGCTGTCCCACGCAGAACTACTTGTCCACCAGGACTCCCAGGTCCTTCTCCACAGGGCTGCTCTCCAGCAGATCAACTCCTAACTTGTACTGGTGCAGTTTATTATTTCTTCCCCTCCCTAGGTCTTGTTCTTTAAATGTTTGTGCTACCATAGTTCTAAAGACTCGAATTATGCCGGGATTACTGTGCTAGAGAGAGTAGGTGTTGGAGGTAGTCACATTCATACAAGATAATTGTTTTAGGCTAAGCTGAGAAATGAGGTGGGAAAACATGACTGACACAAAGGAAAAAGCAAATTGAGGCTGGCATGGGTTCCACAAACTGGCTGTGCACACAGTTTTAGACTTGTTTATAAGTGTCTAAACAAATACTTAATGGCACATTTCCTCAGTTCAACAAGAGGAGTGAGAAATCCAGTGTAACTGTAAATATGCAGGGAGATACTGTGTCTGGAGAAGCAAGTGAGCTCTGATACAAGCATTTATACACAGCTTTGAGCAATGATTGAGTCCCATGTTATGCAAATGTGATCTTCTAGATACTACTCTCTGGTTATGTATGTGACTAAATTCAATGTCAAAACTTAAATGTATTCCCAAAGCTCCTGGCTAGACAGGTGCTGACGTGGTCATTTATTATTCTTATAAATATACTGCTTTCAATATTCTGGCTACAGAGGAAAATATTTCTGCATTGCTAAAATGTTTTTTAATCCTTATTTCCAGGGAACAGCAAGTGATGTGGTAGACTCATGCTAATAATGAACAGTACAGTTTTCATCTCTTGAATTGTGTCCCATGGCATGTAAAATTGTTCAAAACAAGACAAACACGAGCTCCCTGTGCTGATCACCTGCACTCTGTTCAGAAAGCTTTGGTAATCAGGACAAATAAAGCCATGTGATGGTGGGAAGTCTGCATTTAGTACTCTGTCAAAGCTGCTACACAGAAACAGTAATCTAATCTTACCAGATGGGGCAATAGGTGGAAGTTGAGGCATAGGAAGTTCCATGGAAACAGGAGGAAGAATTATTTCCCTGTGAGGGTGGCAGAACACTGTAACAGGCTGCCCAGGGGGGCTGTGGAATCTCCCTCTCTGGAGATATTCAAGACCTGCCTGGATGAGTTCCTGTGTGACCTGCTCTAGGTGATCCTGCTGTGGCAGGCGGGTTGGACTGGATGATATCTCAAGGTCTCTTCCAGCCCCTAACATACTGTGATTCTGTTCCATTTCTTGGAAATTTTACATGTAGGAAAAGGTGAGCAAATGCCTAACTTCTAGCAAAACTAGTAAAACTGCAAAATTAGAAGGTTAAGAGGCCAGACCAATAACAACTGAGCTTTCAAAACATTTGTTATGGGGCAGAGTGTAAAAAGGTTTCAAAACCAGCTCAACATGTGGAACAAAAAAGGCAAAAACTATGGCAAATGGCAAGTGCATCAGGAAGTGGTCTGAAATATTTATAAGCAATTAAAAAGCTCCCTCTGCCTGATGAGTTATGTCCCCATTTTTTCCTCTAGTCATGATAGTCATGATTGTCCTCAGCATATCTGATGTGGCTGTCTGCAAACAGGAAGAGCAAGCAGGCACACTTCGGTCTTACAGCTCAGCATAAGGGACTAGGATGACCTCTAGCTTTGGTAGCAAACAACGATTGGCATGTGGCTCGGGAAATACTCATCAGGAAAGGTGCAATCTCAACCTGCAGCATAGCCAAAATACTCTTCAAAAGGAAGCTTTCTGAGCAGCCAACAAGCTCTGTGAAGGAGCTGTTTCTGCAGCCAGCCTTTAATCTTGATGCTGTGGAACCAACAGCAGGGTGAGCTCTGTGCACCTCAGCAAAGCTTATGTGCGACGTCTTGCACACAGGGAGGTGCTTCAGGTTCTGTGAGTTTGGAATTGCCTAAGTATTTGAACAAAGAAAATGTTCCCCTAATAGAAAAGTGAAGTAAAATCACTTGATGTTTTTCTGGGGTTTTTTTGTTTGTTTGTTTTTTTAGTACCAAAAATGAAGCTCAGGGTGCTTCAGGGCTCTGTGCTTTGGCACATTATTAAGGTGTGTTCCCTTCAGCCTCATTGCATCTTTGAATTATTCATGAAAATATGCCTTCTTCATCTGCAGATATGGAAGAAGATGCATTTTCAAATATCCTTGTGGCAGAGAGAATGCATTGAGCCGTTAGAATGTTGGTTGGCACACACAAAATCTGCTCCAGAGGCCAGGAGTCAGCTGATAGAGATATTTTGGCTGGAAGACCATTGGAAGAGTGTTGAAAAACAAGAAACAGTTAGCAGAGCTGACCTAAACTGTGACTGGCCCAACACTCAAGGTGAGTCATTTAATTACTATGCACAAGCAGCAAAATATAAAGCAGTGGCATAGGCATGGTATAGAACTTCTGTTTATCTTCTCGAGTGGTCTGTATTTAGGATCAAGAGGGTGCTGTAAGACACAGATGATATAAAGCGAATTGTAAACAGAGATGACTGGGACCTCTGCCCTGCAGTCTTCCTGCCTCTGCTGCGCAGTTCATAACATCCCACCCAGGAACAAGCAAAGTCATAGCTGTCCAGCTGTTGAGCTGTGGGAATACTTATTTCAGGTCTCCACTGAGCTGAGGGTCACTTAGATACCAGGTTTCTGCCCTTGGAGATGTCTGGCCAGCAGCTCGTGCTGCAATGCATCAGCACCACAGTTGCATCCAATTAAAGATAGTTAGTGTCTGACCTATCATATCGAGCTTCTCCAGGAACAACATGGATGAGTGTTGGGAGTGCCAGCTCCATCCCCATCTCTGTGGAATCCTCAGGGTTCTGGGATTCTGTGATTCTGCCTGACAGCTTGTCATGTGACCTAGGTGGAGTCCACTATATGGGGGAGAGAGAACTGGATGCAGGAGCCAGAGCCTCCTTGGAAAGGAAGGCTGCCCACGTGATGGATTTAGCCCCTGTGATCAGAAAGGGATATTTAACCTCAGACACTGACTGCCAAGCATGCCAAGGTGATGTAAATGCATCTGAAACCAGAGACTTTTTGTATTTCAGTCTTTCAGACTGTATCAGTTTGAAAATGTTCTTCATTCTCTCATGAACACCTCCCTGTATCTTATCAAACACGGTGACGGGGCTTGGTCTCTCACTCAAGAGGCTGCTGGTGTGTGGAGAGCAAGGTGTATCTTAACATGTTATGAAATCCATACCCCTGCAGTGGAGGGACCACTGACTTCATCAAATATTTATTTACCTGGTTCTGAAGTCATGCTTTCTCCTAGCCTTCCCAGATCTGCCCTGCAGAGCCCCTCTCTGTTCAGTCTATCCTTAATTCAGGCACTTGCCTTTTTAAGACTCCTTTATTCTCTCTCTGTCTCCTCCTCTCTCATACACATGCAAACTGAAAAGAAAAAAACAAACTTGAAAGAAGCATTACAAAGGCACTAGAGATGATTTATGTCAGGCTGGGTGCATCGCAAGAGCTCACTGGAGCAAAAAGTCTCTGAATTGGGAAGAGGTCAGCCTGCTGTTTCAAGTGCCGTCATTAATCCTGGGGACACATTATGGCTGGTGACACTGATGAAGTGCACTCATGCGTGTACCATTTTATGCAACAGCACCAGAAGCAGCAAGGTCCTTAATTCTACCTAAGCTGAAGTGGGATTTGGGCACCTAACCCTCTTAAATCCTTCTGTAATCCTCAGTGCAAATGTCTTTGATGCAAAGTAAGGGAAAAAAAATCTCTCCTGTCAATAGAGCACATCTGCACCAGTTCTAAGACTGCCAATTCTGTGAAACATAACACATCTAATTAACATCCAGTGCCTCCTCCCTCAGACCTTGGAGCGCTGTATGCCTGGCTCTGTGCGTCTGAGGGAAATGGAGGTGGAGTGACAACGTCTTGAAGTTTCTTCTATAGGTGCAAAAAAAGGTGAAGAGGTTATTTTTCTTTTGTCACTGGCATTTGGAATCATAGAATTGTCAGGGTTAGTAGGGACCTCAAGGATCATCTAGTTCCAACCCTCCTGCCATGGGCAGGGACACCTCACTCTACATCAAGGTTGCTCAGAGCCAACACAGCCTGGTCTTCAAAACCTCCAGGCATGGGGCTTTTACCACCTCCCTGGGCAACCTGTTCCAGTGTCTCACCATCCTCATGGGGAAGAATTTCTTCCTAACATCCAATCTGAATCTCCCCATCTCTGGTTTTGTTCCATTCCCCCCAGTCCTATCATTACCTGACACCCTAAGAAGTCCCTCCACAGCTTTCTTGTAGCCCCTTTAAGACACTGCAAAGACACAATAAGGTCTCCTCGAAGCCTTTTCTTCTCCAGACTGAATAGCCCCAACTCTCTCAGAAACCCACTATAAAAAAATAAGAACACAGAATTGAGAGTGTACTAAGTCCAACACAGTAAAGGTATTTGTGCATCCTTTACCTCCTCCTTTCATTATGTTTTTATGCATATATGACACAGAGGCAATATTACTTTATACTTCTGGAATAAGCCACTTTGGATACAGGGCAATGAGCAATCAGGGAACTGTTGTCAGAGTTGAGAAAAGATTCCTCTTTCCCCTGGAATCAGGGCTGCTCAGGAAAACCATCACCAGCCTTTTCCTGCATCACAAAAATCAGGTTTTTGTATGCTATTTCAAGCTCCTACCCTTTATTAACCCTCCCTGGAAGAATAAAGAGAGTTTTACTCTTGCTTGAAGTCACATGTTCATTTTGTTCTGCACCCATCACAAGACACAGTGATCGCCTGCAAGAGGCAGAAAATTATCTTGCTAGAACAAAGGAAGAAAAGCAAACATTTTCCTCCATGACCTCAAAGCCAGCAGCTAGTGAACTATGAGCCCTGAATCAGATGAAGGAGTACAGCAGTGATGGTGATCTTAGAGGTGCTTTGATCTGCCTTGAGCTACAGCAGTCACCATTAGCAACCGCTGTGGTAAAGGCTGTATATCACCAGTGGCAAACAGGCTGGGGGGGTGGGGGATTGCTTGCTGATTTGAAGTAGCTAAAGATAATGGAGTACAGAACCCTAGACAGGTCATATTGATGTTATCTTTCAATTTCTTGTAGTGAAGGTACTCTGATTAATATTTCATAAAAGACAGAAAATAGGAGCTAATGCTCTGTGTGTACTGAAAAAGAGGGATTTCAGCTCTTCCCCAGCAGTTTAAGGGCTCTGTCTTCCTCATCCTAAAGGCTCACAGCATAGCTGACCTCCAACCCATCTGCCTGGACTGTCCTGCCCTTCCAGGAACAAATGCTGCTTTTTGCAGAGCCAATATGGCAAGGGATTTGCCACAACTGGCACAGCTGCCAACATAAATAAGGCTTCTGAAGGAGAGGGGCTGCTGATTTAGCTCGACCTCTCTCATCTGACTTTACCTTACTTTATAAATGGTGCATTTATGTCTCTGAAAACAAGCCTTGGTATCAGTGAAGAGGTGGCCTTCCTTACATACAGCAACAAGTAACAACCCCAGCCCTAGCCATGAAAGTTCATTTAATCATGGAGTCTGGAAAACACTTCTCTGAAAGATTCTTATCCTTTTCCTATGACCTAGGAAACTCTGCTAAACATTCAGACTTCTGGATATTTATATTGACTAGCACAAGCCCTTAGCTAACTTCATGTACACATGTCCTTTTTGATTTGTGTTTTATTCTGAAAGACATAATGAGGATACCAGAGGATAAAAGATTCCCCTGAGTGGAATATTATTCTAAAAGAATAACTGGTATTACTGTAGACTATAAAAATATTCCTCCTTCATGACTCTGGCATAGAAAAGTTGCATTTTTGCCCAACTTCAGACACATATCCTTTACTGTATATGATTATTCTTTTTCTCAGTACAGAATGATGATTAGCTTTGCAAAGGAACTGAGACATTGATTGTTTTATAATTCAAAGCTTTACCAAATGTATGAGCTGGTCAATTTGACCTATTTGGAAATAAACTCAGGACAAGACCAAGACAGGGCCCTACACTGTCTTTTCTAGTTACTGACACACTTTGCCTCCTCATACCAGATGAATTTTGACTGTGAATCTGCCTTAGCTTATTTTACTAGTCATTTAAGATTTTAAAAATCTATTACTATTCTTCTGAGGTTCAAGAAATTCTTCACTTTCAAGGATCCCCACTATCAGTTTATATAAATACCAGCAATACTTGTGGCAACAGCAAATTCTGTGCTCTGCCCCATCACCCAGAGGCAGAGATGTTCAGCTGTTTAGATGGCATGTACCACTTTGCATTACCTTGGGGATCACTAACACTATGTGTCCACATCTTCTGCTCTGTTTAGTAGAATTGACATTACTTGCATAAACCATGCTCTAAGTTAAAAGGCCTTAATTTGATACTGTAAAAAATGCCAGACTAGGCGTCCCTTCCCTTCCCTTCCCTTCCCTTCCCTTCCCTTCCCTTCCCTTCCCTTCCCTTCCCTTCCCTTCCCTTCCCTTCCCTTCCCTTCCCTTCCCTTCCCTTCCCTTCCCTTCCCTTCCCTTCCCTTCCCTTCCCTTCCCTTCCCCTTCCCCTTCCCCTTCCCCTTCCCCTTCCCCTTCCCCTCCCCCTTCCCCTTCCCCTTCCCCTTCCCCTTCCCCTTCCCCTTCCCCTTCCCCTTCCCCTTCCCCTTCCCCTTCCCCTTCCCCTTCCCCTTCCCCTTCCCCTTCCCCTTCCCCTTCCCCTTCCCCTTCCCCTTCCCCTTCCCCTTCCCCTTCCCCTTCCCCTTCCCCTTCCTCTTTTCTTTTGCAGATCAAATAGCTCAGTTGTGTGCAGGGTGGACAGAACTCAGCACACACAAGTGCAAAGCTAAACAAGGTGATCGCTGCTGCTGCTTGGTGTGTCCCTGGTCAGTAAGCAGAAGTGGCTTTCAAATGTAGATGCTACCACTGCCCATTCTCTATCAGGCACCAGAAGTTGAACAAAGAGCAGTGCCTGTATTCTTCCAGCTGATAAAGAAGTCAGTCCCTGAGGCATACACAGGAGCAGGAGCAGGACTTGACACTTTCCCTTGCTGAAAAAGTGACTTTTGCATACAGAACACCAGACATTTACCATTTGGATTGCAAGATATACTTCAGCTGTATTTCTCTATGTCATCAGCAGAGTAATTTTCCCCAGCAATAACCTGAATCATGTGTTGGGCTGGAATTATTTTTGCCTCTCCCAAGCCTGCATCTGTCTCTGCATGGTTCCTCCTTGTGACGAATGCAAACAACACATATCCCTGCATTGACAAGAGCTGCGTTGTTGAGAGGGTGGTAAATAGTAGAGCTGTACCCCCCAAAAGGAGATTAAAAACAAAACAGGGGGATTAGGAAACAGCTGTTGGGGGAGTGGTGATGATGAGGCGGAAAGAGGGCACTCCCAAGGCAAATATCCTCCTGCATCATGGTTCAAACCAAAATAAACCAAACTAAAAATAGAGGGGACTAAAGGGATAGTCACTGGATATAAAATGTGAGTCAGACTGTACTGAAGAACAGGACAGGTGGTGCAGCACATTGGACAAAAGGCTATTTACCTTGTGTGGAGAGGAGCAATGAGGGCTCTGATGGGCCCCAGAAGAACTTCTCACCTACATTCTTGGAAAACACCTCTACATGACAATCCAGGGTGCAGTGTGGGCTAGGAGGGACACTTTGCATCTCTGCTTCCTTCCCATCATGAGGATGAAGAAACATGATCAACATATGACTCATGCATGCTCTCCTTTGGATCTGCTACCCACCCATTCCAATACTGCTCTTTTCTTCTCCCCTCTGCACCTTCACACCTTTGCCTGCCTGCTGCTGGCTTTTCTGTTTTCTGGGGGTTACTGCTATGTTCCTCCAAGCCACAGGGCAGTGGGCAGAGCTGGGTTAGCTTGAGAGGCTACCACCAACACCACAGAGTCACGGTGTTGACCATGTCTAGTCCAGCCTGGTCCAGACTCTGTAGTGCTCCTCAGGCCAAGAAATCTATCCAAGTGCTGGGTTCTGCATATTGGCCACAACAATCCCAAGCAGCACTACAGGCTGGGGACAGAGTAGCTGGAGAGAAACCAGGCAGAAAGGGACCTGGGGATACTGGTTGACAGTAGCTGAACATGAGCCAGCAGTGTGCCCAGGTGGGCAAGAAGGCCAATGGCATTCTGGCCTGCATCAGGAATAGTGTGGCCAGCAGGAGCAGGGAGGTCATTGTGCCCCTGTATTCAGCACTGGTTAGACCACACCTTGAGGACTGTGTCCAGTTCTGGGGCCCTCAATTTAAGAAGGACATTGAGATACTTAAACATGTCCAGAGAAGGGCAACAAAGCTGGGGAGGGGTCTGGAGCACAGCCCTATGAGGAGAGGCTGAGGGAGCTGGGGGTGTTTAACCTGGAGAAGAAGTGGCTCGGGAGACCTCATTGCTGTCTCCAACTACCTGAAGAAAGGTTGTAGCCAGGTGGGAGTTGGTCTCTTCTCCCAGGCAACCACCACACAACAAGCGGACACCGTCTCAAGCTGCACAGGGGAAGTTTAGACTCAAGGTGAGGAGAAAGTTCTTCCCAGAAATAGTAACTGGCCATTGGAATGTGCTGCCCAGGGGGGTGGTGGAGTCACTGTCCCTGGAGGTGTTTAAAAAGGGATTGGATGTGGCACTTGGAGCCATGGTTTAGTTGTCAGGTGGTGTTAGGTATTAGGTTGGACTTGATGATCTCTGAGGTCTTTTCCAACCTGGTTGATTCTGTGAATTCTAATACAAATGGATTTGCTGCTGAGGAAACCTTGCATTTTTATACAGAAAGGGAAAAATCAGAACAAAACTAAGAAACAGAGGCTGTTAAAGTGGAATTGGTGCCCGTGAAAAGCACCAGATGTGGCTGTCACAATCTAGGTACTATCACTCCACCAGAGTCTAAGGAAGTTGGTGCAAATGTTGTGCTGCTCATGACATTTCACATCAAGAGTTCTGCCCATGAGTGGGCTAGGGGCACATCCCCTGTGGGCTGTTGCTGCTGGTGGGGTTGCACTGAAAGGAAGCTCTTTCTACCTTAAACTCTCTGAAGAAAAACTAATATGACCTCATGGCTTCTGGTGTTAATTTTATTACATGCTTGATGAATTTACTGGCTGAATAATTGGAACCCACTGATTTATAGAGTCTGGCTTAATGATAATCTTAATGTTATCATTGTGTTGCTCCATTTTTAAATTAGCTCAGTAAGCCTGCAATGAAGGAGCCAAATAGTCAGGTTTCTGTGTTTATTTGCCTGTTTGTACTTAGGGAAAAAAAAAGGGGATGGGGGGTGGGGCTTAAAAAAATACGTGTTAATAGCTATTTAGAATCTCAGTGGGAAGGAAAGCCATAACAGATGCTGAATGTTTTTGGCCTTTCCCCCCTAACTCACTCGCACAAGGCAGAGGACATCATCTCTGCCACACAGAAAATTCCAGAATCACAGAACAACAGTTTGGAGGGGACCCCAAGAATCATCTGGTCCAATGTTTCCAGTTGATAATGTAGCTTAAATGAGGTAGCCCAGCACCCTGTCGAGCTGAGGCATAAAACCGAGCAGCACAGGGGAATCCACTGCATCTCTTGGGAGATGATTTCAATGTCTAACTGTTCTCATGCTGAAAAATTTTCTTCTAGATTCCAGTTGGAACCTCCTCAGGAGTGACTTGTACTCATTACCCCTTGCCTTTTCCATGTGACTCCTTGTGTAAAGAGGGTCTCCATGATCCTGGTAGCCACCCTTTATGTACTAGTACACGGCAATAAGGTCTGCCCTAAGCCTTTTCTTCTCAAGACTGAGAGCCACACCAACCAAAGGATCAAATGGAAAACTATTGACAAGCCACTACAACTTCATTTTTCAAAGGGCCACTGATTTTCCTAGGTTAAGAAACAAAACAAAAACCAGAGGAGGTGAAGAAGAAGAATTATCAGGAGTAAATATTCTCAGGCAAGAAGAGAACAAATCAGTGCACTTTCAGAGGAATACTATTATAGTATTATATATATATATATATCTTAGTATATATAAAAGGACAAAAGTTATTGAGGCTTTCCAGGGAATTTCTTTACTTCAGGTCTTGACAAAGGAGGAAAGGATCTGAGCACAGAAAGGGAGAGGGGCACAAGGTAAATGATTGTAGCAAAAGTATTTTAAATATGCTGCTGGGTTATGAGGTACCTGAGCCACAGTTGGCACTTGCTCCTATCAGGAAGGGTGTTCCAATTACCCTGTCAGTGCACAGAAGGCCATATCCTCCAACCTTCTGCCTTTATGCCATGTATTGCTGGCTGCTTTGTTTACTATCATGCCAGGGACGACTGCTTGAGCTTGCTCTGCTGCCATTTGTGCAGGTCTCAGAGGATGCTGGTGCCCTCCTCCAGCTGTTGTCACAGGAATGAATTATCAGGAAGTGAATGCCTCATATACTCCACGAACTGGGAAGTTCATGGCATTGCTTTGATCTTTTCATTATTCCACAGAGTCATTGCCTGACTATTCAACCCCTGCTTGACAGCTTAGATTGCTGGAAAAAGGGACACTAAAGCATTGAATGTATATACACAATCAGAGTGCTGACTGTGGACAAGGTGAAAGAAAAATAATGAAATGCCATAATTAACAAAATATATTGGCCATTAAAGTATGATGCCTCGTTCTTTTGACAGAGACACTAACAAGAAATAATGACCTTATTAAAAGCCTTCATGTTCGTGTAAATCAGAGGCACAGTTTTTATGGTGCTGCTGGTCACAGGTTCTAAACAGCAAAACCTTTGAGAGATGCTCCCTGCAGAGCTCCACAACCCTGTGAAGCTCTGAGTGGGAGTGTCACACTGAATTAGAGCTGGGAGACATTGCTGAGAGGTCTGTTCCGGCAGTCATCTTTGCTTTAAATCCACAGCCCTCTGAATTTAAGTACCACAGTACAGCTAAAAGGAGCCCTGTATGTGCATTGCAGCAGTGAGCACTCGTAGGAGCTGAATGCAGCTGAGGAAAACAGTACATCAGCTAGAAATAGCCAATAATAAGCTGCATTATCTAGTAGATCCCAGGGCACAAGGTCTGGGTTTCTCTACCTAAAAGTATGGCAGCAGGTTTCCAGTCTTAATACTTTCATTATTCATTCTTTCTAAGTGCAGAAGCAGGAATTCACTATTCATTTCTAGCATTATTTGAACTCTAGAGAGGGGCAACGCTAAGCAGTTGATTATTCTTACTGGTAGCTTTTGGTACTTTGGCCTAAAAACTGAAAGTCCCATGGTGGTGTTGGATTGGTTGATGGGTTGGACGCGATGATCTTGAAGGTCTCTTCCAACCTGGTTTATTCTATGTATTCTATGTATTCTATGTATTACAGGGTGTAACAACTCTACAGCCACGAATAAATCTTTTAGGTTTGAAAAATATTTCTTTGGTTACAGCAAAAAAAAAATAATAATAAATAAGCTTTTGTAACATTAGGAGGAGGTTTAACTCATTGGAACTGCTTAATGCATGCTCAGCAACAGCTGGAGTAACAGAAAGCTGTGTCTGACTAGGAGCAGCAGATGTTATGAATTTCATCTGGACAGATCCGATGGCTGATGGGGGAGGTCCTTCTCCACATCTGTGAAATAGTTACCAGATTCCACATACCAACTTTCTGGACTGGACATATTACAGAGGGTTTAGAAACAGAGGATCACATTTTCTCCAGAACTGTTGACAACAGAATATGGAGCTCCAAGGCAGCCTTCAGAGTGGGAGAAAAACGAGTGTGTAGAAATGCTTTATAAATAGCAATGGCACATACCAATATGTTTAAAGCTGTGATTTGTGCTCCAAACAACACAACACAACACAACATGCAATTTTAAAGTCAGAGATTGGGCAATATTAGAATTTGAAACAAGTGCAGGATTTTTATTACAGTAATTACACCACTGCAACTTCTGGCATGTATGACATTAATTATACTCTGTAAAAATGTCTTTGGTATCTTATGTGTTCATGAAAGACAAAGCTAAGTGAGCACAAGCCCACTGATTTTATCAAAGCCATGTGGATAATAATGACAGGATTCAAAGAGCACTTGTGTGGAGGTTAAGTGGTTTACAGGTATCTGAGTGTCCCAGCAGCCTGCAAAAACCTCTCAACAAGTGTCTATGCCCAAGACATCACAAGCACTCCTGGTCTTCCTCCTGGCAAACAATGGGCAGAAAGAGTCGTGGCTGAGTTTTGCACAACATCCTGGCAGAGTGGGGAATCTGAGCAAGGAGCAGGAAGCCTGAGTTCAGGTTCTCCCACATACTTGGAGGCATGTCACCTCCAAGCCTCAGCAGTGTTGGGCTGCCAAGCAGAGGAAATACAGACTGACATGAGTGAGGGCAAGGATGGAAGGAGGAGAAGGAAAGTCTTGCCCCTGCAGCCACGTGCTGCAAAAGGGAAGTGGAGAGGCCTGGCTCCAAACTCTTTCTGCATGCAGAATACAGAATTAACCAGGTTGGAAAAGACCTTTGAGATCATCAAGTCCAGCCTATCACCCAACACCATCTAATCGACTAAACCATGGCACTAAGTGGTGGTGACTCCACCACCTCCCTGGGCAGACCATTCCAAGGGCCAATCTCTATTTCTGTGAAGAATTTCTTCCTACCATCCAGTCTAAACTTCCCCCTGGCACAGCTTGAGACTGTGTCCTCTTGTTCTGTTGGTGGTTGCCTGAGAGAAGAGACCAACCCTCACCTGGCTACAACCTCCATTTAGGTAGTTGTAGACAGCAATAAGGTCTCCCCCTGGTCAGATCATGAAAGGTTCCAGACAACAATCATACTATGCACATGCAGTTATGCAGATCACTCTTTGCATGCCTGTGCTGATGTAGGAATCCTGTGTCAAAAGACAAGATGCTAGATTCTATTCTATATTCTTGATTTGCCAAGCATGGGTGGTTTGCATTTTTCTTGATGGCTCTTAACGCCAGACTGTTTCAGCTTGCATTTCTCCTTTTCTCTGTGTCCTTGCTTGTATTAGCCTGGCATTTAGGCTGGCATTTCCACCAACTTTGCTGATTTGGGACCTAGCAACTATATTAGGAGGTATTTATCATTCAGAACTGCAGATGAAGTCATCTGTAACTGAGTTGAGCAGCAATTTGGGCTAATCTGCCCAAGAAGCTTACGGACTCTGCGGGCTCTGATCCCTGCTGCATCCTCAATGCCCTGTGTCTCTCTGGCTCTCAGTGATGCAGTCACTTCCTTTCTAGTTCAGAGAACACCTGAGTTCAGATAGACAAAAAGTTTTCCTTCTGATTGATCTGGAATGAATTCTTGGGGGCTGGCAATGTAGTGGGGACAGCTATCTGCTAAGCCTTAACCTGCTATTTTCAGCTAAAGCAACAACCTGTTTCAGAGGATGATTTGGGTGTCAGGGTTGGACTCTTTTTAATCTGAGTAGAGCATCAGTGCCTAGTGTCCATTCCCCTAAGAAAGCTTCTTTTTGTTCTTTTCAATTTATGTCAACAAACCATGGATCTGTCAAATTCCACTGCTTCTCTGTGATTACAGCGTGGGCATGAGGAATTATCCACAGAATCAAAGCCAGAGATGTGGCTCCATAAATACATTTGTCAAACTGACCTCAAGCTGGCAGGCAACACCAGTGCCAAAAAATATTTAGCGGGTGCAAGCATGCCAGCCACTTGTGGTATGTGCTATGTTTCTTTAGCAAATAGATGGCTCTATATGCTGTTATAATACCTGTGGACGATTCTCATGTGCTTCTATTTTATTTAGCATGGTATTTTGACTGCCTTTGACAGCCAGGCCCCTCACTTGTGTCCCAGCTGTGATGTTTATTCTTGTTAATTATGTTTTTTTTCAAGGTGATTGGAATCCTCTTCAGAAAAGTGAACAATTGATGTAAAGAGGCCTGAGCTCATGCTAAAAGGCAGGACACCAACGAGTGAAGAGGCAGGCCCACCAGCCAGACCTGATAGAGACAGGGGAGAGGGGAAAAAATAAAGGCACTGAAGAGTCAGGTTAAGAAATACACAAAAGATAAGTGATTGCACCACTTTATACATAAGTGTAAAAAATCACTCTTGAATATGAGGGGAAAGCTTGATTAAATGGCTAGGGAAAATAGAAAATAAAATTAAGGCTATTTAGAACAGAATAGAATGGAATGGAATGGAATGGAATGGAATGGAATGGAATGGAATGGAATGGAATAGAATAGAATAGAATAGAATAGAATAGAATAGAATAGAATAGAATAGAATAAATAGACCAGGTTGGAAGAGACCTTCAAGATCATTGCGTCCAACCTATCAACCAACACTACTTAATGAACTAAATCATGCAACCAAGCACCCTATCAAGTCTCCTCCTGAACACCTCCAGTGAAGCCATGCACGTAAGGCTTGCTTAGCAGCATTCTTTATGTGCCAGCAACTTTATTTCACAGAATCACAGAATCACAGAATCACCAAGGTTGGAAGAGACCTCAAAGATCATCAAGTCCAACCTGTCACCTCAGACCCCATGACTAGACCATGGCACCAAGTGCCACATCCAATCCCCTCTTGAACACCTCCAGGGATGGTGACTCCACCATTTAAACAAGCTGGTGGTGTTTCACTGGATTGTTTTGGGGTTCAGCCTGGAAGGAGGAGGACAGAGTGGTACTAAAGCACAGCTCAGGTAGGAGGAGGGATGTGGAGCCTGCAGAGCTTCAGATGCTTTGAGTATAGTCAAGCCTCTGAAGGCTTCTTACATATGTAGAGTGATAATGAGATGGATGTAAAAGGATTTTTTGTTAACATCAGTGACTTGCTTGTCTTCTTGCAAGAATAAAGGATTTTTGGCAGACATACACCAGGTTTTCTGCTATTGTGAAGGAGGAAAAGGGTAGAAGGCCCAGAATGCTAATGACAGAGGGTTAGTCATAGAGCCAAAGCAAAGAAAGAGGTATGAAAAGCTATAAATGCTGAAGATCACTGTGGACAACACCAAATCCAGCTCATCTGAAATGTTTACAAGGTGTGTCTCAGCGGTTTAATGCTTATAATGACTGAGGTGAAAGTCACTAAGCTATTTAACCTAGTATAAGACCACATTCATGCTGAAACAAGATGGTTTTGTTCTTGTTGGCAGGTGCAGTGTCCTTCCTCAAGTGCAGCCAGTGAGAATGGAAAAGCAGAAACAGAAGAGGAATACCTGGAAAGCATGAAATGCACTATGTTAAAAATCAAGATCCAATTCTGGCCAATTTGGGAATGACAAAACTGCTTCTCCTACATATGTCATGGAATCATAGAATCAATAAAGTTGGAAAAGACCTCAGACATCATCAAGTCCAACCCATCACCTCATGAGTAACTAAACCATGGCTTCGAGTGCCACCTCCAATCCTTTTTTGAACACTTCCAGCCCATTCCAGTGGCCAATAACTCTTTCGGTGAAGAACTTTCTCCTCACCTAGACTCTCAGCAAAATTCTCACTCAGCAAAAATGGAGCATAAGGTCTGGCTTGCCAAATATTGTTTACTTTTTCATCATAACATTGTTTGAAAGATGCCATCTAGTGCCACTGGATTTAAAACCAGAGTCAATGATCCTCACAGAAATAAAGCTGAAGGCAGGAATGAATGAGCATGATTGCAATGAAGTGGTGAGCAATAGAAGAATGGAGTTCTGGTTGTTGCTCAGACCAGATCACAGAAGCCTGGCTTATGTGAGGAGGTGAGGAGAAAGTCCTTCACAGAAAGAGTAATTGGCCATTGGAAGGGAGATGCCCAGGGAGGTAGTGGAGTCACCGTCCCTGTAGGCATTCAAAGAAGGATTGGATGTGGCACTTGCAGCCATGGTTTAGTTGTCAGGTGTTAGGTATTAGGTAATAGGTTGGACCTGATGATCTTTGAGGTCTTTTTGAACCTGGTTGATTCTGTGATGTTAGCTCTCTGATCCGGGCTACATTTCATTCTTCCTGCAGTAGCAAAACCACCTCTGAAGTGTAATGGACAGTGCACTGGGGAAAGACCTATTGGAAACCAAATCCAAGCTGTAGTGGGTGAATGTCAGGTGGATATTGTTGGTCATAGTCAATAGAAATGCATTTAATCAGTTCATGGAGAGAGAGAAAGAATAAAGTTTTCCCTCCTACACATGGCAGGTGGGGGTTGGTCTCTTCTCCCAGGCAACCACCAACAGAACAAGAGGACACAGTCTCAAGCTGTGCCAGGGGAGGTTTAGGCTGGATGGTAGAAAGAGAGATTGGCCATTGTCATGGGCTGCTGAGGGAAGTGGTGGAGGCACCGTCATTGCAAGTGTTTAAAAAGAGACTGGATGAGGCACTTAGTGCCATGGTTTAGTTACACAGCTCACCTTGTTTCTCCCTTCCCCCTTCCTTCCATTCATAAGCACAGCTGAATCTGTCCCTGATGAGGAGAATCAGATTCCTCCCATTGAATATGGGAATGTTTAATGTTGAACAACAAAACTATTTTGTTAGGCGAATGAAACACAGATTCACTGATAACCAAAATCTCCCTGTTGGCTGTCAGTGCTCTTGAAAATGTCTGCACTGAGAGGAGAAGATGCACTTTATTTAGCCTGAATCCACAGCCTAGAAAGAAACAGTAAGCTTTTCAAATCAGTGCTGTTCTTTAATAGCTTCTTTTTGCTAGTGTTAGAAAAAGACTTCTTCCATAAAAGGAAATTTTCTAAATTAATTCTCCAGCTGGTAGTACTTCTCTGGATGCTGCTTACACTGAGGGAAGAGAGATTAGAACAACCACCCCTCAGCCCCACCCCTAGAGCTGCTTTTATTTTGCTTGAAGAGATGATGAAGAAGTTGAGCCCTATGATGAAGAGGGGCTGCGCCGCCTGCCTAGTGCTCTGCCAACAAACCTCCAAAGCCATCATGAGTGCATGGACAGCACTCATGAGCAGCTGTTTAACCACTTGGAGTTGAAATGCAGGCTGGAGGCTGGAGTGAATCACTCTTTCTGGCAGCTAGGGAAGAACGTGGGAGTGGGGCGGGACAGGGACATAAGTTTTGGCAAAGAGTGGAGCAACCAGTAAGAAGTGCTGCTCCTGCTGAAAAACGGCAATTTTCTGACAGTTATTCCAGGAACTTGGTCATATGTGATGGCTCACCATGAAGTGAGTGAGATCAGAGCTTCCTAGAATACAGGGGTGAAAAGGCATCATTATTAAAAGCTGCCAGGGATTAACGATCCTTAATCTCTTGAAGTATTCTATTGCTCTGCTGCCTTTGCAGCATCTGTGCCGTATTTCCTCAACTGTAGTCTCATCTTCTTGCTCCTTGTTCACCTAAGGCAGAATATGGGTGGGGGAGAAAATCAACCACCACCCTCTATGATGGTCTTTTGTATATTTGAGGACTGCAGCCTATGTTTTCTTTGGATTTTCTTCCTCTGGACTATGCAGTCCCAGCGTTCCTCCAATTTGTCATGATCCCTTCTTGCCAGTGTGGTTACAGTCCCTTCCAGGTTCTCACCACTTGAAGACTGAATAAATTGCAGTGGCTTTAAAGCAGAGAAGGACAGATTTAGACTGGTCATTAGGAAGATGTTCTTCACGGTGAGGGTGTTGGAGCACAGGAACGGGTTGCCCAGGAAAGTGGTGGAGGCCCCATCCCTGGAGACATTTGCTGCAGAGATCAGAATACAGAATTAGCCAGGTTGAAAAAGGTAGTGACAGTGTTGAGCCCTTATGGGCAAGAATCAGGAGTAAGGTCAGCAAGGGTGGTATTGTGGTGGAAATCTGTTACAGACCACCCAAACAGGATGAAGAGGTAGATGAAATGTTTTATAAGCAGTTGAGAGAGGTTTCACAATCACTCCCCCTTGTTCTTGTAGGAGACTTCCACTTCCCAGATGTCTGCTGGGAATACAATACAGCAGGGAGAGAACAGTCCTGGAGGTTCCTGGAGTGTGTGGAGGATAAATTCCTGGCACAAGTGGTGAGAGAGCCAGTCAGGGAAGGTGCCCTCCTGGACCTGGTTCTTGTGAACAGGGAAGAACTTGTGGGGCATGTAAAGGTTGGAGGCATTCTAGGGCTCAGTGATTATGAGATGATTGAGTTCTCTATCCTTGGAGAAACAAGGAGAGGGGTTAGTAAAACTGCCTCCTTGGACTTCTGGAGGGCAAACTTTGGTCTGTTCAGGAGACTGATTGACAAAGTCCCTTGGGAGGCCACCCTGAAGGATATAGGCACACACTTCAAGAAGGAAGTCTTAAAGGCACAGGAGCAGCTGCCCCTGTGTGCTGACAAACGAGCTGGCAGGGAAGGCATCCAGCCTGACTGAATAGGGACCTTTGGCTGGACCTCAAGAACAAAAGAAGAGTCTGTGGCCTTTGGAGGAGGGCACAGATCTCTCCATGACTACAAAGATGTAGTAAAGCTATGCAAGGAGAAAATTAGGAGAGCCAAAGCATAGCTAGAGCTCTACCTAGTCCCAGCCATTAATTATAATAAAAAGTATTTCCATAAAGTCATTAAGAGCGAAAGGAGGACTAGGGAAAATCTCCATCCTTTGTTGGATGCAGAGGGAAACAGTGACTAAGGATAAGGAGAAGGCTGAGGTGCTCCATGCCTACTTTGCCTCGGTCTTTAGCAGTGGTTCTAGCAGTTCCCTGGACACACAGCCTTCTGAACGAGGAGTCAGGGAGGGGAATCAGAACAAGGTCATCACAATAGATGAGGAAGTGGTCACTGACCTGCTATGCCACTTAGATGCACACAAGGCTGTGGGGCTGGATGGGCTACACCCAAGTGTGCTGGGGAATTGGCTGATGTGCTTGCCAAGCCACTATCCATTATTTACCTCAGGTCCTGCTAACTGGGGAGGTCCCAATGGGCTGGAGAGTAGTAAATATAACACCTATCTACAAGAAAGGAAGAAAGGAGGATCCAGGAAACTACAGACCTGTCAGTCTGACCTTAGTACCAGAGAAGGTCATGGAGCAGATCATCTCAAGCACCATTACACGATGGTATAGAGAACAACCAGAGGATCAGACCCAGTCAGCATGGGTTTATGAAGGGCAGGTCCTGCCTGACCAACCTGATCTCCTTCTATGACAAGATGACTGACTATTGGATGAGGGAAAGGCTGTGGATATTGTCTACCTAGACCTTTGAAAAGCCTTTGACACCAGTTCCCACAGAATTCTCCTGGACAAACTGGCTGCTCATGGCTTGGCTGAGCAAACACTCTGCTGGATAAAGCACTGGCTGGCTGGGCCCAAAGAGTGGAGGTCAATGGAGTTGGATCCAGCTGGCAGCCGGTCACAAGTGGTGTTCCTCAGGGCTCAGTGCTGGGACCACTTCTGTTTACATTTTAAGTCATAACCCAGAGTCAGACTGACAGTCATAAGGACAATTAAACCAAAGAAAAGAAATGTCTTTGCTCAAGTGGGTGAGCTGGGGCACCCTTTTCTGCTTCTGCAGGAGAGCTTCATTTCTGGATTCAGGTTGGCCCTCAAGCAATGGTAGATGAAGCAAGGACAATGAAAGTATTCCTGAAGGTTTCAGCAGAGATGAAAGGGACATGAATCAGCTCCTAAGCAGCTGCAGTTTACAGAATGGCTTAACAGTGTGACCCCAGGTCACTGGCAGTTTCCCATAACATGCTGAGCTACAGGCTCTGGTGGTTTAGGAGCTGACTCATGAGTCTTCCTGTCACCCCTACCTTGGGGTCATGACTCCCTTAAGAAAAACGGGACAAACACTATAGTTCTCTGCCCTGGTGAGGCCACATCTGGAATATTGTGTCCAGTTCTGGGCCCCTCAATTCAAGAGGGACAGGGAGCTGCTTGGGAGAGTCCAGCACAGAGCCACAAAAATGATGAAGGGAGTGGGACATCTTCCTTATGAGGAGAGACTGAGGGAGCTGGGGCTCTGTAGCTTGGAGAAGGGGATATTAAGGGATGACCTTGTTCATGTTTATAAATATGTAAAGGGTGAGTACCAAGGAGATGTAGCCAGGCTCTGCTCTCCTCAATGACAGCACAAGGGACAATGGTGGAAGCTGAGGCATAGGAAGTTCCATGGAAAAGGAGGCAGAATTATTTCCCTGTGAGGGTGATAGAACACTGGAATAGGCTGCTGAGGGGGTTGTGGAGTCTCCCTCTCTGGACATATTCAAGACCTGCCTGGATGAGTTCCCATGTGACCTGCTCTAGACAATCCTGCTCTGGCAGGGGGATTGGACTGGGCGATCTCTCGAGGTCCTTTCCAGCCCCTGACATTCTGTGACTCTGTGATCGATCTTAACTTGATGCCATGGTGTGCCAATATGTCTGAATCATCCAGCAAACTGCACTTGCACCAAAAAATCTCCACTTCTGCTCCAGGAGGATGACTTTATCCACACTTCTGCCAGGCACAGGGCACTCTGTACCCATCAGGATTTGTCCAGCCATAACACAGGAAGCATTTTCCAGGAGACCCATGCCAAGCTTTGGTGTGTATTTCTGGTGGGATGACTTCTGGGACCAAAGAAACACTGGTCTTACCAAAGCAGCTGAGGATGGACTGTCTGCAGCCCTGGTGAAAAGCTGCCTGGGCTCTGTCCCAAAGTAGACAAAATTCTCCAGGAATTCATAGAATCATAGAATGGTTTTGATTGGAAGGGACCTTCAAAGGTCATCTAGTCTAATCCCCCTGCAGTGAGAAGAGACATCCCCAATCAGACCAACCTGACATGGAACATCCCAAGGGACAGGGCCTCTACCACCCTTCCAGGCAACCTGGGCCAGTGTTACACCACTCTCAATATGAAAAATATCTTCTCTATACCTAGTCTGCATCTACACCCTTATAGTCTCAAACCATCATCCCTTGTCCCATCACCACATTCCCTGACAAAGATTATTGCCTTATCTTTCTCATAGGGCCCCTTTCAGTACTGAAAGGTCTCAATAAGGTCTTCCTGGAGCCTCCTCTTCTCTAGGTTGAACAACCCAAACTCTCTCAGCCTGTCCTCACAGCAGAGGGGCTCTAACTACTGCATAAGTTGATATATAACTACTATTATACCCACACTGGCCTTAATGGCATGCAGTCTGAATATCCATGTTCAGAACTTTACACAAGCAAGTGATGCTTGTCTGTCCTGGGCCTCTGCTGCAGAGCTTGCACCTGCCAAATCTCCAGGCAGGATGTCACAAGCGTAAAAGCACTTCAATTTTTACAAAGCAACATAGCCTCACTAGCAGTGTGTTATAAGCCAAAATCTCCTTCTATAAATTCCTGCAAAAGCACAGATAAGCCAGGGGGATCACCCAACATCCTGATGCCTGCAGTCCTTTCTTCTGTTTCCATCCCTGCCCTTGTTTGCTGCCGCAGTCAATTTTGTGTGGTGGAAAGGGGAGACTGAAAAGAGCATCCTGGGATACTGAGTTCAGTCTGTCCCAGACATTGCTCAAAAATGTCTGCGCAACAGCTATGGCTTCACAGACACATGGCAATGCACAAAAACGTGAGTAGAAAAGGCCCAGACACCAGGGGTTTCCCAGAAAAACAATCAGGAGTGAGTAATGCTCCAGCTCCTGTGGGACTCATCCAAGGATCTCTCCCTGTATTGCCAGCTGACTGAGGAATGCTAACCAAAAAACTATCTAGGAAAACAGTGCCTTTAAAGGCAGTCACTTATTATCTGAGTTCATGCAGCCCCAGCCAGAGGGATAAGTGCCCAGCTATTTGCCAATTCCCAGTTTCAGACCTTTTATGTGAAGAACAGTTTGCGTCAAGCTAGTGCCACTAAGACTTCCTCATGTTGGGAGGATGGTGCGGGGAGGAAAGGCTAGCAAAGATTTATTGAGTCATCCTGGTTCCAGGTTGTGGCAAAAGGTTGCTCTAAATCAAAGAGAGGGATAGGGTGAAGGCAATTTCCGTATGTGGTGGGTTGAAAACTCCCCCCAACATTAAATTGCCAGACCAGCCTAGTTGGAAGCAAATGAAGCTGTATTTGCAAACAAAACTACAATCTAAAATGAAATGCAATGAATATGTACAAAACATATAATACTTACAACATTTACAGGTATTTACAATTTATAAACAGCACAAGAACCCCCCTGGACAAAACTAGGGGGCTAATAACAGCTTTCCTACTTTCTGCCCCCTTCCCTCTACCCCTCCCACTCCTGCACACAAGGGACAAGAGAAAGAACGGAGAGTTGTTTGTTAGTACTTAGCCACAGCAAAGAACACAGCCAAGGTCAGCAAAGCCAGGAGAAGCACCAGACAGAGAGGAGGAAGAGAAAAAAAGAGAGAGATAGTTTACCTAAGTTCTGTGGCAGGTATCTGTCCAATGGGATTGCTTAGAACTTACCATTATTTTCCTTGTTACACCCAATGGTGATTTATTTACATTCTACTACTTTCTGTTCAAGATCTGTGGAAAATTTTCTAGGCACAGCCTAAAACTACCACAATGTAGTAAAGAAATTATATTTGAGTCCTTAGCTGGTCCTATTTATTTAGTTAGTTATCTTTCTTTCTTCCTAAATATATCCAATAGAAGCAGAAATCTGTCTACTGTTATTACCATCATCGTTATTATGCAGGCTAGTGGATCCTCAGACTGTGCCAGGAGGATTTGGTCACGGTGAAGACTCTTCCAATTTTAAAGAGAGTGATTTGGATGCAAGTCTACAGAATAATGATGACACAAAATAGCGATGGATAGTAATTTCCAGCTTCCTTGCTTCTCACTCAGGATTGTATTAATCAGAACAATTACATGTATTTAACAAGTACAGCTTTGCTATTGAAGAAAGGGATGCTGGATGCCTTTGGAATAGGTTTTGCAGGATTTCCATGCTTGGCAAGGTAATGTGTGCCCTATCGAGCTTAACCCAGCACTTAGCACAGGTCCAATTACAAACCTTCTGCATTATCATCTTACTTTTGTAGTCTTCTGTGACATGAAATAATGAAGGAAAATCATTGAAAAACGGAATAGCTACCATTGTCTTTGCATAAAACCAGGTGGGAAAATGTAAATCTCTTCTCTCACATAGTATAACTTAGCTAAGCTTACAAAGAAATGAAAAGCAATGTATCCAGTGTCCTGAGCAAGTCTTTTGAGGGTGACACCTTTCATTAGTAATCCTTCTCCCAGCACAACCTGCCCTTCTTCTCCCTTACATGCTTTCTGCCTCCTCACAACTGTTGTTGTCAAGGTTAGGATAATGGAGTGCACATCCCCAAGGAAGCAGCAAAGTGAAGTATTTTTCTTACCAGGAAGAGCGAGCTCAGCTCAGCAAGATTGTTTGCACAGACAGACCTCCCAAAATACTTGTAGTCTGCAGTAGGTTTACTCCTAGTCTACAGGTTTGTCTGATCATGCAAGTGATTTCCTCTTCCTGTAACACACTGGCTTAACAGGCCATATCTGCTGAAGATCTATTCTGAGAGTGTGCACTGGTGCTCCACAAGAAATAACTGGTAATGATATCAGCAATGGTCAGCAAAGCAGGCATTTCCATGCTGCCCCAGTTTTAGTTAACAGAGGCCTATTTTCAAGATGAGTCAACTCATTTCATGCCAAGAAGAGCTGGCAGCAGTGCTACTGAAGCACGTATGTTACCACATTGTGTTCAGTCATATTTTTTGTGCTGCAGTCGTAGAGCCAAATAACAGGATGTGAGTTAATGCACCTTTGGTTAAAGCTCAGGCTGGTTTTCACTATCAGTGAGCACTGGAGCTTATTGGCTACCCAAGACTGCAGTGACTTTGGAAGAGAGTTTATTATTTTATATTCCCTGCTATTATTTTAGCAAAACAAAAGTCCAAAACCATTCAGTTCTTCTAGAACAGTGATGATGTGGCCAAAGGGTTCAGGGTGGGATTACTAGCCTATTTCACTTCCCAGAAACAATCTCATTCTTGCATTATACCTGAGCAAAGATGAAGTTATCTAAACTACAGACAATATTGAAACAGTATGAGGTTTATAATGAGAGTATAAAGCCCTCATAAGACCTGGTACTCTTCATCTCCAAAGGTGTCTATGTAGATAGGGCCATGAACTGCTTCCCTGCTGAAGCTGGTAGTCTGACAGAATAAGCAGGAAAGGAGGGATCAGGAGATACATTATTTTTTTGCAATGATGTTTCTTGTAGAGGAAATATGACTGTTAAAAAATTATGGTCTAAATGGCTTGCAATGCCCTTTTCTGAAAAACACAAAATGAAACAAAACTTTAAAAAACAAATAGGTATCACAGGGAAAAAAATAATTTACCCAGTTGCTTATGCTTCTTCCTAGGCATTTGGACCTGGACACTGTTGAATGCAACAAGGGGTTAGGAAGACCTAGGAAGACCAGCTGAAGGAGCTGGGGGTGTTCAACATGGAGAAGAGAAAGTTCCAGGAGACCTAATAATGACCTTCTAGTACCTGAAGGGGGCTACAAGAAGGATGGAGAGAGACTGTTTACAAAGGCCTGCAGTGACAAGGCAAGGGGCAATGGCTTCAAACTAGAGAAGATAAGATTTAGATTGGATGTTAGGAACAAGTTCTTTACCATGAGGGTAGTGGAACACTTGAACATTCAGCCACAGCAATACCCAGGGAAGTGGTTGAGGCCCCATCCCTAGTCATATTCAAGGTGAGGCTGGACAGGGCTCTGGAACAGCCTGATCTAGTTGAGAAGATTGGACTGGATGACCTTTAGAGGTCCCTTCCAACCCAAACCACTCTATGATTCTATGACCCTTGGTTTGGACCCATTGTCTCATATTGCAGCCCACAGTGGCCTCCCTCATCTCCCTCACTGCTTGATCTAATATGAATAGCAGTGATTATTGACTGTGAAAAGGGCTGTTCTGAATAACATCCAGACTCTTTTCAAACATCTCCAGGGACACTGACCCCATCACCTTCCTGGGCAGCCCATTCCAATGGCAAATAACTCTTTCCATGAAGAATTTCTTCCTAACATCCAGCCCAAACCTCCCCTGGCACAGCTTGAGACTGTGTCCTCTTGTTCTGGTGCTGGTTGCCTGGGAGAAAAGACCAACCCCCCACCTGGCTACAACCTCCCTTCAGGTAGTTGTAGACAGCAATGAGGTCTCTCCTGAGCCTCCTCTTCTCCAGGCTAAGAACCCCAGCTCCCTCAGCCTCTCCTCATAGGGCTTGTGCTCCAAACCCCTCACCAGCTTTGCTGCCCTTCTATGGATACATTCCAGCATCTCAACATCTTTCCTAAACTGAGGGGCCCAGAACTGGACACAGGACTCAAGGTGTGGCCTAACCAGTGCTGTGTACAGGGGCAGATGACTTCCCTGCTCCTGCTGGCCACACTATTTCTGATCCAGGCCAGGATGCCATTGGCCTTTTTGGCCACCTGGGCAGACTGCTGGCCGATCAGCTTCAGCAGAAAAAAAACCCTTTGCTTCTATTAGGAAGCTTCAGCCAGTGCTTTGACACAATCTGTGTTGCTTTCATTTTATGAGCTAAATAAAAGTTTCCTAGATTTGATCTTGTTTATTTTTTATGGTTCGAGAAGAAAGAGTTTTGCTTCCCTGTCTCAAAACGGCTTGAGTCACAGTCTTAACCTTGTGTTGCTACCACTTGTATCTGTGTGCTTGACTAATTATAGGCAGAGCAGTCAGAAGTTTCTGTGATTCAGCTTTGCTTATTCCCTGCTATAAATACAATCCTCAAGGCTGTGCTTAACATCTAGGGAAGGAGGTGGCCTTCTAGCAGCTCTGTGATTTGGGGAGCTTTGACTTTTTGTATGTGTTTTGTTTGTTGGTTTTCTGTTGTGGTTTGTTCAGGTTTTAAAATAAATGTTTATTTCAAAAATTGTTACAGTTCTGTTTGTATTTCTTTCTCCTCCATTCTCTCTGGAAGAGTACTGCAGGGAAATTTGAGAACTAGGCACCAGTTTGCTTTTAAGTCAACCAAACAGGAACAGGAGAATTATCTCTTGTACGAGCTCTCATTACTCTAGGGGAATTCAAATGCTGCCTCTGCAGCAGTCCAGGCTAATGCCAACCTGACAGTGATAGGTGAAACACAGAGGATCATTCAACACCACACATCAGGTTGGTGCAGAAATGCCATTAGGCAGCCTTATGTGAGTTCCATTTCATCGATAATGAAATCAGCCTGCCACATTTCCTCTGAGACGGCAATAAGCAGAAGCAGTCATTCTCTTACACAAAATTCTCTGAAATTATGCAAAGAGCTGATCACTTTGAAATATGAAAGAAACTCCATGTCCTTCTCAGCAGGACAAACTCAATTAGACAGGAAGAAAAAAAAAGTGGAACAGCTGCTTTTTCAGAGACAGATGACCTTATGGTGTAATTTTCACACTTAGTCAATCAAAGCTTGTGGTGTGATTCATTGACCATGAGAATGAAACTAGACAAGAGACGTTGCTAAAAGGTCATTTCCTCCTGTGGATACAAAAGGCTCCAGTAAAATATTAGGGGAGCACAAACCTCCCCTTCAAGAGGTATTTGCCACACCTCCACCTGCAGGCAAACAAGAGAAGATAAAAAAAGAAAACATTGTGCAGTCATGCACAAACATTGATGTTTTGCCCATGCCTCTACAGTCTGTGGTGCAGGCTTTCTATCCTTGAGCTTTTCTAGGGAGATTGGATCTGATCAATGAAGCCACTGAGAATTTGTGTGTTGATTACAGCACACAGGCCTGTTACGAAGGAGGGTGGAGAACAGCTGAACAGAGATGATAGCTACAGCTTACGAGAGCAGGTGTTGGGATTTAGCTTCAACTGTTACCATGTGCCTCATTTATGCTAATATTGCTGAGCCTGGGGACCTATAAATACAATAAAGGAATGAACGTCTCTGTGGCTGAATGTGCAAATACAAGCCACAAAGATTTTTCAGTACGTAATGATGCCTCTTGGTTCTTCATTGTAGGCTGCATGGGGAAGACCAGAGCAGCCCTTTCCCCTACAGCTTTGGCTTAGGGTCCAGGAGAGAGATTTCATCTCTCCTGAGCAGAAAGAACAAGGAGGTGGTGTTTTTAGGGGCCATCTCCAAAGGAGAAGGTGATCCCACTCATGCCCTCTCATCAGTTAAGACAATGCAGTGACCATCAGGCCACCATTTAGCACTAGAAGAAATTTCATGAGAAAGGGAAGCTCCTTAGGAACCTTTAGAGGGTTGGTTTGAGACAACAACATGAAGACCTGAAGAGCAGAAGGAACCCACCATGCACTGTGCACGTACATGGAGAATCCTATGTCCTGGAGCTGAGAGATTATGAGGAGGGGTGGAGGAACATTTCACACAGGAATATGGGGCATCACTGTTAGCAGTGACTCTTTTGAGAAGAGTCCCACACTGCATCCTAGCATGTGATTAGGTGTTGGCCACATTGTTGGTTCTCTAATCAGTGCTGAAAAGCCCTCTGCAACACTGAGTAAACAGGTGGCTAACTCAGAGCAGAGCTGTTCAGCTCTTGCATTCACCTGCAGGAAAGAGGCTAAAAGATCCTAATCCTCAGCTCTGTTGTTGTCTCTTATTTGCATTTTTCTCCAGCCACTGTTGGATCACTGCTCTCAAGGGGCTGTTGAGCAACCTCCTTCTGTTTCCTATGAGTCCCTTTCATAACATCCAGCCAGGCATTCGCACATCACTTGTATTAATAAACCATCTGCTGGGCTGGAGAGCAGTTTTGACTAGAACTTTTTCTCCATACAAAAGTCAGCAGTTTAGGTGATTTTATCAAGTCTTGCTGTTTAGAAAAGTAAAACTGCAGCACAATTTTCCTTCTAAATGCTCCTCAGCATCTTTTATTTTTTATGGTTTTTGGAGAAAAAAAAAGAAAGGCTGTGTTCATTTTTGGATTAAAATGATATTTCATTACCATACATGTAGTAAAAGTACAGAAATCATAGCTCAAGAGAAAAATTAACTGAAGTTCTTTTCCAGCTTTCTGTTGGTCTCTTCTCTCAGGCAACCAGCACCAGAACAAGGGGACACAGTCTCAAGCTGCACCAGGGGAGGTTTAGACTTGAGGTGAGGAGAAAGTTCTTCACTGAGAGAGTTGCTTGCCATTGGAATGTGCTGCCCAGGGAGGTGGTGGAGTCACCGTCCCTGGAGGTGTTCAAGAGGAGATTGGATGTGGCACTTGGTGCATTGGTCTAGTCATGAGGTCTGTGGTGACAGGTTGGACTCAATGATCCTCGAGGTCTCTTCCAACCTTAGTGATACTGTGATACTGTGAACTGCATTGGTAATCTCTTCCTCATCTTGCTCTAAACTGCCCCTGCAATTCCAGGGAACAATGCACACAACCTGGAAGGCAGACAGAATGTTCCTCCAGACACTGTATCCATATATTCCCCTTGTTTGATTCATCTGGAATTACCCTTGTTTGACTCCTACAAGCCTGTTGACTTTGCCTGAGGAGAGATTTACATAATTTCCTCGTGGGAATATTGGAAGCTGATAACACACTTCTTTAACAGTGTTATTTCCCTGTTTTATTTCCACAGCAGAATAAATCTGGATATGCTACTCTGTACTGCAGCACCTGATGGGGTTTTTCTTTTTTGTTCACTTCTGAGTCAGGGTAAAAGCAGATAATAAAAGATTTATCTACAACTGTTACTTGGCTGTGGTTAAACAACAAAGAACACCCAAATCCCCATCTCCTTTTCTTATCTTCCTCAAAGATGAAAGAAATAATAATCAGGCTATTTTACACGATGTTTCCACTCTCTACAGTGCCAAGAAAATGTGAGTATGTGGCAGACACAGTGGCATAGCTATGACAGGCTGCAGTCTTAGTGCAAGCCTCAAAACGTTAATGTTCCTCTCTGCTCCCAACTGACCTAACTCTCTGTATTTTACATAGTGCTTGTTATATCCCATCTGAATGGCAGACAGAAACTGGGATCAACAGTATCATAAGAGGACAAAGATGCAGGATGATTAAATGATTTCTTGTTTGGTGAAGCCAGATAATAGAGTAACTGTAGACCAGATGAATTTGGTGAATGATCTCCAGTTGTGACTTTTATAACCTTAGGTAAAGAAAGTGAAATTTCTGGGGTTTGCTTGTTTGTTTGTTTATTTCTTGTTTAAATTGCTTTTAAGGGATGTCCATTTAAACAAATACCAGCACAGAGTGGGAAGCACTTCTGTAGGTGCATGAACATGAGGGAGAGAGCTTACCATTAAACAGCTGTGGTTTTCAGCTCTTGTTATTCCCATTGGGGATAGAAAACTTTGACTCACATCCAGGGTGCCAAGATGCCTTGTGTAAGACTTAAGATGATCTAGTACCATATGAAGTGTTGTGGGAATTTACACACCTAAAAGTGCTCATAAAATTTAGACCAGTAAGTGACAGGGTAAGTTCCTTTCCCACATCTCTCTCCATTCTCTTTAAAGTCTGTGTCGTCACCAGCCTGTGAACATTGCAGTTTTTCTTCTGTGACCAGTCTTGTCTGGCACAAGCCAACCTCATGAGGTTCAACAAGACCAAGTGCAGGCTCCTGCATCTGGGTCGAGGCAACCCCAGGCACAAATCCAGGCTGGGCAATGACTGGCTGGAAAGCAGCCCTGAGGAGAGAGACTTTGGGGGTGCTGGTAGACAAGAAGCTCAACAGGAGCTCTCAGTGTGCACTTGCAGCCTGGAAAGCCAATCAGATCCTGGGCTGCAGCAAGAGAAGTGTGGCCAGCAGGTCAAGGGAGGGGATTCTCCCCCTCTACTCAGCTCTGGTGAGACCCCACTTGGAGTACCGCATCCAGTTCTGGAGCCCCTATTACAAGAGAGATATGGAGGTGCTGGAAGGAGTCCAGAGAAGGGCCACGAGGATGAGCAGAGGGCTGGAGCACCTCTCCTATGAGGACAGATTGAAGGAGTTGGGGCTGTTCAGTCTGGAGAAGAGAAGGCTCCAAAGTGACCTTATTGTGGCCTTCCAGTATCAGACGGGGGCCTGCAAAAAGGCTGGGGAGGGACTTCTCAGGATATCAGGTAGTGATAGGACTAGGGGGAATGGAATGAAGCTGGAGGTGGGGAGATTCAGGCTGGATGTGAGGAGGAAGTTCTTCACCATGAGAGTGGTGAAGCCCTGGAATGGGTTGTCCAGGGAGGTGGTAGGGGTGCCGTCCCTGGAAGTGTTTAAGACCAGGCTGGATGAGGCTCTGACCAGCCTGATCTAGTGTGGGGTGTCCCTGCCCATGGCAGGGGGTTTGGAACTAGATGATCCTTGTGGTCCCTTCCAACCCCGACTGATACTATGATACTACTATGATATTTGACATTTCACACCAGGGGTTCTGGCTTTTTGCTTATGCCTTAAGAAAATTAACTGGTAGGAGTTTGGCATAGATTTTCTTGGGGGGGAAAAAAGGTTACCAAATTCATGGAGCACTGTTTTACGCTACTGCTGTGGGAGGCAAACTCTAGCAACCAAAGCACAGCAATTTTATAACACAGTGCTCATCATTAAGATCTGCAGAACATGCACAATTGTACCTTTTCCTACTCGGCTGATTGCTTTAGTGCCAGTACCTGACTCATTTATTTTCCTGTGCACCCTGCTTTTGGTGGAATCTAAGATAGGCAAAATGCTGTACTAGCCACTTAAATATTTTCTTAATTGATACATTCCCTGAGAGTTATTCTGTGCCATTGGAGGAGATCAAAGAAGATCAGCTTTCACTCTCAGTCCTGCAGCAGAGCCAGAAGCATCCTAATTCCAAGCAACACAGGAAGATTTCTTAAACACCATCATTTGCATTTTCCTGAGTGCTCAGCTATCAGTACACACTGTTCCCTTGACTCTCTCTTTCCTCCATTCCCTCATGAATCATTCCATTCTTCTTTTGCTTCATCTGCTTTATTCCACCTGTTAATACTCATCATTCTATTTTATTTATTGTTTTAAATTTTCACACTGTGCTGTTGCTGATCTTTCTCTCCTTTCTGCAAAACAAAGACATGTTTTTATTTGCTGTTCTCACCCTGGATCATTCTTTCATAACCTCTCCCTCCTTTCAGCATATCTCTCCCTTTTTTATCCCTTTGCTCTTATCACTGTCACCATGAGGGTGGTGAGACACTGGAACAGGTTGCCCAGGGAGGTGGTGGAAGCCTCATCCCTGGGGGGTTTTAAGGCCAGGCTGGATGTGGCTGTGAGCAACCTGATATAGTGTGAGGTGTCCCTGCCACAGGCAGGGGGGTTGGAACTAGATAATCCTTGAAGTCCCTTCCAACCCTAACAATTCTATGATTCTATGATTTACAATCCCTGTTATTCTTTTCATTTAAGTGTGAAAGAGGGGGATTATCATGATGATTCTGCTATCTTGCATGAACACCTGAAGGGCTGCTGAAAACCAGAGCCCCTTTGTGTGGAAGCCTTGCAAACACATTGGTACACAATGGTGGTACACAGTCCCTGCCCATGACATTTGCAGTCCTTTTCCCAGGAAGGATTTCAAAGGCCCAAAGGGGTCTTAAACACTTGCCTTGCACCAGCTGTTCTCTTGAAAATTGCAGGCTAAATACACAAAGGGCTGGAGGGGTGATCTGACTTACTCAGAGACAGAGACTGCAGTTGTGGAACAAGGGATAGCAATTAATTGCTTGTCTCTCTGTCTGGTAAATTAGTGGTATGATAGGAAAGAGGCAGCAACTGCAACAGATTTATTTTTCCCCTTGTGAAAAAAAAAACCAACAAGAAAATGAAGCTGCATTTGCAATTAACCTTGCAATATGTGCAACACTCTGGATTTAGAAACAAGAGAACAGCCTACCTTTCCTCTGCTCTGTTCAGCTGAGGGTTTAACTTCAGGCAACCATAAATTAGATCCCCCTAAGGCTGATGACAGACTTTGAAATGGCCTGCAGTATACCACCTTACCCTCTTTGGTCTGACTTTGCACTAGAGATTTTAGCCTTTGTAATTAATAATGACCCAAACCAACCATATCTCTAAAACTCCAGCAGAAGCATAGCAGCTCCTAAATACCTACCTCCAAGAGCACCAGAGGGGGATTCTGTGCCATTCTCCACACACTTGGGTCCTTAGCTATGACTTTATCTTGCAGGTGCTGGACAAGTCCAGAAGATGACAGGGTCAGTTAAAAACCATTCCTGTAGACATTGCAGAATTCTGCAAAACAAGAAGTGAGGTCATTTCAGACAGGGGCCAAAGCTTCTCAAGGAGTGGCCCCTGAGTAGCTACTGTCGTGGTCTTTGCAGCATGGAAATCTGAGCAGCAACAGGCACATTCAGTGTATTTTTATTGTTAATAAGCCCTTCTTTTTCTGATGTTGATACCATAAAAGTAAAAGGCTTTGGACTGACTGTACCCTACAAGTCTGTGACTCTTGATCTCTCCAGGTGTGTTTCCAGCACACTTCAGAATTCCCCTCTGGCTTTCCCTTCTGCTAAGACAAGTTGGCAGGGAAGCAGACTTGCATGGCTGAACTATATTCATGCATTTTCCCAGGCAGCTCCTGAATCTTGGAGCCAGCTCAGAACAGAAGTGTTAGGCACAGGGGGACTTAGTCTGCTGTATGGATGGGTTTACTCAGGCGTGGAAATGAAATCTGTGTCCAGCAAGCAATATTTGATGGCTACAGGGTGGGACTCAGCCTGCAGTTGGAGCTGCAGTTGAACCTTGCCAGCATGGCACAGCGCTGACAGGAAGGCATGATCCTCCTTTTCTTGAATTTGGTTTTGCTTCTGTTGTTGGTTGGTTGCTTTGTTGCTGTTGTTTGTGTAGTTCAGCTCTGCTGCACTGTATAATATGCTAACAGGCTCACTCCAAGGCTTCACAAAAAAATTAAAGGGAGAAAATACCAACTGAATTTGCATCTAAAATGTTTTGCAAATGAGTGAATTTCTCATAACTTATTTTTACTCCCTTCAAAGTGGGAAGAAATCAGATTTGTATACTTTAATTTTGGAATAGGAACACATACTCTGGCCCTTTCCCCTGCTATTTATTTTTAATAATGAAAGCAAAGAAGAAAAGGGAAGCATCTGTCGAGCATGCAAGCACCTTTTGAACATGCTCCATACAAGTACAAGAAAAAGATGATCAACTTCTCCTTGCCTTCAAGCCCAGAAGGGAAACACATTCTGGAGGAGACTACATCTGAACAGCCCATAGTGTGCTCCTGTCCTCACACTTCTTGCTCTGGGCAGAGAGAGGAAAATGCAATATGTGGGTTTAGAATTAGCAAGAAATGGCTATTGCACAGACATTGTTTCACCTAGAGAGATATGTAAAGAGAAATAAACAAAAATATACATCTCCAAGGAGAGAGAAAACCCAGAACCATCAGTACCAGCCCCTTCCCACTGTGTCTCCAGCTAGAGCAGTTACACTAAAACTTGCAAAAGCTGCTTCATGGGCTTCACAAGAAAATGTGATGTTCACTTCCTAAAATTAAGCAAGCCAAAACCTTACTGGTTTGTCTGAAGACTTGCCTCTGCTTCTTCATGGTTTGACAGCATGTCTCTGGGCATCATTTCATGCTGAATCTAATCTGACAAAACTCTTCTGTATTGATGCCATCTTTATGCCTTTATGCTCTTCCTAATGGACCACGACTAGCTATGGCTATTACATGCAAGAGTTTCAATAAGAAAGATTGACATGGACATCGTAGATTATGTTAGAATAGAAGGGATCTGTACTGGGACCAGTCTTGTTCAGCATCTTTGTTGATGACATGGACAGTGGCACTGAGGGACCCTCAGCAAGTTTGCTGATGACACCAAGCTGTGTGGTGCTGCTGACAGGCTGGAGGGAAGGGATCCATGCAGAGGGACCTGGACAGGCTGCAGAAATAGGCCCATGACAAACTCATGAGGTTCAACAAGACCAAATGCAAAGTCCTGCATCTGGGTTGGGGCAATCCCAAGAACCGATATAGACTGGGCAGGGACTGGCTTGAGAGCAGCCCTGAAGAAAAGGACTTGGGTGGATGAGACTTGATGGATGAGAAGCTCAACATGAGCCACCAGTGTGGAGAGGAGACCTCCTTGTGGCCTTCCAGTATCTGAAGGGGGCTACCAGAAAGCTGGTGAGGGACTTTCTAAGGTGTCAGGTAGTGATAGGACTAGGGGAAATGGAGCAAAGTTAGAAATGGGTAGATTCTGATTGGAAGTTAGGAAGAAGTTCTTCCCCATGAGGGTGGTGAGACATTGGAACAGATTGCCCAGGGAGGTGGTGGAAGCCTCATCCCTGGAGGTTTTTAAGGCCAGTCTGGATGTGGTTCTGAGCAACCTGATGTAGTGCAAGGTGTCCCTGCCGATGGCAGGGGGGTTGGAACCAGATGATCCTTGAGGTCCCTTCCAACCCGAACAATTCTATGATTCTATGAATACAAACCTTCCTGATTAGAATTTCGTTTGGCTTCATACTTCAAGTTGAGTCCACCTTTAGGCAAGTTCTATATAGGCAAACATTGGCAAAACACTAGAAGGCAAACTACAGCAGTATGAATCAGCAGGAGTCATTTCATAGGCCACAGCATTGAAAGATCAAGTTGTTCCAAGGCTATTGCCTATTCCCACCTGAATGAGTTACTGTGTGCCCAATTGATAATATCTTGGCACACATCAAAGGCAATGTTGGCTTTATACCATTATCTGGTAAACACAGCATCAGGAAAAAGGAGCTGTTAAGTCAAAAACTAAAGGTCATTTGGTAGCCTGCCTCCTTTCCCTGACACGTCACAAGGGACCCTCCCAAAAGACTTCATGGAAAGCTACCATTTGGTTTGGAAATGTTCCCTTCTTGCCAAGTCTCTCAGAGCATGCCAACTTCCTGCAGCTGTCTTGAGCTGTGTTATCAGGCCCATGTCCTCAGCATTTGCCTGTGCTGTGCCTTTATGTATGAGGGTGAGCAATGCTGTGTCAGCTCTTTGGATTTCAGCAGTGTCCATTCTGCATGTGATTCAGAACCACAGTCTACCCACATGCATCATCTAATATAACCATGCAATCGTGTTTTTGTTATCCCTGCTGTTCCTCCCACCTTCCTTCCTATTGCTTATGTCATTAACTTATTGCACCTCAGCCACAAGAAGCCTATAAATTCTTCAGCAGTTTTTATTCTTCAGTATCTTCTTGCCTAATAGGATCTACCAGGCTACTAACAGCCTTTGCAAAACAAACATAGATCTCAACATGTCTTAGGTTTAGTGAGCAAAACAGATTCTTTATACTCCTGCCCAAAGGAGTAAAAGAAAACAGCCCACAAAAGATTGGAAAGAATATGTAATTTATATGAAAGTGCTATTCATAACTAATACAATGGTACAGAAAACATGCAAAAAATATCAAACAATTCATATTCAGCCCAGATCTCCAGTCTGGGCTTCTCTGAAAACCTCACTAGACCATCGTCTTCCCCAAACCTTCCCCCAAACCAGGCCAGAAACCCAAGCCCCAAATACCATCCCCCCACCCCCATCCCTCCCTGACACAGCTAAAAATCAGCTCGCCAGCACCAGAACCCATTCCCCTGCAAACCCTAAATAAGGGAGCCCACTCTGGGATGGGAGCAAGGAGAGGAGAAAAGGGGTTGAACCACTTGTGCTTTTCCCTTATAAAGGGGAGATGTAGGCATTCTGGGAATGAAATAACAAAAGATTACACTTTCTGGTCCACCTCTGGGCCTATCTAGCCCCTGGAGGTCTGTACTCTATGGTTTAAGATATCCCAGTTTTCTAAACCCATGACACAACAGCTGGGACAAATAAGACACATACATGTGTTTCAGCCCTTAAAATCTGTTTGACCTAGAAACCCATATGCACTTCAAGAAATTTCTCTTGTGCTTTCTGCTTTAGGTCAGAGGTAAAGCTGAATCAAGCTGTGAGGAAATGCATTAAAAAATCATAATCATTTCATGACCTGAACGTTTTCTGATCAGTTGACAGCTGGATAAAATTCAAGAATGAAAGAAAACAACTGAAGAAATAAACCATGAAAAAAAAAAGAGAGAAAAATCTCTCTCATTAGAGCTCCCTGAAAGTAAAGCAATTCACTGTTTCCTTGAAACATTGTTTTTCACAGACTGATAAAACTGCTAGCTGCAGCTTATCTCATATTTCAGGTTTAAAGAAGATATGAACATAAGGAAGAACTTCCTTACTTTGAGAGTGGCAGAGCACTGAAACAGACTGCCCAAGAGGTTGTGGAGTCTCTGTCCCTGGAGATACTCAAAACCCACTTGGATGTCTTCCTGGGCAACCGAATGTAAATGATCCTGATTTAGCAGAGAGATTGGACTACATGATCTCCAGAGGTCCCTGTGACAGTTTAGGCTGTGCCTTTAGGAAAGAATAGCTGCAGAATTCTCTAGCTGAATGTTTGGGTGTAAAAAGGAAAACAAAAGGAAGATCATTCTAAACTAATTTCATTGGTAGATGAGTGGGATGTAGTTTTACGATCTTACATTCTGCTCTCACTCCAGCTTCTGTCTTTCTCTTGGCATGCATGCTGACCCTGGACAGAAACTGATAAGATAAGCAGCTAACTTCTTAACAAAGCTTTGAACTAACTGAAATTCCCCTAACATTCTTTTTTCTACTCTTCTCTTTTCTTCTAATTAACTAGAGGGAAAGGGGAGAAGGAGAGAGAGAGAGAGAGAGGTTGGGGGGAACCCGAGGTGGGATCCTCCAAGAAGGAGGATTTCTGTGTTGCTTTCTTTCCTGTAAATTCTTGTATAATCTTGTAAATATTGTATATTTTGTATACATTCATTGCATTTCATTATTGCTTGTAAAATACAGCTTCATTCGCTTCTCTGGCTGAGTTCAGCTGTGCTTTTTGTTGGTGCGGTTGGGCTAAATCATCACACCACTGCAGTGCCTTCCAATCCCTACCATTCTGTGATTCTGTATGTACAAATAAGAAGAGGTAAGATGCCAAGGATGCATGCAGTGTCCTCCAGCATTGGCTCTGCAACACAAAAGTTTGAATGCCTAGTCAGAGGAAAGTGACCCAAGGAAATTAAGTACAAAATGTATACACAGGTTCAATTATTCAGTTGTGGGTATTACATTCCACATGTAAAGACAGTTAAATGATTCAAGCACAGATCTAACATTTCCAACACAGCAATTCAAATTGGAAATAGAGGTGCTGTGATCTGTGGGTTTCCCACAAATGGGATTCTGTGGCAGATTAGCCAGGGACTCACGACTTGCTCCTCTGTCTGGTATCTTCCCAGATGCTGTGGCTATGATTCGAGCAGTCCTTGGCTTGGAGAGGGCTGAGGGGTTTCTCTCTTGTCGTGCCCAGTTCATGGTCTGGAGCTTGCCCTTGGCTCAGAGTGGGCTAAGGGGCTTCTCTCTTCTGTGCTCTGTTGCTGAGCTGTAGCCTCTTCTGGGATTCAGTTCACTTGGAGCTTTCCCCCTTTCTTCCTGGGCCCCAGTGCAAGGCCTGGGTGAAGTTGTTGGTCTGCTAGAGGAGGTTCTTCAGCTGCAACTCTGGCAGCATTTGGCTCTTGTTGCTGTCTGGGTGAGAGCAAGGCAAGTTGCTTAAGTTCTTTGCTGGTTTAAATACTGTCCCAAGACAATTGATGCCCTTTAGAATAGAATAGAATAGAATAGAATAGAATAGACCAGGTTGGAAGAGACCTTCAAGATCATCACGTCCAACCTATCAACCAATCCAACCCACCTAATCAACTAACCCATGGCACCAAGCACCCCATCAAGTCTCCTCCTGAACACCTCCAATGATGATGACTCCACCACCTTCCCAGGCAGCCCATTCCAATGGGCAATCACTCTCTGTGTAGAACTTCTTCCTAACATCCAGCCTAAAGACCCCTGATAACTGGACCTATAGGATGGGGCATATCCAAACATAACCAGGGGCACACACAGTTCACAGCTGTGTTACAAAGTTAATTACACATAGTACATGTTTATCTGGACCCCAGAGGCTGTGCAGGTTAGCACATTCACCGGTGCTTAGCCCCTTGTCTGGGCTAGGGCATGTTCTGGGGTTTGACCCTTCTGGACAACATGCTGGGCAAGACTGGAGTCTGTGACCAGAGCTCCAAGCATCCACCTAGCTGGCTGGGTTAGGGTCATGTGTTTTGTGTTGTGCACACCCACATCGGTATGAGCCATCCTATCTATTTCAGCTTCTTGCTGAGCACAGCTCAACAGTGCTCATCTGCATGAGCTACAGTCTGTCTTCCTGATGTGGGCCATGTGGCCTTACACTGGTGTATAAAGCTGGTGGTAGGAGTCTTTAGACCAGACATGTTCCCAAATCTGTAACCATGTCGTCTGTGCAGCAGGGAGGAAACTGATTACCACATGTGAGTACAACACTAAAGCAAAAATAACATTAAATAGCAGAAAACTAAAGTTTGCTGCCCAGTCCTGGGCTTCCCCCTCACTGCATAGATGCTTCTATACCTAAGTCCCCCTGCAAAGATCTCCCTGAGGCCAGGGTTAGTGGAGATGGTGCTCTGCCTGAATGCTTGGTGCTGTCTGGACACTTCAAGACATCTGAGGTCCAGGTCAGGTCCAGGGTCAGCTTCCTGCTAGTATGTGTGTTTCCAAATGGGATGGCATCTGTGTTTGCAGCAATGTCACAGTCGAAGACAATTGGGAGCCAGGGTCACCCTAGCTGATGCAGTTTCACACTTTTTCCTTCATCAAACCATTTGTGGATTCGGGAGAAATCTCACACACAGGTCAAAATAATTCTGTGCTCAATGGTCAACAGGATGAGGAAGCTCATTATCAAACATATTGGAGCTTGAAGCAATCTGCAGATCTAATTGAACATGGTCTGAAGTCATTAAGAAGAAAACACCCATTAGAGCCCTTTGTCTAAATTTCATTGTGTGAATGAGGTATCAAAGCCAGCTTGACTTTGACATGAATTTCTTTTATTCTTTGCTCAATATTTTTTCTCTGTTTAGTGTACTTACTCAACCAGCTGCAAACCTCCCCAGAGCCATAAACACAGTGATGAATCAGTTTAACAGAGCCTCCAGCATTTTGTCTGAAAATGTAACAGGCTTGCTGATGTTACAGCATCAAATCAGTATCTGCTATCTTTCTTTGGCTTTATTTTTCTGTGCTTCAGGGCCTGGTTTTACTCTGATTTATACTCAGAAACCATTGCTCATGAATGATTTGCAATAATGGCAATGACAGAAAACAACTGCAGTAGGAGAGCAAGGAAGAACACCAAATGGAAAATCCCAAACTCATCCTGTGCTGGCTGGTCAGCTTTAATACATCAAGGAGGTTGTGAGGGCTGTAACTGATGGGCAGCTCTGTTGCCAGGCTGCTGGTGCCAGCTGTCTGTGCCAGCCCCAGCATGGCCACCTGAGCTACTTGTCCAGCGACTGCCCAACCACCAGCTTAGAGAGCAGCACTTTGCAGCCAGTAATACCTCAGCAGCTCATGGACAGCTCAAGTCCAGCTGTTTATACCCCAGGAACAGAGTGGACAGCCTAGGGTGGCAGTACTGTTAGCCCCCTAAGCTCCAGTGTTATGCCCCAGACCCTTCTACAGCAGGCTACTCAGAGCAACCTTTGGCTCAGCTGCTCTTGCCAGCAGGGCAGGGTAGCAAGCCAAAGGTCCCAGTTTGCCATGGAGAAGAGGAGGCTCAGGGGAGACCTTATTGCTCTCTTTAAAGGCTGTCTGTAGCCAGGTGGGGGTTGGTCTCTTCTCCCAAGCAATCAGTGACAGAGCAAGAGGATGCAGTCTCAAGCTGTGCAGAGAAAAGTTTATGTGGCAGTCATTGCAATAAGTGGTGTGAGCAATCTGGCAATATAAGCTTAGAGCTTGACCTAGTGGTAGGCCACGCTTAGCATAAGTGTAGAAGTAGGTAGAAGTTTAGCAAAATAGTGCTGTGCTAACAGCATGTAACTAAAGCAAGGTATTGGTAGCTATAAACACAGAGAATTATCTGGGAACAACAGGATGCACACATTGATCAACAACCTCATATGATATTAGTAGTTTAACCAATAATGTATAATAGTAGGATGTGTGGACAGTTGTGGTGAACCAATGAACTTATGCCAACGATGCTCTGTGAGTCTATATAAGCTGTAGAGGTGCCTTAATAAACTGAACAGTACTTAGATCATACTGGTCGTCTGTATTGATTCTGTACTCTCTCATCAACAAGTTTAGGTGTGATCTTAGAAAGAAATTCTTCACAGAAGGAGTGACTGGGCATTGGAATGGGCTGCCCAGGGAGGTGGTGGGGTTGACATCCCTGGAGGCGTTTAAGAAGAGAGTGGATGAGGCACTTAGTGCCATGGTCTGGTTGATTAGATAAGGTTGGGTGATCAGTCGGACTTGACGATCTTGGAGGTCTCTTCCAACCTGGTTGATTCTGTGATTCTGTGATTCTGTATAGCCAGTCAGCATGGCTGCTGATGCCATATTACATACTAAACCATGTGTTTAACATTTATAGGTCGTTTTGTCCTCCTCTGCATTATAATTTTGTTGCACATCATAAATGCAAAATTATTTTCTTCTTCCTGCCCCTTTGGTTTGTTGAATTTACGTAAAGCTGTCAAACATTTACAAGGACTTTATACCACTGTTAAATTCATTTCTTCCAGCACTGAAGAGATGACATTTCTACAGTAATACTGTTATCTCCCAAACTCTATTTTCTGGTATCTTTGGCCTCACTGAAGTGGCACGTTTTTCATTAAACTTAACATTGCATAAAGTTATTAAGGCGACAGTAGTGTGCCATTATAGCTGTTGTAACTATGCTGGCAGTGACTTCACCCTTGGGTCATCTGAAGTAATTAAGAAGTAAAGTGTCGAAAGATATTGGATGACTTAGAAAACTTAGAATTGCCTTGCCATAAGTACCTCTTATATCCAGGCAGCAGAGAAAGCTGACCTTCCTAGCTCAATTCACCTGGAAAAAAAGAGAGAGCTGTCAAACCTTGAGTCCTGTGTCCAGTTCTGGGCCCCTCAGTTTAGGAAAGATGTTGAGTTGCTGGAACGTGTCTAGAGAAGGGCAACAAAGCTGGGGAGGGGCTTGGAGCACAAGCCCTATGAGGAGAGGCTGAGGGAGCTGGGGTTGCTTAGCCTGGAGAAGAGGAGGCTCAGGGGAGACCTCATTGCTGTCTACAACTACCTGAAGGCAGGTTGTAGACAGGTGGGGGTTGGGCTCTTCTCCCAGACAACCTATGACAGAACAATATGACATAGTCTTAAACTGCTCCAGGGGAGGTTTAGGCTGGACGTTAGGAAGAAGTTCTTCATGGAAAGAGAGATTGGCCATTGGAATGGGCTGCCCAGGGAGGTGGAGTCACCATCACTGGAGATGTTTAGGAAGAGACTTGATGGAGCCTTTGGTGCCATGGTTTAGTTGATTAGATAGTGTTGAATGACAGGGTGGACTTGATGATCTCAAGGGTCTCTTCCAACCTGGTTAATTCTATTTTATTCTAGTCTATTTTAAACACTGCAATCAACACAGCCAAAAATACTGTGTTTTTTTGTTTTGGATGAGTATCCTAAAAAAAACCCTCTTTGCTCTTTTCCCTTGTCCCTTTGTGTCCAGGGAGGTAGAGGGAAGGAGGCAGGGAAGGGGAAGCTATTTGCTCTCCTGTTTTTTGGCCAGGGGCATTCTTGTGCTATTTATAAATTGCAAATACTTGTAAATATTGTGTATTTTGTACACATTCATTGCATTTCATTTTAGATTGTCGTTTTGCTGGTAAATACAGCTTCATTTGCTTCCAACTAGGCTGGTCTGGCAATTTAATGTTGGGGGGAATTTTCAGTCTGCCACAACTGATTCTTTTTTTTTTTTTTTCTTTTATCTTTTTTTTTTTCCACTTCCAGCAACATGTTTCCATTCTGATATTTGTCTGCTCTAGTGGTTAAAGTTGCCTGCTAACCCTGAGGGCTCTGTTGATCTTCCTGCATGTCACAACCTATCATCAGAGTCAGAGTCACTCTCGTCTGGCAAGAGAAACCCTAAGAAATAGGAAGCAGAGCACTAACTATATGAAGCCTGCCTATTTCCTTCTCTCCATAGCATTTAAAACTTATTCAGTGATTCAAAAGATCCTAGAGAGATATGAGTCTTATCCTTGACCAGTGAGCTGTGGATCTGAGGGTTTTTTTCAGGCACAGGTCCAAACCCACTTTGCTAAGTAAGGGAGAAATAATTTTAAATTCATTTCCCAAAGACTCCAAGCAAACCTGGAGAAATATAGAGCTACTGATACCTCTTAATACTCTCTGAAGTGGACACATAAATTACAGACCAAATTTTCTAGCAACCTGTGGCAAGGTGAACGTTTCATGTTGGCTTAAAATGATATGAATTGTTATCATATTAGGAAACTTGACTTTTGGAACCATTTTGTACCTGTGACAAAAGCACAACAA
Organism: Dryobates pubescens; assembly: GCF_014839835.1. Taxonomy (NCBI): domain Eukaryota; kingdom Metazoa; phylum Chordata; class Aves; order Piciformes; family Picidae; genus Dryobates; species Dryobates pubescens. Next base: position 12,664,054 of record NC_071638.1, read on the forward strand.
ACACATTGCAACTGAGCATCATCACTGCCATAACATCTACACGGCATAGGCCTGTAGTTTTTGTTACAGTTAAATTATTTACATTGTTAAAGTGAGCATAACTCAGGATTTTCAGGGTCTAGTCTTCAAATTTATAAGGGTTTATTATAGAGGTACAGAGGTGGTGGTGGTGGGGGGGTTAATATATAGTGACATGCCTGAATTGTTTGTTTCTTCTTACATTTGGGGATTGCTGATGAACTCCTTGTCTGGGTATCGTTTATGTGCTAAGAAGTCCCGAGCGCTTCACTGTGACAAGTAGAAAACAGAGCTGAGACTGTAAAGTCTGGAGGGCAGGAATTGTGTGTGCTGCATGGGAAGTAAATGAGTTTAGGCAGGACCTCATAATTCATCACTTTAGGTAGGGCTGATGGCATGCTTCTGTATCCTATTATCCAGACTTAAAATAATTAAACCCAAATCCTTAGCAGTATGTAACAGGAAGGGTAGAAATCTTTTATTCCGGAAGAGAAGGGGGTAGTACTATCTCCAGCTGAAATTCAGTGGAAAATTGCAGCCAAATGGTTCAGCCACTTCCATTAGGATCCCCATGCTCTCCTCTCGCCTGCCTGTGTTAGCATTTCCAGAAATGGTTTGCTTGAACAGCTGCAGCATCTCCCTGCTGTGCCTCAGGAACTTGAAATGTGACTGACAATAGAGGGGAGAGGCAATAGCCCTGGGGTTTGGGGCCTAAAGCTGTGAAAATGTGTTCAAGTTTAGTCACATTATGAACCCTGTAGGTGATTTAAGTGTGTGTGAGGGAAAAATAACAATATGCTATGCTGGTGTTCAGCACCTTTACATCTGTGCCAGCACAATCATCCAATTCCCCCTCCACCATCTCTGAACTAAATGGGGCAATTGCTGTATTACATCTGAGGGCTACCGCTGACCTTTCTGCAATGAGGCTAGAATAGCTGCATGTAGGCATGCACTCAGATTTGGGAGAGGAGGGGCTGCTGAGGTACACAGCCATATGAGTGCAAAGGAAAGAAAGACAGACAGACAGAAAGAAAGACAGACAGAAAAAAAGAAAGAAAGAAAGAAAGAAAGAAAGACAGAAAGAAAGAAGGACAGAAAGAAAGAAAGAAAGGAAGGAAGGAAGGAAAAAAGGAAGAAAGAAAGAAAGAAAGGAAGAAAGAAAGACAGAAAGAAAGAAAGAAAGAAGCAAACAAACAAAAGGAAGAAGACAAACCAATACCCTGCCTATTGGCTTGCATCTGCTTGGCCAGAGAGAAGAAAGGCAAGGACAGGAGTCACCTTGCCAAGTGATCCAGGGTTGGCAGCAGTAAAACATCCCCAGTTACCTGCCATGACTGGCAGCACAATACAGTAATATCGGTCCTTTGAAGATGTGCACCCAGGCAAGGAGGTGCATCCAGCCATGGAAACCTACTCTAGAGCTCCTGCAATGGTAGGGCCTCTTGAGTCATACAATAGTCAAATATATCATCCCTTATGTCCATTCCCTGGGGAGGAGTGTCCTGGGAGCCTTATGGACAGATGGTGTCACCTTCTGCAACATGTGGGAGTTGCCTCTTGTGTAAATCAACCTTTGTCTCTTTGCCCATTCACCTGGGGCTGTCTTTGGGATGCAGGAAGTCATGTGCTGCTGCCACGGAGAGCTGCAGTGCTGTGTTTTTGTGACCATGGTGAGTCATAGATCTGTGCTGCCACTTTGCACAATCAAAAACTTGGGTTTCATGTTTACAGATTTTCACAGAGACCAGACACAGCAGTCACAGTTTGGGAATGGCTGTCCTTCAAGGATCCAGTGACACACCTGTGGTGACTAACATGAGAGCTGTCTCTTCCTGGAAGAAAAGGAGACTGGAAGGGGCTTCATGTCCCACAGGACAAACATTCCCCAAAGTCTCTCTTCTGCTCTCCTCCATTTTGAGCAGTGTTAAAGTACTGAGGGTCACTCTGGATGTGGCATTCAGTGGCTTCAGGACTGCTGCCAGATTATCACAGTGTATTAGAAGTTGGAATGGACCTCCAGAAATCATCAAGTCCAACCCCCTGCCAGAGCAGGATCACTTAGGATAGTCTGCACAGGAATGCATCCACATAGATTTTGAAAGTCTCCAGAGAAGGAGACTCCACAACCTCTCTGGGCAGCCTGTTCCAGGGCTCTGTCACCCTCACCATAAAGAAGTTTCTCCTCATGTTGAGGTGCAATCTTCTATGTTCAAGCTTGTACCTGTTGTTCCTTGGCTTAGTACTGTTCACCAATAAAAAGAGCTTTGCCCCTTCCGCTTGACACCCACCCCTCAGATATGTATGGACATCGATCAGATCCCTTCTCAGTCTTCTCCAGACTAAACAGCCCCAGGGCTCTCAGTCTCTCTTCACAGGGGAGATGCTCAAGTTCCCTAATCATCCTCATGGCTCTCCTTGGATTCTCTCCAGCAGTCCTCTGTCTTTCTTGAACTGGAATGGAAGAGCAGGCAAAAGGTAGCCCCAATACTGAGGGCAGATATTATGGGAGGCAAATACAGTAGCTGATGGTGGATTAATGTGGAGAAGACCTGGTCAGCAAAAGAGATACTATTTTTCTTAGCATACAAGCCTGGGGAATTTCACTTTAACTCATATTCTTTTAGCCACAATTTTGCAGCCAGAAAAAAACCCAACAACACTCAAAGCACTGGAGAACATTCAAAAGTTGTGAAGATGATGGGGAGTGTGTCCAGTTCTGGGCTCCTCAATTTAAGAAGGACATTGAGACACTTGAATGTGTCCAGAGAAGGGCAACAAGACTCATGAGAGGTCTGGAGCACAAGCCCTATGAGGAGAGGCTGAGGGAGCTGGAGATGTTTAGCCTGGAGAAGAGGAGGCTCAGGGGAGAGCTTATCGCTGTCTACAACTATCTGAAAGGAGGTTGTAGTCAGGTGGGGGTTGGTCTCTTCTCCCAGGCAACCAGCACCAGAACAAGAGGACACAGTCTCAAGCTGCACCAGGGGAAGTTTAGGCTCAAGGTGAGGAGCAAGTTCTTCATGGAAAGAGTGATTTGCCATTGGAATGTGCTGCCCAGGGAGGTGGTGGAGTCACCGTCTCTGGAGGTGTTCAAAAAAGGCTTGGATGTGGCACTTGGAGCCATGATTTACTTGTCAGGAGGTGTTAGGTATCAGGTAATAGGTTGGACTTGATGATCTCTGAGGTCTTTTCCAACCTGGTTGATTCTGTGATTAACACCAGTGCCACAACCAGTGTAAAATGGATCTTTCAGGCCCATGCTTAAAAATTGTTGGCTCCCTTTCTCTCCTGTGAGACATGTCAGTTGCTTCTTCTTCTTCTATTGAAGCTCACTGCCTCATAGCATGACTATGCTGTTCTTGAGGCTATTTTATCCTGTGCATGCACAGCTATATGTGTGTACAGCTACATATGCTGTTTATACATCTGTATATAGCACACAGCTACATGCGTGCATATCTATAGATAGAGGAGGCAAGGACAGACTTGCCTTCTACAGAGCTGACAATGTTTACGGTGATCCCTGTGCTGCCTGTCTGTTTGAACTTCTTATATGTCCTTCACAAAAGCTGAGATACCATCCAAACTGCTTTCTTTAGCTGGCTCAAGCACTTATAGTTTTTAATAAGAAGCTTTACCTCCTTTTTATGACTTTCCTGAAGCCTCAGCTCTGGAGAACAAGGTTTACAGAACAAACTTTGTTTTCTCCCTTTTTTTTTATCCTTCCCTCCCCCATAAGCTTCAAGCCTTTTTTATACAAACCTGTGAACTACACACAAGATGTCAGATACCAGAAAGGAATTAAAGTTATTATTACTGTATTTTTAAGGTCTTATGAGCTTGAATCACTCATAATTTTCCAATACTTCAGTCAAGTGAAAAACAGAAGTGTGCTATTTTATTGGCAGTTCTCTGTTTAGAGAACTTTGTTTGCTATCTACCAATTCACTGGAAATTTCTTCTGCATTCTTCATTAGTGATAATAATAAATGTCCATTATGCTGCCTGTTTGGCTAGGCTGGTTTAACTGCTTTTTTTGGGTCACTACTTTTATTGCTGACAATTTGTCTGTCTTTGCATATTTTTTTTCAATTCAAGCTTTTTATCTGCTGCATCATTACTGGTGTGGTCAGAAATCAGTCATTTTAAAAGGTGTTAATTAATCCAAGAGCCTCTCCATCACTGTTTATTTCCCCTCAGATATTTTGCCTTGTGTATTTCCCACTTCACCAAATTCTTCTGTTTAAAAGATAAAGTGCCCATTCTTTAAAAAGCAGTTACATGTAAGAGCAAGACTTATTCTGATTGATAATCTATCTACTGTGGCTGTGATCAGGCCAGCTAATTCATTGCCCCTTGTTTACAGGCTGAAACAGAACAAGATCTTCTCCTCCTCATTTAGAGTCTGAAACAGAGCAAGGTCTCCCATCAATCTTCCCAGCAGGCTTTAAAAAGCACTCTTTATTGCTATTAAATTTCTGCTTTAATAATCTTCAGCCATCTCTGAAGAAATTTCAACTGGAGAACGTTCCTGAGGACAGTTCAGAGTCAGCAATGCCTTTTCATTTTATGGGATGACATAAACGACAAGTGAAGACACCATTAAGCCTCATAATTTATTCAGATGAGTTTGCCTGGCACCTGTTTAAATTGAACACCAGCATTTGCAGAGTGAATACTAATCCTCCCCACAAGCCCACATGCAGATTTTACAGGGAGAGAGTATTTTGATTGTACAATTAAAGGATTCAAGAAGAAAGGATGGGCTAGTGCTGTGCACATGTTTAGTGCTGTGCATAATTGCGAGCAGTCATTGCATGCAACTAGTCTAAATGCTCCCCAAATATTCAGAGTAACCAACTAACTGTGCCAGATTTTGATGTACACTGGATGTGACCAGTGGGTCTTGATCCACCGCTCAGTGAACAGTTAGGAGCAGGTGTCGATCTGTTGGAGGGTAGGAGGGCCCTGCAGAGTGACCTTGACAGGCTGGATGGGTGGGCAGAGGCCAATGGGATGAGATGTAAAAAGGCTAATTGCAGGGTTCTACACCTTGGCCACAACAGCCCCAAGCAGCACTATAGGGGCTGCTTGGGGACAGAGTGGCTGGAGAGGGGCCAGGCAGAAAGGGAGCTGGGGTTGTTGGTAGACAGTAGGCTGAACATGAGCCAGAGGTGTGCCCAGCTGGCCAAGAAGGCCAATGGCATCCTGGCCTGGATCAGGAAAAGTGTGGCCAGCAGGACAAGGGAGGTTATTCTTCCCCTGTACTCAGCAATGGCCACACCTTGAGTGCTGTGCCCAGTTCTGGGCCCTCAATTCAAGAGAGATGTTGAGGTACTGGAACGTGTCCAGAGAAGGGCTACAAAGCTGGGGAGTGGTCTCGAGCACAAGCCCTATGAGGAGAGGCTGAGGGAGCTGGGGTTGTTTAGCCTGGAGAAAAGGAGGCTCAGGGGAGACCTCATTGCTGTCTACAGCTACCTGAAGGGAGGTTGTAGCCAGGTGGGGGTCGGTCTGTTCTCCCAGGCAACCAGCAACAGAACAAGAGGACACAGTCTCAAGCTATGTCAGGGGAGGTTCAGGCTGGATATTAGGAAGAAGTTCTTCATGGAAAGAGTGATTTGCCATTGGAATGGGCTGCCCAGGGAGGTGGTGGAGTTGCCATCACTGGAGATCTTCAAGGAAAGACTGGATGAGGCACTTAGTGCCATGGTCTAGTTGATTGGATAGGGCTGGATGATAGGTTGGACTGGGTGATCTTGGAGGTCTCTTCCAACGTGGTTGATTCTATGATTCTGTATTTCAGGTCAAAGCCATGCTCGCCTCATCTGTTCACAACAAGCTGGCTCTCCTCTCAGATTAAGAGGCCTTTAATGACAGCACCCTAATTACCTCTAGCTCATTAGTGTGCAGACAAAGTGTTAGTTCAGCTGCTGGACAGATGGCCTTTCCCACGTCCAGCTGTGCTGGTGGAAGAGGTTACCATTCCCAGCCTGGCCCAGGTGGTCACTGTTGCCCTCCTGCCCAAGGTCATCACTCCTTTGGTGTTACCAGGTGCCAGGGCTCCCAAACCAATTCAGTCGAAAGAAGCCAGGCTGAAAGAAAACAGCAGTTTCAATTGTGCCCTTGGAGAATATTTCAAACCAGCAAGAGAAGCAAGAAAATATAATTAAAAATATAATTTACATCCATATACCTCCCCATGATTTCTGGCACTCCAGGATTCATATGAGGCCATAAAGAGCCACACAGCCAAATCAGGCCTCCACTCGAAGGTCAAGGTCGTCTGACAGATTGTTATCATGATTGAATTGGGTCTCATGTCTGAAATAGTTATAATTACAGACACTATAATTACAGACACCCCTCATTGCTCAGATGGGCATGTACCTCATGAAACAACCAATCTTACTTAAGTTACAAGATCCTCAGTGGTGACATAGTCACTGGGATATACACAAGAGCATAATTTGGCCTCTAAAATCCTTGCTGGTAAAAACATGTGAGAAAAGGAGAAGAAAAAAAAATCCAACCAAGAGGCTGAATTTTCAGAGCACAGGTCAACAAAAACCACCTTGACTGTTCCAACTTGGTCATGGCTTAGCAGAGCATCCTAGATAACAAAATCCACACACACCGCTCCATGCTGTGCCTTGTGATCAATATAACCAGTTGTTGCCTGTGCAGACTGTATAGCAACGTGGAGTAAAATCTCACATGCCAGCCAATTGTAGAACTCCTGCCCTAGGTAGAATGTCCTTGCCTGAAGAACTTAGGGAACTTAAGGACAGGAAACAAACCCCTCAAATTCGGTGGTACTGGTGACACCTGTGATCAGCGCCATCCTTAAGAGTCCTGTTGCATCTCAGTCTTCATGCTCACTTAAAATACACAGGCAACTCAGTTTTGTAACGAGTTGATTGAAGGGGGTCCATTTGTTTAAAATGTTTTCTCTTTTCAAAAATATTATAAGGTAAAATATTCATCACTGCTAGAACACTTTCTCTACTTAAGTCATAGATTCATGGTTTCATAGAATGGTTTGGACTGGAAGGGACCTTGAAGATCATCCAGTTCCAACTCCCCTGGGCAGGAACACCTTCTGCTAGCCCAGGCTGCTCAAGGCGTTGTCTAATCTGGTCTTGAACATGTCCAAGCAGGGAGCACCCACAACCTTCCTGGGCAACCTGTTCCAGTGTCTGACCACCTTTACTGGAAAGAATTTCCTTCTAATATCCAGTTTAAATCTACTCTCCTTCAGTCCTCTCCCTCACTACATTCATGCATATGTGTCTTTGTTCAAACTGCATTTACATGCAAAGGTTTTTCATTGAAGAAGTTTCTGATCTCTCTTGCTCCAGTGAAGCCAAGAAATTTCTCCCTGCTGGGTTTTCTCTCTGCAAATCTGCTCCAGATGTCTCTCTCAGGAGCCAAGGTTCAACAACACTTGCCAGATACATGAAACTTCTACGTGTGTCACAAGAAGAGTAATGGAATAAGGTTAACAGTTTATTTGTAGAAATAGAAGCAAGAAGTCTAAATAAATAAAGCAAGTGATAATTGTTTAGACAGTGGTAGGTTTTGTAAATGGTTCATTAAATTGATAGGATCTAATGCATCCTCCCTTTTTATGACATAGAAAGTTATGTGGATAGACCTTTTAGAACACCTCTCTTCAGCATGTTGTTTCCAGGCTAGTTCTCGCACTGAGACATCTAATTCTCTATTAGGCAACAGGCCTATGACCTCCATGAACATCAGGTTTGGAATCCCTAACCAGATATTACAGAGCATCCCATAGCTATGCCTAGACAATTTATGTACTTGCAAAACTTCTGCTGGCCATCAGATCAAGAGAGGTGATTCTGCCACTTTGCTCTGGTGAGATCTCATCTGGAGTACCGTGTCTCATCTGGAGCCCACAATACAGGAAGGACATGGACCAGAGGAGGACCATGAAAATGATCAGGGGGTTGGAGCACCTCTGCTACAGGACAGGCTGAGGGATCTGGGGGTGTTCAGCATGGAGAGAAGGCTCCAGGGAGACCTAATAGCAGCCTTCCAGTACCTGAAGGGGGCTACAAGAAGGATTGAGAGAGACTGTTTGCAAAGGCCTGCAGTGATTGGATGAAGGACAATGGTTTTAAACTAGAGAAGAGTAGATTTAGATTGGATGTTTGGAACAAGTTTTGCAGCATGAGGGTGGTGGAATACTGGAACAGGTTGCCCAAGGAAGCACTTGAGGCCCCTCCCCCAGAGATATTCAAGGTGAGGCTTGGCAGCACTCTGGGCAAGCTGATCTAGTTGAGGATGTCCCTGCTGACTGCATAGAGGGTTGGACTGGATGACCTTTAGAGGTCCCTTCCAACCCAAACTATTCTATGATTCTATGATTCCATGCTGTGTAGAACTGGAACAGGTTGCCCAGGAAGGTTGTGGATGCTCCCTCCTTGGACATGTTCTTGAGCGGAGAGCCTGTCGCTAGAGGAAACCTGTAAGGACCACAAGTCATTGTTAAACATTTTTATTTTTCTAAGGGAAAAAAACAACCTCAACATTGCAAGCTGGCATCTTCCTAGAAGTAGGAGTGTCTAGATCCAAAGTAAACTCACTGCCTTCAACTGGTTTTACATTAACATACCTTGTGATGCCAAACACAACACCTATTACCATCATTCAGGGGAAGATCAGGTCAGATGAAGTCAGAAAATTTAGAACAATGCAAGGCCCACATCAACTGAGACATGACCATTGCATCTTCACTTTTCTCTGATTCTTAAGTCCACAATGCTGGTGAAAGGTTGCTGGACAATCAGGGGAAAAAACCCAGCAAATAATTCTCTTCAGCAAATAAAACTGATCCTGAGTAGAGCTGTTTGGCTTATCCTGTTAAGTTGGAAAAGGAGAAAAATGTATCCTCTAACCATCTGGTTGGAATTGCTAGCACACAGATAGGTGATGAAGGCCAGTGATATGAGTTTCTGTGAAAATAAAGCAAATTCTGAGAAAACAATCTGCATATTCTTCTGCCTCTGCTTGGTTAGGTTTACATCTTGTGACAGCGCTGCTTGTGCTTACTCCAGAAATGTGCGCATTCAGAAGTGCAGCAAACGCTGGCTGGGGAGGTCCCAATATTTGTATAGTGCTGCATGGTTCCTTGTTTCCATTATGTTTGGTTTTCAGCTTGGGAACTAAAAGGACTGCAGAGCTAACACATTACAAATTCCTTTGTCTAAACTCAGGGAGAGGAGCTAGATTAGAAAGACCTCTATATCCTCTCCAGATTCAGCTTGTGGCTCAAAATCTGTGCTCCTGGAATCACCTGAGGTCTGAACAGATTTCTTTGTTTTATTCCTTTTATTTTTCTAATTGATTTATTAGAGAACCACGAAAAATACCAAGAATCCCTTACAAAAATTATATACTTTCTGGTAAAAGAAAAGACATGTTATATTTTCACACTTTTAAGACAGTACAAACAGTAAGTTGGACTGTGTGCAGCGGGCAAGGAAACAAATTTGAAGGGTACCTTTTCCCTCACCTGTTCAATTTAATTGCCTTGTTTTTAAGTTAGTGGACTCACAGCAACAGAATCATAGAATCATCGAATTGTTAAGGTTGGAAGGGACCTCAAGGACAATCCAGTTCCAACCTCCCTGCCATAGGCAGGGACACCTCACACTACAGCAGGTTGCTCACAGCCACATCCAGCCTGGCCTTCAAAACCTCCAGGGATGAGGCTTCCACCACCTCCCTGGGCAACCTGTGCCAGTCTCACCACCTTCATGCTGAAGAATTTCTTCCTAACATCCAAACTGAATCTACCCATTTCTATTTTTATTTTTCCCCCAACCCTTCCTCCCCCCAACCCCCCAGTACTTTTGCAGAAGAATCAGTCTGCCAATACTGACCAGCTAACACCCCAGAATATTTCTCTTTTGGCCACATGACTGAAGAAACGCCATCATTACGCTAAAGCTTGCCTGTCGTTCAAGAGCGTATAGCAGTACACCTGAGTGCATTCTACTGTGGAGACTAACAGATGCAGGCAAAGAGGCGACGTGTGTGTTACTGCCAAATGGTGAATCAGAGAGGGAAGGATGGCAGGGTGTGTTTGTTGTGATTCTCTGGAGGGGCGAAAAGGATAAAAGAGGATTCTTCTACTGTAGAAGTCATACTTCTGTTAAGCAATGCTAGCAAATGTCTGATTATTGAAACCTGTGAGGAACAAATGCAGTATCCAAACAACCATTACCAGCCTGTGTGGTATTAGTAGACTCAGAAACCGAACACATGCAAGGAAACGGCTGTGAGAAGCTGAGGTCAGTATCAGAGCTTCATCATTAACAAGCAATGATGCACCTCCAAAGCAGTATGAGGAAATTACTAAAACTAGATTGATCTGTTCACTACTATGAAAAGGAAGTGAGACCAATAGAGAGTTACAAGGATGATTGAGGGACTGGAGCATGTGCCCTATGAGGAGAGGCTGAGAGCCCTGGGGCTTTTTAGTCTGGAGAAGAGAAGACTGAGAGGGAATTTAATCAATGTTTATAAATATCTCAGGGCTGGGGGTCAAGAGGGAGGGGACAGACTCTGCTCAGCTGCACCCTGTGATAGGACAAGGGGTAATGGATAGAAACTCCAGCACAGGAGGTTCCACCTCAACATGAGGAGGAACTTCTTCACTGTGAGGGTCATAGAGCACTGGAACAGGCTGCCCAGAGAGGTTGTGGAGTCACCTTTCTGGAGATTTTCAAGCCCCATCTGGAGGTGTTCCTGTGTGACCTGTGCTAGATTCTATGTTCCTGCTCTGGCAGGGGTGTTGGACTTGATGGTCTTCAGAGGTCCCTTCTAACCCCTAACATCCTGTGATCCTGTGATTGCACAGGGGGGGGAATTTTATTATTTCCCAGTAAAGGAAATATGACCTTAATGTCATATAATGTGCTGGTAGCAGCTCAGCTGTCCATCCTCGCAGTAGATAAAGACTATACACAAGTCTCTGCTGCCCAGGCAAAAAAAAACCCTTATTCTAAATGCATGCTAAAATAACCATTTCCAGCTTCTTTATGGCTAGGGCCAACCAATTCCCAGCAGTTATACAATACGTGCAAACCAATATTTCACAATTTCTCTGGCCCTGTTAACTCTGCAGTACACAAAGTACAAGACACAGGAGATTAGACTTTTAACACACCATTTCTAATAACTGGCAAATAATAACCTTTGGCTTTCAAAGATTTGGCAGGGAGCCATTTAAGAATTATAGGCTGAGCTGTGAAAGAAAAATGTGTTTAGAAATCCCATCTTTATTTGTTAAGCTACCATTATTACCATTCAATTATAGTACCAATGTGCAACTTTCATAATGCAAAATACAATTTCAAAGTCTTCCAACAGGATTAGATGCAATGTGCCTCTCTCGATTCAAGCCCAGTCCTTCAAGATAGCAACATGCTCTCTGCCCCTGTACTCAGCACTGGTTAGGCCACACCGTGAGTACTGGTGCCCAGTTCTGGGCCCCTCAGTTTAGGAAAGATGTTGAGTTGCTGGAACATGTCCAGAGAAGGGCAAAAAAGCTGAGAAGGGGTTTGGAGCGCAGCCCTGTGAGGAGAGGCTGAGGGAGCTGGGGTTGCTTAGCCTGGAGAAGAGGAGGCTCGGGGAGACCTTATTGCTGTCTACAACTACCTGAAGGGAGGTTGTAGCCTGGTGGGATCCAGTCTCTTCTCCCAGACAACCTGTGACAAAACAGTAGGACACAGTCTCAAGCTGCACCAGGGGACCTAAACGGCTGGATGTTAGGAAGAAATTCTTCACAGAAAGAGAGATTGGCCATTGGAATGGGCTGCCCAGGGAGGTGGTGGAGTCACCCTCACTGGAAGCATTTAAAAAGAGACTGGATGAGGCACTTAGTGCCATGGTTTAGTTGATTAGATGGTGTTGGGTGATAGGTTGGACTCGATGATCTCAAAGGTCTTTTCCAACCTGGTTAATTCTGTATTCTGTAACATACCCTAATTCCTCCTGAAACCTACTGACAAGACAAAATGGAAAGGATGAGACATCTAAGTACAGCACAAATCACAAGACAGCCTTTCTTTTCACAAACAGTGGCCATAATTAATAACAATCAAAACTACAATATCTATTGAGTTGTTGATTGGATGAAGACAAGGCAGCACAGGACAGAGTTATTCTTTTACAGAAATAAGAAAGAAAAACATTTAGAAAAGAGTAATCCCTGACCAAAAATGCTGAGGAGGAGAAGAGGTGGGATGAGAGAAATGAGAAGCAGCCCTCTGTTTCAGCAACACTGCCTTCATGAACTTCCCTCCCTCCACCATGTGGTTTCTATTTTCTTGTATTAAACCATGCTTCCCCTCCCAACATTTTTTCATGTGGTTGCCAGTTTGAGGTCAACAAGTACTAAGAATGGACTGAAAAGAATTTCCAGGATGTTTTTTAAGACTATTAATAACTTCAGCAGCTATTCAGGCAAACAGCACTCTGTGTTCATCATAATCCAGGGTGTAAGTTAAAGGAGGCTGATTCAAGAGCTTCCTCATGTTGCAGATTGTACAGGTGGCCAGGTACAGTATGGGGCTTCGAGAAAAAAAAGATGCTGCTTCCAGTGAGACACTGGAAAAGAAGAAATCAATAATGGGAAAGTTTTTCAAGGGCAATAAAATTCCAGAGATAGGTCTCACAGGAGATTCTTAAGTGGTGCTACTTACAGTACTGTACTTCCTAATTTCAAGGCACTCCCACCACATGGCGGACACCCTCAAAGCCCTAAGATACGAAGTGTTCCACAACAAGGTGCAGCAAGACTGAAGTACCTGTAAGTGAGATTTGCAGAAGACAGCCAAGCCAGGCAGGCTGCCAGAGGCTACAAGAAGAGGTGGCACTTCTGGAAATATGTGATTAAACTCCTTTAGTGGAGTGCAGTGTCAGCCCTGAGCAGCCTCCCCCACCACAGTGATGCAGGGGAACTCTGCTAGGACCTGAAGGAGAAAGAAAACATCAAGCCCACAATGTAGAGAACCACTCAAAGTAAGAGGTTTGACCAGAAATGTTCAGAACAACACATCTCAAAGTCACACAAAAGCCTTGTGTAGGGCAGACTGCATGATGATGATGACCTGTGCTTCAAACAGGATAGAGTACTTCAGAGACACAGGTCTCAGTGCACAGCTTTAACCAATATCATGGGCAAAGCGGGAAAGCACAACCAGTCTCATTCCTGCCTGTTGTCTGTGTGAGGCCTGACATGGCAGATATGCCCTGAGAATGTCTTTAAAAAATAAAAGAAATTCAGAAAAGAAATCAGTCTTGGAACATGAGGCCATAAAGGAGATGATCTGAGAATACATGGAGGCTTGGGCATGAGGCAGCTTGAAAATGCCAGGTGTGGCTGCTCATACAAGAACAGATGTGTCCATTCATGTGTAATCCCCTCTGCTTCCAAGGGGATGAAACATCTGACCTTGAAATGCCTGAAAACAGGGCCCTAAGTCTAGTTTCAAGCTGATTTTCATAAATCAGAAAGATGATGTTTATAAAAGAAGAGACTAAAGCTTGCAAAGAAAGCAGCACTATGCCAAATTTCAATGATGATGAGGACATAAATCACATCAGAAGGAGAATATCAGGGAGGTAAGTGATGAATTTGACCAGAGAGGAATGTGTTCTTCATAAAATGAGTTATCTTGGACTCCTACAGGCAGCAGCTTTTGTTCATTGAGGGCCTTTCAGCATCCTAAGCAATCATGCAAAATATTTGACTTTTTCTTCCCCCCAAAGCCTTTGCCTTGTGTTTTCCTTATTGATTTTGTAATTTGAAGGACAGCTTTTGTACTAATCTGTTTAGAATTTACCTATCTTAAATCAATGTATGGAAGCCAGAATAACAGGAACCAAATGAATGTATGGAAACCTGGAAGTGTGAGGGGCAGGATGACCACACATCACAATGTGCCTCTAACTTGTGAATTGAAAGAAGGGAAGACACGAATCTTGGACTTTGCATTTAGAAGCTCAAGGACTGGCCAACTGGAGTTCCAAAAGTTTCCAACATCCATTCACAAAGCAACCAAAGCTGAGGTGTGACCCAAACCTCCAGCTGACATGACTAGAGCTGAAGCTAGTGATGTGCCACTTCCATAGAGAGAAGAACATTGCTCCAGCAAATTATGCATCTAAAGATACAGCCTAATTGTTCCACCTCTGCAGGGACTGCAGCCCTTTCTTTTTTCCAGTTTTCCTGCCAGCTGTGTCTTCAAAGACACAAGACTGTGTACGTTAAGCCAATTTATCCCAGCTAAAAGCCTGACCTAAGTGAAATGAAATAATGGAGCAGTTTGTCTCATTGATGGCTGTAGTAGAAGACGGTCATACCACAACATACGGCAATGCCATAGGGAAAATTGAGCTTAGAGAAAATTCAGGCTTATTTGTTACCTTGATTATGCTATCTAACCTGTCTCTCAGGGGTCCAAGCTAAGAGCAAAGTGGTAGTAATCCTTCTCAGCAACTGTGTGTCGCCTGGCTTTTCTACATGTCCCTAAGGCCAGTGATGTTTTCTCACTAGAACTTGTTCCAGCCTCTTCTTCTCTCCTGGTTAACTCTCCCTGACTTCCATCTGCTTCTGTGCAATGGCTGCTCCAACGTGTTTGCATTTCATCTGGTCTGACATTCCCAGCGTTATTTATTTGTGTCACTGGGAATCCAAAGGCATAGTTGCTAGTGCACAGATGTGTTTTCATTAATTGGGGTTAAATTCCAACTAATGCCGCGGCACAAGCCCTATCTTCACTAACAATCGCAGGGGAGTTAATATTGCATTTCCACTTCCTGCCTTTAAAACTGAGACAACTGCATTGTTTCAAATTGCTCTGTGCACAGCACATTCCCTTCATAGTTTTGCAAAACGCAGGAAAGCTTGTGAGATATGCTAAAGGTCAACAGAAATATACTCCCCATGGGATATCCCTAGAACAGTGTCTCCATTGAGATGTTTGTGGCGAAGTTTTTGGCTCTGGTGTGTACATGAGCATCACATGCTGGAAGGAGGAAAGCGACCTAGTGGCACTGGTACTGCTGAAAGCAAATCTGGAACGTGTAGAGGAACAGGCTTTGTATCCTTTGAAATAAAACAATAAAAGCTCTGAGATAAAACAACAAAAGGAGGCCTGGAGGACTCTGAACACAAACTTTGCTCACCTGTGAAAGCCCATCTGTTATTGCAGAGCTGCATATAGGTGTCAGCTTGGACACAGGCAGGATAAACTGTTCTGATAGCTGTAGAGAGGTCACAAGCTTTATCCCTACCCCTTAGCACAAAGTGGCTACAACTACCCCTCAGCAGCAGCACACTCCCCTTGGAGGCACCCCCTGGGCAGTGCCTCTCTTCAGGATGGATCTTTTCAAAAGCTCAGCCCCTGCAGCTGCTACTTGCTTTCAGGAGGCAGAGTAGTGATGAAGGTCCTTCTCTGGGAGTCCTGGGGGTCAGGAAAGGCTGAGGTTCAGAGTCACTCAACAGCAGCTCTTTTCACAGTCTTCCCCCATGAGCCCAGACTGCGTGCAGTATACAGGGAGTATGGGTTGTAACCACCCCATGCTCTCTCCAGTAAATCACTTCTGATTATCACAAATTCTTTTGTGGGAGGTCATAAAGAAGGGAATAAACTGTGGTCAAGGGCATAGAATTATTAAGGTTGGAAAAGACCTCTAAGATTGTCAAGTCCAACCATCAACCCAATACCACCATCCACCATGGCCATTACACCATGTCCTGAAGTGCCATGTCTACACATTTTTTAAACTCCTCCAGGGATGGTGATTCCACCACCTCTCAGGGCAGCGTATTCCAATGCCTGACCACTCTTTCAGAAAGGAAATTTTTCATAAGACTTGGTCTCTAGAGCCTTCACCAGCTTTGTTGCCCTTCTCTGGACACACTCCAGAAACCCAATGTCCTTCTTGAAGTGAGAGGCCCAAATCTGAACACAGTGTTTGAGGGGCAGCCTCACCAGTACCAAGTAAAGTGGAATGATCACTGCCCCTGCCTCTGTTGACCACACTATTATTGATGCTGTTGGCCTTCTTGGCCACTTGTGCACACTGCTGGCTCATATTCAATCAGCTGTCAATCAACACCCCCAGGTCCTTTCCTGCCAAGCAGCTCTCCAGCCACTCTTCCCCAAGCCTGTAGCATTTCATGGGGTTGGTGTGGCACGAAAGTGCAGCACTTGGCACTTTGCCTTGTTAAACCTCATCAAACCATTCCCTGCCCATTGATCCAGCTCATTCAGATCCCTCTGCAAAGCCTTCCTACTTTTGAGCAGACAGACATTCTTGCCCAATTTGGTGTCATCTGCATCACATTTTCAGGTGAAAACCAGGCACTTACATCCTGGTAGATTCAAATAGGATTCAAAAGGACCTGGATATAAAGTTTAGGATGCCTTTTTCATGTTGATTTTCCTGACAGTTTCCAGGGTAGAAATTAGATGCATGCAGTAGATGGTGGCTTTCCTGAAGTCATGCTTTAATCTTTCCCATACAGATGATAGAGTCAAGATGCCTAACATTAGAGCCAGAACGTTTCTTCATTTCTGTCATCCTCGATGGCTAATCACTTCTGAGGCTCATGGACTCAGCTAGGTACCATTTACTGGGATGTTCTGATTTACAGTAGTAGTTCCTTTCATTTTAGGCAGGTGATTGCTCATTCTGTTTCACTGACTCCCCATTCCCAGATTTTGGAAGATGGCTTTTTATGCTAATTGGGCTCCACTTCCTTAGATTCTCACACAAACATTTAGCACAAAGCACAGACTGCTCTTTCCTCAGCCATCTGGCAGAGAAGCTGAAACCAACAGTTTTCCAAGTCAAAAATCAGACATCTGAAAATAATGTTAATGTGGTCTAACCCCTTCATGTAAACTGAACAAGCCAATGAGCAAGTTGGAATATGGAGAAGGGGCTGTAGGAAGGACACACTGTTCATTTTGCCCTTCATTGTCCCCAATCAGATTAAAGTTTCAAGATTAACAACTCAAATCCACTCTTGCCTAGAAGGGAGATTATTGCCTGCAGCCCAGCATCTGCTGCAGCAAAGTCTGGGGGAAGGAACTGGATTTTCTAAAAAATGGTGACAAGTGAAAATGAAGAAGAACAGTTAAATGCCTACAAACATATGCACACCTCTGTGCCTAGGATGGGGAGTCTGGAGAAGAGAAGAGAAGGCTCTGAGGAGACCTTATTGTAACCTTCCAGTATCTTAAGGGGACCTACAAGAAAGCTGGGGAGGGACTTCTTAGGGTGTCAGGTAGTGATAGGACTAGGGGGAATGGAACAAAACTAGAAATAGGTACAATCAGATTGGGTATTAGGAAGAAATTCTTCCCCATGAGGGTGGTGAGACACTGGAAGAGATTGCCCAGGGAGGTGGTGGAAGCCTCATCCCTGGAGGTTTTGAAGGCCAGGCTGGATGTGGCTGTGAGCAACCTGATGTAACGTGAGGTGCCCCTGCCCATGGCAGGGGTGTTGGAACCAGATAGTTCTTGAGGTCCCTTCCAACCCTAACAATTCTATGATTCTATATAGTCCACAGATGTCAACTGTGTGTCCATCAGCAATTCTGCTTTAGCAGGACTTTTCCAAAGAGAAATAGCTATATACAAAACACTTAATGGGGCAGTCACAGTAGTATAAAACATAAGGAACTAAGAAATGGTCCAGGAGCAAGAGAATTAATCTTTTGCATCCCAGATCAGACTTTAAACCAAAAATAGTCTTCACACCGGGGATGACTGGAGTGGAAGAATATGAATGCTCTGTCTTATCATTTCCCTAGCAGAGAGATTTGATTTCATTTTTTTTAAAATTTAAGGAAATGCTTCTCAAAAGAGTTTTCCTAGCTCAGCTTTTCTAACACATGTACTAAAAGATCCATGCCTGCTACTGTCGTTCACAATAACTGCCATTATTTCCCCCCTCCATTCTTCCCACTCATAAGCAGAAAACTGCAAAACAGCAGGTATTTTAGAGCAGGAAGAAACCCAGTCTGTTCCATAAGCATGACTGCTTGCTTGTCCCACAGGTTCTGTATGTGGCCATCCAAAAGGCTCGTGAACAAACAACAACAAACAGTAGCTTCTGCATTTCTAACTGCTGGCAAGAGCAGGCAATAGAATTGTTAGGGTTGAAAGGGACCTCAGGAATCATCTAGTTCCAACCCCCCTGCCATGGGCAGAGACATCTCACACTAGATCAGGTTGCCCAGAGCCACATCCAACCTGGCCTTAAAAACCTCCAGGGATGAGGCATCTATCACCTCCCTGGACAACCTGTTCCAGTTTCTCACCACCCCATGGGGAAGAATTTCTTCCCAACATCCAATCTGAATCTACCCATTTCTAGTTTTGCTCCTGGTCCTATCATTACCTAACACCCTAAAAAGTCCCTCCCCATCTTTCTTGTAGCCCCCTTCAGATACTGGAAAGCCACAATAGTCTCCTTAGAGCCTTCTCTTCTCCAGACTGAATTAGCCCCAACTCTCTCAGTCTGTCCAGTGTCCCAAGTACATCAGGAGGGTTAAATTCCTACTCAAAATGGTGGGCATTTCAGTGTGCTGGGGACCTACTGGTACCCCTCCATTATCATTGTACCCCTTCTTTGGTCTTCTTTGGTCACAATAAGACAACTATCAAAAGGGAAGAATGCCTTCTTTGTCAACATGACTTTGCTGATAGAATCGTTTTCAAAGCTTAAAAAATGCTGGCAGAATTGATCTCAGAGGAGGATATCAGCTCTGTCCAGCCGGCCAGGATAGATTACCAACAGCTTTCAAAAGCAGCAGTGTATCTTTTCCAGTCCTGTGAGCCAAGCAGATGGATGCCTGGATGGACAGTGTTAGGGTAGCCATAGTAACCATCATCCTGTGAAGCTCCTGCTCACATCTCTCTTTCTGTCACAGCTGGGGAGAAAAGACAAGGACTCACTGCTGGGGCACAGAGATCCGGTCAGACCCTTGCCTTTCAGCTCCAGCTGGGCTTTCCATTCCTCTCTGGCAATTTTCTCACCTTGCTTCTCAGCACTTTATGGATTGTGAGTAAAATTCAGAGACAGGGGAAGATATCCTGTGAGGACAGACTTAGAGAGTTGGGGTTATTCAGTTTGGAGAAGAAAAGGCTCCAAGGAGACCTTATCGTGGTCTTCCAGTATCTTAAGGGGGCCTTCAAGAAAGCTGGGGAGGGACTTCTTACGGTGACAGGTAATGATAGGACTAGGGGGAATGGAACTAGAAATAGGTAGATTCAGATTGGATGTTAGGAAGAAATTCTTCCCCATGAGGGTGGCGAGACACTGGAAAAGGTTGCCCAGGGAGGTGGTAAAAGCCCCATGCCTAGAGGTTTTCAAGGCCAGGCTGCGTGTGGTTCTGAGCAATCTGATGTAGTGTGAGGTGTCCCTGCCCATGGCAGGAGGGTTGGAACTGGATGATCCTTGAGGTCCCTTCCAACCCTAACAATTCTATGACTTGATAATATCCATTGAGTGAGCAGCTTCCCAGCTGCAGCAGCCCATGCCATGGATGGATAACTTCTGGCACCTTTGTCCCCTTACATGGAGCAGGAAGACCCTAAGCCTCTCCCAAGCCAGGCAAACACCTCCATCTCTCTTGAACTCACCTTCAGTAGAGCATGGCATATGAAAAGTAGTTCCCAATGTATGTGCAGCTTGTCAGCCAGCATTGACTAAGAAGGACAGGGCTACAAGCAGTTTTGTGCTGTACATGTCCCCAAGAGAGCTGGCTGGAGAATGTTTTCACACCACTGTGGCCTTTCAGAGGGGATAACATCTCCATTGCTGCAGATTGAAAGGCAGCTGCTAAGCTTGCATGAATCATAGAATCATAGACTTGTTAGGGTTGGAAGGGACCTCAAGGATCATCTAGCTCCAATCCCCTGCCCTGCTGGCTATGCTTCTGTTGATGCAGCCCAGTCTCTGGTTGGCTTTCAGGGCTGCAAGTGCACACTGGTGGCTCCTGTTGAGCTTCTCATCCGTCAGCACCCCAAAGCCCTTTTCTTCAGGGCTGCTCTCAAGCCAGTCCCTGCCCAGCCTGTATTGGTGCTTGGGATTGCCCTGACCCAGCTGCAGGACCTTGCATTTGGTCTTGTTGAACCTCATGAGGGCCCAGTTCTGAAGGCAAAGGAGAAGACTGCTCTGTCACTGACTGGTGATGTCATCCACCATCACCTTTCACCTTTATCATCATTTCCATCCAGAGCAAAATTCTTTTCTCAAAGCAAATTTCAGTGGCACTGGAGGCAACACACCTAAGTACCCTGGGTGCACTCAGAAAGGTATTTTAAATTCTGAAATGTGCCTATTTAAAAGCAAATATAATCACTTGCATTAGCTGGATGACCAAAGCCTGCACCGGCTGCCAAACCACTGAACAGCTGAAGTTGGTGCTGGTTATTTGGAATCATCTAGTCCTGTCCACTCATCATTGCCTTTTTGTGCAGCCTGTACTATCTCAGTTTATCTGCCAGGATGTTCTGTGAGAGAGTGTTGAAAGTTTTGTTTAAGTCAAGATAAACAATATCCTGTTCTCTGCTCACCCACTGAGCCAGTCAGTTCACTGTAGAAGGCTACTGCATGGTCAGGTATGATCTTCCCTTCATAAATCCATGCTCACTACTCCTGATCACCTTCTTGTTCTACATTTGGAAATGATTCCCAGAAGGATTTGTTTCACCACTTTCCCTGTGATCAAGGGAAGGCTGACTGACCTGTAATCCCTTGCATCCCTTCTTGCCCTTCCTGATAAAAGCAGGACATTTGCTTTCTTTCAGTCCTCAGTAACTTCTCCCAGTTGCTGTGACCCTTCAATGATTGAGAGTGGCCTCACAATGACATTGGTGGTTCTTTCAGCACTTACAGAATCACAGAATTAACCAGGTTGGAAAAGATCTTTGAGATCATCAAGTCCAACCTATCACCCAACACCATCTAATCAACTAAACCATGGCACTAAGTGCCTCATCCAGTCTCTTTTTAAACACTTCCAGGGACAGTGACTCCACCACCTCCCTGGGCAGCCCATTTCAATGGCCAATCACTCTGTGAAGAATTTCTTCCTAACATCCAGCCTAAACCTCCCCTGGTGCAGCTTGTCACCGTGTCCTCTTGTTCTGTCACTGATTGCCTCTTTTGTTACATCCCACAGACTTCTGTGTGACCAGTTGGCTTGTATGTTCCCTCACCAGATCCCCATCCATCAACTCTAGACTTTATCACTGCTTTTTATCCCTGCTTTCAGGGGCCTGCAGCTCCTGAGGGCAGATCCTATCTGTGGAGATCAAGTGAATGAGTAAATATACAAAGACCTGCGAGTGTCTGTAGCCTTATGCTGAACACTTGTTTGAATGGACACGTGTTTGCTTTGTTTGAAGAAACTCTGAAAACCAGACCTCAGTCATAATCATATCAAGTGATTGCCAGCTACTGCTGGTGAACTGATCTACCTTCAGCAGCTTAATTGCGCAGCAGTCACTTGGAGTCAGTCAGTATTGCCCTCTGCAGCTCCACCCTGCAAACAGTTCTTGGACCTCAGCCAAAACAAAATTAAACCACTTCCAACTCAGAACTGCGAGAACTTGTTAATTTTAAAGCTCAGTGACAAAGAGTAGATTAGGTAAAGCAGCCTGTTTTGAACAGTCTAATCCAAGTGTTCCCAGCACACAACTTCAAATACCATTGACTTGATTAGCATGTGCTTGCAAGAGTCATTAATTACTCTATGTGTTTACAGTTGTCACCTCCTTTCTTCTCATCCCTGAGAAGATCTGGAATTGGAGAAAAGGTGCTGGGTTTGCAATTGGGAAAAGAGTGGCTACAGGGAGGTGGAAACTACCCATCATCACCTCACAGAGCAGCAGATGCCCCATCTGAGGGGAAGGGCAGGAGCTGCACAATTCCCCTCACTCATCAACACTATGGTCACATGCAAGCACTGAATCACAGACTCAGCCAGGTTGGAAGAGGCCTCCAAGATCATCAAGCCTAACCAATCACCCAACCCTAACTAATCAACTGGACCATGGCACTAAATGCCTCATCCAGGCTTTTCTTAAACACCTCCAGGGATGTTGACCCCACCACCTCCCTGGACAACGCACCCTGCTGCATGCTGTCCAAATATAGAGTCAGAAATGGATAAACAGCCTAACATTTACAAAATCACAGAAAGATTTGGGTTGGAAAAGACTCTCAGGATCACCAAGTCCAACAGAGAACCCCACTCTACAAAGTTCACTCCTAAACCATATTCCCAAGCACCACATCCAAACGACCTTCAAACACATCCAGGTTTGGTGACTCTACCACCACCCTGGGCAGCACATTCCAATGCCTGACCACTTTTGCTGGGAATTTTCCCCCCCTAATGTCCAGTCTAAACCTACCCAGTCACAGCCTGAGGTCATTCCCTCTTCTATCACTAATTACCTGTGAGAAGAGACCAGCACCCGCCTCTCTACAACCTCCTTTCAGGTCTCCCCTCAGCCTCCTCTTTTCCAAACTAACCATCCCCAGCTCCCTCAGTTGCCCTTCATGCAATTTATTCTCCAGGCCCTTCACAGCTTCCTTGCCCTCCTTTGTACTGGCTCCAGCACCTCCACATCTCTTCTGTACTGAGATGCTCAAACAATACTTGAGGTGTGGCCTCACCAGAGCTGAGTATAAGGGGACAATCCCCTCCCTGCTCCTGCTTGACACAGCATTCCTAATCCCAGCCAGGATGCCATTTCTTGGCCACCTGGGCACACTATTGGCTCCTATTCAGCTGCTTGTTGATTAGAACACCCAGGTCCCTTTCTGTCAGCAGCTTTCCAGCCACACTGCCCCGAGCTTTTAGTGTTGCTTGGGGTTGTTGTGCCCCAAGTGCAGGACCTGGCACTTGGCCGTGTTGAAGCTCATCCTGTTAATATTGGCCATGGATCCAACCTATCCAAGTCCCTCTGTAGAGCCTCCCTACCCTCATGAAGATCAACACTCCCACCCAGCTTGGTGTCATCTGCAAACTTACTGCAGACACACTCTGTGTCTTCAATGCCATCAAAAAGATGTTAAACAGAAGTGAATTTAGAGTCATATACATATTTATTTTCCAGGGCACACATTTGAAATCAAGTCCCCTCACATTAGAGGGCTTTTATTTTCTTTCTTCCCTCCCCCTGCCCCCCCCTTATTTGTCTCTCCTCTCCCCTTTTCACCAGAATCTTGTAAAATGACATCGGTGAAACACCAAAGTATTAAGAAAGGAGCACTGCAAAAAGGAAAGCTTACAAAGAAATGAATAATATGTGCTGCAAGAGGAGGAGAGACCCAAATATTGACCAGCTGCTGGCTGGGAAAACACCAGTCACCTTCATCCCCGAGACACAGGAGTCGTGTGGAGTGCAAACACTCTGTGACCATGTAACTAAAGGCTCCACCGGGGTGCCCCGGGGGGTTGCGGCAAGGCTTTGAAAACTTGATACCCTTCAAATGCAACTACTTGTCATTTTCTGGGGGCAAAACCCAGGACTCTAGCCCTGCCACACACACTCCACACCCCTCCCCCGCCATAAATTGTGCTGTGTGTGGTCCCAGGGGCACCTTCCAGGGAGGAGTCAAGAGCTCAAGTGAAGATCCTTCTGCTGCATGAGCTGACAGGAGAGCTGGCAGCAGCATGCCTGACATCCTCTTGCTCCTACGCAGAGCCAGGGCAAGATGCTTTGTGCTGGCAGTCATCTGGGTTACTCTGGTGTTTGCCAGCAGTAAAAGGACACCAAAGTGCCAGACACCTGGTTCCTGGTGAGGCTGGTGATGGGTCTCCATGTGCTTTACTCATACAATCACACAATTTTGCCAGGGTGCTTTGAAAAAAATAGGTGAAAATCGCAGGCTTTTCTCTAGCTCCACTCTCAAAGACAGTGGAACCACTTCAGCAGCAATTTTAACATGAAAAAATAAAAAATCAGCTTCAGCCAGACACTCAACAGTAAAAAATCCATGTCTGATGGGTAATAGCTGGCACAGCCATCGGCCCTTTACACACAGGTTCAGAACAGAAGCGTGGAGCAAATACGTTACCAGCCCTGCTCTAAAACCCTAATGCTCTGCTTGAGAAGCTGTGATCCTACTGTTGTTTCTGTGGAATACGAGTGCTTAAAGGGCATGACTGATCTTCAGCTGTGTTGGGGAAGGAAGAGCAATTGCTGGTGGGTTGTAACCCCTCCCAAAGCTTTCCACAGAGAAGCACGAGAGAAGATGGGATTTTTGTCATCTACCACGACCATGGACCAGAAGAGCTGACTTTCTAGGCCTGCAGTTTTCTGGCAAGGATTTTTGAATGCAAATTTATCTTTAAAGGCTAATGAAGGCAAAATGCACAAAGATCCACTGGGGGGAAGGGAAGAGGGAGGGGAAGGGGGCAGGGGAAGAGGGAGGGGAAGGGAAGGGGAAGAGGGAGGGGAAGGGAAGGGGAAGGGAAGGGGAAGAGAGAGGGGAAAGGAAGGGAAGGGGAAGGGAAAGGATATTTTTTTAAAAGAAGCTTCTTCAATTATTTTCTGTATTTAGTTTTACTGCTTGAACACTGCATTCAAGATATACAAATCATTGACACTTTGGTCATACCTAATCCTGTCTTCTGTGGCTTCAGTAGTAGCTTTTATCCTCCACCCCAAGCTGGGGAAGGTGCAAAGACAGCTTTCTGCAGAGGTGGGGTAGGAGGAAAACCATTCTTTGGAAATTACCCCTCTTCAACAGGATTCTCCAGAGCCCCGTGAGAAAGCACCTGCATGGCCCCTCATGGCTCTAGGGGAGCCAGTTCTTGCCATAATGCTGGCCTCACCTTGCCTCCAGACATTTCCAGCCTGCTCCTGCCTGTCTCATCTTGGCTATCCTTTCGCAGCCAAAGCCTTGTCTTCTGCAGATCTCCTCTGAGTCACCCTTGCAGCTCTGGCATCTTTTGTGCAGAAATTTGTGGTTGTTTTTTTTTTCTTCTCTCTTCCACTTGCCTTCTCCCTTCCCCTTTGTTTCCTCTGTCAGTATGAATTATGCACTTGCAGAGATGTTCTGCACCTACAGATTTCCTATGTGACTAGCTTCAGTCTAAGGGAGTAAATACTGCTCATAGGTCTGCTCATAGGCATGACTAAGTAGAAATATATATATATATATACACAAATAATTACAAGTATGTACAGATAATGTAACAGTGTGAATCTAGTGGAAAGTCTCTTTAAAATATATATATATATTAAGCTTCTAGATTTCATTAATGCATTGAGCATCTGGAAAAACAGACAAGATGCTCATTTTAATACCAAAGTGAAAAACCACAGACTTCCTGCTTGATTCAAATAACTGCACAAACCCAAGTGTCCCTCAAGATAATGTTGTCTGCTTTTGGACACAAAAGCCTGCATTTGCCTTGAGCATGACTGGCAGTGCTGCCTCCCAGGCAGCTGATGCTGATGCCCCAGTGGAAGCAGATGGCAGCCATCTCTCCCCAGCACAGCTTTGATCTGCACTGAGTGGTTCCTCCAAAATCAGTCTACGTCAGAGGCCTTCCCTTCTGTGTGGAGTAAGGATATTATCAGATCTTACTGAAGACCAGGGCAGGTTCACAACCCCACTAGCACCCTTCTGTTTTCACCAGCATGCAGGGATGGTATATTAGCAGAATGAAGTGACAGTGAGATGTGCTGCCAGGGAGAAAGCCTTCCAGAGAAATGAATTATTTCACAGAACCACAAAAGCAACCAGGTTGGAAGAGACCTCCAAGATCATCAAGTCCAACTGATCACCCAACCCTTTCTAATCAACTAGACCATGGCACTAAGTGCCTCATCCAGTCTCTTCCTAAACATCTCAAGGGATGTTGACCCCACCACCTCCCTGGGCAGCCCATTCCAATGGCAAATCACTCTTTCCATGAAGAACTTCTTTCTAAGATCAAGCCTAAACTTCCCCCTACACAGCTTGAGACTGTGTCCTCTTGCTCTAGTGCTGGTTGCCTGGGAGAAGAGACGAGTGCCCATCTGGCTACAACCTCCTTTCAGGTAGTTGTAGACAGCAATAAGGACTCCTCTGAGCCTCCTCCTCTCCAGGCTAAACACCCCCAGCTCCCTCAGCCTCTCCTTGCAGGGCTTGTGCCCCAAACCCCGCATCAGCCTTGCTGCCCTTCTCTGGACATGTTCCAGCATCTCAAAATCTTTCTTGAATTGAGGAGCTCAGAACTGGACAAAGTTCTCAAGGTGTGGCCTAACCAGTGTTGAGTACAGGGGCAGAATGACTTCCCTGCTCCTGCTGGCCAGGATGCCATTGGAATGCAAGATACAGGTGAGATCCAGCCCCAGTACAGCTAGCTAAGGAATACATCACAAACCAAGCTAAAGTAACATATCACCTCTTGTATGGGGACAGACTGAGAGAGTTGGGGCTGTTCAGTCTGGAGAGAGAAAGCTCCAAGGAGACCTTATTGTGGCATTCCAGTATCTGAAAGGGGCTACAAGAAAGCTGGGGAGGGACTTTTTAGGGTGTCAGGGAGTGATTGGACTGGGGGGAATGGAATGAAACTAGAAATGGGTAGATTGAGATTGGATGTTAGGAAGAAATTCTTCACCATGAGAGTGGTGAGACACTGGAACAGGTTGCCCAGGGAGGTGATAGAAGCCTTATCCCTGAAGATTTTTGAGGCCAGGCTGGATGTGACACTGAGCAACCTGATGTAGTGTGAGGTGTCCCTGCCCATGGCAGGAGGGTTGGAAGTGGATGATCCTTGAGATCCCTTCCAACCCTAACAATTCTATGATTCTATGATTATGTGTCTCAGGAACAGATTTCAGTGGGACAGAGTACCCACTACTTTGCATCCATTCAGCTCTAGGAGTAGCCAGGCTGCTGTGTTTACACCAAGTGAGAATCAGGGGCAATGATTAGCAATAAGTCTCCAACGTAGCAGGTTAAAAAATTATCTGAGTCCAGGTCTTGAATAATTTATTTCTCAATATATATACCTGTGAGAAATATGCTCTGGAGTTTTCTCTAGGATCCTCAGCAGAGGATGAATATCTGCATTATGATGCAAGAAAACACCAAAAATCCTGAACTCTAAAACTTTTGTGACCAAAAATCTAACAATTTTTGAAAGTGTAAGAGAACTCAAGGCCCACTGCCTCACAGGATTTGCACCTGGGTTTTTCTTCTCCTTAGAGAGATGCATAAGGAATACACCAAGAAAAGGAGTACACCAAGAAAAGGAGTGCACAAAGACATCTCTCCTTCTTGCTACATACAATTGCAGGTGGTGCTGGCCTCATTTTGTTGTTATTGCTGCTTTGTATCACCAAAGCAGCTGGATGTAAAGAGAGATACAGGTTGGTGTAGTAATTACTCTTTAAATAAAAAGTGAGCAGGAACACCTTGCTCCAATTTCATGTTTGGGTCCCTCTAAGGCGTTAACTGGTTTTCAGGGGTCATATCAGGGCTTCACTTTGTCCATTAGAGAATGAAAAGGTACAGATATAAACTATGAGAATTGAGAGGATGGAGACATTACTAAACTTCTGCCCCAGGAAGGGGCCAGGAGGGAAACTCCAACCAAGTAGCAGCTGCCTAGAAGTCTTCCTCTCAACCCCTGTACATATACTGACTCCTTGTGAGTGCAAGTGAGGTAATATTTCAGGGACTATTACCATCTTACCTCCACCTTACTATGCTTACACCCTCCTCATGCACTGGATAAAATAGCAAGACCAGGATGGAGAGGATCCTGTGACCTCCCATGTCACCATCTGCACAACTTCTTGGGAGAAAGAGAGGGTTTCTGAGAACTGCAGCTGTAATTTCCCTGTTTATAACTTAAATACAATAACATCCCTCAGTTTCACCTTTCCTGACTTTACACACACACACACACAGGGCAGCAGTTTCAACTCAGCTGCAAAAACAAATGCAGCCTATTTGTATCACCTGTTTCTTAGGTGAGAAAGCAAATTCAAGTTGTTATCTGCCCAGTCCCAACCTTTCTGAAGTTTATTACAGTGCTTGTTAGACCAAAGCATGGCCCTCTTGCATAGTTCCCAGTGACTTCAAACATGTCCTGGATCTGGAGCAATGACTCCTGTGGGCTTGGCACCAGGCTTTAAATCACTGCACAAAGTCACTCTAGAAGCTGTCGGCAGTCAGAAATGAGTCATTAGTATGCTGCCAGCACAGTATTCAGTGACAAAACCCAGCTGCCACTGTAGTCAAGAATGCAGTTTCTTTAGCACTACTGTAAGTCTTATTAGCATAGAAATCAAGTGCATGTATGTAATTGAATTTCTTTGTCGCATCCCAGTGTGAGATTTTCCATCAATCCTGATTGTTACTAAATTTGAACTAACAGCCCGTGCTTGCACTTAAGCAACATCTGAAAGAGGACTACACAAAGAAAGACTTTCCTAAGTCAACACATCCTAGAAAACAGCAGCTGTGCAAAGGCAGAGGCAAGCAATATTTCATTTTCTTCCCCACAGCACTCCATCTTTTGGCAGCTCTGCTATAGAACTGGGCTCTGCTGGCAGCCTCACATTTTCTTGCTGAAGAAAAGAGCTGCAACACAGCCTGTGTGAGATCTGAGGCTGTCCCCAGCAGGAGAGTCTGTCTGTCAGGGTGTTGCATTACCAGTTACTGTTGATTAGGAAGTGAGATAACAGCATAGGTACAGTTCATTTTAGGCCACTGATTAACCTCAGCTTCTGGAAAAGAGAGAAGTAATAAAGCCAAGAGGAGGATGTCAAAAGTGTTCAGGAGCATCATTTCAGGATTAACTTCACTGACAGAGAAATGACTGTTCAGAAACAAAATGAGTTTCAGAGATACAGGGTTTGTCTCCACAGATTTGCGACATGCTGGGGGTGGGTGAAGATTGACTAACACAACCTGGACTGAGATCAGGTAGCCACCACCACTGTAGCTGCCTGTTCAACAGTGATCTCTCAACTGACTCTGTTAATCCACATGAACAGCATAGGCGTATTTTCCAAGCATACCTGTGGTCAAAACCACAGACACCTGACAAGGTGGAAAAAGATGGTAAGTGAGGAAAATAAATACACCCTTCCTGCACGGATGGCAACTGCCTGTCTTGATTTGGTTGTGTTTCTAACAACTGTGCTGTGAACATGTCCCTCTGGCTTTGCTACTAAAACAATGCTTCACCAAAGTCACAGTCCAAGCAACCTACAAAGCCACCAACATGAAGTCAAGGAACCAACTCCAGGAATCCTAGCACCAGAAAGATGCAGGAGCCAGGGTATGAATTGGATCCAAGGATGCAAGGTAGAGTGACTCCAAAAACTGTCACAGTTCAAACTATTGCAAGAGCCTGACATGAATCAGTTTCCGCTTTAATCAACACAGAGTATCAGAAAACAGGACTGTTACTCCTCCAGCTCTCAGGACTTTTGAAAAGCACTGTTTTACTCATGGGACTTTTGTTTTTGTAGTTATAACTGCAACCAAATAGAGGTTAAGAGGGGCAGGATGACTGCTAAGGTTAGATGCTCTGCAAATGGAAGATCATGGGCAGGTTTTTCCCAATACATCACAGCACCACATAACACTGTGATGGAGTGGGTATCATCATCCACTGCTGTGAGTGGGCAGACACAAAGTTCAATCTTGAGTCCAAAAGATCCTACTGGATTTTTTCATTCTCAGGCAATAAGACCCCAGATCAAGATGACTCTTCTGAAGAAATTAGAAGAAAGGAAGGAGTGAGCTCCTTCCTGTCCTGTCACAATGCAACAGCACAGTGGAAAACAGGAAACGCACAGGACCAGCTAACTCCCACCATGAGCCACTTCTCCTAGCCTCAGCTTCCACTGTACAGCCTTGGGATAAGGACTGGCTGGACTTACTCTTTGGGGATCACAGGGAAGGGAGGGAGTGGGTAGGCCACATGTGGGTAGCATTAGCTTTTCACTGGAGTTACCTCCCGTGCTGCTGACTAGTTGCACCACCTTAGTCACACCATGCAACTATGTCTCCCTTCAGCACCTTACAAAACTGACTTTTGTTCCAAGCTTGATTTATCACTATTTCATTTTTCACTTCTGGACTTCTGCCACCTCAATTTCAGTTATTGCACGCTCAGTCCCTTCTCGATTTTACACAAAATCTCATGTGTGTAAGGTAGTAAATTAGGAAAATGTAAGGATTTCAGAGAAAGGAACCTCTGATTTTAGGGTGTCAGGTAATGATAGGGCTAGGGGGGATGGAAAAAACCTAGAAATGGGTAGATTCAGATTGGATGTTAGGAAGAAATTTTTCACCATAAGGGTGGTGAGACACTGGAACAGGTTGCCCAAGGAGGTGGTAGAAGCCTCATCCCTGGAGGTTTTGAAGGCCAGGCTGGATGTGGCTCTGAGCAACTTGATGTAGTGTAAGGTATCCCTGCCCATGGCAGGGGGATTGGAACTGGATGATCCTTGAGGTCCCTTCCAATCCTAAAAATTCTATGATTCTATGATCTGTTGGCTACTGCAGGACACTATCAGCCAGAGCTTGGAGAGCTCCTGCAGTACCCTGTGGCTTCTTTTGCCTTCCTGGCTCAACAACACCGAGGATATACCAGTCTACCCTCACCAAAGTAGAGTACTTTGAGCACTTTTTGAAGTGTTTTTTGAAGGTATGAACTAACTTCTGTTATAATTTGTGGAGTGCTGCACAGCTACTCTGCAACAAGGCCTTTACCAGACATTTCTACAGCAGCATGATCTGTTCCCAAGTTGGTGGTTTTGGCAGTAGGTTATATAAACTGAGGTACCTCTGAAGTCAGCACTGCTTTTGTCAGATCCTGTGGTAGATACTAATTATCCCCAGGACATGTGAGTGCATTTGGTCCAGCAAAACACTTAGCAGCATCTAATATTGCTGCCAGTCTGTCTCCCTGGGGGACTTTTTTCTATTTTGGCTAGTTTGCTAATTGAGTAAATATTTATAAATTCATGTTCTTATAAAACTGAAATACTGGATATCATTCCCTGTTGTTCAAAATTGTTTACAGCAGTAATGACAATTATATTATGGTTCCTAGTTAATACTCTCTGGGTTAAAGGCAAGGGATCCTAAATACAAAAGAGGTGGGTGGAAGGAGAGCATCTGTTACAGCAAAGTTCATCTGTGCCTTGAAGCCCTCATAGCTGAAGATCTAACAGCTTGTTTCTGAAACAAACAAACAAACAAACAAGTTCAAAAATATGGCAGTGAAAATTAATGCCCAAGAGAGAATTGCAAATGCTAACCTTCAAAAGGTGGCATAGATGAGAAGAAGCTTCCTCTAGCACATGGCAGAGAAAGCCAAGTCACGCATAGAAAATGACTGTTGGGACACAAGTACTCGTGTCCAGGGAAGTGCTTCTGCTAAGCCCAGGCCCCTGGGCTGCCAACTCCCTGCTGCTCCTTCTGCTTCACCTCAGCATGTGCTTGTGCCTTCCTGTCTTTCCCCTAGCTGCAAGGGCTAAAGCCCCTGCCTGAGGTGTTTATATCCAAGAGAACCAACAAATCACAAGCAGGGCAAAAATCTCCAAACCACAGTAAATAGGGCTGTTGACACCAGACAGTCCGGTTGCAAAGTCCTGACTTCTTCAGGAGGAAATTCCCAGTTCCCACAGACCTTTAGCAGGCCTGAAGATGAAAGAGAGGGCAGAATGCAACCCAAAATGTCAGCAAGGAACCTCTGAGGAAACAAAAGGAGCCTTTGATAACAGGCACATTGGGCTTACCTTTGAACTACCTAAACCAGGGAATTCCTGATGCCTACAGCTGCATGGCTTTTCCTCCCCTCTCCCAGGAAAGCTTCTCAGTCCCTGCTGCAGTGGCCATGCTGTTAGCAGCACCTGTGGTTCAAAAGCTGTGCAGCTGTGCCCATAGGACTTGCAGCCATCTGTGGATGCTTGGTGAATGACCTTGGAGCCTCTACAGTCACATTAACAGCAGCTCGCATCAATTCTCTTACTATTTAGCAAACCTCTGGGGCTAGCTGAAGCAAAAGAGGTTGGGGGCAGTGCAGAAACAATTCTGCTTAGCAAAATCCAGTTGGTAAGGTTTGCTCAGCACATAATGCTGTAGACAGGTTTGCATGATTCCAGCACAGAGAGGCAGCTCTCATTATTCAGCTAGCCCACAGGCAAGCAGTTCCAGCCTCAAGTGTCCAGGCAGAGGTCAGTAACCTTGAAATGACTTTAATTATGGGACCATCACTTTGCAGTGTATTGAATAACCACCTGCTTTAAACAGGACCAACCCCAGGAACTGTGCTCCACTTTAAAAGGAAAGCTAATCAGTGTGGTTTCCAAAGCACTCACATGGCTTCTTTGAGCCAGCTTATCAAGGTGGCTCTTTATATGGGGTTGTAATTTGCCTTCTCACAATATGGGTCAAGGCATGAGGCTCTAAAGAGAGAGACTTCTTTCCAGATGATACACTGCAGATGCAGTCTTGCTGACTTTGACAAGAATGCAAAACAGAGAGTTAGGAGTTCATGTTACTGTGTATTAAGTCCCCCTTTCACCTGCCGCTGCAACCAGGCAGGGCAGAACAAAGAGCTGTTTTCAAAAGCCTGAAGGCACAGAATTCTATGCAGTGTGATGCTGCATCCCCAACGTGAGTGCTTCCAAGGAACTCCCAGAACAAACCCATTGTAGCTTTCTGAAGGAATAAGGTATAATTACCCTCTCTTCTCTCAAGAGAAATGAGAACATCCATGAGATCTGGCTCTCTGCAGGTGCATTTGTGAATACTGAAATTAGTCCTGAATACTACTGAGAAGCCTGCTCTTCTTTCATGTTGCAGAAAATCTCCAAATATGAAGGGATCCCTCTGGCTAACAACATCCCCCCACGCCGCATCTTATGTTTCTGCCCCTTAACATTTCCCACCTGGTTTCAAATCTTTGCAGTCTTAATCTCTTGAAAAATACATTTTAACAGAATTCAATGTCTTCCACCCCAGCAGGCAAGGTGTCTTCTTTGCTGGAGGTGACAGGGAAAGGGTGTCCTGGGATGTCTTCATCTCTTCTGACATGTGAAAATAAAGCATGGCAGGACCCTAGCATATGACACAAGACTCTTGAACCCCACACTCTATATGTGAAAGAAGCACCAAGTGTCCTGTGATCAGCAGTGTAATTTATGCAAGCCCTGGGCCCCAGCTCAATGGGTATTACCATATGTGCCATATCAAAATAACACAGAGAGTTGGAATGCATTAGGACAGCGTCTGTACCTGAATCTGCTGATTCAACTCTCAAAGCTGCATTAAGCAGCTGTACTCTTCGAGCCCTGCAGATGTCTATTTTAATCATCTGTCTTAAAATATCAGCTGGTTTTATGCCATATTCTGAAATTTACCATCCCTCACAGAGTTTTTTTCCTCTAAGCACTGCTATCCAATCAAAACTGCAAACAGGCAGGAAAGAGAGAAAATAAGAACAAGTTACTTGTGCCTTTGCTTATTCCCACACATAGTGCACAGCTTGTAGCTGAAACATCTTGGGAAGGCATAGCTGCAGAACTGGAGCCTGTC
This sequence comes from Dryobates pubescens, assembly GCF_014839835.1. Classification (NCBI taxonomy): domain Eukaryota; kingdom Metazoa; phylum Chordata; class Aves; order Piciformes; family Picidae; genus Dryobates; species Dryobates pubescens. Next base: position 12,697,705 of record NC_071638.1, read on the forward strand.
ATCCAAATGAGACCACTCTTGTTGGAAATCTGAATCATGGCTGCCTGAGGTATGATCCTCGTCAAAAGCAGACATTCAAGTTGACAGAGATGTCACTTCCTCAAGCCTTCCTCCTTTTTTCCTGACTTGCTGGCTGAGAAACACATCACTGTACAGCAGAGAGGCTTTTTCTTTCCATTGTAAAACGTCCTGCCACAACACAAGCTCAAGGATCCTTCCTAAGCCACCCTCAGCATCAGCTCACAGTTTTCTTCACTGCCCTTTATAGCTTATTTTTTTATGAGAAAAAAAAAAGAGTTTTCAATAATATTGTTCCTCTCTTGAAGGCTCTTCTCCCTTTCTCTGCTGTGCTGCTGCATACTCTGACCTTTCAAGATCTACTGTGCTCATGCAGACTATGTTAGCTACCCCCAGTGTACCATCACTTTGCGGAGGCAGAGCCTAAGAACACCTGCCATCTTGTTGTGTATGGTAATTATGGTCATTAAGGACATATTATAGAGTTCACTGTTAATAGGAGCTTCCATAAATTCTTGCAGCCCAAACAGCCAAGGCCGGCTCCCCATGCACAGCTCTTCATGACTCCCAAAGGAGGATGAATGTCAAGTATGCAATATTATGGCCCTGCCCTGCCTGAACGCTCAACCAGGAAGCTTTGCTTGTCCATGGCCCATGTCTGTTACTCATCATTACAAAGCCAAGACTTTTAGCAGGTCTTCTTCTTGTTACTGTAATAAGAAGTCAAGACTCAGTAGAGAAAACTGAAGAAAAAAGCTTTTAACTCTTTTCTTCTTCTCGGATCTGCCCCACAGCCTAGCTAAACTAATTAAGCTAAAATGGTAGTTTCAGGCTGTGCCTAGAAAGTTTTCCAGAGATCTTGAACAGAAAGTAGTAGAATGTAAACAAATCACTGTTGGGTGTAAAAAGGATAATAATTATAATCTCTAAACCATCCCATTGGACAAATAACAGACAGAAAACTTAGATTGGTAAATGATCTTTCTTTTCAGCTTCTTCGCTCTGGGAGATACTAACTTGTGCTTCTGCTTGGCTTTGCTGACCTTGGCTGTGTTCTTTGTTGTGGCTGAGTGTAACAAATAACTCTCTGGTCTTTCTCTTGTCCCTTGTGTACAGGAGGAAGGTAGGGAGCAGGGAGGGGGAAGTTATTAACTCCCCTGGTTTTGTCCAGGGGGGTTCTTGTGCTGTTTGTAAATAACTGTAAATATTGTATATTTTGTACATAGCCATTGCATTTCATTTTAGACTGCAGTTTTGCTTGTAAATACATTTGCTTCCAACTGAGCTGGTCTGGCAATTTAATGTTGGGGGGAATTTTCAACCCACCACACTTTAAGCACCTCACACTTGCATTGCAGAGCTTTTCTGTTTTGAAAGAACAGAGCATTGGAGTGGTAAGACTTGTATTTCGCCTTGCAAGGTAACTGCTCATAGTCCCTGGTTTCAAGGAACCTGACCCATCTGGCTCAGACAATGCAGCAGCACAATTGTTTTCTCTCCAGTGACTCATTTACCAACTCCTCAAGGGAAAATTACTACTACTAGAAAGGCACAAACAGCCTCCTAGGCACTGTTAAGATTAGTTGTGTGGAGATGAGCTGAGGTATATGAAGAGGTAAAAATGATGCCTGAGAGGATAGGTCAAAGTCCCGTAGCTGCAGGTGGGGCAGGGGTGAATAACCCAGGGACTGGTGATCTGTTCTCGCAACCCTGAGGAGAAGATCCTCTCTGGCCTCTTGCATGAGCCAGTTTCACATTCTCACTGGCCAGATCTTTTTTCAGATACCTGTCTTTCACATGGCAAGAGTGGGCAAGTCTCTCTAACCTTCATGCCAGGGTCTGCACAGGAGAGGTGGTCAGCTTAGCTCCTGAGGGCAGCTATCACAGGTTGAGCCAGGTGAATCATCTGCTTGACTTACAGCCATCATCCTGCTATGTCTGCTCTTTAGGCTGGGGTTCTGTTCTTTAGGCTGGGGTTTAGGCTCTTCCTCTGATCAGCCAGGCCTTTCAAACAGCAAGATAGTCCTTTGCAAATCACTGGGTGAAGGAAGCCTCGCCCACCAAAGACAGCAGCAAAACATCCAGAGAGCCATGGTTTCTCACGTGATAACATGTAAAAATGTCAGGCTCTTGGCATGCAACTGACTGCCCACATAGCTGAGAGACAGTTTACCAACACATTCTGAAGGGGTTTATGCTGATAAAGCTCTGCTTTTGCTGCTCTTAGCTCAGAAATCATTCTTTTAGCTGTTGATTTCAATTTTCAGAGCCCATGCTGTCAGGGGAAACTCTTAACTGTAGCATGGAAAACACTGCTGACAATTATTCCGCAGTTACAACACATCACATTAGGTGGTCCTGTGTCAGTGCAGCAGACAGCTGATGGATGGGGAGGGGAAACTGATATAGTTTAACCATAAGGTCTTGCTGCCTGTCTGGGAAATAAAGGACGCCACTATACAACGGCGTGGGAAGGGCTTCCAAGAATTTATCCCAAACCATTTCTGGAAAGAGATGATAACATTATTTACCCAAATGCAGGAAGCTTGAAATTGCAACAAATGATGAAATGCAAGAACTAAGGGTGAGGGGGAGAAATATATCCTTCCTCCTTCCCAAAAGATAGAAGAAAAAAACCCCCACCAGCAGCCACCTGAGTATTAGGCTGTGCACTCAGGAGCTGGTAAATCTATCCCTCTGTGTCTGTGCATGTGCATCTCACACCCACACACTCCTGCCTGGCCCCCTTTGGATCCTAATGCTGGCTTTCCAAAGCCAGGCATGGTATCCTGTCAAGAAGAGTCCAGCTGTTGGAATGCTTCCCAGAAATCAAACACTGCAGCATTCAAGCCTTTCTGGCCTTTCAGTAGTTAATTTGGGGATACCCAGAAACCTGAGAGCAGCACAACCCCGTCCAGCAAGAAGGGATGGGAAGCAGTGGGGTTTGCTTCAAAGCCTTCGCACTTATTTATTTATTTGTGTCCATGTTTGTGTAAATTTTGCATAAATCTGGACTGAACTTTGGGAGACCAAGCTCTGAAAGACAGAATCCAGCTGTTTGAAATCACGAGGAATGCACATTCCCACCAGCAGCATAAATTCGAGATATAAAAAGGCAAGCAGCCCAGCCAGCTGAAAGAGGGGCCAAGGGAGGATTAGCTTGCACTGAACAGCAACCTATCTGCTTGTGTATGTGTTTATTTATCTATTTATTGATTTAATAGTGCTGCCTGCTCTGTAGTTAAAAAAAAAAAAAAAAGGATAGTTAGTTTGGAATCCACAGCAAAGTGAAGCATCCCTAGGCATCTGCTCCCAGCAGTTCCCAGCCACAGCCTCTGCTGCTCTCAAAACAAATGAAAGCAGGACAGACCCAAGTGGGTTTATTATGGTGACAGCCTGACTGAGCTGGATTCAGCACCATTTTATTTACCCTGACAGTGCCAACTGGCCCAGCCACTGGGAATCTGCTGGAAGTCCAAGGGGTTCCTCCTTATCACCAACAATGGCACATTGGCCGCAACACCAGATCAGCTCTTCTGAGAATCATAGAATCAATTAGGTTGGAAAAGACCTCAAAGATCAGCAAGACCAACCTGTCACCCAAGACCTCGTGACTGCTAAACCATGGCACCAAGTGCCACGTCCAATCCCCTCTTGACCACCTCCAGGGACAGTGACTCCACCACCTCCCTGGGCAGCACATTCCAATAGCTAACAGCTCTCTCTGTGAAGAACTTTCTCTTTACCTTGAGCCTAAACCTCCCCTGGCACAGTTTGAGACTGTGTCCTCTTGTTCTGGTGCTGATTGCCTGGGAGAAATGACCAACCCCCACCTGTCTACAACCTCTTTTCAGGTACTTGTAGAGAGCAATAAGGTCTCCCCTGAGCCTCCTCTTCTCCAGGCTAAACACCCCCAGCTCCCTCAGCCTCTCCTCATAGGGCTTGTGCTCCAGACCCCTCCCCAGCCTTGTTGCCCTTCTTTGGACACATTCCATCATCTCAACATCTTTCTTGAATTGAGTGGCCCAGAACTGGACACATGCACACATCTGAGATGAACATGCTCATATAATGGGGCACTCCAGTGAGCAGCTGCAGTACTGGTGACTTCCAAGGCTCAGGGTGCTACTCATTGACTTCAGGATAAGTTAAATCTGTCCCTTAGGTGCAGACACATATACAGCATCTCTGCATAAGGCATTGAAGTACCTGCTACAGAGATCACTCCTCCCTTTGTACCTATTACTTAATAAAAGGGGGAGAAGTTTACCTTCTCAGCCTTTATTTACACTCCAAATAAAGCTTTTCAACAGTTGTTTGGGGTTTTTTTTCCATGAGATTTGTGAACATCATAGCAAAGCTTATAATAATATTTTGACAATCTACTTTGACATCTAAATGTGGAATTTGGAATACAATGCAGAACATCTCAGCTCAAGTGGGAAAAAATCTTAATGTAGCCTTAGGCCAAGCATTTATCTATCCTCAGTTCTTAAATGAGCTATGCAGCAAGTGCAAATAAATGGATTAGCAGGTCATAGAATTATAGAATTGTTAGGGCTGGAAGGGCCCTCAAGGATCATCCAGTTCCAACACCCCTGCCATGGGCAGGGACACCTCACACCACATCAGGTTGCTCTGAGCCATTTTCTGCAAATAGGCTTTTTTATTTACACAAAATACATATTTTGTATATATATATATATACAGAAATTTGTGTACAATTGCACAAATATGCATTGACATAAAGGAATAAGCAAGGGTCAAGCTGGCAATTCAGATGTTAGTAACTATCATTAAGGAAAAAAACACCCACTTCTGGCACATCAGCTTTAAAGCTAGCAGGAAATGGCCTTCTAAGAGGTGGAAGCAGTGGACAGCTATAAATAGAAGCTCTTCAGTGTGTGATACAAAATGTATGATAAAATCTCACTGCCAAAGCACCTTACAAAACAAGAGAAGGGGCACATCAGTTCAATGAACCCTGAAAGCCCCTAAACCAGACAAGATCTCTCGCTGATGCCTAAGATAGTTTCTCCCCTGGCCAGGCACAAGTCTGGGGCTGTGACCAGTCAGCTGGCCTGATTTACACCAGAACTCCAGTTAGCAGTGTTTAGTGACCCCTGCAACACCATTACCTGACTTTGCCACTACAGAAAACTCCCCCAAGGCTCTTGATGGCCCTTCATAATTTCAGCATTTCAGCATCTTTCTAATCCTCAAGTTGATCTTCACTAGTCACAGAATCATAGAATTGTTAGGGTTGGAAGAGACCTCAAGGATCATCTAGTTCAAATCCCGCTGTCATGGGCAGGGACACCTCACACTACATCAGGTTGCCTAGAGCCACATGTAGCCTGGCCTTAAAAACCTCCAGGGATGAGGCTTCCACCACTTCCCTGGGCAACCTGCTCCAGTGTCTCACCACCCTCATGGGGAACAATTTCATCCTAACATCCAATCTGAATCCACCCATTTCTAGTTTTGTTATGATACCCCCCACTAGGAGCCCACTGGCAGCTGAGTTCTAGTAATGAAAATGATTCAAAACATCCTTAAGCAGACTATTTACACATTCATTTTACCATGCCTTTTCCCAGTGAAACCACCTTGGTGCCACTTCCCTTAAATGTTCTTGCCATACCTGCCACTGCAAAGAATTACTAAGGCATGAATTACAGCCATAATTAACTTTCCCTAAGCAGAAAAGAAAATGCTCGAACTAAAACTCATCAGCTGCTTTGGTACAAATTAAAATCACAGGTTTTTCTCAGCAAGGCAAAGCACCCAACACTGCAACACCTAAAATTCATGCAGATGTTATTCAATCAGAGCTATCTGCTATCAATTTTTTTCCTCAGCTAAACAAGAGTGCACTTGGCAAAAGTCATTTGAAAGGGGCTAACATCAGACAGAGATGTCATTAATGCTATGGTTCCAAAAGAAATGAGGTTTCTTTTGTATTCATTCATGGCTGTAGCTGATAACTGCTTCCTGCCTTACACCTACACAAAATCCATGAATATAATTACAGCAGTACAGTGCAGAGTTCAATCAGAAGGGAGCACTGATTTGTGTATAAATCAAAAGCCATCTTCCACTGGTTGTATTTACATGGAAAAAAAAATAGTAGGACTTTTCTCCAAAAGCTTCATCATCAAGACAGGATAATGCATTGCAGGCAAACTCAATCACAGATGATATGACCAGAAGGGAATAATATGATCATCAAAATTTATCTACACATGCAAGCCACTGGATTTCCAAAATTAATTAAGCTTTGATCTACAATCTGGTTTTGAGGGGAAATAAAAAATTCACTTATTCTAGTAGATTTTTAAGTGCACCATTTAATTTATATGCACATGACTTATTACCATATTCTCCTGCACTGTAACTATCAGCAGAGCCTATTGCCTGGAAGAGAAGCAGATGCTTCTGTTCTTGGGATGTACAGCCGGGTGACTGTCACTCACCAGCAAAGATGGAATGCCAGTTAGCACTGGAATCACTAATAAAGGAGGGGAGGAGCAGCTTTTCAGCTCCCTCATCTACTTCCCCTGGTAAATCTTCTTCAAGAATGATGGAAGCATTCTGAACTTTGCAGCAAAGACAAAATCTGAATTAGGAGATGTTTATTTTCTTGGTTTGTAGTGCATACCAAGGGGAATCCTGTCTGTAGGGCTAAGAAATCAAAGATGAGAAAACAGAGGAAAGGCTGAATTTGGCATCATGGAGCCAGACCAAAAGCCCTGAAAGATTCATGAATTTCATGGGCTGGGGTCTAGCTGGGAAGGGCCCATGTTCATCACACAGTATGTGCAGAAGAACAGCGGACTGGCTTTTTGCAGCTGAAGAGAACTGGGAAGGGCACAAAGCTCTTTTCAGCTACATCTACCCTGCAAGAGCTCCTTCCTACACATCAGTGTTTATTAAAGGTTGATCTGTTCTGCACTCCCTTCGTGAGCATACTCCACTTTAGATGCTAACCTTGCCCCAGAGAAAAGGGTAGCATGCTCCTCCTTCCCTATCACCCACACTTCATAAAGATAACTTGCTCACCTTTGTAATTCTCTGCAGTTTGTCTGAAGGGAGCCTTTAGGATGGAAAGACTGAACAGAGACATTTGTATAGTTTCCTCATTATTTCAGCTGCAAGCATGAGGTTCAGGAAGGATGCAGAGCTGCGAGGTCTTGTCTATGCACAAGTGTTGCGCTGGGGAGTAACTAGAACACTGGGTAGGGAACTTAATCGCGGTAGAGGCACATGGTGTTATGAAAGCAGCTGCACAGCTCGGGTTTTTGTGAGGGAAATGGAAGAGGGTAAGTGTAAGCTGCCAGTAGAGCTGCCATTTCTTCAGGAGGTACATCCATAAACCCCTCCCTTTTGACTCTCTTTAGCTATACTGCAACCAGATGTGCTGCCATTCAGTGAGATCTGGACAGGCGGAAGGTTTGGGTGGGAGAAATTTAATGAAATACAACAAGGACAAGTGTAGAGTCTTGCACTTAGAAAGAACCACCCCATGGACCAGTGTGGGTTGGGGGATGATCTGCTGGTGACCAGCACAGGGGAAAGGAGCCTGGTGGTTCTGGTGGACAGGATGACTATGAGCCATCAATGTGCTCTTGTGGCTGAGAAGGCCAATGACATCATGGGGTGGAAGGGCTGTGGTTAATAAGTCAAGAGAGGTTCTCTTCTCCCTCTGCTCTGCCCTGGTGTGGCCACAACTGGAATGTTGTGTCCAGTTCTGGGCCCCTCAGTTCAAGAAGGACCTTGGGGAACTGCTTGAAAGAGTCCAGTGAAGAGCCACAAAAATTATTAAGGCAGTGGAACATCTCTTTTATGAGGAAAGGGTGAGGGAGCTGGGGCTCTTTAGCTTGGAGCAGACTGAGGGGTGGCCTCATTCATGTTTGTAAATATATGAAGGGTGAGTGTCAGGAGGATTGAGTCAGGCTCTTCTCAGTGATATCCAATGACAGGGCAAGAGGCAAGGGGTGCAACCTAGAGCATAGGAGGTTCCACATAAGGAACATAAGAAAATTTTTCATTGTGACAGTGAAAGAACACTGGAGCAGGCTACCCAGGGGGGTTGTGGAGTCTCCTTCTCTGATGACATTCCAAACCCACCTGGATGTGTTCCTGTGTGATCTGCTCTAGGCGATCCTGCTCTGGCAGGTGGGTTGGACTGGATGATCTTTCAAGGTCCCTTCCAGCCCCTAACATTCTGTGGCTCTGTGAAAATGGGACCACAATGGTACCTCTGTTAAACATCCATCCCTGAGTACTCAGCTCAAATTAACTGTTTTGGGAATGCTTGTAGTGTCCTGGCTTTGCCTGGGGCTGATAACAATTAAAGCTCTATTTTGTAAAACCAAGATGGGATCGATCAGAGCTGATGACTGCATTAATATTATTTTATCATCCCCTGATGATTTCTTTCGAGTGAGTCACCTAAAAAACCTAATACTAAAATTGATTTTGTGAAGCATTCCCAGGTGTTATAATAAATGAATACTAATAGTCTATTTGTGAGGCCACAGTGCAGAGGGAATAAAACCTGAGCAATTATGGCATGCCTTTATTTTTGAGTAGGAACCTGTTTGAGGAATGCAGAGTATAATTACTTGTACTAAGTCACACCACAATCCGTCCTGCCACTGGCTAGGGTTTGCTAGATTCAAACTACTGCTAGGAAAAGGGTAACTAATTAATCAAAGTGGCTCATTACCAACAACTTTCATTGGATCATGTGTTTCAGATCTGTTTTTACTGAAAACTGATCAGTAGAAATTACTGCAATGGAAAGACAGGAGTAGTGCTTTAAGAAATCACAGTAAAGACTGCATGTTTGGAGGGTCTTTTCATAGCTCCAAATAACATGAGTCAGAAATTTTAAAAACATGTGTAACTTTTTTCCAAATATCAAGGAAAGATGATGGATAAGGAGGACTGCCAAAGCACACCCCATAGATATACATCTAGACACAAATATACACCAGCTGTTCTGATTGCCCCATGCTGCCCTCCATAGATTAAAAGAAATCATCATCACAGAATCACAGACACATTCAGGTTGGAAAAGACCCTCAGGAACACCAAGTCCAACCCAGAACCCTACGCTACAAGGGTCACCCCTAAACCAGATCCCCAAGCACCACATCCAAACCACCTTTAAACACATTGAGGGTTAGTGATTCAACCACCTCCCTGGACAGCACATTCCAATCCCTGACCACTCTTGCTGGGAAACATTTTTCCTAATGTCCAGTCTAAACCAACCCAGTCACAGCTTGAGGCCATTCCCTCTTGTTCTATCACCTGAGAGAAGAGACCAGCACCAGCCTCTCTAAAACATCCTTTCAGGTAGTTGGAGAGAGCAATGAGGTCTCCCCTCAGCCTCCTCTTTTCCAAACTAAGCATTCCCAGCTCCCTCAGTCACTCCTTGTAAGATTTATTCTCCAGGCACTTCCCCAGCTTCCTTGTCCTCCTCTGCACTGGCTCCAGCACCTCCACATCTCTCCTGTATTGAGGTGTCCCAAACTGGAGACAATACTTGAGGCGTGGCCTCACCAGAGCTGAATACAAGGGAAAGAAGTGCTTTAAGTCTTCTTAAAGCTTAGGAAGCTGTTTTGCATTAACCATTTGCCTGACTGAGCTTGAAGAAGATAAACTAAAGCTGTCCTTGTACCCAAAGAATAGCTACAACTAGGTAATTAAGGACTCAAAGCTATGAAAAAGCCTTATGGGATATTCCACGATGCTTCTTTGTTAGTAAAACTCCTACCAGACTCTCAAAGACCTTAATGTTGTATTCCTCCTGCCCAGCAAGAAAATGCCCAGCTCTACAGACAGAGTCCAAAGACTGAAGTTAAGAGGTAACCTAGGAAAACAATTTAGCACCTCAAAATGTGACCCTGAGCAGCTACCTGAGAAGATGCTAAAAGGCAAGGGACAGTTTCTTCTGCTTTCTCAGTTGTAGCTTATGAGCCTCCTCAGGATGTGCATATGTCATGTAGCTTGGAGAGTTTCAGCTTTGCAAAGGGGGAGATCATTAGTAGTCTTGTTGGACTCAGAGTGATCTAAAGGATGTTAGAAGGAGAAAAGAGAGAATAAATAGGCAAATTTTCAGCAACATTTCTAGCACAGAGTTTCCATGATATAGTTTGTTAATAAAATAATATCTAATGAAATTAAATGAATTATCAAAGAGCTCATAAAAAATGCTGCCTCAGAAAGCAATGTCAAAAGATAAACTCCAAGCTTTTAGCCTTGTAGCTAGAATGCTCATAGAGAGACCCTGGGGATAACACTCCCTCCCATTATTTCCTGTCAAGCAAGAGTGCTGGGCAGATGGGGCTGGGTAGGTGATGAGGCAAGGCAGAAACTAAGCAAGAAAATAATTTGATTATGTAGAATGAAAACCATAAAGACAGTCCTCTTGTGAAGACAGTCACAGATACACAAGTACTCTCACCAACACCTGATTTTTCTCTTACTGAATTCAAGGGGATTTCGACCTCGAGAGTACTAAGGTGCTCTGGAAACTCAGTTAATAGCATATGTGCATATTGACTTGTCTGTTTGTCAGCTTGAGAAATTGGACCCTGACTGTTCACAGCATGACAGCCTAAGTGGCAAGAAGATGACACTGTCTTCTGCATACAGAATTAGTTAATTTCCATCTGCTGGTGTGCTTACGTTTCTAGTCATCCCCTGAAAAGAGATTAAAAGCCAGGCAGATAAATAAACCACAAAATGCGTAAAACCACAACATGTCTTAAAACACAAAATGTTTTAAGCACAAAATGTTTTCAGCACAAAATGTTTAAAACCACAAAACATTTTAAAACCCAAAATGTTTTAAACCACAAAATGTTTCCACTCAAGCTAGCTGCTGAAATAATTTTTGGCTGTTATGTCTTTGTCTTCTCTTCCCCAGTTTGCTTTCTGGCAGGGATATTTACTAGACGTTCACGTTCTGTGAAACTCTCACAGAATACTTACAAAAAGGAGATCACAAACATGTCACCAGCAATGTTTGCATCATGCAGCCCACACCTTGCCAGTGAGGAGTCAACTGCATGCCACACACACCCACTGATGAAACAGATCGCAGCTGAGAAGTCCAGGGATAAAGAGAAATGTCGATAGTTGAAATGGGTGCAGTAAGTTTTACAGGAAGACCAATATATTATTTAGGCTTGAGGTGAGGAGAAAGTTCTTCATGGAGAGAGTCATTCATCATTGGAATGTGCTGCCCAGGGAGGTGGTGGAGTCACCATCCCTGGAGGTGTTCAAGAGGGGATTGGACGTGGCACTTGGTGCCATGGTTTAGATGGTTTAGTCATGGGGTCTGTGGTGACAGGTTGGACTCGATGATCTTTGAGGTCTCTTCCAACATTCCTTTGAGCAGGCAGGGTCATGTGGCGGGTTGAAATTTCCTCCCAACACAAAATTGCCAGACCAGCTCAGGTGGAAGCAAATGAAGCTGTATTTACAAGCAAAACTTCAATCTGAAATGAAATGCAATGAATATGTATAAAACACATGACATTTACAATATTTACAGGTATTTACAATTAACAAACAGTACAAGAACTCCCCTGGACAAAACCAGGGGAGCTAACAGCTTCCCCTTCCCTGCTCCCTACCCCACCCTGTACACAAAAGAAGAGAGAAAGAGCAGAGAGTTGTTTTGTTAAATACTCAGCCACATCAAAGAACACAGCCAAGGTCAGCAAAGCCAAGCAGAAACCAGAGCTAGTATCTGCTAGAGCAAGGAAGCAAAAAAAAAAAGAGAAAATTAGACTTTACAGACCAAGTTTGTTAGTAGCCTGTCCAATGGGATTGTTTAGAACTTATCATTATTTTTCTGTTTACATACAATGGTGATTTATTTACATTCTACTACCTTCTGTTCAAGATCTCTGGAAAATCTTCCAGGCACAGCCTGAAGCTACCACAGGTCATGAGCCTAATCAGCAAGCATGATCTTTAATGAATACATAGGAGGAGAAACACCAAGGACAAACATCTGTAAAGCCAGCTCAGGATAGTACAGGCTAGGCTCCTAGCATTACCATGACCCAACAATGGCCATCTCTTCACCCCATGCCCACCAGAGACCAAGGTCAGCTGCTGTTGCAAGGCCATGAAGCCTCAATGGTTACAATGTAGGATTACACTCTTAGAGCTGAGCAGGTCATGGTTCAGAGGTGGCTCAGGTCCTGCTGGCTAGGGACATCCCACTGCAGCCACATATCCATGCAGGCTCTCCATTAAGGACCTCACAATATTAGGCACCTCTAAGATCATAGGATCATAGCATCATAGAATCAACAAGGTTGGAAACGATCTCAAGGATCATCAAGTCCAACCTGTCACCCAAGACCTCATGCCTACTAAACCATAGCACCAAGTGCTACATCCAATCCCCTCTTTAACACCTCCAGGGATGGCAACTCCACCACCTCCCTGAGCAGCACATTCCGATCGCTAACAACTCTCTCTGTGAAGAACTTTCTCCTCACCTTGAGCCTAAACTTCCCCTGGTGCAGCTTGAGACTGTGTCCTCTCATTCTGGTGCTGGTTGCCTGGAAGAAGAGACCAACCCACTCCTGGCCACGTCCTCCCTTCAGGCAGTTGTAGAGAGCAATGAGGTCTCCCCTGAGCCTCCTCTTCTCCAGGCTAAACAAACCCAGCTCCCTCAGCCTCTCTTCACAGGACTTGTGCTCGAGGCCTCTCAGCTGGTGATCCTACAGTGAGAGTGAGGTGGATCCTGTTTATGTGAGAAAATGCTCTTTGTGCACTCAACACAGGGCAAAATTTTGCTAAAGTACCTTCCAAATGCCATAATCCTTAAAAGGCCTTGGAATTTGAATCATCATATCGACTAATCAGCTAACATCTGTGGCCCAATTTGAAGTAATTATGGTAGTTTCACCTTCTTGTCCATGAATTACAGTTTATCCTGAGTACAGGCTACATAAAACTTGAAAGTCTGCCAAAGACTAACTGGGTTACAAATGATCCCTGCATAATTTTTGTTCACATGCTTACTGAATTACTCCTGGATGCCCCGTCATAAATTCAGTAATTTCATCTCCATGGTAAAAGTGTCCTGACATAAGGACAATTCAGATTCCTCAGATGCATCCATTTGTTCACAGAAGTCTTCTCTGATTACAGGCTCCCTCCGTGACTCTCCTGCAGCACAGGACAGTTGAAATCTGTCCACTTCACAGAATCATAGAATAATTGTTAGGGTTGGAAGGGACCTCAAGGATCATCTAGTTCCAACTCCCCTGCCATGAGCAGGGACACCTCACACTACATCAGGTTACTCAGAGCCACATCCAACCTGGCCTTAAAAACCTCCAGGGATGGGGCTTCCACCACCTCCCTGAGCAACCTTTCAGTTAAGCAGGCAACATCTCTTCCAGCCTCTTGTTCAAGTGGGTAAACTAGGTAAGAGCCATGCCAGTAGGCTCCAGACTGGACTGATGCTCCAGACTGGACAGTGTTTCCCTCTACATGCTGTGGGGCAGGGCTTATGCCCAGCAGTGACAATGTGTCCCCCTTAGGAGAGAGGCACATTTGGCATCCTGACCTGCTAGGGGTGAGGCTCCAGGGCAGCCAGGTTTCGGCTGTTCAAACTGTGTGGAGGAGCACAAAGAAGTCCTTTATGCCCCTGCAATTGCAACATTAGATTTCAGTTTTATTCCCAAACATGAGCTGGGCTCTCAGACACAGACAGGCTTTTTAATCCAGCCCTGGCAAAGATGAAAAGCCTGAGAAAGAGAGGCAGTGTCTGCGCAAGAAGGCTTCATTTACATTAAATAATTATCCTGAAGGAGAGAAAACAGCAAGGGAGTGATTTTTTTTTTTTTATTATAAAGAAATAATTGCAGTCTGGAGGAGTGCATAGAGTCCTTGCTTTGTTCCCTGTAAGGTACCTACTTGCAATATAAACCCAAACAGACGCAACAGAGATATCTGTTGGTTATTATTTTCAAAACAGCGTATCATATGAGAAGGAGCAGAGGGAAGCACTTCCGCCCTCCCCAAAGGCTGCTGCTTTTGTAACATCTCCTCTGCACAGCAGGACATAAAATCAGGATCACAAACATAAATGCTAAAAATACAAGAGCTGACATAGAAACACATTCTGTAATAGGTTAGGAATGACTGCCGACGAGTGTGTGTGTGTGTGTATGGGACTGAGAGTTACAGCCTCGTCTTACAAGTGTATCTGTGCAAGCTGGGGCATGCTTTCACTTCTTTGATGTTGCTTATTTAGTAAACAAACAAACAAAAACCCAAACCAAACCAAACCAGAAAGAGTTTGACTCAACATTTCCCCATAAAAATGACTTTTTGGAGCTGAGATGAAGAAAGATCATCCCAAGTCGCCAGATTAGGAACTCAGTTTTAAATTCTGAGGGATTTACAACAGGGGCTGCAGTTTGTGCTGTGATTCAGGGACTAATTCCCTGGACAGAGCTGAAGTCCTGAGCTTCTTGGTACCAAGCACAAGAGCACTCCACTGCGGGATCAAGCAATTCCACTGAGGGATGGGTCAAAGCATGGGAACTCCCACATGTTCCTGCTGCAGAATCAGGACAGCAACCAGCTCACTACAGGTCCTCGCTAGACAGTAATGAGCACTTCATCTTTGCATGGGTAGTAGATCTGTCTGGGAGCTAGTATCGTAGAATAATAGAATCATTTTGATTGGAAGAGACCTTTAAGATCATCAAGTCCAACCATCAGCCCAGCACTGCCAGGTCACAAGTCCCTGATTTTAAATACCTCCAGGGATGATGGCTCCACCACTTCCCTGGCCCAGTGTTTTACAAACCTTTCCATGAAGAATTTTGTTTCCTAATATTCAACCTAAATGTCTCCTGGTGCAACTGGAGGTTTTTTTCTTGAGCAAAGTGTAGCATGTAGATGGTCAGCAGTACATATAGGGTCATCATTAAGATGAGCAGTATAGGTGAGGGAGTTCCTGTACTCCTTGCTGACCTGAGAAGTCCTTCTGCAGTACACCTCAGGGCATGGTATGTGCCTCAGGGCCACAAATGGGGACCGATGGACAGTGCAGGCTGCAGCACCCCAGGATGCCCTGCTGTCCTGGAGTGTGAAAGTTACAAGTGGGATGTATTTGTGCATTGTCTTGGTCTACCTCCAGCTTTTGTCCACTGCATCCTACCGTGACTTCACTTTCTTGATACCTGCTTGGAAATTCATAGAATCATACAATTGTTAGGGTTGGAAGGGACCTCAAGGATCATCTAGTTCCAACGCCCCTGCCACGGGCAGGGACACCTCACACTGGATCAGGTTGCTCACAGCCACATCCAACCTGGCCTGAAAAACCTCCAGGGATGAGGCTTCCACCACCTCCCTGGGCAACCTGTTCCAGTGTCTCACCTCCCTCATGGGGAAGAATTTCTTCCTGACATCCAATCTGAATCTACCCATTTCTAGTTTTGTTCCATTAACTGCCTCCAGCAATGATAGCAGCTTAGAATGTTTTAAAAATATTATTTCAAATGTTTTTCAAAAGGAGAGGAGGGATAAGGACAGAAGAATGCAGCAGAACAAGCGGGCTGGAGACAAAAGAAATGGCAGCGGTTGCTGGCATTGGGATACAGCAGGACAGGGCTCCCAGGCTCAGGAGAAGGGGCAGAGAAACAAAGCTGGAATTCCATCTGAGAGCATATAGCAGCCACTGCTTTGCACCTCAGCCACTGCTGTCACCAAATCCAAGTGATAGGATGATTTATCAGTTCACATACCCTTGACTTCATTTTACACTGGTAGAAATTCTGAAATATCAATTTCTTCCTGAAAGAAAAAGCTGGCTGCAAGCTGGCAGAGAAATATCACTTCCCTGTGATAATCAGAGATATTAGAATAAATTTTTTCACTAAAGGGGTATCAAAGACTGGAGAAGGCTGGAGGTGGTTGAATCACCATTCCTGGAGGTGTTTAAAAGACACAGAGACGTGCTGCTAAGAGATGTGGTTTAGCCCCAGATTTGACAGAGGTAGATAATGATTTGGCTCAATGATCTTAAAGGTCTTTTCCAACTGTAATGATTCCATGATTCTAAAACATTCTGAAGTGGCTGCTGAGGAATCACAGTAATGGAATCATGGCATAGGTTTGGGATTGCACACATTAGCAGCAAAATGCATAGACAGCCCTATAGAAATATATCACCTTACAGAGTAAAATGCACTACATTAAATCCTCCATAAGCCCATTATGAACGTTTTTCTTGTTTTCTTAAATTTCCAGTAAACCTCCATTTCAGGCCCTGCATTGAAAGGCTTAAAGGCTTACAGTCAGGCTATAGCATCCATCTATGTAATTATCACTGGGAGGTGATCACCAGGAACACTGATTTACATTTAGAACTCTAGAAATAGGATTTAATGTCATGGACCATGTCAAGTACCCAGGACAGCATAGCAAAAGTTAATGCACATAATGCATTAAGCTAATTGGATTCAGTCAAGAGTGAATATTGTCTCTTTGGGCTCAGGAAGCACCAAGTCTGCCCACGTTTTCTGAATAATTTGCAGCCTGCCAAGGATTTCTGCTATAGGCATGAATATTAAACCAGAGCAGGACAGGAAAAGAAGAGGGGTGTAGCTGAGAGAAAAGGGGTGAAGTTGTCAAGGCACACTACAAATGGCCAGTCCTCTTCATCTGGGAAGAACAACAGAACAAGTTTCCTTCATATACCCAGCTTGAACTAAATGCTGATACCTCTGCTTCAGAAGAGCAGAATGGCACTCTTTAAGGATTTAAAACAGCAAACTGCTTGCTTACAAACAGGGGTGAAAAAAATAGTTCCCTCAGCTTTTTAATGCAGATAACTCCCTCAACCTTACCACAGAAATTAATAGGAAAGTGTGGTCAAAGACTGACAATTGAATCTGAAGGCTAAAGTTAAATATTGTTGATTTAATTGATTGCATTTTGACCTGAATTCATAATAACTACACAGATTAATGCAAAGTGAAGCCCCTCCTGCCCTTAGCCACAATTACCAGCAGATTTTTCTTTGGCTTTGTTCCTTCCTATAAGGAAGGGAAGGGAGAATTTTCTTAAAGACAGCAAATGAGGCAGGTTCCCAAACACACAGAGTACAGTTGAGAGTTTCTCCTGCAAATTCTCCACTTCCAAGGACTGAACTGGCACTCATCCTCAAACATGTACACATGATTTCTGAGGTTGCCTCTTGAGACCTCTTTTGAGCTGCTTCAGATGCTAACATTAGAATCAGGCTTCCTGTATGATTTGGCAAGCAACATTTTTTAAGGTAATGCATTTAGTTGCAAGTAATTTGAATTTGAAAAGCTGAGGAAACTCTTCCTGATAAGGTGTGAGAGAAAATATAGGTAAAGCTTCCAGCAGAGTGTGTTCATGTAAGTATTAGCAGGCACCCTCATGCATCCCTGTTTGTATGCAGTTGGATGGGACCTTCAGAGTTCATCAAGTCCAACTCCCCTGCCAAATCAGGATACCTAGGTGAGGTCACACAGGAATGCATCCAGGCAGGTTTTGAAAGTCTCCAGAGAAGAAGACTCCAAAGCCTCTCTGGGCAGCCTGCTCCAGTGCTCTGTCACTGTCACCATAAAGAAGTGTCTCCTTGCATTGAGGTGGAACCTCCAGCTTGTACCTGTTGTTCCTAGCCCTATCACTGGGCACCACCAAAAAGATACTGCCACCTTCATTTTGACACCCTTCCCTCTCAACCTTCTCAAGACTAAACAGTCCCAGTTCTCTCAGCCTTTCTTCATAGGAGAGATGTTCCAGTCCCGCAGTCATCCTTGTAGCTTTCTGCTGGACTCTCTCCAGCAGATCTGTCTTACTGTGTCTTCTGATCCAACTCCTTACATTTACAGTCTTCTTTCTGGGTAGCTACTGTTTGCCTTGTCCAAATCCCACCAGCCCACTCAGGTCTGGCTCTTTCTCCACTTTGCTGGCAGTTTGACCTCAGGCACTTGTAAGTCCCCTGTAGAATTGTAGCAGTGATGCTGGAGACTTTCAGGAAAGATTTTTGTCAGACGGTGCCACCACAAAGACATGCAGGATACACAGGGCTGGAGGGGCCACACTTGCACCTCTGCCATGAGATGGCTTCTGGGTTTATTTTATTACAGCCATTCCATGTAAGTTTTTCTTCTTTGCACATGGGCATTCCTCAACACAGAAGTTTAAATGTATAGATGGATGAGCACAACAATGGTGATGCCCTAAATATATCCATGTAGCTGCTATTACAAAATGCTGGTAATGCCTGGACTCTTTTTAGCTGGACTATGTAATATGAATGTCTTGTTTCTTTCACCCTTCCTTTAGAACTTTATTCCTCCCGATGTCTCAGAACTTGCAGTGCTATCTGAAGACTGAATATGTTGCTCAGAAACTCACACAGGCCTGAGTGCTCAATAATAAGTTAAAAAAAATAATTAAAAGTTGAGGCTCTTGGAAGTGCTGCCACTCTACTCCCTCTGTGCAGAAAGCACAGACACTGGCCTTCAGGCTGGTGCTGAGGCAGGAGTCCCCTTCCCACTCACACACACACACACACGCAGATCCTCCCACAGACCATATAAAATGTGATTATACTCTTGGACATACCAGATTAATTTTTCAATGAGGCTCAGACTTACTCCACGGAATGGAAAAACGTACAAGCTGCCCCAGGGGAAGTTTAGGCTGGATGTTAGGAAGAAATTCTCCCCAGAAAGAGTGATTGGCCATTGGAATGGGCTGCCCAGGGAGGTGGTGGAGTCACCATCACTGGAAGTATTTAAAATATGACTGGATGAGGCATTTAGTGCCATGGTTTAGTTGATTAGATGGTGTTGGGTGATAGGTTGGACTTGATGATCTCCAAGGTCTTTTCCAACCTGCTTAATTCTGTAAAGACAGAAACAATATTTCCCTACAGACAGGGAGGTTTAGTTGGTTAAGAGTGGTTTCCTTATTGCAAACAAAAGCCCTGAACAAACTCAGATATGTTCATAACTGCAAGCTGTACAGTAAGTAGTCATCAGAATGCAACACAGATGTAATGATGTGCTTAAACATAGCTGTAACATGGCAGAAAAATGGTTGCTTCCAGAAGATGCATCATACATAACCAGTGACCTCTTCAAGAGCAGAGGAGAAAGCTTAGTAAATGATAGATCCAGCTTTGCAATCTAGCCACATTTAAAGGGTAGAGGGAGACATCAGCCAGAGACAAGCTATGAAATTTCCAGAATACCTGGAGGGGATAGAGCTGTAAAGCTTCCTTGTCAGCAAAATATATTAAATCATAAATGCCCAGATTATGCTGCACTGAGTCGTGCCCTGAAAGTAGATCCACAGAAGTGAATATAATGTAAGTAACAGGACAAATCAAAGGCTTCATTGTTATTCACCAGAAGGATATCAAAATCTTTTCTCAAATGAAGCAGGTTCTGCTCCTTCACCTTTTCCATCTTACAATTTTATTTGCAAAGGCATAGTCAGTGTGGTGGGTTGAAAATTCCCCCCAGCATTAAATTGGCCAGACCAGCCCAGTTGGAAGCAAATGAAGCTGTATTTACAAGCAAACCTACAATGGAATGCAATGAATATGTACAAAATATAGAATATTTACATATATTTACAGGTATTTACAATTTATAAGCAGCACAAGAACCACCCTGGCCAAGAATCAGGGGAGCTGCTAATAGCTTCTCACTCCCTGCCCCTCTCTTTGTCCCCCTGGACACAAAGGGACAAGAGAAAAGAGCAGAGGGTTATTTTGTTAGACTTAGCCAAAACACTGCTCAAGGTCAAGCAGAAGCCAGCACAGTACAAAGTTAGTATCCCCAAAGTGAGGCATCACAGAATCAATAAGGATGGAAAAGACCTCAAAGATCGTCAAGTTCAACTTGTAAGGAAGGAAAGAAGCGAAAGAGAGACAGAAAGTTTACCAAACCAATTTTTGTGGTAGATATCCCTTCAGTGGGATTGTTTAGAATGATCATTATTTTCCTTTTTACATCCAATAGTGATTTATTTACATCCTACCTCTTTCTGTTAAAGATCTGTGGATAATTTTAAAGGTACAGCTTAGAACTAGCAGTCAATTACATGGGCAAACTTTTAATTAAAACCCAGGTATTGAATACTGGTCATGACAACAGCAACAAGATCTGAAATAGGAGAAGAAATGAACTGTGGCAAATTAGATCATCCTCGGAATAAAATCTGGACAGGAACGTTAGACCTCTGTCAAAGGAACAGACAGATCTCCCAGCAGGGCAGGCCAAGTTCTCGCTGCCAGAGGCAGGTGAGCAGCTCTGTATGCAGAGGCTGGTTACCAATGAACTTCATTCTGTCAACAAAAATCGAGATGGATAGATTCAGATTGGATGTTAGGAAGAAATTCTTCCCCTTGAGGGTGGTGAGACACTGGCACAGGTTGACCAGGGAGGTGGTAGAAGCCTCATCCCTGGAGGTTTTTAAGGCCAGGCTGGATGTGGCTGTGAGAAACCTGATCCAGTGTGAGGTGTCCCATGGCAGGGGGGTTGGAACTGGATGATCCTTGAGGTCCCTTCCAACCCTAAAAATTCTGTGATTCTATGATTCTGAATTGAATTCCATCCTTATTATGGGTGGACATGCACAAACAAAACCCAGCTGAGAGACAGCAAGCAGCGGAAGATTTTTCCTAGAAACAAGCAATGTCCTATTTTAGTGGATTTACTGTTGAGACTATGCCTGATGGAGAAGGAAATGAGTGTGAGATAACATTTTCAAAATAGACCCTGGCACTTTCACTGCATCAAGCCCGTGGTATTCTGATGAGTAATGTCCGTTCTTATCAATGTCCCATGTGATTCATGCCCAGGAGCCTTGCAGCCACTAGCAGGGTCCAAATGCCAGCCAGTGCCACCACACCCACCCTGTTCCATGCAGCAGCCGTCGTTGATGGATGTAAACCTAAATATACTCCCAGGAGAATAAAATGAAAATGTTTGCTCTGTTTTCACAGCTCACCCTGAACAAGGAGTCCTAGGCAAGAGTATTTGGGGGGTACAACTATCTTCCCAAGGTGCTGCCAGCCCAGCCGCATGGTCAAAGTGACACTTGGTGGACCCTTCACAACTCCCCCCAGCACCAGACCTGTATACTCACAGCACCGCTATTGCTGCCACCAGCAGAGAATCCAGGAGGGCATTTCTGAGCTGAATGAAAATTATCTTACTCTGGAACATGTCAGCTCTTCCACACAGGCAGGATGGCCATGTGCACGGCACAAGAATTGCTGCATTCAGAGACGAGAAGCATGTGGAGAAGGGGAGAACAACTGGGAGGGTGAAAACCATCAGCAACAGGATTGTGTTGTCATTGACTTGATAAGCTGCTGAAAAGATCTGCCACTAGGCCCAGGTGGCCTCATGTGAAATGTGTCTTCACAGAAGGCAGTGATGCTGAAATACTCACAGCAGCCTGCATCCTACAACATGAATGGAAAGAAAATAATTCAAGGCATGGAAAAAAATCACAGCATCTTCTGATCAGAAAGGTACAGTCTGTGTTTTCAGTGGCATGGTGACTTTGCACCAGGCTGCTCTTGCAGTCAATGTTTACAGTAGCAACAAAACCAGTTTTGTCACAAAAGTAGTAGTTTGCATTAAAAAAAAGTTCTCTCTTTACTTGTTAATTTCTCTGGATATTCATTCCTCTTCATTTCTTTGAATAGATACTACACATCAGGCAAAACCTCAGGGTAATAGAGTTTATTTCCCCAACCCCCCCACATTTTTTCTTTGCTCAATCCCAGCCTTTTCTTCTCCCATCTCCTCCTCATTTTTCTGTCCTCATAATAAAAAACACAACACAGAAAATAAGAAAAAAAAATAAATCATATTTTCTATCTAAACAGATGGAGAACTACTCAGACCCTTTCCCAGCCCAGCCAAGATTTTTGGAGTAGAGTGAAGAAAGAGGAAAGCAGTTCAGACCAGGTTACCTGTGTCACGTTATGCTCAGGAATGGCTTTTTCTGCCTTGGAAGAAGTTACTAGGAATAAGGAATTTCAGAGTATGCAGATAGACTTTCCAACCAGATACTCTCCTTCATGAATAATTTCCTCTGGAATTAAGGAGATGAGGTACACAATCATATCATTGCACATGCTTGTATAAAAGGTACAAAAGGCCTTTTCTTTTAAAGTTAATAGCAGGAGAATGAATTAGCCTCTTCTTGGTTTGTTTTGGTTTGGTTTTGGCTTTTTTCTTACAAGAGAATAGTTTCATTGTTCTGCCCACGTGCTTTATTTGTTGAACTGACATCTGTAATAGTGAAATGGAAGAGGAAAGGGAAGCGGATGAGAGAAATGAGCAAATTAAAATATTTGGAATAAAGCTTTTGGAGAACACTGTAAGACTATGTCTGAGTAAATTGACATGATCTATGCAATAGCACTAATAATCAAACACTGAAGGGGAAAGTCCACTCTGACCTGGTTGCAAACATTGACCTCTCTCATACATCACCCTTCCTACAGTGTTATTCTAATTTGCTTGAAAGGCAGTTCCCTGAAGGCCCAATTCCCTTATGTGCGTAGACAAAATTTCCACTGCACACTCAGAGAGTTGCTTTTTTTCCTAAATGTCCTTGTTTCTGACAGCAGCTCGCTCTACTGAGTTAACTCTTTCAACTCAGATTTCCTTCCTCAGCTTTAGATGCCCCAGGGGATTCACACCATGCTCCTGGGGACAGTGTCAAGCAAAGCAGTGTCATCCTTATCTCCAACCCGGAGTTCAGGTGAGGTGGCAGCCTCCTGGCCTTACAAGGCATGAACCAACATGTGGGTGAAGAGAGTCTTTACACTCCACTTCTGCCAGAGAGGACCCAACACTAACATCTCCAAGCCATGTTACTGGAGGTAAGGCTCTGTCACCTCAAGTACCGTCATCCTCAAAGGGATAACTTACACAGAATATAGAATCATAGAATTGTTAGGGTTGGAAGGGACCTCAAGGATCATTCAGTTTCAATCCCCCTGCTGTGGGCAGGGACACCTCACACTACATCAGATTGCTCAGAGCCACATCCAGACTGGCCTTAAAAACCTCCAGGGATGAGGCTTCTACCACCTCCCTACCACTCTTCCAGTGTCTCACCACCCTCAAGGGGAAGAATTTCTTCTGGATATCCAACCTGAATCTACCCATTTCTAGTTTTGTTCCAGTCCTATCACTACCCTAAAAAGTTCCTCCCCAGCTTTCTTGTAGCCCCCTTCAGATACTGAAAGGCCACAAGAAGGTCTCCTCGGAGACTTCTCCAGACTGAATTAGCCCCAACTCTCTCAGTCTGTCCTCATACGAGAGGAGCTCCAGCCCTCTGATCATCCTCTTGGCCCTTCTCTAGACATGTTCCAGCACCTCCAGATCCTTCTTGTAATAGGGGCTCTCCAGAACTGGACACAGTACTGCAGGTGGGGTCTCACCAGAGTGGAGTAGAGGGGGAGAATCACCTCCCTGGCCCTGCTGGCCACACTTCTCTCCATGCAGCCCAGACTCTGGCTGGCTTTCTGGACTGCAAGTGCACACTGGTGGGTCCTGTTGAGCTTCTCATCCACCAGCACCCCAAAGCCCTTTTCTTCATGGCTGCTCTCAAGCCAGTCCCTGCCCAGCCTGTATAGTGATTGGGATTGCCCTGACCCAGCTGCAGGACCTTGCAGGTCTTGTTGAACATCATGAGGTTGTCATGAGCCCAGCTGTGCAGCCTGTCTGGGTCCCTCTGGATGGATCCCTTCCCTCTAGCCTGTCTGCTGCACCACATGGCTGTCTGGAGAGCCAGCAGACATCTGGCTTGGTGGCTTTGCTCCTGCCACCAGGCACTGGCATTTGTGTTGGAGGGACGGAGGAGGCAGCCAAACTGCAATGGAAAATAGAATACCCTGCTTTGCAAAAGTCTGCTTTACTTCTTTGTGCCAGGGGTCTTGCTGTACCAACAAGACTGGGGACCTTGTACAGCAATTCAGAAGAATTTGGCTCTGTGCAAGGAAGGCCTCCCCCTACCTCCCCAATTTTTCCAGTATTCCTCATCAACGTTCCTGCTTGTTAACTATTCTCTGGGTGTAATGTGAGGGATAGGTTAATTAGCACACACATTTTTGTGCAGCCCACCTGTCTACTCTGTCTGTTGTCAGGAATGGAAAGTCCTCTGGGAATTCCTATGAGAAAAGACACTTTGTCTTCTAGGAGCAGAATGGTTTTCTTTTAATATCCACTTCAGCTGTAACCCACATAGCTTATAGATCTTGACAACAGATTCTGGCCACTGATATATTGTTTTCATATGTTAAGCCTTTTTTTTTTCTCTCTCCTTCCTCCTCAGATACCTTATACTCTGTGTTTAAATGTGAGACACAGCTGCCTCTGCCAGCTGGAGTTCACATTATAAAAATCACCCAGATGTACACAACAGGTGTTCCACCAGCCCACTGCACTAACGTTTTCTCCATGCAGGGAAACCATATACTGGGATGGGATACAAAATAAATCAAATTAAAAGAAGAAGAAAACACTTGCTGGCTGGAGATCAGACTGGGGGCAACTTCAGCTCAAGAGCTGATTCTTGGTTTTTCTCCCTAAACCTAAAGAGCTTCCATAGAATCGGATGGGTGCAATTGGTAGGCAAAATATACATAAAGGAGTAACAACCCTGAGACAAAACTTAGTAGAAGGAGGATAATTAGAATGAATCTTCTTTTAAAATATGTGCAGATCAGCTGTCCTGCTGCCACTTTGTTGTATAGTCCAGGGACACTTACAAAGCAATAGAAACAAAGCCACAAACTGATGCATTTCAACCTTTTGCAACTTTCAGTCCTGCAAGACTTTTCAGTGTGGAGAAGAGAAGGCTCTGAAGAGATCTTATTGTGGCCTTTCAGTATCTTAAGGGGGCTACAGGAAAGCTGGGGAGGGACTTCATAGGGTGTCAGGCAGAGATAGGACTGGGGGGAATGGAGCAAAACTAGAAATGGGTAGATTCAGATTGGATGTTAGGAAGAAATTCTTCCCCATGAGGGTGGTGAGACACTGGCACAGGTTGCCCAGGAAGGTGGTAAATGCCCCATTCCTGGAGGTTTTTAAGGCCAGGCTGCATGTGGCTGTGAGCAACCAGAAGTAGTGTGAGGTGTCCCTGCCCATGGCATGGGGATTGGAAGTGGATGATCCTTGAGGTCCCTTCCAAGCCTACCAATTCTATGATTCTGGTTCATGATGTGGCGAGCCCTAGGTAGAGATGCT
The DNA here is from genome assembly GCF_014839835.1 of Dryobates pubescens. Lineage (NCBI taxonomy): Eukaryota > Metazoa > Chordata > Aves > Piciformes > Picidae > Dryobates > Dryobates pubescens. The sequence continues at coordinate 12,723,051 of NC_071638.1, forward strand.
GAAGTCTAGAAGTGACTACAAGAAAAAACAAAAGCCAGTGAAGTTTCTTTCAGTTACCTACAGACCATGAGTTTCAAACAAGTGCTCCCCACAAACAAGCCTCACTACAGGTGAAGGCTCTTTGCATCCCCAAAAAGCTGAAAAGAGCTACTAATAGTTTTAAAAGCCATGCTGTGTGTGCGTAGCATATGAACAGAAACAGAGTCTATATATAATATAGAATGTTATCTCATTTAGACACGTGATACATAATATTACAGCAATAAAAACTGCCCCTGCTGCCAGGCAGATGCAGAGAGAGGAACACTTGAAGTGTTTTATTGGGTGCAATAAAGAAGCATTCAAAATCATATACATTGTGTATATAAGAAATACACTGGCGCTTGGGTCTCAGGTTTTTGACTGGATCAGGTTAACAATCCCTCTGGAGGCAGGGTTACAAGCTCAGGAAATACTTGAGCACTTATCTACATGCTTTCTTCTGACAATGTGTTGGGAGGCAGAGAGAGGAGACAGCAAGAAAAGCAGCCATTCCATGGGGGAAATACACGGTACAGAAAACAACATCCAAATCCTGGGACCAGGACCCTGATCCTCACACTTAAAGCCATATTTGAAGCCTCAGAACCTTTTGCAAAGAGGGTTTCGTAGAATCATAGAATTGTTAGGGTTGGAAGGGACCTCAAAGAATCATCAAGTTCAAACTCCCCTTGCCATGGGCAGGGACACCTCACACTACATCAGGTTGCTCACAGCCACAGCCAGCCTGGCCTGAAAAACCTCCAGGCATGGGGCTTCTACCACCTCCCTGGGCAACCTGTGCCAGTGTCTCACCACCCTCATGGTGAAGAATTTCTTCCTTCCACCCTGGGGGTGTCTTCCCATCTCCTGCCTCTCACCACAGCCAACACTAGGTACTTGGATTGCCTTAATTCACTGTCCAGCAGGACCGTGTGTCTCCAAGAGCTGTGCAGTTTGAAAGACAGAAGTAATGTTTCACCCTGACTTCTTCAAAGAGATGCATGACAAGAGAGTTCAAGCAAAGAAAGAAGGCAAACTGAAAAGAAAAGCTGAAAAAAAAGTCATAATTGGCTGACACACAAAGTGGTTGATCTGAAGAGTGATCATATAGAGAAGAGGCAGGTTGCCCAGGGAGAATGTGGCTCTGAGCAACCTGACGTAGAGTGAGGTGTCCCTGCCCATGGCAGGGGGCTTGGAACTAGATGATCCTTGAGGTCCCTTCCAACCCTGATAATTCCATGATTCTATGAGCCAGTGTTGTCCATGACCATACATGTGTGCCTTTAATGCCAGCAACAGAGGACTCACTGTGAAGCCATGCAAAGAAAACCCTGCAAAACAGCTGTGACTAAAGAAAAAATTTAAAAAGAGGAAGAACCCTTGAAGTACAGCCACTTTATGTTACTAATTTGTGGGTATCCAGCAGAGAACTGGAGAGCTGTGAAGAAACTGGGCATGGTCCAACCTGGAAGAACATTGTGCAGCTTCAAGATTATCTTCCACCCCTTTCTTGATTATTGCTGATTGGCTCAGCAGGATAAGCCCAGTGCCTTTCAGAAGACACACAAGAAGCAAAATCTCCAAGGGTTGCTGTGCACCTGAACAATGCTATTGATAAGCTCCTGAGGGAAATAAAAAGAACTGTCTCCAGCCAGATGTTGACTGTGAAGCTTTCAAACTCTGCTGAAACACATGTTTCACATTCAAGCTTTTCCTGAGAATTACAACCAGCTATTCTGAGGATACTGAGGATATTCAGTCTGGAGAAGACTCCAAAGAGACCTTATTGTGGCCTTCCAGTATCTGAAGGGGGCTACAAGAAAGCTGGGGAGGGACTTTTTAGGGTGTCAGGGAGTGATAGGACTGGGGGGGAATGGAACAAAACTAGAAATGGGTAGATTCAGATTAGATGTTAGGAAGAAATTCTTCCCCTTGAGGGTGGTGAGACACTGGAACAGGTTGCCCGGGGAGGTGGTGGAAGCCTCATGCCTGGAGGTTTTTCAGGCCAGGCTGGATGTGGCTGTGAGCAACCTGATGTAGTGTGAGGTATCTCTGCCCATGGTAGGGGGATTGGAATTAGATGATCCTTGAGATCCCTTCCAACCCTAACAGTTCTATGATATATGAGAAAGCCTTATAGTCTTAAATTGAATGGAGGGATTATACTCATTAATACTGTGATGCAGACCTCTAAATTCCTGAGGATGAACACTGTACCTCAAAGCACACATGACAGTTGCCCCTGTGATTTGGGTTGCCTCTTTGCTAATCACGCTGCAGCCAGCAGCACTGAAAGCATCCAGCACAGAACATTGTCATGATTAAGACAAATTTTGTCTTTCTGTAGTGATCAGAGGTGGCTATGGATTGCTTTCAGAGGAAATAGCTGGCCTTCAGATGTGTGAAATGCTGAGCCATTTACTTTTTGAAAACAAGGCAGTGTCAGTCACCATGAGGCCACAGGTGGGTAGTTCATTTTGTGCTTTCTGTTCTTAAATAAAGACTTCTCTGCCTGCTACACGGTCAGCTTCTCTGCTCACAGTCACAGGCAGGATCACACCACGGACTGCAAAGGCCAACCAGATCCTGCCAGCAGCCAAGCTCCCAGCCTCACGATGTTTTGTCAGGAGCAGTCCCACACTGGGGAGGGGATGGGGTGGGCACACTTCCCTTGCAAGATGTCCAACAACCCAGAGGGATCAGGCATCAGCTGCATGGGCAGTACAGGGAACCATCTGGCTCTGCTGCTATGACAAAGGTGGCCACCACCTGAGGAGCACCTGAGAAAGCCCAGTCCAGCTTTCTCCACCTGCCCCATCACTGCCAGCCACACACACATGAAAGAGCATGCTGGAAACCTCATAGGGGTCTGGAAAGGAATTATAGAACCATAGAATTGTTAGGGTTGGAAGGGACCTCAAGGATCATCTAGTTCCAATCCCCCTGCCCTGGGCAGGGACACCTCACACTACATCAGGTTGCTCACACCCACATCCAGACTGGCCTTCAGAACCTCCAGGGATGAGGCTTCCATGACCTCCCTGGGCAACCTGTTCCAGTGTCTCACCACCCTCAAGGGGAAGAATTTCTTCCTAACATCCAATCTGAATCTACCCATTTCTAGTTTTCTTCTGTTCCCCCTATTTTTATCATTACCTGATACCCTAAAAAGTCCCTCCCCAGCTTTCTTGTAGCCCCCTTCAGATACTGGAAGGCCACAATAAGGTCTCCTCAGAGCCTTCTCTTCTCCAGACTGAATTAGCCCCAACTCTCTCAGTCTGACCTCCCAGGAGAGGTGCTCCAGCCCTCTGATCACCCTTGTGGCCCTTCTCTGGACACGTTCCAGCACCTCCAGATCCTTCCTGTAATAAGAGGAAGGAACCTAACTCACCATTGCAGCTCCTAACAGTCATAACGGTAGCAATGGAGAGTATGGGGTAAAGAGGGCAGCAAAAATAAATAGCTCTGCTCTGGAGGAAGTTTTGAACATTTTAGAGTTTGCAGCTGGGCAGCTCTTCTGGAAAACATTTTAATACACAGGGAATTAAACTTTTTTTCCTGAAAGGCTGCACTAAAACTGGATCTCTTGAGTGAGAGGATGTATCCCTCAAGTGGTAATTTTCTGATGCTATTTCTAAAGTGTTGAGGTGGGTCATGCACAACCTCTTAACTTCTCTGTTATTTTAGTTTGTGTGCTCTGCACCATGGAAAAGGGCTCATTCCATGGGTATTGCAGCTTGCAACAGTGGTACCACACTGTCTCCTTGATGTTGAATCATACAGAAAGCCCTGCAGCAGCATCGCTTCTGCACTAATGTGGACGTTTCATTCCAACAGATAATCTGTCCAGCCTCAACTGCTCTGTTGTATTGGGTTACTGCCCTTTGGAAAATCTTTCCCCTCCCATACCAGACAGGCAGTTGAAATTCATCACGCTAACAGAAGAAGGTGTGCTGGGCTTCCCTCCATCTTTCTGCTCTTGGATGCTCTATTTGCCATCCAGGAAGCCAAGCATGCAAGTCCTTGCAGCACTTCCAGGAGAAACAGGGTTTTCCATACACAATGCCTGCAGAACCTGCAGTTTAAAGTAAACAAAGGTACCTGATCAGTGATGTGAAATGGTGATGGTAAGTTGGCTGTACAGTCGAAGGGTCACTTAGGACCTGAAGGTCTTTCATGTGAAGATCGTCGCTGCTCCAGGCTGCTCTTCCATGAGTCACTCCACAAACCAACCTCATTGCCACAGCCAGGAGGAAATGATTCATAAATGCTGACCTTTCCCCTTGCCACCCCTGCAAAATGAGGTCTGTGTATAAGCACTCGCAGAGCTGGAGCCATGGGAATTACAACTAGATAAACCATCCTCAGACAACAACATCACGCAACAGCTTCCCAGCCTGTGCTAGCGGTGGGGATGTGTGCCGGGAGTCGGGCACACAGAACCAGTCTGGGGCAAACCAGAACATGATTGAAGGGTAAGAGCTAGATGAAATCTTCCCTCTTCATAGATACTATGAACTCAATGACACACTTTGACTTAATCACAGAATCACAGAATGTTAGTGGCTGGAAGGGACCTTGAGAGATCATCCAGCCCAACCCCCCTGTCAGAGCAGGATCACCTAGAGCAGGTCACACAGGAACTCATCCAGGCAGGTCTTGAATATCTCCAGAGAGGGAGACTCCACAACCCTTCTGGGCAGCCTGTTCCAGTGTTCTGTCACCCTCACAGGGAAATAATTCTTCCTCCTGTTTCCATGGAACTTGCTACGCCTTAACTTCCACCATTGCCCCTTGTGCTGTCATTGGACATCACCAAGCAGAGCCTGGCTCCATCCTCTTGGCACTCACCCTTCACAAATTCATGACCATTAATGGGGTCACTCCTTTGTCTCCTCTTCTCCAAGCTACAGTGCCCCAGCTCACTCAGTCTCTCCTTGTAAAGAAGATGTTCCACTCCCTTAATCATTTTCATGGCTCTGCACTGGACTCTCTCAAGCAGTTCCCTGAGGTCCTTCTTGACCTGAGGGGCCTGGAATTGGACACAATGTTCCAGATGTGGCCTCACCAGGACAGAATAGTGAGGGAGGAGAACCCCTCTCAACAATATAAACAATGTCCTTCATGCCACACTCAGTCTGTGGGCTTCACAGTGACAGATCAGCAGTAATTAAAGAGCAATATTGCTTTGTTTTTATTTGCAGCATCCTCAGGATGCAGGATGTCCAGACCTGGGTGAACAGCCTGCCATCGACATGCTGCACAGACACAAGGTGATGAGTGGTCGTGACCCAAAGTGTTCGCAGCCCGTGGTCGTGTTTCCAGGGGTGGGTGCAACAGGTGGGAGGCAAATGCAAGGCACACATTCCTCTTTGTCTCTCTTCTGAACCGCCCTCACAACCTAGGAGGTCCTTACCGCTTCCAAGCAGACCTCTCATCAAAACTTCCCAGTTTAAACATCCAAGAATTTATTTCAGTCTGAATGCAAACACGACCAAAATGAACCAAGCTGTTTCTTCTTCACACCCAGATGAGCTTGAGTAGTATTCCCAGGGTGTGCAGCATGCCTCATACAGCTATATACCAGGAATGGCTAATTAAACTTGCATGAATGTCCTGGCAATGAGACTTGCTCCTTAGTTTTAGTCCCATGCTTCTACAAGGAGCTGCCACAGAGGAAGATGGTGAGGGCAAACCATTCGCTCTCCTTCAGTGAGAGTTGCTTCTTATGCTTATGTGTTTAGGTACAAGTCCTCTTCCCATACTAGAAACAATGGATCCTCCACTTTTGGATGCAGTGATTGAGGATGGATGCTGTAACAGCCAATGTGTGCTTGCAGGGAAAGCATCAATCCTCAGAAGGGGGAATTTTCTTCAAGCGGAAGCATCATGGCCACATTCAACTCCAGCACACAGCTGTGGCTAGCCTATGGCAGGGTGGGTAGCTGGCTTCCAGCATGGCAGACTGCCATGGCTACTGCTGTGCTGGCATTTGGGACAGCAGCCCCCAGCACAGAATGGCCCTGGCACACTCCCAGGCAGCCAGCTCCCCAAATGGCCAGTCCCAGTCCTACAGCCACCAGCATGGGGATGGGGACTTGCAGTGGGGGCAGGGTGTGTAGGGCCACAGGGAAGTGTCACACCATGTAAAGGCAGATTAAGAACTTGGTCCTGCAACCCAACACCCTAGACAATCATAGAATTGTCAAGATTGCAAGGGATCATCTAATTCCAACCCCTCTGCCATGGGCAGGGACACCTCACAGGTTGCTCACAGCCACATCCAGCCTGCCCTTAAAAACCTCCAGACATGGGGCTTCTACCACCTCCCTGGGCAACTTGTTCCAGTGTTTCACCACCCTCATGGTGAAGAATTTCTTCCTAGCATCCAATCTCAATTTACCCATTTCTAGTTTGTCTTTTTCATCCCCTCTAGTCCCATCATTACCTGACACCCTAAAAAATCCTTTCTGGATTATTGTTGAGAAGAAGCCAATAACCATTCCCCCTGCAGAGGAATACAAATAATGAGAAAGATGACAGAACTTAATTATTAATGAGCATCTTCTGGGCCACTCAATTCAAGAAAGATGTTGAGTTGCTTAAACATGTCCAGAGAAGGACAACAAAGCTGGGGAGGAGTCTGGAGCACAGCCTGGTGAGGAGCAGCTGAGGGAGCTGGGGGTGTTTAGCCTGGAGAAGAGGAGAACTTATTACTGTCTACAACTACCTGAAGGGTCACTTCCAGCCCAGCCCATTCTATAACTCTATGATTCTAAATCATGCTATCAGAGGATGAGCACCTATACATCTGGTATTTTATGCCTGCCTCTCCTCCCAGTAATCAAGTGGCTAAACCAAATCATGACAAATCCCAAATAAATTATTTTTAAAAGCCTTTTCAATATTGACATTTGAATAGAGTCCCAGGCTTCTTATTTTGACCCCAGATTTTCTGAAGGGACAAATCCTTCACTGAAGTCAATGAAATTTTGCCATAGATTGCAGTGGTGCTATAATTTCATCTCTAGAGTTTTACTCCCTATTTTCCTGAATGCCCCATTCACTTTAGCTGTTCCCCCTAAAGACTGAAAGATTTAGTCAGTGCCATTGCAAAGGCAAGTGCACCAGAAGCAACTGAGGAAAGCCAGGTCTGGTCTTTGCTAAAGCTTCCACCAGCATGTTTGAAAGCCTGTTAGAAAGAATCCCTCAGACATGGGTGAAGTATCTGGTTAGGAGGCCAGGGAAGGGCAGGGAGAGGCCCTGGTATCCTGTAGCCTCAAGACTTTTCCATGGAGTTGCAGCATTGGTCACCATGCTTCTTAAGCCATCTCATCAATGTGTCACTCCCTGTGAAGGACCAGGGCTTTCCATATGCCACTGGGTAACACTCTGGCTGCAGGCCACTTGTGAAGGTGTGGCATGCCCTTCCCTCTGAAGCAGCCTGCACGATTAGGAGATCATATTGCCAAGGAGGCCATGCAGCTCATCAAAGGAAAGGCTGTGAACTATGCAGCCTCCTCCACTGCTCATTTTCCATCAACCTGCATAACAGCTGTCAGCAGCAAACCCATCCTCTAAGGAAAAAACTTTGCAGGGTGCCAGTGGACCACAGAGGAGGAATCTGAGCTATTTCTTGATGTCTCCATCAATGACTCATCTCCTTTGTGGGTACCTGGGCTCTGGCACCTACCTGAGAGCCCTTCATGCACAAACGCTCCCTCCTCCCTGCCCCCAAATGACCTGCCCTGCTGTGGTGGGTTGGAAATTCCCCCCAACATTAAATTTGCCAGACCAGCCTAGTTGGAAGCAAATGAAGCTGTGTTTACAAGCAAAATTACAATCTACAATGAAATGCTATGAATATGTACAATATGTACAGCATTTACACTATGCACAGGTTACAAACAGCACAAGAACCTCCCTGGCCAAAAACCAGGGGAGCTGCTAAGAGCTTCTCCCTCCCTGCCCCCCTTCTTACCCCCTTGGACACAAAGGGACAAGAGAAAAGAGCAGAGGATTACTTTGTTAGACTTAGCCAAAACAATGCAGCCAAGGTCAAGCAGAAGCAAGTTTCTTTCCCAGAGCAAAGAAGCAAAAAGAGCAAGTTTTCATTACTAGGTGATGTTTGTTAACTGTCCAATGGATTGTTTAGAACTTACCATCATTTTCCTTTTTACACCCAGTGGTGATTTATTTACATTCTACCACTTTCTGTTCAAGATCTGTGGAAAATTTTAAAGGTACAGCCTAAAACTACCACACCTGCAGGTGCATGTTCTCACTGCTGTGCACACCACCTCCATGCACACAGATGTACAGGTTTTAATTTCATAAGCAGAGCAGAGTCCAGAGTTTTGCAGTCCTCAGGTATGGAACCCTGGATTAAGAAACACACTCAGTGCTGCAAGATGTAGAAATATGATGGCTTCTTGAGGGTGAGCAACTACTGAACATCTCTGGCTGTTCAAAAGAGTAATTTTCCTCATTCCTGGCTCTTCACCTTGTACACATCTGTGAACACGAGGACCTGAACACCCTGAGTAGGTGACATACAAACATCCTGGGTTGCATCAAGAGAAGCATAGCCAGCAGGGAGAGGGAGTTGATTCTCCCCCTCTACTCCACTCTGGTGAGACCCCATCTGCAGCACTGTGGCCATTCTGGAGCCCCTGTTACAGGAAGGCTCTGGAGGTGCTGGAACGTGTCCAGAAAAGGGCCACAAGAATGATCAGAGGGATGGAGATCCTCTCCTATGAGGTCAGACTGAGAGTTGGGGCTAATTCAGTATGGAGAAGAGAAGGCTCCAAGGAGACCTTATTGCAGCCTTCCAGTATCTGAAAGCTGGGGAGGGACTTTTTAGGGTGTCAGGTAGTGATAGGATTGGGGAGGAATGGAACAAAACTAGAAATGGGTAGATTCAGATTGGATGTTAAAAAGAAGCTCTTCCCCATGAGTGAGGTGAGACACTGGAACAGGTTGCCCAGGGAGGTGGTAGAAGCCTCCCCCCTGGAGCTTTTTAAAGCCAGGCTGGATGTGGCTTTGACCAACCTGATGCAGTGTGAGGTGTCCCTGCCCATGGCAGGGGGGGTGGAACTAGGTGGTCCTTGAGGTCCCTTCTGACCCTAATAATTCCATGATTCTATGATTGGAGCTGGATCTCTCTTCAAAGTTGCTGACAAGAGCAATGTTTCTGGAAGAAGGGAGGGGAGTATATGAAAATTGAGCTGCCATCTTCAAAAAGCAATTAAAAAGGATGTGAAGAGAGAGCGCAGTGACAGGGTTCATAAAAACTGAGGACTTTTATGGGTTGGGAGTGGACAGCAATTAAAATAGCTGATTGCAGTTCTGAGCTACTTAGCCTACTGACATTGTAGCATCTACAGCAACACTGTCAAATAGACCCACAGCAGTAAATTGCAGATAACAGCTTTATAGTATCAGGCAGTCAACATCTGGGAACTGAAAACAGCTGTATCCTGGTGCCTTTGTGCCACAGGGGTGTGATTGAGGAGGGTCCCTGTGCTAACCCTGCCAGCTCAAGAGAGAGGGCCATGCTTGCTAGGCACATACACAAGAACCACACTGAATGAGGCTCTGGCCCTCTGACATGCATTTCTCCATGAAGTGGAAATTCTTCAGGTTATCATTATATTCTTTTTTTTCCAAATGGTACATACAAACCTTGCCACCCTGAGCCTGCCATCCAGGTTTAATAAAGATTGTAAGGTACAGGATTGGAAGACCTGTCAAGAGTATCACATAAACTGCTTCTAGATTCATCCTTGCTTCAGTCTACCTTTTGCCTGCAGCAGAAAGGCAGTGACAGCAGCAAAGGCAGACCAGATTTTACCTTTAATCAGTCCCACGCAGGAAGCAATGTTAGCAGCTGTGAGAAAGGAATAACAAACCTTAGTGTCTGCAAATGCTTTCAAATAACTGCAGGAAAGGTGTGGTCATAAAAAAGACACCCCCAAAGGACAGTGCAGGACTGCCCTTATAGAGCTCTGCCTACTAAGTACCCTTGGGCCAGTTCAGGACAGGCTGTGACAGCTGAATTAAGAGCAAGCCCCAGCTGTGTCAGGAGCTTCATTTTACAAGGGCAAACCTAGCAGGTGATGGCTGCAAACAGATTAAGCAGAGGACATACCTGTGGCTGCTCAAGGGCTACTATATCTTTACAAGGCACTAGCCTCAACAGGCAGGCACACAAAATGGATGGTGGAACAGCTGCCAGCACCATGGCTTGCAAACCTCTCCTGCTAAATGCTGTTTGCTAAACTCAGAGACGAGGGATGGAGAAAGACTAAGCATATCCAGAGCTCAGCAAAACTAAATTATTTCTCATGAATTCAGCTTGATTCAAGGTTTTGATTTCATTTTGAGTGAATGCTCTGAAAAAGAAAAAAATCTTTAAGTGAATGCTCTGAAATTTAAGCATTGGATTTGCTCAGGTTCAGTTAAATTAAAACATTAGGGAATCAAAATCAGGAAAATGACCTTTGTAGGCATGCCAGCTTTGCAGGCACATATAAAATCTTTCCTTTTATGCAAGCTTTGCAGTGTGTTAGAACCCTTCCATTGCCCAGAATGACAATTAACTACTACATTAAGGCTACCTGCATAAGCTCTTACCCTTGCTCACTGAGCTTCAGCAGCAAAAGAAATGGCTGCAGATGTTCAGCTAACAGGGAAAACACCAAGTTGTTCAGAATCACATTTGGGGGGTGCAAACAAGTAATACCCTTTGGCAGGCAGCTCTATGGCTGAAACATGCAGAATTAGGGAAAACCGAATAAAAGCCCCAAATCCTGCAAATCAAGGTGCCAAGCACGGGTACTACACCCCCATATCTGGGCTGACTAGCAGGGTACCAGGCAAGGGGACCTCTGTTCTCAACATACAACAAAAGAGCTCATCTCACATGTTCAGCTCAGAGCACCTTCTGTCCAGCCTCAGTTCAAGACAAGGTCAGCAAAGCTGTTTCTGAGGTTAACAGCAGAACTGCAGGGTTGTGAAGGTGTTTTGGAGACCTCCCTTAAGCTTTCTGTGGGAGCCCTCTTCAGCTACTCATTCTCCACACCAGCACTTAAACAGCTGTACTGGTGAACCCACCAGCAAGGCAGGAGAGAGGAAGAGCACCTTCGAGATCATTTACAACGAGGCCCATTATTCTTCTGTGTGCACAGATGCTCCGATCAGGTGTAGCCAGCACTAGCAGGATGGAGGCAAGCTCTGAGCCCTCCTGAGTCACCCTGGGAGGCACCTCTTGCCCAGTGGAGCCCCACCTCAGCCTCCTTCCCGGATGACTAAGGACAGTGGGCAGGGTGGCAGGGATGAGTGCCCCACCACTTCAATTTCACAAGACCAGACATCTGTGGGCCATGACTTCGAGCTTCTTAAGCCCTCAGGAAAACACACAGGAGCAATTTCCAAATTCTTTGGGAGTGATTGTAGCAGCTTCCCTGGGGCAGCAGCAGTGAAGTGCTGTTTTGCAGCTGCTCTCAAGTCTCTCTAGGCTGGTTCTTAATCAGAGTGGGCCCATGATGATCTCAGTTTCATCCCAGACATGCCCACCCAGTGAGCGGGCATTGTCTCTGTTATGGAAGCTACTGTCTTTGGCAGTGAGAAATGGGGGGAATGGCTAACTGTTGATAATTATAATAATTTAATAGTTGCCCACTTAGCCATCAGATGCTCTTCTCTGGTCACACCCACCAGCTCAGCTTGTGCCTGTGGAATCATAGCAGTTGCTCTGCAGCTTTGGGGGTCTGACTGCACCACTGCTCAAAAAAGGTATTGGCCAATCATCCCTCTCCCTCTTCCCTGGCTCTGAAAGGACAGTTGGCCTGTGTCAGAGGTCCTCCCCCCAAAACAGCAGCGGTTTTGACCGCCCTGGTGAGGAATGCTGACAATTTGCTGTGCGAGAGCAGAGCTGTCAGCATTACTTCCCTACTGCTGAGCCCTCACTCATCACTTGTGTGAAGGATAAGCATGCAGCCCGCTGCCTTGTGACAAAAGCTGTGACTTTGTTTAGGAGACAAGCACTAGGAACGAGTAGCAGGGAAACGTGGCTTAGTGGAACAGGAAACGGTGACAATCCATGATAAAAATGAAAGAAGTGGCCAGTACACGTCCAGCTCAGCTGGAGGCAGCTCTCTGTGCCTGGCTAGGAGCAGTGACAGCCCCGAAAGAAGCCAATAAAGAGCGAGCCTTTCCAGTGCAGGGCTGATGTTTAAAAGAACGGAGTGACTTTGCTCATGTTCCTCCGTGTAGAAGAAAAGTCTCTAAGCAAGGTCATCTGAATATTGCAGTAACTGCTGGCACAGGAAAGGGCACGGAGCTCCACAGGCAGTTTAAGCCCCTGAAGATACACTTGCACAGCTCCATCACCCAGGAGAAGCTGGTTATCTATGCTACAGCTTTGTGCATCACTCACTTATCTTTTTTACCTTTTTCCTAATAGAAAAATATGTGATTAGGATAAGTGTTGCTGGCTAAAAGGATTTCTCTTAAACCTCCTTATTTCTGAGTGAAATGGTCAAGTGATATCAGAATGGTAGAGAGATGAAAATTATTACCCTTTTTTTCTTCTTTTCCCCCCCCCCCTTTGTGTGTTTAGTTAAGGCAGTAGAGCAGGCTGGAAAAGCTGCACTGACATTGGTTTCATATCTATATAGCCCTTTCAAGTTAACCTCTCTTTGTCCTTGTAATCTGCAGTAAACAGAAGAGCTTAATTGCTCCGGAAAGGGGTAACAATTCACAGATCCCTTCTCTCCTAGAATGCTCTTTGCACAGTATCTAGTGCTGGGAATTACCAGAAGCTGATTTAATAACCTGAAGTCTTCCAAATACTCTGCTAAATGCCATGTGAAAGTTAAGTGTTTTGTCTTGCTCTTCTCTCCACCAGGCAGGTAGCTTCCATCACAATGATTTTTTTTTAAGGCTGGCAGGACAGTCACTCATTTGGGTCTCCATCCAAGGCCCTTATCAGGGCCTTGGACACTACATTTGTGGTTGGCTCTGTAAAAGATCTCTATCAAGCACAGAAAATGAAGTAGCCTTTCCTGTGAGAGGCAGAGTTTCTCACACAAGGACAGGGACCCTGCTTATGAATGGAATGCTGCTCTTCATCTCCCAAGGCATGACCTTGGGCAGGCAGCGTGGGCTCTCTGGTCCCGAGTTTCCTCTTCTCCAGAATAGAGATATCCTATACAAGTGGGCTGAGAGCCTTGTAGAGAGGTGCTATCACTGGTACAGGGAGTTATCAGTCCCAGGCCCAGGTCCAAAGCATACAGCAACATGAAGGAGAGCTGTTCCCTCAAAAGACCCTGTCTCTGGCAACCAAGCTAAGAACAGGCTGGATTTAAGCTCCAAGGGAGTCACAGGTTCACTGCTGTTACTACACACTGTATTTTTCACCACTGGGCACAGCCGGAGGTGCAACAGATCCCGAACACTAAGCGACAAAACCCAACAGAAACTACAGTCAATTAAATAATCTCCTCCTAAAGAGCACATGACCCAATTCTTCTGCAATTTGTAATGAAAACTGTATGCACAGCCATAAACAGCAGAAATATTTACAAAACACCGATGAGATCTTAAAACCACAAGCAGTGATTTCCTCATCCCTTTGGAAGCCTTACAAAATGTGGGGAGATTGTCTCATTGAAAATATTCTACTGACCAGAGCACTGGATGCTTCATTGTTAAGTCATTCTACACCTGTTTACCAGTTTGGTTAATCTACTGTGGCTGGTTACAAACTGCTGGAAGGCAAAGGTTACAAAGCAGGGTCAATAAAAATTCTGTTTATGCAAAATCCACTGTTGCCATAGCACCGTTTTACATAAAGGGTAAATCCAAACCTCATCCAAACAACCATCCCCCCCCCCCCCCCCCCCCGAACTGGCAACTGGTATCACTAAAGGCATAGAATCATAGAATTGTTAGGGTTGGAAGGGACCTCCAGGATCATCCAGTTCCAATGCCCCTGCCATGGGCCGGGACACCTCACTCTAGATCAGGTTGCCCAGAGCCACATCCAGCCTGGCCTTAAAAATCTATCAGAATGGCTTGGAAAGGCTGCGAAATTGGACACTCTACAGTGGCTGCAAATAGTCTATGCTGAGGTAAGTGCCTCTGCTTTGATATGTTTCTAAAAATGGAAATGAAACAAAACCAAACAAAAAAATCCCAAGTACTTAAGCACAGAAGCTTCACCTCTGGCTTTCACTATAAATCTCTTCAGGAAAACTAGTAATTGCTGCAATCAGAGCAGAAGTTGGGGGAGAGCACAAGCTTCCTGTGGGTGCCAGCTAGGAATATAACCATTTCCCAGTACTACATGCAGAGGATGCCCCTTTCCTTGTAAATTCAGCAGGTGGCACTAGGACAAGATCCCATAACTAATTGAGCCCCATCGGGAGGTCTCAAGCAGCCCTTAGGTCCTTCAAGTGTCAGGACACCTTTACACTGAGGGGGAGGGAGGGAGGGAGGACTAGAACTGGCTGCCCAGGGAGGTTGTGGAGTCTGCTTCTGTAGAGACTTTCAAAACCCACCTGGATGCATTCCTGTGCAGACTATCCTAAGTGATCCTGTGCTGGCAGGCAGGTTGGACCTGATGCTCTCTTGAGGTCCAGCCTCTAATGTACTGTGATCCTATGACACCCTAAGGATGTTCAGCTCTTAGCAGGACCAAAGTTGTCATCTTCTTGCAACCCTCTAAGCAGCGTGTAACAGCCGAGCAGCATTTCCACATCAAGTAGGAACACAGGAAAAAACATTATCACAAACATCCATAATACTGTTTAGAACTCTATAAAAACTCAGCTCTTCCTTTAAAGATACTTAGGTTAACAGTCTTCACAACAGTTGATTAACAGGAAAACAAACAAAACCAAACAAAACCAACAAACAAAAAACCCCCAAACAAACAGAAGTGTGGAAGTGAGGAAAGTCATTTGGGCACTTTCTAGGAATGACTGAGATGCTCCTGCTTAGAAACAGGCAAGGCAGTAAAGGCTTTAGTTTAGTTCTAATCCAGGTTCAATGACAAAGAAAATTGTTCCACTTCACCTACGCTGTGAATTCAATGAAACTGCAAGAAACTGTTCCGGTGTAGATTTTGTTTTAGAGGGGAAAGGAAACATTTAGATTGGTCTTCATATTTTGTTTAGACTGGGAAATGCAGGCATTGTTTCATCTTCTTACTGCTCTCCCCCTCATTCCATTGGCAATGATGAACACCATCATGTCAGTGCTATCATAACCACACACCATGTACAGATTGCAGGCAGAGGTCCTGCTTCTGGGGTTTCATTCCTGGGCTTTCCGAACAGAAAGAGAAGCAGCCATAATTTTTACAGAAGGTCAAAATCTGGTTTAGTACAGAAAATTCCAATTCAATGGATTTTGAATCAGGTTCACATTTTACTTCCATACCTCAAGTTCATCTCAGTTTCTGCATTCTTCCTATCCTACTTTAGGTCAGAGGAAGCTTTAAGGCAATACTCCCCACTAGAAAACAATGGCCCAGTTTCTAAGCCCATTTCATATGCACCACGAGTATGGGAACAGCCTTAGTTTGTGTCCCCTTAGTCAAAACTTAAGTCCTTAGAGTAGAAAACCAAGTTTTCAATGTACCTTTATAAAGGTATCATCACTGGTGCAGGATCAGAAACAAAACCAAGTTGTTAAGTTTTTATTCTACTCTATTTGTCCCTTACAGACCTACTTATTTATTGCTGTTACTAAAGGGACACCTTAAGGAACATCTCCAAAAGCTGTAAGCAACAATAGGCCCTCAAATAGGCAATAAACCTGGAGATGCTTAACTGGCTCTTCAAAGTTGCTGAGCACCAGCACTTGTGAGAAGTCAACTTTATAAGCCATCATTTGTGTAGCAAATATTAAGTTCAAATGCCTACATTCTGGATGTGTACTAGTGAAAGAGAACTGTTGTTACAGCGAGAGCTTTCTTATGTAAGAGGTTGCTGGTATGTCTCCAGTGAAGGAAAACACCACTAATAATAAGGCTAGGTCAGTGCAGACTGTGCCACTAAAGCCAATGCCCTTTTAGAAGATGATGATTTGAGTTCAAGGTATCAAAAAGGCTGCAGTTCTGTGGAACCCCTAAAGCAGCAGAAGCCATCACACATTTTTCTCATCGTACTTCTTTTCCCACAAAGCTAGAAGAAAATGGGTCAGAGGATGCACTGAATGGTGGAAGTGTTCTTTCCCCACTGCTTTCAGGTCACTTCAAATTCAATCACAGTGCTTCAGATACATAGAAGAAAAGAAGCAACAAGGCACATTTAATGCTTTGTTTTAGATTCCTAATCAGTGAAGATTAGGAGCCCCAAGTCTGTGTCCCAAAGATTTGTTGTGCATAGACTGTGATGCCAGGCAGAGTATTACTGCAGCTCGAAGGACTCTGCGTGGGTGCTCGCACCTCTCACACAGCCAAAAGCAAACCTGATGACTGTCTCCTAATGGTGCTATGTATGAAGATTAAGTGGAGCACCTAGGTGGCTCTTCCCTGTGGAAGATATCGACACAGGTTCAAAGCATTTCTCTTAGGCTTAGGTTAAGACATTGAAAAAGCTTAGATCAGGCTTTAATCATAACAGACAGCCCACCAACCAACCATGCCTCCAACATATCAAGAGCTCTTTCAATAGATACCTCTTTATTTGAAATGGAATGCATCTTGGAAAATATGAAAAATAAATCACATCTCTCAGAAATCATTTATGAGCCATATTTACACACACTTTTTGTTTTATCACACCGATATTTCTCCTCACAACAGAATATGCTAGAAAACATTTGGTACATCACTGCAGCTATAATTCAGAAGCTGGCATTTGCATATCATGAACCTTAAAAAAAAAAGAGGAATTACTTCAGGATGTCAGGGACAACATCCACTTGATCTTCCATTTCCCCAAATTCTACGTTTTCTTGGTTGCCACAGCTTGAATTTTGTTGCCTTTTTAATCACTTTTAATTTTTTTTTATTAAGGCATGTAATTTTGACTTGTGAACTGACTCTCCACAGTTTTGCTACCATATGCTTGCCCCTGTGTATTTTACTGGCATTGGCTTATTCTGCAATGAACTAACTTCAGCCACAGGCTGCTGGCTTTTGTTTCATTTGGGGTATTTTGTTGTGGTAAGGGGAAGGACAACTTGATTTCTTTACTCAAAAAGCTCCAGTAAGATGAAGCATGACCTGCTGGACTTCTTCATATCCATTGATTACAAGGCAGTGACAGTATTTAATCAAGTTAGCTCCAATGAAGACTATGGAGTAGTAGAGCAGCAATCTCCTCTTCCCACCCCCACCCCCCCACCCCTAAAGGAAAAAAAGCCCAGAACAACCAAATTTAAAACATCAATTTCCTGGTCTAAAAATCAAAACAAAACCCATCCCCACCCCCCCCAAAAAAAACCCAAACCCCAAAACTAAACAAAAAGCCCAAACAAACAAAAGCAACCAACCAACCAACGCCCCCAAAACCTCATGGAATTTAGAGCGTGAGAAAGTTGTCAGACTGCTCACATCAGACAATTTAGCCTTATTTATACTGACATGGTGTGAGCCACGCAGTCTGACTGTCCCCCAGGGGACCCCAGCCAATTTGTTCCCATTCAGTTTCCAGGAGACAGTCAGAGGCACAAGGGGAAGGCTTGATCCTTACATGCATCCCACCAACTCAGGCTGCAGGCTCAGGAACAGCTCAAGGTGGATTCTGTGATGTGACCACATCAGACTAAGAGTTTGGCTGACATAAACATTTTTATAAAGGTTACACAGCAGGCAACGGCAACCACCAGAAGTTTGTTGATGTCCAAACCAAATGATTTTGAGAGCATCCTTGAAACCAACTTGAAACAAGAAATGTAAGCTAAAAGTGGGACAGTGACCTCGAGCTGGTGGGAAAAAAGCATAGCAAATTCAAAACGAATGCTGGCAATTTCCTTGTAGATTATGTCTGTAAAACTGCCATGTTTCAGTTTTGAAGTACAAGTACTTCCAGAAGAGCAGTAAAATGTCAGCTTTAGACTAGATTCACAGATTTTTGTGGCATTTAGGGACTTGCATCCACTAGGGATTGGAGTTATCTGGCTCTCCTAGAGAAATGTGTGTCTCTGATCCCATCAGAATTAATTTTCATCAGTTACATTTGTCCTTCAGTAGGTTAAACATATTTTAGTAGGTGAGACATCTGCATATCTGAAAAGGTGGATTAGTTACTCAGTAAACTGTAATTAATGACTCTAAAGAGAGGAGCCAAATTACAGCCTATTTTGCGAATCTTTGACTAGCTCATTAGAGAATCCCCTTGCAGCTCTAACATCCAAGCATTAGCAGAATGATAATGGCAGACGTACAGAGATGTGGAAATTGGCTGTTACGATTGCCAAGACAGCGAATCTAATCCTTGAAGATGCAAGGCATCTTCAATTTCAATTAGTCTCAAAGTAATAACTTTGTTAGGACAGCTGTAATCTACCAACCTGAGCTCATCACACAACCTTGTCAGGGCCAGAATGGAAAGAGGAGTAGCCACAGAGTCCTCTGAGGTCTGGGCTTTTGGTGTGCACCACGGCATATTTTGCACATCTAGGTATGTGACTCCAACACATGAAGGCAAGGAAGCAAAGCAGAGGGCTAGAAGAGATCTCAACTTTTTCTTTACAGGCCTGAGCTCATGCTTAGGGTGCAGAGGAAGGGATTGCCACATGCAGTAGCCAATTCCTTCTAATGTCTCTTCAGTCTTGTGCTTTGAACACTCACAGACACAGCTTGAACCAAGAACGCAGAGCTTTTACAGTCAAGCTTCGTCTCAGTTACACAAATCGTAAAGTCCTTGGGGGGGGGGGGGGGGTGTTAAAAGATTTTGTTTACATTCATGTAACTTGTGAAGGGGCCAAAAGCCATTTTTCCTCACTGTGCTAGTTAAAATAAATAGCTCCATGGCTGCAACTTTTTACCTTGAACCAGAGACAAGGATCCCTGCTGCTCCACCCCACTAACAACCTACCCTCTCAATCTGTAGCAGCACGGCGATGTGAAACCGCCAATTGCTTGAGGGGCCCTGACCTGGAAAGCACCCCCGGCTTGCACCCAGCCCCCTCCCCTGCACCCTGGTGAACGGCTCACAAACCACTCTCACCAGTACCCACAGCCAAACTTCCACTGACTTCAGAGGCACAGGCAGACACATCAGCTGTGCAATTAGCCCTTTGTTTTACAACTTCATGGCTCGGTCAATGTTTTTAGAGTTGAGATTGCATGCCTCTCAACATCTGACAGTGCCAAACACCAATATTCATCTAGTTTTTCTCAGCCAGAGAGCAACTTTCAGCTTATGAAAACTGTGACCAGAATAGTCCCCTTGCACATTAAGACATACATAAAATGGGTATTAAACTAGGGGACACTTTAATACATGACATTTTAAAGCTGCCATGAAAATTCAGCACAGGTGGAGAGCTCAGACTGCTTACAAACCAACCATGAAGAGGTAGCCCTGAACTTGGACACTAAGAAGCATTCACAGACACTTCTCAGCTCTGGCCCTGCAGCCTAGGAGCATCACCAAATAGGTGACTGGGATCCAGCTGCACAAAAGAAGTTGGTCAGGATTCCCTCTGCTCATACATTAAACAGAGGGGTGTTAATCTCAGAATGATGATCAACTTTTCTTTTCTGAACAACCAAGTGTGGATGAACTTTATCATCTTCCACCACACACCACATTTTAAAAGGAAAACACTTAAAACCCAGACTGTAATTGTCTCATTAGACAGGTTGTTTGTTTGTTTTTTTTATGCAGCATGGGTTCTAGACAAATTCCAAACCACACATCACATTTTCCATATTAGTGTAATACAACAAATTTCAAGCAGAAATGAAAACCTCTTTTGTCAAATTGCACACGGCCAAACTACCCAGAACTTTTCAGTTCCTCTCAGGAGCAAATGCACATGTTGATTTTTCCTTTGTTTTTTTTTTTCTTGAATATAGCCTACATTCAGAAATTTCTTGCAACAAGGCTTAAAAAAACCCCCAAACACAAACAAAAAACACAACGGAAAACCCAACCAATTCTAATAAATAAAATAAAGTACATTAAAATAAAGTTACAGTACATCATGTCTCCTAGAAGTCCCATCGCACCAACGGATCCTTTCCAAGGTTCATAAATAATAGATTTGAAATGCTTCTCGGCACCGAGGGCGGCAAAGCAGCAGCAGCTAGCTGGGGTTCAGGTGGTTGAGCCGCTTCTTTCCAGTCCACCCGCATCTCTGGCGCTTGCCCAGTTTCTCGCCAACTGAAGTACGTCCGCCACGAACACGCTCAGTCTCGCTTCCCCGAAGCCCTCTGCTTAACTTAACCTGCAATAAGACAGCGCGGCGCAGGGCAGCCGGCGAGCCGAAGGAACGGCGCCCGGAGCCGATTCTCCCTCCCGGGAGCCGCGCTGCAGGGCCAGCTGCTCCAGTCCGGGGCACCCGGGGGGCGGCCAGAGTCGGGCGGGGGAGCGCGGCCGCGCCGCGGGGCTGGGGAGCGGAGCAGGAGCCGCGTCCCTACCTGCGCTAGGCGGAGTTAGAGGCGGCGCGGAGGCGCGGGCCATGGGGCTGCTGCGCCAGGTGCTGCTGCTTCTGGCGGGTGGAGCGGACGGCCAGGATGGCCTGGCGGTTCTTGTACTGTACCATCTGCAGCGTGATCGCCGCGTTCCAGCCCTGCTCCTGCGCGCACCGAAAGTCGATCTCCTTCCCCTCGGCCATCACCACTGTGAAGTACACGTACTTGCCCTTCCGTTCCACGCAGTCCACGGTCTTCATGTTAGAGAAGTGAAGCTCCTTTATCTTGGCCGCCGGTTCGGCCGGCAGCGGAGGTGGCGGCTGCTGCTGCTGAGGCGGCGGCGACGGCTGCTGCTTGGGAGGGATGAGGAGCAGCCCCTCCTCAGTAAGGATGCAGCGCTTCTTCTTCCAGAGCTGCAGGAGCCCGTCGCTCCTCTTCTCCAGCACGCCCTCCTTCACCGCCTTGCAGCCGCCCTCCAGCATCCTTCTCGCATGGGCCGGTGGGGCCAACAGCCTCTGTCCGCAGGGACTAGGGTCGGGGGGCAGCCGGCACCAACCGATGACTCTCCGCCCCGCGCCGGCTCCGAGGCGGAGGGCCGGGAGCGTCCCGGCCCGCAGGAAGCGGAGCGCCTGCCGCCCGTGCCGCGGCGTGGCGGGCAGCGGCAGGAGCGCTGCCGGTGCAGACGACTGTGTCGGCGGGCTTCTCCCTCCCCTCGGCTTTTGAAGGCGCCTCTCCCACCCCGGAGTGACACCCAGCGGAAAGGACGGCTCCTCCCGCCGGCACCGGGGAAGCCCAGCGTCGCCGATGGCGCGGCCGCGGTGCTGAGCGGCGAGAAGCCCACGGAGCGACCGCCCCGCCCGTCGCGCCTGCGGGGCGCGCTCCCTCGGCCGAGCCTTGCCGCCCCTCCGCTCAGCACTGGGTAACACCGCCGCCCCCCTGCCCCGCCTCCTAGGCAGAGCATGAAACGGCTGCGGAAAGGGCTTCCCCGCTCTATCTGCTAATACAGGATCAAAGTAATAGCCCAAACGCTCGAAAGCGAGCTTTGGCTTTCACCGCGGTATTCCGGTAGTATTTGGATTATATTTCCTCAGCCTCCTCGCGTGGGGAACAGCAGCAAAAAGGCCCCTTTCTGTATGGTTTTGGTTCAAGTCCAATAGAGCCAGCGCCGATCTCCAACAACGATCATTGCTCCATTAAACAACCCAGCACGACCGCGTTACCTGTTATACACCTGCACTGCTCTCCTCTGCGGGGGAAGAAACAGTTTCTACTCTACAGAACACAAACAACTATCGATTGCAGAGCAGTACGAGTAATGCCTACAGCAAGGAACGATTCATACCACTTCCCCAAAGGAACACTGATCAGTACTTTGAAATGTTAAAAGCAAAGGGGAAAAAACCCCAACAAAACCCACACCAAACCGGCAACCAGCTAGAACCATTTTTCTTATTATTCTGCTCTGCTGCCACACATTTGGTTACTGTTTGAATTATTCCCCGAGGTTAGCTTTTTAATTCATTTATTTGAGTAGAAAAGTGACCCAAGATTAAACTACTTTTAAGTCTTTTGATGCATTAGATGTAAATCAAAGCCCCATGGAGCAGAAAGCGGCTGATAATGCCAGTGTAAACTGAATGCCGTTCGTTTCACGCAATGAGAGACCATAGTTGTGTTTTTAAGTAAGTATTTCACATGGACATAAAAAAAAACTCCTCACAAACTTGGCAGCTACAAAGTAGGTCATGCTGTAGCATAGGTCAGTGGGAGAACATTAGAAAACAATCACTATCAATGATAGCTGTAACATTTTAGAGAGGTTTTCCTCTTATAATCTCTTCCTCTTGAAGCACAAAGTTAATTTTGATAAACTGTTGAGAGATAAACCATCAAGATAATAGCAGCAATTAAAATTATTTACCTGCTTTACCTTTACCTTTCCTGAGGTACCAGGAAGGCATTCAGAATTAGTAACAAAGCCAACATGCTAGCCATGAACTGGACAGATTAGTATCCTAATCAGCCATTTATCTGAAGAATATAGACTTTTCTCCTCCAGCTTTACATGCTGTAAGATGCACCTTGTTCTCAGAACTATCTCCCATGGATTTTTAAACAGAGGCACATATAATTTCCAAGAGATATTAACACCATTTGAGATCGTCTCAATCAATATATTCACTGCCACATGAATCTAAATTCTCCAGCACAACCATCTGCACACACACCTCCCACACACTGGTGTTCCCCCTCTACTCCACTCTCATGAGACCCCACCTGGAGTACTGCGTCCAGTTCTGGAGCCTCTATTACAAGAAGGAGCTGGAGGTGCTGGAATATGTCCAGAGAAGGGCCACAAGGGTGATCAGAGGGCTGGAGCACCTCTCCTGTGAGGACAGACTGAGACAATTTGGGCTGTTCAGTCTGAAGAACACTCCAAGGAGACCTTATTGTGGCCTTCCAGTATCTCAGGGGACAAGAAAGCTGGGGAAGGACTTCTTAGGGTATCAGGTAGTGGCAGGACTAGGGGGAATGGAACAAAACTAGAAAGGGGTAGATTCACATTGGATGTTAGGAAGAAGTTCTTCACCATGAGGGTGGTGAGACACTGGAACAGGTTTGCCCAGGGAGGTGGTGGAAGCCTCATCCCTGGAGGTTCTGAAGGCCAGGCTGCATGCAGCTGTGAGCAACCTGATGTAGTGTGAGGTGGCCCTGCCCATGGCAGGGGGATTGGAACTGGATGATCCTTGAGGTCCCTTGCAACCCTAACAATTCTGTGATTTGTGATTCTGAAACTGAACTTCTGGAAACTTTTACATTTATATTTTGAAACCCCACTTTGAACACAGTTAAGCGTACTGCATTATCCCACTGAGATGTTGCTTTTCTTTAAATATACATTTACACCATTGCAATTGTATGTTCCATGCCTGTTACCTACACTGAAGTTCCACTAGCTAGGCAGATCCTGCAGCCCTTCCTCCTGAAATAATCTGATGTGCAGATGCCTCCTACCGGCAGACCTGAAATATAACCTGAAAAACTACAACCTGGTTCTCCAAAGTCTCTACATCTAAAATGCATTTATTCCTGAATGATTTTTTTTTCCTGTTCCATGTTCAAAGTTGGTATGAGTTTGGACCTTGAATACATTGTTCTCTGCCATCACCCTAACTTAGACTCAAGTAGTTGAAATTTTACATACGTAACCTTAAAGAGTAACTACAGTTAAGAGAAAATAAAAGTGTTCTTTATAATCCCTGAGGCAAGACTAACACTGGGTTTGGGTAGCCACCACAGAAGACTAAGAAGTCCCTATTTTTACTAGTGTTCTGCTGGGTAATACATCTGCAGACAGTGGCCTGACACCAACTTGTCAGCTATTACTTTCAAAGGGATAAACTTGTCCTCAGTGACAACCCTTAAAACATCATAATTTCTCCTGATACTGAGAAGAGGCTTAAACAGAAAAAGGTTTATCATGGAAACCTAAAGGAAATATGAGCTGGTCATTGCTAGACAGAAGGAAACTGAGGGGAAAAGTAGCCAAGGGTTGAGAAATACATGGCAAATAGATGTGTTGCAATATGCAGATAAAGCAACTAGACATTGTTTACTACTTAAGGGATTTTCTTGATTTTTACTACCTCCCAGTCATTTCACTGGAACCTGCTGCTGACTGGAGACTGAAGCACCAAACATGTGATCTGAGGGGGCAGATTTCTCTTTTTGCAAATTCCATCTCACCAATACTTGTCATTGCTCCACAGCACACCAGACAAAGGAAAGATTTACTCCAACTGTCCAACACATTTCCCTCAGCCTCAGCACTCCCTATTACCCATGGCACTACCAAGCAAAGAAACTACAGTTCAGACTCTTGACATTGCAGCTGCTCTGGCTTGGCTTTTCCGAAATCCCCTGCAGTGCTCAGATAGCTGTCTTCCAATAACATTAAAAAGCACTTAAACACACATTGCAGAGCAAAGCCAGCCTCTAAGAGTGTTTAAATGACTGGCTGTTCTACATTCATCACCTAAGTGCAGAGTAAAACACAGGAGCTGCTCATCAGCTGCAGAGCAGGCAAGATTGGACAGACACATGCAATACTTAAGCACATAGAAGCAAAACGCAGATCAGGAGCGAGGCCTTCTCTGCAGCTGCACAAAGATTAACTTTTCTTGTCAACACAGCACACTTTAGTTAGGCACCTATGAAAACAGCAAGAACCCCTCTGCCACACACCCACACTCCTTGTGTATCTACTTCTGGTGTGCAGCAAGCAGATCCAAATGCAGAACAGCTTACCTTCCACTTGGTGTACTCCATCTTCTCTGCTTGACTTGTTCCAATTTTTCTGCTAAAGCAGAGACACAGGTCTCTAGCCTGGAAGACCACTGGCTCTTAGCAGAGGTCTAACACTGACTATTTAAAGTGACACAACCAACCTTGTCCGGCATGGCCATGGACAAACTTCCATGCTTCCACTGTTCACTGTAGGCAAGCATTAGCCATTGAAAGCCATCTTGAAAACTTGCAGGGAGTAAGTGCATCTCAAACACAGCTAAGCAGTTAAGAAATGAAACCCAGTGTGGTAACAACAACTTTTCTGACCCATAACATCTTGGATGGGAAGATGCTAAATCTATAGAAGGGAGAAAGCACTGGAGGGCTGAGTCTACCTAAATCCAAATGCAGTCCAGCTCTAAGCCCCAACCTAGCAGGCCATCACATATAGAACCACAGAATTGTTAGGGTTAGAAGGGACCTCAAGGATCATCTAGTTCCAACTCCCCTGCCATGGGCAGATCCTTCTTGTAATAGGGGAAATCACTTCATTATGAGACCGTTCCCTTCATACTGAATTTTATATCCTTACATCATTAAGCATGGCAGCACAATCCTCATCAACATAATATGAAAAGCAACTGTTGCATAGATCCCTTTGAAAAGAGTTAGTGCCTGGCAGACATACACAGGTGATCAGCTTATCAGCTTAAGTCCCCTATCAATTTCTGAATCAGGTCTACAATGGGCCTTAAAAACAGCTGAAGAACCAGCCAGAGTCAAAGATCAGTTATGGCAGTTTTCTGTATCTGCTGTGTTTTTCAACATTGTAAATGAAGACATGTCAAAATTAAGGAGTATCTGCAATGTAGCTTGGGAAACATGAGTTTCAAAAATCCAGCTAAGAATCTGAGCTTGTGAGGCTCATTAACTGTAGAAGAGAGTGGTAGGAAGTGTTGCTGTACCTAGCATTTAAATAAAGGTAAGATTTCTAACTGCACCTGACATAACCCTTCTCCAGAAAGTAAAACTTAATAGATCTAAGTTTACATCTGGTCCACTACTTTAAGGGTATTGTAATTATTTTTTTCCCTAACCATTAAACTTACATCAGACAGGAACCCTGTAGTGCTAACAATCTAACCTACCATTGCTGGAAGTACAGAATTACCAAGAAGCATCCCTTTCCATCAAGCACAAGGCACTGAGAAGCCTTCCCTCTCATCCAAAGTTTCAGTTTTAACTCCAAGAAGCTAATTCTCCCTTCAGTACTGCAACCAAAACTGGCATCGATACAGATTTTAAATTTCAGTGCAGTACTGCAACTGACCAAGAAATCCTATTTCAGTGACATGTTTTCCTAGCTTGAACTTGTGAGCAAGGTAACTTACCCTCCTCAAATACTACTGTAAGGAGAAAAATACTCTTTCATTACATGGTGGCATGTTGATCATTTGAATCACAACTATCAGATGTTAGCTTTGTTACTTCTTAGCTGAGGGCAATTTGTTAACTAGGAAGTGGGCAGAGGAATTGAGTACCCAGTTAACCATGGCTGCTCTCCCTGATATAAATCCATGAGAAGTGAAAAGAATGAGTCACAATAGTCCAATCAATGTTGAAAGTTTAATGTTCCTGTGACATGCTGCTTTTCAGAGCTGCTAAAGAAGTGTCACTGATCACAAAACTACATTAAGCACCAAGACAGTTTATTTAGCTGATGCCATGAGAACTGGCACCTCGATTTGTATGATCATAACTTTCCTTTTGCCACAGTCTGGAGAGCACAAGGTTAGCCTAGAGAGCACCTTACCAAAATCCATCAACAGAGATGGATTCATGGCCCTGGATCTTGCAGGCTGCAGGTGAGTTTTGACATCTGTCAACTCCCCTTTTAAAATACTGCATCCCATTGTGTGATCGAGATATTAATGAGAAAGCAATCTAGAGATGCCAAATTTCTTAAGAACAGTGACCTCTGGAACACATGAGAATTCTAACAGTGCTTTCTCTTTTTAAGATAGTTTGCCAGATGCTGTTAGTGAAAGTGGGCTAGATCTAAGTAAGGACTTCAATACTTACGTCCAAAAGTATGGACCTCAAAGCCCTGTAACTAATGACTGCTCAAACTCATAACATACCATTAATTATGTGTCTGCATGTCCCAATTTTCCAGTTTAAACTTAATCCTGGGAAAGATTCAGAAGAGACTTAAATGATACGTAAACATCTGGTAAGGTCAGTGCCTCACAGGCTAAGCATATTCTGGCAGGATTTATGTTATCACAAGAACACAACCACATCTACATTAATAGACAGCTACCAGAGAATATGATACTAACTTTTCACTACATTAAAAGCTACAGGCTACCTAAAAAGCACTTAAGAGCACAGCTTTAACAGTACTATATTTAATAAGATCTCCTTCTCCCACATTCATGAAGAGGATACAGATGACACCTGACAAGATTCCAAAATCAAGCAGTATGGCATTTAAGCCTTCAAGGAAGAAGTAAAACAAACCCAAATCACAAACAAAAAACCAAACAAAACCCCCCTCAAAACCCAAATGAAGCAAGCAAACAAACCAAAAAAACCCAGAACCGTTTAGAGCACCTTAAACCTTCCTTACAGCAGGGCTGAGGATTCAGAACAGCACATGGGATAACTTTCATTCTGTACTACTAACCTACCTCCAAGCAAGAGGTGTATTACAGAACACCATCCACCAGCCCCATCCTCATGTGGCTGTTACATTTTTCTTGTCCTCTTCTTTTCAAACTTTTCAACCTTTATGGCTAAGTCAGTATATTAATGGCAAGAAAAAAAAACCAAAATCACCACACAAGAAAAACACAAAACAATGAAAAGTAGCTACTGAAGAGACGGCAACAAGACCCATGGTGAGGTTGGACATTTTTATCCTACCCTACAAGGACCTTCCTGTGTCCAAAAAACCCACCAAACCCACCACTATCTGGGTGGGTACTTAGAAGATCAGAACTTCTATAGTTATGTGAAGGACAAGACTGTGTGTGATACAGTAGCATCTTGCTGACTGTGGTAATTCAAATGGAAGATGTGACTTCAAGCCAAATACATTCAAAACCCCATCTCAAGAGACCTCTAGTGCTGGGTTAGAGGAAAAGTTAGGATGAGAAGGATCTTCCATCTGTATGTTTCAATTGTCAATGAACATCCAATATGGAAATAGCATGAACCAGAATGTGCAAACTAGTGAACAAAACATTAGGTGAGGAAAGAAGAATTCCTCAGTGGTTTTTTTTTGTCTTCTGTAGATGCTTGATTTAGCGAGTACAAACTATAATACACCTAAATGTTCTAGTGTTCCCTTAGGGTGCAGGGCAGGTTGTTTGGGATACCTGAAAATCCAAGGCATCTTTCTTGGCTCCAGATTTCATACTAATAGCCAATGCCTAAGTCAAGCAGGCAATACTGAAGTCCTTCATCAGACCTAGCACCACCTCTAGAAACTTGTCTTCTCAAAACCACTAAATCACCTAGCTCAGATTCACACTGCAAATTGGAAGCATGGATCAAACTTACCAACTGTTGTGCTTGTTTTAAAAATGCTATGCAATTTACTTTCCAGGAACTCCCAACTTTGTTTTCTAGTAAGAAGTGAACTGCAGCATGGAAGATATGCCTTACCAGCTTACACATGCAGATAACACACATCATAATAAAACAAGACTAGCTTCTGAAAATAACTAGGTTTTATTCACACCCCAGTGGTAAACAATAACCTTAACATGACTAGGTTTCTTTTGTAGATCACTATGTCACATAAAATACAAAACCCATAGCATAAACAAGCTGACAGTTATGGATGTTTAATGTGGTCTCACTGGAAATTAAACAAGTTATACTAGTCTTCTCAAGTAGTCAAATCCAAAACGCATCATCATCATCATCTCCTAGCTAGTACAAGTCACTGCCATTTCTATAACAAAGTAATGAAGGCACAGCTAGTGCAAGCAGACTTAAACCCGTTCAGACTACTGGGCTGGAAAATACTTTGGTTGGCTCTTCAGGAGAGAGTTTAAACAAATATTGGTCTCAGTTAACAGTTCTGATAAATCTTCACAGCTGCAGTCTAATAGCTACATGACAAAGACTTCACAAGAACCAAACTATGTAGCAATGAATTCACATTCATGCTTTAAGGGATTTACTGCATTCTACGTTATTGGCAGAAAATTATACTGTTAAAATGCTAGGTAGACTGAACCTACATTTTAAACTGGTTCTTATGTGTTTGATTTTATTTTTGTTTTTAACAAATTGGTTACTTAATTCTACCAAGATACAAAACATAAGGCTGTAAGTAACTAATAGTTGTGTTTAGGCTATTACAGTGCAGGTAATCCTCAAGGCCACATACACACTGCTTCACTGCTGCTTGCATTCTGCTGGGTTTTGATCCTTCTGCTGAGAAAAAAAAAAAGGAAGTATCAGTTTGCAGATATCAAGTTTTAGAAGAACTATTAATATTGCTAAGCATACTTCATCAAGTGCCAGTACTCTTTTTTTCATCTTTGCCCTTAAATCAAGGGCCTAGTGGTATTAATGCCGTTGTCTGTGGATGTAGCAACTGACAGTGCATTTATTTTCTTTGTTAGTGCACAGGTATATGATCCAAGAACAAAAATCTGTTCAGAACTAAGTGTAGCAGAAGCAACTGTAGAGTAATGCAAGGAAACACCAAACTGTGGTTCATTCTTAACACTCTGGAAATACCTTTTGCAATAAACTCTAGTTCTGTTGTATTGAAACAACCAACAATATCCTAAGCTAATATGGAAATTTGAGGAAAGGGCTTTGGGGGGCGGGGGGAGCAGGAGAGAGCTCTGCTGCAAGCTTTACTCCATTACCTTGGTCTGGATTCTAGCACCACAATGCTTTAATAAAATTCAGCTAGTTTTCAGCCTGTGATCAGCTTATAAGTAGTTATTCTTAAGTTAATACACTATTGTACTATTACTGTCTCTGGTGCAGTGGAAGCTCACTCTGACCACTCTGTCTTGTCCTTTTCTCAGTTCTGTTTAGCCTATAAAAATCAATCTGAAATGGTGGAGCCCATCTTGCAGTTGTTTCATTTTGATTCCTAAACTTTCTTGAATGGGAAGCAATTGGAATACCCTACTGGAGATTAAAGATCACCAACAGGTTGTACATTTTGATCAACAGTTCTATATCCTACATCTTTCTAGGTACAATGCTCAGAATAGTAATTCCTACTGAAAAACATGCTGCCTCCTCCTTTGAAATTGCAAGCACATTTTGCAACAGACATTTAACACAGATTTAATTTTCATGGCTGAAACTTTCACCTATCACTATCAGATGCTTTCAGGTGGCCAGACATGCCATTTCTCAGCCAGGAAAATTATATTAATTGAGTGGCTCAATTTTTCCAGCAAACTGAGCCTGTCTGGTGATTTGCCCTTCCCATAGAATAAGAAAGCTGCCAGATGCTTTTGGCTGTTCCCATTTTAGTACTGGCTGTAGGTGCATTCCTGAACTTGATTTCTGTTAGGTACTGCCTACCTTGAGAAAGCCTCAGTTTTGTACTCTGATGGGAAAATCTGTGCCAGAATCAGCTAGTGGTAAGTTCCCCAAAACTGAGTCTGGATTACTCACTTCTCTCCATGTTCTTACAAGCATTACAGAGTATTTTCACCATCAGCAGCTACTTGCTGTAAGTCAGTTTCATACAAACCCAAGCCTGAATGATTTCACCACTTGAAGCCAAAAGTTCCTTTCACAAAATGATTAATGGAGAAAACTTGTTTTTAAAGTTGATCTACCAATATTAGTCTGTCATAATAGGGACTGAAGCAATCTCAGCTAAGTGATACTCACTATAGAACTACCAATTAAATGCTTACACTAAAAATCAATATTGAATCTACACAATATTTTAAATGTGTGTATGCACACAGACTTTAAACCTGCTTTTTAATTTCTTACTTTTGGGTCGTAATCAGGATCATTTTCTTCATCTGCTTCTTCTTCCCCCTCCTGAAAGAAAACATTTGTTTACATTTCTCTAGCTTATCCACATCCAGGTTCCTGAGGCATTTTTCAAGAAAATCAATCAAATTATACTCTTAGGTGCATTAATTACCACTTTAACTTAGGCATTTTTGTTGCCTCCCACAAAGCACATAATCCTTGGACATCAACTGCAACTTAATTTGTAAGATACCTTAGAGTTGCTTTTGTTTCATGTGACTTTTTTGTTTGGGTTTTGTGGTTGTTGTTTTTCTTCTGCTGGTTTGGTTCTTTTCTAATATTCACCCTAGGTGTTGTATCTTGCATTCATATGTAACACTTAAACTTCATATCCAGTAAATCAAAAAGGAATTTATTCCAGCTAACAAATGACAAAAGGGAAATAATTGAAATCAAAGTCATCTGTCAGCTTACCTCATCATCTGCCTCTTCACCTTCTTCATCATACTAGGAGAAAAAACAAATGGTTTTCATAGTGTCATATATACAGCCATCTATAGCTCAAGTAGACGTCAGAGATGACATTTTATTGTGTTCTAAAGATCTTCACATGCCTGAGATTTAAAAGTGCTTTACACATGAGCATGAACAACGCTCAGTCTCTTAAGGTATGCTCTGGCAGAGAAAACCATCTGCCTTAAGTTCCTTATGTGCAACACTGGAAGAGCTTATTATTAGACTGTGCTAACCGTTCTGGCCAGCAGAGTGTCTCAAAGCCTAAGACAAACCACAGTTACTTCCCTTTTCCACCTCCCCCCAGCAAAGGCTTTGGACTAAGGCTTACCATTTTACATTCTAAAACTTATCTGAGGCAGGATTGATCTTAACCAAATCAAACTGTCCTTGTTGGCACAGAGGCAGAAAAGAGAAATATTTTACCCAGATAATGATCTGGGGCTCTGTGGTTGGTGGTTTTTTTGTTTGGGTTTTTTCCCTTTTCAGGTGGAGAACCTTCAAAAGCATTTAATTTATGCTTTTGCAGAGCTTTGAACATCTTGGCATGCTTTGAATGTATTTATCACTTTCTAAGAAGAATGTCCCCCTGAAAGGAGCAGGCTTAAATCACAAGGAACTTGGTAGCCCAGTATCACTGTAAGCACAAAGAGCAGGCTGAGCAGCTAAACTAATTGTTCTCTGGCAGCTCATTATACTTCCATCAAAGTACTGGGTACACCACCCTAGGAATGCCTTATGCACAAAATTCTACTTGTCTTCTAAACATTCAGCTTCCACCATTACTTCTACCACAAAACTCTGAAGTCACCACTTCAAAGATTAGTTACTTTTATGCTGCTCTTCACTGAGTAATCTAGGAAGCTCAGCTGAAACTACTGTTGACACATTCCATTCTAAGGATATAAACACTCTAAGTGAGAAACTACCCAAAGTCTTTAAGCAAGATCAGAAAGATCATCATACTTACATCATCATCATCATCTTCAATAGCTTCTCCTGTGAAGTACAACACTGATCGGGGTACTATACGCTCACGCAGGAAGTGGCCTATTTCGAAGTCTGCAGCAAGGACTGCCTCAGAATCATCATCCTGCATAAAACATTATTTCCTGAACCATAAGCTGATAACCACTTTTGACACAACACAAATTGCACAGCCTTCATGAACAGATTTAAACAAATCCTACACAGTGATGTTTTTTGTTCAGAACTTGGCTTTATAGAACTGATATTGTGGAGCCCAGCTGTACTCTCTGAACAGCCTACCTGCATCCTGCAGTGGGTTTTTTTTATTCAGTAGGCATAATTATACAGAAGTCTGCTGTTTTATTCTCTCCCCACCCTCAACTTCTGTTCTAAGTAGAAAAATTTTTTAGTATCTCCCTTAGACTTTCAGTCCCTATGCACAATATCCTTAAGAACTAAACACTAACCTATAGTATTAAAGATATATAGTATTAAAGATATAGCCTATAGTATTAAAGATTTTACAAGCTACTTGCAATTCCTGCAGCACATCTCCTCCATGATGCCCATTAAACAAGACATTGTAAAGCTCCTGAGCACCTAAAAGTACTCTGATCCAATCCCAGGCTTTCACTCCTTTTGTTTACACACTACATGTTCTGCTGTCTCCCACTTGAGAGGTTATCTTCAGTTCAAAAGGCTTCTTAGAATTAACATTATGAACATATGGATTTTGGTATCCATGCCAACTGGAGTTATAACAGTATGCTTCAGGAGGCTTTCGTCAGATTTCTCACTCAAGCTGCATAACATATTGAAAACACACTGAAAAACATCAACTCGGCAATTCCCTCCCCTCCTCTGGCCAAGGACAGCACAAGCTGACAAGGAAACACAAATCTGAGACATTTCTCTCCATCTCCTCTCCTCTGGCTGAAGATAGAAAAGCATCTTGGGGGGTAATACTATAATTCCTTTTCTGCTCTCCCCCTCTTTCTCCTTTCCTTTGTTCTGTTTGATTTATCCTTTAATAACTAGCCTTGCTTGGGCCTTAATTTCCCATACAGGAACATTATAAAAAAGAACAAGTCTCTTCGCCAACCTTCAGACTGACACATGCATTCAGCACTGGTTTAGTGGCTTTGGTAGTAGTTCTCCTTACAAAAACATGGCTTATTGCCAGAGTTCACTAACAGTGAGCACACAAAAGGGTAGGCTCTTGCAATTTTCTCTACTTTCTTTATTAACCCTCTCCAAGAGTTAATAGCTTGGCAACTTTTTAACAGCATAAATTACAAACCAGATAGATGCAGCCGTTAGAGAAAATCATCCAAACAGCACCCAAAAGGAGAGACTTAAACACTACCTGTTAGACCAGAGGCTAAAAATAAAGATCACTATGTTTGTACAACTGTGAACCATTCACAAGGTGCCTTTCAGGAAAGCTTTTAATTTACTAAGTTGAACTCCACCATCCAACTCCTCAAATACTCCTTCTAACAGATAAAACTCAAGTGCATTATATTAAATACAGAAATAGCTAAAGCAGAAGCTTAAATTCCCAGTTTCAACAAATACTTTGCACATAAGGCAGGAATTCTACTGGTGTTTCTCCTCCACACCTCCATATTTTAAATAAGCCAACTTACCAGGTCTCCACTTTCAGGAACTGTAGGAAAAAAAAGAGGAAGAAACAAATGAGCTAAGTACATGCTGCAGTTAAAGTCAATGTAGATAAACTAATGTGCAGTTTACCTTCAGGAGGACTAAAGAAGTTGAAGAAAGAGTCATTTGTAACGGTTTTTGTCACTGTTCTAACTGTTCCACGACCCTTATGTTTCTGCTTCTTCTTAATGGTTTTCAAAGTAACGTTCTTTCCTTTTTTCCAGTCTATTTGGCAACTGAAGAGGAAAGGGAAAAAAGTGAACAGCTGCAAGCTTAACCCTGACTCTGCAGTGATATGCTCTAATTTAGTTATCACTCAGAAGAACAGTCAGAACATTAAAGCAACATTAAGAAAACAAAACAGGCCATGACGCATAGAGCTCTGATATATGCACAAGGGTAACTATGTAAAACCTGGGTTTCTCTCCTCCTCCTGTTCACAAGGAATATGTATAGATTCTTCAGAGTGAGAAATAAGAGCTAATTTAGAACAAAAGACATCACTGCAAAAGGACTGTGGGAGCTCTTAAAAATCATGAGAAATTTGGATTTAAAATGATTGATTCCCATTCCTGTTCTCCTTCTCTCAAATAGATCAACTGCAAGACACTCAGTTCAACACTTACAAAACCAATTAAGCCAACTGCAGTATAGAAAGCAAAACTGCAGTAGTTTTCAAAATGCTGCATGTCAGAAATATGAAAAGAATAAAGGTGATCAAAGTTTGAAAAGGCTACCACGGTCTACAAAAAGATAGTATCATCCACCTTCCAATTCAGCTTTAGTGATTGCAGAACAGCATTTCCAAATAAACATTAATTTTTAAAATATTACATATACTTACAAATTATATTATAAAATACAGCTTCACATATTTATTGAAGTTACTGAAAAGCACTAAAAAACCCCATATCAAACCCAGCTCTCTAAAAGCAACTAGGTAGTAACATCTAATTTGCAACTTATCACCACTTACCCTGTACAACCCATGATTTCTGGTCCATCAAAGGAGAAGGGATCAGAATCATCTGGCTCTGACCTCATTCTGTATGTCTTTGTCAATACTTCATTTGTGAAGTAGTCATTTGGTTCAAAATGGAATTCTAATGTGAAACTCTTCAAAAGAATGGCAGAATGACAACTTCAGTAGTTTGACAACACACACCTTCAATTTCTGAACAGTTAAAATGTGACCCCAAAAATAAACATGCAGCAGAATATAGGTCTCTCCCAATAAAGAAATGGTGCACATGTAACGTTCCAGAATTTGCTGCCCAGGTTGTACCACAAAAAATAATCTTCAAATGTTTTCATTTACTATGCTGATCTTATGTTAATGTTAATATATTGCCTGCAGTAACAACATAAGATCTCCTAGTGTGCAGCTCTATGCTAAGGTACAGAGAGCTTGTAAATTTAAAGACATCAAAACTTAGTAAGCTATCTTGATTTCTGGCAAGGGAATTGTAAACATTTATAACACTTATGCAAAAAAGCACCTGAAGGTATCAAAATTAAAAAGTGAATCTCAGTTATCTAAGGCCAAGATAAGTCGTCATAATATGAAGGTTAAATTAAGTATAAATTCATCCATATAGTACTGCAGATTACTACTAGCCAGTACTGTTTTTTTTCAGATGACAAGTAGCCTATTTCTTATGACTGCCATACAACAAATGACTACCACAGACCAAGTTATTAATATACAAATAAGCTTGAAGAGAATACAAAAGTAATCTTAACAGGTTAAACTAACCATAGGCTGTCCAACTTCTGAAAATTTCACTTTTACATCTTTTAAGTGTTTCAGGATGGGTTCATCATGTTCCTGTAAACAGAGAGAAGTTTATTCAATTTTTATAACAGCTAATTGTAGCAGACTTAAGACCCTGCAGAGGTAAAATCCATTTAGAATTAATTTTACACTGTTACAGTGCTGAACAGTGTTCATGAGCATGGCCAGCAGAGGGCAACAACGGCTGTACAGTTTCCACTGCAGCACACAAACCATGCAAAACCCATGTACTTTTTTTACACTATCTAATGCACACCTCATACACACACTCCTATAAGTACAGGAAATGTGCAAGTGAGGTAAAACAGGTTCAATAAATAACAATACAAGAAGGTATTTCAGAGTACTCAGTGCTTTCAGTTGAATGAAGTACCAGAAATGACATCCAAGTACTTGTTCCTTTTTCACTCTCCACAGACAAAATTACAACATACTGTTTCTATTCCTTTAAGGACACTTGGATTAAGTACTTACAACTTCAAACAAGCCAGAACTACCACCTACCTGAACCATATCACTGAGCAAGTCCACGTTCTTGAATACTGTCAGCCAAAACTCAGGAATTCCTTTAGGGTCTTCTTTTTCTTCATCTTTTTTTTCCTCTTCAAGCTTGGCTTTCTCTTTCATTTCCTCCTTGATGGAATAAAAAAAGTTAGCTTTTCTTAAAGAGTGACCACAAAGTTCATGAAAAATTTTATATTGGTATCAGTACAGACTTTTCTGTGCATGCCTTAGGCAGTCATTAAGAATTATCACTACAAACAACCACTATGCACCCAAATTATTTTTTTTAAACTGTAATTACTGTATTGAATCTTGTTTCATGCTAAAGCTTGAGATATTGAGAGCCAATTAAGGTACTCACTGAAATGTCTTCTTCAACATCTGCTTTCCATTCACATTCTTCCTCTGTAGGTTCATAAATTGCATTGATGATTTCACTTCGCTGGAAGATGAAACCAAGAATATTTTCCCATATCCTAGTCATTGCAATCAACAATGCCCTAACCAATAAATTCCTCACCTCAGTTACATACATAGCCACACATTAACTATTAATTCATAACTTTTAATTCTGGCCCTTGAAAACTACTCAGCAGTTAAGAGCTTTTCAATATGCTAAAATACACCAAAGTTCCAGAAAGGTTACCTTACCATCTGACATCTGCTCCATGAACAAGATGAAGCCTGGTATACTGAAGTGGTTTAAGGAACCATGGAACAGAATTTTTTTTCCACCTTAATCTTAGCTAATATTCACATGGATGGTAAAATTGTATCAATGTAGCTGAATGGGCACATATGAGATCAAAGTAACTCAGAACATGCATAAGCTTTCAGTTTATATTCCATTGTGTTTTAGCTAAAGCTTTTAAGTACAAATCAGATTAGTATTAAAATACCTTGTCAAATAAGGGCTGATAGAGAGCAGCATACTTTCTTTCCAGCTCATGAACTTCCTCATAGAATTTTGCTTCTATCTGTGCACACTGAACTTGAAGGTTCTTGAGAGCATTCACACGTCTTTTAACAACTTTAGGCAAGCTGAAAAATTCAGTGACAGAACTGTTACTAACAATGCATTCTAAGCACATCATGACCCCTCCCTAACCACTCCCCTTGCAAGTTAACCTCTTGCAACAGAACAAATTTTCCACTGTTTCAAAGCTGTACAAATCAAAGCTATGAACCACTGGACCATGTGGCCTGAAAACTGCTAGCACAGGCTCTTAAACTGAGACTTGGTCTCAGCTAAAACCACAGTATTCCAAACAGCTGGGTCAATCATGAGACAAATATGAAGTTTTATTGCGCAAGTGTCACATTATCAATGAGCAGTACAGTAAATTCATATGATTGAGCATAAATAAGGTCTCAGCACTAATTGGCTTGGTTTCATGAAAGAAAACTCAAGACAATTGAGTTATTATTTTCTAAGGAAATGAATACTCAAGATGCACATCTTAGTTCCACTGAGGAAAAGCATCTGGTACTGCTGTCTTCAAACATATTAACTGTCACTCAAAAGTGAACCAGAACTGTTCTGTTAAATGAGTCACTGTATTACACATGTGTAAGAGAAAAGTAATGAATGCAATCCTCATTAGAAACACTTGTCAGCCACAACCATAGTTCACTTTAGTAAGCTACACTAACATAAGACCTACTGCAAGGACAGAAAGTTACCTACATCAAAGACTACTGGTGACATTCATGAGATCTCTGACAGCCTCCAGTGCCTGTGAGATGGGCCAAACCTCAGCACATGGCTACAGAAGATTACTATGTTAACTTCCCATAGTTATTTTAAGCAGTTGTCCCACATTATTTAAAACATGGTAGTAAACAACTGCTTTTAATTGTTAGGACCAGCTTCAGGATAAAGGAAGTATGCTCAGTTAAACACTGAAGGTTTCATATTGATTACTAAAGCCATCCTACCTCTATTAGGTAGGACAAATACATGTTCTAACATACTTTTTCACTTTAAGATACCCTTCTCTCTGGCAGCTTTATGCTCAATATGAATATACTGTTTCTGATTTACTAAGACTAACTTAATAAGCTCATATGCATACTACCACTGAAGACTTCCCTTTACCTTCCAAATTGGGCAAAAGTACACACAAACTACCAAAAATGCTGAAATTTAGTCCTGTATGCTCACAAAGGGTCGATAACATTTTTGTTACTTTGACATTTTTCCATAAGTTAGTCAAGTTAATTTGCTGTAACTTTATCTTCAAGTACAGTATCAGAACTAACAGCAACTTAAGTGGCAAGTACAGTTCAAGAAAAAAATATGTTAAGGAAGGAAATCAGTATGACTGTAGGGGTTAAGTCATACAGCAATCACCCACTTAATGCCACATGCATCTCTCTAGAGTAAGAGTACTGGTCCTAGCAATTGCATATAAAGCATTATGAAACTTCTGAGAGTAGTGCCATACATGCAGCATGTACAACTCAGAGTAAAGATTTTTAACCCCTTTATTAGGGAATCTAGAATCCTTTTCATGTTTCAGAGCTACATTTCATTACAGTCCATGCCAACTAGTTCAAATGTCACAATTTGTACATCCATTATTTTTATAAAATCTGTACTTAAATAAATTTAGTTTCATGAAGGATGACAACTCTTACAAAATAAATCCAAAACAGGTTAAGGAGATGAAAAAAAAAATCTGGACTGCACAAGTACAAAATGGCAAGAAACCCCCATTGCTCTGAATACAAGCCACTAGCAAATGATCACACAAGAATACAATCTCCTGTGAGCAGGTAAGGGGACCTCTACTCTACAAACCTAAGTTTCATTAAAATTATGGTGGTTTGGCACAGATAAACAGGTAAGTTACTGGACAGCTGCCAAGCAATTTGCAGATCCTAAGCCTGAGCAGACGTTTTCCTGCAGCCTGCTGAGTTTCCTACCAGCTTACACAACTAGCTCCTTAGCAGTCCACATAGCAGGAATCTGGGATCCTAAAAGGCTGTGCCATCTCAGTTTCTAGACTCTGTAGATACATAAACTCAAAATACTTGGGAAGACATGTAAGGCACCTGTAAAGCATGGTTAAGTCAGCATGCATGTTGAAAAAGTGCAGTCTCAAGTTACACACATATTCCAGTTATTTCCATACTGCAAGTTAAGCATTTGGTACAATGCAAAGTTGCAATGCTTTTGTGATAAAGAATGCACTACTGTACTTGGAATTGCTGAAGAAATGGTACAGTATCTTAGAGAGCAGCTGACTAGAAGAATGCCAAGTAAATCAATGTTACCACTTTTGTTCGCTTCTTAGCTCAAGGACCTGAAAGATTAGTAGAGGTTAATTAACATGTCGAAAAACAGAAGAAAAATATTGGGTATAGAAAGCCTGTGGTGTACAGTATCTAAACTGGATACCATCTGACTCCGTGGCCTCTTTCTTGGGCCAGTATGTATTAGGGAAGTCTGCAGAATGGGCTTTACTTTCATGGTACCACCCCAGGTACCCTACATGCTAGGGTATCAGTAGGAGCAGCAGCAATGTCTGTTACTCACTAGCTGGCTCCAGTTCAAGTCAAGAGCAAATCAAGAGCATATCATATCAAGACAGTTCTAAGCTTTACATTTCCTGTTGATGTGGTGAAATGCTCATACACAGAGATAACATGAGAGCCAGAAAAATTGTTCATTTTCTTAGCTACTGGTCATTCTCTTATATAGTCAGTAATTGGTTAGACACCAAGTTTCCAAGTATTTGTTCATACTTAAATTATGTTTTGTAATTCAGGCAAAGCAACAGAAGACACTGCCTAAAAAGTATGCCATATTGTAACCGCAGGGGGCAGCATCAACCACTGCAAATATTTTAGCCTTCTTATCTTAGGAAGAGTCCAAATGAGAACTCTTTCTTCAATTCTGAGAGGCACTACAGACAGACTGTTATCAGTCTTCCTTCTCAGCAGCACAGTGGTTTAGGACTATAAACGCTACAGAAAATACTGCTCGGAAAGCAAAAGAACCATTTATACCACTCTGCTCATACTGAAGAAATACTGTACCTTTCTATATATCCTGTAGATGTTCCTACCAGACCATCAAGTCTTTCCTGAAGGGCTGCAAGAATCTGAGGATTTTGCATCATCTGCACAGTCAACTGTCGAGCTTAATTAAAAAGAAAAGTATTTAAGTGCACACTGCATCTTTGGATCTAACCTTGAAAGAACAGTTACTTCAATACTGCACAAGACAAGTGTGTTCGCAATATGTACACTTACAAAAAAGAAATGTAGGCAAAGATGCATTTCAAATGCCTCCCCATTCTGGAAGGTTGGATTAAATCCATCCTATTCTGAACACGGAAACAGCACTTGGGTTAAAATGGCCACTACTCAGCAGGCAGAGTTTTTGTTCTTGGAATCATAGAATTGTTAGGGTTGGAAGGGACCTCAAGGATCATCTAGTTCCAACCCCCCACACAGGCAAATAACTACTCTCTGCATTCCTTATACAATACTAGGTTTATCTAGCATTCTTCTGACACCTTTAAATTAGAGTGAAGCTTTTGAATGCTTCCTGATACACAAAGATTTTGGAACAGCACACCATTTCCCAAGTCCTTCGCTAGAGTAACTGTATATGACTAATCTCTTCAACTTTTATGTCCTAGCACTGAAATTACATGCTGAAAAGCTACGTTTCAAGTGACATCCAAAAAAGCAGTCTTGTTTCTCTGTAATGACTGCAATCAGTTTTTGTCTTGGCAGTAGAAGATATCATTACTTATTAAGGGTACTACCTCATCACATTGGTTAACATTACTCCTCTTGTCAAAGCATCTTGTTTTCTTTGTTGTTACTATTTATTAGTATTTCCCATACACTTGAAAACCTACCCAGTTGTCCCTTTTAAGTGTGCTGCCAGTTACTCCTTAATATCAAATCACTATCACAGAACAATAGGGGTTGGAAGGAGTATCTGGAGATCTAGTCCAACCTTGCTGCTGAAGCAGGATCAGTTAGGGCAGGCCACACAGGAACACATGCAGGCAAGTTTTGAAAGTCTCTAGAAAACGAGACTCCATAATATACACATCAGATATGGTATGCCAACACCAACAGCCATATCCCCTCATACTGAAATCCAACACATATTTGACATTTAAAAATGGAATTATCTAGATTAAAAAGTAAATCAGTAAAACCTAAGGAAAAACAGTACATAAAAAACCCACTAGAAAACTAAAGCAGCAAGAATTAGATGCAAAAGAACTGCTTAACACTCTTAACACTAAGTTTCCCTACCACTGAAACATTTTGGATTTATAAAATACAGCTTCCATCCAAAACTCCCATAGCAGAGTTTCCCCAGATCCTCATCTACAATAATCTGGGTTAATCACTGAAGACACAGATTATTCATCTCCAGGTTCCTTTGGGAATACTTCCATTTAAATACTGTAAGCTGTTCTTCATCTGACCAGGGTGTTTTCCAGAATGTTGCAATTCAGTTTTGAAAACCCTTTTTCAATAGATAAGCAAAGCCTCTAATGTTATCTTGAGCAAAATTAAAACTTCTGTTCAAGCAATCACGACATGACCCTACCAGCAGTCTACTTTATTACAGAGATTACCAGTTACTTCTCTTTTTTGGCTACAGCTCTTTAGATTCTGTGCCTCAAATCTAACTAGAGAGCATGAGTAAGATTGTTCAGCATAGACAAAAGAGGTATTTTGATACATGTTCAAGTGGTTGTTTTTGTTTTTCCCCAGGGGAAAAAAAGGTTTCTTGATTTTAAAAGTGATAACCCTAAGCATGATTTTTGTTCTGTTCACAAGCATTTCAGCAGGAAATTACCATGCAACTGATAAAAAAGAGACAGGCACACATACATGCATATGATTTTTTCTACCCAAAGCTTCACATTTTAAAAGCTTTTATCTGTTCTTAGTTTTGAAAGAACCTAGTCACATATCCACAATAATGAGGAGGAAGTTCTTCACCATGAGAGTGGTGAAACCCTGGAATGGGTTGTCCAGGGAGGTGGTTGAGGCCCCATCCCTGGAGGTGTTTAAGCCCAGGCTGGATGAGGCTCTGGCCAGCCTGATCTAGTGTGGGGTGTCCCTGCCCATGGCAGGGGGGTTGGAACTAGACGATCCTTGTGGTCCCTTCCAACTCTGACTGATACTATGATACTATACATCCTTATAAGTGGCCAGTGCTGCTTAACCACGGATAAAATGACTGACTGCAGACAACTAAAATCACAACTGGAAAAAAGTCCTTGCTTCAGAATGTAAACAGTTGTTCATCAGTAGTTATCTTTTACCACATTAACACATTAGTTAAAAACTACC
The DNA here is from genome assembly GCF_014839835.1 of Dryobates pubescens. Lineage (NCBI taxonomy): Eukaryota > Metazoa > Chordata > Aves > Piciformes > Picidae > Dryobates > Dryobates pubescens. Next base: position 12,765,722 of record NC_071638.1, read on the forward strand.
TGTGCAGCTGCTCAGAACCCTATGTTTTCAATGTTACCTTTGCTGTTGGCATCTTCACCAGTTTCATCTTCCTCTACTTCTTCAACATCTTCCATATCTTGTTGATCAAGCTCAGACTGTTCTTTGCTATTAGGAATATTCAAACAACAGGATTGAGAAATTAATTTTATAAAATACCGAGGAGCTTAAAGAGCTCAAGTTAGAGATCATGTACAAGCAAACTGTCACATCACTTTTGACCTATGAGAAACTAAAAGTCTTAATAGCTAGCTAGTTGGTTGGTCAGACTACATGATCTTTCAAAGTCCCTTCCAGCCCCCAAATTCTGTGATTCTGTAAAGCAAAATTTTTCACAGATGGAAGTTTTACATTCAACAACTTCAGAACAGCTTCAAGAACTATCAGCTTTCTATAATCTTGAAGATTTCTTGTTACAAAAAATTCTTTCCATTTCCATCCATATTAACAAGTCAAAGAATCCTGCTCTTCTGTTTAAGATATGCAGGCCTGGAGAACTGAATGTGGGTTCATCTAAACTGTACTTCAAAGACCATAAAATAGAAGCATTTGAAGTACAGCAAAACACTACATACAGTGAAATAATAGTAATGGGCAGTACTACTGAGCTGCCCCTGCCAGAATTCCAGCTAATATAACAGGTGACTGGTGCCTTGTCCCAGTTTCAGAGTTACTTACAATTAACATCAAGCCCATTTGACACAAGTAACTCAAGCTTTTCTGCCGCATCCTGTGAACTTCACATCTTGTCACAGTGCATATGGGGATCATAGCCATCTGAAGTAACTACAGCATAGGACACTGAGCTTCAGTAGCCTACAGATTTTACTTACTTGTCTAAGTCTGCCATTCTCCTAGATTTCAAACCCTATTTAAAAAAAGAACAAAAACACAAACAAATGTAAGGGAAGAAACACAAACCATGTCAGCTTTAAGAAATAGGATAAATACATATTATAGTCTGGAGTAGACCCGATGCACTTCGAGCTGTCACTCTAAAGCATATAGAAATACTCAAAAACATTGCTCTGCTTTAGAGCCAACAGATCTACTCATACAAATTTAAGTACCAGCAAAATTCTGCATTGCATTTTGGTATCACAGGAGTGTACCAGTACCACAGACTGAAAACCAGTCCTAAGTATAAAAGTCAAAGTGCAATCTGAGACAAATTGGAGAAAAAAAGGATGCTAGAAGCCTTTTGGTAACTGGTTACTCATTTCCAGCGTGTAATTGCAGACAAAGGATACTTACAGTAGTATTACAAGAAAATGATTCAAAGATGCCTTTTTGTGAATTTTACTTTTAATCCCCATTTTACAAAACCAATCTAAGTAGTTCTTCAGCATACTCAGAGAATTTCAACAAGTTAAAAAAACCAAAACACCACCAGATACTAAGCTATTTAATTTTCATGTCCTGAAAGATCACAATTTTCTCAAATGTCTCACTATTATCACAAACACATTCCGGAGAGTAACTAGAAAATTACATTGAGTCTACTGCAAATCTTATATACCATGAAGTACATATGTTCTGAAATGCAGTACAAGATTAGTAACATTTTCCACCAGCAAAATAGTACTTGAAAAGTTCATCTCCACAAAGATGCTTTGGATAGCTTGACATCAGAGAGAATGCTCCACACACAACAGACTCATTATTCCTGTCTTAGGTCCAACATTTCAGGAGACACCAAGAATAATCCACTGGCCCAGGAAGCATTGAAACCACTGCTTTAGAGTCCTCATTTTAGCTGCCTTCCAGTAGCTAAACAAATGTAAGTTTCCTTCAGAAAGTTCAACTGCTTAAAATGCATCCCGTTAAGAGTTTTAGTCAAGTGTCAGAGGGAGGCCTATGTGCCAGAAAAAAAGATTACAATTCCAATTTGATTGTCCAAAGTGTGTAATACAAGAATCCCAGGAAGATTAGGACATTGCAGTCAGCATGAAGACATGTTAGACTGACTCCAGAATTTAGTGTCTACCTTCAATGTAGATATCAAAACACATTTTCCTGGTGTTATAACTCCTTCCTAGTAATTACATGGTAAACAAGTATCTCATGTCTTTGCCCAGGATCACAACTTCACAGAATCAATAAAGTCTGTTCATAACCAAAAAGGTTCCCTAGTATACAAAAAAACTACAGAACCATCTACTTATCAGTCTGTTTCAGAAATATATTAGCCTTTGCTGTGAAACAGAATGACAGCACTACTGTAAACTGAAGGACATCTAACAACTCAGTAAGAAATCAAGCAGTTTCAGTAACATTTTTGATTCATTTCAGGCTTCTTGAAATTCAGATCACATTTGCCTCTCTTGTGACTTAAGGTTTACAGATGGATGCAAGCTGCATACATAATGATACCAAAGTGTTGTAGGTTAAGATTTAACTGTTATACCATAGAGATGGAACCCCCACCAAGGGGGCAGAAAGTCCCAAGAAGGAAGCACTCGATATTGTAATAGGTTATTCCACTCCTCTCCTTGTATTATCCCAATAGAAGGAGCAGAGCTTCCAGTCAGCTCTCTTAGCTCCAGGCGTTTTGGCTCTCAGTTGGTGCTTTCACTTTCGGCTGCGTGGGAGGGAGGCCTGGCTGGTGGGAATCTATTTCTGCTGGTGTAACAGGGCCTACCTTGGGGCCTCCTCCAGGGGGCTAGGCCATTGCTAATTCTGGTTACTTATATCGTTTTCCCTTAATACCTTTTGTACTTTACTTTTGTAAATATTCTATTTCACTTCCAGTTCTGTGAGAGTTTATTTACTCCATTGAGGCAAATTCTGCATTCTGTCTTGAGCTGGAGGCTCAGCTCAAGAGAGTCTCCTCTGGACACCATTCTCCAAAACCATCATGGACTTCAGACCTATAGAAGCTGAAAACACTACAGTTAGATCTCACATTTAGATGTCTATTTTTTGAGCAAGTGGCATTATTGATTATCAAAAGATTTCATCCACACAAAATATACAACTTCTTCCTTACACATTTCCCCTTCACTTGTCCTTCATGCAAGACCTTTCAAAAGAGAGTGGTAGTACCACTGTGCAAAAGCACCAGATGAACATTTCACCTGCCTTTCATGCAATTTTATGCAAATGTGATAGTGATCACATTTACAGAAGCTATTATTGCTCCTTGCAGAGACCAACATTTCCCCTCTCTGCTCTCCCCACCAAATACAGCTGTATTTTCCATAAAACTGCAGAGAGTTCTTCAACATGACCTGTGACAGCATAGTCTGTGGTCTCACCAAACCTGTCTGCTAGATGAAGCAGCAGCAGAAACAACTTGGATGCAAGTTTTCTGCATTTTGAGACCCACTTCTAGAATTCATTTAAATTCTTATCAAAGCACTACAAACCTGAGTTGCAACATTCGGCTCAGAAATCACAGCTAAGTCAGAATTTTCTATTCCAGGCAACAGCATTGCAGCAAACTTTCACCAGCAGTCTCTGTGTTCTTAAATTCCTCAGTGGGTCCTTGTTTTCACCATCTGAACAACTACCTGTCATCATTAACCTTCACACTTTTACTCTTCATCCCTCTTTCCAAGAGCACTTAAGACCATGCTAAAGGCATTCATCTCATTACAGCACCCTGTGGAAGCCCAGTATCCACCATTCTATTCACTGCAAGGAGCAGTTACTCACCCTCTTCTTCCTGCTTTTAAACAATCCATACAAGCATGCATGCTTTCCAACTATGTCCCAGTTTACTGAAAGACTTTGAATAACATTCTTCAAAGACTTTTTGCAAACTAAAATGCACTGTATCAAACAGCTGTCAACTTCAGAGCCTCCCTCCAGTGTGTTCTTATCTACCTCATTCCATTTTTCCAATTCTCCTTCCAACTGCAAATATTCTGAGACATGAAAAAGTCTGATGCAAGAATTCTTCTGCAAAATGAAGAGATAGTGTTTATCATGACACTCAACTGCCAGCTCCAGACAACAGTTCTTGTGTGAGGAAGCTACAAGGCAATAAGCCAACAGCACTATGCTGGCAGACATTTAGACTAACCCACTCACATGGATATATGGTTCCATCACATTTAGTTTATTGTCATTTACTTAAACAACCATAAGCTTCTCTGCAAACACATTTCTACTGGTAAAAAAAAGGCTGTAGATGCAGAAAAGCATTTAGAAAATGCATTCCTTAAGAGCAAAAAACTTCCACTGTTTTTGCACAATGCCTAACACAAGCTCTCAAGTCTAGTATCCAAAACTTTGAATACAATATATACCACGCTCAGTAATACTAAAATACATTGCTAGTTTAAGAGAGGTACTGCAAAATATGTCTTTGCATATATCACTCCTATCTCTCAGCTTTCCATAAGAAAGAGGCAACATTTAGGACTGTGAACAGCAGCTGTACCTGAGCACACAAACCACAAGAAGCATTCACTTGTATCACTTGAAGTAGTCCCTGAGAGATACCAGTTCACCACTTGTCAGTGCAGGATTATAACAAGCCTGGCTACACCTGGTGTGTTATTGCAAGCCTGAAAGCATCTAGGGGATTGCATTAGGCTAAGATACTACTTAGAATCTAGGCCTCCTGACTGCAACAAAAGGCTTATGGAGTACCACTAACAGGTAGCCTCCAGCCCTCTTCAAAGGCCAGCAGGCAAATAGCCTCCTTAATTGTAAAATATCTCCCTGTTACTTATACAGCTACAGCCAGTAGCATTGCATTATGGTCAAGCAGAGGTACCCAGAGGCTAAACTTCAAATGTTTTGCTGCTCACTGTAAAAATACAAGGAAAACAAATAGGTATCTTTACAAAGCTTCAAAGAATATGCATGGGAAGTTCATGCTACAAAGGGGAAGGAAAACCACAGAAAAGTGAGCTACACTCAAGTTTTCTAGAGGCTAAGGTTTAAAACTTCTCTCATACAGGTAGCTTAAGCTCAGCCATAAGCCTGCCATCACAAGCACCACCTTTTTCAAAATAGAAGGTTAATAGGCTGCTACTAAACCAGCACAAGACTAGCCAGTTTTGAGAGCATCCTGCAGAACCACTCCCTAGAAAAACCACAATGCTATCAAAACAGCATGAAAATTTGCTATTTTCATGATGTTTAAAAGAGATTTCACATCTTTAAGTTGTCATATTTAACAAATGTAGTTTGACACGTGCAGAAGCTAAGACTACTGCATGTGTTCATCCTCAAGTTACCCATTGGTAAGCTGTAAGTTTCCAGGGGTTATTCTTTCTTCACTACATGATTTTGCTCAAGGGAACACAAATACATGCTGCAAATATTCAGCCCTTCCCAGCCTTTCTGTTCCTCTCCCCCACCCCCATCTGCCTTCATCCACACAGAAGCGAGTCTGAGTTTGCACCGCAGCAGGCATATTACAGATTGGACACAAACACTCTGGTGAGGTGGCTTTTCTTTTTTGAAGGTCAGTTTGAAGTGTCCCAAGTAAATATGCCAGTATTAGATTACCCTAACATCCGCTCAGCCTCAGGAAGGCAGGTCACAACAAGGTGAGTTAATTGTCAGCTGAGAAGGGAAGACATTACAGAGACAGTTCAGAGACAACATCTTTTTTTGCACAATCCCTAAGGCTGCCAGGCCACCAACAGATCTCAGCTGTCCAGTATCCCTGTGGATACCATACCACACAGCGTACCATTCCCTCCCTTTCAGGAAGCAGTTTCTCCTTGTCTAGAGGAACTGCTCATACAATAAGCTCACAATAGCAAGTAGAAGAAATTTCTCAAGTAGTTCAAGAGACACAAATGGGCTTTTTGAGGATATTGGAGCCCAAATATAGCCAAGCCTTATTTACTCACATCTTTAAAAAGGAACCTACCCTTACAGCCAAACAAACTCCTCAGCAGTTATTAATTCAGAGCACTGAAAATATGTCAGAATAGTGTACTGCTTTCAGGCGCCCAAGCTTGCCAGAGACAGAAAGAGGCTGATGAATTAACCGACAATACCTAAACCAGAGGAGCCTCTATGAGATAAAAAAAGCTACAGTATAACATAATCAACCAAGTGGATCAAGTCAGATGTCAGTTACAAAATAGGTCCTGCTGGAGGACAGCTAGGTGTTTTAGGAAACAAACAAACCAACCCCAAAAAAACCACAAACCAACCCAAAAATCATTTAGTCCTGTAAGCTATTTGCAGTGTGTGCAGGCACCAAGAGGTGCCAGCCAAATGGTATCATTCCAGTCAAGTTCAACTCTCACTACCAACTGGGAAACCCAAGGGCAGGATTTCACTGAAAGTTTCTTCAAATTGATGGTCTTGCCTAGCACTCCCGGAAGGCAACTTCTAACATTGTTTAAAAAATCAGCATCAAAAACAAAAAGAAAGCAAAAATTAAAATAGAACCATAGAGATACATCAAAAGACTCTTTGGCTGGAGTAGTTCAAAACAATTTTTAGTGTGGTTTCTTCCTACCATGCAGCTCAAAGCTCCTCTGGCACAGCTTGAGACTGTAACCTCATGCTCTGTCACTGGTTGCCTGGGAGAAGAGACCAACCCACACCTGGCTACAACCTCCCTTGAGGTAGTTGTAGATAGTAATAAGGTCTCCCCTGAGCCTCCTCTTCTCCAAGCTAAACAGCTTCAGCTCCCTCAGCCACTCCTCAAAGGATTTGAGCTCCAAACCCATCCCCGGCCTTGTTGTCCTTCTCTGTCTGTTCCAGCATCTCATCATCCTTCTTTAACTGAGAGCCCCAGAAATGGACACAGTCCTCAAGATGTGGCCTAACCAGTGCAGAGTACAGGGGCACAATGACTTCCCTGCTCCTGCTGGCCACACTATTCCTGATACAGGCCAGGATGCCATTGGCCTCCTTGGCCACCTGGGCACACTGCTGGCTCATGTTCAGCCAGCTGTCAACCAGTACCCCGAGGTCCCTTTCTGCCTGACTGCTCTCCAGACACTCCGACCCCAGCCTGTAGTATTGCATGGGGTGATTGTGGCCAATGTGTAGAACCTGGCACTCAGACTTGTTAAATCTCATGCCCACCTGTCCAGCCTGTTGCAGTCCCTCTGGAGAGCTCTCCTACCCTCTAACAGATCCCAACTTGGTGTCATCTGCAAACTTACTAATGGTGGACTCAATACCCTTGTCCAGACTATTAATAAAGATATTAAACAGGACTGGGCCCAACACTGATCTCTAGGGGACACCACTAGTGGCTGGGTGCTAACTGGATGTGGCACCATTCACCACCACTCTCTGGTACTGGCCTTCCAGCCAGTTCCTAACCCAGTGCAGAGTGCTCCTGTCCAAACCATGGGCTGACAGCTTGGCCAGCAGTTTGCTGTGGGGGATGGTGTCAAAGGCCTCGCTGAAATCCAGGTAGATTACATCCACAGCCTTCCCTACATCCCCCAGGTGGGTCACCTGATCATAGAAGGAGATCAGGTTGGTCAGGCAGGACCTGCCCCTCCTAAATCCATGCTAGCCCAGTCTGATCCCCTGGCCATTCTGTAGGTATGCATTGATTGCACTCAAGATGATCTGTTCCATAATCTTGCCTAGCACTGAGGTCAGGCTGACAGGCCTGGAATTACCTGGTTCCTCCTTATGGCCCTTCTTGTGATATGGAAAGCTTCCAGTCATCTTGGGACCTCTCCAGTGAGCCAGAACTGATGGAGAATGGCTTGGTGAACTCATTGGCCAGCTCTCCCATCACCCTAGGATGGATCCCTTCTGGTCCCATATATTTGTGAGGATCCAAATGGCTCAGCATGTCTCTAAGTGCTTCCTCCTGGATTAGAGGTGGGGGGGGGCGCTATACTGTTCCCTGACCCTATCTACCAGCTCAGGAGGACAGTTCTCCTGAAGACAACCTGCCTTACTATTGAAAATTAAAGCAAGGGTGGTGTTAAGTACCTCTGCCTTTTTCTCATCTTTAGTTACAATATTCCCCTCCACATCCAATAGAGTGGGGGTTGCCCTTGCCCCTCTTTTTGCCATTAGTATCTTTATGAAAACATTTTTTATTATCCTTCACAGAAGTGACCATTTTATGTTGTAACTGGGCTTTTGCCTTAATACTAATACAAAGGCTATAGAGCTCTGATACAGAGTAAAGAGCTAATGTTCAGTGGAAGCAAGGAATTCAGGTTGCTGAACCAAGTAACTTAATTGAAACTCTGTTCTCTCTCCCCTTCAAGTGGTATTTTTTGCCTTTTCCTAATAACACCTAAGACAAAGGCATCAACTTCATCTATTTACCAATGCAACTCTTTCACCCATGCTTGCAGGCCTCTGCACAATTCATGTAATGGCACAAAAACAGATTTTCCACATTTCAGCTTTGAAGTGCTCTAAAATTTGTATGAGAACAGCAGTTACATGATGGGGAAAAAACTCAAGTTCTTCAAAACAAAACAGGGATCATATATATAACTAACTCAGTTACTAGTAACTGCAGGGCTTGCTTTCATTCATGTGGAAACGGTTTTTACAGCTTTCCCTTTAATTTTTATATCAGGAAATAAAGATTCAGTCAAATACTGAACTCCCCTATTTTTGCAGCATTTTTATTGAATTTTAGGTAGTGCCTGTTTACTCTTGCAACCAAAAAGAGCCTCCATAAGGAGAGGGAAACAGACCACAGAATCACAATTTAAAATCAGGACTGCGTATCTGCCTGTTTATCTCTGCTACTGATCTGAGCTCCCTGACCATTTTCTAAAAATAGGATAATTAACACACAATGTGGCCTTTGTTCTGGATGCCAAGATTCTGTAGCAGAAAACCTACCAATTTCTATTTAGAACAATATTTCTTTATTAGGAAAGTAATACAGAAATTTAAATTCAAATGAAAAAGAAAAGGATTTTTTTACAAGCTAATGAGCATAGCTTGTTGCAGTTTCTCCTTCCCATCACTGGTAATGGGGAAACAGCAGCCAACCTAAAAAGGTTGAAATGTTGATCTTCATATACAAAAATATATATGCAACGTACTATGTCCATACAGTTGATGCTGGTAAAAGCATTCCATTTGTTAAAGTGTCAAAGTAATAAAAAAAGAGCATTTTACAGAGTACTTCAGGGTAGCAGGCTGTACTTTAACAGTTTAAAATATCAGCTTGTGAGCCACAAACTAAAGAAATGAGCTTTAGCTGACTGCTGAGATTTTTCACATAAACACAACCATATTGGCAGTTATGCTGCTATCTGCCAGACTCACACTGCAGTATTAAAGTTTTTACCTGACTTCACTTTAAAAAGCATTTAAGCACCCTTATCTGAAAGGAAAGCTAAAAAAAAATAAAGCCACTGAAAAAATGTGTACAGGTTTCAAGAGTATGTTTCTTTCTGGAATATCTGATGAATGTGATCTTGTAAATTCGTTTACACACATGTCCCAACCCCCATGCCCCCCAAGAAGCCACTGAAATCTCTAACATGTTTAACATCTTTTTTGTTAGCTTCAGGTCAGTACATTATAGGGCAGCAACAAAGACACAAACCTTGAAACATCTAGCTTTGAACTAACAAGCTAGCATTCATTAAAAAACACAACCACAATCAAATGTTGACACATTTTGGAGGCTGTTAGGGGTGAGATGTCACAGTAAGAAATAAGACCTCACAAAAACATGCAACTGGCTTAAGTTTCAGTAAGTCACTTCCAATGGAACAGAGGTGCGTATTTTGAAAAGCATTTGTAAACACATATTAAACCTATAGATAAGAACTTAAACCTTATTTATAGTCTCAAACACTTAATTGCGATTTCACTCCATGATGCTTTTGGCATCAGTAGAAGTATCTGATAACCACCCAAATCGTGCAGAAGGTGATAAAAGAATCAAGAGTCCACGTCACAAAGAACTCGCCAAGTCAAGAACACTGAGAATGTTTCTGAGGCTGTACCTTGTACATGCAGAAAACAGAACAAAGCCATTATACTGGCTCTTACTTAACCATCCAGAGTCAAGACAAGTAATTTCTAAAACTGGAGTATCACAGAATTAAGAACCGCTTTAAAGGGTGGTCCAGGCAATACATAATTAATAGAAAGAAAATCTAAATTAATAGATATGTAAGAGTAGTGATTCAAATGAATTTGAAAGCTCAAAAAAACGCTGTGCAATCACAAAAACAAATTGCATGCAGCCCATTTGAGACTTTTCCTCAACATGCAGAAGCAGTAAAGATGTGAAATGAATGCATGAAGTGTTTTAACACACAATGACCATGATACACGTCAGCAATATATCCTTCGTAAAAATACTGTATTCACTGCTAAACTTTGTGTAATAAAGGAAACAAGCCCAGACTCAGGACCTATCAACACTAATACCTGAGGAACAGAAGCAGTTTACATCTGAGATTAATAGTATTTGAGATATGAATAGTAAGAAGCAACACAAAAATATCCAAGTTAAAAGAAAGTTCAAAATTAACTATTTAAAAAGTTTGTTTAGATGTAAACAATTGGTTTATTTCATATTCCTTCCTGTATCTCTTCAACTTAACCTCTCAATGCCTAAGCCAGCTTTTTAACCAGAGCCAGAACTAAAAGGGAACTTTCCCTCAAGGGCAGGTGAATGTGAAAGAATTGCCCCTCCTTCCTTTGAAACACTGCATAATAAACACAACACCACCTTCTACATAAGATAGTGGACTAAGCTAATCTTACTGCAGATGGTCAGAAAACACAGCAAACATTTATGATGCTAACTTGAGTCTTAGAAGTCTAGGGGCTTGTTCCAGATTTCAGGCAATTTCTTAGTCAAATCTGTTGACTAGAATTTCCAATATTTAACAATGACATCAATTCTAGCATCTCTCAGGTTTTGGGTCAGGGTTTATTTGATGTTTTGTTTGATTGTGATTTGTATGATGGTGGTATTTTGAAGAGCAAACAATATCATCAAATCAGCAACTGAATGTTACATGACTACAGGCACATCCAGAAATAGAATGTTTCATATCTAAAACGTTGCTCTCAACTTTTGATCATAAAAAGCTAGAATGGATCAACTGATAGTATTTTCTCTAACGTCTACAGAGACCAGGCAAAACAGCTGATGTGCAACTGGCTACTCACTACCAGAAGTTTTAAACTGAGACACCACCTCACAATCACTCCCTAAATTCATCTGTATTTCCATGTATATTTCCTTAAGATCTTCAGTCTAACTTATCACAGTAGTTAAAATGCAGATTATGTGTAATATATAAATTCATTTTAAAGATTCTTTAGCAGGAACATAAATTACTTCACATTATAAATAACTTCTATTTAAAAACTAAATATCAAAAGTAAATTAGCAAAGTTGTCCTTTTTTCTGAAGGCAACTGAAGTTTTAGTCCACAACCTAGGCAGTCTTCCTGAAAACTGAAGGTCTAAGATCACTAAACACATGAGGTCATATTCTTAATTTTTTTCTCCTTTGCATTAACTTTTGAGTGTAGAAGTCCTCACAAACCTCATGCATTGTTTTCAAATAGCTTATTTGTCATCTAATGAATCCCCAAGCAACTTCTGTGATGCCTTCCAAGCATGTCTGGTTTTCTAGACAAATACGTTATGACACAATACCTGCTCTCCAAATTAACACCATTTAGTAATGAGAAACTGCACTAACCTCTGAGTTGAGTGAAGTTCAGCAAGATTGAATTAACCTTAATCACTTTTGAGTAAAAGTAACTTACAAAGAAAACCGGGTCTGTAAGCATCACGACCGTTCCTTGAATTAAACACTGCTTGTACAATGCAGTTCTGCTCCATTACTTGCTATCTGCTTTCCTAAGCAGAGGTTAGATGGAACACAGTGACCTAGTCCAGAAGCTAACTCAGGAGTCTCATCAGCTCTAGTAAAATACAACTGGTGCTTAAAACTTGTTTCTGTCTGAAAAGCACTGTTTTCTGTGTAAGTGCCTACTAGTACCACACAAATACCAAAGCACTACGAGTCCAAAGAAAAACAAAGCTGACGTTCAACCGAATGCATATGCAAATACAGGAAAAGGACAATCATTTAAAAAACACCTGCACCTCCAATTTCTGCAAATTGTCCAATATCTGAAGTTTCCCAAAGGAATAAGACCTTTAGTCCATGACACAGCATGTCTGCAGCTGTGTCACAAGAACCTTGTGGTGGGTTGAAATTTCCCCCCCAACATTATATTTGCCAGACCAGCTCAGTTGAAAGCAAATGAAAGATGAATTGGATTACAACCATTTTAACAAAAATGTGTAGATACCATAGGTATACCTCAATACCATAGATACTACTGGTGCATTACACCCACTGGTCTGCTGGAACAAATTGGCTTTCACCAAAGGATTCAATCAACAATTCAAAATATAAGATGCTTGTCTTATTTTCCCCCAAAGATTTTTCACTACTGAAATTAAACTCTCAAGCCACAGTGAGTTCTCAGTGTTACAATTATTTCAATTTAGGAGCTGAGTGAATAAACAGATTTACATCCATATGACTAACAGTACAGTGAGCCAAAGTTTCCTTGACAATCTGGAGTTCTGCATTGAAGACACGGATCCAGCCAGGAAGACTCAGATCTCACTAAGAGTTGTGGAAACAAAGCTTCATAACATACATGCCCACAATGCCTTGCTTTCAGTTTCACTTGTGCATGCATGTTCACAGTCACTTAAGCAAAAACTTGAGAAAAAAAAAAACACAGACCACCCATTTCTAGGGTGCTCAGTAAGCAATCACTGTAACAATTCCCCTGCCTGCTCCCAGGAACAGGTTTTGAGGGAGGTTAAATGAAGGGGTTTTTTTGAGGGGTTAGATAAAGCACAAGGATGACAAGAGCATTACATAGTGCTACAGCAGATCCAGCAATTTGAGCTATTCCTGTAATACTGGGCTGTGAATGTCAGAGGATCTGATAAACCCTAGATCTACCATCTGTGCTCAAGACCCTCATTCTACAATTCTCTTTTCTCAGAAACCAGAACACATGATATGCAAGACTGGTCACAGAAAGAGTAGATTGAAGGGAGGCTGCTGATACATACCACTTTCATGGGAGTTAAGTGGGCCACAAACAGAAGTTTGGCCTTCAAAGCACTTTCAGGTAACTGAGCTAGAGCGAGCTAAAGCTTTGTCTGGCACAGAGATAAAGTCACTCAAATTCCAATGTACACAGATGTCAAATTCTATTTTGCCCTAAGAACCAAGATAATTTCTGAATTTACAAGAAACTAGAAGTGATTCAACTGGTTTCAATCCCAGCAAAGTGCTTTTCTTATTCACTGAAGAGTGTACCATTGTAAAATGGGCACAGCAGGAAAGCAAGCTTCTAGCATTTTTATCAGAAACTACCTACAGCTGTACACAGCCCCAGCTCTTCTCTCAGGTTTTACTTTATGACTGACAAGAAAATTATCAGGCACTATATATTTGCCTAACATAACCTCCATCAGAACATATTAAAATCCCTACAGAGCAGGTGTGTGAAGAAAGTATTTGTCATATGTTGCACACCTAGCATCCACTTCTCTTACCTTCCTCAAAGGAATCAGAAATGCCTGTGTATTTTCATAAGGCTTCAAGCACAGGCAGACATGCACAAAACTGCAGTGTGCTTGGAGATTAACTGTGGAAGATTGTCGATGTATTATTACTATACAATGGTCACTTGAAAAAAAGTTTTTTATATGCAATCAACTGCAATGTGTTTTATACGCAGAAAGATCTATATAAATTCTAAGTACAAGCCAGGTATAATTACTAGATCTTTCAGGCAGTTTCTTAGCATTCATTGGTGACAGACATCACCCACAGCTTAAAACTGCTACTATGAACATATACAATCAGGCAGAAAGCAAAGGAGCAAAGGCCACATTTCAGGTGATACCAGCTAGCAGACACCCAGAGAAGCGATGTGATTAACTCCAGAAAAGCGAAAAACGCTCTGTCCTGAAGCAGAAAGCAAGATTTGCCCGTTCCCTCGCTGAATCTCTGGGTCCCCCTGCCAGCAGCACCGCACAGCACACCCTCGCCGCGGCTCCCGGCACGAGTGAGAACAAGGCGCGGGAGTCAGCACAAGGCCACGGCGCGCTGCCATCCGCCGTCCCCCCCTCGCTGCCCGCCCCTCCGCCATGTGCACATCCACCGCCCCCCTCACCCCCTACTTGCCGCAGCTCTCCCGGTCACCGCCACCACCGGTCGTGTCTGCCCAGCACCCCGGTACTTCTCTCCCGCGCCCCTCAGCGCGGCCGGACGAATACACATACACACCCCTTCCTACCCGTGCGGCTTTCCGGCCTCGGCGCCCTCCCCCTCCCTGCCGGCGCCGCTGGCCCCGCTCGGTCCCCACGTGTTGCGGGCAGACCCGCCTCCCCTCAGCACCGGCCCGAGCCGCGCGGTCCAGGCTAGCCCGGCCCGGCCCCTCCGTGGGGCGCGGCGGAGAGACGAGCGGGAGCTGGCGGGAGAAGGGAGGGGGAAGGGAGAGCGGGCAGCGCTCCCCACCGAGGGGCCCGGCGAGTCACGGCACTGTCGGCGCCGCCAGCGCCGCGACCCCGCGAGCCGCGAACGACAGAGGCTCGGGGAGGCGAACGCACCGCTCGCCCCCCACAAGTCGTCGGCCAAGCGGCCCCACTAGGCCAGAATGGTACCCACGGCCTCCCGCGCGGGTGTAGGGGGCCACGACACCACCACTCCCCATTCCCCCCCGCTCGCTACCCCAATCCCACCCTCCGCAGCCCCGTTCCCCGGGGGCGGCGGCGGCCCGCAGCGCCCCACCCGGTACCTGAGCGGGCCGGGGCTGGCGGTGACTCAGGAGCGAGGAGGAAGCGCCGCGCGGCTGGCGGTAAAAAGACCCGAGCTCCCGCCGCTCGCGCTCATATAGAATTAACGTCACCACGTAACCCCCCCCTCCCCCTCCCTCGCGCGCCCCGGGTTTCTTGGCAACGCGCGCGCGCGCGCTCCCGCGCCCTCGTGCTGGCCGTCTGCCTCAGGCACGCGCCTGCCGTTGGCCGAGGCGGTTGGGGCCTGCCCGGCAGGCGCCCTTCCCCCGCTGCCCGCTGCCGCCGCGCTAGGCGGGACGGGCAGGCGGGAGGAGAAGCGCAGAGGGAAGGCCCGGCCTTGTCGTCCCCAGGGACGTGTGTCCTCTCACGTACCTCGGTCTTATGCCCTCGTCCCTACTGTGGGCCCGAGGGGAAAGGCACGCCAGTGCCCCGGCAGGCGTTGGGGCCTCCCGGGCGGGGCTGAACTGTAGCCCCTAGACATTGTTGCCCTGCTTGATGGGCCAGAGAGTGGCATAGAAAGTACCTCCTTCTCGGGGGAAGGGTGGTAAGAATGGACCTGCCAGGGAGTCTGGATGTAATCCTACCCTGACCACTTCAGTGCTGGTTTAAACCTGAACCAGGAGGGTTTCTAAGGCACCTGAGCAAAAATAGAAGTTACTCAAACAGGCAAACCCTATTCACACAGGCAAACCTTATTCACACAGGCTACAGGTGCCACAAAACCCACAGTCAGCTCTAGCTGACTTTAAAAGACCAGACTGAAAACCATGGTGGTTCAAATGCTGTTTCATCAGTTTCGATTGTTTCTGCATTGGCGAGGATGGAATGCCAGAGGCAGCAAAACCGACAGCCCTTCCACTTTAACTTGCCATACTAGACTGCCAGGGACCTGAGCAGACTGGTTTCCTACAAACACCTCTCGTGTGACTGTATGCTCCAAGGGAAGCCTTTTCTAGAAGTGATTCTAGAGTTTCTTCCAGTGCTCACAGTCTTGCATGGAGCACACTTGGAGAAGATTATTTGTGATCTACACTGAACTTACAGAAATGTAAATGTGTTTGGGACTTTTAGCTCCTCATGGCTGGAATGGGCTGATGATTTCAAACATAATTTGAGGCAGACGCATGATGGCATAAGAGGTGTTTGCTGGGGATATATCACCATATACTTAACGTGTGCTATTTACAGTTTACTAAATTCTTGCCTCTACTTGCCCAGAGCAAACTGTCAGCTAAATGTAGCTGTTTAAATAATGGAGATTACAACAGAAAACAAAGATGAAAAAGTAGTGGTTCTGCCTAGTATCTTCACCACCATCTATGTTAAGAACAAGCAAAAGTTAAAGAATCCTGTTCTTTAACTGGCAGTGTATGGTGCCACACCAGATTTGTTACATGCATGGCAGTAAAATCTCAGCTGCCAAAAGAAATTTCTTTATGGGACAGAAATCCCATCTGCAATGCACAAGTTTATGGAGAGAGAGCACACTGAATTTGGGAAGGGTGAGCTCTTTTATGACATGCAATTTCAAACAGGTAGAAGCTGCAGAAGTGTAAGGAAGCAAAAATAAGATCCAGGCAAAAGGTTGCACAGCATAGCATGGATGGAGATGTTGTTCTAAAATGAAAGTCTCCATAGCCCCCTTGCAACCCCCAGATTTTTCAAATTGTACTAAATGCTAATTTTTTATTTGTCTGAGGCGTCTGTGCTGCTTGGGAATAGCAGGAGGGCTGAGGTGCATGGAAGACAAGCAATCGATTGGGATTTATTGCAAAACCAATTATATGCATTTGCAGGCATTCCCCTTATTCAATCAGCTAAAGTGGCAATCACTTGTAAATGAGTGATTCACAAGGCGGCAGCTAACCTCATGACATGCACAATCCTGAGGCAAGACCCAGTGACCCCTATGGGCGAGTGATGTACAGAAGAAATGAGGTGTGTAGAAGCCAGCACTGTGGGATAGAGAGTGAGTGGACAGCAGGGGCCAAAAAGTGGGGAGAGGTCTAAGCAGGCTTAAGCTGGAAGTGTAGCTCTAGACTGCAAGGAAATACCTTTTCATCCCAAATCCACAGATTCTTTTAGGGGTTTTGCTTTCATCAGGTAAGTCCACCCCTTCTCACGAGACAAAGTAAGCCCAAAGTCCTTTATACTAGGGCTCTTTAGCAGTTTTGAAAGAACAGTTATGGAAACATATTTCAATAGAAGCAGTTTCTGTGGGCAACTAAGTAGGAAAGGACAAAAGAGAGAACACAGACTCCAATCCTGCTTCCCCATGGCAACTGCCATCACAGACCTGAGCACACTGCTAGCTCATGTTCAGACACTTGTCAACCAACACCCCAAGGTCCTTTTCCACTAGGCAACCAAGACTAGGCATCCACCCTGCCCAAGACTAAAGCAACTCTAAATTAGGCATCAGTTGAAATTAAAAACTGCACTTGAGTTTTAATGGCATACATATTTTTCTTTGCTTTGAATTTTCATCTTCCTGTGTGTTTCCTATGCTGAGAGCATGCTCTGCAACTTTTGGGGTGCTGGGTAATTGGAGCACTGCCTTGGTATTGCACAGAAAGTTAAACTAACACCATTTTTTTTGCATATTGGAAATCAGAGCACCTGAGAGGACATGTTAAATACTAGAACAGGTATATTTTCTTCATAAATGTATGTTATTTTTCAAAGCATTGCATCCTGAAGCTTTTTTTTAAAGCCTTAAAATATGTGTGTAAGAATTGTGCAGGCACAGTAACTGAATGCAAAGAGAAGGTGTTATCTCCCATTGGAGAGTTTTAATCATAGACACTACAAGAACTGCCCTTCAGCAAAGAAGCTGGAGCAAATCTCCTGTGGACAGCGGCTTCAGCAAATCTGTGGTCAAATTGTGGCTCCAATTGGAGGAAGATGTCTTTGAACCAGAAGCCTTTGAAGTCTTTGAACCAGACCATTCACATGGTTGTAGCTGAATGTCTTACTCATGGGGCTATTGAATCTGACCACTCCCTTGAGAGCATAGGCCTTATCAGATGTGCTCCCTTTGAATCCTTACCCCCACAGCCTGCATCACTGACTTGCACGGTGGCTGTAGAGGGAGGCTCAGGCAGGGGCTGTCTCCAGGCAGAAGCCATAACAACACCCAGGAACAGAGCACAGGTCTAGGTTTGCATATGGACAGGCCTGAGGAAGGTCAACTACTGAAGCAGTTGCAGAAGGCAAAGCCACTATATCTGTAACAGCCTCTTGCAACAAATAAACTTGGCATTCTCATCCATCATCCCAAGGATAGCACGTCAGGCCACAGCTAAGCTAAAGTGACAGTGCTTTAGCTCAGGAAAATGTGGTCTTGGTGCTTTGTATTCTTACTTTGGATCAAGAACTCTGTGGCAGGCTGAACATTTAAGCTGCTTTCAGTCCTTTTGTACTAACAGAAAAATGTAAAAGGCCCTTAGTGTGGACTTGGATCTAGTTACATGAGCAATTAGACACCCCTTCAGAGACCTGGGCACACTGAGAAAGCCTCAGTTTTACAGGTCTCAGGACCTGGTCAGCACTGCACACCTGCTATGCGTGAAAAACTATGACCACATGTCCTCTTCTGATCATAGCTGATTCCAGATCAGCTCACCCCTGACTGTTTTCCAAAGTACTGATTGCCCAAGGTTACCCTCCTGAAATCTATTGGCAGCGCTCCACACGTGAGCACTCCGCTATAGCAAAGGGTGATGTGAGTGCTCCTTGTCTGCTTCTGTCTGCGGTAGCTGGCTGAGTTACAATCACCATGGAAGTTATCGTCAGTCACTGCAAATGACAACAGCCTCACTGAACTATTTACAGAGCAAAATCCCCAAGGTTCCCCAAGTGCCACAAAGAGATGCCTTTTCCTCCTTACACTTTCAAGCTATGATGAAATCCCACACAGAAGTACTCGGTTTACCAATACACAATGAAAGCAGTGAATCCAGAGTATTCCTGTTAAAAGACTGGGGCAAAAAGCGGTTCTTTTCAACTCTCACTGAGTAATTGTCCCAAATTACATGGCTAGCCAATGAATGATACGGTGCAGAGCTGTTGTTAGTTCTTCCACGTATTGTTTACTTTTTGAGGAACTGCTTGTTTTCTAATGGAAAGTACATCACCCCAGAAAGCAAGGCATCATTTATAAACAGTGCCATGGACTGTGTAGAAGAGTTCTGCTCAACTATCACATAGCAAGGTATGCAAATCCCTATGCAGAGCTGAATGAACGCCTCTCACACATTTCTAGTTCGCACTTGCTTCTGCTTTTGTGAAAAGAGAGCAAATTTTCCCTCAGGGAACAGATTTGCAGACAAAAGGAGCAGCAAACTAGAGAAATACAGTGTGTGTAACCTTTGTGATACTGTAATAAAAGACAAGATTTGGAAAAGGTGAAACAGTGAAATGTGATTATACACTTTTTGACATAATAAACCTTTTCCTTTCCAGCCACACTGACCCCAGCCTGTAGCACTGCGTGGGGTTGCTGTGGCCAATGTGCAGAACCTGGCACTTGGACTTGTTAAATCTCATGCCCTTGGACTCTGCCCATCTGTCCAGCCTGTCACGGTCCCTCTGCAGAGCCCTTCTACTCTCTAACAGATCAACTCCTGCCCCCAGCTTGGTGTTGTCTGCAAACTTACTAATGGTGGGCTCAATCCCCTCATCTAGATCATCAATAAAGATATTAAACAGGATCGGGCCCAACAGTGATCCCTGGGAGACACCACTAGTGACTGGGTGCCAACTGGATGTGGTACCATTTACCACCACTCTGTGGGCCTGGCCCTCCAGCCAGTTCCTAACCCAGTGCAGAGTGCTCTTGTTCAAGCCACAGGCTGACAGCTTGGCCAGGGGACGATGTCAAAGGCCTTGCTGAAGTCCAGGTAGATGTGATGGGTTATGCCCGTCTTGAAAGCGGGGGAGGGCTTGTGAGAGCCTTGCTCTCCCTGGAGGGTGTTTTCCGCCCTGAGGAACTGAGTCAGTCTGTTACACTCCCCCTCCCTGTCCAGCAAGCCTAGTCTTTTTGCCTCCTGTCTTGCCTGGATGAGAGGACTGCTGCTGGCTTCCTGCTTCTCTTCTACGTGGTCAGGCCTGGTCCTCCTCCCTGCTACATCCATGCCTCTCCAGAGGACTGATTTTGTATTCATATTTTCCCCATCCATCCTTGTCCCTTACCCTTGTGAACCCTTCCTGTTATTGTTAAATATATGTATATTATATATATTGTTTAAAGAAGATTTTTACCTCTCTACTTCCAAACCAACTCCAAATTATTTCTTGGTAGATTTGTTCCTTCCCTTCTTTTTTTTCCCTCTCTATTGGGAAAGAGGGGAGGGGAGCAGGGGAGGGATTCTCAGCCTTGGACCACATCTGAGCTCCTCTTAAATCCCAGTTAAGGCTCAGGCCACCACAGTAGACTACATCCACAGCCTTCCCCCCATCCACCAGGCCGGTCACCTGATCATAGGAGATCAGGTTGGAGAGGCAGGACCTGCCCTTCCTAAATCCATGTTGGCTAAGCCTGATCCCTTGGCCATCCTGCAGGTGTGCTGTGATTGCCCCCAAGATGATCTGCTCCATAATCTTGCCTGGCACTGGGGTCAGACTTACAGGTCTGTAGTTTACAGGTTCCTCCATCCGACCCTTCTTGTGGATGGGCATCACATTGGCCAGTTTCCAGTTATCTGGGACCTCTCCAGTGAGCCAGGACTGGTGATAAATGATGGAGAGCAGCTTGGTGAGCTCATCTGCCAGCTCTCTCAGCACCCTAGGATGGATCCCATCTGGTCCCATGGACTTGTGAGTATTCAAGTGGCTCAGCAAGTCTCTAACTACTTCCTCATGGATCAGGGGGAAATTATACTGCTCCTTGACCCCATCTACCAGTTCAGGAGGCTGGCTATCCTGAAGTCCTTTTGCCTTACTGTTGAAAATGGAAGCAAAGAAGGTATTTAGTATCTCAGCCTTTTTCTCCTTTTTAGTTACAATGTTCCCCTCCAGGTCCAATAAAGAGTGGAGGTTCTTCTTGCCCCTCTTTTTACCATTAATATATTTATAAAAATTCTTTCTATTATCTTTCACAGAAGTGGCCAGCTTGAGTTCTAACTGGGCTTTTGCCTCTCTAATTTTTCTCCTACATGATCTAACAACATCCTTAAACATATCACAAATTGCCTCCCCCCCTTTCCAAAGGTGATACATGCTCTTTTTCCCCCTTTAATTCCTTCAAGAGCTGCTTGCTCATCGCCTTCCCTGCCGGCTCATCTTTCAGCACATGGGCACAGCCTGTTCCTGTGCCTTCAAGAGGTCCTGTTTGAAGCAGGTCCAACTGTCCTGGACCCCTTTGTTCTTAAGGGCTGCTACCCAGGGTACTCTCTGAATTAGTTGCTTAAATAAGCTGAAGTCTGCAAGTTTGGTTGGTGGGGGGTTTTTAATATTGCACTTACTATGAATTCTATCAGAAATAAAGCAACTGGGCTAACTGGAATATCAGCATAGAACAGACTTTGTAAAGAAGTTGTATGTGGGAACAGATACATCATTAAATTCTTATATTTGAACAAATCTTTATAATGCATAAAAGTTTGTTAAGAAAAGACATTAAATAGGAAAAGCTGTATCTCCTTAGTGCCTGCAGTTGGTTCTAATATATCTCCAGCAAAAGAGTAAAACCATAAACAGAGGGGTACTTGTTTCTAGCATTATTGGTCACTTCACATGCTAAAATAAAACACCATGAAATCTGAGAATCAAGAGTTTGGCAGTGGTCTCACAAGGATGAATGAAATCTAAGGCTACCCATCTTTCTCATAGTTAACTTGTACATAAAAGGAAGAAGCTCACTCTGTTAGACTACCCTGGTTCTTTATCCTTCGCAGGTTTAATGCTTTGGAGTTTGGTTTGTTTTGGTTGTTTATTTCCCATATTAAGAGTGTTCTAACTACTGCCAGAATTCACGGTGGTTACTGCTAAAAATGTAGAGGGTAGCACCCCTGACAGGGACAGGATATATATTCAGCCCCAGAACTGGGCATGAAGTGCTTCTGAACCATATGAAAAAAGTTAGCTTCCCGAAAAGGGAGAGGAGAGAAGAAAAGACAATAACCCATCTTCATGGATCATAATCCCTCCCTCCCCTTTTCCACCAAAAAAATCACAAATCCAAATGTTTCATTTACATCATCTTCAATTGCTTTATTTTTACCCCTTTGCAATTTCTTTACTAGCATTAATTCAAAAGTTTGCAATAAAAACTCATAATAAAGCTTATATTTTGCATCTTCTTAATTAAAAATGTCAACATGAAACCCTGGCAGTTTTAGAACTTTGAGCTGAACCATTTGCTAAGACTAACAGTTTTGGAGCAGCAATTTAGTTTTCAATAAATTGGCAATTACCAATTTACTGTCTGACCTTGCCCTTTAAAAACAAGTTCTCAGCAGAGGTTGCAAAGGATCAGAGAAGAGTAAAGGAGAGGAGGATTGGTGAGAGCTGTGGGATTTGTTACATGAAGTAATGAAAGACTTTAAAAGTATGAGGTGGAATGAATTCCACCTAGCTTCAGCTTCAATATCTCAACTGTCCTGGGTTGCCTTAATAGTGGAGAAAGAGAAACTTTTGTACAGTGTAATTCACTTGGGTCTTTTAATTGTTTGCTTGAAGGTGGGATGACTTGTGCCTTAGAAATGCCTCTTTCTGTCTGTTGACAATACAAGGCCTAGAGGATAAGTCAAACATAAGTGTGCATTTACTAAATAAACCTAAATTCTCTAGCACTATTTTGAACACCCAAAGTGAAGAAAAGGAAGCCAAGCAGCAGAAGTAGTCTGTACAGCTTGTACCTACCAAAGCTCGTGGTGATCCAGAGCCCCTGGAAAACAAATTGCCCAGTATATTTATTTTGCATGCTTAGTCAGTCTTGTTTTTCCTTCCTGTTTTCCACAGTGGTGTCCATATCTGAAAAATGGGGAATATATTTAGGGTCTGGTTGTTTGGCTTGGGTTTGGAGCTGTAACAGTGACATCTCTTCCCAGTGTCACTTGGCCACCATCAAGTCCCAGTAAGAAATTCCAGAACATCTGAGAAAGAAGGCCACATGTTGCAGCTAATTAACTGCTTTTATTGTCTAAGTGTATAAATAGGTACTTGACTCTCAGTAGCTTACTTACCACTGTCTATCTTTTTCTTTTGTTTTGTCCTTCCATATGTTTTTGCTTTTGGAGTGGTTTTTTGGAGTGCATTTGCCTCCACAGGTAGGAGATAGCACTTACTACTCTGCTCCAATATTCCTGTCTACCAAGAGATACCATGCATTGTTCTGTACTATTTCTTACCTTGACAAATCATTTTCTTCCTGTTGGAAACAGAAATTCTAACTTGCAGCTCTGTGAACTACATCTTGACACTGCTTCTCTTTCCATTCTTTCCTCCTTTCCACAGGAGCCTGGTGTGCTTCGGTAGTTCCACAGGCAGACAGGTAGCTACCACTGTGTAATTTTAGGGGGCAAACTTAAGGTTTGCAGGCTGTGTATCCCTTTCTTAACTTCATGTTTATGAAATTATTCCAGAAGACTTTTCAGGACTCTAGGCCTTGCATCCAGGATAATCCCTGTCATTTTGCAGGTTCTGTGAATTAAACGTACGGTGATGAAAAATAGACAAGACAAACCCTAAAGTATCTCCATTAAAGCCCTAAAGGCATTTTGGGTGGAGAGTATGTAATGTTGGAAGGGTTTTCCAAAGGGAAAGGCTGAGGCAGCTGGGAAAATGAGACAACCTACTTGTTCTTGTTCCTTTGTTCTATCTAGCATTCCTTATCCTGCACTTAACCAACAACAAACCACTCTCATTGTAGGGTTTTTTTGTTACCTGCAGAGGCAATATGAGAGCTACAAGCTCCCCTGTGCCGTCATATCATTAAGATAGAATCCATCTCAAAGCCCTCAGCAGAGTAAGATCATAAAGAGCATCAGCCTGAGCATCTAGCAAGGATTTCCTGGATTACAACTCAGGCTGACTTTATGTCAAGGATGAAGAGAGCAGATAAACCTGGAGAGTAAGATTTTAATCTGTTCCTGGTGGATCTTACTAGAGGCCATGCAAGTATTATAAAGAGCCTAACCAGATAGGTTTGCTCAGGTCAGCCTAAAGGAAGAAGAGAGCCCTGGGGAGTGAATGTGTAGTCACCATTCTTTGATGACCTGCATACTTAATGGATAAAGTAATGTGCAGAATAAAGATGATCTCACATCCCTAAGTTAATGCATTTGATGGAACTTCCAGAAAGAAGCACAGGTTGCATGAAATTTGGAGATACTCAGGCAGTGTTCTAATGGCTAAACACTTGCAGTCATAGTATCATCAAACAGAATTCCGTTTATTAAAGGATACTCAGGATTTGCAAGTAGAAAAACTCAAATGTTTTGCTCAGCATGTGGTGTAAACATTATCAAAAAGAGGCAAAAAAAATATGGGTAATAAATTTCTGACTTTGCTGACTTAATCAGCACCCTAATTAGCACCAGTTATTACCGATCCATATTAATCCACCAAGGAACACTAGATGACAACACCAAGTCATGGTGACCTTGTCATTCCATATGCTACAGCTACAGATGTTCACTGGAAAGTGTGAATTCTCAAAAATCTTTGGTTTTATTGGAAATACACATATTTCACTGATTTCTTTTGGGAAGGTCTTTTGGGATCTGACATAGCCTCTTATACCTATGTTCCTGAGAACATTAGACAATTAGGTCCTCTTTCTTACAAAGTGGAAGAGAGGAGACAAAGGAACACCCAGAAAGTACTGCATTCTAGGCTGACCCAGCTTTGAGACCAGTTTTTCTTATTCTGGCCTCACCCAGTGGGGCCTTATATTTTGAAAGATCCCATCATGCTGAGAATTTAAACATTCATGGGATGAGAAAGGTATTTCTTGTTGTTCTGCAAGTGAAGCTAAAAAAAACCCCAAGTAGCAGATAAAGAGGATAACCTCAAACCTTAACAGAAAAATAGGGAAGTGGGATTAACTTTTGTAATATTTTTAACATGAGTGTTTTAGTGATTTAGTAGGAGTCACATCTGGATGAGAAGGAAACTTCAGAGATTAACCTTCAGAAACTATCAGTTTAACCAAACATTGAATTAAATCTATTGGAGTCTGAAAGCGACATATTATTCTTTTCAAGAGGGTTTAAAATATATCTTTGTGCCCTGGTTCAACACAGTCTTCCTGAAGTCCCACTAAACTCTAGTAAACCTGGGAACAATGTACAGTTCTTCTGTGTGCATTACAATGCCATGTAGGATTTTAGCATAGTTGAAGATTTTTGTCCTTTCCTTTCCCATACTCCTGCCTAAGTCAGTGCTCTTTCTGCATATTCAACAGAGCAATAATTCTGTGCAACAAATAATTTGATCATTAATGGTTATATTGAAATGTACATGTTTATCCAGATAGGAAAGCCTGGTGGAAGGTAATGTACCCTCTAAGCTATCACATCCAAGAAGATATTAACTCAGACTTTGTTACCAGGAAAGGTTTCACTCACTTTTGCATGTGAGATGAGCAGTGATCTTTGGTAGGGATCAGAGGAACAGAAGAATTGTTCTTTCTGCTATGAGAAACAAAAAATCAGGAACAGCAAGCAAATGGCCAAGGTGTGAGTTACAAGGCAAAAATGCAATGAGGCAAGAAAGTGCTAGGAAAGGAAGGTGAATGGGGCAGTAGACCAGTGTAAGAGGTAAAAAATAGAAGTCAGAAGAGAACATGAGTAAAAAACAAGGAGAAAACTGAGATCTAAGTTTTTTTTAGGGTGAAATATTTCACACAGCATCATAATTTTTAGTAATTATAATTATTGTTACTATTATTATTATTGTTGTTGTTGTTTCTTTTTCCTTAGCAACAATACTAACAAAAATGTGAGAAGATAGGACAAAAATCCCAGGAAAAGTGGTAAAAGTCTCATAAAAGGGACAGAAGTCTGTTTAACAGTTATCTGTTTTGGTTTTGGGGTAAAATGCCACCCATTTTCTATTCAAATATCAGGTGAAATTTAATATTTGTGCAGTGACTTGGAGGCAGATTTTGTCTGAATGAAAATCACAGGATCACAGGATGTTAGGGGCTGGAAGGGACCTTCAGAGATCATCAAGTCCAACCCCTCTACCAGAGCAGGACCATAGAATCTAGCACAGGTCACACAGGAATGCATCCAGATGGGGCTTGAAAGTCTCCAGAGAAGGAGAGTCTACAACCCCTCTGGGGAGCCTGTTCCAGTGCTCTGTGACCCTTACAGTGAAGAAGTTCCTCCCCCTGTTGAGGTGGAACCTCCTGTGCTGGAGTTTCTATCCATTGCCCCTTGTCTTATCCCAGGGTGCAAGTGAGCAGAGCCTGTCCCCTCACTCTTGACACCCAGCCCTCAGATGTTTATAAACATTTATTAAATCCCCTCTCAGTCTTCTCTTCTCCAGACTAAAAAGCCCCAGGGCTCTCAGCCTCTCCTCACAGGGCAGTGCTCCAGTCCATTAAGTAGAACTAGAGCTGGTCAAATAAATGTGAGACTTTTCCAAAAAAAGAATTACCTAGTTTTTATATTTCTACCGAGATGAATAGGTTCCACAGATTTCAGATGAAGAGGAGGAAGAAGACACTGGCTTTCCTCTTGCTTACTAAACCTCATTATGCAGTTTTAACCCTCTGAAAGTGCCCTGTGACATAGTTTTGGTGGGCCAGTTTGGGTAGTGAATTACAGCTTGTCAAGACATTGTCATAAGCTGAGATAAATATCCTAAGGTAGCTTAAAATCAGATTGTTTACAGATTATCACAGAATCAACCATGTTGTAAAAGTCCTTGGAGATCATCAAGTCCAACCTATCACCCAACACCTGACAACTAAACCATGGCTCCAAGTCACATCCAGTCTTTTTTTGAACACCTCCAAGGACGGTGACTCCACCACCTCCCTGGGTAGCCCATTCCACTGGCCAGTTACTGTTACTGTGAAGAATTTTCTCCACACCTCAAGCCTAAACTTCCCTTGGCCCAACTTGAGACTGTGTCCTCTTGTTCTGATGCTGAATCTATGATTCTATGGAAGGGTGTTTATGGCCTGAAAAATCTCTCAGCCCAAAGCCTCAGAGGTGTTTGAGAGTCAGTCTGGAGTGGATCTCCTCCCAAGCATTATAGGGAGACAGTGAAGGGATTGAACTCAAGGCAAAAAAATCAACTTTTTTGGTTTAGTTTCTTGGAGCAGAAGAAGATGAGATTCTGTCATTTTAAATTTAGATGCTATTCAGAACATGGTTTTAATTTAAATTGATTTAAGTAGGGTTTAGGAAACAAAGCTCCTAAATCCCTTAAATAACACAGGCTAGAATTAAATAGTCAATGACAGGAACAAGGATGGTGGGAAGGAAACATGATACTTTACTTCTGCTCAGAGGCACATCCTTTCATGGGAAGGATAAAGGAGCCAGAAACCCACTAAGAATACTATTGAACTCATGGAAGCTTAGCAGAGCTAGGAAAAAAAAAAAAAGAATAATATGGATTGGCAATAGAATTATGTAAGAAAAATATCTGGAGCAGCTGAAATAAAGTGGATGCTTATTCCTTAAAGTCAGCATATGATAAGTGAGCAGGTCCTTAGCAAAGGCAAGGCAAGGCAAGGCAAGGCAAGGCAAGGCAAGGCAAGGCAAGGCAAGGCAAGGCAAGGGGAAAGGCAAGGAAAGGCAAGGCAAGGAAAGGCAAGGCAAGGAAAGGCAAGGCAAGGAAAGGCAAGGCAAAGAAAGGAAAGGAAAGGCAAGGAAAGGAAAGGCAAGGAAAGGCAAGGCAAGGCAAGGCAAGGCAAGGAAAGGCAAGGAAAGGCAAGGAAAGGAAAGGAAAGGCAAGGCAAGGAAAGGAAAGGAAAGGAAAGGAAAGGAAAGGAAAGGAAAGGAAAGGAAAGGGGAAAGGAAAGGAGAGGAAAGGAGAGGAGGGGGAGGGGGAGGGGAAGGGGAAGAGAGGAGGAAGGGTGTGGTTTTCCCTGATTTACCTAAGTTTCTAATCACGCTGACCTGTTCACATGGATGGTGTGCAGGTATTAGCAGCCAAGCAACTTACCTGGATAAGTTTTTTTTCCTCCTTAGAGCCATTTAGCACCACTATTTTGAGGTGAGAGATGCTAAGGAGGGAAGTATCTTATACCATTGTTTAGGCGCAGTACTCTAGTGAAAACATCCAGTCAAGCTCAGCTTATTCTCCAAGGGAAATTGTAGTTACAAGCTCACACTTTTTGTGTGCCTACCTACAAGTCTGTCTCTTGCCTATGCTATTCCTCCCACTCTACTTTGTAAGCTGCTGGTGGATTTTAGCTAAGCTGGGGGTGAAATGGAGAACAGAGAAGTAACGCAGTTCCTGCCAGCTCTGTAAACCAGATGCACGGGCACATAAGTGAGACCACGGAAAGAGCCTCCTCTCTCCTATCAGGCAGGAAACCACTCCAGGCAGAAGAGAGAGCTTACCAATGGCCCAGTTTTGAGATAGCCTTCAGTGAGCAGTCACAGTTACAACGAGTCTACAAGAAACCACGGTACTCCAACAGCACTTGTTTGTATATCCTCCTTCAGTTACCTTACCACAAGACAACAGGTAATGCATAGGGCTGATAGTGGAATTCTGTGCTATTGATGACAATTACAGGCTCCAGTATTTTATTCTGAATTTCTGCTCTGTATCATCATCTTTTATTTTTCTCCCTCTTCTCTCTGTTCAGTGGCAGATATATTCACACACAGAGACACAGCAAAGGTTTGGGCAGAGTTTAGTCATGGGGTTCTAAAGCTGAGAGTAACAGCCAGAGCTTTTGCAGAAAGACTGGGCAGGTGTTTCGGCAATGGACTGGGACCCAACAGTCTGAGATTTAATTCTACATGGTCTGCATCTTCCAGGGTTTTTGTTCCTTCCCTCTGTGATGAGAATAATGATGCTTTCTTTCTTCCTTCTTTTCTTGTTGTGGGTTGTAATAGCTGAGATTTCTCAGCAAGCCCTAGCAAAGGTCTGAACCTGCGTGAACTTCTAGCAGAGAGAAGTAGGAAGGTGAAGCACTTTGTCATAGCCAAGGACTCCAGAGCACATGCAAACCTGGCTGGTTCTACAGTCCTTATCCAGGCAAGGCTCAGACTCAGTGAAAGCACTGGCAGAACGAAGGCAAGGAGGTGAGAGAGCATCTCCTTTCCCTATGTGCAGGCATCATACACCTCTTGTGCTGGTATAATACCACAACTGGCATGCTGTTGCTATAAATTATTCATCATTTTAAGCAAGAAAACTGTATTTTGCCTTTTTTACTTTGCTTCATTCATTCAATAACCAAGGTCAGATGATGTGTAAAAGTCCCATAATTCCAAGTTTGAACTGGCAGCCTTTGCAGCAATGGTCGAGATCATTCTGTCCCTGTTCCCTCTTAGATTGTTGTTTCTATATTCAGTCTTGAAGAGGAGAAAGAATGTTTGCAATCACTTGATCTGTTCATTTATAACTTGCCAGACCCTTGTCTAGAAGCATCCCAAGCACAAGAAAAAAATCCCAACAAACCTATATGGAATGCTGTATTTTAATTAAATGGATTTATATTATCTTAGAATTTCTTTTGCCAGTTTGTTTTATCTCCTGGTTACAAAAAAAGAAAGAAAGAAAAAGTTCAATTGTTCCATCAGTACCAACATACTTGTCTCAGTTGAAATCACTCCTGAATGGAAGTTCCTACTAAAAAGGATTTAATTTTAGCATTTTGATGGGAAGAAAAGATACCAGTTTTGCTTTTGGCTCTCCTCCTCACCACCCCCATTTACATTTTCAGAAGAATGTAAAGCTCAGAAAAGCTGCCAGACTGGCAGCGCTGGAAATTCAGAATCTCCATTTATCTGCACGCTGCTGCATTTTGCAGCAGTACTGGATGTCAGCTTGATAGGGAAGTTCACAGGCTAGAGGGTACCTCATCCTTTCAAACATTATTTTCTTGGTTTATCAACACTGACAACAACAGTGAGTTACTGGTCTTGAAACTATTCCCACAGGAGGTGGGGAAGATGAGTATCTTCTGGCAGGGCAGTCGGGGGTAACCTGACATTTCTGCAGCGCATCTCAGATGAAAGTTCCTCTTGCAAAATCTCTGACCAGCAGTCCCAAAGAGGCATACTGGGTAAAAGGGGCAAGAAAGTAATAATCCATCCTGAAGCTCCATCCTGAGGCTGGATTTTGCTACCTGAGATGTGACAATTGGCTTCCAAAGGGAGAAGGCATACAAAGCCATTCCTTTTTGCCATGTTGTGGCTTTATAGATAATGTATGCTTCTCAGCAGGGCAAATTAATCTGTGCCAAGTTCCATGTTGTAGTGGCTAGACTGCTTCCTGCGTGCTTGGTCAACAATAGCTCATTAAATCCCTTTGCTCTGCCCTGGAGCCTGTGGAGCTGACACCTGATGTCATTACAGAGAAGTTACGATAATGATGGAATTTTGTTTTCTCCCCAGCAGTTTGGTTATCAGGACAAAACTGTCAGAACCAATGTGGCTGTTTCTTATTCTGCATGTGTACAAGAATTTAGTCTGGAGCATCTGTAAGTGAGAATGAAAAAATGGAAATGCTTACTATGCCATTTGTAAATGAGCTCGCTGTGGGACACAGGAATACCAGCCTGAACGTATCTGGATGGAATATTTGACACTGTTCCAACTTTCCTGCAAAGAAAGAACCAGCTCAGTTTTTAAAAGTGCCCTGTCTTTTTTATTGTTTCTTTTTTGAAATAGCATCTTGCCTATGGAATCTGATCCTTGCTGCATTAAAGACATATCTTGCTCTGTTACAAGTCTGCAGTTTATGATGTGAAACACAATGACACAACTGGTGGGATGTTGCCAGAACAGCCCACGTGATCACAGAATGACATAATCAACCAGGTTTGGAAGAGACCTTCAAGATCATCAAGTCCAACTGATCACCCAGCCCTAACTAATCAACTGCACCATGGCACTAAATGCCTCATCCAGTCCTTTCTTAAACACCTCCAGCAATGGCAACTTCACCATCTCCCTGGGCAGCCCATTCCAGTGGGCAATCTCTCTTTCTGAGAAGAACTTCTTTCTAAGATCAAGCCTAAACTTTCCCCTGCACAGCTTGAGACTGTGTTCTCTTGTTCTGTCACTGGTTACCTGGGAGAAATGACCAACCCCACCTGTCTACAGCCTCCTTTCAGGTAGTTGTAGACAGCAATGAGGTCTCCCCTGAGCCTGCTCTTCTCCAGGCTAAACAACCCCAGCTCCCTCAACCTCTCCTTCATAGGGTTTGTGCTCCAGACCCCTCACCAGCTTTGTGTCCCTTCTCTGGACACATTCCAGCGTCTCAACATCTTTCCTAAACTGAGGGGCCCAGAACTGGACACAGGACTCAAGGTGTAGCCTAACCAGTGCAGTGTACAGGGGCAGAATGACCTCCCTGCTCCTGCTGGCCACACTGTTCCTGATCCAGGCCAGGATGCCATTGGCCTTCTTGGCCACCTGGGCATACTGCTGGCTCATGTTCAGCCTACCATCAACCAGTAGGCCCAGGTCCCTCTCTACCTGGCCATTCTCCAGCCACTCTGACCCCATCCTGTATCACTGCATGGGGTTGTTGTGGCCAATGTGTAGAACTTGGCACTCAGACTTGTTAAATCTCATGCCCTTGGACTCTGCCCGTTTGTCCAGCCTTTTGAGGCCCCTCTGCAGAGCTCTCCTACCTTCTGACAGATCAACACCTGCCCCCAGCTTGGTGTGTCACAGACACTTGTACCAATGGCAGATTTCTGATATAAATCTATGGCGTTGAGCACAAACAAATTGAAGACAGGCAGGGAGGTTGGAGTAGATGATCTCTGAGGTCCCTTCTAACATAAGCCCTTCTATGAAGATGATAAACAGAGGGTTCAGCATCTCAGCAAATTAGTTTCAGATAACATACAAATGTTTTTTTAGTGAAATTTTGTGCAATCTCCCAAGTGTTTCACCAAAGAATGGACTGCAGGGTTGGGAGGGCTGTTCAGAAGGCTTAAATGAGGTGACATGAATCATAGACTGGCTTAGGTTGGAAGGGACCTTAGATACCACATATTCCAACCTCCCTACAATGGGCAGGGACACCTCTCAACTAGACCTGGATGCTCAAAGCTTCATCCAACCTGGCTTTGAACACCAGGAGGAGATATTCACAGCTTCCCTGGGCAACCTGTTGCAGAGTCTTACCACCCTCCTACTGAAGAACTTCTTCCTAAGATTCAGTCTAATCTTGCCTATCTTGCCTGTTTAATCCAGCTTTAAAAAGCTGGATGAACTTCTAAGTTTGAGTCACCAGAACACTAGCAAATAAATTGTTAGGAATAATCCTTCATGAGATGATCTGAAAGACCTCTACTAATGAATTTTAATTAATATCAAATGTAAATTGCTGTTATGAGCAATGCTGTCTTTAACTACTAATATTTCCTTTTGATATTTTTGGGCTGTGCCTATGGATGCTACCTACAAAATTACAATATGTAGGAATGAAGAGAAAAGTAGGAAAAGATTACAGTCTGGTTTGGTCAATATGATGAATATGTTCATTTTAGCTGAGTATATAAATGTCTGTTTTTCTGTAATTACTTCTGTCCCATAGGAGGAAAACATGTTTGGATATTTCAAGAACAGCTAAGAGTATTGCCATTGTGAGCAGCAGCATAGTGGGCACAAGAAAGCCTTAGAGGCAAGGTCCTTTTTGTAACTGATAGAATAGAATAGAATAGAATAGAATAGACCATAGATAAAACCTGGCAAGCAAGCTAATGTGAAAGACAAAGTGTGATAACGTGGGCTACTCAGACATGAGTATGACTTAGGAACTAAAAGCCTTTGTATGAAAATCTTTGTATGTAGAACCATAGCCATGGACTTCAATTCTGAAAATCTCCCTTTTCCTGATACAGTCATCCCTTGCTCAGTCTGCTGACTGGTGTGTTCAGTGCTGCAGTCCTCATCTTACACTGGGGAAGATGCTGAGTCCATTCAGACCAGTGAATCTGCAGATAACTGCAGTGTTACCAACAGAATTGCTCTGTATTTGAAGAGAAGAGAAGAGAAGAGAAGAGAAGAGAAGAGAAGAGAAGAGAAGAGAAGAGAAGAGAAGAGAAGAGAAGAGAAGAGAAGAGAAGAGAAGAGAAGAGAAGAGAAGAGAAGAGAAGAGAAGAGAAGAGAAGAGAAGAGAAGAGAAGAGAAGAGAAGAGAAGAGAAGAGAAGAGAGATAAAGAAAAGTAGAAAATTTGTTCTTCTGGATAAATAAATGTTTTACCTTTGTGTTATTCCGTGCCCACATAAGTCATCCAGGTACCACAACACTCTCTCTGTTCCTCTCTCTGTTCTGTCTTCCTTTCCAAGAGCTGCCCCTGACCTGCAAAATTGGGATCCCAATATGTCTATCCTCACTTTTTTGTTTCCCTCCCCAAACCCCAGGCTTATGAAGCATTCTCATGACTTTTTTTTCTGGCCTCTTTTGATGTGCTATTTCTAATGGCACTTCAGCTTACAAAGCACCCCAAGGACATTATTTATTTATTTATGTCATTATAAGGTTAAGAGGTAGACCTTCCATAACAGGCAAATGACATCTTAGTTCTTTTGCCTCTTCCCCCAGTTTGCCTTTCTGTCTTTGTCTCTGTGTCTGGCAGGGTACAAAACTATAAGCTATCCAGATCTTCCTACAGACATCTCAAAGGACATTGCAGCAGCTCGGGTGGTAAACACAGCCTCCACCTTCATACTGACAAAATAAAATAGGCCAACACTCTCTCAGAAGCTATATCATCTGTGAAAGCAGCTGACAAGCAGATGCTTGTGATTATCCTGGCTAAGAAGGAAATATAACCAAGGAAGGCAAGTGGGAAGTAGAGAGGAGCTACAGAAAGTGTCAGGTATGCAAACATGACACTGATGCATGGCTGATCATAGAATCATAGAATCACAGAAATACTCAGTTTGGAAAAGACCCTCAGGATCACCAAGTCCAACTGAGAAGCCTACTCTACAAAGTTTACCCCTAAACCATATCCCCAGGTACCACATCCAAACCACCTTTAAACACATCCCTGGACAGCACATTCCAATGCCTCACTTCTGTTGCTGGGAATTTTTTTAACCCTAATGTCCAGCCTAAATCTACCCAGTGGCAGCTTGAGGCCATTCCCTCTTGTTCTATCACTAATTATGTGTGAGAAGAGACCAGCACAAGCCTCTCCACAACCTCCTTTCAGGCAGCTGTAGAGAGCAATGAGGTCTCTCCTCAGCCCACTCTTTTGCAAACAAACCATCCCCAGCTCCTTAAGTTGCTCTTCATAAGACTTATTTTCCAGGCCCTTCACAGCTTCCTTACCCTTCTCTGCACTGAGTCCAGCACTGGAGCATGGCTGACTGGCCAAAGGACCTGGTGACAAAGTTTGTGTGCATCAGCCGCATTTTTACCACCCAGGAAGAAACTCAAGAGAGGTACAGTGACAGGCCACAGGCTACCCAGTAAGGTATTGGTATCACTGGAGAAAGCACTTGGATTCTGTATCCCCTTTTCTTGCCCTCTTTTGATTCTTTTGTAGCACTCTGTGAGTCTCATCTTTTTTGTCCTACAGGATGAAATGCAGGACAAGAAGGAGCTGCGCTGTTTGCTGGGTCCATGTGCTCTACTGAGTGCAGAGAGCTTCTCTGGCTGCATATTGTGCCTCATTTTTACAAGCACATTCTGAGGGGAAAAAAAAAAAAAAAAAAGAAAAGTAGTGCTTTGCCTGCTAAAGTGCTTTTCCTTTGAACCTGACCCAGATCTTTCCAAACTGCCTCAGCTACAGAGCTAAATGGAATGTAAAAAAGTCTTGCCTGCTTGCCCTGGCACACAGAGTGCAGCTCCTGCTGCACACTGAAGTGAGAGAGAGCTCAGAGGTAATGGAGTCTACAGAAGGACTGGCAGGCATGGATGTGCATCCATCTTGTCCCACTGCTGGCAGTGTGTTCCTGTATATTTACAGTGGCAGACTGTGAAAGGCATCTTAAAAAAACAAAACCAACCTACATTATTTAATACAGAAACTTCCCTGTATATATTATTTAGATGTGGGATTGCTCTGTGTATGATGGCCTCCCTAAAATCCAGTGATCCTAGAATAGAATGGTTTGAGTTGGAAGGGACCTTCAACAGTCATCTAATCCAACCCTCTGCATTCAGCAGGGACATCTGCAACTAGAGCAAGTTGCTGACCTTGAGCGATTCCAGGGATGCAACATCTACTGCTTCTCTGGGAAACGTGGGCCAGTGTCTCATGACCCTCAGTGTCAAACATTTCTTCCTTTTCTCCAGTCTGAATCTCCCTCTTTTAGTTCAAACCCTTCGCCTCTTGTCCTGTCACAATAGGCCCTGCTCAAAAGTCTGTCCCCAGCTTTCTTATTGGCCACTTTGAGTAGTGAGAGGCCATAAGAAGATCTCCCTGGAGCCTTCTCATCTTGCTGGTCAGCTGGGATGGGGCCACCTGCAGCCCAGCTACCTGCCTAAAGTTATCCAGTCTAAACCCTGGTTGCTGCTGGAGGTGGGATCCCTGTGTCTCTCCCAGATACACTCTGCTGTAGGATCCTGGTTGAAGACTCAAGGTTGTCTTTGTGCTCCATTCCATTGTCAGAGTACGATTTAAGAACTGCAACAAAAGAGGTGGGTTGGAAGCTGCCAGTGCCCTTACCCAAGGTCTGACCTCTCCATCAGTGTGTGAGGCAAGGATCCAGTCCTGAAAGATGTATTTCAAAGACACAGCCAGCTGAAATCCTAGCCTGTTTGAAGTACATGGGAGTTTTGATCAGCGGATTTCCACTTGGTTTGTGTAATAATGGAGCTGAGGTGGAGCTAGCATCACAAACACAGCCAAACAGCAAGCAAAGTCTAATAATAAAAGCAGGACCTTGAAGACCACGGAATGAAATTCTGTGCCTAGTTGTACTCCTGACCAGTTGAACAACCTTGACAAAAAAATTGACATTGAGACTTTTTCAGGCTGCACTGGAAGCAGGACCTTCTAATATAGCTGCTTGAGAAGAGAGAGGCATGGCTGTAGTGTGAGCCTGGGTGGTGGAGAGATGGCTTTCAGGGAAAGAGAATCCAGCAGAACTTGGTTAGACAATGTCAGGTAAAGACAGTCAGGTGGGAGGAGGGGAGGAATAGTTTTCTTCCTCAACCTAACCCACTTCTAGCTGCAAAGTCCTGCAGAGCCTCATCTAGATAGTAACAAATACAGGAGGATATGGATAGTATTATCTTATTATTATTTTGCTGTACTCATAGGAGCAAGCTCAAAGAAAGGATCCAATGCTCCACTGAAGACAGAAGGTCATTTTCCTTCTTGAATAAGCAGAGTGACTTTGGGTTTTTTTAATGTTACAAAAAACTTTTCAGTAGAAGTCATTCCCATGTAAGTGTCTGCAGGGTCAGGCTGAAAGTGCTGAAGTGAAACCTAAGATTTTTGGAAAGCCATAGTAAAATTCTGATCTTCATCTGGTTGCAAGAGAACAAAGGGAAAGGAATAGCACAGGTCAATTCTAACTGAGCACTGGGGAATTAGGAGGTGATTCTTGAAATAGCTTTTCCTAGTTGTTATCATGGTCTCAGAATGGAGGGGTGGAGGGAGGAAATATTAAAAGAGGCTGAATAGAAATGTGGCCATTTCCATTTCCCTAACTGTGATGAATTTTGAAAAGATATTTCATCTCCTGAGCAAGGCTAAATTACAGACAGGATGACAGATGGGTTTTGGTCTGAGTACAAGGCTGCAAATCATTTAAATGGCCCTGCTAACATCAGACAAGCAGGGATGCCATCAGTTTGGGAATTTAGAAACGTTACATGCAAACACCATTTACTGCTTAGTTTGCATAAAAACATAGTTTGATAAAATGCCTTTTCTCCATGGATGAACTCTGTGTGATTTTCTTATCAATGCTGGAAAGTCCTGAAGCAGGTAAAATTATCCAAAGCTCACTCCAGTGAAGCAGCTGCTCTGCTTTTCTTTCTGTGTTCACCTCAGCTGTCCTTACTGTGTAGCCAGCTCCTTGACCTGATCTCCTGGTTCCCTTCTGTGCCAGTGTTTTTTCCACCCAAGGAGATACCACTATTCTCGGCCACAGAGTGATCAGACCTAATGTGTAGCAGATTAAGTTCATGAGGGAAGGTACAGCACAAAGAAGGAGCCTTCTTGCCAAGGGGCTTTGACTGCAGATCTTCACTGTCTGCAGCTGATCACAGATGCCACAGGCAGCTCTGCCTGGTGTGTGGGGCTGTGAGTTGAGAGATGAAACCTGAGGACACAACATACTTCTGCCTGCAGAGGACTGTGAGTTGAGAGACAGTTATGGCAGACAAGACTAGAGAGCTTGGTCTTCCACACTCCAGCCTTAGTCCTGTTTTCAGAAAGGTATTGTGCTGAGCATGTCCTGTTGTCATGTTGTACAATCACTACCAGCAGCTGCATGTTTCTGCCCCTCTTCCTGGTGGCCTTTTCTTTCTCATAACAAGGCATGGAAATTATCTTGCTATTTATTCTAACATTCTCACTACTGCAATACCTGTTTTTCTCAGAATCACAGAATGTCAGGGGTTGGAACAGACCTTGAGAGATCATCCAGTCCAACCTCCCTGCCAAAGCAGGATCACACAGGAACACATCCAGGCAGGTCTTGAATATCTCCAGAGAGGGAAACTCCACAACCCCCCTGGGCAGCCTGTTACAGTGTTCTGTCACCCTCACAGGGAAAAAAATTCTTCCTTCTGTTTCCATGGAACTTCCTATGCCTCACCTTCCACCATTGCCCCTTGTGCTGTCATTGGGCATTGCTGAGCAGAGCCTGGCTCCATCCTCTTGGCACTCACCATTTATGTATTTATAAACATGAATGAGGTCACCTCTCAGTCTCCTCTTCTCCAAGCTGAAGAGTCCCAGCTCTCTCAGCTGGCCTATCAAGGTAGTCTTTCTGGGAAGCTGAAAACATCATGCTGTTGGTGAAGCAAGGCAAGATAAGAGGTATGTTCCCAGTGTGGAAAAGTGTGGCCCAGAAAGTGCCTGTTGACCCTGCTCCAGAAAATGGGAACTTCTCAGCTGTGCCCAGCATGATGCTGAGAATGCTGCAGGCAACCTGCTGGCACAGTCACCTCTTTGTGAGAGTCCCAGGTGTAAGAATACATGGTGCCATGGCAGCCCAGCCTAGCACTAGCTCACCTTATCTGTCCCTTGATCCACTGCTTGCAGTGGTTGCAGGCAGCAGTGCCCCAAACCTTGGTCAACCCAAGTAGTGCTGTAGCAAAAAAAGGTTTCTATCCCTCTGAGAGAAGAAACAATGTGAATTTGCTCTCTGTACCAAGAAGACATAGAATAATAGAATTGTTAGGGTCGGAAGGGACCTCAGAGATCATCTAGTTCCAACCCCCTTTCCATGGGCAAGGACACTACATCAGGTTTCCCAGAGCCACATCCAGCCTGGCTTTGAAAACCTCCAGGGATGAGACTTCTACCACCTCCCTGGGCAACCTGTTCCAGTGTCTCACCACCCTCATGGGAAAGAACTTCTTCCTAACACCCAATCTGAATCTACCAATTTCTAGGCTTTTTCCCATTCCCCCTAGTCCTGTCATTACCTGTCACCCTAAACAGTCCCTCCCCAGCTTTCTTTTAGCCTCCTTCAGATACTGGAAGGCCACAAGAAGGTCTCCTTGGAGCCTTCTCTTCTTCAGACTGAGTAGCCCCAACTCACTCAGTCTGTCCTCATAGGAGAGGAGCTCCAGCCCACTAATCATAGTCATGGCCCTTCTCTGGACACATTCCAGCACCTCCAGAGCCTTCCTGTAACAGGGGCTCCAGAACTGCACACAGTACTCCAGGTGGGGTCTCACCAGAGTGAAGTAGAGGGGGAGAATCACCTCCCTTTCCCTGGTGGCTATGTTTCTCTTGATGCAGCCCAGTCTCTGTTTGGCTTTCTGGGCTGCAAGTGCACACTGGTGGCTCCTATTGAGCTTCTCATCCACCCTCAAGTCCTTTTCTTCAGGGCTGCTCTCAAGCCAGTCCCTATCCAGCCTGTATTGGTGCTTGGGATTGCCCGAACATGGTCATATTCCCCCAGAGAGCATGGAGGGAAGGAAGGTCCATGCATGCCACCACCAAAAGCATAGCTAGGAAGAGATCAGATGTTCCTTCCTGCTGCCCATAGCAGGAAGATTTTCATGCCCAGGCAAAGAGTCATGGAGTGCTGCAGGAGGCTGTTTCTCAAAGAACAGTGAAATTACAGTCCCTATTTGTATTTGCATAAACAAATACCATCTTTAGGTTTATTGAAAGCCTTCAGTGCTTGGCTTTGTCATCTGTCACTCAGCTGTTATATTCATAGTAAAAAAACCCAATATATAGGACATTTATACATAGGATGTATCTGAAATAATATTTTAATCATACTAGATGGAGATCAGTCATTGGTCCCCAGAGCTCCAACTCTGTCATCATCCACTTTCAGGGTTTTTTCAAGTGCTGGGAGTTCCATAGGAGTTCATGGGGACAGATAAAAAAGTTGAGTGAGCATAGAAATGCTCTGGTTTTGAAGCATCAGCTTAAGAGATACATTTGGGTGATGAAAGTGCTATTTTAGGAAATCAGTTCAGCACCATTTTCAGGTTCAAGATATTCCAGCTGAAAAAGACCTAACCTATTAGGTCATTTGTCCATCTTTCTTGCCAAGAGATGATTATGGGAGCCATGGATATCTGAAATTGTGTCAGTCTTCACAGATGCCCTCTTTGCACCGGTGTAAAAACATTGGCTGTGGATTGTTTCTTACTTGCAGCTCCTAAATCACACCACTGTTAGCAGAGCTTAAGGGGGGGAAGGGGGGGAAGCAGGAAGCAACCGGATGCAGCTTTCCAAAGGACAGGACAAATCTCTGAGCAATACTTTTCATTCCTCCTAATCAGGCTCCTATATTCAGAGAAGAGAATGAGCAAAGAGAATGGCCCAATGCACAGCAACTTCATGCTTCATTACCTTCCCAGTGCCTCCAAGACAAATGAGTTTTCCCCGTGTCAGGACCAGATAGGTTAGGCTTAAGTCTTGATTTTGTCAGTCAAGACAAATATCCGGGGCTTTTAATTCTCTCCCTGCAGTTTGATGAGGAAGCGACTATCTTGCCTTCACATGCTTAAATATCATTGCCTCCTGGGGATTGGCAGAGCCTGTTGGATGGTTCTTTAATTTGCTTCTTCAATTGTTTCTAGGAAGTACACAGGTACAGCTCAATTGCAGAACCAATCATTCACTTTGTAATGCAAATAGTCAGATTAGTAGAAACAGAAGCAAGAACCTACTTGTGAGCTCATTTGTACCCCTACGCATCAGGGGTGACTCATCTGAGACTGCAAGGGTTAACATGGCCGAGCTGTTAGGAAGGAGAGGAGAGACGGGCCCCAGTAGCATACATTTGTTCCCTTTCCTTGTTAAATGTCTTATGCCGCTTTTTCTCTTGCTAGCAGCTAGTTTCTCTTCTGAATTCCTCTAATGTTTCCCTGGTGGAAGAAAAATGCTGACTCTTGGCAGAGGTCACAGGGAAACTCATTAGAAGCACAGCCTCCCTTCACCTCCAAGGAGGAACCAAAACTCACATAACACTGGTGGGCTGGAAAGTTTCATAAAGTATCTTAATGTGATGTGGCTGTTAGTTAAACACCGTGGGCAGAATACATAAACAAGGAAACTCTGAGCCCATCTCTCCTTGCTGGACCCATAGGATGATGGATGTGTATTTTGTTCCCGGTGCTCTTAGCGCTTCCTACCTCCTGTGCTAATTCAGCATTTCTGCAGGGCTGCCTTTGCTGCTGTGAGCAGCTGATGGGGGAGTGCTGAGGGCACTCGGCACTGCAAGGTAGCTGTGGCATTGCAGGGGACACCCCGGACAGAAATCTGACAGGATACAACTGATAGTAGCAATTAATAGACTTGGACAAAGAAGTGATTGCAGCAAAAAACCGAGAGATCAGTGTTATTATCCTGCCCAGCAGCAGCTCCAAATAGACAAGAAGAGTACAAGAAGCTGACCAATACCTTGGATTTTTTTCCCCAGAGAATAAAATCCCTTTTCTTTAATGACATCTTACTTTCAGTTGGTGTTTGATTCTTTTCAGCCAGCTGAACAAACCCAGGAGCAGATGGAGTTTCTCCTCCCAGCATGCTCACAGCTGGAATATGCAAAGCTTTAATCTGTATTTAGAAGAATATTAGTAAATATATTTACATTCAGTGTTGCTATGGAGTCTGAATGGCAAATAGTGATGATCTCAATATTCTGAGGTGGTTGGCAAGGTATTAGTAATCTGGATGAGAATACCCTTCTGTCATACTGCAATACAGGAATATTTCTTTGGGAAAATATGTTTGATGCATTAATATGAGCAACAAAACATGGAATGTTACTGGTATAATCCTTCTGCTTAGTCCTGAGTTCCTTTATAAGGACTTGGTTTTTAAAAAGAACAATTCATAACATGATCCTCTTAGTGTGGCATGGCATAATTTGCTAGTGACTATACAAGGAGTAGAACACTCTTAAGCTACAGTTTGGGAAAAAGAATCCAACAGCTTGGGCACCCTTTTCATCATGTCTGATTTAAAGAAAACATCAGTTTTAGGGTCAGCCCTTCAGTAATGACCTCAGTATGTGAGGGCACCAATTATCTTTGTCGTTGACACAAACTTATGAGGCTTTGTTGGTCTAGGGGGGGTGGTGGAAGTGGTAATCAGAGGACCCAGGGGACTGAAGCAGCAGGAATCTAATAGCATCCAGCAGCACAGGGTGGAGGGAAAAATACCAAGGGACTAATAAGAGGATACACTCAGAGCTAACCAGTTGGAAACTGCAGAGGAGGAAGAACACTTGGGTACAGCAGCTGAACTCAGGGTGATTATGAAGTGGGGAAATTCACTGTTTTTCATGAAGTGTTTTTCTTTCTGTCTGTTAGAAAACTTTCCCAACAGCTAAGAGAAATTAGCTTCCAGATTTGTAGACTTAAATAACAGTGAGGCATGGAGCAAAAGAAGATAAAGAGACAGTTTGAGGAGCAGTGACCCAAAACTCCAAAGGGGCCAAGATAAAGATTCACATACTAAGAAGCTGACATCAACAAGAAGTAAAAGGACTTTATCTATTAAAATGACTCCATGCATATGTAAACCATTTCCCAGCAATTTAATGAATATGCATAGCTCTAAGTGTATAAAGCACCTTGGGCCCACTCTCAGGTTGATGTGAATTTGGAGGGTGTCCCCTTCACATCCATCACCAGAATAAAGCAATACCTTAGCCTAATTGTTATTGGCTATTAGGTTTTGATCCCTGTCTCAACTATGTGTCCAAATGGTCCCAGGGGAGGTATTTTCAGAGGCAGGGAAATAGAATCATAGAATTGTTAGGGTGGGAAGGGACCTCAAGGATCATCTAGTTCCAACCCACCTGCCACTGGCAGGGACACCTCACACTACATCAGGTTGCTCAGAGCCACATCCAGCCTGGCCTTAACAACCTCCAGGGATGAGGCTTCCACCACCTCCCTGGGCAACCTATTCCTGCACATAAAATGGAACAGTAGAGCAACCCTTCCCACTCTGCCTTTGAGGTGAAGTTTGGCCAATTTCTGACACAGCTACCTGCTACTGCAGTACATTGGATCTGAAAAACCTGGCTGGGATCTGCCTCACTTGCCTTTAAGGACAACTCCTATATCATCCAGACCTCTGTGTCGGAACCTGCCACCCAGGCTTACTCTAGAGTTCAGAATGGGCAGGTATTTTAGGAGCTGTGATATGTCTGCTCTGTTTTACACAGGTGCTCCGGGATAAGGCATATCATGTCTTGGAAGTGCCTATTTCACTCTCTTGCTAGACATCTACATCTGCTGTGATGACTCTCACCTTGCCTGCAGTCCCAAGGCTCAGCTGTCTAAATGCAGCCCAGCTGGCTGCAGGAAAGTTTTGCTAGACAAACACATTCCTCTCCAAATATTACTGTTGATGTTCAAGATACACAAATATTGGAAAAAAAATAAATTGGGAGGTATTATTTACTTAGGGTTATTTTTGTTCAGAATCAGAGAATTGTTGGAGTTGGAAGGGACCTCAAAGGTCATCTCAAAGGGTAAGGGCACCTCACACTGGATCAGGTTGCTCAGAGCCATATCCAGCCTGGCCTTCAAAACCTCCAGGGATGAGGCTTCCACCACCTCCCTGGGCAACCTGTGCCAGTGTCTTACCACCCTCATTTCTTCCTGACATCCAATCTGAATCTACCTACTTCTATTTTTGCTCCATTCCCCACAGTCCTATCTTTACCTGACACCCTAAGAAGTCCCACAAAGGTGAGACTGAGTGGCCTATAGTTCCCTGGATTGCCCTTCTTACCCTTTGTGGACATGGGGGTTATGTTTCCCATTTTCCAGTCAGTGGGGACTTCCCTGGACTGCCATGACTTTTGCAATCCCTTAATAGGTTTGAGGAGCAAATTAAGGTTTGGATTTTTCAACTGCAAATATTAATTTGAATACTTAATTGTTTAAGAATAAGATTT
Source organism: Dryobates pubescens (assembly GCF_014839835.1). Classification (NCBI taxonomy): domain Eukaryota; kingdom Metazoa; phylum Chordata; class Aves; order Piciformes; family Picidae; genus Dryobates; species Dryobates pubescens. The sequence goes on from NC_071638.1 coordinate 12,809,164, forward strand.
TTTTCTTCTGGAAGCTGTTGAAAAACTGAGATTCATTAAAAAAAACAAAACAAAACAAAACAAACAAGGCTTTTAATTACTGTGGGAGTTTGTACAGTTGTTTTCAGGAAGAAAAAGGGATTAAAAAGAAAAATAGAGTCAGTAATTAGAGGATTTCTAGCCCTAGTCCAAATGAAGTCAGCTGGCTTTGCATGTTTGTGAGGATCCCTGTTTCAGATTTTGAATCTTGTTATAACTAACACATCCTTCATTTCTGTATGGCAACAACTGAGAAAAGCAAGGTTTTTACACTGGGTGTCTTGGGTTTGCACCTGTTATAGGCAACTCAGTTGCTGCTTCTGTTATGTCTCATAAGCAGCTCAAGGCCTGACTTGCAAAGTGAGTGCAATGCCTGTGTGCATTCCTGGGTGATATTACCTGTTCATGCATTGGGATTCCTGTTCCCATATCCCCCAGACAAGCACAGTGGGAAACATCAAGCCTGAATATTAAGGCTCAGGGTCTGAAGATGTACCAGTGGCCTTCTTGACCACAAGGGCATGGTGCTGTCCCATGCAGAACTTATTGTCCACCAGGACTCCCAGGTCCTTCTCCACAGGGCTGCTCTCCAGCAGATCACCTCCTAACCTGTACTGCTGCAGTTTATTATTCTTTCCCAGATGCAGGACTCTGCACTTGCCCTTGTTGAACCTCATTAGATTCCTCTCTGCCCAGCTCTCAGTCTGTCCAAGTCTCGGAATGGCCTCACAGCCTTGAGGTGTCTCAGCCAAGCCTCCCAGTTTGGTATTGTCAGTAAACTTGCTGAGCAGACTCTCTCTGTCCCCTCCTCGATGTCCTTGATGAAGATGTTGAACAGGACCAGATCCAGCACTGATCCCTGGAGGTCTCCACTGGTTACAGCTCGCCAGCTGGACATGGCACCATTGACCACCACTCCTTGGACTCTATTTTGTAACCAGTTCTTGGTCCATGTCACTGTCTGCTCTTCTGTCCTACACCTCCTGAGCTTACTCACAAGGATGTTATGGGAGACAGCGTCAAAAACCTTACTAAGGTAATGGCTGTTCCTAGCAGACATATCTGAGCCTTACCATTATTTGGGGGTTTCAGCATTAATTTTTTTGAGATCCATTATGTGTTCAAGGTGTGTAGAGGTGTTTCAAGGCAGTTCAGGTGCAGACAGCAACCTCTGGGCAGTGCAGAGCTGCCCTCCTCTCCTTACTTATTGCAGGAGGTAATGCTTCAATCCTATATTCCTGCAGGCAATCCTCAGTCCCTGAAGTCCTCCTGAAGCCAATGGCAGCAGCACAAGTTTGGGTTTTGTATAACCAGATTAATCACTCTGGAAAACGTTGCCATCAAATGAGAGCTCTCTAGATTTCTGCTTCTCATATTCATGAAAGATAGCAGCCCTGCAGAAGAATGAAAGTAAACACTTATGCATAATTTAAGGAATATTCACTGCAGAAATATTTTTAAGATTACCTGGAGAAGACCCAGAAAAAAAATGTTAATAATTAATGTCATGTGGTGTGGAAAACAACAGAGCCTGTGTGCAGTTTCCCCACAGTGCCTGTCTTGTCTGGTGATACTGCTGATGGGACTGCTCTGATACAGCAGCACAGGTCACTGGGAGAGATTTTATTCTTACGTGGTTGATGGTGACGTTTCCAGCGCCATGCTGAAGCTCATGAGCTCACCTGTAGCTTAGTTTCTGCTGGCAGGCAGTACATCTGATTTTCCCCTGTCCTGAGAGCCCAGCCATGTGTTTAACAAAGTTAGATTCAGGCTGGATTTCACTGGTGCCTGCCTTGGTGTTATTTCCATCCAGTTGTTGTTCCTAAGGCACAGTGTAAACCTTGTTAAATGCAACTTTTTAGGCCATGTCTACCCATATACACCTGCTTAGAAATAAAAAGGAGGGGAAAAGAAGGCAGAGTATAAAGTACCAGATAGTAGCACAGAGCAGAAGTCTGACAACTCTGGGTGTGTGGCAGTTTCAGGCTATGCCTTTAAAAGTTAACTGCAGATTTTTGAGCACAAGAGTGAAGAAGTAAAAACAATTCACAGTTGGGTGTAAAAAGGAAAAGAAAAGATTATTCTAAACAAAATTCATTGGCCTGATGTGAGATGAACCCCTAGCAATATCTCACACCTCACTTCATCCCTTTCTCTCTCTTCTGGCTGTTGAGGCTGCTTTCTGCTCTGCTCAGCTGGGAGGGCCTTATCAGCCTAACCTTGAGATAAGAGCACTAACTCTCTAACATCTCTTTCTCTTTTCTTCTAATTAGATGAAAATGGGGGGAGGTCGGGGGGGAGAAGCAGAGCAGTTTCTCCCATTCAGGGGGGTTTCCATGCTGGTTTCTGATTGTAAATACCTGTATAATGTTGTAAATACTGTATATTTGTACATATTCATTGCATTCCATTGTAGAGTGTAGTTTTGCTTGTAAATATAGCTTCCATTTGCTTTCCTGACTGAGTGAGCTGAGCTTTTGTTAATGCTGGTGGGCCAAGCTACCACAGTTCCACCCAAACTGGCATTTCCTTAAGAGCAGTATCCTTTATGTAAGAGTAGCCTAGACCAGCTCTTTACATGCAAGGACATGAAACCTGGATGCTGTTGTTACTGCTTTTCTCCAGACAAAACGTCTTTCATGCCTGTATTAAATGAAGGGGGTGTTACTGCCTGAGAAGTCAGTGTTTGCAGTCATCTCAAAGCTTGTGCCTTTTTAATCCCTCACAAATAATAACTTCAGCAACATGAGCAGAGATAGAAAGTTTTTCTTAAACACCTGTAAGGATTCCTGCATTCCCATCTGGGTATATGGTTTGACGCTTTTCCAGTCTCGAGCTGGCAAGAACTAAAGGTCCAATTTAAGTCAATTAAAGGCAGTGAAAAGTAATCAAAACTACATCAAAACAAAGCTAAAAGTCTTCAAGAATTTAATTTCAGACACCAAAGACAGAAGGCACTGTTACATGCTGCAGAGTGCAGCAGAGAGGCCATCATTTTTCCAGGCTGGGTTACTATGGAGCCCTGAGAACGTGATTTGTATTCTTCCTCCTCTCCATACCGTGAAGATGTGGCCTTTGAGTCACCTGGGCATGTGGCAGAAGAAATGTCAGGAGATCAAACCGAGTTTATTTTTCTGGGAATACCCATCAAGCAGTAAGAAAGTAAAGGTCACAGCCTTTCTGACAGGGCTTAGGGATGTCCCCGAGTTGCTACAGCTGGTGCAAATGCAAAGCTTGTGGCATTCTGGGAAGGCTGCAGTGATGGTCGTGGTGCTTCTCTAGCTGTTCTCTGAAGAGAGAAGTCGATTAGACAAATTAGCTACACTTGTGAAGTTCTGACTGCAGCAAGTGTAGGCTTTTCTATTTGCTTCATTGTATTACAAGCACTTCAGTTGTTAGAAGAATAGCAGTCGCTGTGGGATTTGTAGAAATGTGGCCTCACAACACGCCCCTTGCAAGAATGGCTGCAGGTAAGTCCTCTAGAGCACCATTTAATCAAATGGTTGTAGCCATTAATTATTTTTCACTAGAAGCCAGATATACTTAAAAGAACAAGATGCCAAATTCTGAATGCTCCAAAAAACAGGGAACAAAAACTCCCCAGCTACTTCAAAATTGCCTTGAGTTACAAAGAAGTAATTAACATTTAATTTTGATTTAAAAAAAGGTCATTATTCTTTTACAAAGAGCTGTTTTTTAAATAAAGGAGCCAGTTCCAGTTTCTGCTTAGCACATTCAAGACTTTGGGCTGAGTGGGGTGTTATGGATTCGACTACAGCATCCTTCCCTACACCATTTCAGGGCTGCAGGGACATGGGGTGCAGAGAACCTCTGCAGGATCTTCCAGACAGGCACTTCTGAGCCCTCTGCAAGCATGACTCAATATCTGGAGGTGATTGTTAGGTATTATTAGTGCTGTTCATTTGTAGGGATTAAAGGTTGCATTTTATGCCTCCTCCATGTTGTGCATCACGGTGTGAAACAGCTGCCCAAGCTGTGTGTTTGCACAGCCTTTGGCTGCAGCTGTTATCCCAAGCTTCTTGCCCAGCCTGGGCCATGCTTCTTGCAAAGGGAGAGGGGGCAGAGCTGTATCCTTCCCTCCAGCCATGCATCTCAGTGTGGGGCACGAGGGCTGAGCAGTAGCTCCATGGGCATATATGAGTGTGTGCATGGGATCACAGGCTCACAGGCTGCTAGGGGCTGGAAGAAACCTCTGGAGATCTTCGAGTCCAGCCCCTCTGCCAGACCAGAACCATAGAATCTAATGCAGGTCACATAGGAACATATCCAGACAGGGCTGGAAAGTCTCAGGAGAAGGAGACTCCACAACCAGTCTGGGAAGTCTGTGACCCTTGCAGTAAAGACTTGGTGACCCTAACAGTAAAGAAGTTCTTCCTCATGTTGAGGTGGAACTTCTTGTGCTGTAGTTTACATCCATTGCCCCTTGTCCTGTCACAGGGCACAACTGAGCAGAGCCTGTCCCCTCCCTCTTGACACCCAGCCCTCAGATATTTATAAACATTTACCAAATCCCCTATCAGTCTTTTCCTCTCCAGACTAAAAAGCCCCAGGTCTCTCAGCCCCTCCTCACAGGGCAGTGCTCCAGTCCTTTCACCATCCTGGTAGCTCTCCATTGGACTCTCTCCAGAAGATCCCTGACCCTCTTAAACTGGGGAACCCGGAACTGGATGTAATATTCCAGAGTAGAGTAGAGGGGGAGGAGAACCTCCCTCAATCTGCTGGACACACTCCTCTTAGTGAACCCCAGGATCCCATTGGCCCTCTTGGCCACAAGGGCACATTGCTGTCCCATGCAGAACTTGTTGTCCACCAGGATTTCCAGGTCCTTCTCCACAGGGCTGCTCTCCAGAAGATCACCTCCCAGCCTGTCCTGCTGCAGTTTATTATTCCTTCCCAGATGCAGGACTCTGCACTTGCCCTTGTTGAACCTCATTAGGTTCCTCTCTGTCCAAGTCTCTGAATGGCCTCACAGCCTTGAGGTGTCTCAGCCAAGCCTCCCAGTTTGGTATTGTCAGCAAACTTGCTGAGCAGACTCTGTCTATCTGTCCCCTCCTCAACGTCATTGATGAAGATGTTGAACAGGACTGGACCCAGCACTGATCCCTGGGGGACTCCAGCTGGACTTCACACCACTGGCCACCACTCTTTGGACTCCCTTGTGTCACCAGTTCCTAATCCATCTCACTGTCTGTTCTTCTATCCCACACCTCCTGAGCTTGCTGACAAAAGCTTTGGTAAGGTCTTCCTGCACCTACCCATTCAGTTAGGACATCATAGGATACGATCAGATTAGTCAAGCAGGATTTCCTCTTGGTGAATCCATGCTGACTACTCCTGATAACCTTCTTCTCTTCCATGTGCCTGGAGATGCCCTCCAGGATGAGCTGCTCTATCATTTTCCCAGGGATGAAGGTTAGGCTGACTGCTCTGTAGTTTCCTGGAACCTCATTCTTGCCCTTTTTTGAAGCCTGGAGTGACATTGGCTTTCCTTCACTCCTCAGACACCTCTCCTGTCTGCTACAATCCTGCAAAGATGATGGAGAGTGGTAGAGCGACGACATCAGCCAGTTCCCTCAACACTCTTGGGTGCATCTTGGGAAGATGGAGAGACACCAGCACCTTACTGGGACAAGGGTGGGGCAGGGGCCAAACCTGGTGTGTGAGGAGATGCCCAGCAGCTGAGAAGGAGCCCAGATGCAGGGATTTGCAGTGATGTGGTTTGCAGCCCTTCTTGTCTTCAGGGAGAGCACAGATGGTCTAGAACATTTCCATCCACATTTAATATGGCCAAAAGGACCTATTTTTCAAAAGAGATTTGATTTGTCCAGTTCAGTCAATGAGCTCAGGACACACTAGTAGTTTTGGTCCCCAGATACCTGCAGGTGTCTTCTGTGCCCTTGAGAGTGTCAGGTCCCCCAGTCACATACTGCTCCTTCTCCATGCTATGGACACCACCAATTTCCTTATATCCCTGGTGTGGTCAGGCTAAGGACATGGCTAAGGACATGGAAGACCAAGCTGGCAGCAAAATGGAGGCAAGTATGCACCCTAAAATCTGAAAGACAAAGAACTCTTTCTCCAGGAAAGCTTTGGGTGCAGAGAAAACAGTCCTGCTGCAAGCCCCTGCCAGGGAGGTGTGAACGAGCTTCAGCATGTAAAGAGCAGAGCTCCCTCAGGAAAAGACTTTTGCCATAATTCCCACCTCGTCCATGTTCTTCTCTCAGGATCTAGTCACTGTTAATTATTGTTTCAGACTTTGCCTGTTTCTCCTGTCTTCTCCCCAGGCAGTTGCCGCGAGGCACTTGAAGGTTAATGGGCCATGTGTTAATTTTTAGCTCTGCATCTCTTTAATGTAGGAGAACCTGGCTGATGGCAAAATAAGCACCTCTAGCCTTTGTGAGCAATTTCTGGCTCCAGTGCCCTTCTAGGTATTATTTAATATTTTTTTTAAAATTCAGTTCAGTGTGTGATGGGTTGAAAACTAGCCCCCCTCCCAACATAAAATTGCCAGACCAGCTCAGTTAGGAACCAAACGAAGCTGTATTTACAAGCAAAACTACAATCTAAAATATGACATGCAAGGAATATGTAAAAAATATACTATATTTACAGGTATTTACAATTTATATACAGCAGAAGAACCCTCCCTGGACAAACCAGGGGGCTACCAATAGCTTCCCCCTCCCTGCTCCCTTCCTTCCCTATGTATGCCAGACAAGAGAAAGAGCAGAGAGTTGCTGTTAGTTACTTAACCACAACAAAAAAGCATTCAAGGTCAGCAAAGCCAGCAGAAGCCAGAAGTTAGTATCTGCCAGAGTGGGAAGCCAAAAAAGAGAGAAAGTTAGTTTATACAAATTAACTTTATTAGATATCTGTCCAAAAGGATTATTTAGACCTTATGATTATTTTCCTTTTTACATCCTAACAGTAATTTATTTACATTCTACTACTTTCTGTTCAAGATCTGTGGAAAATTTTCTGGGCACAGCCTAAAAAGTACCACACAGTGACAGGAAATACCCAGTGACCTGCTGCACAGGGTAGATTCTGATTCTTGCACCCCTGTGACAGGTGCCTGCAGGTAGACACTGCCTGGAAGGGTAGAAGCACTTAGAGCAAATTCTGGTACACCAGCTTCACCTTTGCTCTTGGTGCACAGAAACAGCAGAATATGGATGAATGCTCCAAAAAGGAAACCATTCCTCTGTACAAATTGTAAACTACACCACTCACCCCCACCTGGGAGGACCTTGTGCTGAAGCATCCCAGAAAACATGAAACCATACTGAAGGTTGAACCAGTAGTGATAAAGGGTTGGGACAAAATGCCCACACAGATGTGGGGACGGCTCAGTCCCAGCCTTGCAGCCTGGGGATGACCCCACCAGCACTGAGGAACCAGGAAGCTGGGGCTTCAGAAAAGTCTTGATGTGGTAGTTTTAGACTATGCCTTTAAATTTTTTTCCACAGATCTTCAACAGAAAAGAAGTAAAATGTAAATAAATCACTATTGGGCATAAAAAGGAAAATAAAGACAGTTCTAAACAACCCATTGGAGAGATAGCTACCATAAGATTTGGTTCCCAGAGCAATTTCTTTCTTTTCTGGCTTCTTTGCTCTGGGAGAGAGACTAACTCGCTTCTGCTTGACCTTGGCTGCATTGTTTTGGCTAAGTCTAGCTTCTCTGCTCCTTTCTTTTGTCCCTTTTTTTGTACAGGGGGGTAAGGGGGAGCCAGAGAGGGAGAAGCCAGTAGCTTCCACTGGTCCTTGGCCAGGGGTGTTCTTGTGCTGTTTATTAATTGTAAATGCCTGTAAATGTAGTAAATACTGTGTATTTTGTACATATTCATTGCATTCCATTGTAGGTGATAGTTTTGCCTATAAATACAGCTTTCATTTACTTCCAACTGAGCTGGTCAGGCACATTTAATGTTGGGGGGGGGGGGGGGGGGAGGGGGCATGAAATTTCACAGTATCACACAGTATCGCAGTATCACCAAGGTTGGAAGAGATCTCAAAGATCATCAAGTCCAACCTGTCGCCACAGACCTCATGACTAGACCATGGCACCAAGTGCCACATCCAATCCCCTCTTGAACCCCTCCAAGGACGGTGACTCCACCACTTCCCTGGGCAGCACATTCCAATGGCAAATGACTCTCTCAGTGAAGAACTTTCTCCTCACCTCGAGCCCAAACTCAACCCACCACATTTGGGATGACCCAGAGGTTTCAGCACTGGCTTGTTCATAATTGCTGGGTAGGTTGTTTGCATGCAGCTGGAGTTCTTTATGACTTTCACGTGGGCTATTGGGTGGTGTTGTGGGTGTGTGTGAGCAACGCCAACAGGATGAGCTAAGAGATGCCCTCTGAAGAGCTGTTAGATGTTGCAGGTAAGGTTGTTGTTCAGCCCCACTCAGCCTGGAGCTGTGGTGCATGATGGCTCAGTCTGAGCCACAAAGCTCACCTGCACAGGGCAGGAGGGACATTGTCTATCACAGAAAAAACAAGGGGGTATGACTGGGGTTGCAAACTTAGTGACTAGCCTCCTTTGAGAGCAAAATGAGATGATGTCCAACTTGCAGGAGCTTTCACCTCAGCGAGCAGCTAGGCTTTTGCAGGTTGCTGTTTGGGCTTGGCATTTTTAACTAATTGTGGTGGGTTGAAAATTCCCCCCAACATCAAATTGCCAGACCAGCCCAGCTGGAAGGAAATGAAACCATATTTACAAGCAAAACTACAATCTACAATGAAATACAATGAATGTATACAAAATATAAAACATTTACAGGTATTTACAATTTACAAACAGCACAAGAACCCCCCTGGACAAAACTGAGGGGAGCTACTAATAGCTTCCCCTTCCTTGCTCCCTACAGCCCTGTACATGAGAGAGGAGAGAAGAGCAGAGAATTGTTTGTTACATACTCATCCACAACAAAGCAATGCAGCCAAGGTCAGCAAAGCCAAGCAGAAGCATCAACCAGAGCGGAGGAAGAGGAAAAAAGATTAAGTTAGTTTACAGATCTAAGCTTTAGATCTGTTATCTGTCTGTGATGGGTTACACCCATCCTGGGGGAAGGGCTGCGAGAGCCCTGCTTCCCCAGGGGACAAAAGAAACCTGATCCAGGTGAACAGAGAGGGGCTTGGACCCAGGAGGAAGGGTCCCCTGGGTCAAAGGTGGTCTATTCCACTCCCCCTTCCTGTCCAGCAAGCCTGTGAAAAGGAAGATGCTGAGGCTATTTGCTCTCTTTGCTCCTGCCTTGCCTGTTTGAAAGGACCAACAGCCACTGCTAGCCTCCTAGTTCTGCCACGTGGTCAGGCCTGGTCTTCTCCCTGCTGCATCCACACTTCCCTAAAGGACTGAAATCCACATACACCGAAGGAGATATAAGGCCATCCAAATTTGGTTTTGTATATTTTCTTATCCATCCTTATTCCTTACCCTTGTAAACCCTTCCAGTTACTGCTATATATATATTTTGTTAAAAAAAAATTACTTCTCCTACTTCCAAACCGACTCCAAATTATTTTTTGGTAGATTCACCTCCTTCCCTTTTTTTTTTTGCACCCCCTTTTTTCCCTTTTCCCCTTTTCTTTCTCCTCTTTTTTCCTTATCAGGAAAATAGAAAGGGGGAGCGGGGAGGAATTCTCAGGTTTCTATCATCTGAGCTCTTACATTCCAGTTAAGGCTCAAGCCACTATACTGCCCAAAGGGATTGTTTAGAACTTATAATTCTTTTTCTTTTCTACATCAAATGGTGATTTATTTACAACCTACCACTTCCTGTTCAAGAATCTGGGGAAAAATTTCAAGGCACAGCCTAAAAACGACCGCACTAATTTCGAGGGTGGTTTCAGGAGTGGCGGGCACACACAGGGTGCATGGAGTGACAGGTCTGACTCAGCTGAGGCTTGATCACTCAGACACAAAAGCAAGAGGCCCCTTTGGCAAGGTGCCATGCCCTGGTGTTGCAAGGGAGCAATGATCCTTGTCCCTTCTGCCCTCCCCTGCTCTACCACCCTGAGGACCGCACCTGTGCTTTGCGAAACAGCCCATCCACAGCCTCATAAGGGCTTGTGCAACGGGATTAGGAGGCTGTTTGCCTGTCCAGTCATCAGAAACCCAAAGAGCTCCTGAGTCAATCTATGTGAACCCTAACTATATCTCCTTGAAAACACGTCACATGAAGGGCTCACCAGCTGCACACTTTCCCTTATGACTGTTTAACATCTGATGTTTTGACCAGGGCTGCACCGTTTCATGGCCATGGCTGTGATCTTGAGCATGCTGGCAGGGCACTGGATTTTCTGTCAGGCTGCACCCACTCAAACCAGAAGAAAGAAGGACCCTGTGTAGCTTAATGGAGTGAAGCAGTGCTTATTGCTGCAGTGCTACAGCTGTTTGGTGCAGAGCATGGATTTTGACCAACAGGACACTCATAGGATCATAGGATATTAGGGGTTGGAAGTGACCTTCAAAGATCACTAAGTCTAACCCCCACTGCCAGAGAAGAACCATAGAATCTAGCACAGGTCACACAGGAACACATTCAGATGGGTCTTCTGGGGCTAGCATTTATTTTACACCCTGGCTTTGTATGCAAGCTGCTTTTAAATCTCATGTTTTTTCCTGATGGTTTCTGTGGTGGGTTGAAAATTTCCCCCCAACATTAACTATGCCAGACCAGCTCAGCTGGAAGCAAATGAAAGCTGTATTTACAAGCAAAACTACAATCTCGAATGAAATGCAACGAATATGTACAAAACATACAGTGTTTACTATATTTACACCATTTACAATTACTAAACAGCACAAGAACCTACTAGCTTCTCCTTCCCTGCCTCCCTCCTGTACAAAAGGAGAAGAGAAAGAAGCAGAGAGATGTTAGACTTAACCAAAACAATGCAGCCAAGGTCAAGCAGAAGCAAGTTAGTATTTCTCCCAAAGTGAAAAAGTGAGAAGAAATAGGCTTGGAACAACTAGTTTTAGTGCCTTATCTTTTCCAATGGGATTGTTTATAATTATCTTTATTTTCCTTTTTACATCCAGTAGTGATTTATTTATATTTTACTACTTTCTGTTCAAGATCTGTGAAAAAATTTTAAAGGCATAGCCTAGAACTACCACAGTTTCATTTTTTTCATGCTGACCTGGGGTCTGCAGTACCAGAAGTGACACTGCCAAAGCCTCCTCTAAAGGAGTTCCAAGACATTTCATACACCAGCCATGGTTCCCTGCCAATGACTTACCCGACAGGTAGGGGCAGCAACGTAGCTTTGCTGGGCTGTAATTTGGCAGCCCAATTATATGGAATGCACAGCCCCTGAGGCTGATTTTCTACCCTTGACACCTTGCTCACTGCACAGGTAAAACCTGTAGAGGAAGGCTTTATGCCACACTACTTCTCTGCGAGACGGTTATGTAGTAGTGTTACCTGCGTGCAGCAGGAAAAGCAAGAGCCAGGGCTGCTCTTGAAGGCAGGGCAGGGCTTGGCTTGTGCTTTGTGGGTCATTTGGGCACTAGGCAGTGTCCACAAAGAGAAATGCCTTCTGGCATGCTCTCTGAGGCAAGTCCACATGGTTATCTTTGGGTTTGAAGGACTTTCTTCAAAGCAGGTGGCAGGGAAAACACCACCTGTAGCTTGGACGGTCCTGACTTCCTTCTACCCTTCCCTCAGCTCCCTTCAAGGAGTGAAAACTTGGGGGAAACAAGGACTGCCTCTCTCCTTTCATGACAGCAATACAGCACAAAAGGAGAAGGGGACAAACTTTGGGATTTCACCCAGGACAAGACATGGCAGAAGACCCAGGGCTTAGCAAGGGGTTAAGGTGCAGAGACACAGAGGCCACCTCTCCTGCCATGGGGCTGGATGAGGATGGGTGAGCAAGCCCTATCCATTTTTTTGTTCTTCCAGTTGTGGGATTTTAATAATGCATGATTCAGGAAAGTGCTGCATGCAGCAATTTCTCATAAAATCCACTCCATGTGTGAATGAATAAGGAAGTTTGCCCTTAGCCCTTAATAAGGAACAAGTTGAGTCCCATTTGGATCATTGATTTCAAGTGAGAGTTCAATAACAAAATGTTTTTGACATATTTGCCAGCTCTGTTGTTTACAGACATTATTTGCTGTCACTGCATTTTCCATCTGTGTCCTGACTGTGGAAGCAGAGTTGGCAGGTGGAATCTCATAGAGGGGCATTTCCACTTAGCTGATGGCAGGAGCCTGGCCTCCAGCATGACAAGGTGGTGAAATTAGCTCATAGGAGATGTTGGGAGCCCCTGTCCTACCCCCAGCCTCTCTTGGGAAAACACAGAGACTGGCAGGAGAAGGATGTGGAGTCATCCACTCCTGTCAGCTCCACTCCATTTCACATTTCAGGGGTCAACACACGTGGTAGGAGGAGCTGTGAGCAAGTTCATGATGGGGTTTGAGATCAAATTTCTCAGTCCAGAGCAGATATATTTCACTGACCTGGGTATCTTTTGACTACATTTTGGGTCCATACAACTCCCTTAGCTTGTAGAATCTTACTAAGCTGGAAGCCCTTCTCTGGTGGAGATCAGTTCATTCTTTATAAGCTATTTGACAAAGTTCTGCAGTGCATTTTATGCCTTTTTAATGTTTTCATTATTTATTTTGGAGCAGGAAAACTCCATACCAGATACTCTTTCATCTTCTTGCTTTCCTTCCCTGCTGTTGACAGTGATTCAGACCTACTGATGGCAGAAAAGCTATTCAAGAGCTTAGATTTTGGAAACACAATGCTTAGTCTACTTGCACTAGTCCCTTTGGGCCACAGGCTGCTTCTGAAGAGGTGTTTGTGCATTTGGCACCGAGTTTGGCAAGATCTTGCTTTTCAACAGTGACCATATATGACAAATCAATAAATAGCTCACTCCTTCTGGGCCTCAGTAAGGTGAGAGGCTGCACAAAGTGCCTCTGCAGGGTTCAGGATGCAGGAACCTTTCTGCAAACAAGGTAGAGCAGTCAGGTACCACAGGCAAGAAGGTAACAGCAAAAGAGATCAAGCACCTAGGACATTTGCTAATAAAACTGTACTTTTGTGCAGCTGGAGAAAAAAAATTGACTGATGCTGGTCCTAGACAGCTGTGAGCAGAGAGAGACATCCCTTTGGGAATTTGCCCCTCCTTGGATCTGTATTTCTGCCTCTGTGCTGTTCAAAAGCATTGCCCTGGGAGCACTTTCAGTTTGTGCCCATCAGCTATGAGCAACTAATTGGCAACACCTGATGCTGAGGAGGTCAGGTGGCCTGTGCCAGCTAAAGTTTTGTCCTCCTGTCACAAGCCAGGTCACACCATCGTGACAGCCTACCCTAGGCACAGAGGAAACAGCAAGGCCACGCTCTGGCAACTGAGAGCAGATGACAGCTCAGCTGGGGTTTTGATTTAAATTTGTGGTATGCAAATGCAGATGCTGCAGCAGCTGTTCATAGGATCATAGGATGTTAGGGGTTGGAAGAGACCTCCGAAGATCATCAAGTCTAACCCCCCTGCCAGAGCAGGATCTGGGTCTGAGCACAGATCACATAGGAACACACCCAGAATTAACCAGGTTGAAAAAGACCTTTGATGTCATAGAGTCCAACCTATCATCCAACACCATCTAATCAACTAAACCATGGCACTAAGTGCCTCATCCAGCCTCTTTTCTAAACACTTCCAGTGATGGTGACTCCACCACCATCCTGGGCAGCCATTCCAATGGCCAATCACCCTTTCTGTAAAGAATTTCTTCCTAACATTCAGCCTAAACTTCCCCTGGTGCAGCTTGAGACTGTGTCCTCTTGTTCTGTCGCTGGTTGCCTGGGAGAAGAGACCAACCCCCTGCTGGCTACAACCTCCTTTCAGGTAGTTGTAGATGGCAATAAGGTCTCCCCTGAGCCTCCTCTTCTCCAGGCTAAGCAACCCCAGCTCCCTCAGCCTCTCCTCATAGGGCTTGTGCTCCAAACCCCTCACCAGGTTTGTTGCCCTTCTCTGGACATGTTCCAGCAAGTCAACATCCTTCCTAAACTGAGGGCCCCAGAACTGGACACAGGACTCAAGGTGTAGCCTAACCAGTGCTGAGTACAGGGCAGAATGACCTCTCTGCTCCTGCTGGCCACACTGTTCCTGATATAGGCCAGGATGCCATTGGCCTTCTTGGCCACCTGGGCACACTGCAGGCTCATGTTCAGCCTACCATCAACCAGCACCCCTAGGTCCCTCTCTGCCTGGCCGCTCTCCAGCCACTCTGACCCCAGCCTGTAGCTCTGCATGGGGTTGTTGTGGCCAATGTGCAGAACCTGGCACTTGGATGTGTTCAATCTCATGCCGTTGGACTCTGCCCATCTGTCCAGCCTGTTGAGGTCCCTCTGAGCTCTCCTACCTTCTGACAGATCAACACCTGCCCCCAGCTTGGTGTCATCTACAAACAAATATGGTCCTGATCTACAACTATCTCACTGAAGAGGGGAAATTATGTGTTCAGCCCAGGCGGCTTCCAATACTACTTTCTGAAGACAAGCCACTATACAGAGGCACCTCACAAACCAAAACATGGCATTCTCATCCTATTTTCTGTGGCAATGATCAAAACAGCATGCTTGGAAACATTTCTGAGAGCAAGCTTTTCCGTATGTTTACATGGAACCTCCTCTGTTCCAGTTTGCACCCACTGCCCCTTGTCCTATCATTGGGCATCTCTGAGAAAAGCCTGGCTCTGTCCTTCTGACACTCACCCCTCACATCTTTATAAACATGAATGAGGTCACCCCTCAGTCTCCTCTCCAAGCTAAAGAGCCCCAGCCCCCTCAGCTTTTCCTCACACGGGAGATGTTCTGCTCCCTTAATCATCTTTGTGGTTCTCTGCTGGACTCTCTCAAGCAATTCCCTGAGGTCCTTCTTGAACTGATGGGCCCAGAACTGGACACAAAGCACAGCACCTGCTCAACCATAGCAGAGAAAACCTGCCTGCTTTTCTTCTTGCTCTGAAAGGCAGGTGGGGAAACAAGGACTGAGTGGGCTCATCCTTAGCATTAGCAGTTTTGTGGTGTGTGAGCTACCTCCTTTCACACAACCCTAAGTGCCTGGTGACCACAGTGAGAGGCTGCAAACAACACCTGCTGACCCAGCCTCACCTTGCAGATCCTTGGAGTCAGCTAACATGTGCCAAGAAGGCCAGTGATATCCTGGGATGGATTAGAAGAGCTTTTGTCAGTAGGTTGAGAGATGTTCTCCTCCCTCTCTACTCTGCCATGGTGAGGCCACATTTGGAATATTGTGTCCAGTTCTGGGCCCCTTGGTTCAAGAAGGACCTCAGGGAACTGCTTGAAAGAGTCCAGTGCAGAGCCACAAAGATGATGAAGGGAGTGGAACATGGAGCTGGGGCTCTGTAGAGTGGAGAAGAAGAGACTGAGAGGTGACCTCATTCATGGTTATAAATATGTGCAGGGTGAGTGCCAAGAGGATGGAGCCAGGCTCTGCTGGATGATGCCCAGTGACAGGACAAGGGGCAATGTGTGGAAGCTGAGGAATAGGAATTTCCATGGAAACAGGAGGAAGAATTATTTCCCTGTGAGGGTGACAGAACACTGGAGCAGGCTGCCCAGGAGAGGTTGTGGAGTATCCTTCTCTGGGTAGATTCAGATTGGATGTTAGGAAGAAATTCTTCCCCATGAGGGTGGTGAGACACTGGAACAGGTTGCCCAGGGAGGTGGTAGAAGCCTCATCCCTGGAGGTTTTGAAGGCCAGGCTGGATGTGGTTCTGAGCAACCTGTAGTGTGAGGCATCCCTGCCCATGACAGGGGGGTTGGAACTGGATGATCCTTGAGTTCTCTTCCAATCCTAACAATTCTATGATTCTATGTATTTAGTGACATGCTGTGGGAAAGGCACAACCAGCCAGATGTCTTCAGCCCCACTGGACAGCTATGCCAGCTGAGGGAGCAGAGTCCTAGGCAGAAGACCTGCACCCCTGGGCTGGAAAGGCATTCAGTACCTAGGCTGGTTCAAGTGCAGAGGACAAGCTCTGCGGGATGCTGCGGTTTTTTGCAACCCTGGGGCTATCCTGTTTTGGGCAGTGCAGGTCAAATGAGGGAGAGGATAGTATCTCAACTCAGCTTTCCGTGCCCTGGGCACTGCGGCTGCTATGTGAGCACTGAGAGTCATTTCTCCTTCTGCCCCAAAGGCAAATCATTACAACTCATCAGGAGAGAGCAGCAGCTGCTGGCACACCGCGGGGCAGGCTGAGAATGCTGGTGTCGTTCCTCCAGAATGGAAGTAGCTCCCCAGAATAAGCCTGCTGTGGTTTGTGACTGATTTCAGTTTTGCAGAAATACACAAAGACTGTCAGAACAGGGAAGGAGTTTGTTGCTCTTTGGAGGCAGCAACTGGACCAACCACTCCTCCCCAAGCTCTTTTCTCTCGAGTGCAGCCATCCGGGTCCCTAGCCAGGTGGCAGGGGGGATGTGACCAACCATGCAGTTTCTTTTGTATGTTTGATTTTCACACTCATGCATGATCAGTTTCCTTTCACCTGTGGTCACCTGTAGCCTCATTCAGTCTCATGGCTCATATTCAGTGTTTCATTAAAATTATGCCAATGGACACCACCCCCCACCCAACAGCCACCTTCTTTCTCCTCCCCCCATGGCAGTCTGAACTCTGGAAACCCATCTGGCTAGTTCTGTTGCAATATGATGCTTGTATCATAGAATCATAGAATTGTTAGGGTTGGAAGGGACCTAAAGGATCATCCAGTTCCAACTCCCCAGCCATGGGCAGGGACACATCACACTACATCAGGTTGCTCAGAGCCACCTCCAGCTTGTCCCAAATCTCAACAAAGATGAGGAAACTGCAGAGGTTTGCTAGCCAGAAAGAGGTGGATTTGTACTTTTTCACCCTGAAAGGGAGAAGCCAGGGTAAGCAATCCTGGAGTAGAGGTGTGCCAAAGACAAGGACAAGCTCTTTCAGGGACAGTGAGTGGCCTTGGCAAACCACTCTGCAGTGAAACCCAAACACTGGGGCATGGCTCTGCTTTCATCTCAGGACTGCTCACCCATGCATCTTGCCCAAAGGGTAGCCCAGAAGCACACCCCCTCACCCCCCGTAGCCTCACCTCTGCAAGGTTTATGCTTTTTGCTTTTCATGAGCTCAAGTGAAGCAGTCAGCCTGCAGCCCCCTGAGCCTGTCCTCTCATGGCCAGAGGATATTTTTGGAGGTGGATTAGTGTCTTGGGTGGGTTGGTTTGTTTGGCTTTTACTTGTCTCACACTGGATCAGATACCAGCTGCTTATCTTTCTAGGAGCAGAGGGTCTGGCAGGGATCACCTCATGCTGATAAACAAGGCTTAGCCTGCTTTCCTCTCCCTGGGCAAGTGGCATGACTGTGTTAGGAAGGCTGTATCCACAGGCCTGGCATGTGCCGGGTGATGACTCTGTTCCAGAGGTCCTGAGGGCAGCACTAAAACCATCAGCACTGGGGCAGTCAGTCAGGAGATGCACCTGCCTCAGTAATCTCTCTCCCCAGCCAGATGTCCCCAAGGACCCTGCTCTCCAGATACATTTATTTTTAGGCGCCACAGTCTGGGATGAGCTTCAGAGGGGTAAAATGAGAATGACTGTGGGTGACTCATTCTCCCTGAGAGCCTGACAGGCAGTTTCTGCACCTGTAGCCTCTTCCCCTTGCTGTGGGTGGCGCTACAAAGTGCCCTGGGTTGGACCTGAAGCTCCTCTACCCTTGGGCAGGCATCTGTGAGCCATGCACCACTCAAACCCCTGGAGCCACTGGTTAGGGGCAGAAGACTGCATGCTGGAGCAGGCAGTATCTTGCCCTGACGGTGAGGACCCAAACTGGTCAAGGACCCATGCAAAAGGAGCAGCAGCAGCAGAGATTTGGGGCTATACACCCAGCATTAGTCTGGACATCCTTTTAAGGCCTGATGCTGCATCAGCACCATCAGAGCATGACACGTAGCAGGCTATGACATCAAAAAATAAGCCAGCTAATTTTTTGAGGGAGCTGGGGCTCTTCAGCTTGGAGAAGAGGAGTCTGAGAGGTGACCTCATTCATGTTTATAAATATGTCAAGGGTGAGTGCCAAGAGGATGGAGCCAGGCTCTGCTCAGCAATGCCCAATGACAGCACAAGGGGCAATGGTGGAAGCTGAGGCATAGGAAGTTCCATAGAAATAGGAGGAAGAAATTTTTTCCCCTGTGATGGTGACAGAACACTGGATCAGGCTGCTGAGGGGGGGATGTGGAGTCTCCCTCTCTGGAGATATTCAAGACCTGCCTGGATGAGTTCCTGTGTGACCTGCTCTAGGTGATCCTGCTCTGGCAGGGGGGTTGGACTGGATGATCTCTTGCGGCCCCTTCCAGCCCCTAACACTCTGTGATTCTCTGACTACAAAGCAGTTGGGCAATAGCAAGGGCACAAGAGTAGTTCTTTGAGGATAAGAGAGAGAAAGAGACAAAGAAAAACTGGCAATGGCAAGTACCAGGACAGACGTGGCAGCTGCTGCTTTTGCTCAGTTGTGATTTTATTTTGCATGTGCAGCCTCTGAAGCCAGCTTAGGCCACTGCTCTCAGCTGTCAAGGACTTACAAGTCCAGCTCACAGGATGAACTGTCTGCAGAGAACAGAGGCTGAAGGCAAAAGGTTGAGTGGAGACTCTAAGTGCTCTCACGGCAGCACAGAAGATGCAGTCAGAGGTTTTGTGTTACTGCTCCTGGGCCAGCCTCCTAGCTGAGTGATGAGCTGCTGAGTACCTCCATCTGGACATTCAATCTGTATCCACTGGACAGTTCCTCAGCAGACAGTTAAAGGCTGTCTCAGTTAGAATCAAAATTGCTGGTGAACAGCTTCCTGAGCCAGAGTTATCAATGCTAACATCCAATCTTAGTCTACCCATTTCTAGTTTTGTTCTATTCCCCCTAATCCTATCACCACCTCACACCCTAAAAAGTTTCTCCCCAGCTTTCTTGTAGCCCCCTTCAGATATTGGAAGGCCACAAGAAGGTCTTCTCAGAGCCTTCTTTTCTCCAGAATGAACAGCCCTAACTCCCTCAGCCTGTGCCCATAGGAGAGGAGCTCCAGCCCTCTGATCATCCCCATGGCCCTTCTCAGGACACGGTCCAGCACCTCCAGATCCTTCCTGTAATAGAGGCTCCAGAACTGGACACAGTACTCCAGATGGGGTTTCACCAGAGTGGAGTAGAGGGGGAGAATCACCTCCCTTGCCCTGGTGGCTATGCTTCTCTTGATGCAGCTCAGGCTCCGATTGGCTTTCTGGGCTGCAAGTGCACACTGGTGGCTCATCTCCCCACCTCTGACACAAGAGGTGTCTCCCAAACCCTGACTGTGCAGGAGGGGTAACTATTCATTGAGACTGAGAGCACTGAGCTACGGAGTCAGTTTAGCCTGCTATTACAGGGGTGTGTAGATAGATAGATGGATAGATAAAAAGATAGATGGATAGACAGAAAGATAGATGATAGAAAGATAGAAAGAGAGATGTTAGATAGACAGATAGAAAGATAGATATGTGCATATACACATACAAGCACACAGTGAGCAGAGGAGCTTGTGCCCAGAGGCTGGAGGCTTTATGCACACATGCTGCTTGCACAGGTCCCAGCAGACCCAGATGGGGACCAGTACTCTGCTGTGCAAGCAACAGGGTGTTCTTGTGGTGCAGAGCTGCAGCACAGAGCCCAGGGGCAGCCTTTCCCTGGTGCCATGGCCAGCAGGATGGGCCCCAGTGGGCAGCTGCCTCTGAAGAAGCCCACAGCCCTGCATGGCCCCTCTCCCATTGCCCTCACAATAAGGTCTCTTCAGAGCCTTCTCTTCTCCAGACTGAACAGCCCAGGGAGAGCAGGTTGTCACCTGCTTGTTGTGCCCAGTGGCCAAAGTGTTTGAGTCCTCTGGTTAATTTAGCAGTGCCCAGTGGCCAAAGTATTTGAGCCCTCTGGTTAATTTAGCAGTGCCCAGTCAAAGTGCAGCTGCACAGTGAGCCATCCAAGCTGCCTTGGACCTGCTGAGGTGTCCCAGGATGACCACACTGCCCATGAGTAAGCCTGAGCTGGCAGCTGCAGGCGGCTGGCTGCCTGCCGGAGCACAGCACGTCCTGCTCCTCTGCCAGGCCCTGCAGCTCACTCTGGCAGCTAATTCTTCAGCAAAGCTGAGGTGACACAGCAGAAAGAGTAGTTTCACTGATGCCCTTCCCTCTCTTGAAGGCATGTGTGAGCTGAAAGAAGCAGCAGTTTGGAGGTTCAGCTGTGGGGCTGGATGCTCCAGAGTGCTGTTGTGAGCACTGCTCAGGCAGGACTGGTGGGCAGAGGTCTCATGGAGCTTGCCTGATGCACACCAACCACCAGGTCATTGCTAGGGGAGGTGAATGAATTAGGAGCACCCATGGACCAGGCACCCCCAAGCTGTGCAGCGATTTCTGCCTGGGGCCTAAGTCTTGCGATATCACTGTAGCTCTAACTAGCAAACAGCCCTCAAGTCCACACTTCAGTGGATTCACTCATGTTCAGGAGAAGTTGTCTCTGGGAATGGATGCCTTTATTATGGGCAGACCTTAAAGCTGATGCCAGAACAGGGTAGGACATGCTTGTTGCCATGTACAAAGAACAGGGAAATGAAGGGGTTTGCTGCAAGAGACTGCAATGTGAGAACAGCCCTGAAGAAAAGGACTTGTGGGTGCTGGTGGATGAGAAGCTCAACATGAGCCACCACTGTGCACTTGCAGCCCAGAAAGCCAAACAGAGACTGGGCTGCATCAAGAGAAACATAGCCACCAGGGAAAGGGAGGTGATTCTCCCTCTCTACTCCAGTCTGGTGAGACACCACCTGGAGCACTGTGTCCAGTTCTGGAGCCCCTGTTACAAGAAGGATCTGGAGGTGCTGGAACATGTCCAGAGAAGATCCACGAGGATGCTCAAAGGGCTGGAGCTCCTCTCCTATGAGGACAGACTGAGAGAGTTGGGACTGTTCATTCTGGAGAAGAGAAGGCTCTGAGGAGACCTAATTGTGGCCTTCTAGTATCTGAAGGGGGCCTACAAGAAAGCTGGGGAGGGACTTTTTAGGGTGTGAGGTAATGATAGGACTAGGGGGAATACAACAAAACTAGAAAAGGGTAGATTCAGATTGGATGTTAGGACAAAATTCTTCACCATGAGGGTGGTGAGAGACTGGAACAGGTTGCCCAGTGAGGTGGTGGAAATGTCATCCCTGGAGATTTTGAAGGCCAGTCTGGATGTGCCTCTAGGCAACCTGCTGTAGTGTGAGGTGTCCCTGCCCATGTCAGGGAGGTTGGAACTGGATGATCCTTGAGGTCCCTTCTAACCCTGACAATTCTGTGATTCTATGGATCTGCATCTTCTCCTCTTGTTTGATGTGACATATTACAAAAACTCAGTCTTTGCATCTTGT
Source organism: Dryobates pubescens (assembly GCF_014839835.1). Taxonomy (NCBI): domain Eukaryota; kingdom Metazoa; phylum Chordata; class Aves; order Piciformes; family Picidae; genus Dryobates; species Dryobates pubescens. Next base: position 12,830,643 of record NC_071638.1, read on the forward strand.
CAGTCTGGTGCCTGCCCACAGGTGAGGCAGGCAAAGCTTCCTCCTGCTTTTCAGGAATATCTTTTGTCACAGGCTTCACACAGCTCATGCTTCATTACTCCTGCCTCCGTCTCACCCTCAGCTGAAAATGGACAGTGAGATTTATTTCTCTCAGTTTGTTTTCTTCATTATTTTCTGTTTATTCAACATGGGCAATATTGTTCATCATATAGTATTTTTGTAAAAGCAAACAGAAAATCTTGACTGTGATTCATTCATGCAGAGACAATTTTATTTGGGGAGTCATCATTTACTTGTTGAGAAAAAACGTTAAATGAAAAGCAAAAGGGAAAGAATCAAATTAGAGAAAAAAAACCATTGTTCAGAGGCTTTCTCCTCCCTCAGACTGTCCTTCCCATTTGCTGCTTTGCTCTAATGACACCAGCAGGTTTGTGCTAGTGTAAGTGAGCTATTAATTGGCCTTGATGATTTATTTTCCTCTGGAAAAATCCATGCCTGGCCTTGTGCCAAAAAGGAAGGGATAGATCTCTCTTAGGCACTTGGAAAGGGCCTGTGTCGATTACACCTAGTAGCAGGCATCAAGCATGCAGCTAGGAGGTTGGGGAAAGAAAGGGACACCTCAAGGAATGATTCAGCTCTGTGGGACAAAGCCACCCTTCAGAGGCATCTCTCTCATCCCAGCTGCTCTTGGGGAAACCAAGGACAACCCGGACATGGTGCAGACTTCTTGAAACTCCTTAAGCAGCAATGTTTAGTAGGAGTCAAGGTGTGGTGGGTTGAAATCCTCCCCCCAACATTAAATTTGCCAGACCAGCTCAGCTGGTCAGCAAAACTACAATCTACAATGGAATGTAATGAATATGTACAAAATATACAGTAGAATGGAATAGAATAGGATAGGATAGATAGAATAGAATAGAATAGAATAGAATAGACCAGGTTGGAAGAGACCTTCAAGATCATCGCATCCAACCTATTATCCAAGACCACCTAATCAATTAAACCATGCAACCAAGCACCCTATCAAGTCTCCTCCTGAACACCTTTAATGATGGTGACTCCACCACCTCCCTGGGCAGCCCATTCCAATGGGCAATCACTCTCTCTGTGTAGAACTTCTTCCTAACCTCCAGCCTAAACCTCCCCATGTGCAGCTAATATTTACAGGTATTTACAATTAATAAACAGCACAAGGATCCCCGCCCTGGCCAAGGACCAGGGGAAGCTACTGGCTTCTCCCTTCCTGCTTCCCCTCTTACCCCCCTGTGCAAAAAAAAGGACAAGAGAAAGGAGCAGAGAAGTTAGACTTAGTCAAAATAATGCAGCCAAGGTCAATCAGAAGCGAGTTAGTCTCTCTCCCAGAGCAAAGAAGCCAGAAGAGAGAGAAGTTATTTTGGGAACTCAATCTTATGATAGATATCTCTCCAATGGGATTGTTTAGAATGATCTTAATTTTCCCTTTTACACCCAATAGTGATTTATTTACATTTTACTAGTTTTGTGCTCAAGATCTGTGAAAATTTTTTAAAGGCAAAGCCTAAAACTGCCACCCAAGGTATGCTGAAAAACCTTCAGATTGAGGCTAAAGGGGCAGGCTGGGGAGAATACAGGCCTTAGAAATACCAGCTTTGTAAGAGGCATAATTATTGCTGCAAACTGGAAGACCATAATTTCCATGGTGTGGCAGAAGCTGACCTGCCAATTTCAAAGCTTTGGGTAATGGCAAGAATGTGTGGGACTGGTAAAGGTTTGCTTCAGCATCTGTGGGAGGAGACTAGGCTGCAGGGTCAGGCAGGAGTGGGATCCAGCAGTAGGTTGCGCAGAGGGAGACAGAAACGTTAGGTGGAGAGCTTGGTGGGAATGCGAGGCACAGCTAGGCTTCTGACATCAGCCATCAAAAACACAGCTGGAATCCACTTTCTATTTACTATACCATTCACACATACTGGAGGAGGCTCCAGTCCTTACTCCAAGGCTTAACCAGAGCAACTAACCTACCTTCCTGCGTTTCCAATGTCAACGGGGTCTGAGGCACGGCAACAAATCAAATGCCCACCGTGCCAGTTGCTTTCCCATCAGCCCAAATGGTGAAACACAGGGGAAATTAGTGTCAGTGCTTGGTTGGAGCCAGCTGTGCCACTAAGAACCTGTGCCCGGGTTGCCAACCTAACTCCTCCTTCAGGCCCAGCTTCTGAAGGCAGCCAAGTCTAGAGGAGGTTTTCGACCTGTGGCACTGTCTTTGGTGGGGCATACAGACACAGGATTATCAGCAGCTTCCCTCACAAGAGGTGGAAATATTTTTTCCCTAATTGTTTAGCCCAAACAAACAAACAAAAAGGGCAAAAAAAGATGGCTTTAGGGTTTTCCAAAGACAAAGCTGCTACACTGGATATCCCAAGCACAAAAGCACAGGTGGGGAGTAGGTGCCCTTTTCATTTGTGTTAGCATCACAGCAGCTAGCAGGTTAAAATGCTACAATAAATAAGGCAAATCTATTTTGATAGATCTCTAATATCTGTTAGCAATGTACCTCTTTTTTTATTCCTGCAGTAAAGAAAAACCCAGAGAGAAGAAATATTTCCAGCAGTAAGTTGCTTTATGTGCTTCTACTGAGAAAGAAAGGCCTCGTTTGTACCCTGCTGGTTAGAAACAGCTCTGTTTCTAGGGCTCTGACTCACTCAGAGCTCAGCAGCCATGCATAGTGTTTACTGAACTGCCACAGAATGGTGGTGCAAGGCTTAGGGATAACATCTGAGGCTTTGTAGTGCAGCAGGCAGCAGATGCCTGCTGCGGTTGCTTTCCATCTGAAGCAAATCGAAGGTACACAACAAAACTCAAGGGGTGATGTTGCAAATCTGCTCCATTGGATTATTTCTATAAGGGAACAGCCATCAGCAAACAAGTACTTTCTCCTGTTCACAGCTACTGGAGGGGCAGCTGGACCAACTTCACCTTTTCCAGAAGCATGACATGAGGAAAAGACTAGGCTGAAGCCACGCACAGAGGCAGGCTTCAGTACCAGGTTGTGCTCTAACAAGCTGGCTGAGGAGAACAAAAGGAGGTGGTAATTAGGGAAAGGGCCAGTTCTGAGGATACAGTGTGTAATATTTTAAGACTGCAAGTAGGAGTGCTATTGTTGGAACGTTCACATTAGCTCTGTGGGGAAGGACAGTAATTCCTGCTCAAGCTACCACATTGCTCCATGGCAATGCAGCAAAACCCAGGCGTGCAGTATGCATCTGGAGAGCTGGTGATATGCCAATCATTTGAAAGTTATTCAGCTCAGCACCTTACCTGATAATTCTTGGATATTTGAAGCTTGCTGCTACTTTGCTGGTGCTGCAGGAGTACAGATAGCAAGGTGTGAAGGCAGTTGCACTTGTGTGCCACCTGACATAATGCTTGCAAACAAACATTTGCCTAGTGTTGCATTCCTCCACGAGGGTTTAGAGCCACTGCCACCCCCTCAGCAGCCTGGAGCCCCCCCAGCGGCTGCTGCACAGGTCTGCTTTCTTTCACCAATAACACACAGGACACAGTCACCTTGCCTAGAAGCACTGCTCTGCTCTGGTTTCCACTGCCACCCAGGACATTCAGGGCATTGATTCCTATGAGGCTTGAGGAGCTGGGGATCCTGCAAACCAGAAACTGGGATCTGTTTTAGAAGAAAACCATCTGAAAATGATCAACCACTAATAAATACCATAGCCTTGAAGGGCTGCTCACAGTGACAAAATGCCACCTTTGGGAACGGGCTGGAAGGGATTTGCAACACTGACAGCCAAACACAAGCCATGGCTTTGGGATGGGCTTTCTAAAGGACTCCTGTGAGCAAAGAACAGCCTTCTATACAGAACACAGCTTCCTTTTCAGCTGCAGCTTTTAATACTTGGGGCCTTTTATATTTTTTCCCCAGCCTTTTACTTTTTTCCCCCAGATATTATTCAATATTTTCATCAGTGTTAACTAAACCCAGGGAGCATTTGCAGTTTTAGTCTGAATTAAGCCTTTATTTCCCACTGACTGGAGAAGGGGAAACATAACCCCCATGTCCAACAATGGTATGAAGGGCAATCCAGGGAACTATAGACCACTCAGTCTCACCTCTGTGGGACTTTTTAGGGTGTCAGGTAGTGATAGGACTGGCAGGGGATTGGGGGTTGTGTGGTGTTGGGGGGTGGTGGAGCAAAACTAGAAGTAGGTAGATTCAGATTGGATGTCAGGAATGGTGAGACACTGGAACAGGTTGCCCAGAGAGATGGTAGAAGCCTCATCACTGGAGGTTTTTAAGGCCAGGCTGGATGTGGCTCTGGGCAACCTGATGTAGTGTGAGATGTCCCTGCCCATGGCAGGGGAGTTGGAACTAGATGATCCTTGAGGTCCTTTCCAACCCTATGATTCTGTGTTCTCCAGGCCATGTTGAATTCTGTGGTGGCAGGACTGGAAGTGGGCCATATAATTCATGAATTGCTAATCTCTGTCACCCACATTTTCTGGGAAGCACAACACTATACACCTTTACACCTGGAAAAACACAAGCTTGGAGAACTTTGAGGCTATTTTTCTGATCAGGAGTCTTTAGAATATTCCCTAAAAAGAAAAAAAAATAATAAAAGGGCAAGACAATTCAGACACCAAGTGTAAGTGTGATTCATCCACTGTGGTGGAAATTAGACCCCTGAGTTGAGAGGCTAATTAAGCTAATTAGATCTAAAGCCTGAAAGGGAACTATGCAGACATTTCTTTAAATCTCATTTTTACATACATAATCTGGACCAACTCCACTGTTATTTTCTGGCCTTACATCCAAGTAATTGAAACCACTGCTGAGCTCTTCTGAGCTCTCAATATCAGCCAAAGGCATTGAAGTACAACAATTACCAGCTAGGCTGTGTTTTTCCTCTGTAACTTCTAGATGAACTTAGTATGACAGTACTCTTCTTTCCAAAGGTACTTTGCCAGTCTGATGGATTACTTCTGAAAAATAAAATATAATAATAATAATAATAATAATAATAATAATAATAATAATAATAATAATAAAGCAGCTTGATGAATTAAGAGCACCATCATCAATTTAAAGAGGTGCCAAATTTTACAACATCAGCAAATGAAGAGAGCAGAAATGTTTCAGTGTCAACCACTGCCTCTTCCAGGAGAACCCTGGAATATTGCATCCAGTTTTGGGCTCCCCAGTTCAAGAGGAACAAGGATCTGCTGGAGAGAGTCCAATGGAGTGCTACCAGGATGATTAAGGGACTGGAGCACTGCCCTATGAGGAGAGGCTGAGAGCCCTGGGGCTGTTTAGTCTGGAGAAGACTGAGAAGGGATTTAATGAATGTTTATAAATATCTGAGGGCTAGTTGTCAAAAGGGAGGGGACAGGCTCTGCTCACTTGCACCTTGTGATAGGACAAGGGGCAATGGATAGAAACTACAGCACAGGATGTTCCACCTCAACAGGGAGAGGAACTTCTTCACTGTGAGGGTCCCAGAGCACTGGAACTGGCTCCCCAGGGAGGTTGTGGAGTCTCCTTCTCTGGAGACTTTCAAGCCCCATCTGGATGTGTTCCTGTGTGACCTGTGCTAGATTCTATGGTCCTGCTCTGGCAGGGGGTTTGGACTTGATGATCTTTGGAGGTCCCTTCCAACCCCTAACATCTTATGATCCTATGATCCTTTGATTATCTTTAATCTGTGGCTTTCCTATGGAAGCAACTTTCTCTTCCGGTGTTTCTGACCTCTCCTTGTGATTGTCAACTGCCCTGAGACCACTGTTTAGTAAAGAAAAGAAAAAACAACCAATCAAACAAACAAAAAACCCCCACCCCCAAAATCCCCAAACAAAACAAAACCAAACCCAAACAAAACAGAAAAACAAACAAAAAACCAACCCACAAATGCTGTATACAAGCCAAGTAGAAAAGTGGAAAAGTCAGTATGGAACACTACTTACCTAGACACAGATATGGATATTGACAGTGTGCATTTATGTGCAGTTGTCTGCTCTGCAGTCACCAGGACAAGCCTTCCTCAGCTTCTCTTTAGTAGGGAGCATTTGGTAGATTTCTGACTGTGTGACACGCTCTTCTCCCTCTCACCCCACCCCATCAGCTGTGGGACCTGTAGAAAGAGCTGTGCCAGTCTGTCTTACAGGGAACTGAAAGGCAGCCTGCACTAGCTCAGCCCAAGGATCTCCAGTTCTTTACCGGTTGGTTGACAGCTTCGAAGTAAATGCCTGCAAAGCCTCTCAGGACTTCTGGTTCCTCCATCATAATTTGTTCACGCTTCAAATAGATCAGCAACACAGGCAGCACACAAAACCTTTACCTGCTCTCACATATTGTGGTGTGGTGTCTGGGGTATGGAGAAGGTCCTCCAGGGAAAGAGAAAAGAAAGAGGCTTCCCTTCATCTGAGGTGAAAAACAGGTAGAGGGGAACTAGGTTCATTTGGTTAAAATGTGCCTGAACTGCTTTTGCATAGGGCACGGAAGAGTATCCAGGATACCTGAAGCTGGTGTGGCATCTGAGATGAACATCTGTTCCTGTTGCTAACATGAAGCATTGTTTCTTTTTTACAAGTCTCTTGTTTGGAAGGTTTTCTAGAGATGTGTGCAGTTAGAGAGAGACTGCCAACCTCCTCACGGGGTGCTGCCCCATCACAGGGAGCACTGGAAGATGGCCAGTTCTGGCTCCTGCAGCCTGGCAGCTCAGCAGGAACTGGGAGCCATTGCCTTGCAGACAGCAGATATCCTTGGCTTGCTAATTAAGCATGGTGCTGCCAGTAAAACCAGAGACAAATGCAAACAGGCCCCCTCATTACAGTCCCTGACTCCTAATCCCATTTCACACCACTTACAGTCTGAATTCCAATTTCTGGAGTCAAGGTGAGCATTTCATCAGCTCTGCTGAGTTCAGAATCAGCCCTTCCCAACCATCCCTTGCCTCATAACCTGAACCCTTCAAATCTCTGTCCTACAGGAACCCATGTAGGCCAGGCTGAACGTGGCTCTGATCCAGTGTGAGGTGTCCCTGCCCATGGCAGAGGGGTTGGAACTGGAGGAACCTTGAGATCCCTTCCAACCCTAACAATTCTATGATTCTAAATAAGATAACAAAGCTTAAAAAGCTAGAAGAGGTCTGTTCCAGTAGATGCAGAGGGGAGTTCAGGCTGCAGGGTTCCATTCTCTCCACCTTTCCGATTTGTATTTGGGAATTTGATTTTTATATGTGAGAACGGATCACTGCAAGTGACTTCTCTCAGCAGGCAGTAAGGCAAGGCAGGTTTTCAGTTATGCACCACCCAGGGCATGAGATCAGTTTGTGTCTCCTGGCCATGGTAAAGCCACAAAAAAGCTTTCTCCTTCCCAGTTCCATCAATGCTCTGACATTTAATGTCACTTGCACACTGGGTGGTGGATCTCCAGTCAATCTCCTCTGCAGCATCAGATTTTAACCAAAATCTGTTGTTTGGTTAATAAGCAATAATATGCACCAACATTTTTTTAACCAGAAAATTGAGGTTTCAGTTGCTAATGGCACATGATTCAGTTCTCTCTGACTTTCCCACATAACCTCCAGGAAAATTAGTCAGCTTTCTAGCAATCATACCTCTCTGTCCTCTCCCTTGCTGTTAGGATGCTCTATCAAGGTACCTGTGGAAATTAAAGTTCAAAGTCAGAGCATCATAACAACCTGACTGCTGGAAGAACAGGCCCAAAGAGTGGTGGTCAATGGAGTTAAATCCAGCTGGCAGCTGGGCTCAAGTGTGCTCCTCACAGGGCTCAGTGTTGGGACCACTTCTGTTTAACATCTTTGTTGATGACCTTGATGAAGACACAGAGTGTGTCAGCAGTAAGTTTGCAGATGACACCTAGTTAGATGAAGTGTTGATCTGCACTAGGGTAGGGAGACTCTACAGGGGGACTTAGATTGGATCCATGGCCAATGTTAACAGGAGGAGCTTCAACAGAGGCAAGTGTCAGGTCCTGCACTTGGGTCACAACAACCCCAAGCAATGCTCCAGGTTTAGATTGGAGTTAGGAAAAAAATTTCCCATCAAGAGTGGTCAGGCATTGGAATGTGCTGCCCAGGAAGGTGGTGGAGTCACCAACCCTGGATGTGTTTAAAGGTGGTTTGGATGTGGTGCTTGGGGACATGGTTTGGGGGTGAACCTTGTAGAGTAGGGCTCTGGGTTGGACTTGGTGACCCTGAGGGTCTTTTCCAGTCTGAATGTTTCTGTGATTTTGTAAATAAACATCTAATACTCTACACATTCAAAGTGCAAGAACTGCTATAGAGAAAGATCCTATGAATTAGGAATTACACAGCTGTCTCCCAAGCAACCCAAAGCATTTCTTATAACCACCCCCACAAAGAAAAAAAAGAAAAGAAAAGAAAAGAAAAGAAAAGAAAAGAAAAGAAAAGAAAAGAGAAAAGAAGAGAAAAGAAGAGAAAAGAGAAGAGAAGAGAGAAAAGAAAAGAAAAGAAAAGAAAAGAAAAGAAAAGAAAAGAAAAGAAAAGAAAAGAAAAGAAAAGAAAAGAAAAGAAAAGAAAAGAAAAGAAAAGAAAAGAAAAGAAAAGAAAAGAAAAGAAAAGAAAAGAAAAGAAAAGAAAAGGAAAAGAAAAGAAAAGAGAAGAGAAAAAGCATACATTGGGGCTTATGCATTAACATTGAAAAGTTATGTGGATTAGGATAAGTGTCTTATTTTGACCTGGAGGCTTGGGTGGGACCTGTCATTAAGTGTGAACACAGAGTTTCTAGCCTTTTCTAAAATGGAGAAAGATAACAGAATTCTATTGATAAATGAGAAATACGTAGGTGTTGGGTTATTATTTTAATGGCAGTAATAAGCCTTCCAAAATGTAGACTGTTTCAGGGAGATTGCTGATGTTTAGCAGTCAAAGGAATATCACAAGACATTTTTTACCTGTACTGGTGATTAAGAGAAGCATGTCCTGGAATTAAGTGGCATGCATAAACCATCAGATGGGCTCTGTGTGTTTTGTTCTAATACCATCACCCAGTAGTACGTGGACAGTCTGCTGCACATGTAGCTCTCACTCCTAGCAAACCAAATGACACACTGAAACACAATTTGGCACATGTTGCTCCCTTGAAAATTAGACCTGGGCTTGGATTAAGAAGCTGATAAATAAAAAATATGGCTGCATGAGCAGCAGACAGCTTCCTGTGCAGAAGTTTTCCAGAATATGACAGAACCACAGAACAGATCTGGTTGGAAGAGACCTCCAAGCTCATCTAGTCCAACCCTTGACCCAGCACTGAAGGGTCAACACTAAACCATGTCCCTAAGCACCAGCTCTACAGGCTGCTTGAAAACACACAGGAATGGTGAGGACAGCACTGCCCTGGGCAGACCATTCCAATGTCTGAGAACACTTCCAGTGCAGAAATATTTCCTATTGTAACTGTTTCCTCTGGTCCTATCACATGTCAGCAAGGAGAAGAGGCTGTCCCGTCTTTGCTCCAGCCTCCTTTCAGGTAGTTGCAGAGAGCAATGAGGTCTCCCCTTAGTCTCCTCTTCTCCAGGCTGAACACCCCCAGCTCCCTCCTTGTAGCCCAGGTGCTCCAGGCTCTTCTGCAGCCTTGCTGCTCTTCTCTGGACATGCTCCATTGTTTTTAGGAAACAGAGGGTAACAGACTGTACCCCAAGACTCCTAGTCCACTGGCTATGGGTAAGGTCATATGATTGAGCTGGACACCATTATGCCACATGCACGCTGTGGTGGAACTCTGGGCACTCATGCAGGCTGAGGAAATGAAGTTTTGTGGCCACTAAGATGCTGTTTAGTGCCCTTGAGGCCAGTTTCCCACTGATCAGCTCTCCTAAAGTAATGGCTGTAAGCAGAACTCTGGTTTACATTTAAAAAGGATGAAACCTGCTGCTGAAGGTGCTTCTGTGGGCGGTGATGGGCTCAGCCACTGCAGGCAAACTGCTGTGCTGTGCCATCAGCCGTCAGGTTGGACATGTGGACCAACTCAGCCTTCACAAGGGAGTTTTGGACTGAAGTCAGTACTGCTAGGCTATGGTAATGTGGTGGGTTGAAAATTCTCCCCAACGTTAAATTTGCCAGACCAGCCCAGTTGGAAGCAAATGCAGCTGTATTTACAAGCAAAACTACAATCTGCAATGAATATGTACAAAATATACAATATTCACAACATTTACAGATATTTACAATTTATAAACAACACAAGAATGCCCCTGATCAAACCCGGGGAGCCAGCAACAGCTTCCTCTTCCCTGCCCCTTTCCCTCTACTGTCCTGTACACAAGGGAAAAGAGAAAGAGCAGGGAGTCATTTGTTACACTTCGCCACAACAAAGCAATGCAGCCAGGGTCAGCAGAAACCAGCAGAAGCATCAGCCAGGGTGAAGGAAGTGAAAAGAGAGAAAGTTAGTTTACAGTTGTATGTCTGTTATCTGTCCAATGCGATTGTTTAGAGCTTACCATTATTTTCCTTTTCCCATCAAATAGTGATTTATTTACATTGCAGAACTTTCTGTTCAAGATCTGTGGAAGATTGTCTAGGCACAGCCTGAAACTACCACAGCCAGATATTCTGGATACCACTTGTTCCAAACTGCTTGGAGTTCTAGTCACATGCGATGGCTCAGGGGAACACAGAAACACAGATGGGGCTCCACCAGGTGAAGAGGATGGACTGGTTCAGACCATACCATTTCAAGCATTCCAACATACTGCATGCAGAAATGCTCAGCAAAAGAGGGAGTTTTTTCTTGGATTAAAAGGCAAGGGACATAGGAAATGGTGTCTGGCTCCTCATTAACATCTCAGTTTTCTACAACAGTCATGTCTGAGATCCTGGTAGAAGCAATTTTCACCACTTTTATCAAAAGATAATTGAGAAACTGAGAGGATGTCCAATACAGTGCATTTATTATTATTTTTTCAACACACAATGACTGCATCTGCATCCATCTTCAGACTCTGAGATTTAAAGCATGGCCAGAGATCTTTATGAATATGAAGCCCACAACTATCCTATGATGAAAAATTAATCACCTGGGCATTAAGTAACTTACTCCAGGCTTTGCAGTAAATCAGTGCTAGCAGAGATAAACCCCTGGGGTCTTAACCTCCACCTCCTCCTCCAGCTGATGTCTTTACCCCATGATATTGAACAGCTATTCCTGCAGAAGACCAACTGCTTGCTACTTATTTGTACAAGAAATGTAGGTTGCTGTACTATGGTTGCACTGCCTATACCACCAGCAGCTAACTAACTATATGATGATACTGCTCAACTACAGTATTATCCTGGAGATTTCTGGTAAATGAGGAACATTGCAGGACAATCCAGGTCTCATCAGTTCCTAAGACATTGGTCCTGTGTTGTATGTTACTGTGAAAAGTTTGAAAAGTTCTTTAGATTTAATATTAACATCTGCTGTTCTCTATTGAATTATTCAACGGGTCTTACATTAAAATATTCTTTAATAGGGTGATTAAAATATATGTGAACAGGGACGTGCTAAGCCAAAAGACATTCTGCCTTGGTCATCTTCTGCTCCCAAGTAGTAGGTAATTAACTTTAGTGGTCTGTCAATTCAGTCTCTTTTTTATCCCTTGCATGTGTTTGAATTACAGGTTTGGGAGTTGAATATGCAGAAGTAGAGAGGGGCTGTTTTCAGTGGAGACAGAGTTAAACAAAATCTCATGGCAGCTCTCAACCATGGGGGGGGGGGGGGGGGGGGGGGGGAACCAACAAACAAATAAATAATGTCCAGTGTCACATTACACATCAAAACAGTCAAAACAGTGCAAGGGAGGAAAATCAGTGAAGGAAAATGCAGGTCACATTATGGAAACTAAAGAAAGGTACACACAGAGATGAGGGTGGTTTAAAATGCAAGTGGAACAAATTTATTCCAAGCTCAGAACAAGAACGTTTAGACTCTCCCTGTGACAAGGGCAATAGCATCAGGAGCTGTAAAGGCAGCATTTCAAGGCAGCAGCATTTGTTCTACCTTCTGATGTGAACGCCCACTCCTTCTGACAACAGGAACCCAGAGGGGATAATGGTGGGAAATTTATTTCTCTGCGTTTTGGTGTAGCTTCAGACTTCGTTATAAACCTGAGCAGTGCAAAATGCAAAGGTAAAATTGTTAAAAAGCTGTGCAGTTTGTGCGATACAAAACACAGCCTGCAGATGCTGCTGCTTTGGGACCCGATCTTAACATCACACAGACACTGTTGTAAAACTCCAGGAGACAAAAGTCACTGTTTCTCCTCAATAGATCGAAGAGATCCCCAGAGATGTTTGCCATATTCTTAGTATAATTTGATTGCCATATTCTTAGTATGATTTGATCTTTGCAGTTAAAGTATCCCAGCCAAAGCTGGGCAGTTACTCAGCCAAAAGTGCTCAGGGTTTTTTTCAGTCGGGTGTTAATCATATTTACAAAACCCCCTCTAGGCACCACAGAAGGAATGGTTAAAACTCAAATATGTTAACAGCAACAGAGCAATCTGTGAGCTTGCTCATGTATTTCAACCATCTTTTTTCCCCCTTCTGCTTTTCTTTTCTTTCCTTTCCAATTTATTTTTTTTTCCAGCAGGGAAACCTAAGAATTTTTAATTAGCAAATAACTGGTATCGATCATCCTCTGCTCCAAAGTACTAGGTAATTAACTTCACTGGTCTGGTACCCTGCAAATTCAAGGATCTTTTGTTTACAAGCACTTAAATATGTTTGAATGAGGGTTTGGGGTTTGAATATGGAGAAGTAGAAATCAGCTGTTTTCAGTGGGGATAGATTATTTTGTGTGTGTGTGGACATGAGTGCTGGCTATTAAACAAACAAGATGCTAGAGGACACAGTCTCAAGCTGCACCAGGGGAGGTTCAGAATGGATGTTAGGAAGAAATTCTTCATAGAGAGAGTGATTGGCCATTGAAATGGGCTGCCTGGGGAGGTGGGGGAGTTGCCATCATTGGAGGTGTTTAGGAGGAGACTTGATAGGGTGCTTGGTGCCATGGTTTAGTTGATTAGGTGTTGGATGATAGGTTGGATGTGATGATCTTGAAGGTCTCTTCCAACCTGGTCTGGTCTACTCTACTCTACTCTACTCTTTCCTAATCAATAAGAGATTGGTACTGAGATGCTGGACACCTATGATTTTTCAGAATAATTGTTTCTCTTGAAACTTTTCAGTCTTATGAGAAGTCAGAACTACACAAGAAAACTAATTTTCCCCTACAATTGGGTAAGGAGGCCAAGCCCACTGGACTCCTGTTATATTTCCCTATGAAAAGGAAGCTTAGGTGTCCCATATGAGCTTTCTACGCTTTAACAGAAGTAAATTTATATTCTGTGAGGCCTAGCAGATGGCAAAGTTATCAGATGATAACTTATGGCTTGAACAAGAGTTTGTACAATTATTTTCAAAGCAGTAAGGCCAGCAGCTCCCCATTACTACCCTGTGTTGCTCACTGCATGACCTATCAATGAGGTTGTGCAGTTTTCCTCAGGCCAAAGTAACCACACAAGCTCCAGCCCAGAGTCCCTCACCACTGAGGCTGGGAGAGGAAAACATTATCATCTTGGAAGTGCCTAAAGATCAGTGCACACTCCAGAGGCCCAGGCCAGCGAGGGCAAGATGTGCTATCTAAATAAATGTGATCCACACCCAGCAATTTCTGCATCCATCCCTGGACTCCTAGAGCTTCAGGAACAGAAATGTGAATCATTAACACAGGCTCTTGCAAGTTTACAGCCCAGACTGCCCTGGGACACGCAGACAGGCTGTCTCCAGGGCTTCTAATGCTTTCTGAGGTAGATACCTACAGCAGCAAAGGAGAAAAGCAGTTTCACATATTTTTTTGAGCAGTGTGGCTATCTGGTTGAGAGAAGTGATTCTTGCCCTTTGCTTTGTCCTTGTGAGACCCCACCTCAAATAATTCATCCATTTCTGGTGTCCCCATCATAAGAAGGACACAGAGCTGTTGGAGCAAGTTCAGAGGAGGACCACAAAGATGATCCAAGGGCTGAAGCACCTCTGCTAGGAGGAGAGGCTGAGGGAGCTGGGGTGGTTCAGCCTAGAAAACACTTGGGAGGGACCTTAGAGGTGCCTTCCAATACCTGAAGGGATCCCACAGGAAGGCTGCAGAGAGACTTTTCATAAGGGTATCGAGCAGTAGGACAAAGGGGAATGGTTTGAAGCTGAGGGAGAGCAGGGTTAGACTGAATCTTAGGAAGAAGTCCTTCAGCATGAGGGTGGTGAGATGCTGGCATAGGCTGCCAAGGGAGGCTGGGGCTGCCTCCTCCCTGGGAGTGTTAAAAGTGTTGATAGGTCATTGAGTGAGGTCTTGAGCAGCAGAGTCTAGTTGAGAGGTGTCCCTGCCCATGGCAGGGGAGAAAGGGAAGAGTGGGGAGAGAGAACACCCAGGCTGAGTTACAAATGCTAAATGTCACTTTCACCATGAGCAGTGCTGGGTCCTTAGTAAAATCTGTCTTCACAGTACTGCAGTTCTAAACCTTTAAGATGTGAAAGTTGTGAAGAGAGGTTTCACCTACACAAATTCTTCAGTCACAGAAGTAAATAAGCTGACCTTTGTTTCGTTCTAGTCATAGTCAAGCAACAGATTGCTTGAGACTGCAGGTAGTAGAAAAGCTTAAGGGTGAGGTCACAGATGACTGCAAGGGCAACAGCAGAGCTACCTCTGGCACCAGCAGGAATGGAAGAAGCAGCACCGCAGCAGGGCACTGGTCCTCAGCATTGTACTCCTAAAACCAGTATACTGTGAAAGCAAGATGGCAACAAATATCTCCAACACAGTCAACCTGACAAGTGATTACAATTTGTCACAGCACTAGGGGGAATGGAATAAAACTAGAAACGGGTAGATTCAGATTGGATGTTAGGAAGAAATTCTTCATCATGAGGGTAGTGAGACACTGGAACAGGTTGCCCAGGGAGGTGGTAGAAGCCTCATCCCTGGAGGTTTTTAAGGCCAGGGTGGATGTGGCTTTGAAAAACCTGATCTAGTGGCAGGGGGATTGGAGCTAGATGATCCTTGAGGTCCCTTCCAACCCTGA
This sequence comes from Dryobates pubescens, assembly GCF_014839835.1. Taxonomy (NCBI): domain Eukaryota; kingdom Metazoa; phylum Chordata; class Aves; order Piciformes; family Picidae; genus Dryobates; species Dryobates pubescens. Next base: position 12,845,728 of record NC_071638.1, read on the forward strand.
CAATTCTATGAGTCTATTCTTTTGTTGGTACTGCATTGGTAATCAAGAGGCTTGGACTATTTGTGGGTTTAGGAAACAGATGCCGTGTGTTTATTTGCCCTTTTAATACAATCCAGCATTTCCTACAATGACTTTCACTGCTCCAAATGTCCAAATATAATCCTCACACATGATACCAGACACGTATCAAGCCTAATGTTATTATTTCAATGGATGCAACTCTCATCTGGAGCTGCCTCTTCCCCACATACACAGGGAAACCCCTGCCATGTGTTCACACTCTGCATTCATGTTTCAAGGTAATACTTAATCAGATGCTTAGCCTAGAAAATGAAGACTCCCACTGGAAGTAGGTCAGGATTATTATCAACATAAAAACTACCATGCTGCATTGTTTTACTAGAGAATCCCAAAAGAAGAACAGGTTAGAGATTCTGCTTGGTAAAATATTTTTCTATTTTCCTTTTTTTTCTTTAATACCTTCAGTGGAAATATTCTCTTTTATAGTTGGTTATGTTGTAGGTGGCTGAGGACACAGCCACACAGGAAACAGTATTACTTATGTGCCCTTAATCCTGCTCTGAACCAAAGCCTTGGCGCAACAGTTCTCTTATCTGCTGTTGACTGCATGAGGAATAAACTGTCTGCTGGAGCAGCAGGAATGGGTTTTAAAACCATGCTGGAACTGTTTTTAAAAAGAGTGTACTGCTCTATCACAAGCAAAAGCATCACTTCCAAAGCCTAGTCTTCTACTGAATCATATAATAAAGAATGAGCTACTACATATTAAATCTATTACATTTTTAATGGTTTGGTGTTGTTTTTTGTTTTTATTTTTTCATTTTGGAATGCTGAAATTAAAGTTCTTATTTGTGAAATAATTATTAGTTTAATATTCTCAAAGAGAAGTAATTAATATAATCCTGGATCCAAATATCTATTTCTAGTTTCATTAACAGAATACAAATGATGCCTTACACAAAATGATACTGCAAAAATCATAATTATGTTAATTACAGTCAACACATACCCAAAACTACTGTTTATAAATTCAGACATTACTCTCTTCATTTCTCCAGCCTTAGTAGTAATAATATAATAAACAGTAGAATAGAATAGAATAGAATAGAATAGAATAGAATAGAATAGAATAGCATAGAATAGAATAGAATAGACCAGGCTGGAAGAGACCTTCAAGATCATCACGTCCAACCCATCATCCAACATCATCTAATCAACTAAACCATGGCACCAAGCACCCTATCAAGTCTCCTCCTAAACACCTCCAATGATGGTGAGTCCCCCACCTCCCCAGGCAGCCCATTCCAATGGGCAATCACTCTCTCCATGCAGAATTTCTTCCTAACACCCAGTCTTAACCTCCCCTGGTGTAGCTTGAGACTGTGTCCTCTTGTTCTGTCACTGGTTGCCTGCGAGAAGAGACCAACCCCCACCTGGCTACAACCTCCCTTCAGGTAGTTGTAGAGAGCAATAAGGTCTCCCCTGAGCCTCCTCCTCTCCAGGTTAAGCACCCCCAGCTCCCTCAGCCTCTTCTCATAGGGCTTGAGCTCCAAACCCCTCCCCAGCTTTGTTGCCCTTCTCTGGACTCGTTCCAGCAAGTCAACATCTTTCCTAAACGGAGGGGCCCAGGACTGGACACAATACACAAGGTGTGGCCTAACCAGTGCAGTGTACAGGGGAAGAATGACCTCCCTGCTCCTGCTGGCCACACTGTTCCTGATACAGGCCAGGATGCCATTGGCCCTCTTGGCTGCCTGGGCATACTGCTGGCTCATGTTCAGCTGCTGTCAACCAGCACCCCCAGGTCCCTCTCTGCCTGGCCACTCTCCAGCCACTCTGACCCCAGCCTGTAGCACTGCATGGGGTTGCTGTGGCCAATGTGCAGAACCTGGCACTTGGATGTGTTAAATCTCATGCCCTTGGACTCTGCCCATCTGTCCAGCCTGTCCAGGTCCCTAGGGCCAATAAATAAGGCAAGTATTTAATCTTGGGGTTTACTGGTGACAAAAGAAAAAAAGTTCCTGAGATTGAAGATAATCAAACTATAGAGATTGTTGCAACTAAACACTGAGTTTCTCTTGAGATTTAAAATGAACTCACCAAAAGGGAACAGACTGACCTGAACAAGCATAGAAATGAATTTAGTAACAAAAAGATGGAATTCTCTACTGCTAATAGCAGATTTCTTGCATAACAGAAAGCAAACAAAGTACAAGCTGAGATGAAAGCAGTTCTAGTGAAGTACAGAGATATATGCAAAGAAAGAATTGAACCTTCCTTAATCTTCTCACTTGACCTGATTAACCCCCCAACCTGTGGACTCTGAAGCTGACTGCTACAGAGATCACAACAGGCACAATATAAAATTACCAGAGTGATGCCACTGTATGGTTATGCTTCTAAACAAAGCATCACATTCTCCTGCTGCCTCCTGCAAAGGTTTCTCCGTTGTGTGTGACTTGTGACACAACTTGTTGCCACTGGTAACTTAATGATTGTCTGTGACAGCTGCCAAAAAAGCGAAAGGTCCCTAGTCAACTAAGCATGGATATATATAAGGCCATATTCATATTACATAACTTCCATTTGGTAAACAAGAAACTGGAGATGAAAGTGCCAGGGCCAGGCAATGGGGGAAGGCAGTTTTCACTGGGGCGTGAAAGCTGTCTCAGTACGGCCCCAGGAGCCACAAAAGATTGTTGAGACTCGACCCCCCAACCAAATCAACAAAGAAAAGTGGTGTGCCCTTGCCATGTAAAGAGATGATTCCCATTCTCAAGACCTGTGTGCAAGATGCAGACTCTAGTCTCACTGTATGTTACTACAAGTCTTAGAACTGGTTGGGTTTTAATGTTTAAAGCAGTACCAATGTGTATATGAACCTGCTATCTGACAAGTGGGGTTACCTGGCTTAAAATACACCTCTGATGCCTGTGGCTGGGGTGAGCAATTCCAACCACTCTGATGAATTTCATGTAGGGTAGAATACAGGTTTGTTCATGGCTGCAGAAAGGAGAGTTAAAGATGAAGACTGATTAACTTTAGGCTGTTAAGACCAGTATCATAGAATTATAGAATGGTAGGGGCTGGAAAGGACCTCTGGACATCACCTAGTCAAACTCCCCTGCCAAAGCAGGATCACCTAGGGCAAGCTACATAGGAACATGTCCAGGTGGGTTTTGAAATTCTCCAGAGGAAACTCTACAACCTCTCTGGGAAGCTTTTTCCAGTGCTCCATCATTCTCACAGTAAAGAAGTTTTCCCTCAGGTTGAGTTGCAATCTCCTGTGTTCCAGTTTGTGTCCATTGCCCCTCATCACTGGGCATCATTGAAAAGAGCCTGGCCCTCTCTTCTTGACACCCACCCTTCAGATATTTGTAAACACTGATCAGATTCCCTCTCAGTCTTCTCTTCTTCAGACTGAACAGCTCCAGACTCACAGCCTTACTCCATCAGGCAGTGTTTTAGTCCCTTAGCCATCCTTGTAGCCCTCTGTTGGACTTTCTCTAGTATTTCCAGGACCCCCTTGAAATGGGAAGCCCAGGACTGGACACAATACTCCAGATATGGTCTCACTAGGGTGGAGTAGAGGGGAAGGAGAACAGAGAACATTATCCCTGTACTTTTCATGACTTTTTGAGTTTGGATCTGAGTCCACACACATCTACATGTATCCAACTTTGACTCTGCACAGAGGCCAATCCATATTTAGAAATATAAAAACACTAAGAGCACAAACCAGAAATAAACTCTGGGCAACAGTGCAACAAGAAAAGCCTGTAGGCTTTTACAGCCTTGGTGCATGCCCAAACACACCATTCCGTGTGGCTTTGACTGGGTAAACATAAGCTGCCCCAGGTAACCCCTTCGTCCCTGTCACTCTGTCATGAGATGACACTTAGAATTGTCCCGACGTCACCTGTGAAAGGGCAAGCTACATTTATAGGTACCTTTAAAACTCAGAACAGCTGCAAGATGGCATGGATAATTGCATCCCTAAGCCTCAGCTATCAATGAGTAGTTACAGCCTGGGTAACCACAGCCTCTGCAATCAGGGGGCAGGTGCTGAAGCAGGTCAGAAAAGTCAGCAGAGGAGAAACAGCTCTAACAGCACCTGAGCCACAGCACAGAACACAGACCATGCCACCTCTTGAGGCTACAAACAGCCTTTCTCTTGAAAGAATAAACAGGACAGCAGTGAACCCAAATATTTTCTAAGGTTAGATCATGACTACACTTTCAGTCTAATTACTGGAGAAGAGTCTTAAAGATGAGAACAAGATGAATCCAGAAGTAAATCTGCTCTTCTCCCCAAAGACTATGTTAATGCCCGGCCGGCTACAGGAGTTTTGCTAGACAAACACATTCCCATTTAAATATTACTGTTGACGTTCAAGATATGCAAATATTGAAGATTTGGTTTTGAGGCATTATTACTTAGTGGGTTTTTGGTGGTGGTGGTTCCCCCCTTCCCCCCCCCCCCCATTGTTTTGCTTTGTGTTCAGAATCATGGAAGCACAGAATTGTCAGGGTTGGAAGAGACCTCAAAGATCATCTAGTTCCAACCCCCTGCCATGGGCAGGCACACCTCACACTGCATCAGGTTGCTCACAGCCACATACAGCCTGGCTTTCAAAATGTCCAGGGATGAGGCTTCCACCACCTCCCTGTGCAACCTGTTCCAGTGTCTCACCACCCTCATGGGGAAGAATTTCTTCCTGACATCCAATCTGAGTCTACTCACTTCTACTTTTGTTCTATTCCCCATAGTCCTATCATTACCTGTCACCCTAAAAAGTCCCTCCCCAGCTTTCTTGTAACAAGCCCCCTTCAGATACTGGAAGGCCACAAAAGGTCTCTTTGGAGTCTTCTCTTCTCTAGACTGAACAGCCCCAACTCCCTCAGTCTGTCCCCATAGGAGAGGTGCTCCAGCCCTCTGATCATCCTTGTGGCTCTTCTCAGGACACGTTCCAGCACCTCCAGATCCTTCTTGCAATAGGGGCTCCAGAACTGGACACAGTACTCCAGCTGGGGTCTCACCAGAGTGGAGTAGAGGGGTAGAATTACCTCCTTTGCCCTGCTGGCCACACTTCTCTTGATGCAGTCCAGGATGTGATCGAAGGCTGTGCATCCAGGCCTCACAGGTTCTGTGCTGCATTTGTTGCACTACCCCAGAGCAAACCGTTACTCTTTGGCTAGCAAGCTGGTCAGCACTTTGACCAGAGCATCCAGAACCTGGCACAAGGGCAAAACTGTCTCACTGAAACACAGAACCCAAGTGTCTGCTGAAGTGCCAGGGCTCATGGGAGCTTGGCAGCAGACCCGAGGTCCCTGGGGCAAGAAGGGCATATGGCTCTGAAACATCAGCTCTTACACACAGAGATTTCTCTTTGCTCAGTCTGGACCTGTCACACTAAGCAGCTACTGAAAGCATATGATAACATCAAGAAGGTGATTTTATTTCCTCTCCTCCATGTTCAATTCTCTCCTAATCCTGCATCCACCAAAAATTATTCGCAAAAGAAAAAACAAAAGGTGGGGTGTGTGTGTGTGTGTGTATAAAGAAATAAGCATTACTGCCTCTACTCCTTGACTAAACACTCCAGTGAACACTGAGTTTCACTGGTTTTTATTGTAGACATCTGTAAAAATGTATGGCAGGCAAAAGTCATTACTGAAGTATTTAATGCTACTAAGAACAAAAGGCCTGAAACATGCTGCTGAAATTGCTGAAGAAACGGAAAGGGGGAAAGCACCAGCAATCATTAATTGGGGGGTGGGGGAACTACATTCAGTTCCAGTTGTAATGATCTCAGGCACAGCAGATAAAGATGGTTTGTGCATTTAAATATCCTCACTGAATTTTACTTCATGTCAGATTTAGAAGTAATAATAAAAAAACCCGTTATTGCAGGTATTATGCAATACCATCAATGGCACACAGAGAACCGCTGTGATACCCTTATCAGCTGCAGCTGCTCAGTTACTCAAACACCTCCCCCACCAAACTTGCCATTTTTAAGACCCAACAGGAAGGGGGTTTATTGACATCCAAGTGATACTGAGCTGAAAACAAATCTTAGTAGGGCGAAAATCCAGGGCAGGGAGTAGGAGGAGGAGAGTGGCTGTGGAAGAAAAGGAAGAAAACAAAACCCCAAGCCAAATTATACCCCACTCCCCGAGAATAAAATCCCAATGGTTTATGTCTGAACTCAAAAATCACCTCAGGTTTTTCACAAGCAGCAGCATTCATACCTTTTCCCATGGATTATACAACTTTCTACAGCAGCAGCACAACTCAGCCTAGAATACTTAACATACTAATGTCACATAGGTTACTCTGTTGAGAGCAAGTGCTACCCAGGCATGCTATGAAATTATCCAGAACTCTCCTAGCTTGACTGAACTCCATGGAGGATAAAAATGCTGCCACCTCCCATCAGATGAGAAAATTCTTCACTGGCATATACACCTCCAGCACTGTCTGCCCCAGCACTGAACAGGCCAGCAACAGCTCCGTTTCCCCTGTTGCATTCAAAATGAGAATATGTATGAAGTACTTTAAAACCAAGATTGAATCTAGCCTATTATGAGGGTTAAAAAACTCCTTTGCTTACAACATGCAAGCTCAGTGGCTCAAGCCACGCTGGAACTTTCAACATGCCAGGAAAATCAATCACCTCTAACTCGCATAAATACTGAAACTGCCGAAAGAGGCACAGTCTACCCTTGGAAGCTCACCTTTTTATTCCTTGTCTTCTAAGAGGAAAGCAGCTCATTAGGTCTCTGGGCCTCAAAAGAGATCTTCTAGTTTGCAGCACTGCACTTCTTTCAGTTTGTAGCAGTGAATTTTTGAGACACGTGTATTTGACAGGAAGACACAGGGAAACACACGATCAAAAACGTTCTTTATTAATAATTTCAGGAGTCATCTTCTGAGTCATAATCCTCCACCTTTTGCTGTGGCCGCTTAATACCAATTATTAAATCTATGGAGAGAAGCTCTGTAACACAGTGAAGAACTGAAAGGACTAACTGGTATTTGCAATACACTGATTCTAGACCTTTCTCACTCACAGACAATGGCTGATTATTTTTAAGTGCATTCATGGTTTTGAGATAGAATTTGGTGAAGCTGTTTTGTTCTGCTGTCCTGTACAGGGATTTGGGAATACTGAGCAAAGCCTCAGCAACTACATTCGATATGATAGTTAGCTCTGATTGCTGAAGCTGTTTTGCATAGTACTGAATATAATAATGTAACAGGATTTCAAAGTAGCCTCCTACTGGCAAAACTGATCCTGCTTCTATGAGGGAATTGGAACAATTCTGCAGAACACTCACACAACTCCTTCCAGTTTTGCATGCAACTACGTTGTGACCTGTTTTCTCTAGACCTCTGCCAACACCCAGATGTTCACAGGCAGTGACTCTATTAGCATCCTGGGCTGCTAAGACAGTAGCTCTGCAGTCCTTTGGACTGTTCAAAAGTGAATCCTGCATGGGATGCTCCCACCTGGCAGGTAGTTTCTGTACCTCTATTGAAGAGCCACCTGCTTCAGTGGCAACATTGACTTCTTTGATGTGTGACATGGGACTTGAAGGCATTTGCAAATCTGTTTGAACACAGGTTGTATTTCCACTTCCCTGCACATCAGGGTCTATGATTTGTGCCTCTGTTTCATCCCTATGTGCTTTCATTTGATATTCAGAAATCTCATTACTGTTACAAGAAGTATTTCGGATTACAAGTTGCTTCTGCATAGCTGAAGAATGCCAAATGCCAACCCCCAAGGCTTCATTCTGGCTTTCACCTTCTGCTTCGCATTTCTCTCTCTGATCAACCGTTTTAAAGAGCTGCTGCAGCATTGTAAATGCCCCTTGTAAAGCAGCAGCATGCTGCTCAGTAACACCATTAACTGGCCCACACAGAATTAGGCAGTGGGGCTGAAAGGCACACACACTGGCCAAGCCAATGTGAACACACCTCTTTGAGCCAAGAAGCAAGGGCTGGCAAAATGTTACCACTGTGGTTTCAGTGATTTCTCTGTATAGGTTATCCCTAGAAGGTGTGTAAGGTAGGACTCCTGTGATTTCAGAAATAAGAGCCATTTCTTCTGACGATAAGCACTCTACCACAGACATACCACATAATTTTGCATAATAGATAACTACTTCCTCTTGCTTCACGCTAGACAGTAGCAGCTTAATGTTATTGCTCTGCAAGTGTTTCATTACAGCTTCCGTCCTCCTTGTGATCCAGCACTGGGAGGCCTGATACTGACCCTCGGAGTCTACAACAAACTCGACACCGGGGGCGGAGAGGGCAGGCCGGAGAGACTCGGTGACGAGCACAGCCCGCAGATCCCCTCCTGCCGGGCAGTAGGTCGCAAAGTCCCTGCGAAGGACGAGCCCGGGCAAGACCCTGGAGGCCGCGGCAGGAAGGCCGACCACCGGGGCGTGCAGTTCCGCGAAGCGGCTGCTCAGGAGGCTTAACACCTGCGGCCGCGGAGCGGCGGCCGGGGCGCAGCGGCGAACGTACTCGCAACTCAGCCGCGCCAGGCGCCGCCGCTCGCCGGGCCCCAGCCGGCCGCTCAGGTAGGCCTCCACCAGCGCCTCTAGGGCGCCCGCCTCAGCTTCCCACCCCAGCAGAGCCGACAAAAGGTGGCGGCGCAGGCCCTGCGCCACGGCCCGCTCCAGCACCCGCGCCTCGAAGGCCCGCAGCGCCCGCCTCAGGCCGGCCCCGCCAGCAGTCCGCAGGGCGCCCAGCACGCCGGCGAGCAGCACCACGAACGTCTTGGCGCCGTCCCCCGTCGCGGCGCGGTGGCTGCAGGCAGAGGCCGCCATCACCCTGCGGGCACAAACACGGTTAGCCGGAACCGCGCCTCGCCCCATCCGGCCCGCCCCGGTCCGTCGCGATACCTGGCCGTGGGCGGCGCCAGGCTGAGCGCTTGCAACAGAAGCCGCCCATCCCGCGTCAGCAGCGCTTCGCCAGAGGGCCGCACCAGCAGCGCCCGCCCGCCCCGCGGCCCCAGGGCGCCGTGCACCGCACCAGCCAGGGCCGCCGCCTCCTGCTCCAACCGGCCCAGCTGCGGTGGCCGCGCCATGCCGGCCCCTGTGCCGCGGCAACCGCCGCCGCTCCCTCGCAGTGGACGCGGAGGGGAGGGCGCATGCGCGGGGACTGCGAAGGGGAGCCCGGGAGGCGGGCAGCGAGCGCCGGCAAGGAGCGGAGATGAGACGGAGGGAGGAGCCAAAGGGCGCGGAGGGGCGAGATGGCTTGAGTGGGGCTCCGTGACAGTTCAAATCCCCAAAACAAGGGGTGAGCAGGGGTCACGCATGGCGGCGACCGAGCAGCAGCAGATCGAGGAAGGCAGGCTCCGCGTTCTCGCTTGATCAAGCAAATGCCCGAGGCAGAGGCGGTGGGTGCCACAGCTCAGTGGCAGAACCACAGAAACATTCATGTTGTAAGAGCCTCAGGATCACGAAGTCCAATCCAGAACACTACTCTGCAAGGTTCACCCCTAAACCATATCCCCAAGCACCACATCCAAACCACCTTTAACCATACCCAGGGTTGGTAACTCCACCACCTCCCTAGGCAGCACATTCCAATGCCTCACCAGTCTTGCTGGGAAGAACTACCTATGGTCCAGCCTAAACATACCCAGTCAGAGATTGAGGCCATTCCCTCTTGTTCTATCACTAATTACCTGGGAGAAGAGACCAGCACCAGCCTCTCCACAACCTCCTTTCAGGTAGTTGTAGACAGCAATGAGCTCTTCCCTCAGCCTCCTCTTTTTCAAACTAAACAGCCCCAGCACCCTCAGTCACTCTTCATAAGATTTATTCTCCAGGCCCTTCCCCAGCTTTGTTGGCCTCCTCTGCACTGGCTCCAGCACCTCCACATCTCTGCTGTACTGAGGTGCCCAAAACTAGACACAATACTAAAGGTGTGGCCTCACCAGAGCTGAGTACAAGAGGACAGTCCCCTCCCTGCTCCTGCTGGACACAGCATTTCTGATACAGGCCAGGATGCCATTGGCTTTCTTGGCCACCCGGGCAACTACTTGCTCCTTGCCCCTTGGCAGAGGGCAGTGACACAAGGGCAGGCTTCTGCCCTCTTTAAGGTAACTATGAAACCAGGTGAAGATGGAGAAAAAGATGAAATAATCTGTCTGTGAAGTTACTGTTTTGTAATGGCTATTTGTGTAATACCACAAAGCATTGCAGCTGCATTGTACCAAACTCCAGAAATACTCCACTCATGCCACACCAGCCAGAAGAGGGAATAATTTAATGTGTTTTAATAGTTGTTTCCCCCCCGACCCTCCCAGAGTCTGACAAAGCAGGAACGTGAATTTTCAAACACAAAAGCCCTCACAAAGGTCAGATGTTATGTATGGCACAAACTCGACAAATCTTTACATGTCTCAGAAGAGCAAGAAACCCATCAAGAAGGCACTGTTTCCAATACTTGAATTCATCTGCTCAGTTTTCTGATTTGAGGATACCCTTGAAATAGCAAAACTTACAGATGTATAGAATCCTAGTTACGTTATTTACAGTGGTGAAGTAACATCCTTTAAGAAACTATACAAAACATTAGATCCGAAGTCTGCTTCATAAACACCAGTCTAGCAAAAAAAACCAACAACAAACCAACAACCAAAAAAACAACCAAAGGCACAGAATGGCAGCAAAACAAAACAAAGAGGAAACCACCATCATGACATTTTATGGGACAACCTTTCAAATAATTTGAGAGTTACCCTCATTAAGTAATGTCAACTCTGTCAAATGCATCACCACATGAAATGCAAGAAATACGTACTGCTGGAACCGATACTTGCTGCATTTCACATGGCACATTTCATTTGTCTTACCTTAGGTCACCTAGGCAAATGGCAAATTAAAGGCTTAGAGTGCATTTGGAAACAAACAAGCAAACCAAAAAGCAACAAAACAAACCAATGAAAACACATGGCAACAAATTCTGAAAATACTTCCTGTACAAGAACAACAAATAAAGATTTCAAATCAAATGTGAAAACAAGTGCTGTTTTGAACTTTAAAAACCAGGAGGCCACAGCCCTCAAACATCTGTAAACTGTACAATAAATTTTTGTAGCTATGTGCAGAGTTCAAAATATTCAAGATCAGCTAAACACACTGTGGTTAAATAGGACACCGGTAATGCACTAAAGAAAAGGCTTCATACATGCCCATGGCCAGCTGTACTGTAAAAACCAGGCAAGGTATTTCTTTGTTCTCTTCACATGAAGGAATGGCATCCAAAACCCAGCAAAATAGGAATTACAGAAGTTTCCAATGTACTTGTCAGAGTTTAAGTTATCTAATCATACAGTCATAGCAGAAATCTGCAATTTTACATTTCAGAAAGCTTTATCATGTATCCTTCACCTTCCCAGACCATCACTAGACCCACTTTTACAACTGAATTGAACTTGAAAATGTAACTTGAAAAGGAAAATAAGCACAAGCATCTTGTCTTGCTCTGGTCAAGTTTTCTACTTGTCTTGAGCTGAGCATGACTTTAGGGTAGGGAATATCTGTCTAGTCTGACATTGTCCAACACCATGCTGCCAGGTAGCTGGCTGGATCAAACCTACAGTGACTGCTATGCAGTCTGTGTAAAAATACATGCAGACTGTGTTAGGAACTGACCTTAAAGTGATTAAAAACTAAACAAAAAAACCCCAACATGAAAGGGTGGAAGGACATTTTCATCTACCTATAAGGAAGACAAAAGTTTGTAACTGATAAGTCAAGAGTTTCAGCACCACCAATTTAGCTGATTGAAGTTATTGCCCAAATTATCACTCATTTCCTCTTGGGTTACTGTCATGTACAGAGTATATTAAAGGCTTGTAATGGATCTTAAGACAGGTGAAGACTTGACATCTGAATGTGATAATGAATGGCCAAATATCAGGCTGAGAACATTAATGCTCTGAGATTCTGCTCTCTTTATGCCATTTTATACATCAGTAAAAACTTCAGTTTCTGTTTAGAGACTTGGGGGTTTTTCTTCCCCACAGGGACTTTACCTCATCACTATAGACACAATAGAAGTCCAATCAAATTGGTCTTGCCCCCATGTACAAGGTAACTGTGGTTAAGGTACTCATTCCAGAAAATGATTCAAGACCAAGCTAGGCTAACAGGAAGCTGTAAGAAGTTGAAGTTGATTGCTTTAAGTAATAAACATATACATTGCTGAAGCCCAAAGGAGAAAGGTAAAAGAGAAGGGCAGATGCATGAAGGTATCAGCCCCAGGACTATATGAACTGGACCAACAAACAGCAAGTGTTTTCACTAAATACTGGTGAGATTGATGCAGAACAGAAGACAGATCACCTGGAGAGTCAGAGGAGTAGATGAGCCATGGCAAAAAGCTACACCTGACCTCAGAACTGTTCTGCTGCTCAGAATCTTCTGAAAACAAAGCTGGCTACCCTCTGTGTTGTGCTGCTCATCATGCTGTTGTCCTGTCTGGGTGACTGAGTGTACCTTCACAGTACTACAGCCCCTTTTTTTGACTTGGTACACCTGACTAAGAATTCACCAGATAAACTCTGGCACTAAATGTTTTTGTTGTACTTGTACAAGTTCGATACATGCATACATTCTTCAAACAAAAACATTAGAAACCCTGTCTTGAAACAGAAACTTAGGCTTCATGGTAACTTGTATGGCTACAGCATAATGAATAGGTGTATCTCTGTGTTTTGTTAAGTAGTATACGCTGCAGTAAGGAGGAATTTCACAGAGACTTAGGAGTTTCACCCTCATTTGTTTTGACATGTTGTTAGCTGTTCCAGTTTCCAAAGACTTTCCCCTTGTAAACACAAATGCTTTTCCTTGCAGGTGAACTTAGGATGGTGCCTGAATTCCATTCTATGTTGTCTACCTTTTGGGAGGTTCAACACGAGTGACATACTACGCACACCTTTGCATCTTCAAGACAGTCTGTTTCAAAAATAAGAGTCCTGGCATCGGCAGTTTGTCTGCTTACTGTGAGACAAGTTCACACACAGGTAAATGCAGAACTGTGGATTTATCAAGGCTTCCAAACATAGCCTAAATCCCTTGACATTTGTGATTCTTGAGAGTGGACCAAGACAGCACCTTCTCAGGTGCTGGACTACTGAAAACATGCTCTGTACAGTGGATGCAGGAATGTTTTTGTGAAGAATCTTAAGTTTTAAAACTAGAGAGATAACAGTGCTGGCTTACAAGCCATGACAGTAATTCAGGATAAAAAACTCGTACTTTGAAAATGAATCAAGGATGTTACATTGTAGACTTCCCAGAGACTTCAGGCTTTTTACTTGCCAATTCCCAACACTTAGGACCTTTGTATAGTAAGGTATTTGTTTGACCTTAAACAAAACTTTACTTCCAAACACCCAATACCATTTACAAAAACTGTTGGCTACTTCAAAAGTTCCTTTGTTACAAAAATGGTAAGTTTCAGTGTAACAAAGTGTGCTCATTTATCATGCTACTGTAACAGGAATCACATCCTACCTACAGGGTCTGACCTCTGAATGCTTAGGTTCATCTATTCTGTGGTAAAGATTCATCAGTACAGCTTATGATGTAATAAAAAACACAAGGCTGATGTCATATGTCTGCAAGACAGAGGCACACACCAGGACAAGAGCATACTGGCACTTACATGATTCTTCCTTCAACTGGGTAGACAGGAATATGATTCTGAACCATGGACAATGAGGCAAAGTTCTGTAAGTTGTTGCTACAGGGCTCTTTTAGATAATATTGCATCATTTAAAGTCCAACTTCAAATATGGTCCCCAGTAACAGTTTGATCATTCCAGTTCAGAAGGCCCTTGTTCACACTCTATTTGAACAAGAAGTTAACGATAAGCTGTAGCAGAAGCACCAGTAAAATGAAGACATAGTGCTTGAACTGCAAGAAATGGTAGTCTGTGGGTGGTGAATTAGAAGTGACTCTATTCCGTAGAGCCATAATGTCCCTGTAAGAGAAAAGAATGTTCTGTGGATTAGTGTCCAGACAATTTGCATTTCCTAGTATGTTGAGTCTCTCTGCAGAAGACAGTCTTGAAAAAAATTATGGAACATCAATAAGCAATCACCATTTGGGAAAAAGAGTAGTTAAAAGACATCAAGGTTCTAGAGCTGAAGGATACATATTAGCCTCCAAGAACAAAAAGCAGAAAATTAGCATTCTCTAAACCATTTTAAAGCATTTTCGTTAGTACTACCTCTTAATGTCTTCTTGTGTTTCCTTTATAGATTCAATGGCACTTTGCAGTTCACCAAGGTCTGCTCCTTTTTTCCTTATTCTTGTGTTATGCTTCAGAAGTTGTGCTAGAAGATGAAAAAAAACAGATGTAATCACAGAAGTGACCAAGGCAGAAAAGGAATAAAATACTAATAACAAACGGAACTGGTTGCAAAACTGAGGAGAAAGTTTTGTAACAGTTTCTACTGGAAACTATTTCAGAGTCAACTATAGCACAGATGGACAGCAAGTTAAGTGCTTGAAATATCTTACAGTATTCCCTGTATTGGCTTATTTCTGCAAGCATTAATCACAGGATCAGAGGATGTTAGGGGCTGGAAGGGACCTTCAAAGATCGAGTCCAACCCCCCTGCCAGAGCAGGACCATAGAATCTAGCACAGGTCACACAGGAATGCATCCAGATGGGGCTTGAAAGTCTCCAGAGAAGGAGACTCCACAACATCCCTAGGCAGCCTGTTCCAGTGCTCTGTGACCCTCACAGTGAAGAAGTTCCTCCTCATGTTGAGGTGGAACCTCCTGTGCTGTAGTTTCTATCCATTGCCCCTTGTCCTATCAAAAGGCGCAACTGAGCAGAGCCTGTCCCCTCCCTCTTGACACCCAGCCCTCAGATAAACATTTAAATCCTCCCTCAGTCTTCTCTTCTCTATTTAAATCAACAACAACAAATCTGTCCTCTGGCTACATACTGATCTGCAAATTAAAACAATCTTGTTTTAAGAAATTTAAAAAAAAAAAGTTGGCCAACTTTGTTTTTTTTTCCCCCAGATGCTAAATGTGTGCAGCACTTAAGCCTACCTACACTACATACTGATGTTTAAAAGGACAGGAAAGTTCACAATTAAACCCAAGAGCCATTCTGCTGCGTTTGTTTGCTTCACACTGGGCAGAACCCTGAACTACAGCACGCATTCTTTCATCACACAACCACTGAGATAAGAACAGCATGCATGACTGCAGAGCTCTGCTTTATTGCCAAATACATTTATTATTTCTGTATGCAAACGTGCCTTGTCCTACCTTCACTCCCAGAGGAATCCTGGTTATCAGGCTCCGGGGATGAGAAACCACACTCTCCTTTCGTCTGACTGGCTGGCTTTCGTTTGATTTTTGGAACACTGACCTGCAATCAGTAAACTTAGGAATTACTTCCAGAGAACCAGAACTGTAACAAACCAGCACATTCTAATAGTAATAGGTAAAGGTACAAATATCTGATACAAGTCCATTTAAACTTTTTAAATGGATAAACAGTCTGATGTTTGTGCATAGAATCATTGAATTGTCAGGGTTGGAAGGGTCCTCAAGGACCATCTAGTTGCAATCCCCTGCGATGGGCAGGGACACCTCACACTACATCAGGTTGCTCAGAGCCACATCCAGCCTGGCCTTCAAAACCTCCAGGGATGAGGCTTCTACCACCTCCCTGGGCAATCTGTTTCAGTGTCTCAACACCATCATGCTGAAGAATTCTTCCTAATATCCAACCTGAACCTACCCATTTCTATTTTTGCTCCATTCCCCCTAGCCCCAGGTAGTGACCTGACACCCTAAAAAGTCCCTCCCCAGCTTTCTTGTAGGCCCCCTTAAGATCCTTCCATTTAACTGAACAGTTCCCATGAACTCAACAGTTTAATTCATAGATAGACAGAATGATTTAGGTTGGAAGGAACCTTGAAGATCATCCAGTTCCAACCTCTCTACCACAGGCAGGGACACCTACCACTAGACCAGGTCGCTCAAGGCCTCATCCAACCTGGCCTTGAACATCTCCAGTGAAGGGGCATCCACAACCTCCCTGGGCAACCTGTTACAGCACCCTCACTGTAAGAATTTTCTTCCTAACATCCAGTCTAAATCTGCCCTCCTCAAGCTTCAATCCATTGCCTCTTATCAGATCACTACAAAGTCTTCTAACAAGTCCCTTTCCAGCTTTCTTGTAGGCTTCCTTCAGGTATTGGAAGGCTGCTGTAAGGTCTCCCTACAGTCTTCTTTCCCCCCAGGCTGAACAGCCCCAACTCTCCCAGCCTGTTCCCATAGGGGAGGTTCTCCTGCCCTCTGATCATCTTCGTGGCCCTCTTCTGGACCCAATCAAGCAGCTCCATGTCATTCTTCTCTTGGGAGCACTAGAACTGGATGCAGTGCTCCAGGTGGGATCTCTTGAGAGCAAGATAGAGGGGGAGAATCACCTCCTTTGTCCTGCTGGTCAGTGTATGAGTCTGCGTATTTTCTATTCCCATTCAATCAAGTAATCTCTGCTGCTTAGCACACATCAAAGAGGTGAAAGGCTATGGTCTGGGTGAGCTATATTTCTGTAGGATAACAGTAGCATTTCCTATTATTTCCAATACTTTGAGGACCTTTAAACACATAATGCAAAATGTGCAAGTCCCTGGCTCTTGCTGCATGTGTTAAGAGAACTGGAACATACCATTGGTGTCCGATGTCGAACTTTTGTTTGGATGGTGCCATCTTTTTCAAATTGGATCATATCATTCAAAGGGTCCCACGGTCTGGTACTAGACAAAGTGAATATAGTTGATTAATACCACAGCAATTTAAATATGAACTGTCTTCCTGCTCAGAAACAACTCTATGAATAGGTTAAAGCTTACTCTCCCTATTTAGACATCAGACAAAACAATTGATCTTATCTTTTACCTCCAGCCCAGCTCTAACCTGAAGGGCCAAGAGAGCCAAAAAATAAACTTCATGTGCAGGTCAAACCCTCAGCCATCTGGAGCACTAACTGTTGTATGGATTTATCTGGCTAGTGATACGTATTTGTGAAATGTGAGGAATTTTTCTGCTTATTCTGCTTACTGCAGTGCTGTTGTTTTAGAACTACAGGGAAACCAGAGGATTTAATACAATTATTTTGGACTGCTTTTTTTTCTTCTAAAAGGTAACTAGGAAGAAGAGGTTAAGAATCAGTTAGTTCAAACTGCCTTTCATCTGAAAGTGGGTAATGGTAATCCAGACTGGTTTCAAGAGGCACTAATGAGCTATGCACAGTTTTCTTATTTTTTCAAGAGTGTTTTTCCAAGTACAGGTTGATACAGAACTGAAGGCAAAAGATGCATAGCTCACTGGAGAACAGCAACCAGCCAAAGGCAAAGACTGGTGTCTCCACTGAGTGCAGAACAGAAACTTTGAGCCAGCTGCATGAAGGTGGTTCTGATGCACAGCTTTAGTGAGAGTAGATTAAACCTGGATTTCCTCTTATCTCCTCCTGGATGCCTTTAAAAAAGTTTGTGGCTGTTTCAGATGTTGTGAATATAGACCTGCATTTACATCTTAGCTTAATCTGAATTGAATTAAATGTCACCTAAGGTAACTGGATAAGAACTAGGCATTGCTCCACCAGAGGTCTTTTGTATCTGTAATCCAGATGCCTAAATCCATAATCCAGATACCTTAAATGCCACAGCTCGCTGAACACATTTTTCACAGTAAGCATAAAAGACTGTTCTCTATGTAGGCCAGGTGGTGAGCTGGATTCCGGGCGTGAAAGGACACAGAAATTTCTTCCAGGGACTGTTTACAGCACAGACTGCTTTCTAGCATGTAGTAAAAATCCTGTGGCACATCCTTGGACCACAAGGCCTCAAGGAAACAAGAGCTAAACACCCCAATTAACAAGACAGACTATCCCTTGCAGCTTTAAAACCAAAAAGATTTTAAGTGCAGGGCTTCTCCTGATGGTTTTAGACAGAGTTCAACAGTATGGGTAGTCAGTTCAGATGGACTGTTACAACTCTTCCAGCAGGAAGAGGCATCACCATTACTAGAAAGTTCAAGAGTATGCATCATAGAGCTTTTAGTCTAGTTTGGGAACTCCCTACTGAAGGGTACTTTGTGTGGTGAAAGTCTGCATGGACTTAAAAGGAATCCAAGGAAAGAGATGTAGAAGAAATCTTTTGAGAACTGCTAAATACACAAAATCCCTGTTTCATTCCAGGAAACCTCCAAGTTGCAAATCTGCTAGAGACATAAGGAATATTAAGGATTCTTGTACTCTTCTCTACACATACACATAGGCCACTGCCCCAATATTGCCTTCCTTGTACAGAAAGGTTAAAGGTTCTGGGTACTGTAAAAGAGCCAGAAGAATGTAAGCGTTCTGTGAAAACCTTCACTAGCAAAGGGCTCAGCTCCAAGGTCACTTTTGCGAGGGTAGGTGAGAACAAAACGTATCCCTGCAGCTCCATCTTCATCTTCTGATCCAGATCATCACACAAAGGCTTCAAAGACAATGCCTGTGCACAGGGAGTACTTGACAGCCGAGCTCCTTAACCAGTGTTGTAAAACTGCTATTCTCAGGGTTGTTCTAAAATGCAACAAGCAGAGTTTTTTACTTCCAGTTGGTATACCCATATGTACCATATCTCCCAGTTTGGGAAAGCTTGTGGAGTTGCTTTGGTCAGCCTGAGAGGTCACAAAAGGAGCATAGCACATCCCAAAGTGCCATGCCAAAGAAACATTAGAACCTAGCACAGATTTGCTGAAGCATATAACCATGAAGACAGAAAAGAAAAAAACCCTGCCACAGTTACATGAAACATGGTTTCCTGTATTATCAGTCACTGCCTTTTCAACATGACATAATAACATCCTCTCTTTGGTGAAAGCTCTCCCAAGTTCAGCTTCAGATAAGATGTATTTTATTTAAAGCACATGAACAGGAATATTAAGTAGCATTACACATCTGATCAGTTTGAAGTCAGCTACATATCCATTTGGTCCTGAAACCACAGCAAGAGGCTCAGTGACACTACCAGGTATTTAACAAACTGTTTGGTTGCAAACACTGCGAGACTCACTCAGCATATTTGTAGTGCCACTCTCCCGTGACTGGATCCTGATCAAATAGTTTGCACGTCCACTCTTCACCCTTAAGCTTCCTCTCCTTGGCACTCCTTCTCTGAGCTTCTTCCAGGACATATTTCTCTTGAGTAGCTTCTGTTTGGTCTTTATTATTTATTGCTCTTGTCACTTGTTGCCAAAGCCTGACAAAAGAACAGTGTGCTTACAATCCGTTTGACAGAAACAACTGCCAAAATGTCTTTAATTATAGGCTAAGCAAAGGGATCCAGTTCTAACAGAATATTCCTATGTTGTAATATAAGCTTTTGCTACGTTTCCACCAAGAACCTCCATGACTGTAAGGTCTACAAATAGTGACCTTGTATTTAACAGTGTTGCTTTCTTGTTTTACAAGTCTGTATCAGCAAACATGGGAAGGACAGAAACCATATTTTATTTCTTATTTGTTCAGTGTTCAAACCATCAAATTTACTAATAATCTGGAGAGGATTATCAGTTGTGTTTTGTCAAAATTATTACAGATGGTTCTGAAAAGGACTTACTTCTCTGACTCAAAGTCATCTTGCTCTTCAAACTTCACTGTGTATCTAGGTAATCTATGCTGCTTGATATCAGATGTTGGGTTCCAGAATGTCTCTGAAACATCTGTCTTCTTCTCACTAATAGTAACTTCACTGTCCTGTAACACACAATTCAGTTACCTCAATTGTAATAATTTCAGTGACAACACAAAAGGGAGCAATTAGCATATTTTTTAATTTTATTTTTTTTTTGGTAATGGAGATTTATTTTCTTTTGGATGAACACAGTTAAGAATAATTGAATATGCTAACTTGAAACTTCAATTTCTGCGCCCTGTGCTAATTACAGTATCACAGTATAACTAAGGTTGGAAGAGACCCCAAGGATCATCAAGTCCAACCTGTCCCAACAGACCTCATGACTAGACCATGGCACCAAGTGCCACATCCAATCTCCCCTTGAACACCTCCAGGGACAGTGACTCCACCACCTCCCTGGGCAGCCCATTCCAATGACGAATGACTCGCTCAGTGAAGAACTTTTTCCTCACTTCAAGTCTAAACCTCCCCTGGCACAGCTTGAGACTGTGTCCCCTTGTTCTGGTGCTGGTTGCCTGGGAGAAGAGACCAACCCCTTCCTGTCTACAACCACCTTTCAGGTAGTTGTAGAGGGCAATGAGGTCACCCCTGATCCTTCTCTTCTCCAGGCTAATTTGTAACTTGGAACAAAGACACAATGGAACCTTTGCCATGGCCAACACCCAGCACTGGCAGCGCCATCTCACCAGAACTGAAACAGATTTAAACATTCCATGTTGGTGCCACAACAATTCTTCACAGTACTAACACAGGCACTAAAATAGTTTCAGAAGCTGAAACATTTTCCTCATGTGCTACTCAAACATACACTTTTCCACCTTTTAACAGATGAAAAAAACCACTCTTGACTCTATACTTTCTTGAGAACTCTAAAGAAACACTTTCTATGACAGCTGTACTTAATAAAGCCTTTTTTGGTTTGTTTTAACTTGAGTCTTATTTGTACCCCAGTGCTGTTTTCATCTGTCTCAACTATCAGCCAAAATTTATAAAGTAATCACTTGCTACTTACCCAGTGACCCTCCAAAATAGCCAGGACTTCTTTGCCAAGCTTAATTTTCCCTGATATTTGGTTAACACTGTCATTGTTACCCAAAAAAGGCTGCAAAGCAAAAAGAAATGCATCCATGTTTATTTTGATAGCAAATTATTTTGGCATTTATCTTTAGTTATAAGGAAAAGTGAATTTATGAAAGGGGATGTAAACAGCCTTGATGGCTTTTCATATCGGAACTTCTGCCTATTTAATTCCCAAAGAGAGTCCAAAACCACAGAAAGTTGTTCTTTCATGCTGTATCTCCTTAAAAGACTTGTGGAGCAAAAGCACTGCCTAAGAAATGGAGAAAGAAAAAGGAAAATAATGGAGAAAACAGTGACACTGGTATCTTGGAGGACATAGCCATTAGCTACACTAATTTCACCTCTCTGCGAAGGTTCTTTTGTTACTAGAGATTAGCTTTTGCACAAGCACCAACAAATGATTGTCAGGCATTTTCCCTGGCCTTTTTGATAGTCTGCACGTGTATCCCATAGTCTGAGGAGGCAAAGTATCAATCAACAGCCTCCAAAGTTTTATGTTTCCTCTATAATTTCAACTGAGTACATTTTCCCTTTCTGCATGCATGCTTCTTAGCAACTATTTGTTCATTTTTAAGTCTGTTTCTGCCTCAAAGATGGCAAACATGTTTTTCACAAGTGCAAGCAAGAGGTTTAGAAACCTTCATTCAGCTTTTTTGAGTGGGGAGGTGCTCCTACAGCATGCTCAATTGCCAAGAACAGTCCAGAGTTTACTGTTTCTTAGCAGAGGGCATCAGGCTAATATAAATGTTTGCCTTGGCACCATCTTTATTCATGAGCAATTTAAGTTTCCCAGGATTGAAGAGGTGAACCTGGGTCTGAATTCTCTTCCAAGAGCTCTCCAGGAGTTTTAAAAATCCCTGAAGTCTTATAGAGACTTATAAATAACCAGGGAGTATTTGTAACACCACACAAAATACCTGAACCAATGATCAGGTCACCAAACACTTCTCTTGTTCTTACATTTTCCTAGACACACGCTGCTGACACTGCTGGAGAAGTCAGAAACCATTGCTTTTCCCCCACTAAAGTTGGTCTTAAAATGCATACAACTAGCAATATATTTGCATCTGTCACCATCAGACATGAGAGCAGCACTGTAAATTTCACTCAAAACCTTTGGACCCAGAAGAATACAGTAAGGGAAGAAGGGACAAAATAATTCTTTTTTTTTTTTTAAGTGGGAAAAAACCCTAAACTAAACTAAACTAAAAATCACTATTTGCTAGATAAACACAGCTGGATATATAGCAGTTAAAAGAAAACTCCTCATTTCCAAAAAGAGAATTCCATATTAATTCAAATTATTTTTAAGAAGTGATTTAATACATACTTTTTCCCTCTAATCATCATTATGCTCATTCACAGCATTTACTGACCTTGAGTTTGAATTCAATTGTTGCACTGTAGCCAGTTTTCTCACAGGTGATGTTGACTGTTCCCCCAAGCTCTAAAGTCATTGTGCCATAAAGAATTCCTGCAAGAGGGAAAAAAAACCCCCATAACACAATACAGAAATAAACAGATAAAATGAATGTTTATACCTGAACAAGACAAAAAACTAGGTTCTTAGGGCACAGTTCCTGGAACAGACATGTCTGTGCCAGAGGAAAAGGAATCATCTTTTCAGATGGCCTTTTGTAATCATAGAATTATTGGGGTTGGAAGTGACCTCAAGGATTATCTAGTTCCAACCTCCCTGCCTCACACTAGATCAGGTTGCTCAGAGCCACATCCAGCCTGGCCTTAAAAACCTCCAGGAATGAGGCTTCACCACCTCCCTGGGCAACCTGTTCCAGTGTCTCACCACCTGCATGACCCTTCTGCCAACAGGACAACCCAAACAGAAACAGAACAATCTAAGTGAATTATAGGTGAGCACAAAAAAAAGTATTATTAAGGCATGCCTTTGGTAGCATACACTGCTGGTCTGAGTAGGAGTGGTGTTTAGTCTTACTGCAGATGATTGCAGGAGGGAAGCTTTTGATGTTAGTACAGGAAAATAACTCTACAACAAAGAGAGCAAAGGAAAACTTCCCTTGAACAGAAGCAGTAAGATCACAAATGAGGATAATCATGGACAAGCAACTGAAGACAATGCTGATGACTTCTCCAGAGACTTTTGGAAGTGCATGATCACTGTCTGTCCCTCTGCAGTCCAGTGTTTGAAACATGGAATATAGTTTACATACACTGGATGCATGTGCAAACATGTTTTTTTCACCCTGCCGATTCTCCTTCTACCTTTTACTCTCACTAGTTCTCCTCTCTTCTGGTTTGATTTGAATGCATAGATCTTAAGTACTTTAAAAATTGTTAAATATTATTTTAGTCAGAGCCACAAAATCCAAAATCCAGCAGATTATTAAAATTTCTATGAGCAACAAAAAGATTAGAGCCTACCAAATTAATGCCACATTAGAGAATTCTGCTAACTGATTTTCATACTTCTTAAATGAAAAAAAATAATAATTGCTGCCTATAAGGCTTCTGAAAGGGAATTTCCCCAGAGAATGGGTAGTTAAACCTTAACAAGTAACAGCCTAAAAGTCAGCAGTTCTGCTATGTATTTTGTACTACCTCTGACTTTTCAGAAAGCTTTACAAACCACTGACCTGTTTCCCATAGCGAAATGAAAGACAAATGGTCATGACTTACACTCAAATCACACAAGGGAGGTGTAGACACCACATTGCTTTTTATGTTTACAATGGAACAATATTGGAAAAGCCCAAAACTTTCTTTAAATAAGGAAAAAAGGCAACTCAAACAGTAAATTACTGCCATATAATGACAGATAGCTCTATACATGCTCTTACTGTTCATGAAAAACAAATCTTCCTCTGTGCTGAAGAGCAGATTATTGCTTAAATAACACATACATTTTTCTCCTGATATAAGGAAACCTAGAGCCACCAATGCTGTCAGCGTTTAGAACACTCTTATCAGATGACAAGCTTGAATCCAAAGTAGTATACTATCTAAAATGAACTTCTCTTCTCCTAACTTTGCCATCTACAGAGTGAAAAAAACACAATCCCACTACCTTTACAATGAGCATATGGCATTGTCATTACATAATCTTCTCCCCTATTTAGGAATGTTAGCCGTCCTTCTCCATCCAGTATGGCAGACAATGAATTCCCTGAAATACAAAGACAGAAAATCACATTTAGAATAGAATAGACTAGAACAGAATTAACCAGGTTGGAAAAGACTTTTGAGATCATCGAGTCCAACCTATCATCCAACACAATCTAATCAACTAAACCACGGCACCAAGTGCCCCATCCAGTCTCTTCCTAAACACCTCCACTGATGGTGACTCTACCACCTCCCTGGGCAGCCCATTCCAATGGCCAATCACTCTTTCTGTGAAGAACTTCTTCCTTCCACTCTGACCCTGCAAGACAGCAGTCAACGTCTCCCAAGAACTAAGTGATTCAGAACATCAATATATTTAGCATTGCAGACCATGCTGTCCAGTGAGGCCACTATAAAACACAGTGTCTCCAATTAAAAACTGGAATACTACAAAAAGAGAAATGAAAACCCCAAAGCCCAGCAGCAAAAACTTTGTGATGAAATGATGATGCAATCAAATTCCTGATTCTCCTAACAGCCTCATTTGCACAGACTCTATGCTCTTCAATGAAGGTACAACAGAAAGAAACCCTGTTATTTACCGTAGAATTTTGATTTGGCCAGAATGCTACCACTAAGGCAAAACCCATCCTTGCGGTTGCTAACATAGAAGGCAGATATTGGAGGATGATGTGACACCTGGTGAGAAAAAAAACCACAGAGCTGGTAAACACAAATAGCAGAAGAACATGCAGTGGAGTACAACTCTTGAGCTAATACTTTCACTGGAGGAAGAGGGACCAGAAATCACAGAATCATAAAATAGTAGGGGTTGGATATCATCTAGTCCCTCCTGACTGAGATCAGGTTGTACAGGAATGTGTCCTGGAGGGCTTTGAAAGTCTCCAGAGAAAACTCTACATTCTCTCTGTGCAGCCTACCCTAGGGCTCTGTCACCCTCTAAGTAAAGAGTCTCCTTAAATCTAAGTCAAACCTCCTGTGTTCTAGTTTGTACCTGTTGCCCCTTGTCCTATCACTAACTACTACTGAAATGAGTCCAGCCCCATCGTCACGGCCTCCACCTTCCAGGTATTTCCATGGATTTTTAATATCCCCTTCCAGTCTTCTCTTTTCCAGGCTGAAGAGCCCCAGGTCACTCAGCCTATCCTTGTATGAGTGGTGTTCCAGTCCCCTGATCATCCTCATGGCTCTCTCCTGGACTCTCTCTGGTAGTTCCCTGTCCTTTGAAGTGGGAAGCTCAGAAGTGGACACAGTACTTCAGGTCTGACCTCACCAGGGCAGAGTAGAGGGGAAAGAGAACCTCTCTTGACCTGCTGGCCACACTCTTCTTAATGCATCCCAAGTACCATTGGCCTTCTTGGGCACAAGGGCATATTGCTGGCTTATAGTGAACTTGGTGTCCACCAGCATTCCCAGGTCGTTTTCCAGCAAGTCAACCCCTAATGTGCCTGGGGTTGCGCGCAGGACTCTACACTTGCTCTTGTTAAACTTGATGAGGTTAAATGTTGGAACCATGTCTCTAGAGAGACACTCTTAAATAATAGGGAGTAAAAACATTGAACTATGCTTACCAGGGAAGCTTTTAGGATACTATTCATACAGTTAAGTACCTTTTCTGAAACTATCACATTGTGCAGTTAGTGCCAACAAGCAACATATTTATTTTTGTTTAGAAATACTTTTCCAGTTATTGCAGTTACCTGTTCTGCAATGTAAAATGTCTTGCTGTTGGTCCTTGGATGAATCCACATGCAGCGGAAAGTCTCCCCAAGGATAGGGTTGTACGGCTTTTTCAGTCCCTAAGGAGAAATGGGACAGACAGTAACCATACAGTGCAGCTACACAGCTCACAAATACTTAATCACCCTGTCACTGAATACCACACAAAAAAAAAACCCCAACCCAAAACAATCATCATAAACATGCTGAAGTACATTGTACTTGACTTCATCATTTGAAAAACTACGCTCAGTTAATCTGTTCTTCATTCTAAGGAAATCAGCATAGATTTAATACAGCTGCAACTATTCCAGGCTACAGGTGATGACAAACAAAACAGAGGATTTTATTTTGTAGCTCAGTTGTCGCAGAGTGGCTGTGCTTAGAAAATTTTCCACAGACCTCAAACAGAAAGTAGTAGAATGTAAATGAATTACTATTGGGTGTAAAAGGGAAAATAATGATAAGGTCTAAATAATCCCATTGGACAGATATCTACTGTAAAAGTTAGCTCTATAAACTAACTTTCTTTTTGGCTTCCTCACTCTGGCACATACTAACTTGTGCTTCTGCTGGCTTTGCTGACCTTGAATGCGTTCTTCTTGTGGTTAAGTACTAACAGCAACTCTCTGCTCTTTCTCTTGTCCAGTGTACAGGGGAGGAAAAGGAGCAGAGAGGGGAAGCTATTAGTAGCCCACTGGCTTTGTCCTAGGGGGTTCTTGTGTTGTTTACAAATAGTACATATATGTAACTATTGTATAGTTTGTACATATTAATTGCATTTCATATTTAGATTGTAGTTTTGCTTGTAAATACAGCTTCACTGGCTTTCTATCTGAGCTGGTCTGGCAATTTTACGTTGGGGGGAAATTTCAACCCCACCACACAGACAAAGATACAAAGTTAGGTGATACTTTCTGCCTTCAACACTGTTTCCCACCAGTGATCATAAAGATTCTCTGTGTAAAGCTACATGAAGTAGTGGAAATATTAATCCTCCAACTGCAGCATGTTATCAGCGAAGAACAGTAGAAATAGAACTGACTCAACTTTATAATAAAATGTTTAGTTCAACTCCTGCTGCAAGGGAGAAACCAAATGGACACAGCCTATTTTAGGCATGTCTAGGAGCAAGAAAGGTCCATAACGAGTTTGTGTAAATGCTGCAAACATAACCTTGCCTTTAAGAGTGGCAGAACAGATACTTTTAACAAAGATTTTTACAAAGAACTTTCAAATTAAAAACTTACACAGCACATCCCTAAGCCCTCAAACTAGACACAAGACAAAAACAATATGAGAGGGCACCTTTGGCTTTTTGTAGAATCCTGACAAATACCATTTCACTACTTTTTTCATGCGGTTGTAAGCATTCTCTTCAAGAGCAGCTCTGTGAAGAAAGCAGACCACACACAGATCAAATGTCAGTAACCTTTCAATTACAATACAGCCACAATTGTGGTGTATCTTGAACCTAGGAGTTGACTAAAACCAAGGTTTTGTAATTTGCAGTCCTGCAAAACTTTCATCCCGACAGTGCATCAAATTCAAAGGTTTCAAATAATTGTCTGAAAAAGTAAATCAACAAAAATTCAGAAATGCTATTTCCATGATTGAGTCTCTTCCTTGTAACATTAAATTCTCTTCCACCTCCACTGAAGTTCTTCCATTTATGAGAGGCTACTTCAGAGGACTGCCTTGCTCACAGAACTCAAGAGTTGAATAGTATTTTCATTCACAGTCTTGTCTTTATTAGCTACATTTGAGCAGGCAGTTACAAGTCTGAATGGAACTTAATGTATTAAAAAGGTTAACTAGTACTGGTTTACTGTTTTTAATATGCCTCCTAAGGAAAAAAGAATTAAACTCATTTTGAGGAGTCTTCTAACCATTCTCTGAGAGCTAAACCAGAAAAAACTGCAACACAATTGTTCTTAAATTACTCAGAGCGGCCAGACTTCAAGATGTACCATATGAGCTTGCAGGCAGTCAGCTCTTTGCAAACAAGGATATCTGATACATCATCAGACAAACATTCAAACTCTAAGCAGTCTACAATGTTTTTTCAGTAGACCAGATTGAATGTTTCAGTATACACTGCTATCCCATTTTAGTTTGAAAAAGAAAACAACAAAAAGAATGAAAACCAGAGATAGGATTGACTCACTCGGACAGAAAGTCTGCATGGTAGTAGTAATCAGACAGCTTGTCCAGGAAAGAACGAGGTTCCAAGATAAACGTAGGTAGCACAACCTTGGACAAGTCCATTCCTGGCCGGACTTGCTTCAGTAGTGTCCAGATCAGGCTTTTATTTTCTTCTGACACTACTTCTGTCTGAGCAGCCTCCCCTGCCTAGGATGAACAACAAACTGCTTACAGAAAGGAGAAAAAATAATCCTTCAGAAGACAGGCCAACACATTCCAAGAATGACATGTGTATAGAAAATGGGTAATTGAAATCAATCACTTGGAGAAGCTAAAGCAACTATGGAAGAAAAATGAAGTTGCTCTAAATATACTTATGATACATCTTTAATGAAATATTAAAAAACTGCATTTGTTTTCATCAGATCTAACTCAGAACAAACAGAGGTAGAACGCTGTTCAGAAATCCTCCCTTAGTGCTTTCCTAGGTATCACATCTGTTAACCTGTGTTACCACATGCAGGACTTGTACAACAAAGGGCTGCTCATTCATCCCACTAACTTTTGCCCATCATAAAAGTTGGCTTATTTAAGCTTTCCACTGGCTTGACCAGTCAACAGTATTAGTGGTTTTTCCTAAATAAAATCACTACTTAGGGACAAGTGAGCAAAACCAGCAGTGCCAGTCCAATATGTTCCTTTCTGTCCAAGAAGATACTCTTCCTTACAGCTGCTGAAGTCAAAAGCAAAGGTGGTAAGAAAAGCATCCCTCTTCCTAGAGCACTTCTAAAATGCATCATCAAGAACTTGTCAATTTAAACTTCCTGACTTTTCCTAAACTATTCCTCCTTCTCACAACAATACTGGAAAGCAAGGAATACTTTGTATTTCAGGTCTGATAGGTATGAAAAGAATTCTGATAGTTAGCACTTAAGCAGAATTGGGAGATTAGGGGAAAGTTCATCTCCATTTCTGGTACTAAGTTTTTTGGTAGCTTTACAGCAAGTAAAACATACAAGTTCCTGTCTTATTTGTCTGTGCTGATACATAAGACAACCTACAGAAGAGGAATGGCAGCTTTGGGGCATCATATATATTACAATGCAAGGTGACATCAGAAATACAGCAGCCCTGCCACTAAATTCTGCAGACCAAACAGCTGCTTAACTCCTCTTGCAGCAGAAAAACAGGCATTGCTTGCATTAAAATTTTCCACTCAAGAACTTTTAGCTGAAGAATCCAGCAGTAACTTAACAAAAACCAAGTAGAAATAACTGCAAAAGGACAGGTGAGCTTCCTGCTGTATGTGGCACTTTCCATCTGAGCAATATTCCAGGAAACCTAGTTAGCTTGGTTAAATTCTCAGGGGGAAGCAGAGTTCCCCCCCCATTAAATCCAGTTCCACAAGTCAACTTTCAAGTGTAGTCAAGACTCCTAAAACACCAGCTTGCTATCTGGAGAACCTGCAGCAGCACTATTACCTCCCCAAGTTCTTCATGGCTCTGTTCTAAGTATGTAGTTTCCTTGATATTTATTGGCTCTGGATCGATGTAAGAATCATCTTGTCGCTCTGATGTGTCACTATCGCTGTCTTCGCTTTTCCCCAAGCCATCGTTATCAGATTCCTCGTGGTCATTCTCCTTATCAGATTTGTCAGAGTACACATCTTGATCTTTAAAGTGCTGCCTCTCAATTTCACTGTCATTTAACCTACCCAAAAAAAAAAAAAAAAAAAAAAAGTTAAGTGAAAGACTTGTTCCTAACATCCAATCTTCTCTACTTTGAAGCCATTGCCCCACATCCTGTCACTGCAGGCCTTTGCAAACAGTCTCTCTCCATCCTTCCTGTAAGCAGGTACTGGCAGGCTGCTACTAAGTCTCCGTGGAGTCTCCTCTTCTCCAGGCTGCACACCCCAAGCTCCCTCAGCCTGTGTTCATAGCAGAGGTACTCTCTGTTGCACCTTCCCTAGCTACTGAGGTTAGACTAACCAAAAAGAGTCCTTCTGTAACATCCACTAGCACCTTCAGTACTCTGGAATGAATCTCTCTAGTCCCCATGGACTTAATGAACATTCAGCTGACAAGAATCAGTCTCTCTCATAGTTTCAGTGTTCACAAACGGCAAGTCGTTGTTCACACAATTGTGGTCTTCCAACTCAGAGGTCTGGACAGCCCAAGGCCTAATAGCATTATTGAAGACTAGGCAAAAAACCCACACTGAATGTCTGTTTTTTCTTGATCTCTATTTTTCAGGTGACCATCTTGAGCAATGGTCCAATGTTTTCCTTGGACCTCCTCTTGCTATTAACATATATTAAAAAGCAAGCCCTCACCTGAAGCTAAATTTGTTCTCAACTTTTCTATTCCCTCTTCTGCCAACTCCATTAAAACTAGGCCTGCAGGTTTTGTTGCTTAGTTAAACACACTAAATACTTTCAGAATATGCTATATCCAAAGATCTACTTAACTGAATCATTAGTCTTAATTAGCTTTCACAGTTATGGCTAATTGTTGTGATTATAATCTGGGCCAGGTGCTGATTTTAAATTACTATTCAGGAGTACAGATCTTCAGCTGAATTGTACACAGTTGTTTTATTGTTTCCTTGAGATAACAGAAGGAGCAAAACTGTAGCTAAGCCTGCTTGGTCATCTGGACAGGGCCTTGAATCTGGACCAGGGGAAATAATTTATCTTCTTTGTGTTTTTCTCTCAAGATTATCTATGCCAGACATTTCTTCCAGTTCACGTCTTCTGTCTCAAATACAGGCATGTACTCTTCACAGCAGATGAAAATTCCTGCCCACTCAGAAAAGACAGATGGGCAGCTAAACATTCACAGGTGGGAGGGATTACTTCAAATAAATTTACATTCACCTGAAAATACCTCAAATTGGAAGACTGAAAGAAACTGTGCATAGCACAAGCTTCAAACTCAGTTATTTCAAATATTTTATTTTCTAATGTGTTTCAGTAGCAGAACTGAAGTGTTTGAAAACACCATTGATTCACCATGCTTGCTTTAATACATTTATACTAACCAAAAACCTATCTGGAAGTATTTATGGAAATACACAGGAATTACTCATGAGCATTCAGACCTTAGATACCATCAGGTGATACCAGATCATGTCAACTTTTGTGCATTTCAGGTAACAGGGTAGATGAATCATTCATCCATGATGATTCAAAGCTGAGACACCCTGAAACCATTTCAATCATTATGGCACTATTGATATAAACCAAGGAACAGCAACTCATATTCACATCTACCAGCTTTTGTCACATGTACTAAACTTATTTCCTTGTGAGGCTAATAAGAGAGATCAAGTTCAGGATACAAAAAAACCCTAAGTACTTCAACTTACTAATGTGATACTCAACTTCGAGTTCCTTGAGCCGAACTTTCCCCTGTATCTGCCTTGCTTGAAAAGACTTTGTTTGCTTCATCCACATACAATATAAGCCACAGTGCAAATAAGACATATAAAGATAAGTCAGGAGCAAAATGAAGTGTGACCTTAGAAAAGGATTCTCCCTGTGGAGAAGTTACCCCCACAAGGTTCTGCTAAAGGGACAATCAAGCATAGTAATTAGTTCACTTACGGTAGGTTCTCTCCGCTGTGCAAGTTGTTAGCACGAAGCAGACCATAGAGAGAGACATGAGTACTGTCTGCTGAAGAGTTCAAATCATGTTCCTTGCCTTCTCTAATCATTGTACGTTTAAGCAGACTCGAACATTTCAGTGCCAGCTCCAAAGCATCCATCCAACACCTGCCTAAAGACAAGTTTATGATTAGACTACAATGAAGGATTTAACTGAACTATACAACCTCCACTCCCTAATTTCACAGTATTTCTGAGTTTGCTTATATTGCCTTGGAAGAAACACTTCAGAGCTGATGCATGTTACCTGCATTGGATTTTATAGTCTGGTAGGAACATAAAGACCAACTCACAACTACCCAGCTCTGGAACAAGAGTTGTTTTGGGGTAGGGCAAACAAAGTAAGTAATGCTTTTGTTAGAGCATATTCCATTTCTTCTTTAATGCAAGTATGGTTCAGCCCAGGCCCTGACTGCCGAATGCAACTGCATCAGCTGGAAATTTTTGCTCATGTAAAATAACAACTATGTGGAAGAGGAACTATAATGTCAGCATATAAATGCCATCTCAACAGAAAAGAGCAGACACACTATTGTGTTGATTTTTTTTTTTTTTTGGCAAGAAGTAGCTAATGGAATTTCTGTGTTCTTTCCTCTCCTTATTTATTCATTTCAATGTATCTAATTCATTTTCCAACACAAAAGGCAAAGAGTTCTATTTTTAAAGTCTGCAGGGCTATACTTAGCCAGTGAAAGGAAAGCAGCTGCTAAAGAGATTACACAAATTTTGTTTCCATGTTGTAACCTTGGAAGATGGTTGCATTGACCTTGACCACCATCTTCCCAGTGATGAGGGTGTTAGAAACTCTTTTAAATGGAATTTTTACTACTAGAACTCTGTGCAACTGCTGCACTTCATAATACACAAATTGTTTCATTAGAAATCATGCCCACATTAGCACTTTAGAGAGGAACCAACTTGAGTATTTTGACATACATTAATACAGTTAAATCTGAAATAACCTCCCCCTCTACCCAGCCAACGCAAGGCAGCTTGTAGGAGTTCAGCGAGTGCTTCTTGCAGTCACAATTTTCCTTTAACAACCATGCAAAGCTACTAGTACCAACACAACTGAATGCACTAAGGGTGAACCTTAACAACAGTGAAGCTATAAGCACAGTGCTCTAACAGTCATGGTAAGATCACTGAAGCCATCCAAACTACTTGCTGTCACTGCAGAAAACACTGAGATGTCTATTTACCATCTGATTCTGAAGCAGCTCGGATGATCAAGTAACTGCTGGGTAATGGCTGAGTTATAGAACCAACTGCTTCACCTTTGGGACCCTTGAAATACACAAAAGAAGCGACAGTATCAGATTTTAGTTCAGTTTTACAGTTTATCATTCAATGTAATAACAAGATGACACAATGCAGGGCTATTTACTGTCACTCAGCAACATCTAATGAAGACATGAATGGAAAAATGGACAGCCCTCTTTTACTGAATTTCTTCAAAGACTTTAAGTATAGCTCCCAACCCAACCCCACTTTAAAAAGAATGGCCTTTGGGATTCAAGTAATTTGTGGTGGTGTTTGGTTGGTTTGGGTTTTGTTTTGTAAATTAGACACGGCACAGGAACTCAGAAATGCTCTGCTGATACTACTTATAGCAAGAAGACAAAAGCATCAAAAAGAATGCCATGGAGAAGGCATCCCCTGGGGATTCCTGCAGATGGGTGTAGAAAGATCACAAGGGACAAGCTATTCCTCTTCAGCTCATTATTTCAGCCTGTGAGCTAAGACTGAAAGCAAGCAAAACAGAAAACGTCTGTGGGATGGTTTAAGAGAGCTGATTTACAACAAATGCTGCCCAGTAGAAGACCCTACATTTGTACAGCATCTGGCTCTTCCCCTTCCAGTCCCGTTCATAATTGGTCAGAGGAAGGGTTCCTTTCAATTCCTACAAGGATGTTACAGTTCACAGAGCAGATGTTAGGGCAAGCCAAGCCCTTGCAGAAAATAGGGGGCCTTGTTCAGTGACATACTTCATGCTTATTTTACATAACAACATACTTGGTGTCTTAGCAGCATCCTAAGCTCCAGAACTGCATGATTTTTGCCTGACTTAAGAGAGATGAGTCAATTGATATTTGAATAACATGGAAATAACTCCTTACAGCCTAACAGTGTGCATTGCTACCGAAACCCACTCATCCTCTCACCCTTCCTCCTTCTCCTTCAACCTCCCTACCTATCCACTACTTCATGCCACAAAATATTTAAGTGCTTAACTGAAGGCTTGACATTTAAATAAGAAAAAAAACCCAAGCTGATGCCCAGGTTCATAAGAAACATTTAGATGCTTAAGTCTCTCTATAAAGGGTATCAGCAGGACACCATGGCATTATGTTCAACCAAAAGACACACAGAGGATGTTAAATGCCACAGCTAAATTTTCATTATGAAGTTCTTCACATTCCAAATTCAAAACATAAATCCAAAAGACCTTTCAATTTCTCTCAAGCTTTATTTTGGAACTACCATTTTAAAGCCCCTTCCAAAAAAAAAAGTTTACCTAAGGTAATTTTAAGACAACTGATAGGCAAAGAGGGCTGTATTAAACATACTTGAAGCTACTGTTGACAGCTGGGTTAATCCTGCCTAACCCATGAGTTAACATATTTTGGTCTTAACTGATTTCACCCAGAGAAATCTAATGAAAAGTCAGTACAAGGCTTAGAAGAGGGAATTGGAAAGCCAGCAGAAGTTTTGAGCAAAAGCAGATAAAGGCAGGTATTTTAGAAGCAAGCAAATGAAACAGCCAGAACGTTTCTGAGGGTGAGAGGCAGGTAAGGAGGTGTCTTGGTGGCACTTAAAATCCAATCCAGTCAAGCCAGAGCTGCTGTAAATGATGTTCAGAAACTCCCAAATAGTCTGTATGGAGTAACAACAACTTGGCTGTTGGAAGCAAGATTCCAAACCTCAGTCCCCTTCTGAACAAGCAGCAAGGTGTGCCAACCAAAGACTGCGCTGAAGTGGCAACCTCAGGAGTTAGTGGGTAACCAGGAGGTTACTCCTGGGAACAGGGAGGGAAAGCCCTGGGCATGAGCACTCCTTGCCCTGTGGGTGAACAGGCAGGGAAGAGGCCTCCTTTCCACCAGGCCCCTGGGGAGGGGAGTGCACCAAGGCGCAGTACAGTGCCAGGCAGGTGTGTGAGAGGAGCTGGGGTGCTGCACAGAGGCAACTGGGGCAATGGCCTTGGCTGACACAAGTCCTCAAACTCTCAGGTCACAGGACATGGACTATGGACAGGCCTCTCCCAGTTAAGATCTCCCATTTAGGGCTGTCCTGTGGGCAGCAGGGTACACTACTTACTCTGTACCAAACAGCTATGATTTAGAGATGAAGTGTGGTTTTGGTCTTTGTGGCTTTATTTTAATGCAGGAAAGTTCTACTCCCCTAGGTGCTTGACAATGCATTGATTAGAACCAAATTAATAACTTCCGGTGAATATTTAAATAGGTTGACTTATTTTGAAACAAGTGCTCATGGATCTTTATTTCCTCTACTTGATCACTATTCCAAAAGCACTGGGTATTCACTTTTGACACCACCCATTACAGTTTCAAAATCAATTTTCAGGTATGTTAGTGTTTTGTATGAGAGAGACATGGGTGTCCAATTTTTAGATGCCTTCATCTGAACTGTCTCATTCTCCTAACAAAACGATGGTATCATTCCAATACAAGGTAACAGGCAAGTGAAAAATTCCACTAGATGATGAAACCCTTTTAAGTTTACTTCCTACAGAATATTCATGCCAATCAAACTCAAGTGCCATGAACATTCAGGGAAAGCAATAGAAACTGACGGATGGGCACACATGACTCACCAAAAATTATTTGCAGTAACTTTTCTGGCTGCTAATTTTAGAAAACTGAAAGGGCATCAGTACCAGGTACACATCAGAAAGACAGGACAAGGTACTTTGGATCAGCTACCTCAGAGTGCAGCAGGAACATCAAAGACCACAGCAACAAGCTTAAAGGAATGTGTGAAAGGACTGGCCACAAACTACTGCAGAGGGGAATCTGCAGTCTGCCAGGACACACTACGTGAAGTGGGTTCAAGTGAGAAAAGTGTCCTGCAGTATTTGCATCTGTGTAAATGTTTCTGGCAACATCATCTTCCTGCACTGACAGACAAAGTTAATTTTTGCCTTTGATTTCAAGCTCCTTCTGCTAAATCTACTCTGTAAATCAGTCCATTGCTATTATGAAGGTTTTGCCTCATGATAATAAATCTGTAACTAGGACATGATAATTGACTAGGTAAACAGGGCAGAAAAAGGTTTCTAATTTCAAGGTCTTTCACTTAATTCAGTTCAGGAATTCTCAACTGCAAATAGCCATACCAAAATGAACAAATGCCACTCCAGCTCTCAGCACATTTAAAATGGACAATATCAACTTGTTCAGGTTCAAAATTTGACCTACCTTAAAAAAGTAAAAATCTGGTGGGGTATGTCCTCTAAATTCTAAATATCTAGTTAAAAAAACAAACAAATCCATTTCTCATTGCCAAGCAATAAAGAAATATAAGACTGATTTGTGATCTTCTGCAGACAGGCCACCACTTTGCAACATATGCATACACGATCATAAATAAAGCACATTAACAACCAAACCCTATAGCTCTGAAACAGGATATGAAGTTTGTGTTCTGCAAAGATGAGATCACCACTAATTGACAAAAAGTCCTCCTAAACAATATTAAAAAGTAGTAATTCAAAGCCAACTGAGAAAGGCTTGATCTAAGCTGGGTAAATTTAGACAACATTGATAATGACAATAATTCAGAAAGACCGACAACAAGCATTAGGAATTATGCTAGCAGACTGACTTCCCAGTCTGAGATAAGGAGGACAAAATCAAAGCAGCATATTCTTCAGCTGTGACAGCATAGCTATAGCCATTTAAAATTCAGAAGATACTATCTAATAACCAGTAGCTATCTTAGGGTGTATGTTGCAGAAGGAATAATTATGAGGAGGGTCCCAATATTGTACCAAAATTTCATCTAAAGCAAAATGTTACTTCGGCAGGTAAATATGTTCACTTGTGCTGTGCTTCCGCACCCCCTCTCCATATGCAAACACAAAACAAGGACTGTTAGAGTCTGTTTAGTAAACAATGAGTAATAGCAAACATTAGAGGTTCTTATGAGAAACTGAAATAAACCTTCACTGTCCAGAACACACTATGCTTTTTAAACACTTACAGATAAGAGCTGCTCACAATATTAAGCCATGTATGACAAAGCAAACAGTCATCAGAACTGAAAGAAAACACTTAATTTCCTGTAACTGTAGTGGAAAAAAAATGGAAGTCTATTGACTAACAAATTGCAATATAAGCTGGCATTGCACATTGAATTTCTAGTCTTGCAAGTAAATTGAACTAGGCTGATATTTTATTATATAAATACAGAGTTGGAAGCCCCCCCAAAAAACTTTTATTAGCACATCTTAACTCTAAGTTTGGTAAATCATTTCCCTTGTTAATGTATCGGATGTGACTGACGTAAAAAACAACATTATACATTCATTCCTTCTACTTACATCATTGCCAGTGATGGCATTAACCTCTTAACCTCCCTGCACCCCACCCTTCTGAAGCTACTGAAGTATACAGAGCAACATAAATCGAGTACTTTTCATGCTGAAGAGGACTAGGTATTGAAGGCTTACATTCAGAATAAACAAATCACGTTGTCTTTACTTAACAGCTGGCTAATGCTAGTTAAGAACCACATACACTACCACTAACCTTTATAGCCCATATGGACTGCTCCAAAGGATGAAAGAGTTTGAAACAAAAGCCATCTTTTTTAGAAGGCCTCTCAATGAGTTCACAAGCGTTCAGGAGCACTGTTCCTACCCACTGGCCATTTTTGGGAGTTTTGTAAACAAGCAACACGCCTGGTTTCAGTACACACCACAGTTTGGTCCAGCTTTTTAAGGTACCACGAATCTAGAAGATAAATAGTTGCAGTTACATCTCTGTGAAGTCAATACCAAAACCATCCCCCTTAAAAATAATTGACTGGTTTTTGATCTTCAAGCAAAGTTTATCAGGTCTGTTGAAAGTTTATCCAGGTTTATCAAAGACAAAACAAAGGTACAGTTTCAATGCTCACTCTTCTTTCTTGATAAATACTTATTCTACAAATGGCTATACACAAATCCCGGTATGAGAAATACTAGAATTCATCTGAAACCTTCATAATTTTTCCTGTCTGGAACATATTTTATCACTAGCTTAGAATGAAAACAGGATAAACTTTGGAAACAGAGCTCCTTTGCAAACAGGGTAAACATGTGACAACAAAAATAGGAGCCACAAAACTCAGAGATAGAATTTCTTAAATTAAACCTCTCATGACAGCTGTTAGCTTCAACCTGTAAG
The DNA here is from genome assembly GCF_014839835.1 of Dryobates pubescens. NCBI lineage: Eukaryota > Metazoa > Chordata > Aves > Piciformes > Picidae > Dryobates > Dryobates pubescens. The sequence goes on from NC_071638.1 coordinate 12,883,625, forward strand.
TGAAATGCAAGATCCTTTCAAGTGCCTGAATCTGCACATCTGCTGAGACTGCTCGCACCACTTCTGTCAGTTCTGGATTTTAATTACTTCTGTGTCTGCAGGACTGAACGCTAGCATCACTAGTTCAGTCTCTTCACATTGATTTTTGCAAGAACTGAAGAAACTTCTTTCCAGACAAGATATTGTTTGGAGCCAACTATAAAAATGGCTTTTTCTTGTACAGTTTCCAAGGAATTATATACAAATTCATGAACTCTACTACTATTGATGATGCTGATGGCTAGCTTTGAGAAGTTAATTCCTCACCTTTTGTACCAGTATTAAATTAAGTTCCCAAGAGAGAAACAGAGAGTTACCAGAAATACACAAAGAAACCTGAACCATTTTTGCTATTGTTATGGATATAACCAAGCTTCAATTCAAAGTGTAAAATTAAAAAGAGGACAAAAAAAACCCCTGTAAAGCCAACTCATCTGAAGTTGATGGCTGTACACACAAGAGGGATGTGACTATGGTGACTGCAGTTAAGTGGGAGCTAGGTTCTGCTATTATTCCCCTAGGATTTGAGCACAGAGACTCGAGGATGCAATTAGTGGCTGCTGTGCTTGTAGAAAAATATTAACAGCAAGTAAAAGATTGAACTTTTACAGCTCTGGTCAGAAAGCAGCAAGCAGCTGCTACATCTTCAACTCAGGTGTCACACTTGGATTCTGACCTTCAACCAGTCAGCCATGACAATAACTGACGGGTCTGTGATAGTGCTAAGTAATTCTTTCGTGGCTCTCTTCTTTTCTTCTCTGTAATTTTTCTTTTGAACCTGTAAATAATAAAAATATTCACAATGTCATAGCCATAAGCCAGTAAGCAGAGCACAAAAAGACATCAACACAAGCTGAGGAAAGCCTGCTGAATTCAAGTCACAATACAGAGGAAGAGCTTTAAAACACAGTATTTGTCTTCAAGGTGTGAACAACTATTTTGTGCTCTGTTTCAAGAGCAACTCATTTCACATCCTTCTGCAATTTGCTTTTAAGACTGAGGATTCTGAAACTCCTGTTAGAACCAACCAAAGAACTCCCCTTCCCCCCTTCCTTTCCTGGTGCAAAGTACAGAATCAAATTTAGGCTAGATTCAGGTCTATAGGTACGTGATGTGATCAGCAGTCTTCATACACCAACTACTGCAGCAATCTCTCTCTTTTAGAAGCAAATAATTTGATATTTCTCCTGACATGACATCTGCCAAACAGCAGAGTTTGGTCTTGATACAACAGGGGTTTCCCAGTGCCTTCTTTCCCCACGGGTACTGCATGCAAACTGTAGCTTTGACAGTTCAGCTCTTCATTTCATTGTGTGCAAATGTCCTGAGGTCCCTGCCAATATGAAGCATCCTATAATCATCCAAGTTATCCTATAATCTCATTTCACCTGAAAGACTGCCCTATAGAAGTCCATACTCAAGTAACAATACAGTAGCATTTTAAGTGAAACACCACCACAACGTCTCAAAATACTGCAATGTTCCATGGCATTTTTGTCTTCTCCTTAGAAAACATGGTACAAATACATGAATGCATCTATAGTCCATGAGGAGTTACTTGGAAATTAATTCACCTTGAGAGATTCCTTTTTTGTAAGTTTGCTTGAAGATAAAGAGATGTCCTTCTCAGAGCCATTGAAAAGCTTGGATTCAGACTGAAATTCACAAAACAATAAATAACCGTGACAGACACAAAGATATATTACTGTTGGAAGGACTTCAGAAAGTGTTTAAAATGTACAGTTACTTTTGAAGGTTCCCATGCCCCTTCACTTCTCTGATTCTCCCACTTTAGAAAGACACAAAAAAATCAAGCACAACTTCTAACATGAGCTGCTCATCACCTCTCTGTGGAGATTTTTCATAAGGGTTTTACGTCAAAGAAGTCTGAAATTCCTCCAGAAGCCGCTGAACCATATACAGTAAATACATAGCCCATGTAGCCTGTTGCTTAGTATGCCACAGTCCAGATGAGTAGCAGAAAGGAAAAGTGTTAGGAGAACCCTGATGTTTAAACACAGGAGCTGTTCCACGACACATGAATTCAAACACCTTCATTCATAACGTGACAGCTCCTCTGAATGGATTGCTACAGAGGCACTTACCCCGTGACCCATGAAGGAAAACATAGCCTCTTCAATCTAAGATTCAGTGCTCTAAATCACCACAGTGCAACTGACCACTAATGGCACGCGTTCTGCTCCTTCCTCCCTAATCCCATGCTCCAAGTACTGTGCAAATCATCTTCAAGAAGCTCCCAGTGCCCACAGGCAGGGTAACAAGACTCAGGTTTGTTCATGAAACTCAAGTCCTTGTTCATGGCAGGACAATATGCTGCCTCAGCAGCACATGATTTCTCCCTCCTGCCTTGCTCCACATCTTGTAAAGATCAAAGTTTACTCTTTGGAATGCATCTGTTGAAAACAAACTACATTGATATACAGATGGAAGAAAGAGAGAAGGAGGGGGGGAGAAAGAGAGAAGGAGGGGGGGAGAAAGAGAGAAGGAGGGGGGGAGAAAGAGAGAAGGAGGGGGGGAGAAAGAGAGAAGGAGGGGGGAGAGAAAGAGAGAAGGAGGGGGGGAGAAAGAGAGAAGGAGGGGGGGAGAAAGAGAGAAGGAGGGGGGGGAGAAAGAGAGAAGGAGGGGGGAGAGAAAGAGAGAAGGAGGGGGGAGAGAAAGAGAGAAGGAGGGGGGAGAGAAAGAGAGAAGGAGGGGGGAGAGAAAGAGAGAAGGAGGGGGGAGAGAAAGAGAGAAGGAGGGGGGAGAGAAAGAGAGAAGGAGGGGGGAGAGAAAGAGAGAAGGAGGGGGGGGAGAAAGAGAGAAGGGGGGGGGGGAGAAAGAGAGAAGGAGGGGGGGGGAGAAAGTGAGAAGGAGGGGGGGGAGAAAGAGAAAAGGAGGGGGGGGAGAAAGAGAGAAGGAGGGGGGGGGAGAAAGAGAGAAGGAGGGGGGGGGAGAAAGAGAGAAGGAGGGGGGGGAGAAAGAGAGAAGGAGGGGGGGAGAAAGAGAGACGGAGGGGGGGAGAAAGAGAGAAGGAGGGGGGGAGAAAGAGAGAAGGTGGGGGGGGAGAAAGAGAGAAGGAGGGGGGAGAGAAAGAGAGAAGGAGGGGGGAGAGAAAGAGAGAAGGAGGGGGGAGAGAAAGAGAGAAGGAGGGGGGAGAGAAAGAGAGAAGGAGGGGGGAGAGAAAGAGAGAAGGAGGGGGGAGAGAAAGAGAGAAGGAGGGGGGAGAGAAAGAGAGAAGGAGGGGGGGGAGAAAGAGAGAAGGGGGGGGGGAGAAAGAGAGAAGGAGGGGGGGGAGAAAGAGAGAAGGAGGGGGGGGAGAAAGAGAGAAGGAGGGGGGGGAGAAAGAGAGAAGGAGGGGGGGGAGAAAGAGAGAAGGAGGGGGGGGGAGAAAGAGAGAAGGAGGGGGGGAGAAAGAGAGAAGGAGGGGGGGAGAAAGAGAGAAGGAGGGGGGGAGAAAGAAAAACTCCCCAACCTCCAAGGTGATACTATCATAGTTATCATGTCGCTCCTACTGCAATTCAGATATCACAGGATCAGAGGATGTTAGGGGTTGGAAGGGACACCTCTGGAGACTGAATCCAACCCCTCTGTCAGAGCAGGATCATAGAATCTAGTGCAGGTCACACAGCAACACATCCATAAACTTATATACACATAAATATATATTAAAACTCCAGATAAATTACAAAGAATTGCATTTCTTTCTGCACTGAAATAAACCTGATGGACCCAAAATTCTTGCTTAGCCAAAGGAAAAAAGGAAGAAAACAGAAAAAAATCAATGTAACCTTCTGAACTGTGTAAATTCAAGGACAGCTTATGAAAACTTCATATCAAGCTGCTCAACAATTTTGACTAAGTAATTTCAAGCCTCAGACTATAATGCAAAGCCTAGTCACTGAATTCCTGTTTCAGAATTCTGTAAAATGACAGTCAAAAAATATGCAGGTCCTGAGAAAAGTTACTGCAGTAATAAAAATTGAGCATTCCTTGTCTTACTGCTCACATCAAAGAAATAAAGATTTAAAAGTGGAAAAAAAGCAACTTAACTTTGATCCTATTTTGATGCCTGTAATTCACAAAGAAGACTTCACAGCAGTCTGCTTAGATAGTATCAAAAAGATTTCCAGTAATTGGCAAGAGGTAATTTTTATCTCAAAGCCATTTCTCTAACTTCCAGACCCCTCCTAGAAAAATGAAGGAAACCTCTTGATTTTGTATCAAAGGTAGGTTTTTTAACACAAAATTCAGCAAGTATACAACCTGCAATTTAATTCTCCTCTGTCTGAAGTTTAGGGAAATACAGTACTTTAAATGTAATAACAGAAGAGGGAAAATTGCTTATCACTGTCACATAAGAAGAGGTAATGAACTCGTTACGCAAGCTTTAATGGAGCAACTTAAGCAAAACATTCATAAATATTCTAGTTGCTAACAGAAAGCTAATGCAATCTAGAGGTCATGCATATAAAAGCTCCAAACCAGTATCACAGGTTACAAAACCCTCATTTTCTCAGCATCTGTAGTGGGTTGAGACTACCCTCCCTTCACCCCAACAAATTTGGAGAACTACCCCCAAAATAAATCACCGACCAGCTGAGCTGGCTTGAAAGCAGAATGAAGCTGTATTTACAAAACAAGCAAAAATCTAGAGGTATAAAATGCAATGAACATACACCAAATATATTTACGATCCAGAAAAACACAAATACAAGGATCCCTTTGTAGAGCATCAGGGGGGCTGCTCTCTACTTTCCCTCTTCCTCCCACCTCCTTCCTAGTACCTCACACAGCAGTCAGAACAGATTATCCAGGCAAGGCCATGGGAGAGAGAGAGAACTGCACGAAGAAGCAACAGAAGGAGAAAGAACTCTCTGTGCAACCTGGTATAAGCTATTCAACAAACAAATGGGATGACTACTACATCCAGTCCTGGAGCCCCTATTACAGGAAGGATCTGGACATGCCGGACCATGTCCAGAGAAGGGTCATGAGGATGATCAGAGGGCTGGAGCTCCTCTCCTATGAGGACAGACAAAGAGCTGGGGCTTTTCAGTCTGGAGAAGAGAAGGCTCCAAGGAGACCTTCTTGTGGCCTTCCAGTATCTGAAGGGGGCTACAAGAATGCTAGTAAGGGACTTTTTAGGGTGTCAGGGAGTGACAGGACTAGGGGGATTGCAACAAAACTAGAAATGGGTAGATTCAGATTGGATGTTAGGAAGAAGTTTTTCAGCATAAGGGTGGTGAGACACTGGAATGGGTTTTCCACGGAGGTGGTAGAAGCCTCATCCCTGGAGGTTTTGAAGGCCAGGCTGTATGTGGCTCTGAGCATCCTGGTGTAGTGTGAGGTGTCCCTGCCAATGGCAAGGGGGTTGGAAGTGGATGATCCTTGAGGTCCTTTCCAACCCTAACAAGTCTATGATTCTATTAAAGGTACCTCACTGGGAGCTGCAGTAGCTTCTCTTAAAATGTTTTCTTCTTGTGAATTTCAAACCTTGTGTGGATGTAACACTGTGAAAGTTACAAGCTTAAAAATAAAAAAACCCTAACACTACATCAGGCTGCCCAGAGCCACATCCAGCCTGGCCTTAAAAACTTCCAGGGAGGAGGCTTCCACCACCTCCCCAGGCAACCTGTTCCTGTGTCTCACCACCCTCATGGGGAAGAGCTTCTTCCTAACATCCAATCTGAATCCACCCATTCCTGGTTTTGTTCCATTCCCTTCCCCTAGTCCTGTCATTACCTGACAGCCTAAGAAGTCCCTCACCAGTTTTGTTGTAGGGCCCCTTAAGATACTAGAAGGCCACAATAAGGTCTCCTCAGAGCCTTCTCTTCTCCAGCTTGAATAGCCCCAACTCCCCCAGTCTGTCCTCACTGGAAAGGTGCTCCAGCCCTCTAATCATACTTGATCCTAGGCAAGTCTCATCACTGCTTTTCCATCCTTAATCAGAAAGAAGGGTTGCTACTTCACCTTTACAACTGTGACTGACAGCTACCATCTCCTGGTAGCTGAAGTTCTCCTAGCCTGAAGTGTATTTGTTGGTTGTAATATCAAGCCCTATATGGAATAATTGCAAATATACAGATAACAGAAAAATATGTATTAGGAGAAGTAGGAATACTTTTGATAGCAGAAAAACACAAGTAGAAGTAATGACAAAGAACAAAAGACTTATGCTGGAAAAACAAACCCCAAGAAAAATAAATATAAGGAAGAGAATAAAACAAACTGGAGAGTCAAAGGTAAATGATTCATAGAATCCAAGTTAAGAGAGACAGTATTAACTTGATTTCTAAACCAAAAAAGATTTTTGAGGTTTCTAGACCAACATAAAGACTTTTATCAGAAGCAAGCTAGATGGTAAAAAGTAGGATTCCTTTATCTCCCTGACAAGTAAAGCTCTAAGGTGCAGTAAAGCTGAAAAGTGCAAGGTTTTCTGATTTCAGCTCAGAGGTAAGACAACAACAGCTTGAAATGCTTAGCTACACACAAAACTGCAGCATCAGCTGCAGAAACCAAGCTGCTCACACCAGTGCAATTCTGATGATACCATTTAAACAGGGAGATGCTACTACAATCCTTAAGTCACTTTGACTTCACAGTACCATGGAAACTATGAGGCTATGAATCCTTTGACTGTCTTCAGTGTTTCTCTTTAAGGCTCTGATGAAAATATCACTGAGGGATTCATGTCAAGACCTCAAGTGCAATCAATTTGACTCCAAGGGATGCATCTGCCTGTGCTCAGGGTTAGCTCTGACAGGCAGCTCTGCAGTGCTAACCTTGCAGCAGAGTGCTATGCAAAGAGCATCAGGCATCTCCCCTACTTCCCCTGGGAGCTTGCGGTGTTTGCTGCTCTCCAGCAGGTCAGTCCCCAACCTATACTGCTCCATGGGGTTGTTCTTTCCTAAGTACAAGACTCTACCCTTACCTTTGTTGAATTTCATTCTATTTCTCCCTGCCCAACTCTCCAGCCTGTCCAGGTCTGGCTGAATGGCAGCACTTCCCTCCTGCATCAGCCATTCCATCAAGTTTGGTGTCATCAGCAAACTTGCTGGCAGTGTACTCCGTGTCCTCATCCAGGTGGTTGATGAATATATTGAATGGCCCTAGTACTACACTAGACACAGGCGTCCAACCAGACTAGTCCCATTGACAACAACTCTCCAAGTTCTTTCCTTCAGCCAGTTCCCACCCACCTCACCCCCCGATCATCCAGACCACCCCTCCTCACTTTAGGAAGTGTGATAGGAAGTTTAGGAAGAGATAGCTATGGAAGATTTTTCCTTTTACACAAGCCTGTCATGTGCTTACTATTTCAATAACACCTGAAGAAGAATGCTACTGCAAACTGCTTGTGCAAATAATTGCAAACAGAACAAAAAAGGTCTGGGGAGAAAACATTTAGGATGGTTATGTAAAATGAGTCTTTTTGGATGCTCAGGCAGTCCATGTTGTCTGCCTTTTTAAATTTTACCCACTGCAAGATGCTGATTTTGGTGACTTCAGTGTCCATTTCCCAGCTCCGCTTTGGAAGTTCTCAGTTTTCACTGCATCTCAGTAAGCATTTTTGTATCTTGGGACTACACAATGGTAATTATGAATTTGCCTAGCTTCCTGCCTTTTCCATTTCTATTATTAAGATCAGCAGAAAGCATAAACATGCAGAGCAACTACATCTAGCTAAATATTCCACTGAGCATGCTTTCCTCTGCACTCTCATTGGCTCAAAGAAATGGGCCTTTGTACTTGCTCTTGGAGGTAGAGAAGCCCCTGCAACAGTCTCAGGCTGCGCCAGGGGAGGTTTAGGCTGGATGTTAGGAAGAAGTTCTACACAGAGAGAGTGATTGCCCATTGGAATGGGCTGCCCGGGGAGGTGGTGGAGTCACCATCATTGGAGGTGTTCAGGAGGAGACTTGATGGGGTGCTTGGTGCCATGGCTTAGTTGATTAGGTGGGTTGGATTTGTTGATAGGTTGGGCTTGATGATCTTGAAGGTCTCTTCCACCTGGTCTATTCTATTCTATTTCGCTTGACTGCTTTACTCTGGCAATCTGAACCATTAAACCTTATGCAATTAGAGTTTCCTTAACTTTCTTATAAGATTTGCTACAGCTCAGTGAACAGCATATTCACCTACAGCTTAAAAGGCTTTTGCATTCAGTTCCATAGCAAGAGTTGGTGTCCATCCATTGTTACACTTGGTGAGGCAACATCCCACCCCAAGGTGACAGTGAGAAGACTTCATGTTTCATCTTCACTAATTTGTGTTGTAGATCTTGTGACGTCATGCTGAGAACTCTGTTAAGAAAATCCCTTTAATCTTTATCTGTTGCTGAATCTGAAGAGCAGTTCTCAAGATTACCCACAACAGAAGGTGAATGCATTTGCATTTAGTTCAAAATGCAGAACTCCTTCGCACACTGACATTTTTAAGACAGATTAGGAGGCTGATTTCCTTACCTTGCTCTTTGACATAGAATGTGCTGTATCCTCTTTACTCTGTGACACATCATCCTTCCCCTTGTCAAAACCTTAAAGGAAAAAAGACAGCACTGTTTCAAACGATTTGGAGACATGAGCTAGCCTCTGAAATACATTTGGGAATTGTATTCAGCACAGGAAAGTGCAAATTGGATTTTCAAACAACATATGCATGCCAGCCCATCCCATCAATTAAAAACATACCAGCTACTGCAATGCAAACTAATGCAATGTTCTAAGAGACAGCAACAGTCCACTACACTTGGATAGTGCTGCACCCGATCCAATAACCTGATGAATTGTAAATACAGTGTGTAAACTCTTGTCCTCTTCTCACTGTTCCTTATCTGCATACATGCATGCACTGAGCAGAATACTAAATAAAGCCTTTTTTTTGGTTTGTTCAGAAATAATTGCAGATACCACCCTACAAGAAACCACATCTAAACCACAGATGAAGATCACCAGTCAGGTTTTTTTTAGCAAGAAGATGGGAAAGGTTGCTTATGTTAGCCTTGAATTTATGCTTTCCACTTCACATTGCATAACTACCAAGGTTTATATTAAACAGCCCTGAAATCCCCCATTTGCCCTCTGTGAGTGACTCACAGTACAAACCCCACACTTTCTCAGTGTGCAAAAAGTGAAGTGAGGCAACGGTTATAGCAAATAAATATGTGGTAACAGGAACAGGGATCACAGCTGGCATTAGTGCTGCTGTGCAGCTGCTATGTGCTACAGAGCATACCCTGAGAAACAAGCATCCTCTTAAAGAAAAATAATCTGCTCTCTTTACAAGAGGCAGAACACCTCAGCCATCCATTTTATTTGAAAAGGTTGGTGGTAGCCTAAAGCTTTTATAAACAGCAATAAAACAAACTCTGCCATAGATTTGTAGGTAAACATGTGGAGAAATACAAAGCCATAGATGAATTTCAGGAACAACCCAGGCAGCTGAAAAGCCTTGCTTGGCTCTCACAGTGGTACCCTAGAGCTTCAGCTCACCAGAGGGCAGAGCACCAGCAGGTCAACTGCATAAATGGACACCAAAAGCTCCTCTTGAGTTTCCCTTTGAATATACTCTGAACTTTGCAATGGAAATGGGTACTCAGGTCTCTAAAATGAGAGGATTTATCAGAGACAATTTGATTTGACATTATTCAGGCAAGCATGTATAGAAGAACTGTTAGTAACTCCTTGTAGCAGCATTGAACAGTTTGTTCACAGTAGGATTATTTTTAACTCTTCCTTCTTTTTCAAATTAGTGTCTTCACCCTTCCACAACTTTCCATACCCAGAAACTCTAAGATAGAAATAATTTATCTATCACACACACACCTTAAGAAGTTTCATTTTCATTTAGTTTTAAAGGAAATAGGTTTGTCTTCAGGTTACATGAGAAGTCTGAGATTCCTTTTAGTTTTGGCCTGGTAATCAGTCTTTTGGGGTTTTTTTTGTTCTTATTTACTAAGTTTTGCAGAGATTCTTTATTAAGATGAGATTTTAAAAACTTATATACTGTATATTTTATGTTGACATTTCATGTTTACACAAAGTAAACCTTATATGCCTGTAAAGAAACCTTTGCATGTCTTTATAGAAGCCCCTCCGTGCACAGTTCATGAAACCTCTCTCTTCTGAAATTCTTCCAACACATCTGTGATAGGTTTATGCAGCTAATGAAAACTCATAGTGCAGAAGACTATTAGACCACAGGGAAGAAGTACATAGAAAGGCAGAAGATTTGCAAAAAGGCAAGTCATGACCCAGAGGCCAGAAGCCAAGCTTCCCATGTAACACCAAATCTGAAAGCAGACTTTGTACACCATCAAGTCAGTCAGTACTGGAATAAAACAAAGGTTGCTTCAAGCCTTAGAGGACAGGACCTGACTTAGTTCACTGAGAAGCTGATGCCAGTTTTAGGCAGTCACAGACCAGAACAGAAAGTAATGAGGTTTTTTCCTCATTCCTATATCCTTAGGTTAGAGGAGACCTTAGAGATCATCTATTCAAAAATCCCTCACTAGGAACCAAGTTCTACTGAAAATGTAATGCAGGAATTTCCTAGTGGCATTCCCATTTTTACTGAATAGTTACTTACAGAGAACTTAGTGATGAGAATAAACAAAGAAGCGCTAATTCTGGATTGCTCTTGGAGAACAGAAGCTGTAATTCACAGCTTGCTTACTAATGCACAAGAGCTTTAAGGGCTTCACAGATCCTTATCTAACAAACCTATGCTTCTATTCTTGTAAACAAGAGGAGAAATGAAATCAAAGAACTACTCTGTGCCACAGCATCAGACAGGAAGACCAAAGCTCCATCATGTTTCCATGGATTTCATCTCCTTGCTTCCAGCGTCTCCAGTCTGAGAGCTACGTGTGCTTGTTGATTTACAAACATGCCACCACTCTGTTACCTTCCCTACTCACATGCACAGCAAAGGCTGTCTGACAGGTCTGCTAGTGAACCCAAGTCAGTGTGCTGCAAGAGACACCTTGCACTGCTCCATCTTGGTCTGTGAGAAAATCCAATGGGTGAGCTTCACATCCTACACCATCCCACCTGTAACCTCCCTCTCTGTAGTAGGAATAAGTTCATTTGGAATACCGGCACAGAAGGGTTTGTTTTTTCAACATACATTTTAGCATGTGGAGAGAAAATACATCATCATCCAGCAGCTGATCCAGGCACACACTCATCCACTCTAAGGGTGTCTTCAAGTGAGCCTCAATTGAGGTGGAGGAGAGAGAGAGCGCTCAGTACCATAAGCAGTTACAGTACTAACAAGCACAATTTGATACTAATACCTGCAGGGAAGTTTGTACTGAAATATCACAAAAAGCTGTGAGTCCAAGGTGATACACACTTTGCTATGGAAATACTTGGTCAAGGAAACACCACCACCACAATTACATTCACAGAATCAACAATAAGAAACACTGTTTTTGCTCCCTTCCTGCTCTCAGTTATGAAGAAGGAATTTCTCTATGGATTTCTGTCAAAGACAACATCAAAGCCAAGAAATGTGTGCCCCTAAATGATGCTTGGTGTTGCTGCTTCTTTTTTCCGTCCCCCCACGCCCCCGTTTTGTTCACCCCAGAGGTACTGAAAGTTGCACCAGAAAAAGTAATTGATTCAGTATCTGCAGCATAGACTGCTAGCGCATGAAAGCATGTTTCAAGTATATCAGTGGTTTGGGGCTTCATATTTAAGCTTAACTTGCTGTTTTCCATCCTGTAATTCAATCAGGAACTCTCCAACAATATAACCTGAGCTCACATTTCACAGTGTAGAAATTCAGGTGTTAAAGATGCAGTCCCTTTCTGTAACTTCCTCCCTGTTAGAATTTGTGGATCATTTTCTACCTGAAATCCTGAAAGCAATCTTCAAAGTTAGTAGACAGCACGAAAGTGCTGTTTGAACCAACCTTCAGAGCTCTCAGTATTAAGACACTTGCAGATTTTTAGCAGTTACAAATTTAATTTAAACACAAGCTCCAGTACTGCAGCCTCTAAAGCAGTTCTAGACATCAGAGGCTGTTTAGAGCAACAGTAAGTCTCAGCAGGCTTTCTCCCAGTGCAGCATTCCTCGTCTTAACATCACAGGCCTCATGGGTTCTCAAGGCTGATCCGAGCCCCAATGCAGTCAGCCACAGTTTATGGTATGACCTTTGAAGCCAAGGGAAACTGTCCATTAGTACCTTCCTACTGTGAGCACTGGGCATATGCTTCCAAAACAGGCAGGTAGAAATCTCTCTGAGCTTTCAAACACATGCAGGTTGTGGAACTGGAACAACTAGAACTCTATACACTCTACATGTCAATTCAGGGACTAAGCTGGAATACACAGTCTATAGCAAAAGAAAATAAGAAATCCTCCAAAACATCACCTTCAACAAAAAATGAGAAGTATATATGTTGTAAGATTATTGCTAAAGAACCATTAGGTTAAAACCTGTGGCAGGGTGCATGTTAAACCAAAACTGTTTAGTGAAGGGATTTCAACTGTGAAGCATTAGATGGGTTTAATTCTTCACAGTCGCACCCGCAATCTGTCCCCTCAATCAATCTTGAGGGAAGGGACAAAACAAAACCAATCACGTCACACCTCCTACATCTCAAGCACTGGTTTGGTACCTCTCCACAAATACCATCTGCAATTAAGAATACCTGAGAAAAACACATTCGAAAAAACATGTTACTTTTTAATGTCAGCTCTCTTTCATCCAGAAGAAATAATTACTATCCATTGGAGTAGGTTTTTTTTATTTCCAACAAAAAGAACCACCAGGAAAACAACAACCCAATGCAATGCATGAAAAGATCACAAATGTCAAGCCAACAATATCATCACCGGCTTCCAAATGGAGAGCAAGGAACAGACTGATTTGATTACTGGTGTGCAACGGGGAAGAACAAAATACAAAGCTGAAAAAAACCATGCTTCTAGAAGAACCACGAGCTGCTGCCATATCTTACTGGAAGATATCCATACTGGTGTTATATAATGAACAAGGTAGAACACAAGGAAAAATCTTTTTGCAGGAGCCAATAGTCTTTAACTGACTAGTTTCCAATAACTTTCTAACAACCAGTTTTAAGAAAATACCTTAGTAACTAATTCAGACTCCCCCATGGATTTTGAAACAAAAGTAAACAGCAAAACAGGATCAGAGGATGTTAGGGGGGAAGGGACCTCCAGAGATGAAGTCCAACTCCCCTGCCAGAGGAGGACCACAGAATCTAGTGCAGGTCACACAGAAATGCATCCAGATGGGCCCTGAAAGTCTCCACAGAAGGAGACTTTACAACCTCTCTGGGGAGTCTGTTCCAATGCTCAGTGACCCTCATAGTACAGAAGTCCCTCCTCATGTTGAGGTGGAATCTCCTGTGCTGCAGTTTATATCTATTGCCCCTTGTTCTATCACAGAGTGCAACTGAGCAGAGCCTGTCCCCTCCTCTTGACACCCAGCCCTCAGATATTTATAAACATTTATTAAATCCCCTCTCAATTTGCTCTACAGACTAAACAGCCCCAGGTCTCTCAGCCTCTCCTCACAAGGCAGTGCTCCAGTCCCTTCATCACCCTTGCAGCCCTCCATTGGACTCTCCAGCAGATTCCTCTCCCTCTTGAACTGGGGAGCCCAGAACTGTATGCAACATTCCAGGTGAGGTCTCATTGGGCAGAATAGAGGGAGAGAAGAACCTCTCTCGATCTGCTGACACACTCCTCTCAAGGCAGCCCAGGATGACATTGGCCTTCTTGGCCACAAGGGCACATTGCTGACCCAAGCAAAGTCCTTTTCTGCGTTTCATCACAGTCATGTTTGATATTACAAAGAGTATATACAATAGAGTAATAACCAACATTTTTCCTTACTGTAAGTGTATATGAGTATGTTTTAGACAGGCAATAGCTACTCTTTTCTTGAAACAAATGGGAAGAGTATACTTTCCAGCATATTAATATTGTTTAAAATTCTTGAGATAGAGGAAAGATTCCAAAAGATCAAAAATTTTTAGTTGTAGCTTTACACTGTTTTTTAAAAAATTAAAATCTGGTTTCCAATTGTTCTGCATGTGGATGGCAAACAGCTTTAATGTAGAGGAACAAACTGATATAGCCTGGGCAGTGACTGGCTTGAGGGTAGCCCTGAAGAAAAGGACTTGGGGGTGCTGGTGGATGAGAAGCTCAACAGGAGCCACCAGTGTGCAGCTCAGAAAGCCAACCAGAGACTGGGCTGCATGAAGTGAAGTGTGGCCAGCAGGTCGAAGGAGGCAATTCTCTCCCTCTCCTCCACTCTGGTGAGACCCCACCTGGAACACTGTGTCCAGTTCTGGAGCCCCTATTACAGGAAAGATCTGGAGATGGTGGAACATGTGCAGAGAAGGTGTCCAGAGGATGATCAGAGGACTGGAGCTTCTCTGCTATGAAGACAGATTGAGAGAGTTGGGATTGTTAAGTCTGGAGAAGAGAAGGCTCTGAAGAGACCTTATTGTGGCCTTCCAGTATCTGAAGGAGGATACAAGAAAGCTGGGGAGGGACTTTTTAGGGTGTCAGGTAAAGATAGGACTAGGGGGAATGGAACAAAAATAGAAATGGGTAGATTCAGATGGGATGTTAGGAAGAAATTCTTCCCCATGAGGGTGGTGAGACACTGGAACAGGTTGCCCAGGGAGGTGGAAGCCTCATCCCTGGAGGTTTTTAAGGCCAGGTTGGATGTGGCTCTAAGCAACCTGATACAGTATGAGGCATCCCTGCCCATGGCAGGGGGTTTGGAACTGGATGATCCTTGAGGTCCCTTCCAAACCTGACAATTCTATGATTTTATTCTAAACATGAAATGAATCCTTTTTTATTTCAATAATTTCCATATTACAGGCATTTAAGAGGAGGATCTGTATAGTTGCCAATTCCATGCTTTCAGTCTTTGAGATGTTTATTTTGTGAGCAGCCTGAATTAAACTCAGTGGTACATTCTTGGTAGCAGGCTAATCATTCCACAAAATCGAGTGAAAGGAAATGTTATAGGGTAAAACATGAAGTTTAACAGAATGTCATGTCCCAGGCAAGTGTCCCCACCCATTTGAGGCTGAACATGATGCTCCAGTGATTTTGCAAACCCAGAGCAGACAGTGATGCAGGAATCTCCCTCATCATCAGCCTTCAGCCTTTGCACCCCAACTATTTCCATGGTTTCAGAGGTAGGACTTACAAATTCAATGAGCCACTCTGCAGAAGGCATACAAGAAAATGTGGAAACTATTTCACTCGAAAATCATCCTTGTAGCCCCCTGGGACTAAGTAACCAGGAGCGTATGCAGGCACTCGCACAGGACAAATCACCCAGAGAAACCCTGATAAAGAGGTACAATTTCCCTTTCAGGAGGAGGTGACCTTGTAACACATTCTCAAGCATCAGAGTTTCCTGATGTAAACTGCTGAAATTGAGGTACCTATATCAGAAGTACACATTATGGACCATTAAACTCTGGAAATTAATACCAGTATTCCAGTACTGTATTTTCAGGAGACAAGGATTATAAGCAAAACAAGATTCAAGCCCTGTCTGCTGTGAAATGTCTTGAAAAATCTTGCACGACAGAGTTCAGCAAGGCTGTGCTTTTAGCCTTAAATCATTCTATCCTGTCATTCTATGTGAAACCACAGATAAACACAGATTCTTTAGCAGTTATAGCCAAATGAAAACCTTCTGTTGCACCTTACAGTTTTAAAGCAAGTCCTTTGTGTGTTCAAGGAGTGTAAAGTATGAGGGAGGAAAGCATTTATAAACCACGTTACAAAACTTGGGTGATAAAAGCCAAACAAACAAAAAAACAACACCAAAAAAACCCACCACCAAACACACACATAAAAACCCCACCACAAACATTCCAGTCAGTACCAAATATAGAGGTCTTCTAAAGAGGGATTTACTGTGGTGTAAGTTAACTCGCTTGCCTATGTGCAAATCTTGCCACGACAGAGCTGTTACTCAAATGCAAACAAGCAATATTCTTTCTGATTTCTACCAACATCTCAGTACATTACTTTCACTCAGGCTGAAAAATGTGCAGAAGAAAATATTCTGATTTCTACCAACACCTGAGTGCATTACTTTCACTCAGGCTGAAAAACGTACAGAAGAAAATATTCTTTCTATCAACAACTCAGTGCATTACTTTCATTTAAGCTGAAAAACGTACAGCAGAAGCTCTAGTTTTCATCTCACATTTTAAGAAATAGAAGAGCAAAACAAACCTGGTAAAGCAGGAGAGAATTCGTTATATCCTCCAAAGGAAGCATTCCGGACAAGCTTTCGGCCATCAGCTCTTGGGGAAAACACAGATGAAATCCCAGCACATGAAGAAAACCTACGTCGCACTGGCCCCTCTTCCTTCATCACTTAAGGTGTTTGTGTAAGGATTATGTTCTTTGTGAAAGCTGGTTAGCATTAGCTGCTTGAAACAAGAGTGTTGCAGTAACTGCCTTTTACCTCACATTCTGATGAGTAAGATATAAAAGGGGAAAAAAAAAACCCCACCACAAAAACCAACCACCACTGCCAAACGAAGGGCACACATGAAAAATGCAGCGAAGAGACAGAGGCTGCCAAATCAGCAGCGAGCCAAGCAATGCTATACTTCTCTCATCAAACCCATTAGGATGCTTAAAGCAGAATGGCTTTGTTTCAGCTTCTCTGTTCCACAAACACGTTGCATCTCATATATTGTTTTTTTACATCTCAGTTTTAGTCCTATTTCTCTGTGCTTTATAAGCACACAAAAATGGCAATTATTTAGGTTTTAAGGATTCCTTAAATCTGTTATTTCTCCTCTTAGTCTTTCAAGTTCCAAATTTATATTGCACAGAAGACAACCCATGAGCTATGTGGCTTCTCTATTTGATGCTGTGGTACACCCCAAGCATGTGCAAAGGGAGCTACTATTTTGCAGTACACAGCCACATCGAACTTTCCTGTTTAGGCACTTACCTAACTGATTTTTCAACAACTGATTGCAATGGCTTCTAGATCTTCATTTCTTATTTTTTTATTTAAAGGGAGATTTTTATTTCTTCTCTACTCTCAGTATTTATATACACAAACCAGACTCACTCCTAGGAGAGCTGTGAAAAATAAACTCAAAACCCTGTATCCTTTTATCATTGATGCTTCAAATATTTTATGCAATGAACAGAACACTCAAATGAACCAACTTGAATTTTAAACATCAAAAAGTCCCAAGGATTTGTACTTCAAATCTAGAAACCAACTGATCCAAGCTGCTGATAATTACCAGAGTAACATCAAGTAAGCTCCCTCTAACCTTCATCCACTGATCACTAGATTCACTGCTGCTTTGCCCTGGTGACTATCATGCACCTCTTCAGATGTGGATTTTTCTTCCCATTTGGTGCTTCTCTGTTGATCCCACTTTCCTCATCACACCTTATTCCTGGCAAAATCCACTCTGAAATCTACTCTGTTGGTTGGAAAGCAGAAAAATAAAGACACTAAAAACTGTCTTGAAACTAAGAACTTTGTTCTCTCTTACTCCATACTAGAGCTCTCTTCTCCTTACAAAGTGAAATGTGTCCCACAAGTGAACTAAACAGTGTAAATGTAATTTATCCTCAAATAATACTGCTTACTCTAGCTCTTATGCCAGTAAGTATACTGTTTCAGTTCACACTGGCTCAAGGATAATACAGTAGCCTGAAGTATTTCATAACCTCTATACATTGTTAACTGTGCAAAGTGTATGTGCAACAGTACCTGGAGTTACACACACTAAGACATTTTTCTGATTATGAGGTATAGGAACCTCCAGGATTCTATGAATGGCTAGACAAAACTTCCCACCTCCTAACAGACTAATGTCATAATGCATGCCAAGGAAAAAAGATTTAACTGGAAAAAAACAAATAACCAACAAATAAAAGCCAGCAGCAGACACCATTTGATGTGATATGTAACTGTCACTTCTTCTGTACAAGTGAAAAACTCTATTCAGTTTAGCACAAGGTGAAAGAAAAACTGGCTGATCATTTATTCAGGGCTGTCTCTATTTATCTATCACTGTCTCTCATACTTCTCTCAGCTGAAGCAGTCCTTGTCCAGATGTCCCAGAAGGAACAAAAAGACCATATGAAAACCTGGAGGAGTGGAATGCTGGAGTAACATGGAGGAAATAAAAAGAGGGAGAACATAATTAAACAAACAAAAACCCCCAAAACAAAACAACAAAAAAACCAGAAACAACACACCCCAAACACAGCTCTATGTGACTTCTCCAAATCTATCTTCTTAACTACAAAACAGGGCAACTACCTTAGGTCCAAATCTCTTCAGATTATGCTTTTCCTTTTTTCTCATTAAAACCAAGAGGGGAAAAAAGCTTCCCTTACACACAGAAGGAATTGTATCCTCTCATTACAGACCTATCTTGCCCAGCTAATGGGTCTGTTATCTCATCTTTCAGAGTCAGGGCTATGACCTTGCCTGGAACACTCTGCTGACACTGGTATCAGGACGTTTCCATATCTTGTACCAGAACAGCAGGGTCGCAACAGCCTCATGGGAGGCTCCACCACCAGCCTGCGCCACTTTGTCTGCATCTATCTCCAGCTGCTGTGCCTGCCAGCTCTGGAGCCAACACTACCAAGTTCCTCCACAACAGTCTTCTCTGCCTCTTTATGGTCGTGTTACTAAAAAGCAGTTAGACATCCAGGGGCTTGAGGAAACAATTTATCCTGGAGAACTTCCCTTCTTTCTCTCTGCACCCTCTGAGGTATCTTGACACTGGACATACAGCCAAACTAAAGTGGAACAGATAAAAAATAAATAAATAATCTTTCTCCTTCTTATACCCTCTTATTCATTTTGAAGTGAAACTTAAATCTTTGATTAGATAAAATTAAGAATTTCAATTCAGATAATGTTAGCTTTCTCCCAACAAAGGGAGCTGTTATCTGGGTGTTCTGATTAAGTACCCTCTGCTTTAAGTCAACAGCAATATAAGAGAGGCAAACTCTGTGCCTGCTGACAAAAATATGACTCCCTTATCAACACAGAAAAAGGGGTAAAGAAAAACATCTAAATTGAGCTCTTCCATCTCCCCCCACCTCCTCCCATGTCATCTTCAAATGCCACTTAAATCTGCAGCGACAAAAAGCTACATGGTTTAGCTGTAAAAGTTCACTAATTCTCCACTTTTTCAGCAGCCTAAAATTTATTATGCCTGCTACAATGTGCAGGCATACATGGAGTATATGCTTCACAGTGTGATTCTAAGCTAAGTTTATTGTAGGTCTTGAGTATCAGCCTGCATAATTAAAGGAGTTTCTGTTCTCCACATACTTAACACACAAAGATCTTAGAAAGTGTTTTAATTCCTTGAAATAGATTTGATGCCTGAAAGGACACAGAAGTATTTTTCAGTAGTTGAAAGTGCTTTTATTTGTATGTCCTATACCTGACAATGAAAGAGTGCACTTTATTAGCTACCACATAATTGGCCACACAGTAAAAACCACCCCACACCAAAAAACACCCGAAAACCTCATCATCTACTCACCTCCAAAACAAAGTTAGACAGAATGGGTCACTCTACTGATAAAATCAGAATTACAATCATTCATTAGGTGATCCTGGTCTAATGTTCCAGGAAGCCTTCTATCCTTTTGATACCAGTTCTCCGTGCTGTCATAGTTGATGTACATACAAAATGCACTAAGGTACACATCTTGGAACTTTACACCATTTCAAAACACTCACAAATAGAGCCCAGCTAGGGCCAAGCCCAACTGCAGAACTGCATAAACAAGAAAGCATCTGCCCTCTAGTCTAAAATGCATCTGGTGTGTGCCACTATCTGTACATAGAAAGTAAGATTCCTCATAATAAAAGCTCAGTACTTCATGAAAACAAGATTAACTACGCCACCGAAAGGGAAACAGTCTCCTAGGGGTCAAGAGGAAGAATCCATTATTAGTCAATCTACTGAACATATCCTTAAAGGAGGAAAACTCATCTGTTGTATACCATTTTCTAAAGGGCAGAATGCACATCTCATATTGGCTACTATGTCAGGGCTTCTTCAGTAGTAAATGCTGTCTGAAAAATAAATCAAATTCCCATGCATGAGATTCTTACAGGCTACTGCCTGGAGGAAAATTTCTATCTCAGTGTACAAAGCAAAGGTGAATAGAAGATGCATGCAATTCTAACAGCGCATGAACACTTCTGACAAAGCCTGGGTTTCCCCAGCTGAAAAGTGTTTACAGATGAAGAAAAGGATAGGTTTATCCCCAAAAGATCTCTCTGAATTGTACAGGTGTGAATTCCAAGCATGAAATTTAAACTCAAATATAATCTATTCTGAACTATCCTGCCAAGGAATTTTATATCTAATAATCCTTTTCACAGATTCAGAAGTTTCAAGTAATGAACAAATTGAATTGAATGATTAAGGCTTAAAATAATGAACACTAACTGATACTGATGCAACAGTAGATCTAAAAATATATCTAATGACATAATGTAAGAAAACACAGTTTTTCCCTTAAAGATATAAAAGTGAAAGCTAAAACCCTCTTAAACCTGAACTTAGTGAAAGCTATAAAGGGAGGAAGGAAAACTGACTGCAGAGAAAACAGAAGCCTTTTAGACTTGCCATTCAAGTCTGAAAATAATTTGCCCTGACATCTTGACAACGCTACGTTTTCCAGTAGAATTCTCCTCCTAGCCCAACAAAAGGTCATAAACAGTTCTCTACATGCAGTACACACTTTTCAGCACACAAAAAACAGCATAAAAGGAAGCTGCTAGACTCTCATACCCATAAATGAGTTTTATCCCACACCTGCTATCTGCACATAAACTTCCAGTGTTCTCCTCTTATTTAACAAAAAGGCTACAAAAGACAATACTTGCCTTCAGACACCAAGATTTGATTACAAAATATATATATCTCTCTGAACCGGAAAGCTACAAGTTGGCAGTTTGCAGTGGCAAATTTCTTCCACCAAAAAAAGTCTTCTAGTCTCTAGTATTTCCAAATTGAGTGCACTTTAGCTGAGGAGTAATTTCAGCAGCACACCTGAGAGTCGTTATGAATGAACAGCAAGGCAGCCAGTACCCTGCTGGCAAACCCTACTTGGCTGCACCTCCTCACTAGCTAACACTCCTGCTCAGCTCCTCCCACCCCAAGTAAACAGGCTTGCTCACTGCTAGGGTTTCAACAGCATTCATCTTAGCCTTTATTAAATTCTCAAGGTCACAGTTCAAGTCCAAGTAGGCCAGTTCTGCAGAAATTGTCATGGAGAAAGAACTTGCTTAAAAAGCTTCACAGTAATAGTCCTGCTGTGCCTTTCAAACCCAGCCCCATGCTTTCATAAAGCTGTAACCCACAGAACAAGGCATACATGCAATTTACCAAAGCCACAAATAAAGGGTGGAGTAGCATTTCAGAAATGGCACAGTTTTAATAAACACAGAGACGAATGTGCCAGAGTACACATTACAGTAAGAAAGAAGGAGGTCAGGATAATGGCATCAAGAGACTAACCACACACAGAGTTTAAAATATTTCACAAGGAATTCTGTCTGGGAATACAAGTTCTGAGTAGATTATTTAGGGGCTCAAACTCCTTCCTTAATTTCTATGACCAGAACCTACCTTACATCCCATTGGAGACAAAACGTCACTAAAGCTGTTCCAAACAAGCTGCGCATTTTGCGGAACCAAAGCTTCATCTCCATGAGATAGGCACCATGACAAAACTTAGAAGTGTCCCTGGGGTCAGGTCCCTGCATCAGTACAACAGGTATTGACCCAGAATTACCTAGAGAACCACCAGTCTGTGCAGGTTTTATCCACTGTTTTACAAAATACCCAGCATCAAAAAATAAGGTAAGACAAATTCAAAACACCTCCTAAGAACACAGCAAGACCTCACAAGGTTTTAGACAGAATCTCCATGCACCAGGAGAGTGCTAACATTTTTCCAAGACATTAGACATATTTATTCTGCAGAGCAAGTGCCCAACTTCAGTAATCTATTCTGCCTGGATGCACAGAGTAAAGTCAAAGGAAATGAGTAGAAAAACAGAAATCATTGTCAAACAGATATAACACAACTGCCCAGGTAAAGCTTGATTTGGAATGAGACAAAGCCAAATACAATGGTATTATCAGAAGGAAATATTATCAGAAAGAAATATTAACACACTGAAAGAGCTAGTTGAAAGCACAGCAGAAGCTGGCAGTTAAGTAATACTGGTATTGTAGAAGTTAGAGCCTCCTCTGCGCTCAGCATCTGCTGTATCATGGGCATGCAGGATTTTTCTCTCCAGCTCCAAGGCACCTCTCCACTGTGGCTTCAGTCTTGCACTCCCCACATGAACAAACAAGCCTCTAACTGACATCTTGAAAGAAATCTGGCCAAAGTACTAAAGCTAAGTGCCCATCTCAGGAAGAGAAAAGGCTTTGAGTTCACTGACATGGGGGCTGCACCTTTCCTTCCACTTGACTGCAGAAATCTGTCTTCCCCTGAGAGGTGGTAAAAAGACATGCATGTTGTGCCTCCAGCATTTCTTGAATACTCACCATGAGCAGGCCAGAAGGATGATGAGAATCTGGAGCTGCAAACATTTATTACTGCCTGATCAAAAAAACCATGCTGCTGCTGTGAATTAAGCCAAACACCTGAAGCAAAGTTTTTTAAAAGCTGTTAGCTGCCTCAGGTGGATAGTAACATCCAGGTCTTGTGCTTTTTTAGTCATTGTGGCTCCAGAGTCAGCTCATCCCTCCAGTGGGTAGTAAGTGTTCTTTTAGGACCTACTGCTTAAAACCATCCATTTTTCTCTCTCCATCTTCTCTCACGTGGAAAAAAAGTTTATATTTTCTCCCCAAATGCAGTGCCCTATGGATTAAAATCCTAGCACATTCTTTACTCATTTAATCCAGGATGTTAGACATTTAATACCAGGATGGTTAGGGGACTGGAGCTATATGCCCTATGAGAAGAGGCTGAGAGCCCTGGGACTTTTTAGTCTGGAGAAGACTGAGTGGGGATTTAATAAATGTTTATAAATATCTGAGGGCTGGGTGTCAAGAGGGAAGGGACAGGCTCTGCTCAGTTGCACCTTGTGATAGGACAAGTAACAATGGGTATAGACTACAGCACAGGAGGTTCCACTTTAACTAGATTTCTCTCTTTACTACCAGTACAGCTTATTTAAGCATTTATGATGTTTTCAGAAAAAGTAAAACACAAATCAAAAAGGTTTTAACTGCATATTTTTGTGTTAGAAAATACTGAAATCTCTAAGGAGACTTAGGAATTTTTTCATACATATTAAGTGATTACTATAGCTACATAAATCTATTTTATCAAATCAATGAAGCAGTGTCCTGATTCAATCTTGTTCACTCAATATTCACAAGAATCCCATTTACCAGAGATTATTTGTGTAACAAAATAAACAACTTAGACCAACAAGCAGAGTGCAGCTCTACAGCTTCTGAAAACACAGTCTTGGACTCTATATTTTCTGTGTTCATTTTTTACCTGTAATGCCACATGTAGGTAGATTTAAAAAAACAACACCTAAAAATCAGTAAAAACCCCAAAATAAGCTAGATGAAGGTTTAGTAGTTTGCCAATTAATGCTTGATAATATTTTCAACTACAGAATGCAAACAGAAAATGAGCTAAATTGATGCAGTTCAATCTATGTATCAACAGCTAGAACTAGAGGATATTTTAGCTGTCCTAAAATCTCTATGCACTACACTTAAAGAAAAAAAAAAAATTCAGAAAAAAACATCATGGTGAGTTAGCAAGGCCACACCAGCTCACTAGAGAGTCTAAAAAGACACTATGGCACAAAAGAAAGGCTTTACAGCAGGAACTAACTCCCCAAACCTATTAAAGTTTCCATCAAAAGCCTACTGAATTATTCAGGTCCAGTTCCAAGTCTGACAATTCTAAATAAAATATTTAGCAAAGCAGCAGTATGGCCATTTAGTATGTTCAAGGCACAGACAGTGAGCAAGGTTTCATTGCCTAGTAGGCAAGGTGGAAGAAAACCAACAATGATCTGAACCAGAAGGCAGCAGTAACGTGCAATACACAGCACTGGCCACAAAAATGATCAAGAGGTTGGAAAACCTCTGCAATGAAGACAGCTGGGGCTGTTCAGCCTGCAAAAGAGAAGGCTCTGAGGAGACCTAATAGCAGCTTTCCAGTACCTGAAGGGGGCTACAAGAAGAATGGAGAGACACTGTTTACAAAGGCCTGCAGTGACAAGGAGCAATGGCTTCAAACTAGAGAAGAGCAGATTTAGATTGGATGCTAGAAGGAAACTCTTTACCATGAGGTTGATGGAACACTGGAACAGGTTGCCCAGGGAGGTAGTTGTGGCCCCATTCCTGAGATACTCAAGGTGAGACTCAACAAGGCTGTGGACAATCTGATCCAGTTGAGGATGCCACTGCTGACTGCAGAGACGCTTGGACTACATGAACTTTGGAGGTCCCTTCCAACCCAAACCATTTTATGATTGACAAGTTTGAGACTGATCTAACTTGGCAGAAGTTACAAAAGGACAATTAAACTTCAAAAGTTAGAACTGATGACTGTAGGTGGGAAAAAGTAAGATTTCTTTCAGAAAGGTTGATCTTGCAAACCTTTATCACCGTTTGATTGATGTTCCTACAGTTCGGGTGCCACTGGGTTACTAATGGTGCACGAACCTTGTGGTCATATAACAAGATTCCAGAAATGCAGGGAATCTCAGAATTCCTCCCAGAAGTCCTTTATTACAGCATTGTAGAATTCCCCAGCATTACAGAGTCTTAGAGTGTCCTTAACAGAAGTAGTCCTGGAAGCCCTTAACAGATGCAGCAGCTAACAGAAGTCCTAAGCATATCCCTAGCAGCATCCCTACACAGAAGCCTGAGCCAGAAGTAGCTAACAGAAGCAGAAGTCCTTAGCAGCCCTGAACCCCCCAAACTCCATTTTAGCTTGAACTGACTGTTTTTATTCTCTTTGTTATCAATCACTTAACCAATAAAACCCGACCACATCTATAAGCTAAAATCTTTTCCCAATGAGAGGTGCCATCATGTCAAGGAGGTGGCTTCTGTAGCATGTTCCAATTCAAAGGTGCCAACGGGAGGATGTGGTTCTTGGCACCCATGGAATGTTACTGTTTTGCTCTAGGCAGTGTGCTAAGCAATTGGTCAGCTAAGGAATCCTACACTCTGCACACAGCCAGCAGCTGCCCTCAGAACAGTGGCTGCAACATTTGATTGTTTCAGACTCCATTTGAGTGAGCTATTCAGGGAAAGTCTAGAAACTGCTTTTGAAACATATACAATGAAAAGCAAAGAAAAAACAGTAAAAGTTTTCAAGATCAGCTCAATGTGGAGCTGGCTCAAGGCCACTTTCACAAGTGGTTCCTCAGTTAAGATGCTGAGAAGTTCCACAATCAGAAAGCTTTCCTTTGTGCAGTTGAGGTTAAGGATCCCACAAAAAGTTCAATTGATGGTTTTCTAGAAATGGTGGCACCACAAAGAACATTAAAGGTTGTCAAGTTAACTTTGTACCTTTACTGAATGCTTTCTTGGATGCAAAACCCCTAGCTTTTAGGTTTGACATCTCTGGAGCCTCAAGTGTTACGAGCTCTTGTGCTAGATGGCACTTGGATTTTAGTATTTTCCTATTCTCTTCACTGACATTTGAGGCTCAACACATTTATTTTATAGAACCGATTGTAACTGCAGTGTTATGATCAGGATTGACTTATTCTGACTCTCTAACTAGTGAGAGGCAAGGTAGAAATAAATTAAATCCCAAATAATTAAAATGACAAGTATATGTGTGGTAGGTTGAGAGAGGGCTTAGCTCTCCCTCCTCCACAGAGTAAGAAACCACAACTAGCCTAGTTGAAGAGCAAGCTATATATTTACAAGCATATATGGAAAGCAGGTTATATATAACACAATATATACAGGTATTTACAATATATACACAGAAATATACAGCAAAGAGAAATAACACAACAAAAATCCCTCCCCGAGGGAGGGATCCCCTCCTTGGAACCCCCTCTCCCCCCCCCCCCCTTTTTCCCCAAAAAGGGGTTAGAGAGAAAGAAAGGCAAGTTACTAAGGAAAAGAGTTGTTAGTAAGCTTCAAAAGCCCATGCAGGATTAGTGTTTGCTTATCTGAAGGCCAACTCCAGCAGTTCGCAGAAGAAGCAGGCAGGGAGAACAGGCTGAAACCCACACTCCCCCCAACTCCCCAAACCGAACTGAACTGAGGAAAAAAAAATTCCAATTGCTTCACAATCTAAAGCTGCATTTTTGTTTATCAACCAATGAAATTCGTTTAGAATATCAGAATGTTTTGGTTCTAGTACCGAAAACATTTAGCCAGTGTGTCCCAGCGCTGCTTGTTCTTAAAGGCACAGCCTCAAACGACCACAATATGTCAGAACCCATGCTATACACAGCTGAGGTAGGCTGTCAGCATTAAATATCTGAAGTGGCTACTTAAACTGGTGAGCATAAGCAAGCATAATTCACACCATCAGGTTTTTTCAAAAACTTTTTTGTTAAACATGCTTGCTAAGGCTTTCTATGGAAGGAAGTCTGGCCTCTGCACCTTTAAAGGCCAGTCTGTAGCCTGTAAGACAAACTAGTCTTTAGCCTCTGAACAAACAGCAGCATATCTTGAAATTTTAAAACACCAGGCAAAAATCAGAAAGTACAAATTCCTCCTGCAAACATTATGCAGAACAATGACAGTGTAAACAGGCTTCTGTTGAACAGTCACCACACAGCGCTGCCAGATCAAGCTGTATTCTACACTCAAAGAACAGATCTGTACTGGAGTCCTAAAAAGAAGACCCCTAACTCTGGCTCACATGCTATACTAAGTTCCATCTCACAGAAGAGTATTTGGTTTGGCAGAACTGGAGTAAATTCTGCACAGAGCATCTTTCTAGCACTGTGTTTTGCAGTGCTGTAGCTGAGTGTTGGTTAACACAGTAGTGTTTTGGCTACCACCAAGCCAAGCACCCAAGCTGTGCCTTTCCAGCATCTCCCCTGCAGCAGCAGGCTGAGGAGAGGCCAGACCTTGGGGACACAGCTGAGGCAGCTGACCCAAACTGACCAAAGGGGTGCTCCATGCCATAACAGGTCAGCTCAGAGAGAAAAGCCAAGTCAAAGAAGAAATCATGGGTACATTTGTTGCTGGTGTCTGTCCTCTGGAGCAGCATGTATTGAAAGCCTGCTTCCTGCAGAGCAGCCAAACATCACCTGCTGAGGGGAAGCAGAGAGTAACATCTTTGTTTGCTCTTGCTCCTGCACGCAGTCTTCACTTTGGCTTTACATCCCATTCAATTGCTTCTATCTTGATTATGTGCCTTAAGTTCTACTTTCCCTCTCCCCTGTCCCCTCTAAGAAGGGGCGTGATAGAGTGTCTTTGGCAGGCATCTGGCCCCCAGCCAGGGCCAAACCACCACAAGGAGTGAAAGAAGCAATAAGGAAAGTAGTCATATTTTAAACTAAGAAACAAAGTACAGGGAAATGTAAGCTTTCTGAAATATAGAGCTAGTTGTGTAAGTTAGAACCCAGTATTTACACATAGAAGCATTTAAAATAAATTACATACCACTTACGGCTTCATAATGACACGGTACATGTCACTATGCCTCCAAATAGGAAGCCAATACCCAAACAGATGTTAGACATTGACCTCCTCTCCTTCCTCATATTAAGACTCAAACTGACATCTATTTTTAATCCAATTAATATCTGTAATTAAAATACAAGCAGAAGACAAATGAAGCTTGTTTCACCAAATTTTAAGTGCATGCCTCTCCCCAGTCTGCCAAAGAATCCAGCACACATGGTGGTACTTCCCCACTAACACCAAAGTGCTGGCTGCTCCAAAGACTGCCTCTTCACAGGGTTTTTTTTGTTTCATTCCAACTAGTTTATTTTTAGCCACAAGCTCTATACAAAACTTGCTTTGCCACACAGGCTCTTTTGTTCAGGCAGCGGGAAACAAACTTACATAATGGTGGCCAAACAGCACCCAACAGCATCCAACTGTCAATGGAAAAAGCCAAGTTCCTTTATATATGTTTAGTCAGTTTTTAATAGATTGTATCATACATTTTTGTGGTTTGATTTTCTTGTCTTGTGCCAGACATGCTTTTGAATTGTTTATTTACATTACCCATCTCCTAAGGATGCATTCAGGTGCCAGCAACTAAGAGAATCTCCACTTCGTTCATTGTAAATACCTTCAGGTACCGCTTCAAAACATTTCCTAGATTTCTGCACATTCTCCTTATACAATGCCACAGGTATATTGTACAGAGCTTTGTTAACTGGATTTCAGTTACAACAATCAGCCTTGAGTACACTGTAACTTTAAAATCTGTTCTTCCTTTTATTTTTCAGGCTTGCCCAGCATTCTTTTTCCCTTATCTAACAAGCTTGCATTTTCACCAGCACTGTAATTTCCCTTTAGGAGCAACCACCACAGAATAACCACTCAACTCCTAAACATGGGTCAACCACCTCCATAAAATTCAAACCCACACCTCCCAAGCTGCAGATAGCCTAGAAGTTAGCACATTAAAGGTTACTGGAGCCTAGCCTACATCATAACTTTTCACTACTGAAACTGACTCCAAGCCAAATTTATTGGTTCATGAAACACTTTAATAGTAGCACTCCTGGAAGACTAAGTCAGTGATGACTGATGCTAAAAAAAGACAGACACATTTAACAAGCTTAAAAATCACTTGTATAAGCCCTGAAATAATCAGAGGAAAACCAGAGAGGATACAATACCTGCAGTCTGACATAGCACAATCAAGTCATAGTGCTTTTCAATCCTGTTTTAATGACGTTCAAATGAGTGAAAGCCCTCAAAAAAGCTCAACAGTTTGACTTCATAAATTAGTTGGGATAGGAGCATTTGAAGACAGACTTAACTACAATAGTCAAAATTTTCTTTCATCATAGTAAAAAAATCACTAAGAAGTTATATATGTATGTTCTACAGAAAGTAATTCCAGACCAGCACAATGCAAGAGAGAATATGAACTGATGTTCTCTTTAGAAAATGTATCAGAGCTAGCAGTGGGTAGCACTGAAAATACTTCCATAATAATTCTCAAATAGACTACCAAATTCAACACAGAAACACCTACCTTCAGTTTCAAAGCTTTTGGGTTTTTTCCGCCCCCGTCTTTTTATCTGAATGGTAATGAATGGAAAAACAGGAACACAACTCAAGTACCCGACAAACTGCCTTTATGAATGTCAGGCTAATATAATTACTGAGATAGAGCAAAGTAAGGGAATTTGGGAGGCTCACACAAAACCCAATCAAGAGCACTCCTGAAAGCAAGAATTAAAGGAAGTATAGATGAGTAGCATGGCTGCCAAGGAGATTAATTTGAGAAGTCTGAAGTTTTCACTAGCAACTGAACGTACTGTAACGAAGATGACTAATGATAACCTAGGCAGTAAGGCAACACGAGTTGTTTCAAAAGCAAATAAATACAGAGAGCAAATATTGCTGGGTTTTGGTGTTGCCTTTTTTAAAAAAAAAAACAGACTGTATCAGGTCTGCTGATGAACTTCACTTTGCATCCAATCACATGCCTTCACATGGGTCCACTGAGAGTATGGGTCCACTGAGAGTCTGTTTTAAACAGGTATATCAAGGCAGAGCAGACTATTTGAAAGGTGGCAAAAAACAGTCCTGAGATTTCCTCCCCTCCTCCCCAGCCCTGCCCCTTTCCTAAAGGGAAGGATCTTTCAGTAGAATTGTTAAATGATCATTACACAAAAGTTCTAGTCTTAGGTGGTGTATCATAACACTGCTGAGTAAAGACACAACTCAAATACCTGAGACATGACTACAACTACACACAGAGAGTGGTCAGGCAGAAAGAGAGCGGTGGATATTGGTTGACAGCAGCTGAACATGAGCCAGCAGTGTGCCCATGTGGCCAAGAAAGCCAATGGCATCCTAGCCTGGATCAGGAATAGTGTGGTCGGCAGAAGCAGGGAAGGCATTGTGCCCCTGTACTCTGCACTGGTTAGGCCACACCTTGAGTACTGTGTCCAGTTCTGGGCTCCTCAATTCAAGAAAGATGTTGAGATGCTGGAACATGTCCAGAGAAGGGAAACAAGGCTGGTGAGGGATCTGGAGCACAAACCCTATGAGGATAGGCTGAGGGATCTGGGGGTGTTTAGCCTGGAGAACAGGAGTTTCAGGGGAGACCTTAATGTAGACAACTACTTGAAGAGATGATGTAGCCAGGTGGGGGTTGGTCTCTTCTCCCAGGCAACCAATGACAGAATGAGACGACTCAGTCAAGCTGTGCCAGAAAAGGTTTAGGCTGGATGCTAAGAAGAAATTCTTCCCAGAAAGAGGGGTGGTGGAGTCACCATCCCTGGAAGTGTTTAAAAACAGATACGATGAAGCACTTAGTGCCATGGTTGAGTTGATTAGATGGTGTTGGGTGATAGGCTGGGCTTGATCTTGAAGGTCTTTTCCAACCTGGTTGATTCTGTGATTCACCACCACATGGACTGCTCTCCCAAAAATCATAGCATGCTCTAATGCACCACATGATACATTTTTTCCTCTGTCTCAGACCAACAAATAAGGCTATCAAAACCTGCACACAGTATTTCAATGTACTTTCTTCCTTACCTCTTTATTGTGAAAGGCAGTGGTTTTGAACTAAAATTTGGGATAATTAAATGTCAGGATTTAAGTTCTTTAAAACATCTGTAAAAATAGCATTGTCTTACCATGGCTATGGGCAGTTCCTGGGCTGAGACATGGCTGGAGTAACTCTTTGGTTGGAGTAGAATAGGCTTCTTTTCCCTGTCGCTGGCTCATTTTTCCTGGAGTTAAAATCTGTGATTCATCACTGTTTGTTACCACTGCTGAAACACAAAATATGAATGCTCATTCATTACATGCTCGTGCCTAGATGTCTATTAGCAACTTCACTACTATTCACAAAACTTATTTTAAATGCTGTCACATGAAATTTTTCATTCTAGAAAACAAAGATTTGAAACCAGAGATTTAATTTGGAAGGGATGGCAGAAAGAAGTAAACAAGATTGGTCTAAGACATGGAGCAGAAAATAAAAACTAGGAGAAGGTAGGAAAGGCTGAACACACGTACAGACTGAGTTAATTAATTTCTGAAATCCTGCTTTCTTCACCACTTTTGTGATAGTTCTTGATTTAACTAACCACAACACAGCCAGCCCAGGAGATGTCTTGCCAGATCAAGCTTTGCCAATGTGCCAGAAAGCTAAGATTCATGTGCATACACCACAAGAAACAAGACTGTTAGAGACCATATGTAGTCTCTGTTGAGGCAAAGGCTTAAAGCAGAAGAGTTACTTTGCCCTTATCAGTCTGAAAGACTTGTCTAACATGATCTAGCTATCCATCAGATGGCCTGGACAGCCATCCTGTTTATTGTGTCTACACATTTCCTTAAGCTGCACACAACAAAACTGCACCATTTTTTCCACAGTGGAAGAATGGCTGTTTAGATAGCACCTGTCTCTGGAAGCAGAGGGGGAAAAGCCTGCCTAAAAGATTGGAACTTACAACTTTGCTCATTTGAGGAGTTCCCAAGTTTTTCCTAATTTTTTTTTTTTTGACGTTCATCACATGATGCAGTCAAAACAAGCAAGCTCCATATTCTGAATGGATGCTGCAAAGTACAGAGCTTTATCACTACCAATATTAGAGCCATTAAAACTTTTTTTTTTCCCAGTAAAGCCTAGAATAAACACAAGGCAGCATGGGAAAAAAACCCCAACAAAATACATTATTAGTACATACTAATAAATAGCTCAGCAACTTGTATAGGCTCCTTGGTGGCTCCATGTATCTTCTGATGAACTGAATGTATAAACAATATAAAAAAAGCATGGTAGATACTTGAACCATCCATTACTAACTATGTCTGAAAAATCCTACAGCTAATTTTTAACTTATCTGAAGTGTGAAATCATTTTATCCTGGAATTTCATTACATTTACAGAATAAAACTAAGAGATCCTGAAAGAGAGCAATGCCCATTTACTCTTGTAACCTTACTTACTTGTGAAACAAAACTCAGCAAGAATGAGTAAAACATGCTCCTAGTCAAATGTGATGCATGGAAGAGGTGCTAAGGGATATGGTTTAGCACTAGACTTGGCAGAATGAGACAATGGTTGGACCCAATGAGCTTTTGAAAATCTTTTCCAACCAAAGCAATTTTATGTTCTCTTAGTTGCCCAAAGTAACAAACTGAAATTCACAGTTTAGGACTCGAGTCCTCAGGTACTTGCAGTGCACCTAAAAAAAACCACACTCAGTTTCTTCAAAGCCCTCACACTTTTAGTGAGTTTTCGTCCAAAATATAGGAGGAGGGAGGGTGTTTGGTTGGGTTTGGATGAGTTTTGTGTGTGTGTTTTGCAGTTTTTTTGGGTTTGGTTGGTTGGTTTGTGGTTTTTTAAATGTTCCTGGGGAACATCTGTGGAAATGATCAGAGGCTGCAAGACCTCTCATATTAAAAAAGTGTGAAAGAGTTGGGGTTATTCAGCTTGGAGAAGGCTCTGGGGAGATCTTATTGCATCCTTACAATAGACAGAGAAGGCTTATAAAGAAAGATGAAGACTTTTTGCCAAGGCTTGCAGTGACTGGGCAAGGAGCAATGGTTTTAAACTGAAAGAGAACAGATTTAGATTAGACAGAGAAGAAATTTATGAGGAGGACAGTTGAGACACTGCAGGCATATGCTCAACATGTCCAACAAGTCATACAACAGCTTTACCAACCATTCCTCTCACTCAAAGGCCACAAAGTGGCAATTTATTTTTAGACTTTCACTCAGGCTTCAGAGTACACATCCAAAAGAAAGATGACCCCCATTCATTCCTTCCTTTACTTGAGTAAGTTTAAACTCATATAATCTACATCCTTGAAGATGAGCAGAGGGTTATTTTAGAGAAGAAACAAATTAGCAAACATCAAAGCCTCCTCACAACTCTCTGGAGGGCATATTTCAATACCAACATAATTACCAGAGATGGTAATACATACTTGGGTCAAATTCCTCATACTGGCCATCAAATTACTAATATAGTTTTTCACTAAGATCACACATCAGAATTTGGTCTTTGAAACCAATTTATTTCATCAGATAAAGCTAGGGGAGGAAAAAAGCATGTATGAAGTGGCAGATTCCCAGTTCTGTCTCTACAAGGAGCATGTGAAAGTGCCTACACTCTTGAAAATAGCAACATCAGCTAGAGGAAGAGTTTTATTATAATTCACTCCTGCATTATTTTTTAATGCCTATAATAAGTACTGTCAGCTAAGACCATTGTTTCTCCAAAGACTTCTCACTGAGAAAAATTTGTGCCTGCACCCTTCTCTTCCTTCCCTTCATATGCAAATTCTTAATCCCACACAAAATTATTCTGCCAATCATACGCTCACACTAATGCCCCTGAGCCAATGGCACTAATAAGTCTTTGGCTGCATGCATGCAAAAATATACACACAATGAAGTTCTTCCTATCCCCATGCTAGATCACAGAATGTTAGGGGCCGGAAAGGACCTTAAGAGATCATCTAGTCCAACCCCCGTGCCAGAGCAGGATCACCTATACCAGATCACACAGAAACACATCCAGGCAGGTGTTGAGTGTCTCCAGAGAGGGAGACTCCGCAACACCCCTGGGCAGCCTGTTCCAGTGTTCTGTCACACTCACAGGGAAATAATTCTCCCTCCTGTTTCATGGAACTTCCTATGCCTCAGTCTTCATTTGAATATTATACTATTGTATTTTCAGAAATGAACATGTGTTTAATTTATTGAAATTGCAGGAACAACACAGCACTATAAACAAGCTCAAAAACAAAACTCTTTCTGAGCCATTATTTCACGGCTTCGTTATCTGTACTACAATAACATTTGTAGGTTTAATTTGAAACTGAAATATTTTCTTCTCTTTCAGGTAAGTATTTTAAAGGATTGAGTGAGTTTGGGTTGGTTTTGTTTGTTTGTTTTTGTTTTTTTCAAGCCACAACTGGAAAACATGAAGAATAAAGTTTTCCCCCCACAAAAAAGTTACTACAGGAAAACATTTAGGTAAGTAATATGCCAGGTCAAATACTTCTCCAACAGTAAATTTTCATTATACTTCAGCTTCTCAATTATTACACAACCCCCGCCCCCACAATCTAGTATTTAGTCCAGCAGGCTGTGTGCAAAGATATATTATAACTATTGTGAAGATATGGGCAAACAAACTGTAAGGGATGACAGTCACTTACTTGATGGTCCATGAGAGTCTCTGTTATCACCATGATGCTGCATACACATACAATTGAAGAACAGCAAACACAAAAATCCAGGCCAGGAAGAAGCAAGTGCACAAAAGCAGCAGCAGGAGAAAAGAAGGACAATGAAAACCGTGTTAGTTCTCAGCTAAAATATAACATGCACCTCAATACCAAAGGGCAGACTTCCAAGAGACTTAACAGTTCAGTGAAGCTGAAGCAACAAAACTGACATGTTTCTAGAGCAGCCATTATTAGAAGCCATCATTGTGTATGGTTAGTAAACAGCAACTGATCCAACTGCTAGTTCTGAGTGGAAGCTCCATCAGCAATCTAGTGCTCGTACAAACTGATACACAATATAGCAAGACATTTTTAGCTGCAATGTATTTTCAGGAGACTAAAGCTCTGAAGAAAGCTGAAGTAACACATTTGTTTCCAAAACTATTGCACTTTTAAGCCATCAGTAATGTCCCAGATCCAAGCCTAACTGCTTCCACATACAAACATGAACTTAAAAGACACAGACTCAGTTCATGTACAGACATGGGTAACATTTTAAATTGCTTACAATGCACGACAAGCTGGGCAGTTTAACATTTGAGAAGACATTTTATAGCAGGGCATTTCCAAAGAATCAAATAGTATAAAAAATGAGTATCATTCTCTGTGCAACTGCACACATCAAATACAGGCATTACAGGAAAGGGATTACAGAGCAATAGCCTCTAGTCCTTTCTGACATTTCATCTGGAAGCTTTCATAAACCATCGCTACCCAAGGCCACTGCGCTCAGCTGTGGACAGATAAGTTCCACTGATGTGTTAAAAGTATTTACTATATTATAAATCCACAAGTAACAGAAAAAGGTGAAAAAAAGATGCTAATCAGCATGAACATTCCTTCCTTAAAAATAAAATAACTGCTTTATCTTCTATATCCCCCCCCAAAAAAAAGTTATGCTCCACAAAGGAGAGAAATCCTTGTCCTGCTTTAAAGAGGACTCAATTTTGCCACTTGGTTATCAGGACTAAACAGGAGGAAATATTAAAAACATAATAATAATAATCTCAACAGGTCCTATATTATACTCCTAATCTCAAAACACAGATTTTTATCCCTCAAAGCTGCCTGGGGTGTTACTTTGACAGTGCAATGTGCCAATGTGAAGCACTGCAATTGCAGTGTTCATTATTGGGAAGTTGAAGGGAACCCTTCTTTCATAATTTTGCTCTTTCTGGAAAAAGACTTGGTTAGACAAGAGAAGATGAAATAAACTGGAAGTGCATTTCATAAGCAACTTTCTGTCCCTGTCAGAGACTAAATTTAGGTCAAAGAGTGAAACAGTGCTAAGGAACTGAAGAGAGAGGTTGAGGCACTAGTACATGAAACGCATTCAAAAATCCAATGGCTTTCAAGACAAAGCTTTTCAATTTTAATGTACAGGTAACATACTGCAGACTAGGAAATTATTTAGATTCTGACTGAAACTGTATTGCCCTACACTGGTTTAGACTCAAGAGAAAAA
The DNA here is from genome assembly GCF_014839835.1 of Dryobates pubescens. Taxonomy (NCBI): domain Eukaryota; kingdom Metazoa; phylum Chordata; class Aves; order Piciformes; family Picidae; genus Dryobates; species Dryobates pubescens. The sequence continues at coordinate 12,919,587 of NC_071638.1, forward strand.
CTCCTGATGAGAGAACAAGATACAGGAGTCTGCAATAACTGCAGAGCTCCAGCTACTCAGTGAAGGACTAAGAACACCATGATTCAGCACTGGTCTGCTTTATTCCACACTGAAAGCTGGAAAGCAAGAGGAGAACTGTAAAAATAGATTCTTAACAGGCATGTAGGATCAGAAGTTTCTGAGGTTTGGACAGCATGTTCACTCACAGTGCATACTTACACGCTGAAGAAAGACAAGTGCAGAGGCACCTCAGCAGGTCCCGTCTGCCTGCCTGCCTCTCAAGCAGCCTTGACCAAGACACAACATGACACCAGAGAGCAGGGCAGCCCGTCACCCGAGATGGTGCAGGGGCTTCTTACGTAAATATTTTAGCACTGCATGGTTAATCCTGTGAACTGGTACAAACAGCTCCTGCGCCAGAGGCTGAAACACAAGCCTGTCTAACTCTGTCCCTGATCTTTTCCAACAGACATGCTGTTTACACATCAAGCTGCCTTCACTGCTGGTCAGCCCCTTCTCTTCGACAGAGCCATTTGGGCCTGTGTATTGTATGCAGAATCTATACTGCATAATACTGATGCAGGATGTTAAGATACTGAAATTAAACTGTTTAATCCAGAAAGCCCTCTCTATGTTCCAGGGACCTCAGGTGGCTGTCAAGTGGAGGGGGCCAAGCTCTTTTTGGTGGTGTGCAGTCATAAGACAAGGAACAACAGGTTCAAGCTTGAACATAAAAGGTTTCACCTCAACATCAGGAGAAACTTCTTTACAGCGAGGGTGATGGAGCACTGGAACAGGCTGCCTAGAGAAGTTGTGGAGTCTCCTCCTCTGGAGACTTTCAAAACCCACCTGGATGCATTCCTGTGCAGACTACCCTAAGTGATCCTGCTTTGGCAGGGGGGGTTGGGCCCAAAGATCTTTTGAGGTCCCTTCCAACCTCTAATGTACTGTGATACTGTGACATATTGTATCTCTATCATCTGCAATTCACATCACTGCAGATCAGCCATTCAAATTCCTAAGCATACAAAAAAATTACAGTTTTACTACTTCAGTGTTCTAACAAGAATGTCATCAGGGCACTCCTGTCCATCACCTCCCACAATTTTTTTTCCTAAATACACAAAAAAATAAATCAAGAGAAATGTACACTTACTTCCAGAAACACAACCTAGCCTTATTTTCACATGTATTTGATTACTGATTACAGAACAAGTGCTTTAACACAATTGATTTAGCTTTTGCTGAGGCACCTTTAGTTAAAGATTTTACTACTAAAACAAACTCTAGCCCTCCTCCAAGTGAAACTTTAGATCAAGACTAAGAAATAAAACCAGCAATGTATCACAACACATGAAACAGCAGCCATTACTCTGTTTTCATAATAAAGCAGCTCTGTGCTTCTGAAAAATACTATTTTTAGACATTAATTTCTCAGAAATGAAGCTTGCATCAAATGCTACTAAACATCAAATGTTATCTGCAACTTGTCTTATAAAACAGAATCCTCATCCTGATAAAGATTACAGTCAAAACCAAAACAAATGTATCACAGTACATCAGAGGTTGGAAGTGACCTCCAGAGACCATCCAGCCCAACCCCTCTGCTAGAGCAGGATCACCCAGGGTAGTCCACACAAGAAAGCATCCCTGTGGGTTTTGAATATGTCCAGAGAAGATGACTCCACAACCTCTCTGGGCAGCATGTTCCGGGGCTCTGTCACCCTCACTGCAAAGTTTCTCCTCATGTTGAGGTGAAACTTTCTCTGTTCAAGTTTGTATGCATTGTTCCTCGTCTTATTGCTGTGCACCACCAAAAAGAGCTTGGCCTTCTCCACTTGACACCCACTCCTCAGATATTGATAGACATTGATCAGATCCCTCTCAGCCTTCTCTTCTCCAGACTAAACAGCCCCAGGGCTCTCAGTCTCTTCATAGGGAAGATGCTCATGTCCCCTAATCATTCTTACGGCTCTCTGTTGGATTCTCTCCAGCAAGTCCCTGTCATGCTAGCATGTCTGAATCTCATGCTACAGAAGTCTGTTAGACATACTTACTAGATTTACAATCTAAACCTACAGTTAAATTCTTAATAGAGTTTAAATGCACACTTCAAAGCCAAGTTAGAGTTTTCACCCTGCTGAAGATAGACTTTTCCTGAAGCACTTTCTTACCACATGTAAATCACCAAGATGAATCATGTTACCTTTCAGCTGAGGACCACTAACCCAACCTGCAAAGCTTATCAGTACAAAGGACCTCTATTCTGTACTACAAGTATACTTTTACATCTGCTGATGTATTTAAATAGCAAGGACTGACTGTACAAATTATGTCAAAGGCTACATATTTTAAAAATACATCTTTTGGTAAAAGCTAGAGCTGTCTGCTCATGTCCAGCTTCTCATCCACCAGCATCCCCAAGTCCTTTTTCTCAGGGCTGCTTTCTATCACTTCCTCCCCCAGCCTGTATTGATAGTGAGGATTGCTCCAGCCCAGGTGCAGAACCCTGCACTTGCTCTTGTTGAACCTCATGAAGTTCACCTGGGCCACCTCTCCAGCTTGTCCAGGTCCCTCTAGATGCCATCCTGTCCCTCTGGCATATTGACAACACCACTCAGCTTGGTGTCATCTGCACACTGCTGATGGTGCATTCAATCTCATTATGTCATGGATAAAAATATTAAAGAGCACGGGTCCCAGTAGCGACCTCTAAAGGACACCACTGTCACTGTTCTCTATCTGGACTTCAAGCCATTGAGCACCACCCTCTGGATGCAATCGCCCAGCCAACTCCTTATCCACTGAGCAGTCCACCCAGCAAATCTCTCTCTCTCCAATTCGGTGAGCAGGATATTGTGGAGGACTGTGTCAAAGACCTTGCAGCAGTCCAGATAGATCACATTCAGTGGATGACCATTATCTACTGACACAGTCACTTCATCAGAGAAAGCCTCTAGGCTGGCCAGGCAGGACCTGACCCCAGTGAAGCCATGCTGGCTATCTTGAATGAGGTGTTAAAAGTTGAGCTTTACCCTGAGTTACACAAAAATTACCCCATACTGCCTTTGGGAGGCAGTGTTCTGTATCAGAAAGCAGCTTTGGAAACTCAGAGACAATTTCCTGCTGCAGCTATTAAGACTGCTTCCACATAACACAGCTCGTGGAAAAGTTAATTCTTAAATAATTTTAACATTATGACGATGCTCAAGTGTCATAGCACCCACGAGCCTTTCCTGGGTTTAAAGTGTGCTCAGAAAGCACAAGCATGCTGCTGTTTCCAGTACTTCTGAAGTTTTATAATCAGCACAAATAATGAACTCTTGTACCTGAAATTACTCTGATAATATAAAATTATCATTTTCCTGCCTGCTCCTCATTCAGCTAAGAAATACTTTGTTTTCCTTTTGTCCCCATTACCAACTAGTAGAGCAAGACTGAGGAATACCTTTTTCAGGGACTCTCAGACACCAAGCCTCCTGAGAACCTATTAAATGATGGGTGATAGTACATGATAACTCTGTAAGGGACCAAAAAAAATCTATGTATTTCAACATCATTGGCCCCCTGGGGTCAAATAAGGGCCTCTGAAGTCAGGAGACTCCCTGGTGGGAGTTAGGACCCTGGAACTCCCTGGCAGTGAAGGTGGCAGAAACACCTGGGGGGCAGGTTTCTAAGTTCCGGAGACAGGCAGGCTTGAAAGCCATGGAGGTGGCTTAGGCACACTCTGCTGACCCATCAGGACAGGTGGCAACTGTTTGGCGGCAAGGTGTGGAAAGAGAGAAGGCTTCTTAGCAGACTGCCGGGAGCAGCTTGGAAGACTACCTGGAGACTGCGTGTGACTGCTTGAAGGGACTGCCTGCTGCTGCCTGGAGGGACTGTCGGGCTGTTTGGGAGATGTCAGATGACAGAAGGACCGGGGGACGGCCTGCCACGAGGGGCCACCGCCTGCCACGAGGGGCCACCGCCTGCTTTTCCGGCGTGCCTGCCGTACCTGCCTGTTCGTGAAGTGCCGGTGACTTGAACCTGCCTGCGTGCCCTGCACCTCCCTGCCCTGGTGTGCACCTGAGAGCTCCGCCGTCCCGCCTGGCCCCACTCCCTCTTCTGTTGTGTCATCACTGCTCGACCACCATGGTATCCATTTGGCAGCCTGTTAATAAACCCTTTTAGGCACTTGGCTCCGTTTTAAGTCTTAATTATGATAGGATTAAAAGGAGGTAGTGTCTTCACAAAAGAAGAATTGTCTAAGAGGAAGCTGGAATAGCAAAGGAGGAACCAGACAGTTCACCTTATCTATGTGTATGTAAATCATAAAGGGTCTTTGCTAAGTGCCTTACCTTGAATCTTGCTGTAAATCAGTAGGGGGCTGTCTGAAGATAGCAGACACTGAACGTTTAGGACAGAGCACAGGCTTAACAGACTACTGAATATTAATTTCTCCACCCAGAGAAGTGAAGAACCTAGTTTAAATGAGCATAGGAAGCGTGATGCAGGGGGGTTACATGTGAAGGGGGACATGTAGTAGGCATTTGGGGAAAGACTGTAAATCCTGAGTACCTTAGCCAATGGGGAAAGGGAGAGGGAAATTTGCATCTGGGAATTTAGGATAAAAGGGCAGCTGTGCCTTTCAGCACTTTGAGAGACCCCACAAGAAATTATCCTGTGGACTCTCCTGTTACTCGAATGAAGATTTACAAGACTCCTGTGTCTCTGTTGTGAACAGGAACTTCTAGATTGGATTAAGTTTTCCTTACAATTCTGTTCTTGAGAATGTAAAAGTTAGTCACATTAAAGGTCCAACTGGGCATCAATCAGAAGTTAAACTCAGCTGCACCCAGCACCAGATGGAACACAAGGGGGTTTAACTTCTGCCAAATGAGCCATCCAAATGCAGTCACTAGAAAAGTACCAATTCAAACCAAACTAGAACAGATTGAACTCATTTAACCCTTTGCCTGCAGAAGCATGTTTGTGTTCATCTAAAGTCATGAAACCACATTTAAGGTACTCACTGAATTTCTATCAAGTTCCCCATCAACCAGAAGGGTCTCCATGCTGAAGGGGTTTGTTATCTGTCTCTCTGTCAGAGTTCTTCCATCCTGCTACTTGAGATCCTGAAAGGGGAAAACAAAAATTAAAAATATTCATTTTCAGTGGTTGAAATATGTTTAAAAGCTACACTCTCTCTCTACTCTCTACCTTCTAAGAGGGTAACCAGCCTCCTATAATAAACTGTGCATATCACAGTTCCTTGCAAAACATGCATGTTACCCATTAGGAAAAAAAAAAAAAAAAATCAGCTGGTTAGGAATGGAGATGATAGCTTCAAATAAAATGACCAAACCAAAAGTTACTCCACAAAGGCAAGCACTTACTTTTTATGAAGAAAAAGAAAAATTTATGCTGGAAGAATACAAGAAAGAAAAGAAAAAGGAAAATAAAAAGAAAGAAAGAAACCTCTAGGTTTTACCCTGTATTTCTCCCTGTTCAAGAGTCCCCAGCCACATACCACTCCCACCCCACAGGATGCATGCAACTTGTTTGGGGACACACAAGCTATTCTGGAGGAGCTAGAGTGTTTGGCTTCCTCAGTATAACTCCGGGAAATAGTCATGTTGTGCTTTGTGGAACAGAGACACAGAAATGAAATAATTTGTTCAAAGCAGCACCCTCTGTGGGAAAGCAGGCACTCAGCTGGTAGTCATTACCCACAGCCAGAAAGCAACACCTTGCTCTCAAGACATCTCCCATTTACTTTTTTTGGTTTTGCTACAGAATGAAAGCTATGACAAACCTTAGCATTTCCACTAATAGTTGAAGACATCAGTGAGACAAGAAGAATCAAACAAAACTCCATGGAAAAAATGAGCCTTCACCATTCAAGAAGGAAGCAGGTCAACTTGGGATACCTACAAAGATCCACATCACTCTACTCGTCTCTCCAAGACACCCATCAGCAAAAGACACAAGCAGATGAGAAGTCTGTTAAGGTGGCATGTTCAAAACATCAGAAGCCATTCAAACCCCAAGGAGAGCACTCTGTGGTCCCACCCTGCACAAAGCCATGCTCACACTGCCCTTGCCTCCAGCCAGTACATGTGTTCGATCAGAAAATTAGCCCAAAGACTTTTTTTTTTCCTTCCTTTTGTTGTCTTGGGTGGGGTGAAGCAGCAGGAAGCAGTCCAATTGCAAATCAGTTGCTAAACCAACACTTGTGCAAGAGCAGGGATAGAATGGAGATGCTGACATATTTTTAAGCTACCATTTCCACTAATAGTGAGACAAGAAGAATCAAACAAAACTCCATGGAAAAAATGAGCCTGGCCCCTACCTCTTGACACCCACCCCTCAGATATTTATAGATATCAATAAGATCCTCTCTCAGCCTTCTCTTCTCCAGTCTAAACAGTCCCAGTTCTCGCTGGCTTTCTTCATAGAAGAAGTTCACATCCCTTAATCATCCTCATAAGCTCTTTGTTGGACCCTCTCCAGTAGACTGCTGTCTTCCTTGAATTGCGAAGCCCAATTGTGCTTAGCCATCAAGCCATAGCTTCAACTCAAGCAGGAACAGATTTACTGAGGACAGAGGGATAAGGCAGGTGAGGTGACAGAAGGCATTACAGCCCCTTCAGGGAGCATGAGGAGCATCCTGGGTGCAGAAGGACAGGAGAAGGGCAAGAGAGGGCCAGAAGATTACACAAAAAGATCTGTCACTTCAAAGCCTGCCTGAGAAATACACCCTTACAAAACCAAATCTTACTACAAACTATTTGTTCAACTGCTTTCAATGTTGTATTCATAGTTATTGTTCTTGTATTATGTAAAGCACATCAAAATTACAACCCCCTAAGGAAGGACATGCAGTATGAACACACTGGAACAAGTTACCGTAATATATGCCACTAAAATGCAAAAGGAAGCATCAATAAAAGCTGAAACAAAAGGGACTGTGTTGGAGTGAAACTGCAGAGTTTCTAGCTCCCTATGACTCAGTTCAAAGGACTGATGAGGATCTTACTCAAGTACCTGAGTAATTACTGAGATGGCACGTAACTGGGAAGCTTATGGCTAAATGTTTTCATGCAAATTAGAAACAGTTGGCATCTGAAGAGAGATGACTACAAGTGATTAATTTGCATTAATTAAATGAAAGATGGCTGTGGTGGGTTGAGAATTCCCCCTAACATAAAACTGCCAGACCAGCCCAGTTGGAAGCAAATGAAGCTGTATTTACAAGCAAAACTACAATGAAATGCAATGAATATGTACAAAACCAATCAGTATTTACAATATTTACAATTTATGAACAGCATAAGAACCGCCCTGGCCAAAAACCAGGGGAGTTGCTAATAGCTTTCCACTCCCTGTCCCCCTGGACACAAAGGGACAAGAGAAAAGAGCAGAGCTTTGTTAGAACTTAACCAAAACAACCCAGCCAAAGTCAAGCAGAAGCCAGCACAGCACAAAGTTAGTATCTACCAGAGGGAGGAAGTGAAAATAGAGAAAGATTGTTTACCAAACTAATTCTTAATGGTAGATATCTGTCCAATGGATTGTTTAGACTGTATCATTATTTTCCTTTTTACACCCAATAGTGATTTATTTACAGTTTGCCACTTTCTGTCCAAGATCTGTGGAAAATTTTAGAGGTACAGCCCAAAACTACCACAATGGCATTACCACAGGAAGAGGAGTCCACCCCAGAAGCCCTGTCTCCCAGGCTGGCAGGCACTACAACATGCACCTTCCACACACCAGCACAGGTGGTGCAGAATCAGCTGATGATGCTTGGAGACTGTTCCTTGTCATCTCTCCTCTGCGCACATATTTTAGGTTCTATTATTAGCAGGTGGTTCAGCAACACCAGACTGCACACATTCAATTTATGGAAACACCAGACTCTCTCAAACAGGTTGAAAGAATAGTGGCAAACAGATGCATATATTGATATTTAAAGCCATTAACTAGCTTTTTTACTTACACAAATTTGCAGCCTTACTCAAAATACCTAAGTATCTCCTGACACAGGAACACCCTCTATCAGTTTTAAACCCATCTTTATTTTCAACTCTCTGTTGTTATTGTCAGTGCTCCAGGTGTATTCTCATCTCCATTTACAGTCACTGTATCTTTCCTTTTGTCAGCCTCAAGAGCAGTATTATCAGGCAGGTACCCTAATATCTAATTCTTAGCAGCTGTGGTGGGTTGAGATTCCACCCCCCCCCCCCGCCAACTTTGCCAGCCCAGCTCAGTTGGAAGCAGATGGAAGATGTATTTACAAGCAAAACTACAATCTACAATGGAATTCAATGTATGTACAAAATATACAGTATCTACAATGTTTCACGGGTATTTACAATTAACAAACAACACAAACCCCACCCTGGTCAAGAAGACCAGGGAAATTGCCCCTCTGCCTCCCCACTCTCAGTCCAAAAGGGAGAAAAGAGGAGAGATAGAGAAAGCAGTGGTTAGACTTAAACAAAATCATGCAGCCAAGGTCAGCAGAAGCAGGTTAATCTCTCCTGAGCAAAGTGAGCAGAGAAGAGAAGCCCCCAGAATGTTTTGGCACAAGCAGTCTCACAGCAGGTATTTCTCCACTGCAATAATTTAGAATTATCTTTACTTTTCTTTTTTACACCCAACAGTGATTTATTTGTATTTTTCTACTTTTCTGCTCAAATTCTGTAACAAAATTTTAAAGGCATAGCCTAAAACTACCACAGCAGCTACGGTCATTCACAGTTCACAGAATCACAGAAACATTCAGGTTGGAAAAGGATTCACCAAGTTCCCAGCAAAATTAGTCCAGGAGGGTCCCAAAGACTTCAGAGAGGTTATCTGGGAGAGGGAAGGGTAGAGAAAATTCTACATGCTGATGTTTGAGCCCACATGCAGAATAAAGCAGGTGCAGAAATGGTTAAGGATTACCCTCCCCCCACATTGCTTAGCTTGTGAGCAGGCAGCCAGCTTGGCTTTTCTTGGCAAAATAAAGGCTGAAAGTGAACAATATTGCTTCTGAAATATGCCAAAATAAACACCCAAGAGGGAAAAGGGAGCTCTCAGCAAAACAGCATTGCCAAAAAGGTAATTAAGTATGACCTTAGAAAATACCTTTGTTTGGAGAATTACAGAACAATTCCAACCATCTGAGCCCCAAGGCTTTCAAAAAACTTTCTGATCAAAGTTAAGGAAGATGATTTTTCTTTCTTTCTTTTCTTTGTCAATGCAGCCAGGTTATGATGATGTGTGCTTCCTTGAAGAAGTGAGGCCTGCTCTAATTTAGCTGTTTTCCATTTTAAAAATATAACACCAAACTTAAATAACCCTGTTTTTCTCTTTTGGGAGATACTTATGGCATGCCTTTGCTGCTGTCTCCACATTCTCATGTATTTGCAATATGCTTGTCTGCCTGATTCCTTGGTCTGGAGCTCTAATTAACAGATGTCCCCGCTTCATAATCACAACTCAGAAGGGCAGAAATTGAAATTATTTGAAAATAATTCTGTGATAGCTTCCCAATTAATCCCCCATGCTTTTTTTTAAACAGGCAACAGACACAAACAGGCACTTAGGAAGGTATTGCCCATTTTAAAGTAGCTGTACCAATGAGACAAATCACGCCACAAAATTAGGTATCTCTCCAAACGAGAAGAGGTTTCTATGGTGTTCAGCTCAGATGCATATAAAGTAGACAGGGAACACATCCTACTTATTACACGATCAACAGCCTGTCCTGTTCCCATGTATATTTCATCTTAAATTAACAGATGGTACCAGCCATTGAGAGTTTTTTATAAGTTTGGCTGCCCAGGGAGATGGTGGGGTCAAGGTCCCTGGAGGTGTTTAAGAAAAGCCTGGATGAGGCACTTAGTGCCATGGTCTAGTTGATTAGTTAGGGTTGGGTGATTGGTTACACTTGATGATCTTGGAGGTCTCTTCCAACCTGGTTGATTCTGTGATTCTGTAATAGGAAAATCCTGCTTGAGTCCCTGATAGAGGCAAAGGACAGCATTCATCAATGACAGCTACTACTCCATGTGAGCATGGTCAGAGTGGCTGGAGAACAGCCAGGCAGAGAGGGACCTGGGGGTGCTGGTCGACAGTAGACTGAACATGAGCCTGCAGTGTGCCCAGGCAGCTAAGAGGGCCAATGGCATCAGGAACAGTGTGGCCAGCAGGAGTAGGGAGGTCATTCTGCCCCTGTACACTGCGCTGGTTAGGCTGCACCTCGAGTACCGTGTCCAGTCCTGGGCCCCTCAGTTTAGGAAGGAGGTTGACTTGCTGGAACGAGTCCAGAGAAGAGCAACAAAGTTGGTGAGGGGTTTGGAACATAAGCCCTACGAGGAGAGGCTGAGGGAGCTGGGGTTGCTTAGCCTGGAGAAGAGGAGACTCAGGGGTGACCTTATTACTCTCTACAACTACCTGAAGGGAGGTTGTAGACAGATGGATGTTGGTCTCTTCTCCCAGGCGGCCAGTACCAGAACAAGAGGACACAGTCTCAGGCTGCGCCAGGGGAGGTTCAGGCTAGATGTTAGGAAAAAGTTCTATACAGAAAGAGTGATTGCCCATTGGAATGGGCTGCCTGGGGAGGTGGTAGAGTCACCATCATTGGAGGTTTTCAGAAGAAGACTTGATGGGGTGCTTGGTGCCATGGGTTAGTTGTTTAGGTGGTGTTGGATTGGTTGATGGGTTGCATGCGATGATCTTGAAGGTCTCTTCCAACCTGGTTTATTCTATGTATGATCTAACCATCCATACACATGCATCCTTGGAGGTTCTGTGTGACCTTCTACCTCTTCCTACCTCCCACCCTTTAAAATGAGATCTCAAAGGCTGTAAGAGTATGCCTTGGCTCCTGCATTTCACTCACAACTACCCCTTGCAATACCATGGGCTTGTAGGAAAGTGTCTGGGAAGCTGCCCAGCAGAGAAAGACCTAGGGGTATAGATTGACAGATGGCTGAGTATGAGTCAGCACTGTGCTAAAGTGGCCGAGATGGCCATCCTGATTTGTATCAAATCCTATTTGTATCAAATAGTGTGGCCAGCAGGACTAAGAAAAGTGATAGTCCCCCTGTACCAGGCAATGGTGAGGCTGCACCTCAAACGTTATGTTCAGTTTTGGGCCACTCTCAAGGAAGACACCAAAGTGCTGGAGGGTGTCCAAAGATGGGCAACAAAGCTCTAGAAAACAAGTCCTGTGAAGAGCAGCTGAGGGCAGTGCCACTACCTAACCTGGAGAAAAGGAGGCTCAGGGTGGAACTCGCTCTCTACAATTATCCGAAAGGTTGTAGTGAGGAGGTAGTCAGTCTGTTCTCCTGTCTCGGTCCGGAGAGGGAAGGAGACTAGTTCTTTTGAATATTCCCGTGTTGTGAAATTAAAGGCATAAGCGAAGCCAAAATATCAACAGCTAGACTATTTATTACATAAATAAAATGGAAATAAGAAGGGGAGAGGGAGAAGATAGAGAGGGAGGGAGAGGAGAGAGAGAGAGAAGAGGAAAGGAATCATATTACCACACCCCTCACCCACCCCAAGACAGTTTGAGTCTGTGGAGGAAAGATGCTGGGTTTGTAGAGAAAGGGTGCTGAGGCTTTGGCTGGAGATGTGACGTGATCCCTCTGGGCAGCCTGGGTCCGTAGAGAAAGGGTGCTGAAGAATAGCTGGAGAATAGATGAGGTCCCTCTGGGCAGTGTGGATCAGCTCCAAGCAAGTGGGACTTAGGACATGGAGAGAGGGTTCAGTCTGCTTCCTTCCTTCTCAGCAGCATGGTCTTCCTTCAGCATTTTTCTCCCCTGCGTTTTTCTTCCTCTGCGTTTTTCTTTCCTGCTAAGCCAGTAGTGGTCAAGCCTTTTATACAGTTTTTAGTCCTTAGGTATGTGTCCAAGCATTGTCCCTCAGGAATTCAGGAGCCAGGAAATCATAAGTATCCAGATATCGTTCCCCAGGAAGTCTTTTTGTGTATTCATGTGAGTTTGGACAGTGGTCTGGATGGAGGGGGGGGGCAGCCTCCATCTCCTTCCTCTCCATCTCCCTGCCTACCCACTTATCACACATCAGGAGACAGGTGGAGAGTCCATTGACTCATCACCCTCCCTTCCTGGGGGTATCTGATAGCTGTCTTGAAGGCGTGATGGCTGGGTCCTTGGGTCATTGTTATAGGCCAGCTGCAGTCCAGTGTTATCACGATGCAATCGCAAGGTGATTTGCATCCAGGATTGGTACTGTCTGGGCAAGCAGCAAGTGATTTTATCTTTGTTGAGTCACACCAGGAGTAGACTCTTAGATCTCCCAAGTAGCAAGCAATAGGACAGGAGGAAATGACCTTAAGTTGTGCCAAAGGAGGACATTAGGATATTAGGAAGTTTCTATACCAGAAAGGGTTGTCAAGCATCGCAACAGGCTGCCCAGGGAGGTGGCTGAGTCCCCATTCCTGGAAGTACTTAAAAAATGTGTAGAAGTGGCACTTAGGGATGTGGTTTAGTGATGGACCAGGTAGTGCTAGATTCACAGTTCTGTTCCTACCTAGACAATTCTGTTATCCTATAATGTTACATGATACTCTGAGGTATAGATGCACAGGACAGAAAGAAGCAAAAGGCAGATGCCTTGGCCATGTCAGAAATCTCCGTGACTTTATTCAAACCTTCAGAGACAAGTTCTGTATTGACTCTAGATGATCCTTCTCTGGCAGGGGGATTGGACCAGATATTCAAGATCCATTCCAACCTCTAACATTCTGTGTGACTTCTAAATTTCCTATGTTAACCAGTTTGTTAGTATTTATTGTAGGAATATGAGTCCAGCAGTGTGGCCAGGTGGCCAAGAAAGCCAGTAGCTTGTATTAGAAACAGTGACCAACAGGAACATGGAGGTGATCGTCCCCCTGTACTCAGCAATGGTGAGGTTCTGGGCCCCTCAATACAAGAAGGACACTGAGGGGCTGGAGTGCATCCAGAGAAGGACAACAAGGCTGGAGAAGGGCCTGGAGCACCCAGGCTATGAGGAGGGGCTGAGGGAGCTGGGGGTGTTCAGTCTGGAGAAAAGGCTGAGGGGAAACCTCATTGCTCTCTACAGCTCCCTAAAGGGAGGTTGAAGCGAGGAAGGGACAGCCTCTTCTCCATGGTGTCAAGCAAAAGGACTGGAGGAAATGATTCCAAGAGGCACCAGGGAAGGTTCAAGCTGGATATCAGGAAATATTTCTTCACTGAAAGGGTTCTCAAAGATTGGAATGGTCTGCCCAGGCAGTGCTGGAGTCACTGTTCCTGGAGATGTTTAAGCAGCCAGTGGACCTGGCACTTAGGGAGACATAGTTTAGCGTTGACCATGCAGTACTGGGTCAAGGGTTGGACTGGATGAACTTAGAGGTCTCTTCCAACTGGATGTATTCTGTGATTCTGTGATCCATTTAACTGAGTAAGGGGGTTATTAGGAAAGACAAACTCTTTTCTCCTCTAGTATATGAGAAGTTCCTCACCAAATACTTAAGTTGTTCCAAGCATGTTGATCAGTTTAAATCTGACTCCATGGCAGTACTATGCTATTGAAGGCATTTTTCTAGCATTGAAAACAATTCCTTTCACAAAAGGATTCTTTTTACTCCCCTTTTCTCACAGAACATTACCTTTCATCCAAACACTTTGCTGAATTTGGAGAGTTTGATCAAGATTCTTTGCCTGATCTCATGTCTGAGACACCTGCTATACTACCTCCTGTATCCTCACTGTGCTTGCCCCCGATTCTGACTTGCTGAATATCAGCCAAGGTGGAGCCATGAAGTGAAAGTGGTAGAGATAACTCCCAAATCTAATGTTTTCTGTTTAATCAATGGAGCAAGTTACTTGAACCCTTGCATACTGTATGGTTTTAGCTTTCCTCCTAAGTACTATCACCTAGTCATTAGAGATGGCATTTGCATTCTGACACTGTTTTGTATTCTGCTATAGTATCAGAGTACCTTCTTACACTCCAGCATCATACCTCATAAGCAAGATACAACCTCATCTGTGACCCAAGTGCACAGTATTACAATTACAGCATGATGAGCCAACCTTTCCAAAGGGGAAGCATAGTTCAGGACTCTGACCTCCAACAGCAACCTGCAAAGCTCTGATGGATGCCTGCCTTCTTTCCTTAAGGCCTATAATAAGTGAATGCACTTAAACTGCCCAAGATGGGTATCAGGTAAGAGTATACTGTAGATTTCTTTAAGATCATAGAATGCATTTGGTTGGAAGGGACCTTTAAAGGCCAGCTAGGCCAACTCCCCTGCAATGATCAGGGGCATCCCTAACGAGATCAGATTGCTCAGAGCCCCATATTTTTTTCTTTTAATGTCTCCAGGGATGGAGCCTCCACCACTGCCCTGGGCAACCTTTTCCAGTGATCTACAACCCTCACAGTGAAGAGCTGCTTCTTAATGTCCAAAGATGACACAGGCATAATATACTTGAATTCAAAGATCAGTGTGGCAACAAAAATGGATGAGGGGCACTAGGAGGAAAGAAACCTAACTGGCATCTAGAAGGGTAAAAATTCACCTAGGTCCTTGATGGAAAGCAAAATCATAGCAGTAGCAGGGAAATGCTATTTCACAAGACATCACGGAATGGGTGAGGTAGGAAAGGACCTCTGGAGATCATCTTGTCCAACCTCCCTTTTCTGGGAGGGTGATTAGACAGCTTTTAAGTCTCTAAAGATTAAGTTTCCACAACCTTCCTGGTCAACCTGTGCCAGTACTTGGTTCCAGTAAAAATGGGTTTCCTGATGTAGGAAAGGAACCTCCTGTGCTTCAGTTTGTGCCTACTGCCTTTTTTCCTGTTACTGGACACCAATGAATAGAGGTGGCTCTGACACCTTTGAGGTATTTACACACATTGAGATCTTGCATAGCCTTCTCCAGGCTGTATAGCCCCAGCTCTCTCAGCCTTTCCTTATGTAAGAGATTATTCAGCCCCTTGATCATCTTTGTGGCCCTTAACTGGACTCTGTGGTATGTGCATGTTCCTTTTGTCCTGAGGAGCCCACAACTGGACCTAGGACCTAGATGAGGCCTCACTAGTGATGAGCAGACGGGGAGAATCACTACCTTCAATCTCCTGGTAGTATTTTGTCTAATGCTTCCACGAATACCATTTACCTTCTTTGTGGCAAAGGCACGTTGCTAGGTCAAATTCAGCTTGCTGCCCCTCAGGATCAGCAGGTGATCCCTAGGTAAGCAGTTGTCTGATGTGGTTATCAGTGCATTCAGTTCAGTAAGGTCCATAAGAAAGTTTAAAATAGTACTCTTGAAAAAGATATCCAAGTGCTACAAAAAATAAATTCATATCAATTAAGAGTTAACAGGGGAAAGACACTAAAGGAAGTCTATACCCTATCTCTAAATTGGGTGATTATGGCTCTTAAATAATCTAATAATTCAGTAGTCATGACAGGGCAGCAAGCAGCAACAGCACAAAAGGTAATACAGGCACATATCTTACTTTTAAGTTAAACCCAGGGCACCTGAGGAAGTGCAGCCTCCTGGCTGTACTGCAAAGGCTACAGGTTATCTTTCTCAGTTTGAGTCCATCCACCAAGCATACTTTGTATAGAACCTCCAGAGCAGGCCAGCTTCTTGCACATGACATCACTGCATGCAAAGGACCCTGTGTTTGCTGAGAACAGCTCTGAGAAAGCACAGACGAGCT
This sequence comes from Dryobates pubescens, assembly GCF_014839835.1. NCBI lineage: Eukaryota > Metazoa > Chordata > Aves > Piciformes > Picidae > Dryobates > Dryobates pubescens. The sequence continues at coordinate 12,935,279 of NC_071638.1, forward strand.
GAGTTACTACTAAAAACTGAGTAAAGCCAACAGATTCATCAAAAGATCTGGTAAACAAAGACATCACAGATTTCTAATGGAACATCTTACACAGGCTAGCAAGAACTTGGAAGAACTAGGAAGAGGTTTTGTTCTGCAAATTTAGAAGCAAAATTAGAGAACTGAGTAAATTTCTAGGTTCTGTCCCTTACTCTGAAGTCAAGACAAACAGATCTTCACCAACACCAGTAACAACATCAGAGAAGTATTGATGATAAACTGCATGGCTGCATTAACACTGAATTGCAATGTTTGATGCTTGAAAGCCTGCTGTAAGTATAACCACACCAGACTCAATAACTGCCTCAACGAATGTCCCCTGAGTACCCTGTAATCTTAATGCTATCTGCCACCAGATCCACCCGTATGAAACACTTCCTTCCTCCCAAGTTTCATCACCTGCCTTCTCGCTTCCTGAATAAACAGTCCATGTACAAAGAAAGCTGTTTCCTTTGTTTCTGTATTGCTGTTTTCAGAAGGGGAAGAACACCAAAATTCAACACCAAAAACACCAGGGAAGTTGGAAGTGTTTAAGAACAAGAGTTGAAAACATCTTTTATCTAGAAAAAAAACTTGGAAAAGTCCAGAGAGCTCAGCTATATTTTGAGAGTGATGAAAAGCAATGGATGCCAAGGAAAGTATAGCAAGCTTCTGAATATCCATGGCTTTAATAATTACTACCTTAAGCAAGTGTCTCATGAAAATTAAGGAATACAGAAGAGGTGGTAAGAGTCGCCTGTTCCAGTGTCTCACCACCCTCATGGGGAAGAATTTCTTCCTAACATCCAACCTCAATCTACCCATTTCTAGTCCCCCCAGTCCTGTCACTACCTGACACGCTTTAGCTTTTTGAAGTCCCACCCCAGCTTTCTCATAGGCCCCCTTCAAATTCTGGAAGGCCACAACAAGGTCTCCTTGGAGCCTTCTCTTCTCCAGACTGAACAACCCCAATTCCCTCAGTCTGTCTCCATAGCAGAGGAGTTCCAGCCCTCTGATCATCCTCTGGACACATTGCAGCACTTCCAGATGCTTCTTGTAATAGGGGCTCCAGAACTGGATGCAGTACTCCAGGTGGGGTTTCACCAGAGTGGAGTAGAGGGGAAGAATCATCTCCCTCACCCTACTGGCTATGCTTCTCTTGATGCAGCCCAGTCTCTGATTGGCTTTCTGGGCTGCAAGTGCACACTGCTGGCTTATGCTGAGCTTCTCATCTACCAGCACCCCCAAGTCCTTTTCTTCAGGGCTGCTTTCAAGCCAGTCCCTGCCCAGCCTATATCAGTGCTTGGAATTGCCCCAACCCAGATGGAGGACTTTGCATTTGTTCTTGTTGAACTTCACGAGGTTGGCTTGGGCCCACCTCTTCAGCCTGTCAAGGTCCCTCTGGATGGCATCCCTTCACTCCATTTTGCAAGACTGTTCCCCATAATTTAATTTTTTTTGTTTAGTGGTAAAAATGCCTGTGTCTTTGCCTCCGAGTGTCTAGTTACTTGGAACATTTCTACACTCTGCCTCCACAACTCAGTTTCACCTAGGGCTCAGTCTAACTTTTGAGCATATGAAAAGGAGAGGCAATAAATATTTTTGCATTTCAGCTTGAAGCCTAGAGAACCTATGAAGATTCACAAAATATTTTTTAAAGGTTTTTCTTCTTTTTTTGCTTTGATGTGATGAAGTACAGAAAGAAGTTTTAATCAAACTTTACCTTGCTAAATCCAACATTTTACTTTTACATATCAAGATGCTACAATACTAACCAGTAAAATAACTAAGTGGATGCCAAATCAACATTACAGAACTATGAAGGTTAGATTGCTCTTTGTTAGAGGAAGGAAAAAAAAAGATGTACTCAAAGTATGTGGTTAGACAGATTGCAAAGTGTTTTCCTTTCAGAACTCCGCCCTGTGACTTCAGGGCACATTCACTATTTAGGCCTTGCAATTCTCCTGCCCAAAGACCACAAGCTAAAACCAGGCTTGAGAAAGTGACACGACAAGTTTAATAAGTTGAAGTCAGAGAATCCTGCTTTTCTTCTAACAGCATTAGAATCTTTATTTCACAACTGTGAAGGTGCTACTAATAGCCTCACACAAACCCATCCGGTCAGCTTCTATTTACCTAAAAGTCTGCATTAGAAGTCAAGATGCCCCTATTAATATGTCAGAGGAAAGAAGAAAAACAAGAGGTGTTCTGCACTGTGATGGGAGGCCAGCTGGTACTCCCTGTGGTTTCTTATCTCTTGTATTGGCAGCTGTATGAAGTTAGTGACACACTTCTAATTAAGGCTGAACAGGGTTCAGAGGTTACTACTCCTCCACATCTGGTCCTTGCCTTGGTCTTTGCTGCTGCTGCCTTTCAGGCCTGCCTGTGCAGGTGCTCCCTAAGCCTCTGCTGTCAGAGGGTTCCCCACTACTGCAAATTGTTGTATCTCAGTACAAGAAAAACAGGAACCTGTTGGAGTGAGCCCAGAAGAAAGCCACAAAAATGACCACAGGGCTGGAACACCTCTCCTATGAGACAGGTGTAGTAGTTCAGCCTGGAGAAGAGAAGGCTCTGGAGAGATCTTACTGTGGCTTTCCAGTACTTACAAGGAACCTTAGAATGATAGGGACAGTCATTTGAGCAGGGCCTGTTGTGACAGGACAAAAAGTAATGGTTTTAAACTGAATGAGTGTGGATTCAAACTGGATATGAAGAATCAATGTTTTACTATGAGAGTCATAACACATTGGCACAAGCTGCCCAGAGCATTGGTAGAAGCCTCATCCCTGGAAACATTCAAGGTCAGGTTGGATGAGGCTCTGACCAATCTGATCTAGCTAATGTCTCTTCCCATGATGGGGGTTAGACCACATGACCTTTACAGATCCCTTCCAACTCAAAACCCTCCTGATTCTATGATCTTAAACAGACACTCTTAAAATGCAGATCATTTAAACTGAGCTAGGGACTTTGCACCTGCTGTTCTGCTTGCAAGTCTGGCACAGAAGTGGTAAAGAACAGCTGAGGTTCACCTTTTCACCCCACTCTGTTCCAACCACAATAGCCTGTGTAAGCTGTTTACCAGCTACAGACTCGCCCAATACCAACTGGAAACCACTGCAGGGAGTGAAGGGAGTCAAGACAAGGCAAAAGGAAAAGCAGTGTTGTTGTTAGAGGTTCTTCTGAAATCAAAGGGTAAGTCAAGCAGAGATGTTTCCACATACAAGCCAGATAGGTGGCAGAACAAGTCCTTCTGTTTCTGATGCCAAAGTGGAATCAGTCACTGTTAGGAGACGCGAGACTGACTGGATTTCCTCTGCATGGAGTTTTCCAAAACAAAATCCAACTTTGCTTTTCCCAAAAGGAACATTATTCTCATCTTTGTCTGACAGATATTCCTGTCAATTACAGTAAAAGCATTAAAAGGATGGGGGAAAGGGGCACTTACTGTTGCAAACCTATGAAAAATACTTTAAGCATGTAACAACTAATTATTTATGCTACAAAAGCCTCATTAAGGGGATGCTGAAAGTGTGCTTTAATACTTAAAATTATGTAGAAGAGAGTCTTCAGTGATGAAGCTCTCCAAACATCTTGATTATAATGGGATCATAGATACAGAAATATTTTAAGTCTCACGTGCAGGTCAAGAGTACAATTGACTTCACAAGGAATAAAGTTTCAGGCATTTTGAGTTTATATATACAAATGATGAGTAATCATTGGAGACCAACAGACTGCAAGACTGCAACTGCCAGATGAACTGTGAGTAGCTGAGTGCTGTTTACACATTGCAAATAAAGTAAAAAATAGCTGAAACCACTGTAAAGTTTCTGTACAAGAAAGCTGGGGAGGGACTTTTTAGGGTGACAGGTAAAGATAGGACTAGGAGGAATGGAACAAAAATAGAAATGGGTAGATTCAGATTGGATGTTAGGAGGAAGTTCTTCACCATGAGGGTGATGAGGCACTGGAACAGGTTGCCCAGGGAGGTGGTGGAAGCCTCATCCCTGGAGGTTTTGAAGGCCAGGCTGGATGTGGCTCTGAGCAACCTGATGCAGTATGAGATGTCCCTGCCTATGGCAGGGGGGTTGGAACTGGATGATCCTTGAGGTCTCTTCCAATCCTAACAATTCTATGATCCCATGATTCTATCTCAGAAGCCACAGGGAACTGTTTGGACAGATAGGCATCATCACGCAGGCAGTTCTTCGTCACATCAAAAGTTATTGCAGCCGGTTTCCTCCTTTGCTTCTCTCTAAGCTGCTTTAAGCAAGCAAGAAAGATTTCAGCGTGTCACAATTTCAGAATGCGTACCTGGTCAGACAGGTACTGTAAAATAGTTTGCTCACTAAGTTTACAAACAGTTTGCAATGTTGACATGAACAGCATTAAAGCAACTATCTTAGGCCTTAGAGAGGTAATAAATGTTACAACACCACTTATGTTTGAAGTCTTTATTGCTAGGAGACAGGCACAAACATTTCTGCAAAACTACACTACTGTCTGCTTAAGGAGATCTACTTCCTTTTCTCACCTGCAGTCCCTCATTTCTGCAGGAGTTAGACACCTGGAGGAACAGATTGACAGTTCTCGAAAGTGAGCAAATCTCTCAGTACCTTACCTGACAATGGACACAGATCCAAAGCAACTACAGCAAATGCAATTAATGCTGCATTCCTGTGTAGTCATACCCTCTGAATCACCCAGCTGTAAAGGTCAAAGCTCTGCACAGGCACGGCATATCCTACTCAGGATCTAACCCCCAAAACTCTCACACCTTCAAAGGAGCAGAATTGAGTACATGCAACAAAGTTCACAGTATCAGATTTTTGGTACCATGAGGTTCCACCACAAGCTTTGCAGAAATTCCAATAATCAACCAAAGCAGACACTGATCTTTACTTTTCTTACCATACCTCTTATCTCAACCAGTAACTGTCAGTGTTCAAGTGTTAGGTCCCTTGAGCACAAACTATCCTTTTGTTCCATACCTGTGTGCTACCAAGTTCAATTTGACCCGAATGCCACTAGGATTTTCAAGTTGAAAGCAATATAAGCAGTTAGGGCTTGAATAAACAGAGCTGAAGGGGAAGAGAATCATCTTAATGCACATCTACAGCAAAAAGAAGAAAACCACATTAGTAACACATAATACAGCTCCAAAGTGGAGGCAGTGTAAAGGACCAATTTCCCAAGTGGCAATTCCACTAGGATTTTAATCTTTCCTTTGCACTGTGCATTGTGCAACTGAAAAAGAGATGGCTAATTCATTTTGAAGAGGTGAAATACATCTTAAAAACTCTTTCATATTTTCTCATCTGTTGAAAGGGCACTAAGTTTCATAAATGGCAGGGAGCACTGGTTCTGTGCAGTGAACAAAAATATAAATCTCAAAATACAATTTCATAGAATGGCTTAGGTTGGAAGGGACCTTAGAGCTTATCTACTCTAACCTCCTGCCACAGGCAGGGACACCTCTCAACTAGACTCAGCTGCTGAAGGCCTCATCCAACCTGGCCTTGGACAACCCAGGGAGGAGATACCCACAACCTCCCTGGGCAGCCTATTCCTGAGTCTTACTACCTTCACACTGAAAAACTTCTAAGACCCAGTCCAGGTGACTCACTAAGTCTTTAGGTGACTAACACCTGCCCAAGATGAATGCAACAGTTCACATTCATTTAGAAGTAACACCAGACTATGGTCTTCCAAAGGTCTAATAGGGGTACCAGTTTTGGGTTTTTTCCTTATTAAGCCCTGTTGAGACATAGCATTAATGTGAATAAAATAGACTTTTCATCATCCACAGCTCCCAAAGACCTACCAGTATAAAAACTTCTAGTGGCTTAGTTTCAAAGTAAGAACTGAGATTACCTCTGAGTCCTGCCAAAAAGAACCATAAGCAGGTGATCCTGCTCTGCCAGGGAGATGAACTCAATCTTCAATGTTCCCTTCCAACCACTACCATTCTGTGATTCTGTGGGATTCACAGAGACTATCTAAGAGATGAACCCTGATCCTAATTTCTGCTCTAATGTGATACATAAAATAATCAGTGTAAATTTTAAGATTAAAAGCATGCATGAAGACTTGACACCAGACATACAAGTCTGTCAAGCTGTACTTAGCTTCAATACATTATACATACAAATGGATATCAAAATAGCATTGTGCTTGAGAGGTTTTTATGAAATGGACTTTCTGCAGGAGTAAACATGGTGGATATTTCAAACAGGAACCTAATGTTTATTCTCATGTACAACTGAGTTTTCCTGTCTTGACAGTAGTGTCTCTTCTGGATGTTAAAATAGAGTTGATGACATAAGAGATGGCCTTCATTTGGAATTCTTCTAGCTAGTGCTAAAAGGTAGTTTCCACAGTTTCAAGATACAGGATATCTGTATGAGAATTTAGGAACAGAAGAGAAGCATCTTGCAACAGGAAAAAGCCTAGAAATAGATTCTGACTTATAAAGTAGTAGCAGGCTCAAACAGGCAGTGATAGTATATGGCTTACCCATCATGGTTTATTAAGAAGATTTACAAAGTCTAATTTATATTTCCATTGCTTATGCCAAGTTTAGTTGGGCTTTTTTCACTTTACTGCTCACCTAATGAAATCAGCTGATGAAGCTAACTTTTGCAATTCAAGATCTTTCACAAGGTTTGGGGTTTTTGTAGGAGGTTTGGGGGTTTTTTGGTTGGTTTTGGTTTGGGAGGGTTTTGGGGGCAGGATTTGGGGGAAGTGGATGAGGGATTTTGTGGGTATTGTTCCACTCTCTTGTGCTGTTTTGTTGTTTGTTTTGGTGGTTTTGTTGAAGTCACGAGTATTTCAAAAAGCCTTTATACAAGCTTAACAAGGACTAGCACTTGTATATCCAAACACCCAACCTTGTCTTTCTGAAGCAACTGAGTAACCGCCAATCAACTTGCATTCGGAGTTTTTGCAAGAACCTCACATAGCTTTTAGTTTAAGAGGACAAACAAATAGCATTAAAAAATATGATTAGATACAAAAAAAGAGATCCACAAGAACTCTAAAAATCCTTGTCACACTGCAAACTCATCAAGTGACCTAGCACTAGAGCTCCTTTCCCCACCCATTTCTGTTCAACAAATGACATGCTCCCCATGACAATTCTTTGGGCAATGAGAAGCACCTAGCCTGCCACAACAAGCAGCTATGGCCTAGATACAAGCAACAACAAGTGACAACTTGCCTGCAACTCACAACCCTCAGAAATCAGCTGCCTAATGCAAGTTTGGCAACTGCTTACACTATTTGCAACAATAAACAAGCAACTTATATAAAAAAAATGTTGCCAGAGCTGACAATAGAAGCCTAACCTTTCAAAGCTCAATGTCGACCCTCATGCACAGGAGTTAAACCATTTGTCCCCAAAACTACCCCACTTCTGAAGAGCAGCATGTTGTTTGCTCCCCATGTGGGGAGGTCACTCAAAGATTCTCAGCAGCAAGAACTCCACATCACCAAGGTACATTTAACATTCTTCTTCAGGGACCAATACAGAAGACAGAATATTCACTCAAGCAGAAAAAAAATGTATGTGTCATGGTGGAGGTAAGTTCCTTGACAACTAGGGAGTGGTTATATGGTCATTGCATACAGCACAGCCAGGAAAACAGTGCCTTAGCATTTCCTTGGAAGTTCTTTGAAATGTTTCAGAGAAGAAAACAAAGGAAAAAACAACCACAACTAACCTAGTGTCTTGGACAAAATTATTCCATCCTGGTCCAAACCAACATTGAATGGACAAGGCATTTCTTTCCTGCCCTTCCACACAGCCTATTCAAGTACTGGAAATTTGCTCTCATAAAAGGGGTTAACAGGGCCATCAGATACCTTGAGTACATGATTTAAGGTGAATGCTATCCTCTCAGCTGTGCAATCACACAGGACTATGTGATAGGAGCCATCTTCTATGCATCCCCTCAGTACTCAGCTGGTTAAGAGAAGTCAGAATGCCATGGTACAGGTTCCAAGAGAGTGCAGGCATAGACTTGAGACAGACAAATGCCTGGAAGGAAGGACGCAATGGTTGTGAGATACAGAAAATTCAGCTGGGGGTTTACAATAATAACAGGAAAGAACACTTCCAAGACAGAATGTATTTGTTGAGAGGAAAAACTATTCTTCCTTTCACATTCCAATACTGTCACCAAAACTGACGAGTGTTATCAGCTTACTAACATTTTATAGTTTACTTCCATATAGAAGTCACACACAATGCCAAGATAACACTCGCTTAACTACCAAGATAATATTAGCATAAAGCAATTCAATATTCTGTATCTCTGCCGCAGGAGTTAATTACACCTCTAAGTATCAGGTTACACATTTCATGCCCTTGAAGGCAGCTTGCACATGCATTTCAAGGGCTAGCATTTAGCAAAAATAATGAAACACTGATTTCCACACTTCACCATGTCAATAGAGCCAGGCAGCAGCAACAGCTCAGATCTCAGAGCTGTGAATGAACAGAAACAACCCACAGCCAAACGCCTGCTTCCTGGGGCACATCCCATCTCTGACACTCAGTTTCACATGCCACTGAGACGTCAGGAGGAGGAACACTGGGTGGACCCATTCAGGTTTCCTGCAGCACTGTCTCTAAGAATAACTGGCACTATGTTTCCAGTCACCTGCTAAGCTAAAAGCGGTTACTGGAGAAATCTCATGGCCTGTGTTTACAGAATTACAGAATCAACCAGGTTGGAAAAGACCTCAGAGATCATTAAGTCCAACCTATCCTATTACCTAACACCTCCTGACAACTAAACCATGGCTCCAAGTGCCACATCCAAGCCTTTTTTGAACACCTTTAGGGACAGTGACTCCACCACTTCCCTGGGCAGCACATTCCAATGGCCAATCACTCTTTCTGGGAAGAACTTTCTCATCACCTCAAGCCTAAACTTTCCCCAGCACAGCTTGAGACTGTGTCCTCTTGTTCTGTTGCTGGTTGCCTGGGAGAAGAGACCAACCCCCGCTGTCTGCAGCCTCCTTTCAGGAAGTTGTAGAGAGCAATAGGGTCTCCCCTGAGCCTCCATCGAGTGCCCAAGACTGCATAACCAAAAAGAGTGGTCACAGATAGAAACCATTGAACTTCAGCAGGTATACTGTACTCACAAATAGAGGGTTTAATTTTTAAAAGCTCTGATTTATTGACTAAGTCTTGTACTGAACATGTAAAAGAAAGAATAAAAGATTTGCTGGCTTAGATCTTGGTTGTTTTTTTTTCCCCGCAAAAGCACATAGAGTACTGATTTCAATGACAGCAAGAAATGTGCAGAACCCTCAGAAACACCAAGGCATCCATAATCTTTCCCATAAGAAAGGATTTCACAACTTGATATAATCACAACTTGGGGGGGGGGGGGGGGGGGAATACAGGAAGCCAGCAGTTCTTAAAGCAATGGCATTTTAAATGCTGCCATGAGAGCTTTTAGAAAGAATCCAACATTCAGAACTTCAGGGGTTTTTTTATATCCATATTGTCTACAACACCCAGAACATGAAATTAAGACCTGGTAATGCTAGGAGTGCTATTAAATTCATAAAACCCATATTTTAAATGAAGAGCCACTCGGACATTTCAATGCCATTTATAAGCAAACTGTAAAACAGCTGAGAAGCTTATCCATGGAAACTCCCTACGCAAGATAAGCAAACAAGCACATTCCAGTTACATTGTAAAGTAATAAGCCAAATTCTCCTCCAGTGCCAACACTTCACATACAGTAAGAAATCGACTGCTTCTAAATTTTGATAAGTATAATTAACCTCCATAACCCTGTCTTTGGCCTTCACTATTAAAGCTGAATTCAGCTTCCAAACCAATTAAAATGCTAAGCAGTCTACCCACTTTGGGAGTGCAGAATGGCATACTGCATTCCATTTGATTTTATTTTTTTTTTCCCCAAAAGCAAAGAACAATTATCTCCTCTGACACCTCCAAGGATCTGTTCTTATTAAAAAGCATAATTCATAAATAAATCACTTTAATAAGAAATGACTTAATTCTTCAATTCTCCATGAAGACCCTGAAACACTTAGAGGTTGATGAAGGGAACTTTTTGATCCTGGCAAAACTGAAGATTTAACACAAAAAACCCACAGGCAAGGAAACAAAGGACAAAGATGAGATAGTCAAGCTATGATGTTTGATTTTTGTCTTTTCATGATTTCTCTATAGCAATAGATATTAATCATAAGAGTTCTCAGACAGAACTCTCTCAGGCTGCACAGCACAGTCCACATTTATCAAGCTTAAACTCCTTCTTCCACAATAAAGTACCTTTATTCATTCTGCCTTTTGAACTACTATTAAAAAGAACTCTACTTAAAACCTATGTTGCAAGCCTACTTTTCCTATGACTGCCATTTTTAAAATCAGCAGAATGACTAGGCAGGACCTCGAATTCTCATTTTTCTTTCCAACTGCTTCTTTCCTAGATGTAAAAAGCACAGATATTGTAGCCCAGGATTTTCTGATTGCAAGGTAAGGCTTTAGACCTCAGAGCCTGCATACTGAAAGCTTCACTAAAAAAAAAAAAGAATATGAAAACACATTTAAGTGGTAGAGTATCTCTGGAGATCACCTCTGTAACCCCAAGTGGCTTTAAAAAAATAATAAGAAGCACCACAAAACTACAAACAATTGCCCATTTTCAAGAATATCTCTAACAGTGGTAACATTTTGGTTTAGAAATACAAGATCCTCTAAAGTGATCAAAAGTACTTATGAATTTCCAAAGCACTGTTGAATAATGTATCTTTCTTTGTTGAGGAAAAAAAGAGGCATTTTTATCAACTTCACAAAGGATAACATATTTCCTCTTACAAGAGAGAAAAATCATGTTGACCTGCCATGAAATTCAAACGCATGTAGACCTGTAGCTGATGATGAGCTTCCTTCCAACCCCTCGGTTCTGTTGCAGTCAGGACAATCAATATGTTATTCTATTACCACACCCCTGAATAAAAAGGAATAGGAGATTATAGACACACGCCTCTAATGATGAAAGGGAAAAAGGATTATAGTAGTCCAAAGACCAGCCAGTTCATGAGCCTTTCGGAGCATCCAGTCTGAACAAGAGCCATTTTGCATGACAAACTGTTACAGGTGCAGTCCAGAAGTACTCAGTAGCTTTGCTTAGAAGTTGGTTACCATCCCCAGTTTCCATACTTTCCTATTTGAGCTTGAAATTCATATCATACTAGAAGATTTAATACCACTCTGAGAGACTCTGCTCTTTTAGTAACATCACGATTTTTCCATGCTATTCTTGTTGCATCTATTCCTTCCCATTATTCCTCAGTGTGCAATATCAGGGCAAATATTCATATTTTGGTTTGTTTGTTTTGTGGTTTTGTTTTGTTTGCCCAGTTCAAAAAGTAGGTAGAAAGAGAACTCTTCTTTTTCAACAAAAGGAAAACTAGGTAAAGTGACTTAGGATTGTCTAGTAAATCCTAGTGGATTATCATTAGTCTCTTCTCCCAGGCAACCAGCACCAGAACAAGGGGACACAGTCTCAAGTTGTGTCAGGGGAGGTTTAGACTCGAGGTGAGGAAAAAGTTCTTCACTGAGCGAGTCATTCGTCATTGGAATGTGCTGCCCAGGGAGGTGGTGGAGTCGCCGTCCCTGGAGGTGTTCAAGGGGAGATTGGACGTGGCACTTGGTGCTATGATCTAGTTGTGAGGTCTGTTGGAACAGGTTGGACTTGATGATCCTTGGGGTCTCTTCCAACCTTAGTTACTGTGATACTGTGATCATCATTTTATGGAGTTAAAACTGGGTATGACTATAATTTTGTTTCCAGTGATTTATTGTTAAATCTCACTATAACTTCATGCTTTCACCACTGAAGTTCAGAGGTTTTTTTCATTTTTTAAATCTCCTTTCAAACACACACAAGGTATCTGCTCATCAAGTGCTTCTTCAGGTATTTAGACAAGCATAAATCAGTCACTCATTTTGAATGCAGCTCCTTTACAAGCTGGCTAAAGGTCAGAATCATCTTCATGTCATGTAAAGGCACACTTCAAGCATTTAACTCCTTGTAGGAGCTATCTTGGTTGCTGCCAGCTCACCTTTCACAGCTATTGCACAGAATTATGCTGTAGATGGCAGCATTTTACACAGCTCAGCTCTCTACCTTAATCTGAGACTAAGTAGCACAAAACACTGAACATACTGTAAGGCTTCTTTGAGAATGTTCAGCTTAAGCACTGGCAAAAAAGATGCTGTACCCTAGTAAGAAAATGTGCAAGATGAGTACTGTTATCTTCAAAACCAAAATCTTGGTTGCTTCTCAGTCGACTAGCTAAAGACATGTAGCATAATGGAAATTAAAAACTAAGTTACTGCAAATGAGGTTAACAGCCTTAAAACAGATCCACAATAACATGCACACTGACAGTTTACCTCAGCTGACCAAAACTGAGTAAGTTTTCTACAACAGATTCAGATTCTTGTCTAGAAAATGCTTTTGTGATGTAGGAAGGTACATGTGGTTCCTCTGGACTTCCAATCTGCCTGGAATCAGGGCATGGACATTTGCTGTGCAGGCCAGTTCCACACTAATGTCTCAGACTCCTTTTCTGAAGACTGTTCCAGCTCACTAGCAGCAAGATTTCTGTGGAGAACCTCTCAGAAGCACACACTTTTCTCTGAAAGGCGACTGCCCACTTCAGGAAACGTATGGCACGAGTTCCACACAAATGAAGCACTACTTCACTTGTGGAAGACACAAGTGGTGTGCATTCATGTACATATTGCCTTGACCTGCACTTCCCTACATGTGTAATTCTGCTACACAGATTGAATTAAGAACACACGGTGCCATCATTATGGGTTCATATTTATTGCATAAAGGGTTGAAAAACACCTCAACCACTACTAAATCAATAGTTTTAGGAACCACCTCCAACAGCAACAGTGCTCCCCCAGATTAAAAAAAAACAATAATAATAAAAAAAGATCTGTCAGGCTCATTATGCATCTCAGAATAAAAACAGAAGCTGTGGTAGTTGTAGGCTGTACCTTTAAATTTTCCCCACAGATCTTGAACAGAAAGTGGTAGACTGTAAACAAATCATCATTGGGTGTCAAAAGGAAAATAATGGTAAGTTCTAAACTATCCCATTGGACAGATAACACACATAAAACTTAGATTTGCAAACTTTCTCTCTCTCTTTTCAGCTTCCTAGATCTGGGAGACACTAACTTGCTTCTGTTTGGCTTCACTGACCTTGGCTGTGTTCTTTGTTTTGGATGAGCATCCTAACAAAACAACTCTGCTTTTTTCTCTTGTACCTTTGCATCCAGGAGCGGGGCAGGGAGGAGGAAGCTGTTGCTAGCTCCCCTGGTTTTTGTCTGGGGGGGGGGGTGGTCTTGTGCTGTTCATCAGTTGTAAATACCTGTAAATATTGTATATTTTGTACATATTAATTGCATTTCATTGTAGATTGTAGTTTTGCCTGTAAATACAGCTTTCATCTGCTTCCAACTGAGTTAGTCTGGCAATTTAATGTTGGGGGGAATTTTCAACCCACCACACCAGCTCAAACAGGTTCTCCCAGGACACCAAGCATAGGAGCTCCTCACCCATGATGCTCACAAACCAGAATTCAGAAGAGAACAGCATTTCCTCTTGCTATGAGGAAGGACAGCCTGCTTCTCACAAGATCAAAATTACTGTCATCACCACTCAGCAAAATATTTTCAAGGAACTACAAGAGGCATGAGACATCAAAACAGCGCTGAAGAAGGAGCAGAAGCCAAGACACAGTAACATGGCATCTTTAAGTTTGTGAACATAAAAGTCTAAGGCTGCAATCGAGAGCAGACTGACACCACTGCATTTGGCCAGAGCATCAGCAATAGGCCTCCTTCTGGTCCTAGCAAGTAAATCCATGCTGTTAAACTCCCTGGACACAGTACCAAGAGGGGTGCAGAATTACTAATTTTGCTTGTACAGCTTATGCTTGTAGTAATTTGTTTGATGAAGGAGGAAGCACTTACTGACAGAAGCGTCTCCACTGCAGCATCTCCCACGCTCTTACAAGAGAATGATCTCTGCAAGTTCAGTAGCAAAGATTGCCACACACAGGACTCCGATAGAGATACTTAAGATTTCACCACAGCAAACTACACATTTATGTCAGCAAGCTTAAATCAGTGAGCACTTGTATTTTTCTTCAGAGAAAACATGGAAAGGCAAAAGAACAGAAGAGAACACTACCAGGTTTCTGAATTGCTAAGACAGGCAGGATAGCAGTCCAGAAGAAAATGCTGCTAATTGCTTAAGTGAATGAAAAAAACAGGAGAGGTGCATGGGGCTAAAGATAAAACTATTCTGAACTGGAAAGACAATAGTAAGACAAGGTAATTGTGTGTGACAGTAAATGAGATGGTTATCCAAGTAGAAGCCTGAGAGTAAAGCTGGGGCTTAGAAAAGGCAAAGTACTGGACGAGTGTAATCGGCAAGTTAAGGAAACAGAGCAATCATCCAAACAATGGCTACAACATAACTAATAAGGAAACTAATAAATTTTGACAAAACCTGATCCTGTAGCAGGATGGAGAATAAGCTCCCTAGAGATAAAGTAGGTTTTCATAATGCATGGATGAAAACAGCAACATTGGGTCACAAGACAAAGGCAGATAATGAGCAAAGCCAGAAAACTGTTTCTATTATGCCCTTAAGCAGTAACAGAAAAGTTCAGTTATCTCTTCTCTCCTCCTCAATTCTTGGGACCCTTCACACTGGAGAAGGAGATGATGATTCCATGAGGGCTTTCAGACAGTAAGTTAAAACCCCCAACATCTTCCTTCACTCACGTATTTCCCAAGTTTTCATTGCAATGAAAGTCACTTAGCAATGCTACTCTAGAATTTCTGCTGCCTGGGCTGCCAATGGAGAACACACACAGCAGGAGGTCAGCTATATCAAGCTACAAGTCATTAAATCACCAGCAGCCCACTGACAGAGAAAGAAAAGACAGAAACAAACACAGCCAAACCTACACACCCATAACCCAAACTACTCTCTTCCCCTTCACCCAAGAATTCACAAAGGCTTAAATTCAAACATCATCTCTATCAAGACACCACAGCATGTTCAGAAAACCATTGTATGAGTCAAAAGCTTGCTTCTACAACACTTCCCCCAGCATCTTCACAGATAGCATTGGGTTGGAAGGGCCCCTCAAAGATCATTTTGTCCAAACCCCCAGCAAGGACACCTCCAACTAGATCAGGCTGCCCAAGGCCACATCAAGTCTGATCTTGAATGTCTCCAGAGACAGAGCCTCAACTACATCCCTGGGCACCCTGTTCCAGTATTTCATCACTCTCATTGTAAAGAGCTTCTTCCTAATGTCTAACCTAAATCTATCCTGCTCCACTTTAAAGCCCTTGTCCAGTTGCTAGAAGCCCTTCTAAGCAGTCCTTCCCTAGCCTCACTGTAGGTCCCCTTCAGATACTGAAATGTAGTTATAAGGTCTCCTTGAAGCCTTCTCATCTCCAGGCTGAACAGCCCCAACTCTTTCAGCCTGTCTTCATAGGAGAGGTGCTCCAGTCCTCTGGTCATCTTTGTGGCCATCCCCTGAACCTGCTCCAGCAGGTCCATACCCTTCTTGGGTGGCTCCAGAGCTAGATGTGGTACTCCAGGTTAGGTCTCTTCAGAGCAAAGTGGCAGAATCACCTCTCCACCTGCTGGCCACACTTCTTTTGATGCAGCCCAGGATGCCATTGGCCTTCTTGGCTGCAAGCTCACACTGTTGGCTCATGTCCAGCTTCTCACCCACCAGCACCCCCAAGTCCTTTTCTGCAGGGCTGCTCTCCATTTCATCATCCTCTAGCCTATATTGATATAGCAAATGTATTAGATAGGATTTGTAACTATTTACAGCATGAGAACTGTCATGCTGGTAAGAATTTTAAAGGCATAATGAATGCTTGTTCCTGCAGTATGAAAAAAGAGGACTCCAGGATTCATTAAATAGAATAGGTGAGGAACATACTTCAAAGATAAATCCTACATAGGATGTAAAGATTAATACAGAGGGATTTGGATAGATTGGATCCATGGCCAGCACTAATGGGATGAGCTTCAGCAAGGCCAAATGCCAGGTCCTGCACTTGGGCACAACAACCCCAAGCAAAACTAAAAGCTTGGGGCAGTGTGGCTGGAAAGGGACCTGGGGGTTGTAATCAGCAAGCAGCTGAATAGGAGCCAGCAGTGTGCCCAGGTGGCCAAGAAAGCAAATGGCATCCTGGCCTGTATCAGAAATGCTGTGTCAAGCAGAAGCAGGGAGGGGACTGTCCCCTTTTACTCAGCTCTGGTGAGGCCACACCTCAAATATTGTGTCCAGTTTTGGGCACCTCAATACAGCACAGATGTAGAGGTGATGGAACCAGTGCAGAGGAGAGCAATGAAGCTGTGAAGGGCCTGGAGAAGAGTGACTGAGCCTATGAAGAGTGACTGAGGGTGCTGGGGCTGTTTAGTTTGAAAAAGAGGAAGCTGAGGGAAGAGCTCATTGCTGTCTACAACTACCTGAAAGGAGGTTGTGGAGAGGCTGGTGCTGGTCTCTTCTCACAGGTAATTAGTGGCAGAACAAGAGGGAATGACCTCAAGCTATGACTGGGTAGGTTTAGACTGGACATTAAGAAGTTTTTCACAGCAAGAGTGGTCAGGCACTGGAATGTGCTGCCCAGGGAGGTGGAGGAGTCACTAACCCTGGATGTGTTTAAAGGTGGTTTGAATGTGGTGCTTGGGGATATGGTTTAGGGGTGAATGTTGTAGAGTAGCATTCTGGGTTGGACTGGTGCTCCTGAAGGTCTTTTCCAACCTGCATGTTTCTGTGATAATTTGTTCTCTTTTCAAATGAAAGGCTACAGGTGATACATGGAAGCATTGACAGGATAGAGCAACTGTAATGGGCTGCCCAGGGAGGTGGTGGAGTCACCATCACTGAAGGTGTTTAGGAAGAGACTGGATGAGGCACTTGGTGCCATGGTTTAGTTGATTAGATGGTGTTGGGTGATGGGTTGGACTTGATGATCTCAAAGGTCTTTTCCAGCCTGGTTGACTCTATTCTAAACTACAGCTGAATCAGGATACCAAGTTGGATCATCTGGTCCAACCTTTCTTTGGAGTCTAGACAAGACAATCCAGAACTCTGTTCAGCTGAGTACTAAACTTCTCCCATGTTGGGAAGACATTACCCCAGGGAGATTATTCCAATGGCTGATTGTCCTTGTTGAGAAAAATTTTTCTAGAGTCATAACTTCAATCTTCCTAGGAGTAACTTGTACTTATTACCCATCTTATTGTACTTATTACCCATGTGACTTTGTAAAAAGGGAGTCTGTCTTCTTTGTAGCCATGCTTTAAATATTGGAATATGTTGACTTTTTGCCTTGTTCTGTTCATGCCCTGATTCCAGCTATGCAGCTTAATAAAAAAAGAGGTTACTTCAGTATTTATGTTACAAGATAACACAAGTCCTATCCATAAGTGGGTTTTACTTAGAAGAACAACCTATTAGTCACAAAGTGACTTAAGCAAAGCTCAATTTTCTTCAGTTGATAGAATCATAGAATCAATAAGGTTGGAAAAGACCTCAAGGATCATCAAGTCCAACCTGTCACCCAAGACCTCATGACTACTAAACCATAGCACCAAGTGCCACATCCAATCCCTTTTTCTAACACCTCCAGGGACGGTGACTCCACCACCTCCCTGGGCAGCACATTCCAATGGCTAACAACTCTTTCTGTGAACTTTCTCCTCACCTTGAGCCTAAACTTCCCCTGGCACAGCTTGAGGCTGCATCCTCTTGTTCTGGTGCTGGTTGCCTGGGAGAAGAGACCAACCCACACCTGGCTATAACCTCCCTTCAGGGAGTTGTAGAGAGCAAGAAGGTCTCCCCTGAGTCTCCTCTTCTCCAGGCTAAACATACCCAGCTCCCTCAGCCTCTCCTCATAGGGCTGTGCTCCAGACCCCTTGATGCCCTTCTCTGGACACGTTCCAGCATCTTAACATCTTTCTTGAATTGAGGGGCCCAGAACTGGACACAGTACTCAAGGTGCGGCCTAACTGGTGCCGAGTACAGGGGCACAATGACTTCCCTGCTCCTGCTGGCCACTCTATTCCTGATCCTGGCCAGGATGTCATTGGCATTCTTAGCTGCCTGGCCACATTGCTGGCTCATGTTTAGGCGGCTGTCAACCAGTACCCCCAGGTCCCTTTCTGTTTGGCAGCTCTCCAGCCACTACAGCCCCAGCCTGTAGCTCTGCATGGGGTTGTTGTGACCAAAGTGCAGCACCCGGCACTTGGATTTGTTGAATATCATCATGTTGGACTCTGCCCATCTGTCCAGCCTGTCATGGTCCCTCTGGAGAGCTCTCCTACCCTCTTAACTGATCAACACCTGCTCCCAACTTGGTGTCATCTGCAAATTTACTGATGACCAACTCAATCCCCTCATCCAGATCATCAATAAAGATATTGAACAGGACAGGGCCCAGCACTGATCCCTGGCAGACACCACTAGTGACTGGCCTCCAGCTGGATGTGGCACCATTCACCACCACTCTCTGGGCACAGCCCTCCAGCCAGCTCCTAACCCAGCACAGAGTGCTGCTCTTCAAGCCACAAGCTGACAGCTTGGCCAGGAGTTTGCTGTGGGGGATGGTGTCAAAGGCCTTGCTGAAGTGCAGCTAGACTACATCCACAGGCTGCCCCACATCTACCAGGTGAGTCACCTGATCATAGAAGGAGATCAGGTTGGTCAGGCAGGACCTTCCCTTCCTAAATCCATGCTGGCTGGGCCTGATCCCTTGGCCATCCTGCAGGTGCACTGTGATTGCCCCCCAAGATGATCTGCTCCATAATTTTCTGCTCCTCCTTATTTCCCTGCATATTGAAAACTCCACTATGTCATGGTCACTGCACCCTAGACAGCCTCCTGCCATCACATCTCCCAGCAACCCATCTCTATTTGAAAACAGCAGGTCAAGTAGAGCCTGACCCCTGGTAGGCTCACTTAGCAGCTACATCAGGAAGCTGTCCTCCATACATTCTAAGAACCTCCTGGACTGCCTCCTATCTACTGAGTTAAGTTCCCAGGAGATGTCTGGCAGGTTGAAGTAACCCACAAGGACAAGGTCTGATGATCTTGAGACAGCCTCCACTTGGTTATAGAATATTTCATCTGCCTCCTTGTCCTGGTTGGGTGGTCTATAACAGATTCCAACCACGATGTCAGTTTTGTTAGCCCTCCAATTTTAACCCCCAGGCAATCGATCCTTTCATCCACAACCTCACATTCTGTGGCATCAAGAGATTCCCAAATACACAGGGCCACCCCTCCTCTTCTCCCTCGCCTGTCTCTCCTAAAGAGCTTGTCATCCCCCAGTGCAGCACACCAATCATGTGAAACATCCCACCATGTTTCTGTAATGGCAATTATGTCATAGTTTTCCTGGTGGACCAAGACTTCCAATTCCTTTTGTTTGTTCTCCAGGTGTTACGATGTTTGATGAGGTTTGTTCATCAGGGTTATCAAATACTGTTTGCTAAGTAATAAAACAGTCTAAAATTATGCATTAAAATTCTGTTCTAATCACTTTTTGTTAACAACAAATAAGCATGTAGACTCAATAAATGCTGCAACATACTTTTGTTGTTTTACTATGCTTGAAAATAATGACCACCTACCAGATCTTTAACTGTATTTCTTATATAAGACAGGATCTTTTGGGTAAGAAAGGAGAAATCAGTAAGTTATACAAGGAAAACTTTCTGAAGTTTACTGATGTTGTTCATATGCCAAACACAGGGCAAAAGTAAGGAAGTTTGTTACAATTCAACAAGAACACCCCTCTGCCAACCAAGTAGCAAGAACTAACCTGTGATCCAACAGTGACCAGAACAGAGGTCTTCTGCAAATTTAAACAAACCAAAGGCAAACCACCAAAACCCAAACCCTCTCATACCACAGGTTTCATTTCCTTACACCAGTTCTTAGCTTTAATAAACAGAAAGCACATTTTCCTGTTCCAAGTCCAGAACAAAACAGAGCTCATGTCACTGAATGGAATTTATTAAGCTTAAAAGAAAATAGTCTCTTAACAGAGAGGAATATCCAGCACTGTTCTTCAAAGTGCTGACAGTAACTGTGTAGAGTTAATATTTAATTTAAGTAGCTGATATGGTACAGATCTATCTCTGCCCTCAGGTTTATTTTTCACCAGCTTTTACCTCATTTTTAGGACATCTCACTGCTCTCCATTCTGTATCCTGCTTTGATTAGCACGTGTAACTTCCTGCTTACTGCTTCTTTGCCTCTGCAGGCTTTTTTTTAATGAAGGAAGAATTTTTCATCACTGGAGGAGTTCCATTCTTGCTGACAATTTCAACAATCCTTCTTAAACCCCCTCCTTAAATTCAGTAGTTTTGTATTACTCAAATAGACAGTAGAGACATTTGTGTAGAGGAGGTTTCTTTCTCATTATAAATATCACAGGCTTTAAGCCCCTGGTTTCCCCTGATTTTTTCTCATGCACTGTGCAGACTAAATTTAGATTTTATTTTTAAGACATTAACCAAAGAGATACCATCAAAGACAATTTGCATTATACAGATTAATCAATGTTGCTTTGTTTATCCATACAGACAACTTCATTTTCTGAAGAGGAACTGAAATAACAAAGGACTTCAGATGACAGATAGCCTTACTGCTGCATCGGCCTGAAGACTGAGGAGTGTCAACTAGCAGTTTGTAGTTGGTTATTTGCTTCTAATATGACTACTACACTTCTATATGCAGATACCTACGTGCACACACAAATGACATCCTACAGGTTAAGCAAGTCCTTGCAGTAAAGCAGATACTACAGCAGCACAGTCTGCATCACACAGCACATACCACTAGTGGTCCATGCAACATGAGCAAGCATAATGCTTAAAAAAAAAAAACCCAAAGAAAAACAAAACAAACCCCAAAACAGCCCAGTTCCCTTCCTCAACTAGCAGTCCTCTGCAGTGCCTGAGCTATCTGGAGGGAATACAAGCTTATCACCATGCTTTATAAGTCTATGATCTTCTGAAAAAAAAAAAGCTGAAGCCACAACTAGTCAGATGGTGCCTGGAGTTACAGGAAATGATAGAAAATTCCCTGCAGAAATTTAACCATCATGTGTGTAGGAGACCAAGGTAGAAGGATAGTTAACCAAGGAAGTAAGAATAGGCACTGTAACTGAACTTGGAGGAGAAAACAGACAGGCTATGTACCACAGGAAATAAACAATAATCCCAGATGTCTTTTCCTCAATTAAAACTAACAGGCAGAAGGCCCTCATCATCTTAAATATGCATAGAAGTGGGTGGAAGAGGAACAAAAAGGCCACCTCAACATTGGCAGAGAAGATGCTATTAGGTTAGGAAAGTGATGCTTTACTCACAAGATACTCTTCCACTAGCGATATGAACATTATACCCACCTTAAGTATGTTACAAGTCAGCTACATGCAGCATGGCCGGATTTTCAGTCACACTGAATTAATCCTACCTGCTGCTTTATTTAAGCATTTAACAGCCTTCCTCAATCCATCTCCTGCTCCTTCCAACATTACCATAGCTTTCATGATATTGCCTGAACTGGAAGAGCATGATGAGGGAAAAAAGGTAATACCAGAAAGCACAGCAAGGTATCCCAACAAGAAACAGAAACAGCAGAAGAGCACACATTTTACTCAGAGAATTACTCACAGTCTGGCATCTGGAGAGATGGAAATCACAAGTTTGAACACTGTTAGTGATCCTGACACTTCTTGTAGGCCTTGGTTCTCAACTCTCCAATCTAAGACCTAAACAACTTCTGAGGCACACACCTGTTTCCTCTTCCCAATGGGGGAAGAGCATCAGGAAGAACAAGCATTAAGGGAAGAGAGCATTTCTTCACTGATGTCTGCTACAGTGTAATCAGTTGCTCAGCTGTACATATCAGAAAATTTAACTTACTATCCCAAATTAGACAGAACCCAGTATATGAGCCTCAAAAAAAAAGTATGCTGGCTGTATAGTGCATGCAACAAGCCCACAGAGACTACTCATAGCCAAGTTACCACTGCATCTGCCCCAGGTTTACATTGCAAAGACTGTTAATGATGTTTAACAGATGTGCTGTACTTCACAGGGCAACATCAGCTGCAAAGCTGTTAGGAACAACGATTTTACACCAAGTTGATGTTTATTTCTGACTCAGGTCTACAGGACTGTTGCAGTCTTTCCTCCCAATCACAGTAGCTATCATTTGAGACCTTCAACAAACGAATTTTTTTCATAGAATCATAGAATTCTTAGGGTTGGAAGGGACCTCAAGGATCACCTAGCTCCATGCTCCTGCCTCACACTACATCAGGTTGCTCAGAGTCACATCCAGCCTGACCTTCAAGATGAAGCTTCTACCACCTCCCTGGGCAACCTGTTCCAGTGTCTCACCACCCTCATGGGGAAGAATTTCTTCCTAACATCCAGTCTCAGTCTATCCATTTCTATTTTTGTTCCATTCCCTCCAGTCCTATCATTACCTCACACCCTAATGTCCCTCCCCAGCTTTCTTGTAGCCCCCTTAAGATACTGGAAGGCCATAAGGTCTCCTCAGAGCCTTCTCTTCTCCAGACTGAACAGCCCCAACTCTCTCAGTCTGTCTCCACAGGAGAGGAGCTCCAGCCCTTCGACCATCCTCATGGCCCTTCTCTGGACACATTCCAGCACCTCCTGATCCTTCTTGTGATAGAGGCTCCAGAACTGGATACAATAGTCCAGATGGGTTCCCTTTCTGAAGTGTTTGGTTGACTTCACAGGCTCTCTTCACCTGCAAACAACCAAAGTCCAAAACAAAGCTTCCCTGGTCAGTCACATGAGCTCCACCCAGCACCAGTCCTAACAATAATTTTATTTAGTTTAGCTCCCAATTGTAACTCAGTGTAGCCAGCATTCAATAACACACAAACAGAGTTTCACATTCAGCAGCCAGGGTGTAGGTAGCAATACAGGGAAGGGATAAGTGCTACTGACACCTTCCTAAACAAGGACAAAAGATTATCTGTGTCTTTTTATAAAATGAGAGACACAACAAACTAAGAAAGGGCAAACAAATTAATCCATCAAACATACAAACAAGCTGCCTTATTTTCCTAATACACATGAAGGGTGGGGATAAAGAGAAAGAAAAAGTTACATAGCTCCCACTCAGTCTCAAGTAACTACATTATATACACTAAGTCATATCTATTTGTTTCAACCAAAACATTATCTATACATTATGCAGTCAACTTCACTACTCTAAATGGCTATCTAAAGGGGCTCAGTTTAGAGATACAAACACACTTGTTATTGTGATCGCCTTCCCCTAGAAAAAGCACTGAAACATTGCAAGAGCTCTCAGTCACACGAAATCAAACTCCTTGCATCAAAAGCCTTATAATGGAGCAATTATTGAACAAAAGTAAAAGCCATGCAAGGGAGAAGACTAGTGATCTTCCAGAGTCACATTAAATACTTGTTTTCAGGCTGAAGTCCTTCTCTCAGACTAGTTCTCCAGTGAGGAACAATGGTAAACCCCCTCTCCTGGTACACTGTGATTCTGCAGGATTTGACTCCTATGGTTGCAAAACAACAAACTGCAGTTTATGCAGGCACACTGGTTTAATGTCAAAACAGTATCTCAGCTATTCCTCCTGTGTTTATGAACAGTATTTGCTTTATGCTGTGTAAAGGTTCACGAGTTGCACCAAAACCTCCACTGAGAACAAACTGCCACCTCCTCTCTGCAGCACCGGCAACCCACTGCACCAAGACCTTGCTCTGTTCCATCACACCTCCACATGTGCTGGAGGAGCATTCCAAAGCAGGTCCCTCATGGTCAACTCTGAGATGGGGCTGAAAGGAACAGCTTGGCACAGAGTGATGAACTTGTGAAGATATATTCCAAAAGCTTTGCCTAACAGAGCAAGATTTTTCCCTAACTCCAGACATCCACTCTCCAGTATTGACATCACCTGCAGAAACAGGGTACTGGTTGACAGCTGGCTGAACATGAGCCAGCAGTGTGGCCAGGTGGCCAAGAAGGCCAACAACATCCTTGCCCAGATCAGGAATAGTATGGCCAGCAGATGCAGGGAAGTCATTGTGCCCCTGTACTAAGCACCAGTTAGGCCACACCTTGAGTACTGTGTCCAGTTCTAGGCCCCTCAATTCAAGAAAAATGTTAAGATGCTGGAACATGTCCAGAGAAGGGCAACAAAGATGGAGAGGGGTCTGGAGCACAGCCCTATGGGGAGAGGCTGAGGGAGCTGGGTGTATTTAGCCTGGAGGAGGCTCAGGGGAGACCTGGTTGCTGTCTACAGCTACCTGAAGGGAGGCTGTAGCCAGGTGGGGATTGGTCTCTTCTCCCAGGCAATCAACAACAAGAGAACACAGTCTCAAGCTGTGCTGGGGGAAGTTTAGGCTTGATCTTAGAAAGTTCTTCTTCACAGAAAGAGAGGTTGGCCATTGGAACAGGCTGCCCAGGGAGGTGGAAGAGTCAATGTCCCTGGAGGTGTTTAAGATGAGACTGGATGAGGCACTTAGAGCCACGATCCAGTTGATTAGATAGGGTTGGGTGATCAGTTGGACTTGATCTTGGAAGTCTCTTCCAACCTGGCTGATTCTGTAACAGACCATGCAGGACCTCTCATGCTACAGCCTGTTTGAAAGACAAGAAGATGCCTCTTAAGCAGGTATTTGCATCAATGTAACATGCAAGCATAAAGAAAAAAATGTACTATTTAATACTGAAAAGGGCTAACATCCATCACATACCCCCATACCAACTGATTGTTTTTTCCATTATACCAACTACACAAGGGAAGCTAAACTTTCAAGTAAACATGTTTGTTCACTCAGGGCCACTTACCACAGATTTGCAGCACCATAATACTTTTCTTTTTAACTGGCAAAGACTGCAAGACCATAAAATCTGAATATATTAACTAAAAAATTAGGTCAATGCAGTATTTGAACAGACATTGCCCCTAGAAATTAAACTGCTAACTAGAAAAGTACTCACTTTGCCTAGAAAAGCTTCATTTTTTTTCCTACACATCTTAACAGTTCAGTAGAAAAAGAATTTCACATAAAATTTCCAAGCAAAGGAACTTGTTCTGTACCTGGCAATAAGCGTTTCATGCACTTTTCCTTTAGAATGCAGCCAGAAATCTTTTCTGATTCATGAACTAGACACCAACTGAACCTGTAATTTACCACACAGATCTTGTATCAACAATATAACACTTTAAGTAGTATTTATAAGTAATATGTTTCTCTTAGCTCCCCAAGTCATTGCTAAGAAATACAACATCTAAACACCTTTTTTCAGGACAAAATATGACAATAGGTGAAACAGAAGACTTAAAGACTCACTATAGATGAGACAGCCCTGGGTTTGGAATGATACTTCTGCCATTTGAAGAGTCAACTAAATTTAGAGGTGGTGTTCATTATTTTGGAGGGGAAAGGAGATCATAGGATGTTAGGGGTTAGGAAGGCCCTTCAAAGATCATCAAGACCAACCCCCCTGCCAGAGAAGGACAATAGAATCTGGCACATGTCTCACAGGAACACATCCAGATGGGGCTTGGAAGTCTCCAGAGAAGGAGACTCCACAACCTCTCTGGGCAGCCTGTTCAAGTGCTCTGTGACCCTTACAGTGAAGAAGTTCCTCCTCATGTTGAGGTGGATGTGCAAAGTATTCTTGAATTTAATAAAAGCTATTCCTAAAACAAATAAAGCATTCCTAAGGTAAAGCCCAAGCCACAGTCAGATACCCAACTCTGTTTACACCCACTTCCTGTCAGCTTTAAACACATGGATATTAAAACCAACCTATTTTCTTCTAATGCATAATCCCCTAAACAGCTAAAACTGTCCATCAAAAAGCCACCTATAATAATCACGCTTTCATCAGATGTGCAAGAATGCTAAATTCAATAATTTTTTTTTCCCTACATGTTTAAAAGACCAGTAAACAGCTGCATTCTCAAGTCCAGGCCTTCTAAAAAGCAACCTGCTGCTCTGTAACAACCTTCAAAATAGCATGGCTTTGGTTTGCAGGCAAACAAAAGATAAGTGGAGAAAAAAAGAAGTCGTTTTCCCTTATCTCAGTTGAATACTCATACCAACAGCTTCTGCAATACTACAACACAAACACTGGGTGACAGGATTATTGCACTGGAAAAATGTATGAACAGATAGCATATGAACTAATCCATGCCTAGATGCAAAGAGAATGCTTTCAAATGGATGAATGGTTGAATGAATAAAAAAAAAGGAAGATCTGATACACACACCCCTGTATTGTGTCAAAGTCACTGGAACCTTAAGAATTTTCAAAGGGAAAGATGCAGCATTTTTAGCTGATGAAGGATCGGTGCTGCACCCTATGCTGAGGGAAAAAGCTGATCTAAAACCTCACATCCATAATGAGGAGTGTGAAGAAAAAGATTTATTCCTCTACCAAGACCAGAAGTCCAAGCTACTTCCTCAAAACAAAAATCTTACTTCCTAAATGCCTATTACCATCTGTCAAACACTTTTAGCTGTTCTTAAGAGGCTTCTAATGCTACTATATACATTACATCTGCAACAGATTTTCTTGTTGTAGACTACAGATGGAATAAAACATTGTTTTATAAACAAACATAAAACACTGCACCGGATTTCAACTGTGTACAATCCAGAAACAGATACTCTGAATAAAACACTTCTGACTAATGGATCTGCTGCTAATCAGTGCCCTATTACTAGAATTGTTTCCTAAGCATCACTTGCTCAGTTGATAGGATTCAGACCTGCACATAAGCCTTCCTTTTAAAAGTCAATGTCAGTCCTCAAAACATCAAGCTCCATCAAATCTACTACAGTATGAAATTACAGAAAGGAATTGAGAGAGATCACTGGAAAAGCATGCAGCTTGCAGCTCCCACGAGCAGGCCAAGTGTTTAAGATAAAGCTGCGCACTTGCTTCTGCTGTGTCTGAACAAATGGGAGTTTTTTAGGTGGAGAAATACAATTTAGAAAAAACATTCCTAAAGTGATGCAGATTGTTCAAGTCCAGGGACAAAGTAAAGCCACAAAGCACCAACATTATCTCCTCTACCAATTCCCAGTGTCATGAAAGCAAATCTTAATTTTTCAGAGTACATGACTAATTTTTCCTACTTTCTGGTTACAGTGAGACCTTTTGATATCTAGGTAACTTGTAAATGTCATATTGGTTTCAATATTTGCTCATACATTTTCAGTAGAAGCAAGAGGCTCCAGCTGTAAACTCTGACTATGACTCTGCACTGTGTGAGGAGAACTACTGCAGGCAGCAGATGGAAGCAAGCAGTTAAACAGAGAGGTTATTAACTTTGCCCAAAACTCAAGACAACAGCAAAAGAAAAAATCCACACAGTCCTCTAAAATGAGCCAAAGCCTTTGGGAACAGCTTCTTCTGTGGTAGTTTTGTTTGGTTCTCTTAAAGAGCCAAACAAAAATACCACTAAGACTGTTTTCATTGTCTCTTACATCTTAAGAGCTGTATTTCTGAACTTGTGTATTACCATCAACTACTTGTTATAATAAAACCACAGAACGCTTTTCTATTTTGATAGGCAGTTTCTTAATTCAGCTTCACAACCACAGCAGAATCAGAGGGAAAGAACCCCCAACAGTTCAGTCAGTGCAAAATTCATTGACATTTGGAAGTAGCAACTTTTACTGCCTTACCAAAACAGCCTAGGTGAAGAATTATTTTGTTTCATTTCCTGTAAAAACAGGAACTCCATAAATACCTGCCTTAGAAAGCTTTCACTCCTCCCCTCCCCAAGAGTACACCTGCAGTAGAACAGCACACTGTATTATAAACCACAATTTTCCTAAGAGTTCCACACTAGTTTGGAGAATGGGTTTATTAAATTATCTATTTGTACTGCTTTTATCACATCTCATTTAGTAGCAAAAAACTCCTGTTTCCCAGAAAACAGATGTCATTGTTTCTTCATTTAAGGTCATCTTCTGCCTTCCTTGACAATTTACTATTTTGTCAAATACTGAAAGTTGTTCTTCTATGTTTAATCATAAAATTGGGTAACCCAGAGTTTTATGTAGGGTCATTAAAAAAAGAAACCCCGTTTCTGGGCCCATCAGGAAGATTTAACTATGTGATGGGACATAATTTTTGCAGCAAGTTTATTTTCTGTTCTGAAGCAGAAGCCCGGGAAACTAACAGATAAATTATTTGGCAGACAATCTAAAGTGACAGAAATATCAGAGCATGGGGAAGGAGAAGGGAAAAAAAGTCCTTAGAAATCTCTCATGCAGGCTTTGGGTATCGGAAGTTGCAGGAATGCAGTGGGAGACAGGTGGTAAAACAGTCATCAGTGAAGAGCTTGATACAGTTCATTAAAACTTGGCTGAGTGCTCTACACAAGAGTTACTGGGCAGAGAGGGAGGTGGAAGATAACTTCACAGAACACAAAACGTATCACTTCTTGAATTATGTAACTGCACAAGCATTTCTTTGAAAGCATAAGAGCTGACAGAAGAAAGGATAAGTACCATATCACCTAAGACTATTCTCGATAACTTCAATGGAATTTTACAAAACAATCAAAAAAAAAGTAATCAATGAACATTTCCCCCCTAAATTACCTCCAATTAATTTCAGCATTCTATTTCCCTTTGGAGTGAAAAGCAATACAATCAGCAAAAATGAAAGAACAGGAGCACATCAGTCTTCCTGTCTCAATTCATTTACCTGCATAAAGTGTACAAGTCCAATATATTTTCCCCACAACATGACAAGAATCCTCTTTATGTTGTAAGAGTTAAGTGTTGAGAAAAAAATAGAGAGTCTGAAGTACACCAGAAGTTCACACTTGTGGGCAGAAAACCCAGAGCTGGATAACCCTTTTCTTAAAGGTCATCTTTTACCTAATTATACCAAACAGGATGTTTAAAAAGAGCTCTTTCCCTGCCCCACGATCTAAGCTGGTCTAAGTTATACCAGCCTTGATAAATTTAGTTTACTTCCAGTATCTTCACAACTCCACAATAGAAAAAAAGAATCCAAGAAGCCCGTAAGTGACCACAATCACACGCCACTCTTTCTTCAACTACTTTCAATTTTGAAGCAGACTGCATTAAATCAACTTCTAGAAAGCAGGGCTCTATGGCAGAGTTTACTAAGTCACGTATTCACAAAACAAACTACTTCAAAGCTCAGGAGTTTTGATGAAAGACTAGTGCATGGCTGAAACAACAAACATCCTCAGAAGTTTGCAGGGAACTCTGAAGGGAAATAGCACAGAGTTTGACCTGTCCTTTCCACAGCCACTTGGCAGCTGACAAGTGAAATAATGTTTTTCTCCCTTTCTGCCCTTCATTCAAAACTAGAATTGTATCAGCTTTAAACTCTCATGAGCTGCAGAACAGACCTGCAGAAAGCAACACTCCACACACACTTCTGCTGCCCATAATGCTTGTTCTGCACTAATAACTGGCTACCCAAGGCTTTTCAAAACTTGGGTCAATATTAAAAAGTCAGCAGCGGAGCTTCCACTGTGTTAACACTTCATAGATTAAATGGATCCATATTTCATGTGATCAAATTGAAATGGCTGAAGAAAGCTTCCAGATGAAAATCAGCAGCATTAAAAGGTTTCCTGCGCCCAGCCCCAAGAAGTCTTCTTTGTCTGCATAGTAGTTAACAAGCAGCAGTAACTCACCTCAGAAAACACCTTCAGTGACACAAAGGAATAGATGGCTTTCCTCCATTCAGAAAAGGAATCCTACATAGCAATTCCATATGCAACTTACAAAGACTTATTACAAGCAAACCACTGAGGCCTTTACAGAACACAGGGACCCACTCTTCAGTAGAGAGCCATTTATAAAGGCCCGCTAATAAGGATGCAAAAGAGCAGCTGGCAGCAATAGGAAACGGGCGACAACAATAAGGATTTGGGTTCCATTCCTCAGGGCACTGCTCCATCGGAAGATTATCTTCCCAGTGCGCGGGGAAGGCGGTTACTGACAATCAATGGAGCCAAATTCTAACTGCACTCGGTGCTTAACCTGACTGTTTCCACATCACGGTTGCGGGTCCCTGTGGGCCCACGCCGTAGGCGAAGCAATTAATAAACGCAAGTCCATCATGAAGTGGCTTAAACGTCCCGAGCTGAGCCGCGGGGCTCCACGGCGGCGCTGCCGCTCGCCGCTCCGAGCTTTCTTACACCGCTACGCACCCCCCGGCCCGCCTGCGGAGCGGAGACCTCAGTCTCCCCACGCCCGAGCGCCGCCGACCCGACCCGGACCTTTACCACGACCGCCCCACGGGTGGGGGCAAGGTCGAGCCTCTACCGGAGACCCTAGCAGGGCTTCCAGCACCCCACTACTGTCCAGCAGCCCGCAGAGACACGACATACAACAACCCGTGACGCTACGCCACCACCGGCGACTTGAGCGGCATCACGACACTCGCCCCGTCCCTAGCCAAGACCCGTGCGGCACTACCCCCCGCCCCAGCCCCGCCGCTGCGGCACAAGCGGGAGTTCCGGCCCAGAGCCCGGTGGGGCAGGGGACCCACGCCTTCCCGCCGGTAGCGACGCGGCTCCCGCTGGGCTCTCTCTCACCTCTTCCTGCAGCCAGGTGCGGCGAGAAGCACGGCACGACGAGCACACCGGCCGGGGCGCCCAACAGACGCGGGGGGGGGGGGGAAGGGGCGGTGGCCAGGACCCCTCCCCTCCCCGCCACGGGCTCCGCCTGCCACGCGCAACACCAACCCCTCCTTCGCGCGCGCGCCCGGTCGCCGCTTTATCCTCTCATCCGCCGCGGCGGGCGCGAGCGCAGGCGCGCGCCCCGCCCCGCCAGGCGGTGGCCAGCGGCAGGACCTCCCCCTCGGCTGCCGGGCGGCGAGTGCGCCACCTTTGGCGGGCGGCCGGCAGCGCGGCTTCGGGACGCGGGGGGAACCTGAGGGAGATCACGGGACCAGCCTGGCGTGGCTGAGCGAAAATGTCAGCGCCCGCATCGGGACCGGGAGTGTTTAACGTCTTTGTCGGAGACATGGACAGTGGCATAGAATGCACCCTCAGCGAGTCTGCCGAATGCACCAAGCGGAGCGATGCAGTTGACATCTGGAGGGAGGGAATGCTATCCCGAGGGACCTTGACAGGCTAGAGGCTGTGCCAACCTCATGGAATCATAGAATTGTTAGGGTTGGAAGGGACCTCAAGGATCATCCAGTTCCAAACCCCCTGCCATGGGAAGGGACACTTCACTCTAAATCAGGTTGCTCAGAGCCACATCCAGCCTGGCCTTCAAAACCTCCAGGGATGAGGCTTCTACCACCTCCCTGGGCAGCCTGTTCCAGTGTCTCACCACTATCGTGATGAAGAATTTCTTCCTAACATCCAATCTCAGTCTACTCGTTTCTAGTTTTGTTTCATTTCTCTTAGTCCTATCGCTACCTGACACCCTAAAGAGTCCCTCCCCAGCTTTCTTGTAGACCCTTTCAAATACTGGAAGGCCACAAGAAGGGCTCCTCAGAGCCTTCTCCAGACTGAACAGCCCCAACTCTCTGTTTGTCTCCATAGCAGAGGAGCTCCAGCCCTCCGATCATCCTCCTGACCCTTCTCTGGACACATTCCAGCACCTCCAGATTCTTTTTGTAATAGGGGCTCCAGAACTGGCCACAGTGCTCCAGGTGGGGCTTCATCAGAGTGGAGCAGAGGGGGAGCATCACCCCCCTCAACCTGCTGGCTAAGTCCTGCCCTTGGGCTGGGGTAATCACAAGCACAAATACAGGCTGGGTGGATTGAGAGAAGCCCTGCAGAGAAGGTTTTGGGGGTGCTGGTGGATGAATGACTGAGTGTGAGCCAACAATGTGCACTGACAGCCCAGAAAAGCATCCTGTGCTGCATTAAGAGAACTGTGACCAGCAGGTTGAGGACAGTGATTCTCACCCTGAATTCCACTCTTGTGTGACCCCACCTGTAGTACTGTATCCAGCTCTAGTGCCCCCAGAATAAGAAAAGACATGGACCTGCTCAGGAAGGTCCAGAGCAGGGCCATGAAGATGATCACGGGACTGGAGCAAGTCTTATATGAGAACAGGCAGAGAGAAGTGGAGTGCTTAGCCTGGAGAAGGGAAAGACTCTGGGGAGACTTTACTGTGGCTTTCCAGTACTTAATGGAGGCCTACAGAAAAGATGTAGAGGGAGTCTTTATCAGGGAGTGTAGTGATAGGATAGGTGGAAATGGTTTTATACTGAAATAGGATAGATGTAGATTAGACATTAAGAATAACTTTTTCACTGTGAGAGTGGTGAGATATTGGAATGGGTCGCCCAAAACCAGTATGGATGCCCTATCCCTGAAAGTGTTCAAGGCCAGGTTGTATGGGGCTTTGAGGGACCTCTTTTAGTGGAAGGCATTCCTGTCCATGGCAGGGGAGTTGGAACTAGATAATCTTGAAGGTCCCTTCCAACCCAAACCATTCTATGATTCTTTGACCCTGGATGTAGGTAGGATGCAGTTTACTGTAGGGGTGGGTGGGCTACCAGTCGCTAAAAGGGGCTAAAAGGAGAAAGCTGGTGTGGTGGTGTCTGTGGCAAGTGTAATTGCTCTGATATGTGAAACAGCGGAGGAGAGAAAGAGGGTCCATAGGTTGTTCCACAAGGAGGAAAATACACAAACTAATCTGATAGGCCAAACCAAAACATTTTGGGGGAAACTGGGAAAGAAGGCTTGGCTGTGAGGGAGCTGCTGAAGTTCACAGTGTTGGAGCTGTACTTCTTTTTAATAGAACAAAACCCATTTCTGTTAAGTGAAACTATTTCTTCAAGCAGAAACAGTGAACTGTGCAGTGCTGGAACAAGTACATTCACAAATAGCACTACAACATTGTGTTAACCACCAAGCGTGGGTTTAAGTAATAACTTAGGCAGCTCAAAAGTAGTAACAATGGAAATAAAATATGCTCTGAACAAAGCCCATAAATCAGCAAGAGGCATGGCCACCAATTAACCTACCAACAAGAGCCCTGCTTTGAATTATTTATTTTTTTTTCTAACTCAAAACATGCCCCCTCCTAGCAGTTTTAAACATATCCTTGGTCATACAAAGCCACCAGGAGTGGCTTACATGCATTACCATATTTAAAATAAAGCCAGTATCTATCTCAAGGTTTTCACCATCTGCCATTTGACTTCATTGCAAGGAGTTGCAAAATGCTGCATAACTTCTGGAAACGCTGAGCATCTTTTTTTCCCACTTATTTCAGGGGAAAGTACTGTCAGTACATTCAGAAAATATCTGGCACTTCCAGCGTTGACCTGCCAGCTAATGACGCAGAAGAGTTGTCAAAGGATTCATATTTCCAGAGCTGAAAATAAGCCTTCTAGTTCCATCTATTTTTCATAAAATTATCTGCTCTACCTCAATTATGTAGCAGTGTCGCTAGGAGACCTTTATCTTGGTCTAATGTTCCTCTCACCATCTTTTCATTCTGTGTTTTGAATAATCCAAATTAATTAAAAGGCTGAGTATTCTTTCCTCAGTACTTTTTTTCCTTTTTAATACTTCTGTAGAAAGATGCTTATGTATATATTCCTGACTGGAGAAGATTGCTGCTTCTTCTCAGCCATGAGGTATGAAGTGTTGAAGAATACAGAGACCAGTTTTGGTTTCATTATTACACATGAAGTTTCTTTGTACAAAGATTTCTATAATTAAACAACACTTCTTCCCCAAGAGGGTCCCTGAAATGAGATCATTTACTCCAGCATGCTGGCTTTCTCACGGTAGGCATTGCAATACCTTGTGAGCAGATCTGTGCAGGGATGATGTCCATGGTGGTCTTAGGTGGATGGTTGGATTTGATGATCTTATAGGTCATTTTGAACCAAAACTGTTCTATGATTCTATGATTCACATCCTTCACTAGATCAGGTTGCCCAGAGCCTTGTCAAGCCTGACCTCAGGCTGCATCAAAAGATGCATTGCCAGGAGATCCAGAGAGGTGATTCTGCCACTTTGCTCTGGGAAGACCATGCCTGGAGTACTGCATCCAGCTCTGGGGCCCTCAACACAGGAAGGACAGAGGAGCAGGTCCAGAGGAGGGCCACAAAGATGATCCAAGGGCTGGAACACCTCTGCTAGAGAACAGGCTGGGGGAGCTGGGGTTGTTCAGTCTGGAGAAGACAAGGCTCTGGGGAGACCTAATAGTGGCTTTTCAGAACCTGAAAAGGGCGTACAAGAAGGCTGGAGAGGGACTGTTTGCAAAGGCCTGCAGTGACAGGATGAGGGACAATGGCTTCTAACTAGAGAAGAGCAGATTTAGATTGGATGTTAGGAACACATTCTTTACCATGAGGGCAGTGAGACACTGGAACAGGTTGGCCAGGGAGGTAGTTTTCTTGTCCCAGAGGTCACCAGTGAAC
This sequence comes from Dryobates pubescens, assembly GCF_014839835.1. Lineage (NCBI taxonomy): Eukaryota > Metazoa > Chordata > Aves > Piciformes > Picidae > Dryobates > Dryobates pubescens. The sequence goes on from NC_071638.1 coordinate 12,969,861, forward strand.
TCCTGTTACTGGTTCCTTACTTTCGTATCTTTATAGAGTTCTTGTTTTCCTGTTTGGGATAGAAGTGGGAGCCTGCCAGCACACCAAAGCAGACAATTTAGAGGGTGGCTCAGGCCTCTGCTCATGTGGCTGATATTTTCATAGTTTGCACAAAGATGAAGGATGTCACAGAATGTTGCATTAAAGGACCTCTTATACAGAAAATGGAGGAACTTACCAAAAACCATCACGTTTCCAAATTTGAGGACACAAAGCACTGATGAGTAGTGGGAATTTGTATCTCACTCATTAGGTCTTTCAGGGGGAAGAACTACTTAACTGTCACCACAAACACGTGGATCAGTGGAAGCATTTGCCTGCATCTATGACCAGGTATAAAACAATGCAAGGAATTTTGCTTTTCCTGTAGGGAGGCTACAGATATCAACCCTCTTAATTTGCAGGCCAGGAAAAGGATGCGAAAACTGTTGTGTGAAATGGGAGAAGTTCTCTTCTGGCTTTGAAATTGGCTTTTTATTAGGTCACATTCTTCACCCCAGAGTGGGATTCAGGGATTCAGGTAACTAAAGAGTGGACCTGATGTTTGCATTTGTCAGGGAGCAGAAAAACCAGAATCGTTCCTAAGGAGAAGTGAGCTCGGATCTAAAATGCATAGCTTAGCTGTCAGGGCAGGGACCTCACCATCCAGGGCCCACTGTCACAGCACCTGAGCAGGATAGACTCCAGATTGTAAGGCAATACCAGGATGAAAAGAGAGGTCCAAGAAGAAGCCAAGAACCCCTTAGTCATGGTTAGCATCGTGGCCAGCGACCAGCAAGGCAGGGTCACAGCAGTCAGACCAGGCTGAAGCCAAGCCAGGAAGGCAGTCCACAGGCTGAAGCCCAGATCAAGAATTACTATGGCACGGACAGAACAGAACTTAAAAGCAGCACTCTTCTGACACAGCTCAGATAAGGACTGAAGGCCCAGGGCTGATCTTAAATAGCAGTCCTGGTCTCATAGTTGTGAGCAGAAGCTGCCGGAGAGGTGGCTTAGAGCCGTTAAGGCTTCATTAGTGCACTTGGAACACACAGAGTTCATCACCTCTGTTACCTACAGCTGCTTTTTCATGACTCAACTCCTGCAAAGGAAGGGTGAAACGGTGAGCAGAAAAGCTATGTGCTGTATGCCAGACATGAGGCAAAGCTGCAGGCAAGAACAACTTCCACCTGGAGCATGGGAACCTATGACAGCTGCCACTATCTCAGGGTTCCTTCCCTCATTTACGTGTTCAGAAAACAAGATAGTGCTTCAGAGCTGAAGGTGCCCAACAAAAAGGCAGATGCCTTGTTTTGTGGTTGTGCATATCTTTGTGGGCTATGATTAGGGCTGGTAGATGCTGCAAGAATTCAAACAAGCTCTGCTCAGGGAATAAGATAAGAAAATTTGCATTGTTCTCAGATAATATACTTACAGAGTCACTAGAGGATTAGTCATTGTAATCCTGCTAGGTGTTATCTTATTATCTAGTGGTAACACGTACCACATGGGGCTTTACTGGTAAAGGAAAACAGAGAAAGACTAAAAGCAGGAGCAGAGTCTGAAGTGAGTCTGCAGTCTTGGCTGAGGAGCCTTCTGTTCTACCCCCACCCCTTTTCTTGTTTGTTTCTCTGCAGTGGATAATATGCACAGCTTCCTGCCTCCTCTTGTAGGTGCAGAAAATTAGAGAAACAACACGAAACAAAACCACAGAGAGAAATAAATTAGAAATGTTGTATTAAAAACGTTAATATGAAAGATACAGCAGTTTTATGTTTTCAGGAAAGCTGTCCTTTCCTTGCTTTTCCTGGAAGTTTCAGCTTCCCATATCTCTCAGAGAACAGAGGCTTTTGTTCTCAGCTTGGGAAAAAAAAAAGCCGACCCTTTTAATAAAAGTTAAAATTGGGCTCTTAGCTATAATTAACAAAGTTTGGTTATAATTAAAAAGCAGCTGCGGTTGGACAGAATAGCAAAAGACTTAGTTAAATTCTCACCTAGGATTGTTTGAGCCTCCTCTTATGGATAAAAAAAAAAAAAAAACAAAACACGTTTCAGAGGTCCTCCGTTGCCCTCTGCAGGAGAGCCTTAATGCTTCTTGAGAACAGTCAGCTCTGCAGCCACTGAACACTTCTTGCCTCACTGCTTTGCTCTGACATCAGTAAAATGAAAATTTTAATCAAAACCAAAGAGGATTATTGTTTGGATGCAGGTACAATGGTTGTGATCATAGAATCACACAATGTTAGGGGCTGGAAGGTACCTCGAGAGATCATCCAGTCCAAGCCCCCTGCCAGAGTAGTATCACGTAGAGCAGGTCACGCAGGAACACATCCAGGCAGGTCTTGAATATCTTCAGAGAGGGAGACTCCACAGCCCTTCTGGGCAGCCTGTTCCAGTGTTCTGTCACCCTCACAGGGAAACAATTCTTCCTCCTGTTTCCATGGAACTTTCTGTGCCTCAACTTCCAGCATTGCCCCTTGTGCTGTCATTGGGCATTGCTGAGCAGAGCCTGGCTCCATCCTCTTGGCACTCACCCTTTACATCTTTATCAACATGAATGAGGTCACTCCTTAGTCTACTCTTCTCCAAGCTGAAGAGCCCCAGCTCCCTCAGTCTCTCCTCATAAGAGAGATGTCCCACTCTAATAATTTCTGTGGCTCTGTGCTGGACTCTTTAAAGCAGTTCCCTGAGGTCCTTCTTGAGCTGAGGGGTCCAGAACTGGACAGAATATTCCAGAAGTGGCCTCAGCAGGGCAGAGTAGAGGGGGAGGAGAACCTCTGATGGCAACATTTAGTAATAGGCTTTTTATCATGGAGTGTGCTAATGCATGGCTATTTTAGAAGAAATGATTTTAAGATTTAAAACTACTGGCATTACTAATAAAGGTTTGAGTTTCTTATTTGAAAGCAGCATGGTTGTAGCAATTAAAAATAAAATGGCAACATTCCAACTCTGATTGCAAAAGCTCAGTGGCAGGTATCTGAAGTAGTTCTAATTTACATTCCAGTAATTCTCCTTGTCTTCACAGTTGCACAAGCTACCTTTATGCAATTCCCTTTGTCCATAGCCATCCGTCACTTACACCAGTCATTCATGACACTAACATTAAAAATATTCAAACTTATTGTTCAACTGCCATACCACGTTTTTATTTCATAAGCTGCTGGAGCTACTCATTCTGTCGCAGGCATTGGCATTCCTGAGTGTGTTCCTCCTTTTTAAGATCTAAGCTTATCTCTATCCAGTATGTCAGTCCTGCTCTTCTGTATTATAGTTAGTTATTTAGGACATGATGCTACAGGGTGTTTAATTCAAGTCAGGCATTTTTCAAGTACCAGCATATTTTCATTCTTTTGCATCCCCAGCGTTCAAGTATTCTTAGCCCTGATCTGGTTTGTCGTTTCTGCAGTTTTCAGTATGCTCTTGTCTGTCAAGTTCTCTTTCAATATGTGCTGCATCAGCTCCTCTGCCATCATGGCAAAGCTCCTTCTGCCTTTTCTTTTTAGCCTCCAACTTTGATGTAGAGAACCTCACATTTCTCATGTACAGTGAACTGAGCTTGATAAGATTATATTTAGCTGTATCAGTAGGATTTTAATCCAGTAATCCTGTTGAGAGGAAGTTCTTGGCAGCAAGGAGACCTAAGGTACCTGTTTCACCTGCCTCTTACCTTGCATACCTTTGCATTTGTCTTTGTATGATGAGGAAATGGATAACAAAAATGCATCTGCCCCCGCACTGAATGCAACATACAAGGTTCACATGAAACTTAGAATGTCAGCTCTCTCCTGGGTGTGAAATAACCCTTGCCAATAATGAATTTCATAACTCTTCATTATAAGGCTCTCTGCCAATACCAGATGCATCAGGCTTAAGCAGCACCATCAGACTAGCTCTTCCCCAGATTGTTTTGGGGAGTTCAGATTGGCCAGGATCTTGAAGGGAAGAAGGGGAACAAAGAGGGAGAAGATAAAAGGCCACATGTGGCAGTTTAGGCTGGCTGCCTCCTAAATGGAAGCCACAGTTATACCTCCAGTGTCCAGAGTGTCCAGCCCAGTGGGTGGGCACAGGCAATAGTGTATTTCTGCCCATCAATCCTGCACCCTTATAAATCTGGTTGCAAAGTCATTGTCTTTCTTCCCTCTCTGCTCCTGTGGGAGATGCTTCCCTATCAGATAAACGGTGGGGGACTATCTCAGGCCTCTTTGGCCTGTTTAGGTCTAATGCCAGGATAGAAAGGGGGGAAGCAGTTTCAGGCCTGGCCAGCCTGAGACCAGCCTAACAGTGGGGAGGGAAGAAAGAGCCCTGGGGAGTTTTGGGTGCACCCCAGGTGAGGAAGCACTGGGCTTTTGGTGTGGTGTAAAGGAACTGGGTATGCTTTGGATATGCTTACCACTAGTGCTTTGCAGTTTTGGCAGTATGTTAATTGCTTTTTCCATTTAAACTTTCCATGACTATCCAATCCATTTGTGTAAGCATCATTCTTCTGCCCTTTTAAGGGCAGTAGAGCATCTGTCTGGTTCTAAACTAGGATACTAACCAAAACATATTCAGGCCAAGAATACACAGTTGTTGATGAATCCACATCTGAACCTTGCATCTGAAGAGTACAGAATCATAGAATCATTTTGGTTAGATGGGATTTTTATCAAGTACAACTGTTAACCCAGCACTGCTAGGTCACCACTAAATCACATGCCTAAACACCACATCTCCATGTCTTTTAAACATTTCCGGGGATGGTGACTCAGGCACTTCACTGGGCAGCCTGTTCCAGACAGTGAATACATTTTTCCTAATATCCAACCTAAACCTCCCCTGGTGCAACTTTAGCCTTTCCCTCTTGTTGTATGGCTTCTTTCTTGGGAGAACAGACTGACTCCTACCTTGTTGCAGCCTCCTTTCAGGTAGTTGTAGAGAGGGATAAGGTCTCCCCTCAGCCTCCTTCTGTTCAGACTAAAAAACCTCAGGTCTTTTAGCCACTTCTCATAATACTTGGTCTCTAGACCCTTCACCAGCATTGTTGCCCTTCTTTGGACATGCTCCAGCACCTCCATGTCTTTCTTGTAGGGAGGAGCCTAAAACTGAACACAGCATCTGAGGTGCAGCCTCACCAGTGCCAAGTACAGAGGTCCAATCACTTCCCTGGTCCTGCTGGACACAGGATGATACAATCCAGGATGCTGTTGGCCTTCTTTGCCACCTGAGCACAGTGATGTCTCATACTCATCTGGCTGTCAGTCAGCACACTCAGGTCCTTTTCTGCTAGTAGCTTTGCAGTCACTCTGCCCCAAGTCTGTAGCATTGCATGGGGGTGTTATGCCCCAAATGCAGAAGCTGACACCTTGTTGAACCTCGTATAACCAACCTTGTTCCATCAATCCAGCCTGGCCAGAACTGCCTCTGTAGAACCTTTCTACCCTCAAGCAGATCAATACTCCTATCTAATTTACTGTTGTCTACAAACATCCTGAGGGTGCTCTCAACTCTCTCATACAGATCACTGAAGATATTAAGCAGGAGTGGACCAGAGACTGAGCTCTGGGGAATACCTCTTGTGATGAGTCACCAAATGGATTTAACTCTAGCCACCACTACTCTTTGGGCCTGGCCCTCCTCATGTTAATTAATCTAGTGAAGCATATACCTGCCCAGGTCATGAGCAGCCAGTTTTGCCAGGAGGATGCTGTGGGAAACTGTGTCAAAGGCTTCACTAAAGTCCAGGCAAACAGCATCCACTGAGCAGCCAGTCACCTTGTCGTAGGAGGAGATCAGGTTTGTCAAGCAGGACCTGCCTTTCATAAAACCATGCTGACTGACCCTAATCACCTGGTTGGTGTGTATGTGCCTCGTGATGGCACTCAAGATGATCTGTTCCATAACCTTCCCCAACATTGAGGTCAAACTGACAAGTCTGTAATTCCCATGATTCTCCACTGGCTGTTCTTGTAGATAAGTGCCACATCCAGTCATCTGGGACCTCCCCAGTGAGCCAGGGCTGCTGATAAATAATGGAAAGTAGCTTGGAGAGCACTTCCACCAGTTCACTCAGTACCCTTGAGTGGATCCCATCTGGCCCCATAGAATTGTGTGCATCTAAGTGGTGTAGTAGTTCACTGACCATTTCCTATTGGATTATGTGGCCTTCATTCTGCTCCCCATCCTTCACAGGACTGGTCATCTAGCTCAGGGGCCTAGTGTCACTATTCAGGAGTGAGACAAAAGAACCCATTCAGTTCCTTAGCTTTTTCCTCACCTTTGGTCACTATGTTTCCTTCTGCATCCAATAAAGGATGGAGATTTCTTAGCCCTCTTTTTGTTGCTAATGTATTTATAGAAACATTTTGTATTGTCTTCTATGGCAGTAGCCAGATTAACTTCCAGCTGGGCTTTGGGCTTTCTGATTTGCTCCCTTGTGAAATCTTTGTAGTCTTCCTGAGTTTCCTGCCCCTTCTTTCATAGACTTGACTTTTTTTCCTGCGTTGCAGACAAGCTCTCTGTTTAGCCATACCAACTTGCTTTCCTACCAGCATACCAGGATGACTTGATCCTGTGCCTTTAGGGCCGGTTCTGCACCATCACATATAATTAGCAGTTGTTCCTAAGTGGAAATGGAGATAATCCTTCCTCTGCCTAAAAGTAGTTAAATGATTAATGTCATCTCCCATCTGAAAAAGTAAAAATATGAGAGGCTCACTGCCCAGGGAGAAAATTCTAGTCTTTGTAATGGTATTGTAGAAAAGCAAAATGAGTTGCTTAGGTAGACCACTGTAAGGTTGAGATCAGTCTGTGCGTGGTGGATTGAAATTACATTCCAACTAATTTGGAAATTACCTCCAGAGTAAATTCTGCCCCCCCCCCCCCCCCCCCAAAAAAAAAAAACCAAAAACCCAACCCACAAACTCAGAACTTGGAAGCAAAATGAAAGATATATTTTTAAAAAGTAAACTAAAATCTAGAGGTATAAAATGCTTGGGGCTTCCTGTTTTGGCTTCTGCTGACCTGACTTTTCTTGACCTGGCTTCTCTTTCTCATCCTGTGGACTGCTTTCCTGTTTATGGTGGCCAGTGTTTATTTGTTGGGCTGTGTGTGTAACTTTGTGTTGGCATTATTTTCACTGTTTCATCAAATCTGTGTTTTTATCAAGGCTTTCTTCTCAGTCTCCTTTTGTAGTTCCTTATGTTCCCTGGGATGATTCTTTTCTCTGCTATTTGGTTTTGTTTTGTTTTTCCTAATAGCTGTCTGGTTTGGTTTTGGTTTTTTCCTAACAGCTGTCTGCTATATTGGATACAATACCACTAGAGAAAACAAAGTTCTTTTAACTCTGAGTGAGTCCAGGCTATCCCTTCTCTCAGGCCTATTATCAGTTGCTGGCTAAGCAAGCCCATTCAGCCAGACTATGGCTGTTATCAATATGGTCCCCTTGTGACTAGCTTTTGTGATCAATGCTTTAGTTGAAGCTGCCGCTGCAATTCACCCTTAGGAGATTTCAAATTAAAGCTGTTGTCTTGCCTTAAATCTCCCTGTTGACCCTTGACTGCTAGCTGTGTTCATACCCTTCATGTATGTAGTTTTTAAGTCTTTATGTTGTATGTCCTTAATGCCTGTGGCAGTTTTAGGCTATGCTTTTAATATTTTTCACAGATCTTGAGCAGAAAAGTAGTAAAATGTAAATAAATCACTATTGGGTGTAAAAAGGAAAATAAAGATAATTCTAAACAATCCCATTGGAAGAGATAAGGGTCTGAAACAATCTTGCTTCTCTCTTCTCGCTTCTTCTCTCTGGGAGAGATACTAACTTGCTTCTGCTTGACCTTGGCTGCATTGTTTTCATATTAACTTCTCTCCTTCTGCCTCTTCTCCCTTTTGTACTGGGGCATAAGGGGGAAGGGCTGGTGCTGAGAGGGAGGAGCTAGTAGCTTCCCCTGGTCTTTGACCATTGGCACTCCCGTGCTGTTTATTAATTGTAAATACCTGTAAATATTGTAAACACTGCACATTTTGTACATATTCATTGTATTCCATTGTAGATTGTAGTTTTGCCTGTAAATACAGCTTTCATCTGCTTCCAACTGAGTTGGTCTGGCAAATTTAATGTTGGGGGAGGAAATTTCAACCCACCACAATGCCTAATCCCCTTAAGTTATCTTAACCTTAACTCCATTTTCTTGGTAGATTGCTAAGTTCATTTAACTTGTAAATGTTTGGTCTCTAGGACATCATTATTGAAAACAAAACTTCCATACTCACTAGGGTAGTTATCTAGTCAGCGCTTGGGGGATTTTGTCAAAAGTCTACTGTCACATTTGATTTTTCTCTCCCAGTCAAGCATGCATTAATTCAGTGTGAAGCACAGGCATCCTGTTAAGATTTTTACTTAGCAGCAGGGTGATTGAATCAAGACTCCATCCACCTCTGCAAATGTATGTTGTGATTATGTGGTCTCCAGCCTGTCAGAAGCTTATGAAACATATTCCAATCAGGGAAAGGCAACTCGGGCAATTTTCTCTATTTTAGCTCTTGTACCACACAGCTGCTGTGTTATCTGACACTATTTCTGTCATAAGCAAGCCTGATGCACAGAAAGCCATATAAAAGCAGCTTATCCCATGTGGGTTTAGATCCTTTGCATGTTATGCAATGCTATTTTTCATTCTTCATTGTGGTTTTTTTAAATATGTTAAAGGCCAGTGGCTCACATATGGACCTTGGCAAGCTGATCTTTATAAACTGAGAGTTGTTCCCTTTGGTTTGGTACATATTTAATAGCTGTAAATGTCACAATTAAAATATGAGATATATATTCATCATTGACCCAACTACAGAAGACTTCTTGTCATTCCTCTGTGCTGTAACCTTGCTGTCTACAAATCTAGTTTAAAGTTGCCTAGATGGCTCTGCATTTCTGTCTCACAAAACATCTGAACTGTCTTTTCCTTTCAGGTTTCAGCTGTGTGAGTACAGTTGTCATGACACTTCTCCAGGAGCCAGATTCCTGAGCCCTTTATTTGCAGAAGAGTATATAGAAGGGTGATGGAAATTCTAGAAGCCTGCAAAATGAAAATCACAGTGGCCATCTTTGAAATCATGGGAGGAGAGAAGGTGACAACCAAGGGAATTAACTTGGCCCAATTTCCTTTCCTAGAAATAGACAGGAACAAATCATCTATGTGTAAGGACTAGTCAATAAAAAAGTAATGAGCAACAGCTAGCAGTCTTGTTTAACATCTTCGTTGGCATCATGGACAGTGGCATTGAGCTCACCCTCAGCAAATTTGCCAATGACATCAATCTGTGTGGTGCAGCAGACAGGCTGGAGGGAAGGGATCCATGCAGAGGGACCTGGACAGGCTGCAGAGCTAGGCCCAAGCCAACCTCATGAGGTTAAAAAAAAACAAATGCAAGGTCCTGCATGTGGGTCAGGACAATCCCAAGCACTGATATAGGCTGGGCAGGGTCTGGCTTGAGAGCAGCCCTGAAGAAAAGGACTTGAGGGTACTGGTGGATGAGAAGCTAAACAGGAGCCACCAGTGTGCCAACCAGAGACTGGGCTGCATCAAGAGAAGCATAGCCAGCAGGGCAAGGGAGGTGATTCTCCCCCTCTACTCCACTCTGGTGAGACCCCACCTGGAGTACTGCATCCAGTTCTGGAGCCTCTATTACAGGAAGGATCTGGAGGTGCTGGAGTGTATCCAGAGAAGGGCCACGAGGATGATCAGAAGGCTGGAGCTGCTCTGCTATGGAGACAGACTGAGATAATTGGGGCTGTTCAGTCTGGAGAAGAGAAGGCTCCAAGGAGACCTTACTGTGGCCTTCCAGAATCTGAAGGGGGCCTATGAGAAAGCTGGGGCGGGACTTTTATGGGGGAATGGAACAAAAATAGGAAGATTGGATGTTAGGAAGAAGTTTGTCATCCTGAGGATGGTGAGACACTGGAACAGGTTGCCCAGGGAAGTGGTGGAAGCCTCATCCCTGGAGGTTTTGAAGGCCAGGCTGGATGTAGCTGTGAGCAACCTGATGTAGTGTGTAGTGTCCCTGCCCATGGCAGGGGGGTTGGAACTAGATGATCCTTGAAGTCCCTTCCAACCCTAACAATTCTATGATCTGTATGGAGGTGATATATAGTTCAGTTGAAGTAATAATGTGGCCTTAGATCAGAAGAACTTGTTTCCCTTAGAACATAAAGCATCCAAAGATTCCAGCATTATATTCCTTTCTTGTTGTATGATGAAAATAAGTTATCATCTACAGGATTGGGAAAAAACAATAAAAAGCAAGTTCTGCCTAATGCCCAGCATGTTTTAGTCAGGATGAAGATGAAGGTAGCTGCTGGATTGCTGCAAATGCACAGCACTGTGCAGTCACGGGGTGGCACACGTTGCTAGAGAGCTGTAGTGCTGACAAGTAACCACAGGGTGGCAGCACCGAGCAGTGAGGGGGCAGCAAAGGTTGCTAGAGTACTGCAGTACTGACAATTAAACACAATTCTATGATTCTATGATTGATAAATGAGAACAAATCCCATCAAATCACCCTAACTGCCTCTAACTGAGAAACTTCCTGAATAGAAGGTCAATGTAATATGTCTTACATTTTGTAATACCTTAGTAGGCATGAAGGAGCAGTCTAAATACAGCAAAGGTTAAAGGTAACATGATAGTATCCTTGATTCCATGTTCTCTATTGAAATAAATGTGAAAGTTCTCTGGTTGTTATGGTTTTGTTTTGAAACTAGAGCTGGGTAGATTTAGATTGGATGTTAGGAAGAAGTTCTTTAGTATGAGGGTGGTGAAATACTGGAATGGGTTGCCCAGTGAAGTTGTAGACACCTCATCCCTGGAAGTGTTTAAGACCAGGCTGGATGAGGTGTTGAGCAATTTGCCTGTGGCAGGATGGTTGGAGCCAGATTTAAAGTCCCTTCCATCTCAAGCCTTTGTATGATTCTATGCTGGCTTCCAGTTTCCTCTATCATGTAAATTTAAAGTATGGAAAGCAGCAACCCAAACTGAAAAGAAATTAGTCTTGCACAAGTAGAAGTCTGGGCAGGTGTCACTGTGGGAAAACCCAAACAAGAGTCCAGGAGTAGGCCATAAACTTAATTATTGTTTAGCTTGTAGAGAAAGTGTAACACAATGGTGTACTCCAAAAGTGTAACACAATGGTGTTCATAGTTAAATCATCCAACTAGAAGATTTAGAACAAAAACACTTGTAAAAGTTTCCAACAGTATACTGAAATCTAGTGAAGCTGGTACATGTTCTTGCTACTAAACTGGTGTCTGAAGTTATTGAGAGGATATTAAAATGCTGCTCCCTGCTAAAAGGAGCTCTTACTTTATGAACAGCATTTCAATATCCATGCAGGTCAAGGCAATACTTGGAAATCAAGACTCTGGTATGATGATAATGTTTAATCAGCACTAAAGTAGGAGGGCTCTGCAGAGTGACCTTGACAGGATGGACAAATGGGCAGAGTCCAAGGGCATGAGATTTAACACATCTAAGTGCCAGGTTCTGCACATTGGCCACAGCAATCCCATGCAGCGCTACAGGCTGGGGACAGAGTGGCTGGAGAGTAGCCAGGCAGAAAGGGACCTGGGGGTACTGGTTGACAGTAGGCTGAACATGAGCCAGCACTGTGCCCAGGTGGCCAAGAAGGCCAGTGGCATCCTGGCCAGTATCAGGAATAGTGTGGCCAGCAGGAGCAGGGAAGTCATTGTGCCCTGTACTGGTTAGGCCACACCTTGAGGACTGTGTCTAGTTCTGGGCCCCTCAATTTAAGAGAGATGTTGAGGTACTGGAACGTGTCCAGAGAAAGGCAACAAAGCTGGTGAGGGGTTTGGAGCACAGCCCTATGAGGAGCAGCTGAGGGAGCTGGGGTTGTTTAGCCTGGAGAAGAGGAGGCTCAGGGGAGACCTTATTGCCATCTACAGTTACCTGAAGGGTGTTTGTAGCCAGGTGTGGGTTGGTCTCCTCTTCCAGGCAACCAGTGACAGAACAAGCAGACACAGTCTCAAGCTGCACAGGGGAGGTTTAGGCTGGAGGTTAGGAAGAAATTCTCCCCAGAAAGAGAGATTGGCCATTGGAATGGGCTGCCCAGGGAGGTGGTGGAGTCACCATCACTGGAAGTCTTTAGAAAAGAGACTGGATGAGGCACTTAGTGCCATGGTTTAGTTGATGAGATGGTGTTGGGTGATAGGTTAGACTTGATGATCTTGAAAGGCTTTTCCAACCTGGTTAATTCAGTGAGTTCTGTAATGGGTAATGCTTACACTGTCTCCCTATTGTTTGATAACTGGCTTGCCTATATGGGTCATTTTTCTCTTGAGTAAACAGAAAACCCCACCCCACCTAGAATCTAGTCTTTTCTTTTTCTACTGCTTTTGAATGTGTTTGATATTAAAGATGGTTTTCTACTCAAAGAAAAATTGACAATGACTTAGTAAGAGCAATTGCTTTCAGTACTGTGTACAGCAGTTATTTTTCTAGTGACTCCCATTCAATGTTCAGTTGGTTAGGAAATGTCTTGAAGTGATTTAAAGAAGAAATTGCCTAGTTGTGCTCCATGTAATACTCTATACTCTTTCCTGAGGTCTACAGAAATTATGTTTTACTTTTGGGAGTCAGTGGGAATGGTTTAAGATCATAGGGGAACTAAAAATGGTGTTAATCACCTTGTTCACTTTAGTTTTGTACTCTAGTTGCAATTAAAGATTTACTTCCCCCCCCCCCCCCCTTTACCTTAGTTTTGTGTCATGTGGTGCAATGATTCAGCAAATGATTAATATAAAACCAGAGAGATGCAAATTTATTATTATAAAACCAAATAGATGCAAATTAAGTCTTTACAACAGTTCAGAGAGTTTAATTTCTCCACCATAAACTCCAATGGAAAACAGAAACACACAGAGGAATCCACAAATCTTAGTTTAGCCCTGTGGAGCCCAGATGGGAGAAGGCTGGAAGCTGCTTAAATATTTTATTGAATTAGGGTCTTCTCCTAATTAATGTAGCTGAAGCAAATTTCTAGTAATTAAAAAATTTCCAAGAGAGAGAAATGGAAAAAAATAGAGCAAGACCAGGAACATTTCCCTGGCTGCTAGAGCTTCAAAATCCCATGTAAATTTGGCACAGTATTCCTGGTTTTGAACAAACTTTACGATATTCAAGAGAAATGTTAAAAACCATTTGTTAATAATTCCCTGGTTGTGTGAAGGCAACTTCACGAAGTCCAGCATGTGCAGAGTGTACTAATGCTAAAGGAAAGCATCCACAGTTTCAGTTGTCTTCCCTAGCCATGGAAACATATGACTGAAAAATCCACTGTAATTGGACACCTTACATTTTTCTCCAATGTGAATTTCTGACCTGATTCTGCTCTGTGAAACCTTTAGGTCCCAGGAAGGTACCACCTCTTCCAAGTGAGTTGCACCAGCAGCAGTAGGTGCAGATTCAAGGTTATTGCATCTAGAAAGCTGAAAACTGGAATTTCTTGGTCTGATGTTTCTTCATGAAAGTTTTAACTTAGCAAACAGTTCCACTAAATAATGCTTCTCATCACAAAAAACAACAAAAAAAGGCTGACTCTGAACCTAGATGATTACTTCTACTAAATTGTAGTGATTCTAAACAGAATCATAGAATCTCAGAAAGGTCTGATTTAGAAAGGCCCTCCAAAGGTCACCTGGTCCAATGCCCCTGCAATGAGCAGGGACATCCTCTACTAGATGAGGTTGCCCATTGCCTTGTTGAGCCTGATCTTGAATATCTCCAAGGATGGGGCCTCAACTACCTCTCTGGACAACCTGTTCCATTGTTTCACCACCCTCATGGTAAAGAACTTCCTCCTAATGTCTGGCCTAAATGTACTCTTCTCTAGTTTGAAGCTGTTGCCCCTCATCCTGTCACTGAAGGCCTTTGCAAACACTTCCTCTCCAGCCTTCTTGTAGCCCCCTTCAGGCACTGGCAGGCTGCTATTAGGTCTCCCCAGAGCCTTCTCTTCTCCAAGCTGAACAATTCCAGCTCCCTCAGCCTGTGCTTGTAGGAAACAAAGTTCTGCCTTAATAGGTAGGATTCTCTTAAGTCAGTGGAATGATTATTGCAATATGAGTAGGACTAAAACCACCTGTACTTCACACATGGTACAAGTGTGAAGTCTAGAGTTTAAAAAGGGGAAAAAAAAATATGTGGAAGTGAGACCTGAAAGCAAATGAGATGAAAAGAGGGCCTGTGTGACAGTGGGATGATAAAGGGCATGGCTGCACAGTTTGGAGGAGGAGATTGCTACCCATCCTGTGAATCTCAGCAAAACCAGCCCATTGCTAGGATTAATGAAAAAAGGAGCAGGGACACATGCACTGTTTTAAACTGCCAGGAATTACATGGAGGGGAGGTGGCTGAGTTCAGGAGCTTTTGTCTTCTCAGCTCAGGGAAGTTTTCCTTGTTTTACTAATAGTTATCACTAGCCACTGATTTGGTATTGGGTGAAAGAAAAGAGAGGATGTAATTAAGCTTTTTAGGAACCCCCTTTCCTTCCCCAGGGTTCATTTCCTGCTCCTGTCCTAGTCCCATGTTTTGCTGCAGGTCATGCCTCATCCTCCAAGGAGGAGGTTGTGGTTGGTGCATGACAGCTGCTCTCTGCCACTCTTCCTTTTTCACTCCTTCTGCTTAGGCCTCCCTGGGGTTTCATGTTCCCAGCATAATCTTCCATCATGTCCCCATCTGTAACATAGGTCTTAAACACCTTTTCCTTTTGGTAAATCCATGGTTTTGTACAGTACTGCAAAACCAGCTAGGCAGGCTGTTGGTGGAATTGTTGGTACCACTAGTCACAGACATGCATAAAAATGTAAAAGGAAAATGTTGCTTTTTAAAACATTGAAACTGAAAAACACTGATCTGCTGCTAATTACATCTAAATCACATCCAGGTGCAGTTTTTTGGGTTTTCCCTCCTCTGTCTTCCCTCAGGTACAAGTCTTGTGTCTGTTAAAAGAAGCCATCAGCCTATTGACGATGGACTAGAATCTGCATCCTACTAAATCTTTGTGCAATGCATGGCTCCATGTGGTGCAAACCAAAATCAGAGCAAAATCTTTCCAGGTACTCCATCCCTGCTAGAGCACTCACTTGTCAAAAATAATGTCATCAAGTTGCAGCTGAGTTTATTTTTGTCCTCAGAAGCCCAAGTTTTTTTTCCTGAAAAAAAAGAGAAGTTCATCTTGCATGGCCTTGCTTCCTTCTATTTCTGGAAGTTGTGTACTGCAGGAAACAAGAGCTATGATACCACTCTTGAGGGTGGTGACTGGTCATGAAAATGCTTTGCCTTCTTCAAAGCCCCAAAGGTCTTTACTTATGGAGACATCAGTTGAAGGACAATCTCAGAAATCAGTATTCCACTAGTAATAAAAGTGGTTTGGTTTATTTTTTTCATGTTAAGTTGATGTTCCAATGTGTGGTGGGTAGAAAATTCCCCCCAACATGAAATTGCCAGAGCAGCTCAGTTGGAAGCAAATGAAGCTGTATTTATAAGCAAAACTACAATCTACAATGAAATGCAATGAATATGTACAAAATATACAGTATTTACAGGCATTTACAATTTATAAACAGCACAGAACCCCCCTGGCAAAAAAACAGGGGGCTAATAATCACTTCCCCACTCTCTGTCCCCTTTCCCCTAACGCCCTGTACACAAGGGACAAGAGAAAGAGCAGAAAGTTGTTTGTTAGTACTTAGCCACAACAAACAACACAGCCAAGGTCAGCAGAAGTGAAAAGAGGGTTAGCTTACCAAACTAATTTTTATGGAAGATACCTCTCCCATGGGATTATTTGGAAATTATCATTATTTTCCTTTTCACATCCAAGAGAAATTTATTTACATTCTACCGCTTTCTGTTCAAGATCTATGGAGAACTTTCAAGGCACAGCCTAAACCTACCGCACCACACCACAATGCCTTGATTTAAACAAATTTTCCTGGACCTCATTTCCTCAATGGCAAGATGGTTCCAGGTTGTTTGGGGTTTTTCAAGGCATTACTGAAGTTTTCTCTACATCAGTGCAGAGGCCTTTCACCCTGCCTTTGCATGTTGTATTGTGGGGCAAAATGTCTCCCTGATAAATTGCTACATTTGTTCCAGCCTGCATTTTTCAAGAGCTGTAGAGATGCACCACTGTAGTTCTCTTGCTATTTTAAGTCCAGAATATAATATTGGTCACCCAAATTCACGGGCCAGGAACAGATGGGTAAGAAAAGGATGTTGCCAAAACCTTCCACCCTGAAGTGCTACCTCAGGAGCCCTGCCAAATGTCTGATTAAATTCAGTGGGGTCAGAATTTTACCTGTATCTGGATGCCATGGGATTTCTTCTTTATACTCTTTTTATCCTTTCTATTTTTCTCATGTAAAAAGGTAGTTATTAGGATACTACTTTTTGGGAAGAATGTCATGACAAATTTCACTGTGTGGCTGGACAGAAAGAACCTTAAAACCCTTGTGATCCTCAGAAGATCTTATTTGATTGTTATTTCTCTGTTCTAATACACCAGCACACTGTCACATCAAAACCAATTCTTACTTTTTTTTTTGTAATTTCACTTCCTTGAGTGTTTTTTAAGGCATGGATAATGTTTGCTCATAGGAGGAAGACCTGAGTCTGAACTCAGGTCTAAGCAATACAGTGTTTTGGTAGAGTCTGAGTTACTACAGCTTGAAGCCATTTCTAGAGTGCATAAGAAAAACAGCTTTGAAACACGTGCTTCATGCTTGCTAAAACACGAGCTGGTGGCTTTTCAAAGTAGTGTGCTCTGTGTTCTGCTGTAGAGTGTGCATTCTCTCTGGAAATACAGAAATAGAAAAGTGTCTTCACAATAGAAGGGATTGGACGTGGCACTTGGTGCCATGGTCTAGTCGTGAGGTCTGTGGTGACAGGTTGGACTTGGTGATCTTTGAGGTCTCTTCCAACCTTGGTGATTCTGTGATTCTGTGAATATCTGTATGAGCTAAATAAAGTATCCTCTGTTTTTCATAGATGCAAATATTGAAGCAGAAAGTTAAAGGATTCAACTCAGGCTCCAGAGGATAACCATGCCAGTATCACAGATTATTATTTGGATGCAGGTACAATGGTGGTAATCATAGAGTCACAGAATGTTAGGGGCTGGAAGGTACCTCGAGAGATCATTCAGTCCAAGCCCCCTGTCAGAGCAGGATTACCTATACCAGGTCACACAAGAACTCATCCAGGCAGGACTTGAATATCTCCAGACAGGGAGACTCCACAACCCTCCTGGGCAGCCTATTACAGTGTTCTGTCAACCTCACAGGGAAATAATTCTTCCTCCTGGTTCCATGGAACTTCCTGTGCCTCAACTTCCACCCATTGCCCCTTGTGCTGTCATTGATCATCACTGAGCAGAGCCTGGTTCCATTCTCTTAGCACTCACCCTTTACATTTTTATCAACATGAACGAGGTCACCCCTTAGTCTCCTCTCCTCCAAGCTGAAGAGCCCCAGCTCCTTCAGTCTCTTCTCATAAGGAAGATGTCCCACTCTAATAATTTTCATGGCTCTGTGCTGGACTCTTGCAAGCAGTTCCCTGAGGTCCTTCTTGAACTGAGTGGCCCAGAATTGGACACAGATCTGCCCAGATGTGGCCTCAGCAGGGCAGAGTAGAGAGGGAGGAGAACCTCTGTTGTCCTACTGACCACAGCCCTTCTAATCCACCCCAGAATGGCACTGGCCTCCTTGGCCACAAGAGCACATTGCTGGCTCATGGTCGACCTATGTTTGACTTTGTTTCTCAAAGACAGGAAAACTGTGCCCTGAAAATACTAGTATGTCTGGGGGTGATACACTGGGGTATCTTCAGCAGGACCTTCCTTCTTCAGCAAAAGACTGAGTTAAGCTACTCTTACCAGGAACCCCAAAATCTTCATTACAATTGATCTTACACTTTTGCTATAGTTCACTGCTGCTTGTCTTCTGAAGGATCTTTCTGCTGATATCAAGTCCATATATAATGAGTGGGCTGCAGATGGCTCCTATAAACACTCTTAGTTATCCTCTGTTCCCTAAGATGCGTAAATCACTAGCTCCATCTACCTGCTCTTTTTTTCCCCAGCATCTCAGGCATTATAACTCAGAAGATGACAGGGAGACTCATCCCAAACTGCAAGGGGTTTGGCAAAAAGCATGAGACACTGTAATGAACCCTTGGGAAAACCCATGCCTCAGCATTTTGCTGGTCCCTCCCCTGCAGGAAGAAATGCCTTGATGTCTTTCATGCTCTTATCAGGGTAGAGAACAGGCTGTTGGAAATCCTGAAGGATCAGGCAGGAAATGTTGGTTCCCTATTTTTCCAGTGCTTTACAGTGAGAGGGAGTGACGACAAGCTTATATTCTGATGGATTTCACCATCATTCTGTTTGGCCTGGAGTCACTTGCAGTCACCCCCGTGCTTGCCTTCTTACTGCAAATAACATGCTGTCAGAAAAAAAGAAAAAAGAATTCACAGCTTCTTACTCTGTTGCTGGCAATAGGAAGCTAATTTCATGCTGCTTGCTAAGCATTTTGGATTTCTACAATGTGGTGGGTTCTACAATGTGGTGGGCTGAAATTACTCCCTCCCCCCCCCCCCCCCCCAAATTCATTGGATAAATATCTAGAATAAGACGAGTTGTACCAAACCAATTCTTTCTTCTTTCCTGATCTCTGCTGTTTTGCTTTGCTTGGGAGAGATTAACCTGCTGATCAGCTCACCTTGGCTGAGCTGTTTAGTTAAGTCTAACCCACTGCTTTCTCTCTGCTCCTTTTCTCTCTTGGGACAGGGGGATGGGGGGAGCAGTGGAACAGCTTCCATGGTCTCTGACCAGGGGGATTTTCATGTTGTTTGCTAATTGCAAATATCTGTATAATATTGTAAATACTATATATTCTGTACATATTCATTGCATTCTATTGTAGAGTGTAGTTCTTGCTTGTAAATACAGCTTTATTTGCTTCTAACTGAGTTGGTCTGGCAGAGTTAATGCTGGGGAGAGAAACTTCAACCCACCACGTCCATACAGAGAATTTCATGACACTTGTGGGAAGTGTTTAATTATATCAATGCAGGCCAATATGTAGGAGCAGTAGGCTGGTTTATGTTGAATTTTCTCCAGCTGGCTGTCCAAACAAAGAATATGGAGGACCTAATAAAGTTCAAGAAGACCAAATGCAAGGTCCTGCATCTGGATCAGGGCCATCCCAAGCACCAATACAGACTGGGCAGGGACTGGTTTGAAAGCAGCCCTGAAGAGAAGGACTTGGGCATGCTGGTGGATGACAAATTCAATAGGAGCCAAGCAGAGATTAGGCTGCATCAAGAGAATCACGGCTAGCAGGTCAGGAGAGGTGATTTTTCCCTCTACTCCACTCTGGTGAGACCTCACCCACAGCACTGCTTCTAGTTCTGAAGCCTCTATTACAGGGGAAAATTCTGAATGTGCTGGAATGTGTCCAGAGAAGGGCCACAAGGATGATCAGAGGGCTGGAGCTGCTCTGCTGTAGAGACAGGACTGAGAATTTGGGCTATTCAGTCTGGAGAAGAGAAAGTCCTAGGAGACCTTACTGTGGCCTTCCAGAATCTGAAGGGGGCTACAAGAAAGCTTGAGGAGGGACTTTTTAGGGTGTCAGGTAGAGATGACTAGGGTGAATGGAACAAAACTAGAAAGGGGCAGAATCAGATTGGATGTTAGGAAGAAGTTCTTCCCCATGAGGATAGTGAGACACTGGAACAGGTCACCCAGGGAAGTGGTGGAAGCCTCATCCCTGGAGGTTTTGAAGGCCAGGTTAGATGTGGCTTTGAGCAACCTGATGCAATGTGTAGTGTCCCTGCCCATGGCAGGGGGGTTGGAACTAGATGATCCTTGAAGTCCCTTCCAACCCTAACAATTCTGTGATCTGTATGGAAGTGATATATAGTTCAGTTGAAGTAATTATGTGGCCTTAGATCAGAAGAACTTGTTTCCCTTAGAACATAAAGCATCCAAAGATTCCAGCATTATATTCCTTTCTGGTTGTATGATGAAAATAAATTATCATCTACAGGATTGGGAAAAAACAATAAAAAGCAAGTTCTGCCTAATGCCCAGCATGTTTTAGTCAGGTAGCTGCTGGATTGCTGCAAATGCGCAGCACTGTGCAGTCACAGGGTGGCACACGTTGCTAGAGAGCTGCAGTGCTGACAAGTAACCACAGGGTGGCAGCACCGAGCAGCGATGGGCAGCAAAGATTGCTAGTGTACTGCAGTACTGACAAATAAACACCGGGTGGCAGCACTGAACACTGAGGGGGAGGCACGCGTTGCTAGAGAACTGCAGTGCTGACAAACAACCACAGGGTGGCAGCACTGAGCAGTGATGAGGACACACACGTCTATAGAGCGCTGCAGTGCTGACAAGTAACCACAGGGTGGCAGCACTGAACAGTGAGGGGGAGGCACGCGTTGCTAGAGAACTGCAGTGCTGTCAAGTAACCACAGGGTGGCAGCACTGAGCAGTGATGTGAATGCACACGTCTATAGAGCGCTGCAGTGCTGACAAGTAACCACAGGGTGGCAGCACTGAGCAATGAAGGGATGGCACACCTCCCTAGAGAACTGCAGCGGTGACAAGTAACCACAGGGTTACTAAGAGAAGAAAAGAGAAGAGAAAGCTAGTGTAATTATCGACGAGTGTAATTGCTAATTTTCCCTGATGTAATCCTGCTGCACAATATCAAAGACAGCAAAAAAATGAAAAAGTTGAAAAAAACATGATGAATGAGGATGTCAGTGCATCAGTCTTGTTTTCAGTCAACTGGGCTTCACACAGTTTTCTTTTTTTCTTCTTTTCTTCTTTCCTTCTTTCCTTTCCTTTCCTTTCCTTTCCTTTCCTTTCCTTTCCTTTCCTTTCCTTTCCTTTCCTTTCCTTTCCTTTCCTTTCCTTTCCTTTCCTTTCCTTTCCTTTCCTTTCCTTTCCTTTCCTTTCCTTTCCTTCCCTTTCCTTTCCTTCCCTTCCCTTCCCTTCCCTTCCCTTCCCTTCCCTTCCCTTCCCTTCCCTTCCCTTCCCTTCCCTTCCCTTCCCTTCCCTTCCCTTCCCTTCCCTTCCCTTCCCTTCCCTTCCCTTCCCTTCCCTTCCCTTCCCTTCCCTTCCCTTCCCTTCCCTTCCCTTCCCTTCCCTTCCCTTCCCTTCCCTTCCCTTCCCTTCCCTTCCCTTCCCTTCCCCTCCACTTTGTAGTGTATAGCAGCAATGAATAACAGCAAAAGCAAAGGTAAAAATCTTCCTTATTTTGATGTGGGAGGATTATAATTAAAGTTTAGAAAGACTGACATTTGTTAAGAACTATGCCCTTAGGCATAGGGTATTTACCTTTTCAATTATTTTTTTGCCCTGCTCATTATATATATATTCTGCTTCAGCAGTTCAAACTTTACTAAGCTTCAAGGGGAACTTACATATCCTTTACTGTGTCATCAACATAGAAACTATTAGCCTAGTTTTGCTAAATAACTGTTACCAGTGTAGGTCAGTGTTCAAACTCAATGTTCCTGCTTTGTGAAATCCTTTCCTGTGTTCTGAAACCAGAGGTAATGAAAATGCTGTAATCCTCCCACACTGTGTCAGGGAAACATGGTTTTAAGGTGTGTCACTTTGTGAAGTGTTTCCATTATTTCTGTAGACTTATAAGAGTAAAGCCTGTTGTGAATTATCTAAACAATTTATTTGGATAGCACAGATTCAATTCAAGTGACAAAAGGTCTTCAGCTAACATTCTGATGCTATACAAATCCCATGTGTGATGTGGAAGCATACCTATTTCAATGTGATGTATGTTCTCTATTAGGGTACAGAGCTCTGTTGAAGTCCATAGGGCTTTGTCAGTTTATGTCAGGTGTAAATTTGCCCAATGGCTCTTCTTTAGTCTGGGTTACCACTTTACACAGAACAGTGTTTGAGTGTATGAGTGTCTGTGGTAGCAAATCTGCCTGGAAACGAAAGGCTTTACATTTGACTCTCATATTTCTTTGAGGAACAATGAGCCCAGTTCTGCATTTTCATCACCAGTTTGTCTTAGGTAGAAGATCAAAATCAGAATTTGGTCTTAGATTCTTGATAATTATTGAAGAAACCTATCATCAAGGTGAATGCACTTTTACAGGTTTGTTTTTGTTTAGGATTGCAGGTGAAGATGATAATTGGAGTGGTAGAGTTACTTCATCTTTGACAGAAAGTGCTTGGTGTGATCCCTCTGTTTTTAAAGGGGCACCATCTCATCTGTTGTAAGATGATTTATCTTTATTGATTTTCACTAGTTGAAAAGCAGGCATGAAATATTCATGTTTGCATTGTTCACCCTTGGATTTTTCCATTTTACTCCATTAGTTCCCAGCACCCACCAGCTGCTGCAAGGGCAGTCAGCAGCAGTTCCTCAAAATATCCCCCCTGTGCTGCCAGTGAAGCATCAGGTCCAATGACAGCTGATGAGAGCTAGATGGAGGGGCTGAGCTGGGGCACGTCCACTGAGCAAGGCTCCATTATGTTTGCTCAAAGTCTCTGTCCATACATGAGGCTTACTGAAGTTTACATGATGCCTGTCTTTAAATAATTGCTGTAATCCCTTAGACTGACAACAGCGATTTGCTGTATTCCCTCCAACAATAACATTCAGTTCTAATGAAATACTCAGCTGGTGGGGGGATGAGGAAGTCAAATGCCTTTTTATTGTTGTTGTGTCACAGCTATTCTGTGGGAGGAGGAAGAAAAGAATGTCCCCTGAATGTGCTGGTGCTGAGTGCAAGCTGTAATCACTCCAGTGTGCATGGGGGTGTTTGTTCTGCACGGTCTGGGGGGCACGGTCTTACCCTGGTTCAAATACAATGTAACTCAGCTGGACTCCCAGTAAAGTTAGGGGGAGGAGAGTCAGCGCCCTCCTATTGTGCAGGGATAACCATTTGTTTAATTTCTGTGAGAAGAATGTTCTTAGAACACTAAGCATCATTTATTTAGTTGTTGGTTAGGATTTACCATAGAATTGAATCGGGAAAGTGGACAGAGAGGAAAGCTGCTTTTTAACAGGATCGATTCAGTGCAATCTAAAATGCTATGAGGAATGAATCAAGCCAGCATGAATCTGTTGGTGTTTGCCCTTTCAGCCTCAGAAATTCAGGAATAAAAGGGTGGTAATGGCATACCATGAAGCCTATTTCTGGTCAAAAAAATGCCTTCCATGCATTCTGCGTGCATTCAGGAACTTCCTGGAACAGGAGAACCCAAGCAGTTCTGGTGCCTTAAAACGAGCTACAACTTTTTTCTAACAGCCTGACATCAAGTGACTGGCTACTCTGTATTGTGATCATTTAAGCACCTCTTACAAACATGGCCTTTTGCAATGGGGGTATTCTGAACTTCAGGGAAGCGACCAATGTGGCGAGAGACCTGGGCATTCTGGGAGTCAGTTTAAGCCCACTCCTGAATACTATTATCACTATCATGAAATGATAGATTTCTCAGTTGCTGGAGAAGCAACTGAGGGTCAGCAGAACTGCCACCTGGAACTTCCAGAGGGTAGACTTTGATCTATTTCAGTGATTGGTGGACTGAGTCCCTTTGGAGGCAGTCCTGAAGGGCCAAGGAGTCCAGGAAGAAAGGACACTGTGGAAGAGAGAACTCTTGAAGTTACAGGAACAGGCCATCCTCATGTGCCAAAAGACAAGTTGGTGAGGAAGAAGGCTGACCTGGCTGAATAGAGACATTTGGTTTCTGCTTAGAGAGAAAAGAAGAGTCTGTGGTCACTGGAAGAAGGGGCAGGCCACTCGGGAGGACTACATAGTTGTCATGAGATGTTGCAGGGAGAAAATGAGAAGAGAAAAAACCTAGCTGGAAATTAATTTGGCTTCATCTGTTAAAGAGAACAGAAAATGCTTCTACAA
This sequence comes from Dryobates pubescens, assembly GCF_014839835.1. Lineage (NCBI taxonomy): Eukaryota > Metazoa > Chordata > Aves > Piciformes > Picidae > Dryobates > Dryobates pubescens. The sequence continues at coordinate 12,993,833 of NC_071638.1, forward strand.
ATATATTTGCAACAGAGGAGGGCTCAGGAGAATGTCTGTCCTGTGTTGCATTAGTGGGGACCATAGTGGTCAAGGACGAGGAAAAGGCTGAGGTACTCAATACCTTGTTTTAATCAGTTTTTAAAAGACCAGATGTTCACTGGATACACAGACACCTGAGATAGGGATGGGGAGCAGGGTGAAGCCCTCATAGTCCAAGAGGAGACATTTTGTAACCTGCTGCACCACTTAAATAAATTTATGGGGCTGGATGGCATACACCAGAGGGTGCTGAGGGAGCTGGTGGAAGTGTTCATCAAGCCACTTTCCATCATTTACCAGCAGTCCTGGCTAAGTGGGGAGGTCTCAGTTGACTGGAAATATGCAAACATGATGCCCATCTACAAGAAGGGACAGAAGGAGGACCAGGGGAACTACAGAGCTGACAGTCTGACTTCAGTGTTAGTGAAGGTCATAGAGCAGGTCATCTTGAGTGCCATCATGCAGCATGTGCAGGGCAACCAGATCAGGCCCAGTCACCATGGGTTCATGAAGGGCAGGTCCTGCTTAACTAACCTGATCTTGTCCTATGACAAGGTGAGCTACTTAGGAAAGCCTGAGGATGGTGTTTATCTGAACTTCAGTAAAGCCTTTGACACCATTTGCCACAGCATCCTCCTGGAGAAACTGGGTGCTGATGGCTTGGATGAGTGGACAATTCACTGAGTTAAGAACTATCTGGATAGTTGAGGTCAAAGAGTGGTGGTGAGTGGAGTTAAATCCAGTTGGTGGCCAGTATCCAGAGGATGCTGGAAAACCTTTAGGCTTGAAACAGAAGGGAAAAAGTTGCATGGAGTACTGAAATCCTTGCCAGGCTGGACATAGACCAAAGAAGCTTTCTGATTATTTCAGTGTATGCTGGAAAATGACCCAGTCGCTGGCATCAAGAATATCAGGAAAGTACAAGCTAAGCATGAGGACTGATTTTATGGATGTTTCAGTGAGTCATTAAATCAATCCATCAAACCATTCACCTTTTACCAGAACTAAGCATGGGTTTAATCTTCCAGGGTGGACCACTGTCAGGTGTAATTGTCAACAGACATTTATTCAACATGAAGTGGAGGAGAAGTAAATAGCATAAGGACAGTTGATCAATTTTCTTCATTTTCCATATTCAGGAGTCCAGCTACCCAACAGGCCATCAGAATGCAAGTATTCTCGTATACATAATAAGACAAGTTCACTATGGTGACAAAATAGGGTGAGACAACAGAGTTCAGATGACTGTCCTGATGAACACACAAGCTTGTATCCCGTCTGCTAAAATCTGCTCTCTGTTGTCCAGAAGTTCCAATTATTCATCAAAATAAGTTAAATTTTACTACAAAATCGCAATCAGTACCTGTCTTCCAACATGCCACACGTGTGTTAAAATGCTGAGCTAGAGCTTTTGATGTTTTACTCAGCTTATTCCATACAGATGCTATAGGAAATAGCTCTGCTGCACCAGATTCATACTTTAATTTTGAGGGTGCCCTGACTGGAATTTGAAATGTTCCTTGGAAGTTTGTGCTGCTCAGGCTTCCCAGCACCTTCAGTAGAATCATTGAAACACTGTACTAAAGTGGTTTGAATCTCAGTTACAACTCGTCAGTGTCACTGGGTCAGTCAGGTAACTGTGAGGTGAGGTTCTGGGGCACTTCTATTATTCACTATCCAGCATATTCAGTCCCCTGCATTTGCTGATACAACAGAGATAGTCTGCAGAATCTCACTGAGGCAAATCACTGAAAGATGTCCTGCTCTAATAAGCCCCCATCCATATGAGGGAAGCCACAATGTATCATCCCACACTGTCCTCTCTGAGGCTGCTGCAACCCCTGCAGCTCTAAGGGTCACTTCCTTTGTCAACAGCCTCTGAGCACATTGCCTCCAAATCCAGATCCAGTACAGAGAGCAAGATATGCTGCTGACGGCATGGCTTCAACTGGAATAGCCTTGTTCCAGCCCATCAGACTTCTGAGTGTATCAGCTTCAGCTTTGCTGGGAAAAAGTCAACAAAAAGATTATTCTGTAAAACTCCAGGGGTTTTACTGGCTTTGTTTCAAAAGCCATGCACATCTTTGATATGCATATTTGTCAACGTCATATTGTTGCAACAGTGTTACAAGAGAAAGGAGACAAAGAGCTTTGTCATCATTTGTAACTTTTCTAATCCCTTGATATGAATTGAATAAAGTGAGGTCACTGGAGTAACATTCTAGTTACATGATAAGTGCCAAAGCTTGGAATTGTGTTTCTCAGCTCTAGATTAGAGTAGAATAGAATAGAATAAACCAGGTTGGAAGGGACCTTCAAGATCATCATGTCCAACCTATTATCCAACCCACCTAAACAACTAAACCATGCAACCAAGCATCCTATCAGGTCTCCTCCTGAACACCTCTAATGATGATGACTCCACCATCAGGGCGAGGCTTGACAGGATGCTTGGTTGCATGGTTTAGTTGATTGGGTAGTGTTGGATGATAGGTTGGACATGATGATCTCGAAGGTCTCTTCCAACCTGGTCTATTCTATTCTATTCTATTCTATTCTATTCTATTTCCCTGAGCAGCCCATTCCAATGGGCAATCACTCTCTCTGTGTAGAATTTCTTCCTAACATCCAGCCTAAACCTCCCCCCTAAACCTCCCCTGGTGCCGCTTGAGACTGTGTCCTCTTGTTCTGGTGGGAGAAGGGGGAGAGGGAATCCAGCAAATGCTTAGTCATTTTCTTATCATTTAGCCAAATACTTTTTTTTTTCAGCAGTATCCTATAATTTGTTTCAAGTACTCCTCTTTATGCCTATTCAATTCAGAACTACCTATTTGCTTAGTGTTCTATAGACCTGTTTGCTGCCTAATAAAGACATATGATTTCTCCTCTCTCTCTGCCAGGAATTGATGCCCACTGTGCATTTTCACTGTCAGCTGGACACCAAAGTGGGCTCCCTCCAATATAATTAGTAGAAGGGGCGTAACTGGACACATTCATTCTGGGTTTTTGTCAACTTCAACATGCAAATTAAATATCTAGCATGGTGCAGTCCTGCACAACTGAAGCAAATCTGAGAAGCTTGAAGAAGAGGAAAAGTATTTCACAGAATTTGGGCATGGAACATCCTCTCCACATGCCTCAAACAAGTGACTACAGAGCCTATTCCCAGTTGCAGCATGTGTGTGCTTTTTAGGTCCTGGCACAACTGCATGGCATTCATCTGGACTTCCCTTGCTATGCAAACAGCCTGACCACCAATTTGGGAGAGGAAGCCTCTCATAGCTGCCTGAAACAACTGAAAGGCCTGTGCTCCCTGAGGTATGATGTTATATTGAACCTGAAAGTATTCCATATGACTGGAAGCCCATGAGCTAAATCAAGAGCTTTAACAGGACCATGATCTGTTTTAATAGGCTTGGCTAGTATCCTTGGTACACATCGCAGGAAGACCCCGTTAATGGTGTCCTACCCTACACTTCAGTTTGCAAACTCATCTGGAAAAAAGCAAATGGCAGGGACAATAGCTATTACATCCAGGCTGAGGACTTCAGTGGATTAGCTCTCATACATTGGGAATACTGGAAACCTCAGTGGGCCCACATCTAGGATACAAAGGTTGTCTGCAGAACAAAGACCAGGAAACTCATAGCTGAAATGGAAGGGGACATTTCAGCAAATAATGTTGAACATTTAGCCAGAGTTGCCTTTGAAGAAAGTGCTCAAGCTTTTATAAAGGAAACAATTGCATTTGGAATGAAAAGTAGAACAAAGGCCTGTGGGGATACTATTTATACCCTGGCTGCCATTATTACAGTTTCTATGATCATAACTACACTGGTTCCTGCCCAAAGAGTAAAGTTTTGAAGAACAATTAATTTTCCTCGCTCTGGAATAGCAGTTCCATTGACAGTAAGAAATGCCTTGGAAACAGTCTAAACAATTTTCTACTTTTCTCAGTTTAGATTGAATGGATCCATAAATATTTCTTCCATGATATCCCAAGATTATGCTTTGCCTGCATTCATGTATACTAGGTTACAGAGATGGCAAGCTTTTGCTGGAATAATGTGGGCTGCTTTAAACATTCTTGCAGATGGTGCCTCAGGATAGAACCCCTCCTACTTGGGCCAGCTCTGCTGGTTGATGTTAATTATTCACATGCTTTAAAGAGCTCAATGTTCTGAAGAAAAAACACAGCCTTAAGTACCTACTTATTTATTTATTATTATTATGCTTTAATTCATCACTAAATTAGACTCAAGTATGCATTTGAATGGATTAAAAGGATTTCAGCCATTTGTTGTAGTACGTAGGAGGACTTGTACATTAATGTTACAAAATAAATGTTAATACATTAATCCTCCCTGGTGTGCTTTCTTTTGCTCAGGTATGCAATCAATAAGTAATCATCAGAGAGCTGCCCCTTTTATAGGAAGGAAACTGAGGCAGAGATGTTAGCAACTTGCTCAGTGTTACATCAGAATAGGAAACTGAAACCAAATGGCAGGCAAATGGTACACCAGAACTTCTCACATCAGCTGAACACACACATTCAAATATTTTAAAGATCAGTGTATTACCCTAGTTCTTATTTATGTGATTCTGAACATCTTCCCAGAAACTGGATAAAGACAGCCAGTTTCCTGTGAAAAAGTAGCATAAACTTCTGCCACAAACCTGTCTCCATGTAGAGAGTGACTGCACTGCCAGCAGGCTTCATTCTTTGTGTTTCAGAATTTAACTACTGAGTTGTATTCACTTTTTGAAGGCTATGTTCAGTCTTTCATCCCAGGTACAGTGCCAGAAGTTGGCACTTTGGGAAGGAGGTGCAGACAACTGCTTTGGTTTCATCCAGATTGTCCTTCTTTAGTTTTGCTAGAAGAGGATAGAAGGACAACAATAACAGCTGCAGGCTGATGTGTATCCTCTTTGACACTTTATGCTCAGTTTCCACCTCTTTTCCCCTTCAGGCAACTAATTTCTGTGAAGTTTTTCTGCTTTGATTCTTGATATGCTTGTGGCCCTCATTCTCCCTTAAACTGATGATGATGTCTAGGGAGTCACTTGCATATCAATGATCTTTCATCTTCAGTGCTTGTAGCATAGCAATTCACTTGTTGCTGATCCTTAATCACTGTTCAAAATAAGGATCAGCATTCAAACACCAATTACCCTTCCCTTACAGGCTGCAATATCCTACAGCAAAAGGTACAGTGAAAGACATCTCTGAAACAAACCCAGAAACAGCAAGTGTTGTGGGTCAAGACCTAAAACTACCACAGCAAGAAAACTGAAACTAAATTGTTAAGACTCACCAAGTGTTGCATTTTCCCTTCCATTTAAGGCTGCACAATGCCAATATTATTCTCCCTCCTATAGTGGGTGCCTATTTACAGTAGTTTTTTTCTAAGGTTTTTGTAAGAATCTGAGTGAACTCCATCAAGAACAGTGCATGTCATTGGAATCACAGCTTTCAAATTGGAGAGTGACTGGAAAACCACTGATTGACATAGCAGAATGGCTCTCTCCTTCCCCTTATCAGCAAAAACAGAACTGAGGGAATACTTTGGGGAATTCTCATGTTAAAAATCCTGCTTTAATTAATTAAGATTTTTGTTGCTTCTAGTAACTGATGGGATATAAAATAATTACATTTTGTATCAAAGCAAATTAAAATGCATTTTTTCCCCTTGTGTTTGTTCACTTTCTTAGCATCATCTCAGGCAATTTGCAGCACCTAAGTTTGCAATTTTTGTATTACTAGTCTTTGTATGCTAGACAGCAAACCTTCAGCCACAGCAGAATGGAGTTCATAGGGACCAGGATGAAAAGAAAATATAGTCTGATGGATAGCAACACCCCAAACCACTGAATTACTTTAGAATGACTGTGAAATGCTGAATTAGCCTGACAGCGATATCTTTACTCTTTTCATTGTAGCAAGGTCTTATTAACACTTTGAAGAGAATGTCCTGGGAGCTGCAGGCATTGCTATCTGATGAAGTATAGATTTAACTTTTTCAGAAGTAAGCCTGTGTATGATTTAAATGCAGTGTATAAGATCATAATTTTATCTTATTACTAGAAAATGAGTGCACCAGTTGTCAATACTCAGTACCAGCAGAGCTGACTACTTAGTGAGTCTTTGCTCTCCCCAAGTCAGGAAAACCATGGAACATGATTGGTTCTTTCTGCCAGGCACTTTGGAAGATGGTTCCTCAATAGATATCATCCTTGGTAGATTCCTTTCCAGCAGGATAAAACACTAAGAAATCATCTGCATAGCACTTCAGTCAGACCAGATTAAGAATACCAGTGTTGTCCACTAATTTCAGATTATGAGAGCTCAGTGCTTTGTGTGTGGATGGGTAAAATGAAGCAGGCTGTTGAGTTCAGGTGGAGAGGCTTTGTATTACATGGTATTGCACTTAGCCACATTAAAATCAAAGATTGATTTCTGAGGCTCTGTTACATGCTGGAGCTTTCAGACAGGCACACATTAAACTGTCACGAGAAAAGACTTTACCTTTAAAGCTGTGTAAAATGAGTCTTCTGGGTTGCTTTTCTTCTGGCAGATAGCGTAGAAAACCTAGCCAGCATGACAATGAATGGCTGAAAATGAGTGTGCAGTTGTCCTCACCAAATTCAATTATTTCAGCCAATTTTTGTAAATATTTGGATGTGGTTTCTGTCAGAGTCAATGTGAATAGGAGGGTGGACTTCCTTCCAAGTGAGTCAAGTGACAAAGGTAAACCCCTGGAGCACCTCCATCAGTTCTGGACCTCCACAGTTTTGCCACACTGCAAATGCTGTCATCATCTGCATTTCTATCATGTATCATGACTTCTTTGTAGATCTACATACTGTGACATTTCCTGGGGAGTACAAATTGCCAACACCCTTTGCACCTCAACTGGGTTATATTTTCTGAATGAAGTTTCCTAATAATCCTTTAAACTAGTCAAATTTAACCTAGATGGAATGAATTAATTAATGCAGGCTGCTTAAATATTACATATTTTTTAGAATGTTGAAGATAAAAATGGAGTAGTTAGTTTCACATTAGCTATTCTCCTCCCCCCATTTAAGGAGCAACTGCACAGAGGTGCAAAACTTCAGCGAGTGTGAATTAGGATCAATGTCACAGCAGCAGCTGAGTTGTGAAGCAGGGATCTTTGTCAGGAGAATGGATGACACGTGTGAAGAACATGGAGAGCCTCAACGTACCTAACATTTTAACGAAAGAATTTTCAGATAGATACCTTGAAGGAACAAGGATTTATTGTGAGAGGAGAAGCATCAAATGAAGATCAGGAATTAATAGTAGAGACATTTGTCTGCCATTGTTATCAGGGTTATGAAGGACTGACTGTAGGGAAATTGCCCGCTAGGGAGCTCTGCAAATAATATCCCAGCCAGCCAGCAATCTGCCTGCTTCCTTTGGCTTTTGATGAGTCTTCTCTAACTATTACTTAGTCAAAAGCCTGGAGACAGGACATGTGATGATCCAAGCTCTGCAGCTGTGCCCTGAGATTTAATGAGCATAAGGACAGAGTGGGGCACCTTGAAGGCTGAGACAGAAACATACAGGTCATAGGAATATGCCTCACCCTTGATCCCACCTTCTGAGATTAGGGTGTTTAGGAGGTGAGAAGCCATGATTCTGCCCAGCTGATGGTCGACAAGCAGGACAGCAGAAGCTTGCTACTACTCAAAAAAAAACAACCCAACAAAAACCACAGCACAAGGTTCACTTTTTCCCTTTGTAATGAAAGGAAGAGTCTACACCTCTCTACCTTCCACTGGATGGCTTACAGGATAAACCATCCTCCCAGAAAATAAAATATGAGGAGAGGTTTCTAGTTCCTTTTCCATTTGAATGAATTCAAACCCACATTTCTTTCCTCTTTCATGTCCTGTATGACAGAGGTGCTCATGCTTTGAGCTGTCCATAAGGTAGAAGGAAATGAGAGTCAGGAAAATAGGAAGAAAAAGGACAAGTTGATTAGTATATTCACTGAAAAAGGAATGTATATTTTCTAATCCACCAGAAAGCATCTCCCTGTGGGTTTTTTGTTTTGTTTTGTTTGGGGTTTTGGTTTGGTTTGTGGGTGTTGGGGTTTGGTTTTCTGTTTGTTTGTTTTTCTTTCCCTAATGCTATGGCTATTAAAGCTAAAATTACTACAAGGTGCTGGGAGCAGGAACTCCATCCTGAAACTATGACAAAATCCCAATGACTTTTAAATTTAAAGCTAATGAAAGCACCCCATGGCTATTATAGAGATGCAACCAACAAGGCTCAGACAAGCTTATTATCTTCAACAAAAACCATATTTATGTCCCAGCCGCCAATGTAAGATCTGTCCTCTGGACAGGGTGGAAAGGCTCCCAGGGCTCTTCTTCTAGTCAGCAGGGAGAAGAATACTCTTTTAGAGGTGATCATGAGCAGAAAAATACCTGACATGTCCCCAGGGCACTCTGTGAACCTCCAGCTTCTCAGCTTCCCAGAGTTTAAGTATTCTTGAAATAGAATTTATTTAAACTAAACAATTAGAAACCATTTGTTTATTAATATCATCCATGAAAAGATGTAAATGCACACAAAAAATATGTATGCAAAATATTCATGTCTTTATATTAAAATCTCTGTAGCTTGAAAAAGAATAGACAAATAGCTATATGACAAATATAAGAGCTATGTTGAGTTCCCTGCTTTTTTCTGTCTGACCCAGGGAAACATTTGCAACATACCATCCAACTCCTACTGGCCTCCACTATGCCTTTTGTCCCAGAACCTTAAAGATCCCATCAGTCTTAGAGGTTTGTGATTTTGCACCTCTTAGCAGCTTCATTCTTCAAACATCTACTATTATGCTCATATCTAACCTCAGTGAGTTATTGCCATAACAACAATGTTAAACAAACGATGGCGAGGTGAACAAACACTATGTTACTGGAGCTCTAGAAGGCAACTCAGAAGAACTTTCATTAATTATTTTGACAGAACTCCATTGTAGAAAGAAATATTATAAATTACCTTTAAGTTAGGGAGACTGTGACTAAGCCACAGCCAGTCAATAGCAAATAAAATAAGTTTGGAATTATTCTTCTTTAAAAGAGAAAATAGAAATCAATTTCAGGCTATTCCTTAAGGAAAATAAATGCAGGACATCCACTAATATTTTTTTTCTAAAGCATGCTTTTGTAGTGAAATAAAGTTGAGACATTTTGGTTTAATTTCTTTTTGATGGAATGGCTTTCTTAAAAATATGCAGTTTGTTAAAAATCAAAGTGCTGATTGTAGTGGATTTTTTAAGGGAAAGGTATAAAAATAATTTATCTGAAGTTCTGCCTGTGCTGTAGGAGTGGAGTACTTGCTAATAGGAAATAAAATGTCTCAATGTTTTCTGAGTAGCATTGTTAATTTGACTCTTCTTGCTGTCTTTGTTGAGGTGAAGGACATTGAGACACTTGAGTGTGTCCAGAGAAGGGCAACAAGGCTGGTGAGAGGCCTTGAGCACAAGCCCTATGAGGAGAGGCTGAGGGAGCTGGGATTGTTTAGCCTGGAGAAGAGAAGGCTCAGGGGTGACCTCATTGCCCTCTACAACTACCTGAAAGGTGGTTGTAGACAGGAAGGGGTTGGTCTCTTCTCCCAGGCAACCAGCACCAGAACAAGGGGACACAGTCTCAAGCTGTGCCAGGGGAGGTTTAGACTTGAGGTGAGGAAAAAGTTCTTAACTGAGCAAGTCATTCGTCATTGGAATGTGCTGCCCAGGGAGGTGGTGGAGTCACTGTCCCTGGAGGTATTCAAGGGGAGATTGGACGTGGCACTTGGTGCCATGGTCTAGTCGTGAGGTCTGTTGGGACAGGTTGGACTTGATGATCCTTGGGGTGTCTTCCAACCTTAGTTATACTGTGATACTGTGATATTGTGATATCTTACTGCTCATGGTAACAACAGAAAAGAGATACAGTGTATTACAAAATAAAATTACAAACTCTTTTGTGATTGTGTTAAATTAGCAACTGTCTGCAATACACTACTTCATCTTATATAAATATTATGATAGTCCTTGGTATTCAAACATGCATCCAGGTATGCAGGTGGAGACTTAACCCATCCAATATATCTGTGGAAGTGGGACAACTCAATTAGAAGCTAACCTGTTGAGAGGGAGGGCACCTCCTGAGGACCTTATAAAGAATTGGACTGCTTATCTATAGCCGGTGGGCTCCTCTCAGTGCCCATATCTTCAAGATTTAGGCATGTCAAAACTAAGTGTTATGGTGATAAAATTAGTTTACAGATTTCAGTAGGAGTTAGACAGCTAAACAGGCCTGAAAAGCTGCACGTGGGTTCTCGGCAGCTGCATGGTTAAAAATGTCACACATGGTATGTAGGACATAATGGAGCCTATCATAATAAAATTGATGATGGAAAAAAAATATTCCAGCTGTAGGCTTTTTCCCTGTGGAAGAACAAAGCTCAGTTTGTGTTATTGTATGTATTTAATGGTAGCAAAATCAGCTCTCTCTATACATGCATGAGAATGGATGCTTTTATGTACAATAAATAAACTTTATCTTATTGTTGTACAGATTGTAATTATTCTTTTCATGTTTTGTGAGACTAAACATTTCTTAGTAATATTATGTTAAAATAATAATACATGAAACTAAAAATCAGAGGAGAGATAATAAGAGCAGAAATATTTTGGTTAGTGCTTTTGATGGTCTGACTCAAAGCCATATGAAGTCAATGGCAAGCTTCTTTTGGTTTCAAAAGGCCTCACATCAAGCTGGGACGCCTCACAAGGAATTACACCACCTGATAGGTGATTCATTCATGCTAAAACATTCCTAAGATAAATCAGAAGGCATGCTTTACAAGAAACACAAGTTTTGAAGAAGCTTGTGTAGCTTGTGGATATATCCAAGTTGTTAGAGGTTTCATTAAGCTGTTAACCATTTAGATAACCAATAAATATCCTGTGTGATTTGGTATTTACCAATATTTATTGGTAGAAGTATGAGAAAAACCTAAAGTGTTGTTTCACTAGCCAAAAGATTGTCAGCTAAAAATCTGCATGTATCACACTAATAATTGAATGCATGCACAATTTTCAGTACCTCTAGGCAGCTAAGGTTATTGAAATGGATTTGTAGTTGTGAGTAAGATTAAGACTTAGAAAACTGCTCTGACCTTATTGCCTGCTGATTACTCTCCTGGGCTCTTCTATGACTCAATTTGAAGTGGGAAATTTGATACTAATTCTGAATATCAGGTTATTTGGAACCTCTGTCTCTGGTATTGGTGGGTTGCACCACGTTTTCCACCAGGTGTATTTTGACAAAGATGCGTTTGGGTTTTGTTCCTTCTAGAAAATGAAGACTCAGCTACAGGTGATTTCCTCAGTATTTAGAAAGAAGATGCTAACTGTTGTTACCAATTTCTGTTCTGATTCTCTGGGAACTTGTGTATGTGTTTTGCCTACAAATATTTTTTGAGAGAATGAGAAAGGAGAAATAAAGTATGAATGTCAATGGCTGATAATCCCCTGTCAACACATGTGGCAGGAGATTTGTATTCAAGTTCCTTCCTTGCTTTGACAGAAGCAGCAGACTACTATTCTGTCCAAAAAGATGTTTCAGATGCATATTCAAACAAGATATGTAGTTCAGCCCATGCCTTTTTAATGGTAAGGCTTTTGAGCTGAAAGTCAGTGCTCTTCTATTCCAACAATAATAAAACCACGTGTCTTAATGATGGCAGCGAACCTATTTTCTGCTAGGATTCTGAGTAAACCATAATTCTTAAACACAGAAATGTATTAAATCTTCCTGAAATCCATGTTTCCATAAGGATTCTCTCTCCACAGAAGAGTATGCTGAAATCTGCTGCACCCAGCTGCTGTTACGCCTTAGGCGTGACTGCAGAAAATGTGGCTCACTCCTTAACCCACACTGGATGTAGTCAGCAAAGGCATTTACATTGATTCTCTGAAGATTTGTTTAGACCTGGAGCAGCTCTGCAGTTTCCTGATGCATGGGGAATCTGCTTTTCAGCAAAGCGTAGACTTTTCCGGACTCTTCAGGCACAGGTGACTGAAGTGATCATCATACTGATAGCAAAGTCTTTCCTAGTCATCACTCTGTCTATCAGAGGCATCTGTGTTAAACAAATGGGAGACCGGCTTGTTTCTCCCAGAGAGTGGGAGAAGAGATGGCAGCTGAGCATTTAGGGATAAGTCCTTAGTCTAAAAGACTGAATTTCTGGCATAAAGATTACTACATGCTCTTTCTAGCAAGAAAATCAGTCTCTATTAGAAAGCAGGAGTATTAATTTGGTTAAGGCAGCATGAATACAGAAGATTTACTGGTATCTCCTGGGAGGAAAGTGGGTGTTTCTATAGGTAGTAAAGTCTTTTTCTCCACTTTCAGAGTATACTGCTTTATTTTAGTAATACACATTTTCTTACACTTTTAAAATATTCTACATTGTGATCTAGTGTGTTCTAAATATAAAAATGGATCTGATTCTATCAAAGTCAGAAAAGGCTTTGTTTATGTTTTTAATGAGTAAAATAAAATGTGCAATTTACAGCCTGGTCTTGCCTTTAACTCAATTATTGTTAGAATTTCTGTGTGGTAAAATGAAATATCACCACCCTCTATCATGATCTTCAGTAGCAGTGACTTGATTGCACAACAATCTGGAGGAGATGGAGTAAACTTAATATGGCTCTACCTGTATCCAGAAATAAGATGCATACGCTGAAGAGCAGCAGACACAAACTAGTTCTGTTTTATTATGCAACTAAGGAAACAGGAAAAATTGCAGGCAGAATTACCAGTTTTACAAGTTTCCTGAAGCAGGCCTGACATTAGACTTCCCAGAAGTTATGAAACAAGTCCAGGCAATGTTTATTTATCTCTTAAGACAAAGTCTTTGTCTGTTACCAAAGAAAAAGCACATTCAGGAGCTTCTCTTGCCTTCCTTCGCCACCTTAATTCACCAGAGGTCATTCAGTTCCTGGGCCTTCAGTTTCATTAGTTGTCTGGGAGAGCAGTATGTGGAATGCTTAGAGAAGCAGAACCCCAAAGAGAAAGGAAACAAAAATGTAACAACTGTGCTATGCACGCAGGCAATACTCACATCTGCTGGGGAATTGGGCTTCACGAGGGATGCAGCCCACTCCCGCTGAGAGCTAGCGAAGTCCTTCCAGTCACTCTGACAGGACTCTCAAACTTCCATCAATGAGAAGTGCAGGACTCTTAATTATGATTCATTGTGATAAATACCACACATCTGTAAAGGACAATGAAGGCTCAAAATGTGAAATTTAGTTCCACATTTTGACTCATATTCCTAAAACTTTTGTTGATCAGGTCCAGGGTTTGGTTGTATTGTGGTTTTGCTGTTGTTTGTTTGTTTTGTAGGTGGTTTGTTGTGGGTGGGTTTTTTTTTTTTGTCTGTTTGTTTATTTTTTTTTAAACCTTCAGAATACTCACTCTAGCACTTGTATTGATTTTATCTGGCCCATAAGGAACACTTAATGACAAAGAGCATTATGGAAGATGTGTTAACTTTCTGAATTTTACTAGCAGTTTGATGTAAAACATTGGCAGTTTAAAGCTCCTGCTGAATTTTTAAACCATTTGGAAAATAAATCAGAGACTTCAATGGGATTTCTCCAGTTTACACCACCTGACCTGAGTCTTTTAGAACAGGCTAATACCAATCAATAGGAAAGCCTTTCAGTGGATATATGAAAAGTGGCATTCAACTGCCAGTTCAGACCCAAAGCTTTTCTGGTTTGCAAAGAATGCTGTCTGAGCATTTTCAGTGGCTGCCCAGGTTCAGCTCAAAGCAGCTGCTATGGCCTCACATGCTTTCAGGGTGGAGTGGGTGAAAGGAGGAAAAATGGGAATATAGCAACATGGTACTTATATGCTGGGATCATTTCTCTCAACAGGTGGGTAGGGAAAAGTATAGCATTTGACTACCAGCGTGGAGCCAGATTAGCACCAGCTCTCTGATTCTAACCAGACACCTAAATGCTCACAGGAAGAAAGGCAGTGCTAGTAAAAGATGATCTGCATAGGATGTCAGGGTACTGATGCTCAGTGTCTAGACCAAGTGTAAAAAAAAAAAAAAGATAGGAAAAATCATCCTGAACAAGTGTTCACCACATGTCTGGCCAACATCTGCTCCACTGAGAGTCCAGAGCATCACCTGAGTATGGTCTCTATCACCCGACATGCTGACAGCCTCAAAACCACCCATAACATTTTCTTTCAATGGTTATAGCATTTCCCCAGGGGCTGGGGCTGACCTCAACAGCAAGGTGTAGAATTTAGCTTTCCTCTTGCTTCTCCTGGCTGTAGTCTTAACATTTTATCTTGCTGACTTGATAAATTAGGTCTATGATTGCATGGTATTTTGAGTAAAGCAGAACATTGAAAGCCAAACAGAAGATCTAAAATAATCTCAGGCCCTGGTTTTCTACTTTTCCCCAGTGTCAGTGCATATAAGGCTGCTGGTGAGCTCCTCTCATCAGATACACCAAAACTGGTATAGTAACCCATTAATATTGTTCATTTTATCTGTTCCTGCTAGCATTTTTTTCCCCTATTCATATGGAGGATGAAAGGAAAAGACCATTTTGAAAGATGGTACAGTGGCACCTCCCCATCTTGGATTTCTCCCTTTTGGCAGGTTGGCGTGTGTAGCAGATCTGCTGTTCTTGGCTGGGTCTCGAGCAGCAGGCACACAAATGGCCCAGGTGGAATTATCTACTTTTAAACTGATTTCTCTATCAGCAGAAATGGGAAGATGACCTGTAATTCCAAAAGAGCATCAAATCACTCTCATATCCACTCCCACACTGAGCTCACATCCCATTTCCCTACAGTTAAAGCTTTATTCAGAGAATCAGCTCCAGGTGGAGCTGCACTCATTAGTTACTGCTGGCTTAGCACGGTGAAGGTGGAGAGTGTTACTCAAGCAAGTAATAATGCTACTAATGTGTGCTATGATTAAGGCTGTTAAAAAACCAAGTGGCAGTGCTGAAAGTTTGGCATCATTAAATACATGTTAAGGCTTTATAATGAACTATCAGCATGATTGGTCCTGTGCAGTCTTGGCAGACAGAGTTTTAGGGGAATATGTTCAGTTTGCAGCTTTGTAGTGCCAGAACTGTATTCTGTGGCAGGATTTGAAAGCGTAGCAGCTAGGGCAGTGGCAAGTATTGTTGTGGTGCCAGGCCTCAGGTGCAGTGCTGCAAACAGGCTGTGTTCTCCAGAGCTGCCTGCACTTTTGTCTTGCCTGCACCCTGATCTGTCTGCACCCTGGCACACAACTCTGCTACTCTACACATGGCAGGGAGCTCTTGGGAAGGGAAAGGAGCAGCCATGACATACACACAGACTGTGTCTCAACAACACAAAGCTGTGAAGGCAAGAGAAAGGTGAAAGTGAGATGTGACCTCATATCCTTTCTTGAATGCCTTTTAACTGCCTCCCTTTACTCCTTGGGTGACTTAAATTGACTGAGCAAAGGCCCTTTACTTCTGAATAAACGTGCCACATGAGTGTTTTAATATACTCAGTCCCACTCACTTTAAATGCTAGTCCACAGCACCATTCCCAGCTCTTCCCATCTGCCTATTCCCAATTCCATCTGCTGAATAGAAAAGTCCTAAATTACTAACTCCTGAGCCTGTGGAAGCAAACTGCAAAAGATGGTCCTCAGGTTCAAGATTTAGAAAGCAAGGAGGAACTTAAGTGAAATGCCTCTCTCAAATATCTGCAAAATGTCAGCTCTGGAGACCTGTCTCACTGTTACAAGCTGTTCACAGACCAGAGCAGCTCTTGTACTGCCCACTTTGCAGTGATGGGAAGAAAGCCTCCCTGGGGACATACCTGTGGGCATATGGCACTACCAGGAGAAGAGCTATGAACCTCCCATGTAGTGACTGGTTAATGCTTATTTTAGTTCACAGTATTAAAATTGGAGCTATATCTATGTATAAGCACTGGGGGAACTGTCTTGTTCACTTGCCAAAAATGTTATTGCATATACAGGATTCAACATACAGGAAGTACAAGCTATGGAAAGGTATTTCTTTCTGTTGCCATCAAACCTATGAAATAGAAATCTGCTTTAGCTGTAACACATTAACATTACTTACATGGTTTGCCAGCTTCTTGAACACAATATGGTACCTGAATTTTTACATGAAAATAGCTACATTTTTATGTTCTGTCCTTTTCCTAGATAGGTTAATGAATAATACAGACTATTTTATCACGTAAGATGAGTAATTTGATCTCTTGAACCAGATCAATCAAATTATTTCAACCAGGCTTCAAGGCAAGTGTTAATAGGGAAAACCATAAAATTCACCTTTTAGAAATTTTTTATCCTTTCTAAAAACATTTTCTGTTTCCTCAAGAGGTTCTTTGAAGAGAACTTCCTCATTAAAATATTAATTAGAAAGAGACAGAAAAGGGTCATGAACAGTGTCATGTATCTCTTGAAATCTGCCTAGAGGCATGTTCCTCGACTAGGCTTTATAGCACTGATCAATTCATTGCATTGAAAAACACCTTTCTCATTTTCTCTTTGCTCAGCAGAAGTTTCAATGGTATAGAAATGAACAAATGTAGTGATATTAAGAACTTTTTCATCTCCTGGGAAAGGACCACTTCTAAAATAAGGTAAACCTCTCTCATGATTGAAAATAGAGGAGTAAAATTGCTTTGCCTTATTCCAGAATTTGCTGGATTGCAAGCTAAATATTTTTTCAAGTTGACTCAAGAGTGAAAAAAAATATGTTTCCCAACTCTGTCTGCCTTTGTAACTCTGTGTCCTACTGATGGCAGCAAGGGCTCTGCTTTCTGAATAGTTCCGGTCCCTTCCTATGTTGTGGTGCTGCGGACAGAGGCTTGGGCAGCTGGTGAAGCAACACAGCAACAGGATCAGCAAACCAAACTCCTGCTTCAATTAGCCTGGCCACACAGGAAGAGTGGATCACAAATGCACCTCATTTACACTGCCAGATGTGGGCACCTGTTTACTTCACTCACGAGAAGCAAGATTTGTACAGCTTCTTGGCAAATCTGCTTTGCTTCTGCTGGACAGGTTTTCAGAGTAATCAACGAACATTTCTGGATCTGCAGCAGCATACTGACACGTGGGCAGGCCTTTCACAAATGTGCTACAGCTGCCCAAGCATCCCCATAACATCCTGTTCCTTGGCATTGCTTGCCAGTGAGTTACGTCTGGCTTGGCTGAGGAGGGCTGGTGTGCTAATTCAAGAAGACTCCAGTCAAAGGTACAAACCACACACTTCAAACCTCCAGCTGCCTGTCACACTTCTGACTCATGCTTGCAGCTTTTCCAATCGCCTGTTTTCATTCTCTTTACACCTCTGATAAGGGACTTGAGTATCTTGCAAAGCACCAAGTGCTTCTGTCTGCATACCAGGAGCCCTCACTCCTCCTGATTTCAAATGCTGGAAAGAGGTTAGGATTTCTTTGTTTACTGTGCCAAAGAGTACATACTGTAACAAGTGAATGTGAGCATAAGTGGTGTGCCACAAACTTCACTCTGTGCCACTTAGGGAAGGACTGGATTTCTGCCAGCCATAAAGGTAATGTATTCATTACCAGTATAAAGGTAATGAAGCCTGGGAACAGGAAGTTCTGGTAGCTGTCTCCTGCAGAGCCCTGTAAGCAGCACATCTCATCAGAACCAGGTAAAGAAACTCTGTATGAATTTGCTTATTTTGGTTTAAGCCTGCAACTGTTTGAGTTGGGTCATCCCTAAGCTAATGGTGGGATTCACATATACCCTACCTGCTCTCCATACGCTGTCCTAGCGGGACATTGGACTCCTGTACATTCTGTGTCATATCTTTAAACCCCATGGAGATAACTTGGAAAAAACAGAGCAGTTATAACAGATTGTATATAGACAAATGAATCATCACCAAGTGTTTTTACAACTGTAAAAACACTGTTGTTGGGTGGTTCTAGTCTGTATAAATTTGCATTTAGAAATGAATGTCTGTGTCCCAGTGCACAAGGACCCTCACAAACATTTTGTTTTGTTTTGTTTTGCTTACTAATAGATGTACACAGGTAGCAAGCACCGTGTGCTAAGATGTTTACCTCTAGCACGTAGATATTACTGAATTCCTAAAAACCTCTGCTTGGGTATTTCCTAGTGCTCAAGACCTCTACATTCCTTCAGCACATCAGGCTTTCTTAGTAATGTCTCATCACCACCTGACCCCTTTTGCCACCTGGCTAATTGGAGACCTAATTTACAGTTGTGACTTGGTGGGAATCTCTAGAAGTCTCATCTGTCTAACTGCCAGAGGGCGATCTGCAAATTGTCCCTAAAGCATATGTCCTGGGCATCTGAGAGAGAGGCAGCTAATGCTGATAAACCTCAGCTCAATCTCATATTATTCAACAGGCTACTACTGTAGTGGAAATGTGTATGGAAGGCCTGTTTGCTGATCTTGTCTGGGAGCAGAGACTTAAATGCAGGCTTCCTGCACTTCTAACTAAGTTTAGTGAATCTTTACATGGTGATGCAAAAAATAAGAAGTACTTTTGCTGAAACATTACAGTGGTGGGAAAACAGTGAGCTTTTGCTTTTCATACCTATGATGTGATTATTTTCTTAGAATAGAAAAAGATTAGGATGACAGTGTAAATCCAAGCGATCCACTCCTCTGGAGTTAGACAGGTCCAGAGACAGGGATGGAGATGGGCAGCACTGCAATATCTTTGTGGCAAGTACCAAGAACCCTAGGCTGAGCTGAAATAGGGCTCCTGGACCATGGGCTGGTGTAGAGGGAAACCTCAGGGAAGGCTGGGCAGGGATAGAAAGGCCATCAGTGCCTTCATGGTTGTGGCAGAGTAATTTGAGCCCCTTCAGTCAAGCAATCACCAAGACATGGAAGATGAGTTAAGCCATATCCATGAGGAGCTATGGATGCTGTGATATAGGTACTTCTCCTGACATCTTGGTGCAGCTTGAAAAAGGCCTAAGTTCCATAAACTCCCACCAATGTGCTGCAGCTGCATGTCAATTTTGAGAAAGGCAGGATAAGAGAGCTTTTTGAAGCCTACAAGTAAAACAGAATCCTCCTTGTAAGGTGAGGACTCTGCTGGCCATGGATGAAGTGCCAGAGATCTGCTGTGGAAATACTAGCATAAATTATTTATTTTTTCTGACAAGAGTGTGCATATTTATTAAAGCATTGTCTGTCTCATTTAACTTTAAGACTGAATAGAGAGGTGTCAGGAATGCAGAGAAATAGAAACACAAGGAAAGTGAAAACAGATTCAAGGAAATCTCCTGTAGTAACAAGCTAAATTAAGCCGAGTAGCTGTACCACACAAATTCTCTGCTGACTAGCTTGGAACCCCTCCAAATCGCTCAGCATCTAAATGCCATGAAATTCCATTTGTTTATTCATGGCCCCCTCATTATTTAGCACCATTTAGCACAAAGCTTCTATTATTCAATGTAGCCAGGAAAGAAAATTCAAGCATGTTATGAACAGACATATCAAGCGATGTAGAATATACGTTGCTTCCTATGGGGAAAAAAAAGAGCTGAACTGTGTGAGAAGTTCTACTAAAAGACGATCTGGAGGGTACTGAGCATCATTTCACTAATATATTGCTCAGTCTGTCAAATTTATTTACACATACAGAGGCCTGCTGTAAACATTACAGCATTGGTTACTGCTCTTAACGGTGTTAGTGTTGATAATAATACTGCTTGTTTGAGTTTTACTGTGTACATCCATTCCCATGAGTCTGGCATTTTATGCATTAAGATATCTATTTAACAGACCACAAGTAGGGGATACAGTATCAAAAATAACTCTTGGAATTGACACATACTCGGATGTTGTTTTCCTATTAAATTAATGACAATAGTAATGGTAGCAAGGTTTCCAAAAAATTGTGTTCTTCTCTTAATGAGGCACAGTTAGGGCAAGAATGTGATGCTGGCAGGTAGACAAGCTCCATTAGTACAAAACTGTAAAGCCTGGTAATCTTTCCCAGCTCATTTTGTTTGTGTGTGCTAATGGCAATAAAGTGTATGCTGTCACTTGGAAGTGTTTATATCATGGTTCTACAAAAATCTTTTATGCAGCTGAGAAATGTATGAAATAGAATAATTGCTTTTTGCCCTTATAACAACACCAGCTGCATCCCTCTTTATCAACACATCGAGAGGGCATAGATTATGATAAAGCTGTTTCCATTATTAGTTCAACTTGTAAGCGGCATAAAGCAGCCCATAAGAAAAATCATCAAACCAAGGTTTTAGAAGTGAGAATGAAAGGTGTTCTCAAAAATTAAATCATAACATCACTTCTCAAAGCATACCTCCTCCTTTTCCTAGGAAGATGAGTAGAAAATAGGAGAAAAGTGCAAGAGGTATGGTAGAAATGCATTGGTTTGGATTTTGGTCACTTTTCCCTCAGATCAATGCCTTGAGAAAAGTGCAAGAGGTATGGTAGAAATGCATTGGTTTGGATTTTGGTCACTTTTCCCTCAGATCAATGCCTTGAGGGGAAAGGCACCAGCCATGGCATGACCCCACCTCACAGGACCCACCAGCTGCAAAGGAGCAACCCAGAAAAAGAGTTAGTCCTGCTTCTGCTAAGGGTGAAGAGCTGGTGGCCCGGGTCAGGTTTGACCCTCAGAGCCAGGGCAGCATCATGGATTCTCAAAGAAACCTACAGGCAAAAGAAAATGCCTGGGAGGAAAGAAAAACAACAAAAAGGAACCACTAAGAGATCTTAGCTTTCAAATATATTTTCCAGCAGTTATGTCCTCTTATTTCCAAGGGATTCAGATAATGCAACCTAGATGCTTCTCTGGCTATCACTTTGAAGACTTCAATTTTTTTTTCCATCAGGAAATTTCCAGCTGTTTCATTTCAACATATGATCTTGCCTTCAGCTTTATTACATATAAATAAATACAAAACCAAAATGAAAGCAATTTAAAATAACAAACTTCCCCCCCCCCCCCCGAATATTTTTAAGTTGTTGCAACTTTCTCTCATCTTTTTGCTGATATTTTATGTTGGAGAAAAAGTAAACTATACTCTCCGAAACAGGTTTGATTAAAAGTAGTGCCTTTTTAAATGCAGCACTGCTTTTCTAGCAGCTTTACCTCCTGCACTTTAAATACTAAAGTCAAGTTACTCTTTAAAACCCTGAAAATGCATCCAGTAATACTGTGAATTCTTTGTGCAGAGATCTTCAAACTTTAATTTCTGTACAGGCATGTCAGAGACAGTTACCGACTATGCAGGGAATTCAGTTTACACAGGACACAGGCTAGCAGGGCCATATTTCTAAAGACAGCACAGAGTAAGCCATGGGTACTGGGCAACGAGATTGATCCCCCACACCAAGATGCAGGCCAGCCACTCACTACCTATGCTTGAGGTATTTTACACACCAACGCCCCATCACTTCCCTCAATCAATGTAAATTGCACACTGCTCCTCAGTGGATTAATAGCTGCTGTTATTCTTGCAATTGTCCACAAGGACAGAGATGTGAAAATGACAAGATTAGACAAGGAGTGGAACCAGAAGAGAGTTCAAACAGGCTCAGAGCCCTTCCCTTCAAAATATCTTACACTTCTGACCCTGAAAGGGCAGGAAAGAGCAGGGATTCTGATAGTCATAGGTCTTGGGTAACCTCCTTGTTGTGATTTGGACACAAACTTCAAAGAGTACCCGGTCCCTCCACCCAGGGGCAGCTGGCCGATGTGGACTGCGAAAGACAGTTGAATGTTTGAGGCTTTAGGCATTTTGCTGCCTGACACATCTTATCTTTTACTGACCTGAATTCACATTTTTGCCGTTGCTTCAGGGCATTCACAGATGGCTGCCTGCACTTTGAAGATGGAAATGTTATAAAAGCCAAACACCTCTGTGGTTATTTACAACAGATTTACATTGTATCAGTCATTTACATTATAGCAACCAAAATTGCAAGGTCATAGCTCAGCAAAAGATTATTTCTACCTGAAAATAGTGTGGCACTGAAAAATAGTCAACCAATTTCAAGCTGAGCTCAGGTAGAACAACTGATAGATATCACACAGCCTTTCCTTAGACATCGGACATGAAGCTTTCAAAACGACAATGAAGTTGTTACACACTGCCTTCCTGTGGCTCCTGAAAACACTTTCACTGCAAGTTCCACCATAAAAATGCATCATTGCACAGTGGTTGTTCCTGTGATCCATTTACAAAGTAATCCTCTCCCTCAGCTTACGGCAATTTAACAGCCCTATTCTGCTAGATTCTTTATATTCTAAATCTTTAGGTAAGGCTAAGTTCCTGGTGCTACTCATAATACAGTCTATGAGAGGAAAAAAAACCCCAAACACGTCAATTTTAATGACACAGGATCAGATCCTCATGCAAGGCATTTTATCAGCTTCTTTTTAGAACTGTTAATGAATGCAGGAAAGAAATACATTTACTTGATGTCCTCAATATATATTTATTCTTTTTCCTTTGATCCTTTTTTTTTTAAAGCAATATATAATTTTTGAGTATTTGTTGCTTTTTTAACTCTCCCATCCTATTTCTGAATTGCTCCTTAATTCTTCCATGAAAGGCTAAGTTCTCTTCCTTTCTCTCTTTTATTATGAAAATTTGTGGTATAAGAGGGTGGTGATTCTTTTCAACTCACATTTCCATTCAGCAGTATTTTAGTTTTTGCCTTGCATGAACAAACTCAGAGTTATTCACAAATCAATGCAAGTAAATATCTTTCTCTGCTCGATTTTCCCTTGGAGACAAGAAGAGCCACTAAATAAGTAAACTGTATACTCTGGAAACCAGAGTACATTTTTGGAGTCAGTAGCAGTTCTCAGGGAATTACTTGCAGTACTGTGCCCAAGTTTCACAGGCCAGTGGGCACAGGGTAAACTTGGTGGTAGCAATCAGAGAAGGAAACATATTTCTCTTTCAAAGAAACAAAGACAGTTGGAGACAAGTTGCATAAAGCATTTATTCAGTGGAAGAGTTGTATCTAGGAAAACAAATGTCAAAAGAGAATAACAAATGTCAAAAGATAATAACAAATGTCAGTGGCTATCAAACAGAAGAAAAAAGAAAAGAAAAGAAAAGAAAAGAAGAGAAAAGAAGAGAAAAGAAAAGAAAAGAAAAGAAGAGAAAAGAAAAGAAAAGAAAAAAGAAAAGAGAAAAGAAAAGAAAAGAAAAAGAAAAGAAAAAATAAAAGAAAAGGAAAAAGAAAATAAAAGAAAAATAAAAATAAAAGAAAAAAAGAAAAGAAAAGAAAAGAAAAGAAAAGAAAAGAAAAGGAAAAAGAAAAGAAAAGAAAAGAAAAGGAAAAAGAAAAGAAAAGAAAAGAAAAGATAAAAGAAAAAAGAAAATAAAAGATAAAAGAAAAAAGAAAAGAAAAGATAAAAGAAAAAAGAAAAGAAAAGAAAAGAGAAACAATTAACTCTTGTGTAGTGGTGGGACATCATGAAGCAGCATTTCTGCATTTGCAGTATTGCACACTGATCTGAACAGGACCCTGTCTCAAAAATGTGTTAAGCACTGTAAGCAATCTAGGGAAAAATAACACCAATAGGAATTAAGAGACCACTATATATAATGGCTGCATACAAAATTATTCCTAATAAAAGAGGACAAAATCATACACTATAATAAAAATGACAATGGATGCAAGAAGAGGGAATATCTACCTTGTGTGATGCCAAAGGTTATAAATAAAAACAATGGATTAAACCTAGCAAAGGAGGGATGGCTGGTGAATATTAGACTGAAATGAAAGTTGAAAGGTTATTTTGCTCTTTGGGAAGTATTCGAGAACAATATGTGAAGTAGGAGATATACATACATTTTTAAAGAACAGACCAAGTGACCTATTAAACTTTCTCACTTGGAAGACTTTATTCCAAGAATGAAATGTCATTAATCACAATATCATTAATACTTTCAATAAAGGAAGGTAATCTGGCACTTTGTTCCTGTAAAAAATATACAACAAAATTATTTAATATGTAAATTATCACTACCTGAATTATTTTGGATAAGAACTACAAGAACTGAAAGATTTTAGGGCATCACAACTTATTCTGCAGTTTCCCAGTCCCTGCAGTGGGATGCATACACATTTACTTGCAACTAGTATCTGCAAAGAGATGCCAGGTTGTTTCATATCAGCCCTCTGAATTCTTCCATTCTCCCTTTGCAGAAAATAATGCTTACTGTCAAACACACTTCCATGTGCTAGGCCAAAGTTAATTACACAGGATTGTGGCCAGCTTAAACATGCTTAGGACCCAGCATGTGGCAATGCTTACTATGCTGGGAAATGAATGAGGAGCACTACTTTTCTAATGCATGAAGTAACCATTAACTCAAGGGTAGTCACTGAGAAGACTATAAAGGAAGCAAAATCAGTAGAGCACAGACACTATTTGCTAAGTGCCAGGTGTTAATCCTGGGTACTGAGTTAATATTTAAAGGAAGAAGTTGCCATAAGACAGTCATGCATGCTCCCACAGCTCCCACATGGATTGCACCTTTCTGGGATGTGGAACCCAACGTAGGAGCAACAGTGAGGATCGTACAAGCAATTTTTCTTCCCAAGCTTGTCTGTTGCCATTACCCATTTTTCTACATTTTATGATTTTTGCTTCCAGATGGCAATTTATAACTTAGCTGAATAAAAAAGAAAAAAAGGGGAAAAAAAATAAATTAAAAAAGTGATTCTTCTCCATGATTTGCAGATGCAGTCTTTCATTCAAGCACTGCTGAAAGGGCACAGACAGTACACAAATGTGTTTTTCCCCAGGCACAGTTTTACCTATGGTGGTGCAGAGAAGAGACTGAATAAAAGCCAGCTCTTTTTCTTTCCCACCTATTTTATGACTGGCTGATAAAACATACATTTATTCACATGCTATGTGGAAGTTCAGCCACACTGTGTAGAATGTGATACTATCTGTTACTGGGTTTCCATGTTTCAGTTCCTTTACTTTGGTTTGCTTCAGCATCTGTTTTTGAAAGTAAATGAATTTAAGAGGGTGGTTTCTTTGCTTGCAAAGTATTTTAGGCCAAACTTTGGGTGATCAGTCTGTAACACAAATTCACTTTGAGCCTTTTCTTTGGTTTGTGTTATGGGAAAATGAATGAGTGCTCAGTGATGACACTCATGAAGCACTCCTGACTTTTTAAAACTAGGTATCTAGCCCCACTACTCTAACTCACAAAGCCAAAGGGTTTGAATGTGTGTGTGTGATTGTACATATAAACACTTTAAGCTACTGGTGTCTGCATTTTTCTTTTAGTCACCACGACTGAATTCACTCTCAACCCTATTGATGGCCATGCCAATGTCCTGTATCTGTTTTTTTTTGCAAACAATAACTTGTCCAGTGTATTACTGCAGCAATTTGCTAGTAATTTTTTTGTGTAGTGGGCATCTTTAGAGCTAACTCAGTATAGGCAATACTTTAACTAAACTGTCTTATGCTGTATGCTCTTTGGAAAAGTTATCAATACCCATGTTTTCATTTTACCTTTTGTAGGTTTGTTGTTGTTGTTTTTCCAAGTAGGTAATTGTTAGACTTTCTAGAATTTGATGGAAAATTAGGCTAAACACCAAGCATTCAGTTATGCAGTATCTTGGAAAAAATATAGATAAACCTCTAAACTAGAAGGTTGCTGCTGTAGTGGGTCCCTAGCACACCTTGAGACTGTGCATTACCTCTCAGACTGAGTCATTTTGTATGATATTCAAGTTGCTCTTTAGAACATCCTGAGTAAGTACAATATATAGTGCAGAAAGTGCTTCCATCTCCTAGGGAGAGATATTACTTCCATTTTCTGTGTGAGTAATTGACTGTTTAAGTCTTCAATTCATCTACATACCATACCTTTTATGCCTTAATTAGAGGCCTGCTCTCATTAGGTACCATCTGCAGGCAATGCAGAGACACTTCTGCAGGGTATTCCTCCCCCCTCATCCACCACTCAGATGAAATGTAGAGGTTCCTACCGAGGCAGACAATGACAGCTGCATTCCTAAATAGGCACCTCAGCTAAATGCCTGAAGTTACTTGAGTAAACTGCCCGGTGGCATTCAATTCTTACAACTTTAACCATTCATGTGTTAAGTCTGTGGATCCAGTTATGTGTCAATGTTTTACTCAGTCATTAGAGGGAGAAGGTTTCTCCTGGCAAGGCTAGATCTACTAGATTGATGTTGTACATAGATGGGATAAGTCATGGTCTAGGGCTTTCTGTCTTTTTCTGTCAATGATAAAAAATGTCTGGAACAACTACCTTAGAGCAGAGACCTAACTTTTAGATGGCTGAGAGGAACTCCATCTTAAATGATAAAGAAAATCATCAATTTGTCACCTTAATAGTCATCTTTTCTCTTACCCAGTGGGATAAAATAGGTAGTAAGATGCAAGCTTCTTTGCAAGCATCATTTATAGCTATTAGGCTGATTTTCCTGAGGAGTGGGAATAAAGCTCAGTCTTCATTGCCATGAACTCAATCACTTTTAGCAGAGCTGAACAGTCACTATAGCAATTTCATGTGATGCAGCCCTAACTTAGATATAACTGGGTAGACTGGAACTGAACTTGCAACTTAGTTGTGATGCCATGACAGAGGACAAAAGCAGATTTAACTGTAGATGCTTTGAATGCATTAAGAGAAAGGACAGAGAATGGGCCAGCATGGTTTAAGTATGGGATAAAGATTATAGAATGAAGGAAGATTTTAATGTTCTCTGGTCTTGACCATCTCTTTTTGATACCAATCTGATTATATTCTGCTTTCTAAAGGTAGGATTTACAACTTCCTTGAAATATTTCCCAACTACACTAGACAAGGAAGCCTGCTGTTTATCTGCTCCTACTGCTACAAAGTAATATTCTAATATTCAATTAAAGTCTTTGTTAATGTGATTGAGATTCACCAGCCCTTGTCTAACCCCTAGTGGACATGGAGAACATAAGCATCTCTTCACCCTTTTAAATCATTTTCCCATTTCATTTCATGACTATAAAAACTATTACCATGTTTTCCTAACAACCTCCTTTAAAGAAATGACTCTCAGTCCTACCATGCAGTATTTCCTAGACTTCTATTGATTTTCATATTATACTGCATCTTTGGTATTCTACTTGGTAGATTTCTCCTACCTCACTACAGATTTTTGTACAAGTCTCTGCTGAGTTAAATCCAACTTTATTTTTCTGGTCATTTCTTCCATATGGGAATTTAGTGACTTACTTTTTTTTTTTTTTTGGTAGACATGTAGGCTATCCATGTCATGCTATGCAAAAAATAAACACCTGAATGAAGACAAAAGTAAGCCTCTAGTAGGATTTTGAAGAGGCTGTGCATACTGAGCTTGCGCATAATTTTAGTGTACATCAACACTTACACATATGTGCAATTTTTCTTCAATGTTACTGGTGGTGCATATGCATACATTAGCCATTGGAATGTGCTGCCCAGGGAGGTGGTGGAGTCACCATCCCTGGAGGTGTTCAAGAGGGGACTGGACGTGGCATTTGGTTTAGTCATGAAGTCTGTGGTGACAGGTTGGACTTGATGATCTTTGAGGTCTTTTCCAACCTTGGTGATTCTGTATTCTGTATCACACCAATGAAGAGTCCTATTGCTACACGTCTCTCGCAAACAACAGCAATTCAACAATTAGGCAGTTCCATTTTGAGGATTTCTACTTTCTTTCTTTCTTTTTTTAAAATACCAGTGTATTTTCCTGATAATTTTACTGATTTTTTGGGGGGGGCAGCAAATTGCTCCAGTGTAATCTTTCTGCTCATATCTAACCAGTACAAAAATATTTACAAGCAAGGAAAAAGCTGTTTTATGCCATAAGAAAGCTATACATTAATAATATCACAATTCAAATGAGTGGCATGTTTTGGATTCATGGCAATTACTCTGGCCCAAAGAAGGTGACACAGACCAAGTCTACAAAAAGTTAATCAGTAGCTCTGGACAAGTTCTTGTAAAACAACCACGAGGCAAGGCTCAGCTTTCTGTCCTTGCTGTGGATAGGTGTTGCATGCTTTACCATTAATCATGCAAATATTTCCTCCTGTGCAAAGATGAATCAGATATTTAGGGCAGGATGTGAGCAAGATGTGCATTAAATGACTCTAAATGTATTCCTGAGATACCCAGATGTAGTTTATAGATAAGTGTGTGTTACAAAACTGGTTTAAGTAGCAAATAAAAGCTGATCTCCTAAATATGGTTACAAAATGTGTGTGCATCCTGCTAATTGGAAGTGATTAATTTCTCTGAAATTCAGTTTTGAAAATTAATTACTATTTCCCTAAGCTTTCCTTAAAAACAATAAATTATTCTAAAATCCCATGTTAAGGAATAGAAGACTCTGTTTTCTAATCCATTATTAAGTGCCTCTTTTATCTGGAAGCATGTGAATTCAGAAGTGATATGACAAGAGGGAGAGATGCTGATAGAATAATTCCCAGAATTTCTAAGATTTTCCCAGCTGGCTTGATCTTTCCCCTTTCCAGTAAAGTGATAATTTCCTTTACATTCAGAGAAACACCCATCCTAGATGCTTG
This sequence comes from Dryobates pubescens, assembly GCF_014839835.1. Taxonomy (NCBI): domain Eukaryota; kingdom Metazoa; phylum Chordata; class Aves; order Piciformes; family Picidae; genus Dryobates; species Dryobates pubescens. Next base: position 13,022,543 of record NC_071638.1, read on the forward strand.
ACTCTGTTTACTCAACATAAAAGCAAATTTTAAAAAAGAAACAAATACCACCATCTAAAAAAATCCTACATAAAGCTTTTGAACCTTTACATCTCTAGTTCATTCTCACATTCTGTTTGTTGCATAATTATCCAATTACAAATAGTTTTGCTAGCAAGTTCAAGCACCTGTAGCTGGGGCCTGACAGACAGAAATGGAAATAAATAGTTCACTCTGTTCATTCCACAAGTTCATATATCATCTTTATATAGACAGTTTCCAAATAAAGTCAAGCACAGAATAAATTGTAATGGTTCTCAAATGACTAGCTGAAGAGTATAAAAAAATACCCTCCAGAAATTCTATGTCTATGTTGCAAAGAATTAAACTATTGAAAATCAAATGTCATCTAGACATGAAATTCTCATGGAAATTGCCATTTCCCAGAGCTGTTTCTCTAGGGCCTAAAGATATTGGATATTGCCATGTTGATGTGCAGTGTAATTTTTATAATGTACACAAACATTTTAAGACTATGTGAGATAAATAACATATGAACCCAATAACCCATGAACACTGCAGCCCAGAATTATCATTTTACTTGCCATGGGTCTTCCCGAATTTATTTTGGCACTGCTCTTTATGACCCTAAGTAGTTTTTCTTAAGTCTTTAATATGTAGATTGCTCGTCTGGGAAGATACTTATCTTTTCTCTACTGCTTTGCAATCCAAATGAACTGCTACCTCTGCAGCTTTCAGAAGTTATTTAAATTCATTTCGCAAGCAGGTGAAGCAGTTCAGAGGTAGTTTACAATGCAGATTTTCTTTAAGGCCACATTCCAGCTGTGTTTGGTGTGGATACTCACCGGTAGGGCAGCTAGCTTGTAAGCAAACTCCTACCCTAGCCCCTGTAAAAAAGCTTTGGGTAGTTTTGTTTGTTTGGGGTTTTTTGTTTGTTTGTTGTGGGTTTTTAATTCAAATTCAGGTAGTCATCTTCATCCAGCATGCTCTAATTATCACTTAGTAAACAGGATTTTTTAATTATTTTTTTAAGGTAACAGACAGTGGGATCTGTTTCTTCAAGTACAAACAGAGAATCATATTTATTTGAATAATCCAGGGGGTTTTAAAGTGACTTTGTTAAACTGGATTTACAATTATTTCTTAATAAGGAAATCGCAAGCAAAATTCCCTTGGTCTGATTCCCCTACCACTCTGGCAGAAACAAATAAGGAACAGCCTCTGGTAGTTAGTACAAGAGGGACAGACTATATCTAGATAGATGTAATTAGAAAAAGGTACTGATGTGTTTGTGATCTCTGCAGAAATTATATGCAAGCCAGCAACAGGTCAGAAAAAAACCCAAAACAAAACCGAGAAGACTCTGCAGCCCTTGAACTTCTTGTAAAACAGGGCAAATGCCAGTCATAAGCTTTTAGCACGTACATTTCAGGACTTCCAGTGAACAAATATTTATGGCAAAGCTGTAATGAGTTTTTACTTTCACAAGCAAGGTGGGGTTAAAAAACAGACACAGCAGAGTTTTGAATGCTCAGGGGGAAAAAAGGATAATTTAACTGCAAGGAGGTCTCAGAAGAAAATTCTTGAGATGAAAGTCCAAATCGAGTCAAATACATGCAAAGATAAAGAGAACAAAACCCTAGCAATCAAACTCATTGTGAAGTACTGCTGGATGGGAACTGTTTGATAAAACTATTTTTTTGATAGCAAATGTCAATTTGTTGAAAAGAAAAAAGCAAAGGACCATACAGAAATCGTAGGGAATTTATATATCTCAAAGATTTTCATGTAAATCCACACTGACTAGTCAAATACTGTTTCTTAGAGTTGGAATTGCAGAGTTGCAGCAGAAGAGGCACTGGCCTGCCTTCTCCTGGCTGCTGCAGCCCAGGGTCTGCTGTATTCAGATAAGATAGAGATAAAGGTGATTTTGCCTGAGGAACACTGCCTACATCTGCATTACTTGCCTCTGCTGCACATGTAGAGAGACAGGAAAGTACTGCCACAACTTCAGTTACCACAGCTAGAGCCGCAAGAGCTGATGTCCAGACACTCCCCTTCCCACCTCATCTGCCTTCTTTCAAACAAAGTGTTGCAAAGCAATGAGCCTCACATGTATCTTTGCTTGGGGCAGTGATAGGTATCTTTATTTGAGGTGAAAGTCAAAATTACTTACCAAAGATAGTTTATTCCTACTCAGTATCATACGTCATATTTTTAACTCCGTGTTATTCTTAGTAACAGTGGTTAATAAAAAATCAGTATCAGAAAATTGTGGGTATAGAACATTAACATGGATTTTATATGTCAGTCACATGAATGACATCCAGGTGGATTACATTTCTATAATGTAAGTTATGCAAGTCCATAGGAGTGCCACAAGGATGACTGAAGGGCTGGAGCACCTCTGCTATGAGGATAGGCTGAGGGAGATGCAGTTGTTCAGCCCGGAGAAGACTCTGGTGGAGGGGCCTTACAGTTGCTTTCCAATACCTGAAGACATCCTACAGGAAAGCTGGAGATTGACTCTTCATAAGCATGTCTAGCCACAGGACTAGGGGGAATGTTTTTAAGCTGAGGGAGAGAAGGTTTAGATTAGATCTTAAGAGGTCCCTTCCAACCTAAGCCATTCTATGATAAAAGAAAGGTTCTGGCCCATAGATATATTCTGGCACAAAAACCCCACAGCCAATACCAAAACCAAAAAAACATCACAACCAAAAAAGTCCAAACAAAAACCCAACCAACCAAAACGCAAATTCTAGCAGCTGGGATCAAGAAGCAGGATTTACTGGGATCCAGTTGTCTTGGTATCCAAGCCGGCAATAGCTTAGGAGTACAGGGAAGACTGGTAAGTACTCGTTGTACTCTCCAGTATTTACAATGGCAAGGATGCAGGGTGGTTTAATTCCTTTACTATGCTGCTGTGGGCAGGATGTGTGCTTCTCTCTCTTCTCCCCACGTGCAGTTTGAATCATGTGGGAAGGATTCTTTTTCTAGACATCCACATCAGTGCACATGGATTACAGTGGGTTTACTCTTGCTAAAGACACAATCTCATTGGTACCAGTTTTGGACTAGCTAAGCTTCAGAAGCATCCTGTGCTATTGCTGTTGGTTTAAGTTGGAATTTATTTTCCCAAACCTTTTTGCACTTGGGCTGGGTGAGGGAAGGGTGTCTCTTTCTTTCATCCTTTATTAAAGCTGCTGTTTTCAGTATGTACTCATGACACATAGGAATATCTCTTTCTTGACATAAAACCATTTTGCTCAGATTGCTTTTAGCTTTCACATTTAAGACATAAGCTGGAAGTTCCCTGGCATAGATTGACATAAAAGACAATGAGACATGAAAGGCAATCAGGTAAATAAGAAAATTATTATTTACTAATTTTTACAGTGCCTATTGTCATGGCAGCTTGGCAAGGGATTAGAAAGATTTAAATATAAATTAGATCTGTCATTCTCAAGACTAAAATGAGTTATTCAAAATTGTAGGGGAAAAAGTAGGGCAAAAGAGCCATCTATATTAACTTTAAAACCTTAGATCTGAGTCCTGGAAGGCTCTGAGCGCAAACCACATTGTAGGAGGGCTCCCAGAGGAAAGCTGTGCTGCCCATCACAGGATTTCTTCAGCCTGCACAAAGGAGCACAAGGGAGACGTAGCCTTGCATATGCTAATGTGCCAGAACACAAAAAATCATCACTGCAGGAGTGTAGAACTGTGTCCAAACTAAAAGCTCTGCAGAGACAGCAAGAGTGCAGCTGCTCTGCAGAACTGAGCATGAGACCAAAACCTGTCAGTTTGATCCATGTGGGCCTTGAGGCTTAGAAGGTGAAGTATAGAAATATCCCACATGTGTACCAGCTCAGGCCCTGAAAGTAGTTCAGACAAACTGTAAGTGAGCTGTGCCAAATAGATACACTGCAGTTTTTCATGTTTTACCACTTTCAAGATCCAGGCTGGTGTCTGCATTTCATTGTACTGTGCACCATTTTGTGTATTGTATTGTGCACCGCACTGAGAGGACAAAGGACAATGGCTACAAGATGGAACACACGAGGGTCTACCTCAAGACAAGAAGAAGCTTCTTTACAATGAAGGTGACAGAGCACTGGAGCAGGCTACCCAGAGAGGTTGTGGAGTCTCCTTCTCTGGAGACTTTCCAAACCCGCCTGGATGTGCTCCTGTGTGGCCTGCCCTATCTGATCCTGCTTTGGCAGGGGGTTTGGACTCAATGACCTCTAGAGGTCCTCTCTAACCTCAGCGCGATTCTGTGATTCTGTGTATTGTAAACTTCTTTGTTTGCAAATTAGAGGAAACTCTTTTCTGGGCTCCATTACATAATACAGTCATACCCACAGGGTAGCCAAGTGCCACAATGAACAGCAGGAATCTTCAGAATTACTTGAACTGCTGAAACACAATAAGGGTCTCTTGTATTCAAGGCATACTTCTACTTGGAAAGTTTATGCATACATAGGAAGGAAAATATTCTTTCAGGCTAAATGACATCATGTTTCCAAGCTTCCTTGCTCTGGTATGTGTTTAACCTACATCCTAGGGCAAAGCATGGCAGTGTCTCTTCCCTACAGCCCTGGTTATACAGTAAGAAAACCTGGTGACAGAGGCCAGAATGAGACTACACAAATTTAAGTCAGCTCCCTGACACACATGCTCAGAGAGTAAGATTTGGGGATTGCCATAGTACATGCTTGTTGATTGGATCTCATGCAGACCTCAGGCCCAGAAAAAAGAGTTTCACTAGCAGCTAAAGTAGCTCCTTTAAGCAAAAGAGAACGCAGGTCATGATGGCCCATCTCTGTGGGGAGCTGGACCCTGTATCAGATAGGGAGCCTGGGTGGAGTTAGCCATAGTTTTCCAAAGCTTTAATGCCCTTCTCTGCTGACAGAGGAAGGGCCAGGAAGGTGAGATCCATCTCAGTGGAATCAGACTGGCAGGAGAACAAAAGATGTATGGAGAAAAGGGAATGGAACTGCCACATCCTCAGCTCAGCTTTGTGCCCCCTTTCACTAAGGGCTCTAACCTGTGGCACTGTCTGCCATGGCACAGCTGAGGGAAGCCCTTCTCATGAAGTGAAGTGTGAACATAATCAGAGCAAGGAGTTTACTAGCAGAAAGTGGAAGGTTAATTATCTTTATGTAGGTCTTAACATATTCTACATCTGCTATGAATGCTCCAGTAGTCCTGCCTGAACCTCTGTGAGGCAAGTCAGAGGGCCAAACACGCTGCTCAGTTCAGTGATCTCAAAGTGCAACCTTGGCATCTCCTCACCAGTGGATGATCTACTTCTGTGACCTTGATTCCTGCCCAGCATGGATATGCTGCCTGGGGGCAATGCACAATGCAGTTTTGCTTCTCTCTACCCCTTTTCTGCACAGCCATGAAAAAAAACTTTTATCTCTATTTGTCAAACCATTTCTGCAGCAAAAAGCATTATTAAGTAAAACTATAAAATATTTCCTACTTTAGAAAAAAAACCAAACCCCACAACTCTTTCAAAGTATTTGTTCAGTAGACAACAAAACCTGGTGTAAGACCTCTGACAGATAATGTGTTGTTACACTACTTACTGCAATCAGCTGTGACAGGAGACAGCTTTAACCAACTACCCTGTAATTATGCTAAGGTTTTTACCAAATGACAAATCCCAATTGGCTGGGCCAGAGCCCTGCCTTTCCAGACAAGGCTAATTATTTTGTCCACTCACCTGTTCTTTCACTTCAGCGAGTTTTGACCTGTGGAATCACATAGGTGAGTGTTTTCTGTCTATTTCTATGTTGCTCAATGTTTTTTTTCCTCTTATTTTGAAAGCTAACTCTCTGAGAGGGAAGCTGAATTTTGGTAAGACTTTTCAGACTGATTGTCAGGAATTATGAGGTGTAATAACCACTGTTATGAAGTGTGTGTGATGCTATCATCTGTTTCTTTCCCTCAGCGTGCTTTAACTTCTTTTTCAGAGCAAGTGATCCACTGAACTGAATACAAAAGATTACTTATAAACTGCCGATATATATCTTCACGAGTATTGAGCAACATCTGTCTCCATACCATAAAAAAACCTGCTAAACCAATTTAAGTAACACTTGTTTCAAACTTTTTAGGTTAAATTTTAAGTCTGATCAATTTTTTGGAGGGAGGTGGAGGGGTGGGAATAGGTGTCATTTACAGGTAAGAGTAGGCTAAGGGAGTTTTGCTTCTTTAGGAGTCTACTATAATAAGCTGATGCTTGGGGCAATTTAAGAAGGAGTTGCTTATCTTTAGTGAATGCCCCTAGAAGTCAGGGTGAAAGAGAAAAATCACCTGGATGTTTTCAGCCTTTCAACTCTGGTAAATGACATGTTGCAGCGTGATAGCTATTTTTATATGAAACCAGATGGACAAGGCGATCCACAAAATATCTGAGGTTTGAGTCAGAGTTGGTTATAAACGATTAAGTGCATGCTGGGCAGTCTGTGCACAAGTGTAGGTTGGCATGTGTCTCTATTGAAGCCTCCAAGGAGGAGAAATGTGAGCCTCAGCTCCCACAGAAAATGGTCCAAACTTGCTCTCGTAACATGCTAGATATTAAGACCTCTTATCCTGAACAGCAGACTTCACCGTGTCTCTCAGCTTCACTGTTTGGAGAAAATTTGCGAGGGTTTGCAGGTTATTGCAGTCACAAGAGGACACGGTGATGATGTTGGGTATCCTGGCTGTTTGTGCCTAAGGACCGCACCAGTTTTGCCTCCCTAGCAGTGGCAGGGCCAAACAAACAGAAACTGCTGTTTGCTCAAAGACACCAGCCCCTGCTTTCAGCTCCCTCACTGCAAATCTTTTTCCTTAGGCTTTCTCTTAGGGCTATGCTAATGTGCCTGCTCGGGCAGGTCTAACTGAGCTCGTTTCTTCTTTTCAGTTGAAACTGTTGATTCTTTGCATAACCGTTTCCCCAAACAGCGCTCGATAATGCTAATGTCTCCTTTATAAATCGCCAATGTTTTGCATAGCTTTGTACTTGCCTTTGTTTCGAGGCTTTGACACCTGCCTACCCATCTCTCTCGCTTATCTCTGGGGATGGCTGAGAGATTAGTGTGGCTCCTCGGTATTAGCAGGCTTATCAAAATAACAAAAGACTATGAGGATTGTGGAGAAACAGCAGGTGAAAAAGGACACACCAGGAAAGTGAAATTATTCTTGAGGGAAGGCTCATTTCTTAACTGCAGATTGTATTTATTTATACGCCATCGTGTGGGAGAAGGGAATATGGAATGAACTACAGTTCCCAGGAGAGGGAGTTTAAAAAGTGCATTCAAGTACAGCACAAGAGAACTTGAAACTGCATACTGTGAAGGCAGATGTTAATATATAAAGTGGTACTGGGGTTAATAATAACATATTTCTTTACAAGGACAATTCCTTTTGAGGACACCCCTACCTCCTGTTGCTCTAGCTATGAAGTGTTGCTGAAAACCCAGGAACAACTTAATCCACACAGGTTGGATTTACTCAGGGGTATATCATGGTTGAGGTGCCTGATGACTGAAGGAAAGGCAGTGTCACTCCAGCCTTCAAAAAGGGCAAGAAGGAAGATCCAGGAAACTACAGACCAGTCATTCTCATCTCATCCCTGGAAAGGTGATGGAGTAGCTCGTTCTGGAGGTTATCTCTAAGCACATGGAAGGAAAGAAGGTTATCGGAAGCAGCTAGCATGGGTTTACCAAGGGGAAATCATGTTTGACTTATCTGATAGCCTTCTATGATGGTGGACAGAATGGGTAGATACAGGGAGAGCAGTGGATGTTGTTTACCTTGACTTTAGCAAGGTTTTTGACACTCTCGCATAACATTCTCATAGGCAAACTCAGGAAGTCTGGGTTAGAAGACTGGATGGTGAGATGAATTGTGAACTGGCTGAACAACAGAACTCAGAGTGTTGTGATCAATGGTGCAGAGTCCAGTTAGAGACCTGTAACCAGTGGTGTTTCCCAGGGGTCAGTACTGGGTCCAGTCTTATTCAGCATCTTTAATGACAACCTTAAGATGAGAGGATAAAGTTTATTCTTAGCAAGTTTGCTGATGATACCAAACTGGGATGATTGGCTGATACACCAGAAGGCTGTGTGGCCATTCAGCGAGATCTGGACAGCTGGACAAAGGGGAAACTAATGGGGTTCAACAAAAATAAATGTAGAGTCCTACACCTGAGGAAGAACACTATCCATCAGTACAGATTAGGGGTTGACTTGCTGAAAAACAGCTCCATGGAGAAAGACCTTAGAGTTCTGAGGGACAATAAGTAATCCATGGGACAGCAACATGCCATTGCAGCCAAGAAGGCCAATGGTATCCTGGGGTGCCTTAAGAAGAATGTGTCCAGCACATGAAGGGAGGTTCTTCCACTTCAAAAGGGACACAGATATACTAGAGACTGTCCAACAGAGGGCTATAAGAGTGATTAAGGGACTGGAATACCTCTTTTATGAGAAAAGGCTGAGAGACTGAGGCCTGTTTAGTCTGGAAGAAAGAAGAATAAGAGGAGGTCTTATTAATGTTCATAAATATCTGAAGAGTGGGTGTTGAGAATAAAGTTCCAGTCTTTTCTCAGTGGTGTCCTGTAATAGGACAAGGGGCAACGGATACAAACTGGAACATAGGAAATTCCACTTCCATGTATGGAAAAACTTCCTTATTGTAAGGGTGAAGGAGCAAGGAGCACTGTAACAGGCTGTCCAGAGAGATTGTGGAGTCTCCTTCTCCAGAGACTCCCAAGAACTGTCTGGATGTGTTCCTGTGTGACCTGCCCTAGTTGATGTTGCTTTGGCATGGCAGTTGGACTCGATTTCAGGAGGTCCCTTCCAAACCCTACCATTCTGCGATCTGCTCCCCTACTTTAAAAGGAGATGACACCATCATCTTTCTTGGAAGAATTTTTTCTAAGGCATAATTTTGTGACTGACAGAGTTCCGTGGTCAGAATTAGCTGCTGCGTTGATTTTAATACTAATCTAAATTCCGCTTTCTTTCCAATGATTAAACAAAAGCCTGTTCCCTCTCTTCTGCAGACGTTCTCCAGAGCAACCTCACCTCTTCCAAAGGCACAGCTACTTTTGAACACTGTAGAATTTTAGAATTTCTTTTTTCCAGATTAATCTTTAGACCAGGGTACTGATTTGCTGTAGGGGAAAAAAATATTTTTAACACAGACATAAAATGCCATCTGCTTTGTTCAAAAATGGATTGCAGATAATTCTGTGTGTGAAGGCTTAGAAAGAATATTATGTATGTTTTATGCTGAATTCAGACTTCTGGTTTTACAAATAATATTCCTATGGGAGTATGGTGGGTTGAAAATTCCCCTCCTCCCCCAACATTAACTTTGCCAGACCAGCTCAGGTGGAAGCAAATGAAAGCTTTATTTACAAGCAAAACTACAATCTACAATGGAATGCAATGAATATGTACAAACTATACAGTATTTACAATATTTACAGATACTTACAATTAACAAACAGTACAAGAACAGCCCTGGTCAAGGACCAGGGGAAGCTATGAGCTTTTCCTTCTTCTGGTCTTATGGTAGACACCTCTCCAATGGAATTCTTTAGAATTAGCTTTATTTTCCTTTTTTACACCCAATAGTGATTTATTTACATTTTACTACTTAACTGCTCAAGATCTGTGAAAAATTTTAAAGGCATAGCCAAAAACTACCACAGGGAGACAATGACCATACATATATATCCATAGCATATCGTAATCCTCCATCTTATGGGCTCCCTTCTGATACTTTTGTCTATGCACTTGTAGGTATAGCAGTGTCTTGTCTGGAAGAGTTCACTGGGAAGATCCAGTAAACTACTTAGGAAGCCTGTTCTTGCTCTGCAACTCCAAGTGCACAGTCACCTGCATTACAACTCTTTGTATAAACTGCTGTTCAAAAGAGTAAAAATGGTACTGGAACACAAGACACTGCTGCATTCTGTGATGTTATGAAAACTTTAGCTACAACTCTGTCAAGTAGTCACGAGGACAGGTTGAATATACAAGCTAAAGCAAAGAAAATAGAAGTTTTCTTTTTTTGTGGGTGTGTTTATTTTAAGGCTTCTAATTAGGATAATTCAAGAGGGTTCAGTATAATACAGTACTTGACTGAAAACAAACCAAAGAAAACCACTAGCTGCTCATAAAAATTAGGCTGTGATTTGCTCAATATTCTATGGAGTGCAATACAGAAATGTGCAAATATACTCCCAGACTGATCTATGCTTTAATTAGTTGCATACTAATAAATAAGGGTAGATTTATGATTAGATATTTTTTTTTAATGCTTTAGTAGTCATGAGGTCTTGGGTGACAGGTTGGACTTGATGATCTTTGAAGTCTTTTCCAACCTTATTGATTCTATTGACTAATACTGTGTGTTTCCTGCTATAGAGATAATGTTTGGACTTGTCTTGCAAAAAAGCACTGGAGATTCAGCAGACTGAACATCTTGTAGAATAACCTCAGCAAGATGGATTACTCTGCAAAGTGACACGTGACAGACTCTTGTCTTGTCCCCGATTCCTCCACAATGGAAATTGTCAGTAGAGAATCTGAGTTCTGCCAAACCGAATTATACACAACACAGCAAGGAAGTTTTCCAAGTACTCTTGGAAAGGTATTCATACAACATATTTGGCTAAGTGTCTAAAAAAACCCCAAAACCCAAAAACTTAGAACATCAGAAAAAGGCTGTCAAGATATTGAGAGGGTTTTAGAAAATTCAGAATTAGAATTTGTGAGAGAGGAAAACTATCCTGCTCAATCTTTTTTTTTCCCCCAACATCTCAAATCAGTCATGGAAGACCACGGTAAATATTGTAAGACTGTAAGAAATAATTGAGACATACTAGTAAAAACATGTAGTGGGTTTGCATTTACATAATTGAACAGTAGTTTGACCAAGTCCTTTTGCATTTGTTTTTATGGGAGGCTGACTACAACCTCGATGCTTACCTCCTAAGCTGTACCTAATTGGCATATTTTGATTTCTTCCACAGGCAACAATCAGGAATGCCAGCATAGAAACTCATTTAGAGGCTTTTTCAGGCTTTGTTTCCTCATGTACCCGTTGCCCTTTACTCCGAAACAGAACTCTGTAGCGGGAGTGAGCAATGATGAAAGAGATAGTTTGGCAATTCTTGATACGGGCAACCACAGAACTGGGGTGGTGTCTGACAAACATTTCTTAAATCAGACCTGCTGGCTAAACTAGCCAGCAGCTTTTCTGGTTTGTGTACTTAATCATAAAAAGTCCTTTCCTCTCTTTTCTTTGGGCTGAGGTATATTTAACCTGAACAATTCCTCATGTGTCCTAGCCCAACTGAGAAGACTATACTGAAGGGTGTAGTTTCAGAAAACAGTCAAAACAAGTGCTTTACCAAAGTATGACTTTACAGACAAGTGCAGCTTAATGAATTAATAACAACAGGGAGACCTCATGCTATGCAAAAACCATTCTTCAACCTTAAAGTTTGATCAGGTTAAATAGCATTCAGCTGTGCAGCACAGATGGTTCATACTTCCACAGGTGGACTTTCTTTCTGAAGAGCTTCCTGTTACTCATAAATGTTAATCTCACAACACCTGCATGTGTCTGTATTAACTGATTATTGTTGCCTTCCTTTTAGAAATGCCAAAATGGCCCAAGTGGAGAAAGCAATATAACTACAAGGTTACTCTTTCCTTTGTGGCTGTTTCATAATTCTGACTCCTATTAGTAATGAACAAATAGCTTCTAATGCAGGATGTGCTCCTCTGAAAGAGTAGATTTAAACCCTCCTGTTTCTAAGTTGAAGTTCCAGCAGTGATACTATCCCCTTCATCCAGAACAGAATTGAAGTAAATGGGGCCATTTCTCACAGCAGCAGCACCACCTGAGGCACCCAGGGACCGGGCAGGAGGGATGTCAGACACAGTATTTTCCACTGATCCATGAAAAATAGAAAAGTTGGCCTCAGAAGGCTCTTTGCTAGTAGTGGGGTTGCTTTGATCCTATTCAGAGAAACTAAGTCTATGGGCTGTATCAGTGTTGCTGCTGGTCCTTTATTGAAAAATGCTTTGGATTCTACTTCAGGTTCCAAGCTTAAATATTAACACTTGATTAAACATATTCTTAGTCTGTTCATCTGCTCCTTAGGAGTCTATCTTGGTTTGCTGTAGAACTTAGTTCATGGTAATCTCTTCCCAGAAGGTAGAGTGGAGTCTTCAGATAACTTTGTATTTTCACAGTGTTCAGTTAAAGGAAGATATAAATCAACTTGCCCCAAGAAGTTAGTTGCATTGTTTAGTACCGTATTTTTGTCTGTAGCATTGCAAGTTATTTATTTTTACACTAATGTAGCCACTGTTTATATGAAAATGAAAGAACAGTGATAAAAATCTTCAATAGTCTAGTCCCATCTCTGTATTTGACCACGTATCTTACATTGCAGCTTTACAGGTATGTAAAGAATTAAAGAGCTAGGCTCTTCTGCAGTTCCACATGAAAACCTCTGTATCTCTATTTTTCTCAGCACAAAGACCAGCCAATTTTCACATCATTTCCTGTTATTATCTTTCATTAACAGGCAGTTCCACACACATTGTTTGCAATACCAGAAACAATTAATAAACACTTGAAAACTTTGTCATCTATAATCTAAACCAGTAATTATACTGATGATCTTCGGCTTAGTGTTCCTACATGCTGCTGTTCAACCAGATACCATGCTTTGGTAACATTCCTCTTCCCTAGAAGTCATGAAGAGCACCCTTCTGCCTTCTCGGTGGTCAAACTGAAATGAGGGAAGTATGAAATTTTGAGACCAAGTCCACAAATCTCACAAGTGTTGTTAAGACTCAAAAAAAAAGGATGTCAGGTACATACAAAAGGCCTTAAGTTTATTTTTAATACTAGCAGATCTGACTTGACTAAGTGATGTCCAATTATTTTGACGCTAAATATGGGCTCTCATGTCTGATTTTCATAAAAAGCCCAAAGCTGAATTCTAACATTTAGTGACACTTCTTGAATATAAGCCAAACAGCATAATCAATGATTTTTGATGGGACACATCATCTGGTTGTGGTGAGTAACACTTGTGTGAAGTGTGAGAATACATGAAGTACTCTCCTCCCTTTGACTTTTGGTCTCATGGTCACAGGGTATGGTCCAGATGCATAGCTATGTAGCTACCAAAATACAGGAGCACACTTGTTGTTCAATCATGTATGATTCTGCAGTGCATTTAATGAAAATGATTGAATCATTTAAAAAATGATTAAATAATTCAACCAAGAAAATTCATATCATTTCCTCTAATACATAGCCTTCACAAATGCCAAATTCAGGAAAATCTAAAGCATAAGCTATTTCCTTAGCTGAAGGGCATTTAGATCCATCAGTATGTACTCCTAATTGGGTAGCCCCAGAGCAATTAGTGTTAATATATTGTAAAGATACTGACTTTTTGACAAATACTAGGGCAGCTTTATGACTCTGCTCACTTAAACCAACATTCAAGGAGACTGAAAAGAGTACCATTTATCACAGCTGTCACTGTTAGGTTGGGTGGAAGGCAATCCTTTTAACTGGAAGCTATCACATAAAATAATCTATTAACTCATACGCAGCAGAGTATATTACATCAAGATTTGGAAGAGAATCATGTCCCAACAATTAGTTAAATCGAACTACAAGATTAGCTGATAATAAATGAGATCCAGCTGAACCATGTATATAGTATTCAAAACAAGGCTTTCCCCTTTTCCTTTACATCAAATCAGCCTACTGCTGAAATCCACTTATAAAAAAAAACTTACAGGAAGAAAGAATAAGATGTGTCCTGTAGTTTTCTGACTTTGATGGGGCAAGAAATCTTTCATAACCAGAGTTAGAAGCATAGTAAAAGCTGAACTATTTGTACAGCTCCTTTCTAAGGTGATTCCACTTTGTTATGACAAAATTACACTCTAGGACAGTGGCCCTTTATGCATCTCAGCTGTGTGTGTGATAACTTTTTTCATTTCAATAACCTTTATTTGCACAAATGGAAAATATTTCCCCTCAGACCTTCTGTACAGAATTCTTCTAGTTTGTCCTGGAAGTTTCAAGTCTGTATCACCTCAGAAAACGCCTCTTAGGTTAATGCAGCAAGAAGATATGCCTCGTGGGACCTCATAGTAACAAATATCCCAGAAGGTGAAGGTTGGAGGCAGTCCTAGCTGCAGTGGAGTTCAGGATCTTGGACAAGGCAAGTGGCAGGATCACAACCACTGATTTCAGGAGTGCTCTGGTGTCTTCCCACATCAGCTTGAAAGAATCGCATGGAAGACAGCCGGCTCCTGGACCCCTCTTCACTCCAGAGCTATTTTTCAAGAATCACCTTTTCCAAGATCAAGTGAATTAATACAGAGACACTGTCTGAGGCATAAGGATGGGGTTAAGAAAGCCAAAGCCCACTTAGACTTGAATCTGGTAAGAGATGTGAAGGGTTTCTACAGGTCTAGCAGAAGACAAGGGAAAATGTGGGCCCAGTGCTGAATGGGGAAGGCAAGAGATCCAGTAACAAAGGATGTGGAATAGGCAGAGGTACTCAGCAGCTTTTCTACTTCAGTCTTTACTGGAAATATTAGCTTCTCAGGATCTCAGGCTCCTTAGATCCATGGGAAAGAATGGAGGAAGGAAGAGTTACCTTCAGTGAGGGAAGATCAGGTTAGGGAACATTTAAACAAACTGAACATGCACAAATCTACAGGCCACAATGGTATGTGTCTGCAAGGAGCTGTATGTGATTAAGCAGCTGGGTGATGCCATTGTAATGCCACTCTTGATCATCTTTGAAAGGTCATGGTGACTGGAGGAGGGTTCTGAGAACTGGAAGAAAGCAAACCACACCCCTATCTTAAAAAAGGTTAAAAAAAAAAGAAAGAGGATTCCAAGAAACTATAGGCTGGTTAGCCCAGCCTCACCTTAATCCCTGGGAGGTTGCCAGAGTAAATAATTCTGGAAAACATTTCAAAGCATTAAGGATAAGAATGTGATTGGAAGAAGTTGGCATGGATTAACAAAGATCATGCCTACCCAAGCTGACAATGATCTAGAAGGAGATATCTGACTGTCTTGGTGGACAAGAAGAGAGCAGTGGATAGTGTTGATTTTTCAGCAAGGCTTTCAACAACAAAGAGCAATAGGTTTCTGAGTGGCATTAACAGGAGTAACTATCACTAACAGGTCAAGGAGTGTGTCTGTGCCCCTCTGTTTAGCACACGTGGACTGCTGTGTCTGCTCCCTTGGTTCCCACGTATGAGAAAGAAATGGACGTTGTGGAGCAAGTCTAGCAAATTACTACAAAGATGAATAAGGGATTATAGAATTTATCATACAAGAGGCTGAGAAGGCTAAGATTGTTTAGTTCAGGAGAAATGGCATTTTCCTGCTGTCATCTCTGGGCAGCTGGAGGAAGTGTATGAAGCCCTATTTTCTACAAGTCTCATCGAGCAGATGTATTGCACAGGATGCTCTTGTGCAGCAATTTCCATGAAGAGAGCCATACTTTTCCTGGTGATTGGTTCTATGATCTGAGCCTACCTTAGGAAAGTGCTTCTTGGCAGTATTTCTTTAGTTATCACATCAGCAGCTGTGGAATGATGAAATATCCATATGGATGTTTAAAGTTCAGTCCATCTGCTGCTACTATACCAACAACTTGTTTGCCTCCTGTGACTGACAAGGCTTTTGTAAGATAAAAGTTACACAAATAACTGAAGAGCTGTGAGAACACCTGTCTACTGCTGCTTGTTCATTATCCCAAGAAAATCAAAGAGCTTGATCATGAAATAGAATCCAACTTTTTTTTTTAAATTAATATGAAAGCACTAACCAGTCATTATACATATCTCCTGATCCCAGTGCTCTTGAGTATCTGTGGTTTCACTTTTCCTTTACAGATCTTGGCCTTTCTGATTGGTACTTTAGCCTTTAAATCACTGGTTTCCATTTTAAACGAAGCATTGATATCTTGGCCACTGTAGGAAGAAAAAGACATCCTATGAAGGATTAAAAAGAAAAGAAAAAGTAGTTAAACTCAACACAAATGCAGAACTGCATTAGAGCAGAGTTCAGCTGCTTCTGAAAGGACACAGAGAACTCTTTGCATAGCACCTGGGGCGCTTGGTGTGGTGCAAAAGCCATTTGTGTTATGTTGAAAGATGACAGGGCTGAAATCCTAGCTGAATGTTCATGCTGGTCTTTGGAAAAGAGGTGATGATAACCTGATAGAGAATGTAGAACATGCTCTAGGTTCCCTGGCTTATGATCAAAAATTGGGCTCTCAAGATTTGGGGGCAGTGCTGCTGAGAAGACAGCGATGCTGTGGGAGGACGCTATTGCTGTTCTAGCTTTGTTGTACATTGCACCTCACCACCTATGCTATGTTTTACTTCCCTTCCTTATCTGTCTTTCATTTATCTGTAGATAAGTTCTGGAGGGATGTCTGATACTGAGTAGGTGTACTTCCTGCTCCTTCTAGTTGCACTTCCTACTCCAAGACTATAAGCTTGTTTTTAAACAACTCTTCTCTGCTGCCAAACCCTCTTCCAAGAATCTGCTATTCATGCTTGTTTGCCAGTCTTTCAGCTGTGCATGCTTGTGTCTTGGAGTAGCTGGCTTCATTCATGTGTGCTGGCACCTCTAAGCAAAGAAGACTGTACTGGTTATTGTTCCCTCCACAGATAGGTTGGATCCAGCAAAGAGAATGGCTGGCAGCATTATGTATCTCCGCTAAGACAACTAGTAAGAGCTGACAGCATACCCTTGAGGAAAAAGAATACAAGGGGAAATATCCCCATATTGTTTTGGCATTAAAAGTGGTGCACGAGGAAGGTGCAAAGTGGGGTCTGCAAAATAAGATGTGCTAATCTGGGAACCTAAGTGTCTGAGTTTGGGCACTTGTTGGTGAGTCCTGTAACACAAGACCCCTCCTCTGGGAAACTAACAGACATCTCCTCCTTCAGTACAACTTTTCTATTTTCTCCTAGTCCTCAGAACAGGTAAATTATCTTTAAATGAAGAATTAAAGCATCATCTCTGGGGAGGGTGATGTCTCTGAACACAGCAGGAATTACACTATTTATTGACACAGGTTTCTCCATTGTTTTGATCCCACAAGAAGCTAGATTTCAGCCACACTGTTCTGCCTCTGCCCTCCTCCATAAGAGTTTCATTCACATGTCCTTTCATGATCTGGAGTTTTCAGCACATTCAAATGTGATCAAACTCAGTGAACACAGCAAGAGAGTCTCACTGCAACACTACTACACAATCTCTGCTGTGAATGTGGCTTGAGACTGGATCTAGGAAGGTTCCTGTCTCTATCAGCCTCTCACTATACTGTCTAACTTCTGTGGCATGGAACAATATTATGGATGGAGGCATTCTGCTTTTTTATCAAAAAAAGTTTAAAATATAATCATGCAGCCAGAGGGATGATGAAAAAGCTACAAATGGATAACTGCAACCTGTTCTACTGTTCACAGAAGAGAGATCTGTGATTTGGTGCTTGTACAGCTTATAAATTTTACACCAAGTAGATACAGCTAACAGGAGAGAGCTAATTCTAGGGTAGGAACCAGAGATTTGCAGTTTTTACTCCCAGCTGAATTCCATAAATGCAAACCATCTTATTTGCTTTTATTAATCTGTTCTCACAGATTTTACACTGCCAACCACCCTATGGTCCACTTCATAGTGACTTCTATATTTTCATGCACACTCTTACATACTCCTTACATACTGCATGGCCTTATGAAGCGTCTATCGAAAGTAACAGATGCAGGTTTGAACCATTTCAAAATCAGGAGGAAAGTGGACTTGAGCAAATTACTGCACAGAGGAATACTTTAGCACTGGGCTACTAAAACATGATAATTATACCATGATTACTACCACTATTGTGTTCTTTTTATTAAAGTAACTGTGACTGCTTACTGTGGGTGTATGGTCATTCTCAGCTTTCCTTATGAATTACACCGTGGGGCATACCTTAACTTGGAGTCACTTAATCTGTAGATCTCAAATTGTCTCAAGCAACACACAGAGGGATATGTACCAAGATGACAGGTAGCTTTTGAGCCTGTTTAAAGGAGCTCTGTATAGAAGACAGAGTGCCTGTAATATTTCACATACCTCACTGACTTAAATGAGTTTACATGGATTATTTTCTCGCATGTGTATAACAGTCCAGGTTCCAGTTTTGTGTAATCTTGTATCTTCCTTTAAATGCTCTGTAAAATTAATGATTTAAGAGCTAGATTTTTTTTCCAGATAGGTGAGAAATATAGCATATAGACTACTATTGATTAAGAGAAGACATTATGAAACTGCTCATGTTTACAGACATCAATCACTAGCACAATCAGGACTACTACTGAGCATACTCATTCTGAACCATGACTTGCTGCATACAATTCCACTGTCAGTCTCATATCTACTTTGCATATAGGGGTGTGTGTGTGTATATATATATATATATATATATATATATAAACCATATCTTTTTTTATATACAAGCAGTTTATTTCCTCTGTGACTGTCCCTTGTGTTTTTCCTCCAAAGGGGAATTTTATTCAAAGACTACAATATATTAATAAATTACAAATGGTATTTGTGTCATGGGTAGAAATGAAATATCATTAATCTCTTTATCCACTTTTGTCTATTCTTTTTGCATTAGGTATCAGAAGCTGTTGAAAGGTTTCCTGCAGCCTGAAATGACAGAGAGCTTTTAATAAAGGACATCCCTGTTTTACAAATAAGGAATATTGCTTAATAGGCATTAATCTGAAGAAATATATGGTATGGTAAAACATTTGACAGACTACCAACCTTCTGAATGCCCAAAGAGCATTTAATTTTTGACTGATAAGAAACATTTAATGTCACTGCACACACTACAATGGAAACTCTAAGACAAATACAAAGCTTTGGAATCTGTGTTACTTGTACGGATCTGTTAGCATCTGGTATGGTGTTCACCATGCTCCTAGTTTCTTGTTGCTCATCTCTGAACATAAGAGCTCGTCCACTTGTTTCTAATTCACCTTTCCTTTCTATATGGAATGCTCCTACAGAACTTTGTACTGAAAGGACTGGAGTGCAGCTGGACATGAATTTTTTTTCTCTCATTGGAAGCACCCTGAAGACATCCATTGGGCAAAATATCACTCTCTTCTATCCAGACAGGCTTGGCTACTATCCTTACAAAAATGAACTCACAGGAGAGGCATTCAATGGAGGACTCCCTCAGCATTCACTGCTGGACAATCATTTAAAGAAAGCCAAAGAAGACATTCAGTTCTATATTCCTTCAGATGAACAGGTTGGATTGGCTGTCATTGACTGGGAAAACTGGAGACCTGTGTGGATAAGGAACTGGGGATCAAAAGACATTTATAGACAGGAATCCATTGAACTGGTTCAGCAGAGAGACCTCAGTCTATCAGAAGCTGAAGCCAAGACTATAGCAAAAATGGAATTTGAAGCTGCAGCAAAATCCATTATGCTGGAATCTTTAAAGCTGGGCATAAAAATGAAGCCAAATCGTCTGTGGGGTTATTACCTTTATCCAGACTGTTACAACTATGATTACAAACAAAACCCACATAACTATACCGGAACCTGTTTAGATATTGAAATAGAAAGAAATAATGAGCTTAATTGGTTGTGGGAGAAAAGCACAGCACTTTATCCATCTGTCTATCTAGAGACTGCCTTAAGATCTTCCAGAAATGCCCAGCTCTTTGTTCGCAACAGAGTTCAAGAAGCCATTAGAATTTCAAGGGTCTCTAATTCTACTCATCCCCTTCCAGTTTTTGTATATACACGCCCAGTATTCACAGATGTCAATGAGGAATATCTCTCCCAGGTGAGTGGAGCTATTTAAATATTTAAAATTTAAATGGAGAGAAATTACCAGGTACACAACTTAGGAAATACTCTAACTTGTATCAGAAAAAAAAAAAAAGTGTGTCATTTTTGTATTCAAAATTAAGTTAATCCATCAGAGAATTCTGATCAAACACAACACTAATAGGTCTATTTTCAAACCTTCCTCATGTTGTTTGTCAAATAGTGTTTTATTCTCTGAGTAGTCTTCAAATATAGCAAAATATTACAAAGTTAGAAAGCATATTTAGTACATTAAGACAAAGGAAAGAAATATGAGTAACCTCTTATAAAGAGAGTTCAACTGGGCTGCCTTTAATATCTGCTTTTTAGATTATAAAGAAAAAAGGGAGGGGGGAGCCTTTCTTTCCTTAAAAAAGGGTTTAAAAGATAGTGAGAAATTCCATCCTCAGTGTACCTGAGTAGTTTTCTAAATGCTGTTTCAGCACCACATGGGTTAGTCAAGGTTAGATTCTCACTAAGGTCTAATTCTATTATTGCAGTTCTGGCTACGTTTTTCCCTTCATGTTTTTATAAACACCCATCCTATCAAAGATATTACCAATCTGGGGATGGAGATGCTCTGATGGAGCATCACCAGACATTGCCTCCAGCTCTATGGAAGCCTTCAAGGAGCAAGAATTGCTGACAGGATCCCTGCCTGGCTCCTAGTTAATAATTTAAATCCTGTAATCCTGACATTCTTCCTTTTCATGTGTTGTGCCCGCCCAGCAGTTGGTTTTATCTTGTTCTTTTTCTACCCATAGTCCTCTCCCATCCCAGATGGGCTTAAAGATTTTGTTAGGGCTGGGCAAATAGCTGACCCTAAACAGAGAACTGAATAAAACCAAATTTACCACATCAATCTCTGTAAAAAGCAAGACTAATTCTCTGGAGGAAAAAAAAATCCTGTGGGAAAAAAACTCTTTCTCTTGCTACTTTTCTGCTTTAGCACTTAGAGCACTTTTTGGTAACTAAAAAAAAAAAAAAAAAAGAAAGAAAAAAGTTAAAAAGGAAAAAGAAAGAAATAAATCTCTGTTTTCTAGCCCCTGCTTCAGGCAGCACTACTGAAACTAGGTATTACCAACTCTGAGAAGCCAGGATACAATGAAGCCTAACAAAACTTACAATGATTGGAGGAGACTATGTCATATGCCTAACCACTGCTTTGTTTTTTCTAAACAGATGACATATATAAATTGGATATAGTTGGCAACATTTTCTGGCATTGCCTGTGCAACCCAATCCCAGAACAAAAGAATATAATTCAGAGCAGAATGTTTGCATCATGTATAATTGCTTGCTGTCTTCAAAGTTGTTATGTTGGATATGTAATTTACTATATGCATAATACCTTTTGCCCTTATTTTAGTTTACTTACATTAGTATGATTCTTTGCACATTTGCCTTCAGGATGACCTGGTAAATACCATTGGAGAATCTGCTGCACTGGGTGCTTCTGGAATTGTGATCTGGGGTGATATGAATTTAACACAAAGTAAGGTATGCCAGTTTAATTGTTACATGAAGACTGTAACTGACTACACAGTATAACAGTTCAATCTTTCAAAGTATCAGTGTTTGCGCTGAGTAACCAGACAAGGAACCATGATAAACGTAGGCAAGTTAACAATTAATGCAATGAAAGAATTCCTGTATCTCTGTTACACTCCAGACATAAAGTACAGAAAAAAATACTTGTGCTTCCCCAGAACAATTTTCAACCGACTCTTCTGCTTTTTGAAGTTGTGCCCATAGCAATACTATTTAATGCACTAGGAGGTGTTACTCTGTGAAATTTCAGCTCTAGCCTGTTATGTGTACATATTACTTTGATTAATCTTACTGTAACAAAGATCTGAGTCAGAAGAGGAGAAAAAAAAAACCAATTTATTTTAGGAAGGTCAAATATGTAGTTTGAGGAACATTGTTACAAAAGAGTTTAAATAAATCTTTCATACCCAGGCAAGCTAGATAGAACAAACTGCTACAAGGGAAGACTTCTGAACTCTTCTGAGGGCAAAGAACAGAAACTCTTCAGCAATGCTGGACCTCCTACCATGGAAAGTACAGCTAAATAAACCTGCATGGCTTTGAAAGAGTCAAATTCTCAAAATCATCCCAATGACTTTTTTTTTGTACATACTTTGAGAAAGTCTATCAGTTGCACCCAAAGAATTTTTGCCCAATAACTTTTACTGCGTGAATTGTGAGATGCCCACGTGCAGACAGGACTTCCCAAAGCCCAGTCAGACTTTGTTTGCAAGAATTGATCAACCAAAATTTATAGGCAGGGTTTTTTTTTTAACCTATAAATAAAATAAAAACAAAATAACTACATATATATCAGATTCAATGAAGTGATCTCAGTGGGTGTGAGTATTAGCTGAATCAATATGTAGTATTAGGTAAATGCCATAAGGAAACAAGAAATCAAAACCAAGAGTTCCCAAAGCTATTGGCTATTAAGTGGCTCCAAGCATACATAGACTATATGCCAACTTCATGATCAATGATGATGAGCAGTTCTCCTGGCATAATTTAAATTTGACCACCCTCCCCAAATGCTTTCCATTTAAAAATACCATGAAAGCTCCCCACTTCTGCAGCCTAGCTATTCAGGTCAGAGGAAAATGGTTTGACAGAAAAGTTACTTCTTTAGGCTGAAGAAGAGAGGTTTTGTTTGCTTGTTGGTTTTCTTTGCCTTTCTTTTTGTGTTTTCAAGATCCCTTCAAACCATTCCACACATAAAAAAAGAACTTGGATACTTCATGTAACTTTTTCAATTGCATCTGATTCAAAATGCTACATGAAATGTAGATAAAATAAAAACTTAAAGTAATTGCTTTCTCACACAAGCGCTTTTCATAAGGTCTCCAGCAACTATCCAAGGTAAATCTGCTGAGATCCTTGAACTATACCAACTTTTCAGATAAACTTCCAACAACCAGTAACTGTTACCAAAACCTCAGCAGAAACATTCATAGATATCCACTGCAGTACTCTTACTAGAATGACAGCATCTTAATGGTTTCCATGCTAAACTATGCAGATTTGATGGTCTTTTCACAGAATACCTGTAGAACTCTGGACAACTATCTCAGGAAGACTCTGACCCCATATCTCATCAATGTCACGATGGCAGCCAGAATCTGTAGCCAAGTGTTATGCCAAGACTCTGGTGCTTGTGCACGGAAAAAGTGGAATTCCAGTGACTACCTTCACTTGAACCCTAAGAATATTGTCATTCAAATGACAAAGGATGGAAAATACACCCTACAAGGGCAACCAGCATTTCAGGATCTGCAAACATTCATAGAAAAATTTGATTGCCACTGTTATGCAGGACACAGTTGTGAACCTACAGCTGATATAAATGACATCCATTACCTCCATGCTTGCATTTCAAAAGATATTTGCCTTCAGATATCTTCAAATTCACTTCCTAATGTAGAAGCCTCTGATGAAAAGATCCTGTCTAACAGAACTGTATTTTCATTTACCCCTCAGAGTGAGGTGATATTATCCACACATCCTGAAACAGATGATTTGCAATCCACCTTTGGAAATAACATACTCAATAAAACAACTGCAGAATATAACACTGTCACAGCTGCCTCTAGATATGATTTAGAAGCAAACGATACTCGTACGTTCAGTAGTTCTTCATCCTGTAAGATACAGATGTTTAGTCTGTTTTGTTTAATTTTAATTTTGAGATCCTTAACAGAAATGATTCACTAAGTAAGAACATTCTTTTCCCTGACTATGTTTGAAATGCTGAAGATTTTATTTTCCAAGAAAATCTAATTCCTGAAAGGCATACAATCTTATCTGTATCAGGTAACCTTTTCCATTCTACACGTGACACTTCAGCCTGAATGTATTTCTTCAGTTTAGTTCTATAAACTACTGTTGGTGCCAAAGATATACTGCTCTGTATATAATGATTATACCACATGAAATGATAATCCAGACTAGGGAACATTTTTTTTTTACAGTTGACATTTTAACAGTTACATATGGGGGGGGGGGGGGAGGCAGGGGGGAAGAAGACAAAAAAATTGATAATGATGTTTGCTATGTTTCAAGCTAAGCCAGTTAAATACATCTCAACTTGGATTTCATTTGAGTCTCAGTAGTCAACAGATTTGATGCTCTATGTAAGAATTAATTTCATTCCCTATGAAAATTACCTCTTAAAATTATTTGGCTGAATTTTAAATCTGTGGCACTTTGCAGCACAAAACTTGTCTGACTAACATAATGTCTCTCCTCTTTTAAACAACATCCATAGGGACATTGTGGGTTTTTTCTTGTCAATTAAATATGTTCCTAACTCTTCAAGGGGTTCAAACTTCAATTTAAATGTTGACTTCAAATATTACAACTTCTTCATTTAAAACTTCAGCTGTAGCAGTTTACCCTTCTTTCTTTCTTTCTTCTCCTCTTCACCCAAGCCCTCCCACTTATTTCAGATGTCCCCTCCTAGTGTTCAGTTTTTATGTCTGGCCAGTTATCACAACTCATGTGATCTGCCTCTGCACTCCCTATCAGCACTGGTCACCAGTCCTAGTTTCTCTGTCCAGCCAGTCCTAGCAACTGGATACGACTACCTGTTCCATTTCATAGAATCATAGAATAGTTTGGATTGAAAGGGGCCTTTAAAGGTCATCTAGTCCAAGCCTCTGCAGTAAGCAGAGACATCCCCAACAGGATGACTTTGCTCAGAGCCTCATCAAGCCTGACCTTGAGCATCTCCAGGGATGGGACCTCCACCACCTCCCTGTACAACCTGTTCCAGTGTTGCACTACCATCATAGCAGAGAACTTCTTTGGACAAGAGCCTTTGAGCATGGGATTTTCTCTGCACCTATTTCCCAAGCTGTGTCTTTGGTAAAAACCAGTTTGTTCCCTAGGAAAACCTAGCAGCAGAGGCTGCAAAATGAGTGACAGTCGGGATGTGGAACTCCCTTTCTTACCCTTCTGGTGCCTATGATCAGGACCACTTTTTAATCCACTTTGCAACAGAACTAAGAATTAATATTATTCCATTGCCAAAAGGAATGTGAAAGTAGTGGAGATAACTCAGAAGAAAATTATTTCCAGTATCATGTCAGGAGTCTAGTTATGATTTACATATAGTCATTTTAAGCATTTAGAAGCAATTAACTGCTATTTATTTGATAAAATAACCTTTTAAAATTGTTATGTCATATATTTAATACATGGCTGGACTTCTAATGGGTGAAGGGTGGCTGCTGGCATGGATGCATTAACAAAATCTCCCTTGAGCTAGGTATGATCTGCATAAAGAAATCACCACCTCTCGCAGTTACCATCTGCCTCACTAATGGATGTACCTTAATTCCAGTATGTTTGCCCTCTACTTACAAAAAATATGTGCTTTAATCTAGCAGTCAACAGAATTTTCAGGTTGTCAGTCATAATGAACATGCAGAAATACAGATGAAGCCTTTAATGGAAAATGATGTTTTATGGCTTCTGGACAGTAAGTTATCAAGAGGAAATGTTTTCTCATTGCAGTTACTATGTTGAGTCCACAAATCAAAGCTATTTCTGCCATTAATATTTCAAGTAGAATCAGGAATAAAAATATATATACATAGCAGACTGGCACAAAAGAAACCAGCTAGTTTTGATCACCTCTGTAAAAAAACATGCATTTTTTCACTGATACTTTGATGCTGGTTATTTGCTCCTGGGTATATGAGCCATGGTATCATAAGTCTTGTACCTGGGGTCCCTCCCTTTCACACTCCACTTGTGGTAACCATCAAAGGATTTCTAAAAACTGGAAACAATGTTGGTAATGCCTCAGTACATGTTACATGACTTACCTGAAGTTTTATTTTTTCAGCAGAACACTTCAACGTGGGTAAAACTTTACAATGGCACATAGAGTTCTAGTTCAAAGGCTGCACTGCTTTGTTGAATGTTTGGCAAAGTTTCCTGAAGTTAGGCTTGTTTGTATCTAGTACTCTGAAAGACACTGGATCTGTGGCATTTTGTGGTATCAGAGCTCACTGGTTCACAAAAGCTAGAAGTCTTGTCATAAGTATGTCTGACTATCAGCCAAGTAACAGCACATGGAGCATTTCTGATGGGGAAAGTGTGAAATTACCAGAAAAAGAGGAATGAGACGTTAAAATCACTGAAGAGTTGAGATAGAGCACCCAGGACCTCCCAGATGAAGTGAACTGCAGAAGTGGGGAATGTGGACAGACCAGGCTCTTCCCATTCAACAGCTTTTACCTACCTGGCATTTAATACATCCTTTCCCAGAGGCACATTGTAAAGATAAAGGAACACAGTAATTGATTTGTTAATTAGATTTAGCCACCTGATCCCATATCTTTTTTTCTTAAGAGCAGTCAGTTACAGAAAGGTAAAAGGAAAGTGGGAGAAAAGCAGAGTATTGCAATAAACTCTCCATAGAAATGTGTCATCCTAAGGTGCGTGCATAAATAGCTACCTATCTTCTGCTCTGATGTGCAGTGCTTTGCCAACCACCTTTTGAATGTTCATTTGGGATACCTGTTATTTACATGCATCTGCAATTCAAGCTTTAAATCCTACAAACTTGCCATAGTAAGATTCAGGCCAACTATATGCCATGCAAAATTATGGTATTTTCCCAATATATTATTTTGCTCTGCATTATATTTGTCTTGCCTATATTCTATGCTAAGAAGACACTATAGGGTCAGCAAGTCTCTATAAAGTAAGGAAAAAGAAAGAAAAGGGGTACTATGCCTTTCATTACTGGTGTTCAAAGCCAAACATGTATTCTTCTAAAATGGTCCCTTCACCTTCCATTCAGTGCATTTCCTGTAATCATTAGTTGTCTCTCTAGCCTTACAGTTTCAGTTTCTTATGTTTTTGTATTATTCAAAACATTAAATACTAACAGAACATTAATTTACCTTTGATTGCCATTCATTATTTTGTACTTCTCCCATCTAGGCAGAATTCAGGCTGGCAACACTTAGGAACTGGGAAATACTAAAATGGGTTTGATGGTCTAAATTAAAGTCATTTGACTACCTCAAGTGGGCTCCTTAAATGCCTAGAAATGTTAATTGAAATTCTGCTTCTCTATTAATGAATCTCCATTGGGTTTATTGTGTTGCTTATTCTGGGATGCCCAAAGATATCAGCACTTTTGAGAAATGCCTATTGGAACTTACAGAATCTGAACAGAAGTGAAATCGTAGTCCACGCGTTCCCTGCCTTACGATTTTTTTGCTCTCTGCATTAAACATGGAAGACAGATTTTGAGAGACAGACCAATAAGGAAATTTTGTAGACAGCCTAGGATATGACCAGCATCCCAAGAAGCAGAGCAAAATTTGCTTTAATCCATGAATCACACTGGGACACTGTTGTATACACACCAGCAAAGAATTGTGTGGAATATTTCAGACCTATGCAATATGCACTAAACTCCTAGACATAAATTAGATTTGTACAGGTACCTATCCATCACTTTTCAATACAAACAACAAGAGAGTAAAGACCATTATAGAATTTTAAAGCACAGTCAGTTATGGAGCAGTTGATGACCTTTTTAAGAAGACAAACACACATACTTTACACTTACATGAAAGATTTTTCACAGTCCCTTCTGTGTCCACTTGCTTCTGCAAGTCCCTTTGCACTGGCAGATATCCATTCTGTCAAAGCAAAATAGTCTTCAAAATTAGGGTCTGAGATTTCAGACAGACAGAAAAATGACATTTACTGCATGGCTTAAAAAAAACCCTGCTTTATTTAACAATGACTTCATCTTTCTTAAATAAGTATCTTTTTTGCTGTTCTTTATTGGCAGGGTTTCTTCCTGTCCAACTGAAAACCACTGTATCAATGGCTGGAAACAGATTCAAAAAGACTGGTCTAACTTCATCCCTTAACATTTCTAATTGTTTCCCAAGCTGTGCCTGTCCCAGAGCCTTCTGTCTGTCTTTCTGGAAAGACTCCATTGAAATTTGACCCAGCATTGTGATACTTTTCTTTATGATTTCAGTCATATAAAACCATGAAGTATTCAAGATCAATCATAAGTTTTCCTACATGCCTGCCAAGGATCAGGGTCTTTAGAGAACAGTTCTTTCGTGTGGATGTTCTGAATCTTTCACAGCTCTTTCCCTCTTTGTTGTCAGTAGTATCCAGGACTGCAAAATCTTCCTGTATTTGCTGTCCCCTCGTTACATACAAGAAAGTAAAGGGCGAGGAGGGCACCTATCAATATTAGCAGCCTTAAGGAAATAATATGGGATTTCATTACGTTCACTGATGTGTTACCATGATCATGGCATGTATTGATTATAGTTCTCCTTGGCTAGTAGTAATTAGATTACATTTTTCAGTGTAGGCTTGTATAACCTTTAGTTTATAACCGATAAGGTAGTTATCGATTGGTAATCAGACATCTATGAAAGTTAATGTGAATCACTACTTTATACGGTCAGCCAGCATTTTGTTTCTGTGCATAAAATTACACACCATTGTGTTAGGCTATATATATATATATATATATATGTATACATATGGATGTCAGACAATTCTCTGCCTTTGGTTTCATATCAGAAAATGTATTTATTCAACAGAACTTCAAGATCCTGCAGAATCCAAATTGGCAATCTCCCTTCTGGAGCACACTGCTCCCTCAGGCTACTAGCAGGTCAAGACAAGAGGACAGCTTGCCATTGCCAAGTGATGATTTCCTGAAGCAGGGACCTAACACCCACTTAAAGGGAGACTAAGGGTACACTGCAGTCCCATAACAATTATATTGTCAATGTACAGCAGGAAGTATCTTACTGCTGGGACAGCTAGTAATTAAGGGCACTGGACTAATAATAGACTTAGGCTGTCTGGATAGCCTATACATTATCTCAGTATGTGCTGCATATACCAAATTTAGGTACCTATGACTCAGAGTTCTTGAGTTAAAAACCTTGATCTGCCCCACTCTGCCAGTGTTACAATCCTTACAGAAATCCTTTTTTACCTCTTCCCTCACTGACAAAAATTTAAGATACATTCTGAAGAGTCTCTGACGTGCCAGCCACCAGAGGGCACGGGTGACAAACACAGACTGGCACATTACAGTGCTTTCACTGGCAAGTTCAGTACGGTCTTTCCATTCTCTTTAACAAAGCAACTTCTTGACTTGGGCTGACATACAGAAAAGATGGCTAGCCCCTCACTAATACAGCATTTCATTAACAGAAAAGATCTGTTTCCCAAACACCAGGTGCACTACAAGAAACTCAAAATATGAGAGTGAGACATCATCTCATGCCCTCCTCTCTAAAGAATTCATTCAGCTGAAAGCCTCTCCTCATGAAGATCTTCAGCTGTCACTAAGATCCATTCTTAAAACTACAGGAAATATCATCTGATTTCTTTGGTAGTACTCTGAAGAAGACATTTGGAACCCAAACACCTTGTTTCTCTTCAAATGTGGAAAAATCTGGACATGCAGTATTGGTTCAGGTCAAATTTTTGTATTTATAGCATCACCACCACCACAATCTGAAATGTAAGATCCACCGTTATAATTTTACATAATACAAATAAGTCTCTGCAATGCAGTACGCTGCTTTCCTAACACTTCAAAGAGACCACTTGGAAGACTCAATATGCTAGGTGCTACATGGCCCTGTAACACTACTAAATTAGTCCCCAGGTATGTAAAGCTCAATAAACAAGACAGAAAAGTGAAATACTTTATTGATGGTTAAATGTTTCCCAGAAAGATTCAGTAGTTTGTCTACAGCTACATGGAATAATGACTTGTGGCCTTCTATGCCCCAGCTCAGGCTTTTAGCTGCAAGAACAAATGTATCCAGAACTGCTAATTATAGCGAGTTAGCAGTATTTTACATACAATATTCTATTACCAAAACTTCAAAATAAAGAATTGCCTTTCATATAGTTTTGTAAAAGATGCTATAGATTTTAGAACAATGTAACAGATCTTTGACCTTGGACAAACACTTCAAGACTTTTTCCACATATTTCGACCCCGTAAAAATCTGTAGAAGACTCCACTCAGTTGTGTAATATGCAGAGGTAGAAGAAATCCTTTAATCTTTCAGTTTGAAGGCAGCCACAAACAGTTCATCTATACACTCAAAATTTGGTAATTGCTTTGGCTGAAACAACTTTTTAAAAGTAGGATACATAGCAGAAGAACAATAGTGTTTCTGCTGTGAATTACTTCCTGGTCCTTTTACTCAACCAGAATAAGTCATTAATCTTAATGTCAACTTTTCTACTCATGTCTCCAGTGATTCCCTGGTTATGTTTAGCATAAATGGCACCTGACTGGTAAATATGTGACTGCTAGCTGTAGGGAAGATGTAGGTATGTACTGAATGTCCACCTGGCTGCTACTAAGAGGCAAGTAAAACAGCAGAGTCCTGCTATGCTCTCCTCCAATGCAGGGTCTGATCGGCCCCTCCTTTTTCAATGTGCCACCACTTTTCAGGAAACTTTGAGAGCTTGACAGCTGTATTATGTGCTGAAACTGCTGAAGACACCATTGCTGCCTCAGTTTTAAGAGCGGCATCCAAAATTCTGAATCTAACCCAAAATATCAGCACTGGGGAACAGCATCAGGACAAAGAGACTACCTCTACCAAGGGCAGCTCCTTATGCTACTGGGAACAGAGTCTGGGACTCAACACTTAAATCTGTCAGCTTTCCTCTAGGTTTGCTTAAGAAAAGCTACAAAGAAGTAATTCCTCAACACTACCATTGGACAGCAGGGCTAGCTCCAGTGTCCAATTTCTGTATGGAAATGTTCAATTAAATAAAAAAGAGCAAATAAATTAGTATCAATTAAAAACAAAACAAACCCAAAACACTTAGAATTGTACTATGAGTCATTCTGACTGTATCTACAACCAGTCAATGAAAAAGCATAAAGTTTTTCACCTTAAAGCTAGCCCAGAAACAACTGCTATTGACAGCAAAGTTCGAAGAGCTTCCAGTCTTTGTGGTCTGACTGACATAACCAGTGAGGTTTGGCCAAACCACAGTCTCTAAAAAGCTGAACTGTATCTCTAAAAAGAGATGAAAAACAAATCTTAGAATGTTTTGATGAATTTGCTATGTCTCAATCAGTTTTTGAAGTGCTTTGTTTTATACCTCTATGAAAGTCCTTCATCAACCAATACCATCAGCTTTGTAACCTTCTGGAGCATCACCTGTAATTCCAGCATCATGTGTAATTTCAGTGACAGAGATTGGCAGATGGATTGGGGTCAAGTGATAGCTCTGTATTTATGGAGAAAACAAGACTGCACAGTAAATGTTGCTTATTCGGTGCAGGCAGAAGTCTCCTGATAAAATGAGGTGTCCCATACAAAACCATCACTGCAGGCATGTCCTGCTAAGCCAAGGCAGCATGCCATGGCAGTTTCCAACAAAAAAAACCTATCAAAGAACATAATTAAAACCACGGTAAGATCGGGATCTGAAAGCCTTTTCCTATACAATGAGCAATTCAAGAGTGTCATGGGAAGCGTGGAGGTTCTAGGATTGTAAAGAACCATTATGGCTGAAGATGAAGGCCCTACAAAATCGATCCTTTCAAGAATCTTCTCGAGCCAGGGCCGCACACGAACCCTCGGACCGCTCCTGTTAGGTGCGGAGTGCAGCGCTGACAGCCCACAGCGGCAGACCTAAGCCAGGCTCTGTGCTAACGCACTCCCGCCAGGGACCAGCTGTCCACCTCACACTATTCACGGTACCCTACCTATCGATTGCGGTACTCGCAGCCACCCTCCCGCATCACGGGGCTTGCAGTACCTCCACGACACTGCCAAATGCTCTGAGGACTGGCGGGACACTCCTCCGTCTACCGGCCCCGCCCGGGCTTAGGCCTGGGCCCGCCTGCCAAGCCATGTGAGAGCCGCCCTGCTCGGCCCCCGCTGCGACAGCCCCTCCGCCCGCTCCCCCTGCACTCCGCCCGCTCCCCCTGCACGCCGCCCTCACCATTCCCCCGCCCCCGGCCGGGCCAAACCAACCCAGACCCCTCCCTCGTCTGCAGCAAGTGGCAGCGGGAGAAGGGCGGTGGCGTCATCACGTGACGGCCCTGCCTGGCGCTTGGCTCCCCACGCAGCCTCTCCACAGCTGACCCCCCGGTTCCCTTTGGACCCTGCCGTGGTCTGGCCTGGCTTGGTCTCGCCTCGCCCCGCGCAAGCATGCCTAGCAGCGAGGCGGTGCCGCTGGGGCTGGGTGCCTGCCGCAGGTCGGGGGCGCTGGCCGGGATGCTGGCGTTGGTGGCGCGGCTGCTGGAGTGGCTGCGCTCGCTGTTCTGGAAGGAGGAGATGGAGCTCACCTTGGTGGGGCTGCAGTACTCGGGCAAGACCACACTGCTCACCGTGCTAGCGGTACGCTGCCGCGGCCCGGCCACCCGCCGGCCAGGCACAGGGGCAGGGCGGGGCGGGGGACTCTTAGGGCGGCGGCCAGCGAAAGCGGGAGGAGTCGCCTTTGGGCGGTGGTGCGGCCGGGGGGCGGTGGCCCGGCAGTCTGGCGTGGCTGGAGGGTTCGCTTTCCCCGAGCAGCCCGCTCCGCGCCTCTTGCCCTGCCAGCAAGTGCGGGCTTCCCCTCCCCTGGTAGTGGTGGGGCCGCCTCCTGTCATGAGGTCTCAGGGCGAGGCGCTGCGGAGGGAGAGGAAGCGGTGGGTGGGAGGGAAGTATGAGGAAGCGCCTGAACCTTTTGGAACCTCGAGGATTTCACAGCAGATAGCTGTGAAATTGTTCTATGAAGGCGAATGAAAATGCCTCTTGTGTCTGGCTGCAAAGAGTGCCTATCTCAAAGCAGTTTCCTGGGCACAGACTCTTGCCAGGGGTTTGGTGATGGCT
Organism: Dryobates pubescens; assembly: GCF_014839835.1. NCBI lineage: Eukaryota > Metazoa > Chordata > Aves > Piciformes > Picidae > Dryobates > Dryobates pubescens. The sequence continues at coordinate 13,055,410 of NC_071638.1, forward strand.
TTACGTGGCCGGCATATCCCGTAATAACTAGGAATACATCATGCAGCCTCCAAGGTCACAAGTGTCCTGTCAGTTGCATCAAGGCTTCCCACAGTTCCTTAATAGCTCTTTCACATCTTTCAAGTCTGATTTTGGCATTCCCTTTATCCCAGCCAAACCTTTCTACTGTGTGTGCTGTATGCTGACACATGCCATGATGTTTTCCACTTTGTTACCATGATGAAATGTGTGCCTCGTCTTTGCAATGCTCTCTGCCCTTTGACATTTGGGTCCATCCTGAAGACTTAGTTACCACTGGAAGGTGGAAAAAAATTTAGTATACTAAATGTTTTTACTAGTAATCATGAAGCATAGCGCATACCCTGTTCTGTGAGGTGATCACTGCTGTTAGAGGTATTGCAGCATCACCTACCTAGGGATAAAGGATTCCAGGTGTTCTTCAGTCCTTATCCTGAAAAACCATGAGATTACAAACTGAGAGCTTAATGGCCTAAATCAAAGAGATTGGAGGCAACAGTGGCATGACTATATGACTATTTATGTTCATATACAATTATGGATTATGGGGAAAAAAATAGATTGTGAATTTGAAATTTAAAGACCTCTGTAACAGTAGTGTGTGGCATTAGACTTTGTGTGTGTGGCTACGCACTCACTACTCCATCAGTAAGTTGGCATTGCATGTGTTTGTCTCTTGTGCTAACCTTGAATACCAGAGCACTGCTGTTACAGCAGGTCTGATTTTGCCAGCAGTTGTAGTACTTACGAATATTTTACAAGGCATCCACATTTTCTGACTTGGGGAGTGTCATGGATTGCAGGTTTTGTAGTCTTTTTGGGTCTTACATTCAGGAGATGACATGCTGTGTTAATCACCAAAAGAAGGTGGTTGAAGTCTCAGTCTCAGGCTGCGCCAGGGGAGATTCAGGCTAGATGTTAGGAAAAAGTTCTATACAGAAAGAGTGATTGCACATTGGAATGGGCTGCCTGGGGAGGTGGTGGAGTCGCCATCACTGGAGGTTTTTTCAGGAGGAGAATTTGGGAGTAAACAGTTTAGGATAAGGCAATGGGTAATAGCTTACTCTCAAATGCAGTTGATATGGGGGTTGGAAAACAGATCGGGAACTCTATGTGCATTTGTGTTTGTAGCTAGACTGTGACGAGATGAGCATAATCATTACGAAATACTGGCTGCTAAAAATGGAAACTGCAATGGGTCATGAAAGCAAATGGTAGGGAATTGGTATTTTTTCCACTTTGCAGTAATATCGGAGATCCTATCATGCTAACACTGAATAAACACCCTTTGAGATAATGTCCTGCCTGAAGAGTTTGAATTGTACTTGGTCCTCTGTTACTGTTGGAAACTTTGGGTAACATGCTGCTTTTTACTATGCATGTGCACTGATGTAATGGAGTAGAATCTGGCCTGTGGTTGTTATTATTGCAGGGGGTAAAGGCAGTATTGTCAGCTTAAAATTCAGAAACGTTTAAAAAGGACATTGCAAACAAATGAGTTATTTTCCTCTGTGTCAGGATGTAACATTTTTAACTGATATATAACAATAAACTTGTTTGCATATCTTGAATATTCACAAAAGTAGGTAATTTATCACGTATAACTTCCTTAGCAAGCAAAATGGAACAGATTTTGTACCTTATGGTGCTTGCACTACTTGAAACAAAACACTAATTGAAGCCTTTGGATTAATGTGGTCAAAATATTCAACACAATATTTTCTGTTCTTCATCATGTGAGAAAAATAAAGAATGTTAAAAGACCAACAAAGGGGACACTAATTCTTTGCATTTGATCCCCAATTCCAGAGCGGTTGCAATTATTTTTTTTCTAGATTTTGGTAAAAATTTTCCAGTTTAGCATGTTGCATATGATGTATAATTTGCTGACTAAAGTAGAATCATGGCTTTCTATGAATTTGTTTAAATAATAGCCTCCTGAGCTGACTGACTGGATTTCCAGGTATTCTTGTTCTTGAGTAATGGTGCTGCGTTCTCAGGGTTTATGTCTTCCTATCTGTTTATGTGTCTGTCTTCCACAAATAAATGTACTACATATTTTAACAAATTAGGCCAGTACCTGCTACAGGAGATGGTTACTGATTAGCTTTGTCTTATTCTATCCAATTGACAACTTCTGTCGCTGCTGGGTACATGTATCTCTATCAGACTGCAGGTGCATTTATCTTCACTGTTTTTTCCTACTACTGTGGACAAGTCACTGGAGCAAGGAAAGAGAAGGAATAAAAGAGGCTTTCAGAAACAAAAGATGGGTAAGATTTATAGGACAGAATTAAGCAATAAGGTTCCCACAGGGAAGGTTAGTCAGGTAATTGATGGAAGTTGTTTCTTGCCTGAAGGATCTAATTCCAAACCCCAGAATTCTGTGAGAGAGTCAGGTAGCCATCAAAGGTTATATAGTTTTTAAAGTTCCAGATTAAAAATAATTTATCTTTGTGAACACAAACTGGGGACATAGTGTGTTCTCACTGTGCTACAAACAGGGAGAAGTTGCAGAAAACTTGAGAAGAGCAGTAGCATTGAGGGTAGTGGGTCGCAATGTGTGCAGTGAGCATCTGCTCCAGCATACTCTGAAGCTCTGATCATCCACTTCGCATATGGGAGTGACCTCTTGGGGGCACACCTGCTGCTTTTGTTGTCCATATACCTACATTTTCTTCCATTAAAACCCCAGAACGCATGGAATGATGAGGTGTGTGAAGGGAAAATGGGCAAATAGGTGTGAAAGGGTAGTGTTAAGTCCAGAATGTCCTGCTTTTCCTTTCTGGATGACTAGAAAACTAAGAGTACTGTCTATGTTGCAGAGAGTACCTGGGCCTCTGTGTAGACATAACTGTTAAGTAACCATCTTAATTTCACATGCTTAGAAGACATAATAAATTATTAATGACACATTTTGATAAGGAATTAATAATGAGCTATCTACTTAGATTTGTGTTTCACCTTTCTCCTCAAAAGTCGTCTTCTGTAGTGGGTAGGTGTGTGTAAGGTTCCTGTTAGCACGATGACAACCATCTGTCTTGTGAAAATACTTCTCTGAACTGGGGGAGAAGTCAGCACTTTCATGTTATGTTTTGGACTTATTGTCTGCTGTGTTAGTACTTAGTATTTTTCTGTTTTAGTGGTGTTCTCTTAGCTTCCACAGCAGCACTCCTCTGGTGTCACCTATTCATAAGGGTCTGTACTTAGTACTCTCTACAAGAGTACTCCTTCATTACTTACTATATGTGGAGTTAAACCATTGGTAAGGTAGAGAGAATCTACAAGGAATAAACTTTGTATAGTAAATATGTATTACTTTTATATATATATATATATATATAAAAATATGTAATATCTTATCTTGGAGGTTGGACTAGATGACTTTTAAAGGCCCCTTCCAGCCTAAAATATTACTCAATTCTGTATTTTAACTGTGTCACTTCCTGTTTTGCTCAGGATCAAATGAAGAATTATCTGAAGTCTCGTGGTTTCTGGGATGATCTTTATTGCTGTGGAGAATAAAAGGTTGTTTAAAGGGCCTGAAAGGGACCAGCCTTCTTTGACATGACAATGCATTAATTGAAATGCTGGCTAGTTTTCTTGTAGAAAATAAATGGGATAGTTTATACCGTTGTGTAAAATAAACATTTTAGGTTGCAAATTAGAAGCCTAACCTGCTGTGTTTCAACTGTTTCTTAATTTTTTTAATTTCTATTTTTGTATTCCAGTCAGGGCAGTTCACAGAAGATATGATTCCTACAGTAGGCTTCAATATGAGGAAAATAACAAAAGGAAATGTTACCATAAAGGTGGGTGTGCATGTTTGAATAAATACAGAGTGAATAGCTAATAGACAAAGTGATCTCAACTTTGAATGTGAAAGCACAGAAAATTTCTTTTAAGATGATAGGATTGTTTATGCTTTTCTAGCTCAAAAAACTACTTTTGCAAATCATGTAGTTGCATATTTCTCTGTTACAGTAATGCATTTGATTTTGTTACATGACAGACACTCTTTTGGGCTGGAAAGATCATAAAATTCAGATATATTAACGACAGCTGAGTTGAATCCTAGAGGTGATTCTCTTCTCTGTCTTTTCTTCTCACAACCATAAGTGAAATCTGAAGCAACTTTATTCCTTACTTGCCTATCTCAATGGAGAGTGCAGTTTAGCTCACAAAGTTTGCTATATGGAAACAGAATTCGTAATGTAAGTCAGTTGTCAGGGAACCATCTTTTAGGCCTATAGAGAAATATAGATGATGCCAGTTTGGTTGTGATTCATGCCATAGGCATCAAAATAGAGGTGAATCACACCAGTAGCATTATGGCTCACTCTGTTGTTTGATTATAAGGGGATCAAATTAATAAGTTTTATCTAAAATTAGGAGAAGAGAATATAGGTTTTTGCCTTTATCTTGACTTTTCCCACCTTTTCCTTAATTTTTTCTTCCTCAGTTCTAAAGATACTCATGTTTTTTTACCTCTGGTTTGGTGTGACTCCTGAATCTGGGGAGGACTTACGAATGACCTGTAAATTTCATTTGTAAATGCATCTGTTAACTGCTGTTTCTATTTGGTGAGCTGGTAAAGGGTAGTAGAACAGATAATTTTTCTTCTATTGGCTAGAAGATGTTAAAACCCAACTAGAAAACCTTAAATCTGAAAGGAGCATTGTGATATAAATACTGTGACTGATTGTCAGAGACTAATGGTGTGTTTCTGGTCTTACTGCTACACTTTCTCAAAATCACACATGACTGTAGAGCCTTCAGCTGTAAATTGCACCTGTGTATCTACTTTTGTGTAATAAGCTTGCAGAATAATCAGTAGATTCCTCTACAACTGCTTGCATGCTACAGTGCCTAATAAGCCACTCTTTTGAAATCAGTTGAAATGCAAAGTCTAATGTCACCCCACTATTTCATCATTCCAAACCTTCTTTCTGTATACCCTCTTGAAATGTATGTCAGGTTTAGCTGAAATAAAAGCTCTCAACATTACCCATGAAATTTTGGTGGACTGCCAAAAATATCTTACAAGTAGGTCCAAAGTACTGACTGTAAAATACTTAAAAGAAAAATTGAGTAAAATGTGAAATGGCATAAAAATAAAATGGAGGATAATCATTATTGCCTTGGTAAACTCAGCTTTATGACTTTGTGCAAGATCATTATAAGTACCTTATTAGAGCCTACTTTGGGAGAGAATGGGACCTCACTCTTCAAGAGCAGGTGAGCAAGAAAACAAGGTAGCATCCCACAATATGGGAAAGCAGGACACAGACGCAGGGAAAGTGACGATTCTGTGATTTTGAGAGCAGCCTGGATAGGTTGAAGTGTCTGCAAACCATCATATTTAGAGGCCATAATCTGGACAGGAAGAAAGCAGTCTCTCTGGTGAGAAAATTGAAGTTTTACTTCATAATTCCACTCTGGAACTGCCTGTTGCTAGAAGGTTGCCAGAATTCTTTGTTTAATGGGCACACATAAACTGCCTGTGGAGTCAGTGGCTGATGTAGCACTGATATTATTTTTTTTTTTTTAATGTTTAATGCTGTATTGTTAGGATTTACAAACTTTGGATGGTGTTAGTGTTTTCTAGTCCTTATGATTAATTCATGATTCATATTAGTTACGGAAGTGAATTTATGGAGAAGTCAACAGGGATCTGCTAGTGAGTATCAGAAGAGCAGTCTGATGTGCTAGTTGTATGGATTTTCTCCCCCCAAGATTCTGTTTATTATACAGAAATATGTACAGTAGCTGTGACAGCAAATAGTGTATTTACAAGAACTTCAGAGGTACTGTCTTACTAGTACAAGTGCATACCAAGGCCATGCCATGCTTTCTTGACTTTTTATACATCAGTGGCTTGTGTGTAGGAGGATGAGACCAGTGACAAAATGGTGATTTGCACTGTGATATGAAGCACCAAAAGCAGACTCACTAGCAAAAGTTGTTTGTTTCAGTTTAAGCAGTTGCAATTAAGTCCTAAATTTTCACTTATGCAAAGAAGTATTCTTTTCTTACCGTTGTTGCAGGCAGGTGGGCATTCTTTGTCCTCCTGCCTGAGCCTTCCATTCTCTTTCAGAAGAGTACACTTGTATTCCAGTGCCTTCCACTTGAGCTTTACCAATGCATCCTAATTCAGCCAGGAGAGGATTTGATTTTAATTCCTAAATGTCAGTTTCATACACTTCTTACATTACCTGTCTTGGTTTGCTGCTGCTCAAAGTCCATAGATGCCACAGTCAAAATGTTGCTAAATTTGACCATATTTCATAAATAATCCACAGGAACAGGAATTTCAGTTACCTTGTTTTCTGCCTTTTGTATAGGAACAATAAGGACAGGATTTAGAGTTTCTATAGAGAAACTCTGGATAGTTGGGGTGTTATGCTGATTTTGTTACAGGATTCCCAGATGAGGAAGCTGTTGGTGGTTCATTCAACTAGGCAAACAAAAGTAATCTACAAGTAGACGTAAGGATGGTTGGGGTGCTATGCTGATGCTGTTACAAAATTGCCAGATGAGGAAGCTGTTGATGGTTCATTCAACTAGGCAAACAAAAGTAATTTACAAGTAGATGGTGTTTTACAAATAAAGTATGTTTTGAGCCCGGATTGTTTAAGTAGGTGAATAAAATGGCTAATAAGTTTGTACTGGAGTTGTCTGCACAAATGATAGTGCAAGATCAAGTACACACAGGAAGGAGATGTGTGATTTTTCTTTTTCTCTGTGGAACTGTGCCTTGTTTCACATTTTGATCTCAAAAGTTCTGTTGCATATTGTTGTTCTAAAAGTGTTGTTAAGAATAAGAGGATAATGCTAATTTCAAAAACGGTACTTGATTTGGAAGCCCATCTGCACAGGAGAAATAATTCATCTTAATGAGTTCTCATGGTCTCCTTGCTACAAGAGCACACAGAGGAAATGAGCATGTGATAGCTCTGTGTAGAGGAATATGACCCTTACCTATAGATGAGTGTTTCTTTAAAAGCCTGTCAAGATGAATTACATCTGGATTTTGAGGTTGTGGTTGAGCTATTAAATAACAGATTATTTCCAGCATCAACATACCTCATGTACTACAACTTAGAGATCTATTAAAACAACTTTGAAATACATAGCAAAACTGATGATGGTGACTTTTTTTTTTTCCTGGCAAAAAATCTACAACTGAATTAATTTGGGGGTTTAATTTCAACTGAGTTGTGTTTTTTACTGAGTGATTTGATTTTGGTGGGATTTTGCTGTTTTTTATTGTGTTATTATGGTTTGTTGTTGTTGGTTTTTTTTTTATCCACACAGTATTAGTAGCCTTTTTGCTTTGGTGAAATTCAATGTTTATTAAGCTAAAAAATGTACTCTAGCAAACTAGATTTGAAGAGTATCAGAAGACATGCATCACAAACTATTATTTTAAATGATTGTGAAGCTCTAACCAATCAACTTTTGATTTTCTCAGTGATAGTCTTATAATAGTCTCGGGTATAAAAAGAAATAGAGCAACACAAGGCATGCAGATGCACAGGCGATGCAGCAGCTTCCTTTTCCTTACTCTTGCACTTAATTGTCTCGAAGAACTCAGGCAGTTTCTGCACCCTGCCTGGATGTTGCAGCTGAGAGGCTGGAGCCCGCAGCTGCTCAGGGGACTGGAGCTGCCGAGGTTGGGCTGTGGTCACCTCGACTGTCACCACTAGAGGCCAGCGTCTTTCCACGGGAGCTGCAGCACGGGCCACCACAGGCCAGTCTGCTGGAGGGCAAAACCAAGCTGCTTGCTACTTGCTATTTACTCTGATGTGGCAAAGAGGGAGGAGGCAGCTTTGCATTCCTCTTCCAGCTTCCTTCGTTGCAGGACTCCTTCCTTCTCTGGATAGTAGAGTTTCCAAGTCTCCAAACAGTCTCATAGGATGGCTCTCAAAGCTCTTCCTGATATTCAGCAGCATATCATCATCTCACATGGTCGTGAAGTCATATAAGTCTCTGTGTCTATGGCCTGTTTATCTGCAACAGTGTTTCAGCAGGTAGTGGCTGTTTTGAATGGCTTGGATCGCTGCAAAGTGGTGTGGCCAGCAGCATTAGGGAAGTGATCATCCCCCTGTCCTAGGCACTGGTAAGTGCCTTTATTACTGCGTTCACTTTTGGTCCCCTCACTACAAGAAAGACATGGAGGTGCTGGAGCATGTCCAGAGAATGGCACCAAAGCTAGCAAAAAGTCCAGAGAACAAGTTGTATGAGGAGCAGGTGAAGGAACTGGGATTTTTTTAGCCTGAAGAAAAGGAGGCTGAAGGGAGAACTTACTGCTCTCTACCGCTGCCTGAAAGCAGATTGTTGCATGGTGGGAGTCTATCTCTTCTCCCAAGTAATGAATGATAGGATAAGACGTGGTGGCCTCAGGTTGTACCAGGGGAGGTTTAAATTTGATATTAATTAGGAAGAAATTCTTTACCAAAAGGATTGTCGAGTATTGGAACAGTCTGTGTAGGGAAGTAGTTGAGTCGCTATCCCTGGAGGTATTTAAAAGATGTGTTGATGTAGTGCTTAGGGATGTGGTTTAGAGGTGCACTTGGCAGTGCTAGGTTAGCAGTTGGACTTGATGTAACTAAATTCGTTCTGTGATGCTATGATCATGCTGTGTCTGGGTTGATATCAAGTCAAGATGCTTACTTCTATGAGGAAGAGCATTTGTGGGTTACTCCAGTGATTTATGGTTGTTGTGTGTAAGGAAGAGCTGGATTCAGAAGAGTTATGATCCACAACAGGAAGGCTAGTTACTATTGACATGCCTCAGAGATTGTTTAGTGTCTTCATTAGTGACCTGGATGATGGGACATGCTGTGACCTCAAGAAATTTCCTGATAATACAAAGCTGAGAGGAGTGGCTGGTACAGTAGTGTCTTATGCTGCCATCCAGAGGGACCTCAATAGCCTGGAAAAATAGGCTAACAAGACCCTTAGGAAGTTAAAGAAAGGAAAGTACAGAGTCCTGCACCTGAGAATCATCAACCCGTGGCACTACTACAGGCTGCCTGGCTGGAAAGCAGCTTTTCAGAATGGGACCTGGGAGTCCTGGTGGACATCAAGTTTACCATTGATGGGCACTGTACCTTTGCAGGAGGGAGCCCAACAGCATCCTGGGCTACATTAGGAAGAGCTTTGACAGCCATTCAAAGTAAGCAGTCCTTCCCTTTTACTCAGTTGTTGCAAGAACGTACCTGGAGTATTGGTCTCTGTTCTTGTACTGGTCCCCTCAGTACAAGAAGGATGTGTAGTTACTGGAGGAAGTCCAGCAAAAGGCTGTGAAAATAGTTAAAGAGCTAGATCGTCTGTTTTATGAGGAGATGCTGAGATATGTGAGACTGTTTATCTTAGAGAAGCAAAGGCTTTCAGAGAGAGATCTCAGGGAGATCTTCCGTGTAGCCAGAAGATGTAGCCAGGCTTCTCAGTAGTGCCCAGTGACAGGGCAAGTGGCAATGAACACAAACTGAAATACGAGGAAATTCCACTCAAATGATAAGAAAAAGCCTTTTTACTGTGAGGGTGATTGAACTTTGAAACAGCTTAACCAGGTTCTGGAATCTCCATCCTTGGTGTAGCCTGCTCTGTGTAACCCTGCTTTGACTGGGGTCAGTTGGACTATACAATCTCCAAGGGTCCCCACTAGCCTCAGTGGTTCTGTGACTGTGTGAAAAAGGAGTTTAATGAAGGTTAGAGAGTGGGTCAGAGAGTAAGTGTGGAGCATACTCAGATCAACTAAGTTAATCCATGATCAGCTAAGAAGGAAAAGTATAAAAGCACTCTCCCATCTGATAGTTTGGGAAGAGAAGCCTTGGAGAGAGTGTCTGTGCTTGAGAGTTGTGTGCTGCAGAATATGGGACAAAATCATGCATTAGACAGGAATCACTACAGTGGTTGATACAAACACATGGGGCCAGAAGCCAGTGTCCTGTGTCAGACAGGCAGTGCTGAGTGTCTCACCAGCTATTCAGACTCCTAAAAAAGAAGACTAAGAGTTGATCTCAAGGAATCATCTAAAGCAAATTTGTGCTCTGAGGTGAATTAGGTTTTTACCCAAGTATCTTAGGTAATTGTTCCTTAAAAATTTGTTCTTCCATAAAGAAGATCCAACAATATCCTTTGTTTTGTACAATCTTTTTCCACTCTGTTAGAAAATTTTCTTCCTAATAGCTCACGTGAGTTGCAGTCTTCACAAGTTGGGCTGTTTTTTACTTCTCTTCTACATCTGGTAGCCATTTCCTGGGAAATATTATGGGTTTGCTCCTCCCCTCTTTATGGGTCATGTTTTCAAAGTCTTTTCTTCCCCTTTTCTCATCTGGGCTTCTGCAAATTTTTCTGTTTGTTGGATAGACTGATGCTCAAAACTGATATGGGGGCCTTCTTCAATGATGAGGACAGAAGAGTGCATCTGTCCAAAATGATACACAGTATGCTTCTGCTAGTAGCTGCTGGTTTAAGATCTGCAGTACTGCTGAAACACATACTTAGTTTGTGAACTGCTCAATGCTCAAGCTTTTTTGTCCTGCACATTTACCTGGTTATTATCCTAGTGCACTATTACCCTGGTGCATTTGGTTCCCTGTATTCAAATGCAGCATTCCAAACTTGCCTGTGGTAAATCAGCTGCCTTATTTCAGACCACCCCTCTTACTTGGTCTGGATACTTTAGCTCCCAGCTTGAAGTTAGCTGCAGTTTATATAAATACATGTTCTATTTGAGCATTCTCTTGGGACACCTGGGGACCATAAATACTGCTTGTGGTTAGTTCTGTCCTCCAAGGCTTTGCCTCATTGATAAATGCTGGAGATCTGTCAGGATTGCTCAGATTTGTGAGGTAGAGAAGAAGACAGTGCCAAGGAGCTTTTCTGTGAGGTTAAATCTGTCATGGGAAAATGTCTTTTTCTTGTCTAATCTGACAATATTAGATTATCTTTTACCAGCATACACACTTTAGTACATCTTCCTGGCTTTTCTCTGCTATTGAGCAAATACTCATTTTTGCTTTTGGGGTTATATGCTCCTCAAGGACAAGCAAAATTAATAATCACTACAGCAGTTATTGATCGGCTGTTTTGAGCTATCAGTGTGCTTGCCTCTGGTCTCCTTGCCTTCAGTCTTCTAAATGCAAGTTCTGTCTGCAACTTTAACTTCTATATGCCTACTTTCCCCAGAATCTCTAGGCTTTTAATGTCTAGAGACTGATCCATAATCATGTGAAAACAGGGTATAAAGGGTTGCATGTAGTCATGCAGAATCGGGGCTTTCTGCTTTGGGGAGGACATAATACCAAGGCTAGGATGGATTGATTCTGTCTTTTTAGAGGAGTGTTGTCTTGATTGAGAGGATTACAGCCTTATCTCTAAAACTGGGTTCCTGTTACTCTCCTGCCTTAGAACCCAATGTGGAGGTAAGCAGTGCCAGGTTCAGAAAAGTTTTGGAGGGCAGACTTTGCTTTTGTGTTTTGTTTACAAGTTATTTGTTGATCCTCCCAACATTGTAACTTGTGTCTGACTTCATTGAGAATAGCTGTCTAGGCTTCATTGACTATGATGGGATGTTAGGTACTGAATCCATGCATCAACATGAAGATACAAATATATTGTTGTACACATCCTTTTCCACAAGAGGTTTGGGTTGGAAGAGAGCTTAAAGCTCACCTAATTCCAATCCTCCGTATGTGGGTGGGGACACCTTCCACTAGAGCAGATTGCTCAAGGCCTCATCCAGCCTGGCCTTGAACACGTCCAGAGAAGAGGCATCCACAACCTCCCTGGGCAATCTGTTACAGTGTCTCACCACCCTCATTGTAAAGAATTTATTTCTAATATCCAGTCTGAATCTACTCTCCTCAAGCTTAAATCCATTCCCTCTCATCCTATCACCAAGCCCTTGTAAAAAAATCTCTTCCTGACTTTCCTGTAGCCCTGTTTGAGTTACTGGGAGGTTGCTATGAGGTCTCCTTGGAGCCTTTTTGTCTCCAGGCTGAACAGCCCCAACTCTCACAGCCTGTCTTCATAGGAGAGATGCTTCAGCCCTCTGATCATCTTTGTGGGCGTCCTCTGGATCCACTCCAACAGTTTCATGTTCTTCTTATGCTGGGAACACCAGAAGTGGATTCAGTACTCCAGGTGGGGTCTCATAAGAGCAAGGTAGAGGGTGATAATCATCTCCCTTATCCTGCTGGTCAAGCTTCTTTTGATGCAGCCCAGGACATGGTTGGCCTTCTTGGCTGCAAGTGCACATTGCTGGCTTATGTTGATTTTTTCATCAACTGACATTCCCAAGTATTTCACCTCAAAACTGCTCTCAAGCCACTCCCTGCCCAGCCTATGTTTGTGCTTGGGATTGCCCTGACCCAGGTGAAGCACCTTGCATTTGACTTTGTTGAACTTCACAAGGCTGGCTTGCTCCCACCTCTGAAGCCTGTCCAAATCTCTCTGGATGACATCCCTTCCCTCCCGTGTGTCAACTGGCCCACACAGCTGGGTGTCATCTGCAGACTTGCTGGAGGTGCATGCAGTTCCACTGTCCGTATCACTGACAAAGATGTTAAACAACACCGGTCCCAGTAATGACCCTTGAGGTACACTACTCGTCACTCGTGAAGTGGTACACCCCTCAAGTCCATGCCAAACATATCTGAAAAAAACAAAAGCCCACATAAAACTGACATCTAGAAAATCCTGCTTTTCCCTTCCTGCAGGGTTCTTACTAATTGTTAAGCCGTCCTACAATATAAGCTAATCTAAAGAAAAACAACTGGAGTGTTAATGAGCCTTCCTGTAACTGAAAGCTTCTCGATACCCCTGTACAAAAGTAAAATGTCGCTGATAGCTGGAGTCTTAAGGAGCCTCAGAGCCAGGCAAAGTTTGGAAACTGAGCAAGAGACACATCCATCGAGTTTCTTGATTTAGGAGACTTTAACAGGTGTGGTAAATAGTTTAAAACACTGCATTGTTTTGTGAGAGTGTAAACTTGCAAGCGCAATGAGAATTGCTAGTTTACAGCAGACAAAAGCAAGCAGTAGGTATAAGATGCATGCCTTTGAGATTCAGCATAAAAAACCTTGAGATTTTAATCACTGAGGCAATGGTAGTGGCTATCAAAGAAACTTGGTTTGTTTTTTTTTCCTGTTTGGTTTGTTCATGCTGCATGCATTTTCTGATTCTTAAGATCACCTGGTGATCTAGGGATGAAATTACCTCTTGAATATTGCCGGAAGTTTATTATCAAGGGGCCCAACAAAAGCCACAAGAGCAATCTGAAGTCCAGACTTTTTAAAACACAAACAAACCAGAATGTTTCTAGCTAGCTGTATGTTCTGCTGAGGTGTAGTCTCCTGCTTCTCATAGCTCACACCTAAAGTGTACATTTTACCTGTATATTAAATACTGGAATACAAAATGAGGTAACATACAAACCACATAAGGTGACAAAACTTCTTTAAGACTTACTTTCTTCCTGGGTGCCTCTTGTATTCTCCCAGTTCTGAGCTTGTATTTACAGTTGAAATGGTTTGGGGCAGAGATTTGTGTTTTGAATGAAGTAGTTAATTCTATCATTGGCTATTCAATATAATAAAGAGTATTAGAAAGTTACTAGTAGCACTGTTTTATAGGCAAAGGGGTGAGTGCTTTCTTATTTAATGCATTTATTTTCTTTCCCCATTTCAGGCAGTTGTAACAGTTTATTGATGTAAAGTAGATTCCCATGTACTATTAAAACATGTGGTCTATCTTGTGTCCTTCACCTTGTACTTTAATGAATAGCTGTAAGCCTTATTAGGGAAACTGACTGGAAATTACTTTCCATTGTTTCAAGGTGACTCTTCTAATGTCAATACCTGTTCTGCAGTGCAATTTAATATAGTATAGTTATACTGTGTCATCAGGCAAGGTGAAAATCAGCCTGTCTTTAACTTCTTTTTCTTAGTTTTTGATTATTCCATACTACATAATCTTGTATATATATTTTTTTTCTGGCTACCAGCAATAATTGCTGTCCTTCTCCACAAATCTAATCTTACTACTGGTCTTCGCTGTCCTCTTTCCCCTTCTTGCTTTTGTGATCTATCAAGAAGATAATTTGGTTTCTTTTTCCAGACACACAGATGTGCACCAGATGGTTACAGATAGTTTCAAGGTCCTGATGAGTTATTGGAATAATTAGTGTTGGTGTGAGGCTTGTTATCTAAATATAATACTGAACTGTGTACTCATCTCTTCCAAGCTTTTAAAATCCATATTTTATTTATTTCACTGAGACTTTTGAACCAGCACTTCAAATGTCAGAGCAGGTGATAATTGATACCCAGTTTATGATCAGAAGTTCGCTCAATGCTCTTCATGGTGAAAAGTTCTTAATCTTGTAAAGGGAATCAAAGGCAATCTACATGTAGGTGATACACTGTGTTCATGGCAGAAGGACCAGTAAGGTGCCAGTCAAGGAATTATTTTAAATGGTGACCTGGGAAATAATTATTTTAAAAAATAGGAAAATGAAGTGTTGAAAATTATAGAGGAAATTGTATATAAATATGATTTATGGATTGTGAAATCAAAAATATAGTTCACATTAGTTGAAAAAGGACTTATCTCAAGGATCTCTTAAGTCTTGGTCTTCTGTGCAAGGCCTTGTAGTCACTGAAAATGTAATATGTTTGGATTTAGAAAGTACAAATATGAAAACAGCACTTAAGAAAATTTGCTTCTGTGCATGCTACATTCAAACTTATTTTGTGCTGTAGTGGATATGCCTTCTAGATCTAATAAACAGTGCATATTTTTTTGCTAGCTGAACCTGATTAAAATACTAAATAATTGCTACCTTTTGTTCTTGACATAGGAACAAATCCATTCCTTTTATTTATTTTTCTTTTGGTGTTCATCACTATTTTAATTGGTGTGTGTCTCTCTTAACACAGTTGTCTTTGGATCTAGCTGCAACAGCTGCATCATTACGCAATCCTTCCCCACATGGTTTAGATCTTTTCCCTGGAGTATTGATCTTGGAAACATTCTTGAAACAAAATTATTGTCATCCACCAAAAATACTGATTTTTTTTTTTTTTTTTTTTTGCAAGCAAAGCAGAATAAGTATCTCCTGTACAGGAGAATAATGTGCTAGTCTTTTAACAATAAGGAATTCAGTGAGATTGTCAGACACTAATAGCATGCAGAAGTATTTACAGGATTGGAGCTTTATAAAATCCCAAGCGGAATTTGAGCTTGCTTTTCTTAAGATTTGCTGATTAATCACTTCAGGACCTACTCTACACCACTGTTTCCTTTCTGGTTCTGATCAGTTAATCCATATGTCTTTTAAGGCACATTTGATAAACAAATGGGAGAGCTGTGAAAGTATGGGAACTCCTGAGAGTATATCATCCTTGGATATATTGAGTCCATGGACTCAATCTGCTCTCTGACCAACCCATTATGTATTTAATATCTGTCTTTATCCTGTTGAAGGTCTCATATGTTCTTAATTCATGTCTCCCTAACCTCCCCAAGGGTACAACATCATAGCTATTTTCATACAATGAGTCACATTCTCCAGGTGGACATTTGGAACTGCTGTGGTTACAGGACTAATTTCCCCTGTGAATGTGCCTCCATTGACTGGAAGGACCTGAGAAGACCAGTCTTTTGAGGAAGGTCACTTTAAAAAAATGCTTGCATCTAGGCATTGGCAATAGAACCTGCATGCACCATGTAAGGGTTCTGTTAGTACTGTGTAGTTCAAAAATATTCTGGGGTTGGGTTTTTTTAACCTTTTCCAGGTATGGGACATTGGAGGACAACCAAGGTTTCGGAGCATGTGGGAGCGTTACTGCAGAGGAGTCAATGCAGTTGTGTAAGTTTTCTTGTGTATGCCCCTGGAAAAATTTATTTTAAAATAAATAAAAATATATGTATGTGTTATTAATATAGATGCACTTTTCTCTAAGTTACCTCATTTACATAAAACCCAACATGAGAAAAGTAGTGTGTGTTACACATCCAGCAGCCAAGGCATATAAGCAATTGCATGTTCCAGGCTATTTCACCCCCTAGAGTCTGTGCTTATTTCTATATTTCATAGAATCAATAAGATTGGAAGAGACCTCAAAGATCATCAAGTACAACCTGTCACCTAAGACCTCATGACTACTAAACCATGGCACCAAATGCCATGTCCAATCCCCTCTTGAACACCTCCAGGGATGGTGACTCCACCACCTCCCTAGGCAGCACATTCCAATGGCGAACGACTCTCTCCATGAAGAACTTTCTCCTCACCTTGAGCCTAAACTTCCCCTGGCACAGCTTGAGACTGTGTCTGCTTGTTCTGGTGCTGGTTGCCTGGGAGAAAAGACCAACCCCCTCCTGGCTACAACCTCCCTTCAGGCAGTTGTAGACATCAATAAGGTCTCCCCTGAGCCTCCTCTTCTCCAGGCTAAACAACCCCAGCTCCCTCAGCCTCTCGTCGTAGGGCTTGTGCTTGAGGCTTCTCCCCAGCCTTGTCACCTTTCTCTGGACGCGTTCAAGAGTCTCAGTGCCCTTCTTAAATTGAGGGGCCCAGAACTGGACACAGTACTCAAGGTGTGGCCTAACCAGTGCTGAGTGCAGGGGCACAATGACTTCTAGCCTCTGCTGGCCACACTATTCTTGATGCATGCCAGGATGTCACTGGCCTTCTTGGCCACCTGGGCACATTGCTGGCTCATGTTCAACCAGCTGTCAGTCAGTACCCCCCAGGTCCCTTTCTGTTTGGGAGCTCTCCAGCCACTCCAACCCCAGCCTGTATTTCCCTGGACTGATAAATGCAGGACTTACACAACCTGAGGCTTGTTCTGATGTTGTTGACAATGTGAATGTAATTGTCACATTTCAGATTTTTTTTAATGCAACTTTCTGCAAAGAATGGACAATACCAAAAATAACTTATGTTTTCATTGCAGTTACATGGTGGATGCAGCAGACTTGGAAAAAGTAGAAGCCTCAAAGAATGAGCTACACAGTTTGATAGATAAACCACAGCTGCATGGAATCCCAGTAAGTAATTTGTTTGTTATTCTTACCTGAATGCAGATGATGTAGCCTGCCTCCTCGTGAATTGATTTTGTGTGGACTCTTGAAAATACTAGCTTAAATATGATTCAGCCTTGATACATGGAGCAGTTTACAGAAATTACTGTGACATTTTTTCAGAGGACTCAGCATCTTCTCAGTGCTTCAGTGTGTTTGCATGCTTTCTAGTCTAAAGGTCAGAATAGATTTGGGAGAATAATAATTTTCACATGTGGCATTCTCAGACAGTAATTACTTCCAGTCAGTCTCCTTGTTGGCTGGATGTGAACCAGTGACCCAGATACGTTTCTTGCAGTATCTTTAGGCATGTGAGATTTGTCTTTCTGAAGACTGGCAGACACTAAGATCAAATAGCGCCTTCTGCTTCAAGAGATTGTGGAGGAGCTTGACTTTGTCTTTCACTTAGCTTTTCTTTTTTGTTTTTCAAACTAAATGCAAGTATGCAGCTGTTCTCCAGTAGGAAGTGTCAAAGAATAGTATATTTGGATGAAGCTTCATGAGGAATTATGGAGGTGTTTAATTAAAAGTAATCTGCTAATTTAGAGCTAGCAGGAATCAGTCAGTTAGCACTGATCTTTGATGCTGACAGCACCAAGCTCCTACCTTTGATCATAAGAAAGAAAGCAATGGCATGTAAAAAATCGGGAAGAGTTTCCTCACAAATATTGATGGTTCTTGCTTGGCCCCTCTTTTTGCAAACAAATATTTGGACACTTTGCTACTGCAAGTGATCAGAGTTATCTGAGGAAGATTAAACAGCCAATACGAAATCATTGTGAGAATAACATTCTCACACACCAGTTCTCAAAGGAGAAATTTTCAAGTGACTCTCAATCTTTTTTTATGAGGTTTGCTATTATTGTTTCCATTTGTTGTGATAAGTACATATTGAACAAATCCCTTAGAAATCTAGTCACGCTATTCATGGTGAGTGACATTGTCTGTCCTTGGTACTGCCTTCACATCCTGTTTTTCTTCATACTTTTCCTTCCTGAAATTATAGGTCTCTCATCTCCAGAGCTGTTTAATTAAGTTCTTTTCCTTTTATATGTTGTAATACCCCATTCCAATTGCCTAGCCTGACCAGCAGAGTCATTTTCAAGTTGCAGTAATATATTTTTTACTTATTTTATAAGTAGTAACTAGTATTAACTTCCTTCAATTTATTGTACTCAGGCTTTGGCATTATAGATTTTAAGGTAGCTTTATTAATCTAATACTGCAACTGAGTTTTAATGTGTTCCAGGTTCAAGTGAAATACTAGGGCATTCTTGACTCAGAATTGTAGCACATCTGGAAAAGAATAGTGCAGTCAAAATTAGAAACACTTTCCACTACTTACTTGATCTTGAATGTGCTCAACCCATTCATCTGTTCTTAACTTACACTTGAAGCCTGAAGTATTGCATAGGAACTCTCAAGTTCCAACATCTATTCAGCGAATTTCCTACACTCTGATTTCTACTGTGGATACCAGTACCAGTCATTTGGCTGGTGCTTGGGTGATACATAGTTTGGCTGCATGGCTGTTTAGTTAACGTCAACATTAATAAGCAGAGGAGCAAAACTAGAGAGAATCATGTCTGAGTCTTGAGGACACAGCCTGTGCTTCTGGGGCTCTACTTCTGTTTAACTTTTGTCTGGTACTGCTGATTGAATGTGTGTTGGTGGCTTAAGTGCACCTGGTTCCTGCTCTCCTCCAGATTTAGTTGCATGCAAAATGAATTCACCTAGCGCAATACAACACCCTCCCATAATACCGTCTGGAATGGACAGATGCACTTCCAGAGGACACTTCTGATATGGATACACCCAGAAATAATTGGATCCAGCTTTCAGAGGATGTGCATTCAGCATTTTATAGTGGCTGAGGAGGTGGATTTCCATAATGCTCCCACAGTCATTTCTCTCTTTGAGTATGTGCATTATTTCACTCTAAACATTTTGCTGCAAGATCCAAAATAGTGTGAGCAAATGGTTAAAGATAAAAGTAAACTTCTGTTGCTCATGGATTTAACAAAAATATGCATTATTTCTTTCAGGTGTTAGTCCTTGGAAATAAAAGAGACCTCCCGGGTGCACTGGATGAAAAGCAGTTAATTGAGAAATTGTAAGTAGCTAGTCTGTGCAAAAAGCTGACACACTGTGAAATCTGATATGTAAGAGAAAATAGTTGGGTAGTCTGTGGCAATAACCATTTATGACATTTCATTTTACATTCTTAGATACTCTGCTTTGACCTCTGTTGGCAGTTTAAATTGTAATCTGTGCTGGTAACTGACTGCATTAGATTTGAACTTCTTTTGATTATTCTTTTGGTTTTACAAAGTTGCTCCAGGTAATCCTGTTTTCCCATCATTGAAGATCCAACTGCTGTAGATAGTAAGAGTCTCACTTAAACTTTTCAGAGTACATTGTAGTGGCAGTTTAATGCTCTAATGGCATTAAATAAGTGAAGAAGTGAAGTGAAGTTTCACTGTTGAAGGATGGTTCAAGGGGTAAGCCACTAAAGTGGGACTCAGGAAATACAGAACCACAAAATGGCTGAGATTGGAAGGGACTTCTCTGTGGGTTACAAGCCCAGCTGGCTGGGCCCAAGACAACATGCGTGAATACAAACTCACTGACACAAGTTCTTGGAGAGGTGGTCACCTGCTGCAGACAGGCAAATGGCCCTGTACTGTGGGCAAGCGCCAATTTATAGTGAGATTTTTACATGCTTTACTTCATTCCCACATCCTACCAACCTTCAGATTCATCTGTTTGTTAATTACACTTACCTTACACTCTCACAGATGGCTTTCTATGCCTGTTTCTCACACATTCCAGTGATATGACATTCTGTTATTACCACACTCCCGTCCATCTCCCATACGAGTCTGAAAGCTGGTTAACATCTTATTATCTGCGAGCTCTGGGTTCCTGTGCTTCTGGAGATCATCTTGTCCACCCAAGCTCAAGCAGAGCCACCTAGAGCTGATTGTCCTGGCTTTTGAGTACCTCAAGGATGGAGACTTTGCAGCTTCTCTGGGCAACCTGTGCTCACGCTCCATAACAATGGCCCTCATGCCCCACATCTGTGAGGAGGAAGCTTTCTAGACTTCTAGTATAGGGAAGCATTCTTGGCTTCCCTGTGGAATCCTGCTTCTTTTCCTCTGTGTAGCACTGAGCACAGCCACTTGTCAGGGCTTCTCCAGGCCCTTTTGGCTCTGTTCTTCCTGCTGCTCTGGCGCCTCCAAGACGCAATTTGTGCCCTGGCTCTCTCAGGCTCTCTTGGCCAGTGCAAGCTTGCAGTAGGAGTGAGCTCTGCTGTTGCCTTGGCTCCATTTCCACAGTGGTTCTTGACTGAACACAGGAGCCTGTATTTGGGAGGGCTCAAGACATGCTGCCCTACCAGGAGCTGCCTGCTTCCCAGCTCTCCCTGCCTGCAACACAAGCAAAGGGCATGCACAGAGCACTTTTCATGTGCCATGGTCTTCTCTGAGAAGCACAGCAGCAGATCAAATTTTGGAAGACAAAAAGTCTGCTACTTGTCATTGTCACATCATACTTAGGAAGACACCCCTCCTCTTCATCTTCTTTTGTGTGTGGTGGATTCCAATCCTCATTCTTCAAAGCTGTTACTCTTCAGGAAGCAGGGACTACTTGGCCTGTGTTCTGTTGCTACTTTCTGTGGCTTTCCTTTGCCAGACTACAAAGGGTGTTTTTCCAGGCTAAACTGAAGAGCACATCAGCTTGCTCCTGGCTACACTCGGGATTTGTGTGAGTATCAGCTCTCAAAGAGATTCAGGAAAACATAGTCTTATTTCTACTGGTAACCTTTGTGTTCTGTGTCCTTGAAAGTCTTTTTGGGGCTGAAAACCTCCTGGCATTTAAAATAAAAAACAGTCTCATAATTTTCTATGGTGACTGCTTGAAGTGGAATAGAATGGAACAGTTGGTCTACCCTGTGCCTAGAGTTTTGTGTTGCAAGCACTGACCTAGGTCTGGTGTCTTCATCCAGGAGAGCAGCTCTCTGCAGTACAGGTCCCAACTGCGTCCAGGAGAGTGGGCAGGGACCAGGCATGGACACACCTGCAGCATTACTCAGGCAGGGACTGAAGGCCTCAGGCTGCTGGGCCTTTGGCAGCAGATGGTGGGGAGTTCAAGTCCCAGGGGAGGCTGGTCCTAGACATTGAGACCTGTGAGCAGCCCAGGACCCTGATAGAAGCAGACATGCACTGCTCATATACTCTCCATGAGAAACTAATGGTTGGCTACTTTCTAGACCAAGTATTGTCCAGATGAACCTTCTCTCTGATGGACTACTGTTAGTCTAAGGCTCTTATTTTTTAGTATGTTTTCCCAAGGGAAACAGAATCGCAGAATACATCAGGCTAGAAGGGACCTTCAAAGGTCACTTTGTACAACCCCTCTGGAGTGAGCAGGAACATCTCCAACTAGGTCAGGTTTCTCAGGATTGCAACAAGTTTGACCTTTAATGTCTCCATGGATGGAGACTGTAAAGATTTTCCTCCTTAAGTCCAGCCTAAATCTACCCTGCTGCAGTTTAAAACTATTTCCCCTTGTCCTATCACACCAGCCCTTCTAAACAGTCCTTCCCCAGCCTTTCCATATGTCCCTCTCAGATAATGAAATGCAGCTGTAAGTTTTCCCCAGAGCCTTCACCTCTCCAGGCTGAACAACCCCAATTTCTTCAGCCTGTCTTTGTAGGAGAGGTGCTGCAGCCCTCTGATCATTCTCGTGGCCCTCCTCTGGACCCCCTCCAGTGGGTCCATGTCCTTCCTGTGTTGGTCTCACCAGAGCAGAGTGGAAGAACTGCCTCTCTTGATCTGTTGGCTATGTGTCTTTTGATGCAGCCCAGGATGCAATTTGCTTTCTGGGCTGCAAATGCACATTGTTGGTTTGTGTCCAGCTTCTCATCCACCAGTGTCCCCAAGTCCTTTTCTGTAGCACTGCTTTCAATCTCATTATCCCCCAGTCTGTATTGCTGTCAGTTGCCCTGACCTAGGTGCAGGACCTTGCACTTTGCCTTGTGGAACCTTATAAGATTCTCCTTAGCCCTCTTCTCTTGCTAGACCACAGCCAACTTGGTGTACACCAAGACTGCCAAGTCCTTTGCTGAAGTTTCTTCTCCAAACAGTCTGCCACTGGCACATACTGGTACCTGGGGTTGTTCATCCCCAAGGTAAGGGCTTTGCACTTCCTTATGGTGAACTGCATGATGTTCCAGTTAACCCATTTCTTCAGCCTGTGGAGGCCTCTCTAGATGGCAGCATAACCTGCAGGTGTATCAGCCACTCATCCCAGTTTTGTGTCATCAGCTAACTTGCTGAGGGTACCACTCTGCCCCATCATCTTCATCATCAGTGAGGATGTGCAACAGGATTGGACCATGTATCTAACCCTGGGGTACATTTCTAGTTGCTGCCTCCCACTAGCCTTTGTGCCACTGATTTGGCACCCTCTGGGCCTGATTGTTGAACCAGTTTTCAGTTCATACCAACATCTACTCATTCAGACCATGCTTCCTCAACTTGCCTATGAGGATAGTATGGGATACAGTATCTAAATCCCTACTGAACTCAAGGTACACAGTATGCACTGCTGTTTCCTCATCTACCAAGATGTAATTTTCATTGCAGAAGACCTTTGAGTTAGTCAAGCATTATTTTGCTTTTATGCATCCATGCTGACTACTGATCACCTTCTTGTCTATAATTTTCCTAGTAATGGTTTTCAGGATTAGTTGTTCCATCACCTTCCTAGGGATTAAGGTGAGGGTGAGGCTGACTGTTACATAGTTCCCTGGGGGCTCCTACCTGCTTATTTTGAAAACAAAGGTGACGTGTACCTTCCTTCTCTCTTCAGGCGCCTTTCCCAGATGCTGTGATTGTTCAAAGGTTATTGAGAGTGGCCTCACAATGACATCAGCTATCCACCTCGTCAAATGATTTCATCACTAGGGCTTATGGACTGCTTATTGTGCAGTTTGCTTATGACTTTCCCCTTGGTGTGTGGCTCTCAGGATTCCTGCAGGCCAATCTTGCTAGCAAAGGTGGCGTTTAGTACTTCTCACTTTTCCATGTCCCACAGGACCAGGTCCCTTGTGTCACTGAGCAATGGGCCCGCATTTTTCTCTAGTCTTCTGTTTGTCATGTAGGTATTTATAGAAGCCGTTCTCCTTGCCTTTGACATCTCTCACGAGGTACAATTTCTTTTGGGTTTTGGCTATCCTGAGTTTCTGCACGATTGGACAGTGTTTCTGTATTCTTCCCAGGTTACCTGCTCTACCTTCTGTATGCTTTCTTTTTTGTAACTGGTATTTGCCAGGAGTTTGTTGCTCATCTACTTATGCCTCCTGGGTTTTTGTTTTCTTTCTGGACTTCTTAGGATGAGGCTGCTCTTGATGTCAAGCCTTGAATATTAAACAGCTTTCTTGGGTTCTTCTCTCTACATGGCCTTTTCTCAGGGACTCTTCCAAGCTGATCCCTGAAGATGCCCAGTCTGCTCTCCTGAAGTCCAGGGAGGTCACTATTTAGTTCTCTCCTTAATTAGAATCTCTTGTGTGATCTCAAGAATCTTTCCTTCTTAGTGCCTCCACTCTCCATCTGCTCCAGGAACATGGTCAGTTTCCTGCATGTCACATGTGCAAGGATTAATAAATGACAAAATCACAAAATGCTCAGAACTGGGACATTCCCAGAAAGAAACAGAAATTAATTAAGGATCAGTTTCTTCCTAAATGTAAAGGCATTCTTTTAAGTAGGAGTCAGTTTTGACATATTGCAGTATGATACAATAAATACCCTAAACATAACTGGTGTGATCATTTGAGTACCATTACTTGATAATAACAGTTGTTGGAGATCAAAACTCTGAATTCTAAGTGAACAGAGTAAAAGATGAATCCTAAGACATTGTAGTGTTACTTGGTTGCCACTACAAAATGTCATTTTCAATGCATTAATTTCTCTGGTTTTATTGTTCACCATTACACTGACTCAGTGAGAGATTTCAAATAGTTTTGAAATGTCTGTACAATGTTTTTATGGTTTTAAGTAATAAGGATTGTGTGTGAGCAGAGGTGCATGTGAAAAAATATCTGAGGGTAGAACTGAATCCACAGAGTAAAAAGTAGAACAACTAATTATTTTGATGTTTCTGATTCTGTAGAAACCTCTCAGCTATTCAAGACAGAGAAATCTGTTGCTATTCCATTTCCTGCAAAGAGAAGGATAACATTGGTAAGCTGTTTCTTCTTACAGCATCATCAGTATGTACTTTGTACTTCATATCAGAAGTTAAAAGTTTTGTTAATGATACTTGAACATCTAACTCCAACACATAACTGAAAATCTTAATTTACTTTGAAAGAACTCTTTGCAAATACTGATTTTTTTTTTATTTTGACATAGCATTTTTGTTTCATTTAGAAGTCACCTAAAGAATTATTTACTTCCATGAAAAGTTAAGAAATTAATTTGATAGGGGCCTTGGCAAAGCCTTTAAAAACCAGACTGACTGAGTCTTTCACAAAAGCTGTGTTATTTCTGCAAAACTAATAATTAGGTATGAAGGCCTTCCAATTGCTGGATGGTACTTTAAACATTTGGTGGTTATACTTTGACATCAGGCCTTATATGCATGTGGCTGAATGGTAACATTCCTCAAACTCAGGGACTAATGCTTTTGTCCTGGGGTATAAAAAGTGTATCCTGAAGTCAGTGAGGACCTATAAAAGCCCCATGAGGGTGTCTTCCATCTGCCTTTGCATTTTGCTCTTTTCTCTCTCTCACTTCCGTTTCTTCCACTTTCTTTTCCCTTTTTCCTGTTTGTTCTCCCCTTCCCTTTACAGAGCAAGAGAAAGGGGTGAAGCAGCAGCAGTTACCTAGGGCCCTGCTGCCTCTGTGCCACCCTTTTTCCCTGCATGCTGAGTTGCTAAGACAAGTGGTGCTGGATGGGAGGGACACAGCATGGGCAGATACTGATATCTGGTTCTTGATGAAGCCAGACTTGTTAGAAGAACAGGGCAGCTCTGTCAGTTCAGCTGAATGAGAAACAGTGGGAGTAGGAATCAGAGGAAAGCTAGTTGCTCCCAGCAGTGGGGGACATTTCCATCCTGGGAAGAGAGGACCAGGTAGTGGAGTTCTTGAGGAAATGATGCCATGACACCTGATTTTCAGGAGGCTGGGTGAGATGCCAGCTAAGCAGTGAGGGCTTATCTCAGAAACAGTGTACTCATTTTGGGCATGTTGGTTTGAAGGAGGCCAGACCCTAGGTTTTCTGCAGCTTGAGGTGCCATGGTTATCTCCAAGTGAGGGAAATGTACACAGAACATGCTCTTACACTGAGGAAGGTAAGACTTTCAGAGGTAAGGGGTAAGGAAGACAAGACAGGTAAAGGGCAGGAAAGGTGGTTGAAGTTTTAGAAATACAGTGATTGATCTTCATCAAATTGGTAGCAGGGCTGCAGTGAAGGATCTTGAAAGTGGTATTTTGACTTGTGATTAGAAACTGGTAAAAACAGTTTAATTTCTGAAATGATCCTAAGCAAAATGGAGTTTGATCATGATTGATTATATGGATGACCTGGTGGAGAAAAGCATGCAAAGAAAGCATGCTAAAATTGCAAGTGGGAAAACAAGGAGAAGAATGATCATTAATGCAGAACAGCAATACATCTGTGCAGGCATTACTGGAGCACTGTGTGCCATGTTTTGAGGGAGAACCTTGAGAAGATGAGAATAGGTTGGACAAGAACCCACAGTGATCACAGGACTGGAAAATAAAATGAAAGACTATAATGATAGTTTAATGGTTGGACTCCCATGATCTTAAAGGTCTTTTCCAGCCTAAATGAATCTGTGATATTTAGCTTATTGAAGTGATGAAATTTCTCTTTGCTGTTAAGGAGCTTACTGGGAGCTGTCATCTTCTTAGGCATTTTTAATCGATATCAGTGCATCTGAATGAGATGATAGCCATTTTTTAGTGCAAGCCACAGCCTAACTGGTCTTTAGGGCCATGAAAATGATCAGGGTGTTGGAGCACCTCTTCTGTGAGGATAGGCTGAGGGAGCTGGGGGTGTTCAGCCTGGAGAAGAGGAGGCTCTGGGGAGACTTAATAGCAGCCTTCCAGTACCTGAAGGGGGCTCCAAGGAGGCTGCAGAGGGACTCTTTACGAAGGCCTGCAGTGACAGGATGAGGGGCAATGTCTTCAAACTAGAGAAGAGCAGATTTAGATTGGATATCAGGAATGACTTCTTTACTATGAGGGTGGTGGACCACTGGAGCAGGTTGCCCAGGGAGGTGGTTGAAGATACCTTCATGAAGATATTCAAGATAAGTCTCAATGAAGCCTTGGGCAACCTGGTGTAGTTGGGAAGGTCCCTTCTGGTCCAGACTATCCTATGATTTCATTTATCAGGAGGTGGAGGTGTAAGGCTGCCAGTTTCTGTGTCCTGAGAGGTGGTGGAAGATAAGTAAACAGTTAGTAGGTTTGGTTTAGCTGTTGTGGGATGCTTTTGTCTGCATCTCAGTGCCTGAGCTGGTCGGTTACAATATTAATAGAACTGTGTCTTGAAACTGGGACAGATACAGCAACACATTTAAATGTGAGGGCTGGAGCTGTTGCAGACCCCTGACATCCCTCCTACCTCCCTGACAGATGTTACTGCCTTGAGGCAAAGATATCTCATCTGCTCATGAATCAGTTTGTGAACTGCTGCACTTTTCAGACCAATCTATCACATTGTATCAGGAGGGTTACCAATTCCAGCGATGAAATTTTAGTCGTGTTGCATGTCTTTCAGAAACCTTGGACTTCTACAACCTACCTAAATGGCATCTTAATGCTTTGTCAGATGTTTGCCCTTTTCTTTCCTTCTGGCTGAGTATTTTTTGCTTTACTCTCACACTACATGTCATTCCAGTCTGAATTTCACACTTCATTTCATGGTCACCCTAAATCTTTGCCTTTTTAACAGTTCTCCATCTGTAACTTGGAGAATTTGATGTCAGTCATCATATTTCAGGAATACAAAATGCACATGATTTAAGAACAATTTTTAAAAGAGGAAAATATCCCACTTGGAATCTGAAGTACTAAATCTTTAATTGGATATGAATGAGAACCTGTGGTTTCTGGGTTGGGTTTTCTTTTGGGTGGGTAGGGGGTGTTTAATTTGTATTAACTTGGTGCTCTGTTGTCCCTACCAGCAGCCTGTTGAGTTTTTCACTGTTTTATCTATCCTGGCAGACATAACATTACAATGGCTTATTCAGCACTCCAAATCAAGACAGTGTTGAAGGAAATTTCCCCCAATCACTTTCACTCCTATCAGCTGTGCACAAGTGTGAAAAGATAAAAGACTGCAACTGCATACTACCAGGACTCGCTTTGATTGTGTTTGTCAACAGAAATAAAACTGAGTTATAGCTTGTCTCTCTATCTTGGTGCTTTTTTAAAAACAATCCAGATACTTGTCTGCCTGGGTGAATTTCCTGAACACCTTTATACAAGAATGAGGGAAATCAATACTTCTTGGGGCTGAAATGGTTTGAGTTTATGCATGTGAATTGTCAAATACTTAGAAATCTTTTCCTAATTTGGAACTGAATAAACTGCACAGTTAGAAACAAATATGACTGGATTTTGTTTTGTTTTGTTTTTTAACAAATCATGTAATTATTCATACAAACTCTTTTCCCCGCAAACACCTGGAGTTGACTATCAATAATCAATTAAAACTGTAATTAAAGGCGCCGTATTTTAACAAAATGCTATTCATCAGATTGCTGAAGAGTTACTTCCAGCATTGTCTAGCTGTAGTTACCTGGTTTTCCAGTCCCTAATTGACTTGCTTTGTATGAAAATTCTTTGGGAATTTAAAAATAGAACAAATTCCAGGCAATCCTGTCCTCTACTGGGAGAGGAAAGAGAGTCTGGAGTTGCAGTGTAAGGGATTTTTTTCTCTGTTTATGAGAGAAAAATACAAAGAGAGAGCATGTGAGATCAGATGCATCTTTTCTGACATTATTACCCCCCCAAATCAATGGATTTTTCTGAGCATATTTATTGTATGTGAAATAATTTTCACAGTGCTTTTGGACCATTCTTCACTCATGAGCCTTGAAGAATTTTTGAGTATGCAGCCTGATGTGTGCTCTGAAGCAGGATTAGTTCTTCTGAAACAGATTAAAGGAGCAATTCACTTTTGAAATTTTGATGCTCTCCTAAAATTAGAGAATCAGCCAGGTTGGAAGAGGCCTCCAAGATCAAGTCCAGCCAATCACCCCACCCTATCTAATCAACTAAAGTGCCTCATCCAGTCTCTTAAACACCTCTAGGTTGTGCTTCTGGCACAGGAATTTCATAGCAAATCTTACTGCATTGCTCCTTTATCTGGATATCTGTTGCTCCTTTGCTGCAGGTGTCTTTTGAGGGTGAATGCAACCTCTTTGCAGGCTGATTGCTTCCAGCCTATATCCTAAGACAGCACTGGCGAGAGAAGTGATGCCAGCTCCTGTCCTTCCCCTGCTCTGCTCAGTGTAATACTTGGGAGATGGACAGAGAAGTTAACTTCCTATATGTGGTATACACATTACCAAGTGCCAATGCAAGCTAAAGACACCTGTGGAGGGAGGAGATAGCGTTCCAGGCTGGCTGAATGAGTATCTGTGAGTAAGACGTGACAATGAGCAATTTTGTTATGATAATAATCCCATTATACAGCATATGCTTTTTTCCTCTCCTCCTCTCTCCTCCTGTGTGACCTTGTATCCAAACCTAAGGCAAATCAAAGCAGGCACTGGTCTCAGTGTTCCCATCTGAAACAGCCTGTTTTTCAAGAACTTGCCTTCAAGTAATTTTTCAAAAAGAGCTTAGCTCAAGATGAGTGTTTGCTGTCACACTCA
This sequence comes from Dryobates pubescens, assembly GCF_014839835.1. Classification (NCBI taxonomy): domain Eukaryota; kingdom Metazoa; phylum Chordata; class Aves; order Piciformes; family Picidae; genus Dryobates; species Dryobates pubescens. The sequence continues at coordinate 13,084,445 of NC_071638.1, forward strand.
ATAGCTTTGTGGAAAAGATGAATTGTAGCTGAAGGACAGCTCTGACCTCCTGTTTCTGACGCTGCATATGGCCGTACAGCCTTACAAGAGGTCTAGACCACTGGAGACAGAATTGCAATATTATTTCTCCACAGAGGAGCCTTTGTGGTCCTTTGTGCAGGATGTCCCCTTGCTCAGAGAGCTATATGTAATGCAGTGAGCTTGCATGGATCTACATTACATGTGTTTCAGAAGCAAGAAGGGTGCTTGTCAGCGCTCCTGAGAATCTGCCCCCAAGACAGAGCAGCAAAGGCTGCTGTTGCGTTCTGGCTTTGCTTGGAGGTGACAAGTGCCATGGTATGCTCAGGGTTCCTGATCCCTAGACAAGCCTGATGGTGGTGATGTCGCCTGCATGCATGTTTTCTAGGCTGTGGGAAGAAAACAGCATTGAGGGATGTAGACAGTTGAGCTAGACGAAACTTCAGTTTAGGCACAGCTTGTAACCCCAGACCCCCACAAAACTAAGAGCCCTAAGACAGTGCAAGTGCAACAGTGCTACAAACATGTTTCCCTTCCCTTTTTCCTTTCTCCCAAACATAGGAACAGCTTAACTCTCACCTAGGGCTATGCATAACCACCAGGTGCCAACCATCTGTTTTATTTGCAGAGCCTTTTTTTTTTTTCCCCTTTTTCTTTCCTTTTTTTTTTTTTTTTTGTGGTGCTAGAGGTGGATTTTTCCCACATTTCTTTTTCATTTGCATTGTGTGTTGCAGAAAGCAATCACAAACATGAAATTTTAGTGAAATGCTGTAAGAAAAAACTAACTCAAAATGGAGTTTTTTGTCAAGCACACTATAAAACCTCCTACGTTTACTGCAGAGAGCAGCGACAAATACATAATTTGATCCTGAATAAGCTGTTTTGTAAAGCCCTGGTACTTCAGTCACCTGAGCAGCATTCTAAGTGGAATGCCTCTGTTCTCTGGTTTAGGACAGGGTGTCATGAGACTTCCAAGCAGGCTGATGACACAGATGCAAGAATTGTGTGTAGTGAGCCCAAAATTGAAAGGTTGTGAAACAGAGTAAACTGTACGCTGGGCTGACATCTCCAGCAAAGTTCTTCTGCCTCTTGCTGTGTCCCAGTCTGCTCTGTAGCATGCACTCTGTGATCCTGCAAGGGTATGTGTAACAAACTCTACCTAGCTTGGGTCATAACATCATGGCTTGAAAGTGTGTAAGGGAAGGGGGATAGGAGAGAAGGGCTGGCTTCTGACTATTAGTTTTCTGCACCATGGTTTCCAGGCCAGTGCATGAGCACTGGTGAGGCCACATCTGGAATACTGTATCCAGAACTGCTTGAAAAGGTTTAACTCAGAGGAGATTGAGGGGTGACCCCGTTAATGTTTATAAATATGTAAAGGGTGAGTGTCAGGAGGACAGAGCCAAGCTCTTCTCAGTGATGTTCAGTGATAGGACGAGGGGCAATGGGTGCAAACTGGAGCACAGAGGGTTCGCTGTGAGGGAGACAGAGCACTGAAAATGGGCTGCCCAGTTTGTGGAGTCTTCTCTGGAGACATTAAAAACCCGCTTGGATACGTTCCTGTGTGAGCTACTCTAGGTGATCCTGCTGTGGCAGGGGTGTTGGACTAAATGATCTTCTGAGGTCCTTTCCAACCCCTAGCATTCTGTGATCCTGTGATCCTGTGATGTGTGGCAGTCTGTACAGGATGTGTGTACAGCATCTCTTCCAATGGGTTATCATATTCAATTGCTTTCAAGTAGAAGTCATGTATAGTTTTCAAAGATCCTGGGGTACAGTGAGTCCATTATATCTTTGTGCTTGGGACCTAAGACACTGACACCCTCACTTAAGGTGCAATATCTGCAAACTTGATCTAGAGGCAGAGGTCATCAGCATGAAGTGATTCAGGACAGCCTGCAAAGAAGCATGAGGAGAGCTGTCCTTACATCCTCCTTACTTACAGGGAAGGGTGGTTTTAAGAGATGATGTTGGCACACAAGATTGAGCAGTGACTTTGGTCTATATAGGAGTGAGTATAAGCGACAACTGTTTTGCACCCAAAGTCTTGGTACTAACTATAAACATTAAATGTTATCACTTCTAGAAGCAGTGCATTCTATGATTCTGTGGTTGATTCTATGTTGCATTATGGTCCAAATCAAATGATTCATGTCATCATGCAGTCATGCTGGAGGCATAGACTGACCACCACTGGTAAACAAAAGTAAACAGTATCCCAGATTCTCAGAAGCCACCAGGGCATGGAACAGGGTGGAACAACTTTCTTTTTTCACTGCAGAAGACACTGAAATGGGTCTCTGAGGAGTCACAAACTGCTTCTTTAGCACAGACAGAAAGTGTCCATGAGAGGTGAAGTCTGTCATGGAGTCTGTCAAGTCTGGACAGAGTGGATGCTGTCCTGTTTTCAGCTTTCAGCAGAAGCTTTTCCAGATTACTTGTGATCTACTGGCAATGGTATTACCCTCAAAATTACTGAGCTCTGTCTTTCTCAGTTGGCCCCCTGCCAAGGCAACCATCTTCTCTTGCAGCTCAGGCAAGTGACCTCATACTTGTCTGTCCTGACTTTAACTGTTGTTCACAAGCTCTTTGCATCACTAGCAAGATGTAGCATATTTTGCATGGCTTGGCTTCTGTGAAAGATAGATTCAGAATTCATTCCAAGGTAGGTCTGGAATGTCTTGGACTCTGTACAAAATAAAGGGTTTGTTCTGTTCCCCATTCTCTCCATGCTTAGGTGTTTCCTGGCAAAATGGCATAATCCACAGAGTCTTCTCAATGCTAAAGTCACCTTGAAAGAAAACATTATGTCCTACTTCTTGAGGGCACTCTGTCTTCATTGTGGTGTCACATAGAGGATCCTAAGAAGAAAAGGGAATTTGGAACTGGGATAACTAAAGAATAGCAAAGAGGGAATGCAGTCCAGGTGGTAGGGGTATGTGAGAATAATGAGCTTATGGTATACCAACAGAGACAGTCCCTTTGCTAGCCCCAGTTCTGCCAGGACTATTGATGTGCCTTGTGGCATGGTCTGCAGCATTTTTGCTCTCTCCCAGAATGTGAGCATTGTGCTGGAAAGGTCATTACATGAACATTTTGCAGATAGACCTACTGTAGAAGGATGTGAAGATTGGGCAGGCAACAGAACCTGGTTTAATAGCACTATTCTGTCACACAATTCTCAAAATTAATAAACAATAGCAATACTACTGACCCATGGCATGAACTGATGATTATGGGTGTTCTCAGCCTTTTTTGTCTCCTTTACCTTGGTTAGCATGGTCAGCAGAGTGAGAAGATACATTCCCAGAGCTATCCATGCAATATGACTGTGATGGGTTACACCCATCCTGAAAGCTGGGGTGGGGAGGACTTGTGAGAGCATTGCTCTCCCTGGAGCGTGTTTTCCCCCTGGGGAATTGAGTCAGTCCACTCCCCCTCCCTGTCCAGCAAGCCTATAAAAAGGATGACACTGCAGCCTTTTGCTCTCTTTGGCTTCTGCCTTGTGTGGATGAAAGGCTCTTTGGCTTCTGCTTTGCCTGGACAAGAGGACTGCTGCTGGCTTCCTGCTTCTCTGCCACATGATCAGGCCTGGTCCTCCTCCCTGCTACATCTACGCCTCTCCAAAGGACTCCAGAGGATTGGTTCTGTACTCATATTTTCCCCATCTATCTTTGTTCCTTACCCTTGTGAACCCTTCCCGTTACTGTTTTATATATATATTGTTTAAAGAAAATTTTTACCTCTCTACTTCCAAACTGACTCCAAATTATTTCTTGGTAGATTTGCTCCTTCCCTTTCTTTTTTCTCTCGACTGGGAAAGAGGAGAGGGGAGCAGGGGAGGGATTCTCAGCCATGGCCCCCATCTGAGCTCTTAAATCCCAGTTGAGGCTCAAACCACCACAATGACCATTTGCAAGCTGTTTCTTGGAAAGCAGACTTGTGTGTAGGAAGACTCTCATAAACTAGCCTGGGTATGTGGATAAGCCAGGTGAGAGGTGGGTCAAGGCAGCAGGCAGAACATTTTTGAGGTGAAGAGGCACCTTATGCTGGCTCCTATTTCTTGAGTTCTTCTAAAAGGGACATAAAGCCCTGATGACTCTTAAGTGTTCTGCCCTGTTTCGGATGTGGTTTGAAATGCTCGGCATTTAGACTGAAAAAGGAAGGGCTTGACCATGATTGACCATGGTCATCCTCTCTGCAGCCAGTGTCCAGCATGCCAGCAACTCTGGACAGAAGTGTAACAGTGGGAGCAGGATGGGAAGAACTAACTGTGAACCGGGGCAAAGTCAAGCAGCAGACAATGGCAGTGCCTGTGTGCTGCAATAGTGTCCAACCCCCCCGCTCTTATTCTTCTCTACCTGTGTGTGATTGTGTCTTCTGTGCCAGCTGGCTTGGGCAAATGCTGCCTCTTTTGCTTTTCCAGATGTCACTGCTGAGCCATCCTCTGCTGGTTAGAGGAAAAGGGAAGAAAACTGATGGTACCATGGCCATATGGCAGCTAAGAGGATTGAAGCCAGCTGGCCCTTTAGGGCTCAGTGCTTGCTGAGCCTTGCAGTCCTGCTGTTTTGAAAAGGCAAAGCACAAGAGATGTGCACCTCACAGCAGCCATCTGTGGGTCTGCTCTTCACTTGAGAGAGGGAGTGGGTACAGAACAAGCAAGGCTATTGCCCTGCTGTATGGTCTTCCCTAGGGTGGCATGATTTGGTACTTGTCATTGCAAGTGCCTGTTGCTGGCATAGGACCGTGCTCAGACTGGTGAACAAAGGGGCTGGGATCACTGTGTATCAGAGGTTTTGCAGAAACACAGCTTTTAGGTGGACTGGCAGTCCTGTGGCATCCAGTGGTACAGGCTCTGCCCTTTTACTATTGGGTGTGGACTGTGTCCTTGGCCCCTCTGGAGCGGGGTGTGTCAGCATAAACATTTGAATTTGCATTGAAACAACCATCCAGAAGGGGGTTAGCTGCTTCTGCATAGATTTTCCCAATGGTGTTCCAAGACCACAGCACGTCCTGTGACAGAATCAAAACCCCACACTTTGGAGATGAAGCAAGAGGAAGGTGATTTCTGTCATCTCTGCATATCTCATCCTTGCTTCATCCCTGGGGCTCACAGACAGGCATTTAGAAAATGCTTTTGTTTTTTTGACTGAGTGGACCAGATTACCCCTAGTGCTCATACTTTTACAAAACAGCTCCCAGTTTGGGTAGCTCATCTGCCTTCCAGTTTTGAAAATTGAAGCACTGTGATCCATCTAGGTAAGCAGAATACTTTTCTAAGAATAAGGTATTTACAGATAAGTGCACTTAAAGTAAGTGGGTTTGTTAAGCAGCATTGTCTGACTCTACTTGTTAACTACAGGTTGTGTGGAAAGTGGGAAACAAGTCAATCCATTTCCCTAATCCATCCTTCAGTGCAAAGGCAGGCACACGCACTGCTGGTATTTAAAGTTATTTATCTAGACACATCTGGACAAAGAGTCCAGATTTGCAGCATGCTACTTGATTAGGAATCTGCACAGTACAGCCATAGTGGACCAAGAGCTTTGTTAGAGAAATTGAAGGAAGAAAAGAGATCCAGGTTATTAATCAGGTTGTCCCCCCTAGTGCTGATAGCTTTACAAGTAATCCATAAGCAAGATTCTCCCCCTTAAATGCTATGAAAAAGTTTGTCCTTGAATCTGAAAAAGAGGCTGGAGTAAATCCCAAGGCAGTCAAGACCACTGATGCAGCACTTTTTACCTTCTTCCTCCCAAGTTTATGGCAGTAGGACTTGAATGGTATGTTACAAAACACTCATCTGTTTTGTTTTTGATGGATGTGGTGAACCCTAGTGGAGAGGTACAGTGTTTGCTATTCTTCCCCTTTTCTGCTTACATATGGACACAGAAAGCCAAGGGTGAGTATATTTTGCCTAAGGCAAAGAGCTGCTACTGCACCCAGAAACAAAATTTCTGGCTAATGAAGAGGTGATCTGATGTCTCTTCAGAAGACAGCACAGAAAGGGATGTATTTGTGTGTGATGTGACAGAATGTAGTTCAGTTACAGGCAAAAGATTTCCTGACATGTTGGTCAATATGTTAAGTGTATTGGCTAAATGAGCTCTTGATGCATGCACAACCCCAAACATCTGCAGCTATTTGACTGGATGAACAGTCAAAGTGCATCCATGTACTCTACATCTAGTAGGCTACCTGCCTGTTTGAATAAGGTCAACATCTATCAGATTTTTTAGGAGGATAGGTTGTCAGCTACAAGAAGGAGTGAGCCCAACACATCCTGTCTTCTGCAGAAATTAATGCAGATTAACTGTAAGTATTTTTGCCATACTGATGCTGCATGGAGGCCTTTAAGGACTTAACAAATAAACTGTCAAGATGGTCCAGGTATGTTTCAATGTTTATTATGTGCTGTGCCACTAAATTCATCTTCCGGATCAGATTAATTACAAGTCTGTGACACTACTCCACATCTGACAACCTTCAGTCTTGGTTCAAAGTCTTATTCCTTGCCACTCTAAACCTCAACCCCCAAACCATTACTCTGCTCATTTTCTTGGTGCTTGGAATACAGCAGATGGAAGATGCCTCTCAGTGTCCTGAGGCTAGAGTGTGAATCTGAAGACTGGCACATTAAGACATCTTTCATGTTTCTACAACCTCAGCTTCCATACTGGGTGAAGGAAAACAGTTTTATCATTCATCTGATTATTAGCCAGTTTATTCCCTTGTACTATACAAAAAACTCTACTTTTGCTGGAGGATCTCATGAGGAGTGGACAAATGGGTTGGTGAAAAAGTAAGTTTTACTTGCCATACAAAACTACATTCTCTTTGAGAAAGGTGAATTACTGGCATTGTAAAGCAAGTCTGCTGTGAAATGAAATGGAAAAAAATAGGGTTTAATATGCACTGTTCAGGAGGGCTGTCTTCTGTTTCCAGGACCTAACAGTTTGACTTTGTTAGTTTTGCTTGCAAGGAAGCTAAATACTCCAGGCAGTGAACCTTTTAATCTTTCTGTTACCCGAGTTCCTACCTTGCACCTTGATGTTTATGATCCAGCCTATATGGTACTTCTGAAACTTTATGAGTTTCAACCTCAGCATTTAGCAGCTGTGTCTTTTGTAAATGTGTTATATGAAGCAGAAATAGATATGAAATAAAATCTCTGTATTTGGGGTTACTTTTTAGTGAATATAGTGATGCTTAGACATGTGCCTGTGCTGGTTTGAGCCTTAACTGGAGTTTTAAGAGCTCAGATGCTCAAACCAGCACAATGCCTAATGCCTAGAAGTGCTTTGTGTTTTGCATGCAACCATCAGTAAATGCCTGTGACTCATTCTAGATCAAATCCATATAGCTGTTAATATGTTAGCTCTATTTGCCAGATTATCTAGGAAGTAAAGATATTTGCAAGAGGGTAAGGTTGGTATATCTATTCAGGCTTGGAGGTGGACAAGGTGTAAGTATTTTTGTGCACTGGAAGAATGAAATCACCTGCTCCAGCAGGTCAAAGTCTTTCTTGTGTTGGGGGCCCCAGAGCTGGACACAGTACTCTTGGTGAGGTCTCACCAGAGCAGAGTGGAAGAATAACCTCTTTTGATCTGCCACATGGGGGCTGGTCTCTTCTCCCAGTCAACCAACACCAGAACAAGAGGACACAGTCTCAAGCTGTGCCAGGCAAGGTTTAGGGTGGATATTAGGAAGAAGTTCTTCATAGAAAGAATGATTTGCCATTGGAATGGGCTGCCCAGGGAGGTGGTGGAGTCACCATCACTGGAGATGTTTAGGAAGAGACTGGATTGGGTGCTTGGTGCCATGGTTTAGTTGATTAGATAGTGTTGGGTGATAAGTTGGACTCAATGATCTCAAAGGTCTCTTCCAACCTGGTCCTATTCTATTCTATTGAACAGCATCAAGACAGATGCAATTTGCCTTCTGGGCTGCAGATGTGCATTATTGGTTCATGTCCAGCTTCTTGTCCACCAGTACCCACAAGTCCTTTCCTTCAGGGCTGTTCTCAATCTCATCATCCCCCAGCCTGTATAGCTGTGAAGGATTGCCCTGACCTGAGTTCAGGAGAGCCACACTCCAGTCACAGGATTAATCTCACCAAGTTTCAATGATGGTTATCAGGTGATAGTTTCCTAGCCACGCAGTAGCTTCCATCTCCTCCTGTTTATTGCCCATGCTGCATGCATTCGTATAGAGGCACTTTGGCTGGCCTCTTGGCTGCATCACTTTCTTAGCAAAGCTCCCCTTGATTCCCTTGAGGTGTTTCATGGGAGTTTCCTTGCTGGCTTCTGCTGCCTCAGGAACTCCCAGGGAGTTGACCCTCTGTCAAAGGCAGTCCAGATTTCTTCCCCTCGCCCTTCACATCTAGTTTAAAGACCTATGAATGAGTCCCACTGGTTCCTGGACAAAGAGCCTCCTTCCCCTTTAAGAAATGTTCTTAACCTTCTTTAACTTCCCAAATTCTCTTAATTATTATTTTTCCTGTAACTAGAGAGTCGTAGAGCTGTTTTTCATGCATATGACACAACATTATTACATGCTTCATTTACATCAATTACACAAAAATCAGAGCTGAATGGCCCTATGCCATTCGGTGCAAGTGGAACTATGCCTTGAAAGCATTATTTAATAAAGACTTTTCAGAGAGAGCTATAGTGCAAGAGCCAAATATTCTTTCTATAAATACTTTGTTTTGGAAATATATAAATGGACAAAGACCATGGAATACATTTAGGACTTGCAATTTGAAGGTACTGCCAAAGAGATTAAAGCAATTAATCCCATAGACATTTTCAGTTTCATTGCTTACAACCTCTTTTTGAGTTACTTGAAATCAAAGTATACTAAGACCCTTAAAGTTCTTTTTGCCTTTTTGTTCCTATCATCATTGCTCATTGGAATGGGCTGCCTGGGGAGGTGGTGGAGTCACCATCATTGGAGGTGTTCAGGAGGAGACTTGATAGGGTGCTTGGTGCCATGGTTTAGTTGTTTAGGTGGGTTGGATTGGTTGATGGGTTGGACACAATGATCTTGAAGGTCTCTTCCAACCTGGTTGTTTTGTTTATTATTATTACTAATTATTATTATTATCATTATCATTATCATCATCAAACATTTTTAAAGTGGCTTTATAGGTCTCTGTGAATAAGGAAAATTAAAGAAATTATGGAAAAAGGAAGGCTTTTATTGAATGGAGGAATTATCACTCAAAAGTGCTTTGTTTTTCTGAGAATTTTCTTACTAGTGTGTATTTATTTATTTATTTGTTTGAGAATAAAGTCCAAAGCTGTCACTATGTCACACATGTACCAAAATAAATCTCAAAGTTGTAGTTCACTCTATGTTGAACTAAGCATAAAACAGGGAAAATAATGTTGCAGCATTTTAACTGCTGGGAAACTGATTCCTAATTAAATCTTGCATAACTGTCAAAATAACTGTGCAGTACATTTGAGAAATGAGACTCACAAGTCACATGTAAGAAGTCTGAGCATCAGGCTTTTCCAATTTACTGAAGCTGCAAACTAATAAATCAATGTCTTTAAAACAAAAGATGAAAGATGAGGGAACAGCAAGAGATGGTTTCACACTGTACAGAACAAAATGCACTGGTGTAGTGGATAGTTTTAATTACATTTAACTGTTGTACTTTAAGCTCTTAACAGAAGATTTTTAATGGGCACAGGAAAATCCTTGCCATTCGTTTTTAATGCTTTCCATTTTCTGATGCCAAACTGTTACAAATCAGTGAACCACCACTGAAGTCAGTGGATTCACAGATGCACTGTTTGAGGCTCAAGTCCTTTATTTTGCTTTAAGGGCCCCCAGTCTGGTCTATTGGACAGTGTAAACACGCTGTGTAAAAGCTGAAGTGTGGGAATGGCACCTTTCAAGGAGGAGAACTGGAGGTCATTGTTGCTGGGTGAGGTTTGCTGGTCCAGGGGCTAATGAAAATTGACAGATTACTCCTCAGGAGAAAAATACCTCCTCACAAAAATAACAAGCATGCAAATTAATATTCACAGAGAGGGTGAAGATTTATGTGACTGTTTCCCTCATCCCTTTCATGTGGCTTCATTTTTTGTGTGCTGTTCCATAATGATGCTCATTTGTCTGCTTCACTTGCCGCTGCCTGTCCTCCTCCAATACCATTCCTGTATGTTGGACTCACATGGGGCTGCATCTTCCTGGCTTCACCTTCTTGGTCCCCATGACAATGGTTGAGCTGTTGCAGCTGAGTAAACTCTTTTGCCCATCTCTTCATTTCACCTCTCTGCCAGAGCTGATCTCCTTGCTGCACAGGTGGTAGGGCAAGCAGCAGCCCTGTGCTACAGCCACTGCAGATCACAGTCTCAGTATTGCATTCAACAGAGTGGAGTAGCAGTCTGGGTTAATATACCAGGCTGGGAGGAGACTTGAGACACGACTGAACAGTTCTACTGCCTCCTCACCACCTTCTGCCTGCTAAGCTTAAACGATAAAAACGGAGATAGAACCAGAGGCAGAGCAGTGTTGCCTCACTGTCTATGGAGGTCAGTGGGAAGTTTCCTACCACTTTTATCAAAAACAGGACATTGGCTTTAGATGATCCACAAGGCTTAATTTTGCAGTGATAACTGCAAAGAATAAAGAGATCCATGAGAAAAACATAACTCAAGCCCTCATTGCTGCTCTGCCATGTTGTTCACAAATCTTTGCTGAGAAACAATGTAATCATCTTTCTATACTGCTATCTTCCTTCTTGCAGTCCTTCCCTATCTAGTGCATCTGAAACAATATTTAGGCTCCTTAGAACAGTCTCTGGATTTCCATTTAGAATGCAAGGTGTTAGCCTTTTTGAATGTTGTGAGATGGTAAGTGTGTCACTGAAGATGTGTTTCCTGCACTTCAGTGGAGAGTAATTAATCCTAAAACTTTTTTCTTCCTTCTGGGAATGGTACTGTCCAGTACTTCCTGAGGATGAGAAGCAATTGGCAGCAGGCAGCCTACTTGATGAAATGAGATGGATGGATGGATGGATGGATTTCTCTGAAGATAATGATATTGAGCTGGTTCTGTTTGAACAAAAGAGAAAGGAGGGAAAGGGAGGAGAATTGAGGAAACCCAGGACATTGTCCCCTTGTTCCAAAGTGGTTGGTTACTGTTCTGTTTGCTCTCAATCTGTAGCAACAGAACATATGTAAAAAATACATGTGCAGGCACACACATGCATACACACATATAAAAGATACATTAATGAGCTTCAGCCTGAAGTTTGAGCTTTTCACAGCAGTGTGAAGAGCTGTGCTGATGAAAAGCATCAGCATTAAGCAACTTGCTAAATTGCTTATCCAGATATGAGATAACTTGCACTTATTAGTGCTTGTTCCTTTTCATTTCTACACGTTTGTGGCTTTGTACTTTGCAAATGCTTTTTTCTACCTTGTGTTTACCAAATAAGCACTTTTACTTGCTTTCACTTTAGCCTGCCATGAGATAAACCTATTTTTAAGGTCACTTTCATGTGTCAAGCCACCCCTTCCCTGCATATGTTACCATCTTTAGAAGTAGAAGACTGGGAAACATAACAATTCACTGACTCCTAAAGCATTGCTCCAGGCTGAGAGTGTTCAAGAGTGATGGATATGTTTTCATATTAGCTGTGCAGGTTGGTTTGAAAATTGCTGGTGTGGGAGTCCATGAGGTAGATACGTCTTTCTGTGACCAGCAGAGTGCAGGGAAGCTGGCTGACTTGAGCAAGGTGTGAGGCATGCATATAAAAAAGTGGAAGAGTTTTCAAGGTGTTATGGCAATCACACCATCAGATGTTTGAGAAGGCTTGTGAAATGCACTATTTAATAAACTTCAAGAGTTTGTCCATGTTCACAAAAGATCTGGGAATATGAAAAATATTTTAAGGAAATGTCACCACTGTCTACAGTAAAGACCTCCAAACTCTTCCATAAGCCTATGTCCAATAGTTTGCAAAGACTTCTGTTAATACTGAGTGGGTTCAAATAAACCCCAATCTACCAGTCCACAGAAAAAAAGATCTTACTCATTAATCTCATTAATCTTACCAGATATTTTTTTCCTCCTAGAAACAGTAACATTCATAATCTACATGTATGGAATAACATTTACCTGGGCCTTTGGCAGGTCTGCCTCAAGAAAAAAGACTTCATAATCTGCAGATTACAAACCCAAAACATATACATAAAATACATGGTTTTAACAACTGACTGGTTGTTTGGTTTTAGAAGCCTCAGCAACCCAGCATAAACTGTTATTTATACCTTTGGAGTTGTTATCTCACAGTCCTATAAGCTTTATCTTGAACAAGTGATGATCCTTTTAACATACATATAACATGGCGTTCATATAGGAAGAAGACCTCTTTTCTATCAGGTGGAGAAAATTCTATTCATTGGCATTCATTCTCTCACCTAGAGACTGCTAGTCTTATTGGTGGTTTTTTTTTTTTCTACTTTCTAATAGAGGCTTAATATTTGGAAAATGTCACACTTTCTAGTAGAGGCTAAATATTTGGAAAATGTAACACAAAATTTAATCTGAAGAAATTTTCCTGATCATTGCACCATACCACAACCAGTAAGCAATGCAACGCGTGCCCTGTTCTCCTTTCAGGAGGAGAAAAATAAACTAAGGTGTTTCAAGATATGTATTATATGTATGCAGCTGCTGAAACAAGCTTCATCCTGCTCTTCATAATGCTGTCAGCATTGAGGATGGATACTACAGCTATATATTTGCATGCTTGAGGTTTGAGTGGCAGAAAGATAAATTGGTTATCCACAGTCATTCACTTGTTCTGTTTGCCACCAACTAATGTACCTTCATCTTTCTCCCCCGAGACTAGTAGTGAGATGTGCCATTGACTTTGGGTTTATGAAAGACCTGGAGCTGAATTTCAGGTATTGCAACAAAATACATTTATTTAAACCAACATAAATCTTGGGTAAATCTGTAAGCTTTCCTGGACTCTGTTTGGCAGTTTGTCAGAGTGTATGCTGTGTCCCTTATTGGACAGACCAAGTTTGCTGAAATACTGCCTTTTTAGTGAAAAGAACAGGAACCAGCACTCCATAGTCCTGTGTTTAAAATTCAGGGGAAACAGAGAAAAAGTTGAACTCCTTGTACTCTGTGGATAGTCTATTCCTCTCTTAACTGAACAGGATAAATGCAGGGAAGCCAGGGATTTTGTTAGTTATTCCAGTTGAAAACATTAGTTTGAAAACATTTGTTTTGTGGTTTTTTTAAATACACAATCTTAAAATGGTGACTTTTAGTAAACACCTTTATGAAATGAAGCTTGGCCCATCTGGCAACACTAACGAGGAACATGCAATACTCAGAGAATGAGAAAGAGAATAGCATTCCATAGAGCTGACTTTGCAGTGTGACAGTGACACACAAGTTTGTTGCAGGATACAACTGGTTGTGAAACAGACTTTATAGACCAGGTAGCTGGCAGGTCCTGCTGGTCCTTCAGGGAGAATGGGATGACAGAACCCACAGGTTTAGGATGTATCAATACTACCTCTGCTCATGCTACTTCAGACAAAGCAGTTAGTAATTTATTTAGAATAGCTCTACAACAGTTTAAATAAATACAAATAAAAAGTGTTGGCACGTTCTTTATTGCCATTTTGTAGACTATAATCATCATCTCCCTTCACCTGTTGTGTCATGATAAAATTGACATCCCTGTTGGAAAGAAGCTGAACAATATTTTGTTTTTCTGTTAAATTCCATTGCTTTAAAAAAAAAATTCCAGCTTCCTACCCTAACATCTCATCTTTTTTGTTTTGTTTATTATTTTTGACTACACAGAGAGAGCTGTAAATTCTTTGAATAGCTTATCAGGGCTACATTCAAGATTTTGGAAGCCATGGGCACCATACTTCTGGAGAGGCTCTACATCACCCCCAACAGGTACCCTGTATGTACACAAGATGCTTTTAGAACATGGGCAGTAAAATCCAGTCAGAGTCTTTGAACATATGGCATAGCAACAACTGTCTGCCTGCACAGATGGAGTGAATAGGGTGATTTATCTGTTCATGTGCAGTAGCTGCTTATGAGGTGCACCACAGTCAGTATGGTCATGAAATTACATCTAAGTTGCTAGCTGAGATGAACAGTCATCACAGTACTGATTAATGTGTCCTGGTGACCATTCTGAGTGGGCATTCAGCCTTATACTGAAAGGTAAAATTAGGACTGTTATCTGCACATATGATGTCTAGCATAATAGGGACCCTGAGCCAGTTTCACAAGTGTTAAGATGATACTAACCTGTATTCAGACAGTCTTGAAAATTAGCTGCTCATGGGAGCCAGATTTCAGCATCTCTTTCTATAAGTCTTCTCCTTGGGAACATTGTTTCATTAAGAAGGTGAAGAAGGAAGGGGCCTGAACTGTCTTAGGCATATTTCTTCTCTTGCTTTAGTCAACCATATTTTAACTTCCTCTACTTGATGATCTCCCCTACAGACCAAAAGCTTTTGCATCTCCTTATGGTTTTATTGGAATAGAAGTAAAAAAAATACATTGTTAATAATAATAATGCAATCACATCATTACTATGTTTCAAAAGATCAGTACATATTTCAAATCTCTGTGTTTCTGACATATTAGTTCAAGAAACCAGGATATTAGACCTCAAAGTGTACGCAGGAAGAATAGAGTTACAAGTGAATAATTGTTTCAGGGACCTGCTGGAGAGAGTCCAACAGAGAGCCACGAGGATGACTAGGGGACTTGAGCACCTCCTCTGTGAAGAGAGACTGAGATCCCTGGGGCTGTTTAGTCTTCGGAAGAGAAGACTGTGAAGGGATCTCATCAAAGTCTATAAATATCTGAGGGGTGGGTGTCAGGTGGAGGGGGCCAAGCTCTTTTCGGTGGTGCACAATAATAAGACGAGGAACAAAGGGTTCAAACTTGAACATAGAAGATTTCACCTCAACATGAGGAGAAACTTCTTTACAGTGAGGGTAACGGAGCACTGGAACAGGCAAGCCAAAGAAGTTGTAGAGTCTCCTTCTCTGGACACATTCAAAACCCACCTGGATGCATTCCTTTGTGGACTACCCTAGGAGATCCTGCTTTGGCAGGGGGTTGGACCCAATGATCTCCCTTCCAGTCTCTAATGTACTGTGATATTGTGTTACTGTGATAAAGTTCCAGGCATTATAGACAGCCAGGTAATATCCTTGAATCTCTGGCAAAATGCCTGCTGACTTCAATAAGGCTAAGATTTCATCCACAAAATCTTCAATAAATTGTGTCACAATGAGATCTTTGCTGTGAGTGGGAAGACATGAAATTGTCCTAAAATGGAAAAGTTGCCAATAACTAAGGGGCAGCAGAGAATTTTAGAAGCTTCCATCTGGAAAACATTTTCAGTTATTCTTTTATATCTATATTAAAATGTGTTTCCTGTTTTCTCCATCTAATTAACTGGGAAAAAAATTCTCTTGGTGAGTATGTCTAGTGATCAGCCTATGAGATAAAATCAGCTGGTCTATCAGGGCCAGATATATTGCTGAAATTTTCATTTCTAAGGAATTATTGTCATACCTCCTTTTTCATTAGTCTATACATCAGGCTGTGGGTATCAAAGCAAAACCTGAACTGCTATTTAGAATTAATTCATATAATCCAATATCAAGGCAAGATATTTTATAGAATAATTAAGGTTAGCAGATAGACTCATAGAATTATAGAATCAGGCTGGTAAAGACCTTCAGCATTGAGTCCAACCATTAACCTAACCATGCTCTAAGCACATCTACATGTCTTTTAAATACCTTCACAGAAGATGATTTTTCCACATCCCTAGGCAGACTGCCTCAGTGCTTGACAACCCTTTCAGTGAAGAAATTTCTCCTCATGTCCAACCTAAACCCTCCCTGGCACAACTCAAAGTTGTTTTCTCTTGTCCTGTCGCTTCCTGCTTGAGAGAACAGACAAATACACACATCTGCTGCGATAGCTCTTCAGGTATTAATAGAGAAAGATAAAGTCTCCCCACCAGCCTCCTTTTCTCCAGACTAAACAACCCCAGTTCCCTCCACTGGACTTGCTCTTTAGATGCTTTACCAACTTTGTTGCCCTTCTCTAGATCTGCTCCACCACCTCTATGTCCTTCTTATAGTGAGGGGCCAAAACTGAACACAGTATTTGAGGTGTGGTCTCATCAGTGCCAAGTATAAGGACACAATCACTTTTCTGTTTCTGCTGACTACACTATTTCTGATACAGGCCAGAATGCTGTTGGCCTCCTTGGCCACCTGGATGCACTGCCAGGCCATGTTCAGCTGGCTGTCAACCCCCAGGTCCTTTTCTGCCAGGCAGCTTTCCAGACACCTTGCCCCAAGCCTGTAGTGTTGCATGAGATCATGACCCAAGTGCAGGACCTGGCTTTTGGTCTTATTGAACCTCATACAACTGACCTTGGCCCATCAATCCATGCTGTTCAGCTCCCTCTGTAGAGCCTAGGATCTGAATCTTCCTAAGTTTCCAAAAGCTTGAGCTACACTCCAGAAAATACAGCATATACTGCTGTTATTTGTGGCTCCAATGAAATTACGATGAAGTACCAGCAGACAGAATATGATATTCTAAAGCTCTGTGAGTGAGAAATTAGCTTTTCTTCTTTCTCTGAGAAGTCAGTGACACTAAATTAATGTTGTAAGATGGGACAAATATCACATTGAAAAATGTATTCACCCTAGTTCAGAGTTTTACCATTAATTATGTGAACTAATGTCACCAAAGAACTACAAGAATAAATAAAGTTCTTTGCTTTTATTACATTAATTAAGTAGTTAATAAGTTACCAATCAATAATGAAGCTAGGCAGGCTCTCTGGTAAGTTTTTGCCATTCTATATATTACCTGAAAGTTAAAATATACTGACTTTGCTGTGAAAAGCAACTAGATTGCTTTTCAACTCATGGTCAAGATTTGCAAAGGAAGTTTTACTTTGCATCTTTGCTTTTTAAGTAATGGCTGGTTATCTGTCTGTACTGCTCTGCAATAAATACATCTGGTTTTAAACTGATGTCAGTGATCAGAAGACAGTTTGCTTTCCCAAAATGGCTTTCTTTTTAGTTCCCTTTTCAGTGGAGCTTCTAAAAAGCCAAGCCAAACATTCTGTTGCATGAGGGGTATATGTCTGGAGAAGCATTATAGTTACAGTTTAAACACAGAGCATCCTCTGCTAAAACTGGAGTCTTGTGACAATACAGTGTATAAAAAAAAAGAGAACAAGATCAATATAGCCTCTGACACAAATGAATTGCTCTCTGCTGTGTGGTGAAGTGAAAAACCTGCCAGTTTTACAATAACTGCTAATTGAGTAAAATTTAAAGTCATGCAAGAGAAGGCCTTTACCTCATCTACTGTTGCCTGCAAAGCCCAGGTTCCAGTAGTGCCATGGGATCTTTATGCCCTTACTTGTTTTGCTGTACAACAACAGAGACAAATAAAGATCTTATTTAGATACATGGACTCAGATACTGCAAATATACAACCAGTGAAGTAAAACTATATGTTGTGGAAAACCATGTTATCCAATGATCAGGTTGAAGCATTTGGAAGGAAGAGGTTACTTCATACAAACTTGAGGTCAGCCATTCCTACCTGTAAGAGTTTTTATGCATCTGACACCTGTAGGACAAAAGCAGAAATAACCCAAAGAGTGCAAGACACCACGTAACTTTGCCATCTTCTAATAAAAGTGTAATCATCTTGGTAAAAATCAGATTATCTCAAGCTGCCATTCTCCCAGCCCAAGTCATATGTTCCCCATAAGTGGACTGAGCAGGAAGATGGAGAGCTGTTCCCCCCATGAAAGCCTTGTCTTCTGATATGTGGGTACCCTCCCCAGACCAGGGGACTTGAGCAGAAACTCCACCAGGCTGCAGGCAGCCCAAATTCAGGGCTCATCTTTGCTCATTGAGGATCCCTGGACAGATTCCCCACTGCTGTGCAGGAGGGCAGGCAGTGGCATTGCTGCGTTTGAAATGGTATTTGAAGGGCTGATTGCCTGTGCTTAGTGTTTGCTATTGATTGACTCTATCCGGCTGCCTGCTCAGCTATGCAGGGCTAGTGGCACTTTGATTCTTTAGGTACACTGGGAAGTTGAGAGATGCCAACTCCTAATTTAGGCTCTCTAAAGTGCTTTCTGGGAGTTTTCAGAGCTGTCTTGTCTGTATTATGCACTTAAAGCAGTTGAGCATGTTTGTGCAGCTTGCATTACATTTAAGAGGACACTTGCCTGATTGTAAGTTGAACTTAGTTTGGTCATAAGTTTGGGTGGTGTGAAATCCACTTAATGGTTGCTGTGCCGATGTTCACTTGTGAAATGGAAATGACAGCTGTTTGCATGGAAGCTGTGTAGTTTTGTATACAGTAAGAAATTAATGTGCCTCTGGTTATGCTGATGTCTACAGCTGAAAGGCTGAACTTTTTCACACCTCCAGCTCATTTGGGCTGCATCTTTCTGTGAATCCTAATGCCCAAAGCAGTTTTATTCAACTGCATCATTTCTCAGAGATACATAATAGGAATACAACTGCAAATCTATGACTACTGGTGAGATGGAAAATGTATTCATTCTCTGTGAGAAACATCACATATGCCACTTAGTAATTGTTAATAGGAACCAGAAGTCTAATTGGCAGTAGGAACCAGAAGTCTAATTGGCAGCTCACCAGATGAACAAAGATTATAAAAGTATATCAGTTCCCCAAGGATATGTAGATATCTAGGAATAGCAATGCACATTCTGTGGCTCTGTTTTCATAAATACTGAATTTGTAGCTGAATTCAGCAGTTCCATGAAGTCAGTAGCACTGCAATGCAGGGCCAAGTAGCAATGTATACCAAAGTTCCAGCATGCACTCTTGCACTTTAGCACTAAGTTGCACTGTGCCCCACTGCAAGGATGGACACAAGATAACCTCACAGAACCACACTTGTGTAATAGCTCTCAGGGTTCCTGCTTTTGCTTTTTTCTGCTTCTTCTTGTTTACAAATATGCTCTGAAACAGAGACAAATCAGTATTTAAGATTAAAGGTACAGGTAATTCGCACTCCAGGTGGATAATAAAGACTATTTTAATGAAGGGCTAAAGGTCAAACATTAGAGCTGTTAAGAAATGCTCTTCATTACATCACAGCCTCTGGGATCATGTTTTATCTCTCTCTTGATGATGATGACAGAATTGTGTCTCCTATCCCTTTGCTCTGCATTTGGCATTAGCTTTTATTAGTCTGTGTATGCTTTCAAAAACATATGGCAATCTTTTCAAGGTCTGGATGTATGGTGTTTAGAAATATTATTTTTCTTGTAGTTTTGTTTTGTTAGGAAAGACACTCAAAGAAGCCAGGCAGAAGGGTTTAGAGGGAGTGACTGTCTTTAAGAAGAGGTGAAAGCACAGATGATAAGTCGACTCAGTGTTTCATGAAGAAGAATCACTGGAAGGGAATCAGACTTCAGGAATGGCCTTGCTTTGTCTTAACGAATGGAGGAATGCAATGCTGAGTCTGGACAACTTCCACTCAGATTTACTACAACATGAAACAGTTGCTGTGCCTGGTAAATAGCTGTCTCCTGTAAAATGAATACCTACTGCCTGTGTGACTTCATGCAAATTGAATACACCTACCAAAAGCTGCAGTAGTTTTATTACTGAAGTAATCGTCAAAACGCTTCTGTCACTATTCATAGCCTAATATCTTACACAAAAGCCTCCTGGGCCCAGGTTTATGCCCTTCCCCCCCCAGTCCTCGCCCACCCCCCTTCTTCTATACTGATACAGATAAGTTGACCTCTACTATAGGACAGCTGAGCTCAGTGGACTCAGTCTGCAAGCCATGCTGATAGTGTGCACTGTAGACCACACCATGTATGAACACCTACAGAATGCTAACATGTAAACTAAGTAAGTCTCAGATATGTAAACTGAGGGAAAATATGAATGGAATATTTGTGCTTAAGAGTGAATGACCTGCAGTAGTTAGTATTAGATTTTGGAGACTAATTAGTCAGAGAAGTATTAGTGAATGAAAGAATGTTTAAAATAAACCCACAAAAACCCCCAACAAACTGAAAATAGCTGTACTTTTGGCATGGCTTAAAACACCCTCTTCCTACATGGCAGGTGGCTGTGTGCACAGTATGGCAGTCAGTGATGGTACTGGCATACACCCCATCCTTCTTGTGTGCCATCCTTCGTTTGTTCAGATTTGTTATTCACAGTGATGCTATTCTTTAACAGGTGCCCATGATGTTCAAATGCAAGTTGGCCCACAACAGATGCCCACATTATTATTTTCTTTTTTTTTTTTTTTGTTGGCATGTCTCTGCATTTTCTTTTATTCCCTATGAAGACATTTCCAGCAAATAATGAAGGGAAGATGAACTTCCTACCATAGCTGATGGGTGCTGACAGATGGACAGTCTCTTGGAGAAACTTTCAGACATGGGGTATCAGAAATTTGTTACTGAAATCCAGTCAGCCTAGCTCTAAGATCAGAGATTCTGTCCTTCAGTGTAACTCAGAGAAATAAAGAACCATGTGGATTGTCTTCAGTTAGCAGCGGTAGCACTCCTCTCATCTTCACAGGCTCAAGGTTCCTCTGTCTGCTATAGCTGACAGGGCACCATCTCTTCCAGATGCTGTTTGCTGACAGATTGTATTTACAACAAGATGTGTCATCTCAATATTCTATTTATGAATACATTTAATTAAAATCCATTCATGCAGATGTAAAAGCATTTACCATTTAAGGAGGCTATGACAAGGACATAGAGAGGACTTCTATTCCTGTAACTTCTTTGCCCTTTACTTTGGGCTTTTTAATCCTCATCTGAATTTTCCAGGATATTCTTAGATTACCTGTTTGACTAAAATGGTTTTCAAATATAGATGGTACAAATGGAAATGCTCAGGCAAACCATTCAATAATCAAAGTCTTTCATTTCCTGCCTCTCATCTATCTGCTGATTTTGAAATGCAGCCTCATGCATCTGACAAGGGCTCCATGCTTAATTGCCAAGATTGAAATTGATGCACCTGCTGCAAAAACTGAACCATCACTTCACTAAAGATTTAAAGATACTTATATAACCACAGCATCTCACAAAAAAAGCCCTTATTGTTCTCATCCAAAGCAGATCTAATCATACAAGATAAAGCAACACTCTTGTAGCACTAGGCTATGAAACTAAGCACTCCAAAAGTGGCTAGTGTCAAGGATATCTACACACTTCAGGGTTGTCATGGTTCAGTTTTTGCTTACAGGAACATGTACTACTTTTAGAGGATCATTATATACACCGAACTGGGAGCTGTCTATGATGCCTGGACCTGTCAATCTTTCTCATGCCAGGCAGAAGTATTCTCATGATGATAGTACTAACAGTGCAGGAGGCCATGAGACTGGAAAGAGTTGTCTGCACAATATCTGCAGACAGCTGCAGATTATCCTCCTCAGCTGTTGGAGTGTCTTGCCCTGCCTTCATCTAATTAGAGTCAAAAAGAAATGCAAGTTATTAAATTTGAATAGAGTTGCACTGGGAGCTTTTGTAAGTGCTTGGTCAGGAACGGAGGGCATGGCACAGAAGAGTTGATGCCTAGCACCAGGGTGGCTAGGGGCATTTCCTGAGTTTCAGAGATGACATTGCTCATCTGAAAGTGGAAGGTATGCTTCCCCATTTGAGTGAACTGAAATAATGGGAATACCAGGTAAGCAGAGCAGTTCAGAACACTTTTGCTGTAAAAAGTTTCAGGCAAAATATAAATGCATTAGAATATTTCCTCAGGAACTCTGTGTTTGGTGATTTGGGCATTAGGAGAAGAGATGGGAGAACTCTTTTATTTTCCTAGCTTCACTGTCTGAAAATAATTGGGGCAGACAAAGAAAACTCTCTCTGAATCAATATCCTGTTTCTATGACTTTGCCTGGCATACTCCATCTTCTGAGAGATACTTTGTGACAATTTCCTTTTTAGCAAAATATGTAAAATATTTTCTTTAATTGTAGTATTAAATATTGCCATCTTTCATATTTTGGAAGCTTAAATCATAGAATTGTCAGGGTTGGAAGGGACCTCAAAGATCACCTAGTTCCAATCCCCATGTCACGGGCAGGGACACCTCACACTACAGCAGATTGCTGAGAGCCACATCCAGCCTGGCCTTAAAAACCTCCAGGGATGAGGCTTCTATCACCTCCCTGGGCAACCTGTTCCAGTGTCTCACCACCCTCATGGGGAAGAACTTCTTCCTATCATCCAATCTAAATCTACCCACTTCTAGTATTGCTTCTTTTCCCTAGTCCTATCATTACCTGACACCCTAAAAAGTCCCTCCCCAGCTTTTTTGTGGCCCCTTTCAGATACTAGAAGGCCACAATAAGGTCTCCTTGGAGCCTTCTCTTCTTCAGACTGAACAGCCTCAACTCTCTCAGTCTGTCCTCATAGGAGAGGAGCTCCAGCCCTCTGATCACCCTTGTGGCCCTTCTCTGGACACATTCCAGCACCTCCAGATCCTTCTTGTAACAGGGGCTCCAGAACTGGACACAGCACTACAGGCGGGGTATCACCAGAGTGGAGTAGAGAGGGAGAATCACCTCCCTTGACCTGCTAGCCACACTTCTCTTGATGCAGCCCAGGATGTGGTTGGGTTTCAGGTCTTCAAGTGCACACATGGCTCATGTTGAGCTTGAGCCACCAGCATGCACTTGCAGCCCAGAATTTCACAAAATAAATAATGCATTGCTCAATGTAACCTTCACTTTTCTTTTACTACTTTATACTTAGTTTAGATTTGATTGGCATGGAAATGAATGTTACTAAATGAATGTTACTAAAGCCAGATCTTCAATTAAACAGGGAAAAAAAAAAAAAAAGTAGTTCAGAAAGGAAGAATGGATTATCATTCTCCAGAGACCTGTGTAACACCAGATGTAAGGTTAATCAGTCTCTGGCTTAGGCCAGTACGTGTTGAGGAGTATGTTTCTGTGCTCCAGATATGCAGATGGGCTACTTGATGCTCTGTAATGAACAGCAGCTTCGTCATGTATGGGAAGGCTTCCCAATTGTGCACCAGATTTTCAGCAAATTAGGAAGAAGGCTACAACTTCAAAACGTTTTAAGGAGTCAGAATTAATGGACTAGCTTCACTGTTTGGTATAGGGTGGCTATGAAGAGAACATCTTTTATGGATGTATAATACAACTTGAGTTCTGATGTGGTAGTAAACAAAGATTTTTTTAAAGAATCAACTCACCTTGTATCAGTCTGTCTCACTGGAAAATGCCTAACTGCAAAGCAAGTCATCATTTTGTTAAACTTACCTGCCTCTGCCTACACAGTGAGCAGACACAGGGGAAAAGCTATAGTTTCTTTAAACAGAAAGGAAGAGATGGCATATGGCTTTTCCGATGCCACAGCTGCAAAAATGCAGAAAAAACCCACAAAACAACAGTAAAAGAAGGTCAAAGAAGTCCTTGGAATCAAGATGAAAAACATTTGGGATTCTGGTAGCAAAACAGATAATAGCATTTAAAAAATTTAAAACTGCCTGGAATAATAGCCATTTGCTACCACTGCTGTTGAGTAAACACAACAGATTCTTCTGCCTGTCACATTCCTGCCATTAGTACAAGAGAATCATTCATACCACATCATTGAAGAAAACAAGCAGAGATCTGTACTTAATTTGCAGCAGAACCCTGAGACAGCAGCCTCAAGAAGATGAAGACAAAGGACCTTGAGAGTACCCTCCACGAGCTGTACCTATAATACAAAATAAAAGAATGTGTGTGTGATCAGAAAATCAATGAAACAGCATGTAGGTCTGCAAGAAACAAACCAAGAAACTGTAAACCAGGAGCAGAAGAGCTAAAGCATGTGTGTGCTGGGTGGGTTCACAGCATGCTCAGGATTGTCTCATTCCACTCAGTGGACAATGAAACTGCTGAATCTTTGTAATCCCCCAAATGGGATACCCCTGCTCTGCAGGACTCCAACAGTAACAGGAGTCACAACGATGAATCTGAGGAACAATGCAGAAGTCCAATGCCTCATCCCACTCAGTGGGCAACAAGGACTCAGTAGGCTCGCAATGACCAAAACAACAGTGGAGTCATGACAATAACCCTAAGGACCAACACAAATCAATTTATTGTGGTTTTGTTTTTTTTTTTTTTTAAAACTATCAACAAATGTTGTTAATAAAGGCACTTAGGCAGAGCAATTATTTTCTTATCAACGACTGCAGAACAAACTAGATGATGTCTATCAAAAAAGAAAAACAAATAGAAGAAAACTGAGAGAAAAGAGACAGGGGAAAGAGAGGGAGAGAGATTTCACCACTCTTGGATCCAGCATTGCTGTCCTGAGTTGGAGTCTTGAGCTGGTCAACAATGGTCAAAGCATGCAGTCACCCTTACATGTCTTAGTTGATCTGGGACCAGCTTCAGGTGGCAACTGTCTTGTCTGCATGGTGGAGTGTTCAAGAGAGTTCAGGGGGGCAACAACGTAATAGCTGGGAATCAGAAGTGGGCCCTATGTGTCTGGGAATCAAAACTGGACAAGAAAGTTGTGGGGGGCAACAGTAGACCAAAGTGTGACCTGTCAGATGGTCCATGTTCAAACAGATATTTTCTAGCCATATGGGAGTGTAGAGAAAAGTGCCTCCCTGCTTCATCTTCCAGAACACATGAAGACGGTCCTGATTGTAGTGGGTACAAGGATGCTGAAATCCACTTGAAATCCCAAGTCCTTAACTGAACAAAGTACAATCATTTTGCATTACTGTGGAGGCAAGTTGGTATTTTAAAATGTCAGACAACTGCTGCAGTCCTTCTCTTTATTAAGACCTTTCACTTTGTGAATTATCAATTCAACGCCAGCCTTGAGGTCAGTCAAAATAACTACTCATCTGACAGATGTCCATTCCTGACACAGGCAAGCCTGTGTGCACAGCCCTGCTGTGACTGACATGAGCCAATTCCTTCTGTCAGAAGACCTTGTAAGCAGTCAGAGGACAAACCATTCATCTCGGGTGAGCTCTCCACCAATTCATGAAGCAGGCTGAAAAGTCTGAGCAGGTTAAATAAGATTTTTACTCACCAAAAATGGTAAGAAGACATTTTTGATGACCACTTGAATTCATCTGCTGGGGTCTGTTTCCTCATGGACTAGCTAGTCACTAATGAGCAGTGGCTATTTTCTATCATGTTTGGGATTAATTGCTGTAGCTAGTTACCCTGGCATATAAGGACTGTCTAATGGAAGTGGCTTCAAAGTGCAGAGGGAAGCTGGACTTTGAGATGGAAGATGATGAAAACAGTGTCTGTGACTCTCCACCTTTCAAAAAATGTCCTTTTAGAATAGTGTTAATGATTTTTACCTGAGGAACACTGTGTGGACTTCAATTTTATTTTAAAATGTCTGTTTCTAATAATTTTACTGCAAACATAGTAAAAGACAATAAACTCACCATTTAACTCTAAACAAAACCTAAGAGTTGCAATGAAAATTCAACTGTAAAAGTCCTTTGACAGTAAATTAAATTTTATAGCACATGTAAACAACAGTTCAAGTGACTCAGTTTAGCCATGACAAAAGCTGTTTTCAATGAAGAGTAATTGTTCAAATTGCCCCCTTAAAAATAAAAACAAAACCCAAAAAGCAGCTAAAATGAGCCAATTTCTGTAGCATTGACAAAAATTGTTTTCAACTGTAGGCATTCTGTTAAAGCTGTTGAAAATTAAGTAGACGGTTGCCAAATTGATGCAATTACTTAGACATCATAAAAAGAGTTTTAAAACTATAAATGCATCTGCTAACAGTATTAAATTGAGGCAATTAGCCAACAGGAGTTTTAACCTTCATCAAGCCACCAGGAATCTATTTGGCCATGAGAAGTACTTTTGTATATGTCTTATTGTACTTTATATTGGTAGTTAAGGAGGGGAATTACCTGCAGAGAAATCACCCAGGGGTGTACCTTCTGCAAAGGTGTACTTATCTGTAGTCAGCATTAAACCATGTGTTGCAGATGCTGTGTTAACATTAATTGGTGCTGCATGAACTGTACTAATATTCACCATTATGTTTCATGTATGTACATTTTGTTGTTTAGCCAATAAGTCTTATACTGGAAAGCATCTGGAAGCAAACCAACTCTAATTAATGGAGAACAATTATGTGAAACAAAGCCTGTGACATTCCTCTGGTTGTCTCCAGCTCTAGGTTGAAATGTTGGTGCCATGCAGACTGGGGCTCTGTCTGGCTTGGAGTTACACTGATGATTTGGGAGGCACTGTGTGTGCGACAGCTCTTAAAATGTTCCCAGAAAGTCCTATCTTAGTATTAACTAAGGCCAGTCAGGATGGTGGACTGTTGCTGGTCTTAAAACAGTCACTCCAATCCTTCCTAGGTTGTTCTGTGTGCCATCAGGCTAGTCAATATGCCCAGAAACATCAAGTTACATGTGTGCCACTGACACTAATAGAAGGTACTTTAATTCTCCATATTAGTTTAAGAGTGGGAGCCACAAGACATTTAGGTAAACCCTCATAAATGCAGATTTCAGCTACTGATTTTTCCAAGTCCCTATGGTCCTGCTGAAGCAGGTGCTCATCCCAAACTGCTGGGGAGGGCATCAGATCCACGTCTTCCTCTTCTTACCTGCAGGAGAAGCAGTTTATATCAGACTGGAAAGTTTTCATATTAGCAGAGTTGCATGGACTTCTTTCCTGCATCCACTTAATATTTTCATTAAAGTCTTGGACGCCGGAATTGAGAGTTTGCTATTAAATCTGCAGACAGCTTCAGGCTGTAAAGGGCAACAGGCACTTTGGAGAATTCTAGAATTCAAAATGACCTCAACAAATTAAAAAAAAAAAAAAGATTATTAAAAAGTAGGAGGCTGTGCAACAGGGCAGAAGTCAAAAATAATAGATGTACAGGAATTAAGAATGGTGCAATATCAAGATAAGACTAACAGACCTCCTAAAAAAAAAGAAAAAATAATTTTATCAATCTCTATAAATAGGAAGCAGTGTAGATTTAATTTAATATTTATTTTCTTAGTAGCAAATAACACCTCAACTGAAATATTGTGTCCATGTTGGTCAAGATGAATATGCAAAAGGTAGATCAAATTGCAGAGGAAATCATCAGAAAAATAAGGAAAACTAAACTTGTGGGCATAGAATGAAGGAGTTTTGTTTAACAAGCAGACAGGACTAACTGTACTTGGGAAATATTTGAAGGTTTTGCAAGGAGGAAGCAAACACTGAAAACAGGGCAAGGAATGGGAACCTGAAACTGGAGCAAAAAAACTTTAGGACAGATACTGAACAAAATCTTAGGCAGGGAAGTTAAGAACTCAGTAGACTGTATAAGGAGGCCATGAAATTACTGTTTGTTGAGGATTTTAAAGAACAGATTAAACTTATCTCTCTGAGGAATGAGATAATGTGGACCCTGCTATTGGGCATGACAGGAGGAAAATTAAGTGACCAAGTGAATTTTCACATGAAAACATCCTCAGCAAAAACTTCAAGCAAGAAATCTTACAGCTTTCAGATGGTACTGACCGAATGTTAGACTGTTTGGACTCTGCTCCTATTGAACACCTTCTTCCATTTTCAAAAGAAACTTAAATTTGCTAGCAACCTAATTACTTTTCTTGCTGCATTTATGCTATTGACTGATTTGATTCAGCATAAGATAGATACAATTCTGCAGGAATAATACATTTGGAGTTCATAGATTTTCACATTACTATAATATGTTCTCATCAATGGACAGCATGCAAGGTATCCTGTTTTCTCTTAGCCTTTGCTTTTTAATATATTTTCCCCTGTGTCATGGTTAAATGCAAATTTTGTGAAGGTCTTAGTCTGGCTTCTCGTCTCCAGAGCCTGTTCTTGCATTCCTTGAGCAAGCATGTGGAGCCACTAGGATTTCACAACATGGTGTTTTGCCTATTTCTTGTCTTTTTGAAAGAAACAGTTTGCTGCCTTCCTGCCTTCACTGCTTCATCATCTGTGCATTCATTTTGTTTCTGTACTTTCTCAGTCTGGGGAGATTCTATGATTATATGAGACAATGGTATGTTAGCTGATGTGTAATTTGCAAATGAGTTTATCATGTCTTGACAGTACAAGTTATTATCAGTGTCAATGCAAACAATGAGCTTTTACCATTTTT
Source organism: Dryobates pubescens (assembly GCF_014839835.1). Taxonomy (NCBI): domain Eukaryota; kingdom Metazoa; phylum Chordata; class Aves; order Piciformes; family Picidae; genus Dryobates; species Dryobates pubescens. Next base: position 13,112,724 of record NC_071638.1, read on the forward strand.
TTTTTTTTTCAGGAATGTTGCAGCCCAAAGAAAAAGTACCACATTATTTACTCTACTATGGTATATTTTTTTCCTCCCCTCTTTTCTCAAAAGCTTTGAGAAGATTTAGGTGGGGGAGAGTACTGACCTTTTTTCTAAGGTAGGAAATCAGAATCAAAACTGCTGCTGTTCAATAGATCACAGAAGGACCCAAAAATTAATGTCTTCATGACTTTATGCTGCCTGAGCTCCTGAGAGTCTTTGTGACTTTGTTTTGTTCTATTTCAAGCCTTGAGAACTTACTGTACTATAATAATAATAATGAATGAAAACAGATCATGCTAGTTGCATGATCCAGACAAAAGGTAAAGAATAACCACGCATATAAAAACAGCTCTTTCTCAAGGTCTTAGCTTTCTCCTACTGTGCAAGAAAACGTCTTATTAATGAGAGTTTTGAAAGAAGAAGAATGGTATTCTACCACTGATGTTTTCCTTCATAGTATTCATTGTTCTGAAAAGATCCAAAAGGTAGGTGAACTCACCAATCAAAGGAACACTCCCTGAAAATGTCAAGAATCACACTTTCTCTAAAGAAGCAGCTGAGGTTGCAGTTTTGCTGTAATAGCCTGGTGCTGCCCTAAGTTTGTAGCTTTTTGTGGTCCATCATGCATAAATGTCACTGTGACTAGAGTCTATTGTATGCAAGTATCTGTGAGTGCCTCAAAACATTTCAGTGCTACTGTTTTTTTTTTTTTTTGCTAGTGATTAAAATCTTGGCCTTGTGCCTGTCATTCATTATTCATTATTCAGCATGAAAAAAAGTTTGGTCACAGGCAGAAAAAAAGAGCAACACCAATAGGCTTGGGTAGCACAATGTAGAATTAAAATGAATAATTTCAGTAAAATTCAAAATATGGTCCCACAGTAATGTTTCCAAACAAGCCATAGATGCTAAGATGATAAGGCATTACAAACTTCTAGCAAACAGAAAATAGAAGCTGAAATAAAACTCAACATCCTTTAATGAATAAGATGTTTAAACATTTGGTTCTCCATCGAGTGCAGCTTTGAAGGGTTTGTATTATTGAAACCATTACAGGCTTTAGGAACAGATTCAACAATTAGGAACAAAAGATTTCTTTTTCCAACATCCATATGAGTCTACATAATGAATATTAACTTACTCATTGATTGCCCAACAGTTGTACTTCTGACAGTTTTCTGCAGAGATGGTTAAACTTGTAATTTTCAACTCTTTGATGTTGCAGCAACATTTAGTGCAACATAAAAGTGCAAGAACTTCCCCTAAGATGAGAGAAGGAATAAGACTATTCAGTCATTCCACTAACTTCAAACTTTTAGGAAAGACATCACCTAGAACCCAAATTTCCACCAACAGATTTAAATGAAAAGAACTCACTACTTTCCAGTATTGAAGGATTAATTTCACATCTTTACATGAAAATTCCATATTAGAATTCAAAACACAAGTAGCCTGGGATGCTCTATTGCTTGAAGTCATAAAACTGTCACTGAGAGGATGGCTTTGTATACTGACCTACTTTTATACCCTGTTACCCAGAAACAACCCTTACTTTTAGCATACTAATGTCTTAAGAAAAACACAGCTGTAGACATGATCTGAACAAGCCTGATAAAAACATACTGACATCTAGCTTCTCTGAACTTCTCTTGAATGCCATAACATTAAAAAGTAACAAATAAAATTCATCTTTTCTGAGATGCATCAAACATATTTGGGATTTTTGATGACCCCAATTATGTGCATCATTTCACAACTTCAAAATACTTTGCATAAAGCTCAGGCAGTTGCAGTGAAGACCAAAACTTTATGGTTACCTGGAAAAGAAGATCTGCAATGAATCTGAATAGTAATTGTATTAAGAGAGCACTGCTCTCTGCACCTCAGCTTGGATGAACAGAAAAGAAAATCTATATTATAAGCTTTCAAAACCATCACAAGCAGAACATTGTGGAAAAAATCTTTGCTGTCTTTGCTCCAATTCAAACTGGGGTTTAGATTGCTAGAAAAACAATAGTTTATCCCCAGTTTACCCCCTTCCCCTCATACCTACCTCCCCTTATACATACCAGAGGTTAGTTGTATCCAGAAAAAGAGAAAAAATCTCATGCATTTAATTTATTATTTATTAATTAAGGTTTATGAGTTCTGTCATGATTTAACTCTGAAGCTACACTGATCACTTAGATAAATTCACGGGTGCATCACAAGGAAGAGAGAGTAGTCTCTCAAAAAGAGAGTATTGCTTCTGAGTAGTCTCTCATCTGGCTAGAACAGCCATTGTCATTGCTTTAAATGAGTCATCTAACTGATATATATTTGAATTTCTTAGCCCTGGGTTGGATGTGCTGATATTCATATCATGCTGCCATCATGCTGACTTCAAAATGGAAGTGCTGGCTGGAGCAGAGTATCATAGGGCTTCAGATTGAAACAGGCTTCCTGTTCTGGTTTCTGCTTTTGAGTTCCAGGGTTTTGGGTGTTGGTTTTTTTCCTGCTGGGATGCAGCTCGAGGAGAAGGCACATAGGGATTTAGCTTGCTGGCTTTCTGCTTGCTGCTTTCTGCTGTGCTTTTTCTGCAAATAGGCTAAGATAATTGTGCATTATGTTATCTGATATATATTAAATTCTTACCTCAACACAGAGTTTTTGTGTGTTACTTTTCCCTCACTTCTGTGTTGGGGAGAAACAGGCAGGTTAACCTGTTCCCAGAGCTTTAACCTGTTATAAGTGGAGAGAAATATTAAGTTCCAGAAGGTCATTCTGTCTAACTCTTGTAAGGAAAAGGCTGCACCTTGTCCAGTTCTGGGCCTCTCAGTTTAGGAAGGACATTGAGACACTTGAATGTGTCCAGAGAAGGGCAACGAGGCTTGGGAGAGGCCTCAAGCACAAGCCCTATGAAGAGAGGCTGAGGGAGCTGGGATTGTTTAGCCTGGAGGAGGCTCAAGGGTGACCTCATTGCTCTCTACAGCTACCTGAAAGGTGGTTGTAGCCAGGAAGGGGTTGGTCTCTTCTCTCTAGCAACCAGCACCAGAACAAGGGGACACAGTCTCAAGCTGTGCCACGGGAAGTTTAGGCTTGAGGTGAGGAGAAAGTTCTTCACGGAGGGAGTCATTCATCATTGGAACGGGCTGCCCAGGGAGGTGGTGGAGTCCCCATCCCTGGAGGTGTTCAAGAGGGGATTGGACGTGGCACTTGGTGTCATGGTCTAGTCATGAAATCTGTGGTGACAGGTTGGACTCGATGATCTTTGAGGTCTCTTCCAACATTGGATACTGTGATACTGTGTGATACTGTGTGTGAAAAGAGGACACAGCTGCAAACTCTTCATTCTACGCCAAGGGTGATTAGCAAATCTTGGACACGTAATGCTAGAGGACTTCAGTTAGGACACAGATGAATCCCACTCAATGTTTGTGGGTTGGTGGTTTTGATTATTTTTTTTCCTTTTTCTTTTAACTGCTAAGTTTCTTAAAATTAGAGATTTCAGCTCTGCAGGAGTATTACCAATGCAAGTTTTCTTGTCAGACTATTAATTGGTATGCACAGTGTGTCACTAAGTTTTGCTTTTGGTTGTCTTGATGAGTGTTTTATTCTAAGTGATGCCTTTCTGAAGACAATTACTCGAAGGAGTAGAAGGCCACACAATTTGCATAAGGAGAGAGAACTATTAAATGATAGCAGAAATTTTAGGCAGCATTCATAAAAGTGGCCAAGAAGGGAACATCTCCACTTTCCACCAGCTGATACCACCATATCCCTTAGTCAGAGAGTTTCTTTCCACTTTCATGTATAAATACATGAGTCTTTCTAGCTCTGCCTTCTTTCTCTACACAGCTTCTGTTAGGATGCTGCTGTCACACTGAAATACAGATGGGTCCCACCTGTTGTGGTTTGATAGAATCAGAGTACACTGTGTGCCTGTATCTGTTCAACTTGCCAAACCATTGGTTCCATACAGTCCAATATATTCAATTGTCCCTCTCCTCCATGTGGTTGGAGGCAGGGTCCCTCTAATTTTGACTGGAATCACTGTCATCTTGTGAAGATGCTTTGGAAGTCCCTTTGGGAGTATAAGAAGCAATATCAGTCCTTCTGCTCTTTCTGGCCAATTTTCCACTGGAAACTGTGGCAGTGTTCTTTTGGGGAGAATTTCTTTGTAATTCATAGAATACATAGAATACATAGAATACATAGAATACATAGAATAAACCAGGTTGGAAGAGACCTTCAAGATCATCGCGTCCAACCCATCAACCAATCCAACACCGCCCCAACAACTAACCCACGGCACCAAGCACCCTGTCAAGTCCTCTCCTAAAAACCTCCAGTGATGGCGACTCCACCACCTCCCCAGGCAGCCCATTCCAATGTGCAATCACTCTTTCTGTTCACAAACTCATGCACCTAGGACTGAAGTGGGTTTTCCTCATGTCCTCCCAGTGGTCACATATGTAAAACCACAGTGTACGCCATGGCATGTACCTCCCTTGCACGGGGAAGCACCTGTTCCTCATAGCTGAAAGGTGGGACCATAAAAGTGGGGAACAGGACATGTTCTTTTTGAGTTGATGGATTTCCTGAGACAGCTCTTTCACAGGTGAAACACAGGCCTGTACAGAGGAAGAGAGATTTCCTCCTCTTTGCCAGAACCTGCTAGTCATTTCACCCAGCATTTGGCCTTGGTCATCTTCAAGCAAAGACCAAGCGACTGCCTCTGGCTTTTTCTCTTGGCACAGGCTGTTTCTCTGCTGCCATGCCTGCTATTGGCGTCTGAATAGTCACAGTGCCTACCAGTATGCCTGTAAGACCCTTGCCCTCTGTGCACTCTAGACAGTGATGAGAAGGGTTTGATAGGCATGGGCCAGGCCCCAACACATTGCAGTGATTTCTGTTTCTCAGGAACTTCTGGGCTGACAGTATAATATTTCCAAATATTTCACCAGCTTGTCAGGATTTTGCACTTGCTCAGGGGTAAAATTCCAAAACACCGCAGGTGATCACCATTCCTAGGCACTTGCCTAGTGTTGCACTCTGCAACAGACTTTGCCACTCACAATTATCTAGCCCCAGAGCAGATCTCCAAGTGGTATACTTGGGAAAGATTTGTATCACTCTGGGCAAGATCAGGCACACATTTAGGAGACAGGACAACAGAAGCAGGCTGGTGTTGGTGTCCCAAGAGTATTTCAAACCATCAAAAGATGAAAAAGTCACCACACACAAATACCAGCTTACCTGAATAACCAGTGGAATAATAAAATCATAACACACCAGCCCCACAACAGACACCACAGGGACTTTAATTTTAAAGCTGGCATGATGGATAGTATTGAATACACATCAACAGATTCACAGAATCACAGAATCACCAAGGTTGGAAGAGACCTCAAAGTTCATCAAGTCCAACCTGTCACCACAGACCTCATGACTAAACCATGGCACCAAGTGCCACATCCAATCCCCTCTTGAACTCCTCCAGGGATGGTGACTCCACCACCTCCCTGGGCAGCCCATTCCAATGGCTAATGAGTCTCTCAGTGAAGAATTTTCTCCTCACCTCAAGCCTAAACTTCCCCTGGCACAGCTTGAGACTGTGTTCTCTTGTTCAACTGAACCCATGACAGTATATGAATTCCCAAAGTTGTAAAGCTGCAACAAGTGCATCCATGGAAGGAGAATTGCAGGGCTATAGCCTTATTAAATAAATTAATCCCAGAAGACTTTTCTGTGGTTGTGTTAATCAGCTGTTGTGTCCAGGTTCATATCATAACAGAGCCCTGTGAATAATGAAGCAAGAATTCTTGTGCTTCTTGGATGTTTACAGCTGCATGAGGTAGGTTGAGCACGGGTTAACTAATCAGAATGACAGTAGTTTTGTATTGATTTGTATTCATTGGTTTATCTACAGGGAATAGGGAATCCAAATAAGAATTGAAAATATTAGTAATAAAAAAGTCAGCAAATACTGGAACCTCCATATTAACCTTACAATGGTGAATTTCAGGAACCTTCAAATATTGCTTAAAATGTATCCATGATCAGTTTTTTAAAGGCTTAACTAAAACTTTTTTTTTTTTTTTAATGTTAACACACAAAAATAGAGAACAAGCTGCATAAGGACAGTGCTTAGAGTAGATAAGGTAATACCTATAGAATACATAGAATAAACCAGGTTGGAAGAGACCTTCAAGATCATCGCGTCCAACCCATCAACCAATCCAACACCAAGCACCCCATCAAGTCTTCTCCTGAAAACCTCCAGTGATGGCGACTCCACCACCTCCCCAGGCAGCCCATTCCAATGTGCAATCACTCTTTCTGTATAGAACTTTTTTCTAACATCTAGCCTGAACCTCCCCTGGTGCAGCCTGAGACTGTGTCCTCTTGTTCTGGTACTGGCCGCCTGGGAGAAGAGATCAACATCCATCTGTCTACAACCTCCGTTCAGGTAGTTGTAGAGAGTAATAAGGTCACCCCTGAGTCTCCTCTTCTCCAGGCTAAGCAACCCCAGCTCCCTCCGCCTCTCCTCGTAGGGCTTATGTTTCAAACATTCTAATTAATTGAAACATGTTTCCCAAGTAGAGATGGCTTCACGGCATGACCAGCCAAACCATACACTCACTGATTCAGGCACAAAGGGGTTTGTTTTTCTTATTTTACAGAGTTTTGGTGTTCTTCTTGAATTAATTTTGCCAATCCATCAGAAGGTTCTAATGTTTTCAGATGCATGCTCTTTTAGCTCAAGGGCTCTATTTACAATATTCAAATGTCTTTGAATTTTATTCTCTGGTTAGCAAGAATTTTTGCTTCATGTTTGTAGGTTAGCATGACTATCTTACAGCATTTCAGATTTTAAGCCAGCATATGCCATGAGATACTCAGTGACCTCTAGACCTTGAGCAGACCTAGAATCAGAGACTTGCAAAATGCATCCTCTAAATCTGGCTCGCCAAGGTTATTATGCTGAACGACATTACTTGTCAATATGTCCTTTCTTGATCTTCAGACATCTATATATCCAACTTCAGGAATACTCCAAATATCAGCAGTGCTATATTAGGTGAGTATTGAAAATAAGGTCCACAGCTGTAGTGCACAAATGGCTCACAGAATGTAAGGAATAAGCTACAATTCTGAATCAAAATTTTGCCTTGACTTTGTATTTCTTCTCTTGAATTGCAAAACGATAGGATCTGACCTTTTTTCTGTGATACTTAAGGCACAATTTATTTTTAAGTTATCTCACTGCAGAGGTGTAACTCAAAGTGTAACAATGCAAAGCAAGCTAATTGCTCCAGGCAGCGTGTTGAGCTGCTTGCGTTTAACACTAGAGGGAAGTGTATGTAAAGACACCAAGGACTGTGCAGCCTGCACTCTGGTAATGTGTTAGATGAACATCATTTCCCTTTACACCGATGAGGATTTGGGAGCACTAATGGTGGAAGACAAAGCAGTGCCATGCATTAGGAAGTGGTGTAGGATGGAGGCAACCTGGATCCTGTGACATGGCTTCGGGGTGGTTTCCAGCCAGGCACTTTACCTCTTTCTTATTTATTTAGACTGCCCATTATTTCAGGGCAGTAGTTCAGAGCAGTTTTATAGTTGACAGTCTAATGTGCACTTCAGGGAGCAAAATTCTGCAACTGTCTTGAGCATAAGAAACAACTTGAAATTCTTTGAAAAGAAAGAAAAGAAGCATTTATGGTTTATCAGATGCAGTTCCTGTAACTGTCAGCCTATGGCAAGATGGCCTATTTCATGCACAGATACTGTGGGCAGCAGAACAGCCTTTCCAGCACTGAGAACTTCAGTGATTTAACAGCTTCGCTTTGGTATAGACACACTCAAGAAACCTTTGTAACAGAGGGGAAAAAACAACTAAGAGTGAGCATGTTTGCTCCGTGGTATTTATGATGGATTAGATATAGCCTCCTCATTAACAATAATAAGTATTTAATCTCCTTTGTGGGGAAAGCTTTAACCCAGAAGTGCTATTCTTCACTTCTGTTGGCAGATCACGAGGTAGAAATCTGCATATAAATATAGGATCCCTTGGTGATTTTATGCTGACCCATGTGATTCCTGATCCAATGCCCACTTCAGCTAGAGGAGAGGGTCCCATGACTCCACTGAGCTTTAAATATGTACAGTGATATACATAATCATACTGCTCAAGTTTCAGATAAAGCTGAAGAATGAAAGGAAATCAGAAGAGGTTTAGGAAGAGGAATTATATTCAGAGGATACAGATGAACTGAGAATTATTTTTCAGCTCTAGTCATCTGTATGATCATCTGTCTCATATCAGTATCTCAGCAAAGCAATCATTCTTTATAGAAATTTCACATGGAAGTACCATGAGAGGCAATAGGGAAGTATAGCATATGGGGTACCTGATTAAACACTGCCACTTCAGAAGAGATTCTTAAAGTTTGTAACAGGTGATAAAATAAATTACTTGAATGGTATATGTTGTAAAAAGCTAAAGAACCTGCCCTATGAGTTAAATAAGCAAATAGGAGTGCATAACATGAGGAAAGTAGTCATTAGTCATAGCTAAAGTGTTATAAGATTATATTACAAGATTATGACTTCACTCATATTGAAAACATTAAAATGAGTGACGGGGTTATACTAACGTTACACACATTAGCATCTGTAATAATCATCAGTCCTTTGAAAACCCTTATACCTCAGTCTCAGTTCATCCTTATATCTGCACTGCTCTTGGTAACTGCTCCTTTCCCCAAACAGACTCCACTGCACCTAAGCCTCACCAATGTTTCTGATCCTTCTGTAATTATTTTTTAATCTTATTTTATTAAAGCTATAGTCCTAGTCAATAATACTTATCTATGTGACTTTTTTTTTCCCCCCTTTCAAATGCAGAATTGAATACTTCAATTCTACTTGAATGGAAACCAAAATACTAAAAAATATAGTGAGAGTGCAGTAATCCACTACTTCATGTTGAATGAAATAGCTTATTCAGTCAGTTCCCCGCTTCCCCTCCTCCCCACCCCAATGTTTTGTTTCCAAGCACTTCTTACAAAGGCAAAGAGACAAAGCTGGATTATTATTACTGAGGGAATATTAATATTTTTTCCTCAGCTACTGGTAAACTCAGCTACTGTTTGGTGCATTTGTTTCCAATGAGTAAGCTGAAATTCAACTCTTTACCTGAAGGAACTTGTGTCTTCTAGAATCCGACAGCTACAAACTGCTTGATATCTCAAATATCTCTTCTGCTCAATATTATTCAGTGAGGAAAAGTCACCCAGATTTATTAAGAACACTTACTGCATGGTATTAATAAAATAAAATTATACAATTATTTGGACTGGAAAAGACCTTTAAGATCATCAAGTACAGCCATTAATCTAACACTGCCAAATCCACCACTAAAATATGTCCTAAGTGCACAGCTACACATTTTTGGAATGCTTCCTGGGATGATGATTCCAACACTTCCTTGCGTAGCCTGTTCCAATACTTAACCATTCTTTCAGTGAAGACGTTTATCCTAATGTCCAACCTAAACCTTCCCTAGCACAACTTGAAGCCATTTCCTCTCATCCTGTCATTTGTTCCTGGAAGAAGAGACCTACCCCCACCTTGCCACAACATCCTTTCAGGTAGTTGTAGAGAAAGATAAGGCCTCCCCTCAGCTTCCTTTTTCTCTGGATTAGACAACCCAAGTTTCCTAAACTGCTGTTTGCAGGACTAGTTCTCTAGACCACTTACCAGCTTTGTTGCCCTTCTCTTGATCTGCTCCATCACCTTAATGTCATTCTTGTAGTGAGGGGCCCCAAAACTGGACACAGGAGATGTCTCACTAGTGCCAAGTACAGGAGCACCATCACCTTTCTAGTTCTGCTGGCTGCACTAGTTCTGATACAGGTCAGGATGCTCTTTGCTTTCTCGGTTACCTGAGCACACTGCAGGCTGAGGTTCATGGCTGTCAATGAGCATTCTCACATTCCTTTCTGTTGATCAGCTTTCCACACTCTCTTTCCCAAGCCTGTAGCATTGCATGAGGTTGTCACCCAAGTGCAGGAGCTGGCACCTGACCTTGCTGAATCTCATGCAATTGGCTTTGGCCCATTGATCCAGCCTGTCTAGATCTTTCTGTAGAGCCTTCCTACCCTCAAGCAGATCAACACTTCTACCCAACTTGTTGTCATCTGCAAACTTACTGAGGGTGCACTCAGTCCTCTTGTCCAGGTCATTGATAAAGATATTAAACAGAATGGTATGGTTTAAAACTATAGATGTATCTATTAAGACATTTGCTGATTGAAAGATAACAGAAAGAGGCATGATGTTAGAGAACGATTCTCTTTATGAGTCAACAACATAATCACTGGATTTGGGGTGTAGTAATAAACCTATAATCTAAGCAACAGAAAAAACTTTTAGGAAGATCCTCCAACACCATAATAAAAAAGCAAGAAAGGGTGATGGCACTCTGCTAGATTTGGGTTGCCAGAGTACGAATGACTGGGATTTTGACCCAAAACCTTCTCACTTCACCTAAAGGGCACACTGTTTTAACAACATGCTGAGTGTTCATAGGTCTGGAGAATGTGGGAAAGTCTGGATGAGCATTCTGACTTTGAAACTCTTGAGATACCCTTGTCACAATTTCTGTGTCATTTAACCCACAGCTGGTGTACATTCATGTGTACCTTTGCTGTATTCAGGCTGGCATATTAACATATTCTATGCTATTTTGATTCAATGTCTATATAATATATATGTATATATACTTTGATTACAACGTATAATTTTCCACCCTTCCCTGCCCCCACCAAGTAAATATCCTCTGAGGAGAAAGCAGAGGGGTAGCGGGATGAAGCTGCAATATTGGACTATTTTAGGCCTATAGATAATGTGTCAGTAATCATTCAGCCACAAGTGACTCAATTGACTTTTTTAACCCTACTGTATAAGACTAACCTGTTGCAGCCTCATCTTCTTGCATAACAGCAGAACCAAGGTCTGTAATTCAAGGGCAACTGAAGTTTACAATTCTCTGCTGTCATTTCATGCTAAATAAAAGCAGCTCAAAAGCTTTTAGTATAATAAATACATTTTAGTTCTCCTGAAGACTATTTAGCCTTTATTTTTTTCTTCTCACAAAGATGCTTTTTCTCTAGTTTTCATCTGCCTGCAAGTCTCCCTTAACACTGTAACGGCGAATAGCTGTGGTAGATACCAGGATTATTGTTTATGTGAACAGGGAAAGGGAGTGGGTGGCAATTCCAGCTACTTAAATGAGAAAGAAAACTGCATACTGTTGTAATAGAAACATTTTCACTGCATACCTTTGCAATTGAAAGAGTTTTCACTTTTGTATTGTGAGCACTAAATGCTTGCATATGTATAAAGGATTATTACTTTAACTGTTCATGAATTGTACTTTAGCCAGAAAGTGTGAAGTGCAATTTTTTCCAGCCAGAATAATCTGTCTGACTTGGGCTAGGGACTCAGATTTCAGCTTTTGATACAGCCCTATTTAACTAATGAGATAAATCCCAGGAAACAGAAGTTTTGCTGTCAGAGTGAACACCTGTAGATAATCCTGTTAAGAAAAAAAATGGGGTTTAGCTACCTTAGCAAGCAAATAAACTATATGGATTGTGTAACAGTCTGTCAGATGTGTGGAGTTTTGATGAATTGGTGCTGCAGCTAATTCAGATGTAGTGCATAACCTTAGCACTTGTTAGACTTCAGGTTTGTCAAGAAGAAAATCCCTTAGAGACAAAGCAAAATAATATAAAAATGTATTGTGTGAAGTGCATAGCACTGAGAGAAGTTTATTTTTATCATAATGTCTGTCCTTTATGCATGTTTCATGTTTCCCCTAGTCCATTATAAATAATGTAGTGATTGGTGGTAATACTGAATTCTGATGAATGTTTCTGTCTACCTATAGGTTGAATTAGATGAATTCCTAGCCTGCTAATTGTGGATGCAAGTAGACAAAATTGTTTCATCATCCACATTTTAAGCTGTGCTGTAGCATGCTTGATCAGAATTACATTAGGGCACAACAGCTGATGAATTTTAAAAGGGAGTACAGACTAGCAAATTCATTAGTTTCATGCTTTAAATGTTGAAATAACTTGAAATAATGCAAAGCAATAAATCAAAAAAGTAAATCCTTAAGATGGCATATTGGCATTCTCCTATTGGGAATGCAATAATCAGCTGTGATTCCTTGATGTCCAAGCTCTGATATATCATTGCAACATAAATGTCACAATCAACTAATATTTGTATTAGGAAACATTCCTTCAGCCAACTTATTTTATATTCTGGTACTTTTCTGAAAGCAGACCCAAACTCTGCTTTTGTTTTCCAGGAACCTAATTTCTGTTGTATCTGTAGCCCACATCTGCAAATCACTTACACTTGATCAAAATATTTTTTTCTCCATCATCCTCCCTATTTACCAAAGTAGAATTAGAGTAATTAGATTAAAAAAATAATAGAAATTAGATTTAAGCCCCTAAGACTCCTCTTCAGCTTTGTGTTTAGCCTTGAGTGTATTTTGGTTGATGACAGTATATCTGCTTAGGCTAGGGTGAAATCTTCATGTTTATCTTTCTGCAGAAAAGCGATCTGGGAAAGGTGGTACAGGTTTTGCTCATAATCAGCAAACTGAGCTGAGTTCTTTGGTCACCTAAGCCACCTTTCTCAGGTGAATGGTGCTGAAGAACAAACTAGACAAGGTGGCTTGTGGGTGATGAAAAGGGAAGGTGGAGAGTGTAAGAATGGATAAGATCAATGCAGAACTTCAGAAGGTGGGAGCAAAAGGGTAGAAGACTTGGAGACAGCATAGAATCAAGAGTAAGTTGTCGGTCTTGCTGGTTTCAAGACTACAAGCAAAAGGAGTCCTGATGAGTAGAAGATGAGAGTGAGGTCAATAATATTAATCATAGTTACAGTTTGAATCGGTTTATATTCCTGCATTTTCTCACAGGCTGATTTTTTTTTTTTTTAAGCTGTCTTTTTCCTCCTCTCTTTTTCTCAAATAAGCTCAGTTGGAAGAGTTTAAAATGCAGAGTCAGTGAGATGAAACTGGAAGAACTGTGAAGTTCAAGCCAGTAAAAGTACAAATGAAAAACCATATGCCAGCACAGTCTACATAATATCCTCAAAGAAATTGCCCATTAATACAGACAGATCAGCACCTGCAGAATAGTATTCTGCACATTTATCTCAATTCTTTATATTTTTTTCTGTTCCACTGCTCACAAGAAATGAACCTCAGTAACTGCAAGTTTTGCTGTGAAAGGAGTTTTAAGTAGTCATTCCTTGAAAAGAGAAAATAGTACTGACAAGGAATGAATCTTAGTGATCGTGGTTCATGCCAGGACTGACTTCTGTAATACTTCAAAGCTCCACAAAACTTTTAATAGGTCTTTACCGTGGCCTTCTAGTCAAGTATGCTCTATAATGATTTGAAGCTAAGATGATTATATGTCACTGAGACTCCTAAGTGACCTTTGATCTATTTTTATCTTTCTACAGATTTTGTTTATTTTATAAAGAACTGACTTAGGTGCATGACATAAAATTGCCAATAGAGATTTCCCAGTATAGAAAAATCAAATAGCCTTGAGCTCATTGTATTATTTATTAATTCATTACTGTAGAAGTAATCTACTGGATAAAAAGAGTAAGTTATGGCATTTGCAATTGTTTAAATTGTTATTCTGCATAAAATAAAATGTTTTGTGCAGCATATTGTTAATTTAAATGAAGCCGTGCCAGGTACTAGTGAAATATTTTCATGAAAATATAGAAATACAAAAATGGCCAGATCATGAAGCCTGAAAAACAGCAATGAGTTCCAAGCCCTAATACTGATTAGAGATAGGCTTAATTCATTTAAATGTCACATAGAATTAAGCTCAAATAGTGTTAGTTATTTAAAGGTCTAAGCAAATCACCTAGATCCTCTTCATAAGCCAAGTGAAAGTGTCCAAATGAAAAGCATTTCTTTTTAACTGCTGTTCTCTCTCACTCATTAACTATAGTGGGAACAGTGAAACTCACTCAGATTAAATGAATTGGTTGGTAGGTCCAAATGCTACATGATTTTAAGAAAAATGAACAGGTCAAATACCTACCAGAAATCCATTTAGACAAAAGACTTGGATTTGTTATTTCATGACAGTGAGATAATACTGCAAAGGGATCCTGGCTTAGCCAAGGATTACAAGAGTTTGGAATTTAAGCAAGATTGGTCATGCTGAATTCCATTAGGTAGTTGTGAAAGGGGTTGCAGAATAGGGGTGTGAGAGAGTAGATGGCAACAAGGATGTGATGTAGGGAATGAGTTTGGTTGACTTGAATGACTTGAAGTAGTACTGAAAGAAAAATGTGGTGGGGTTTGTTGTTGTTGTTTTCGTTTTTTTCCTTCTTTTTTCTTTTTTTTACTTTGCAAGATACAATTGCTTTAGAAAGGGGTAGCACATACCACTTTGCTGGAGAAGACTTCCATCCTTCCCATCCTTTTCCCTTTGACTTTCTCAGCTGTAAGTGACTAAATGGTAAAGGGGATAAACTCTCCAGAAACTGAACTTCTTTTTGATATTAGACTATTTAATTTAAAAAATCAGCTGTGCAACAAGCCACAAGGAAAAAATTCAACCAGCCAATTTTTGTTTACCCAGTCAAGAAAACGAAGGAAATGGGCACCAAGCAGATCTTGCACAGTAATAGCTGCAGGGAACAGAGACTGAGCACCATCTCAGTAATTAAAATCACATAAAAAGCTTTCAGTCACCACAATTGCAGTTATTCAGGCTTCAGCAAATGGACATTAAAGGCTTGAAAAAGTTTTTAGGTGACAATTGAATACAGTGCTAAAAATTGTTTCCCCTTAAAATGGATGCAATTAAAGATCTCTGAGTAGTTACTTTTTCTTCACCAGCTGAATACAATAACACATTAAAATTAATTTAGTTCAAAGAAATTTTATATTTTGTCTTTGCCAAACCAGAAAGCAAACCAAAACCAAACCAAGCAAAAACCCTCAAACAAACAACAACAAAACCCAGTGAAAAATAGTCCTGTGTTTACTGAAGCATTGTGTTGAACATTTACAGAATAACAGACACACTAGGACAGCAATGAAATGAAAATCTAGAATTAATGCCAGTTTAGCCATTGATCTTCTTTTATCCAATTTCTAAGGGTTAGCAAAATCCTCGGGAAGGCCAAAGGCTTGTATTTATTTCTGTGCTTTACCTGAGCTGATTTGAACCAATACATCTCATAAAGCTTCCCTAAATACATACCATGCTGGCATAAATACTATTATCCTACAGTGACGTGTCCTTCCTCTGTCATGTTGGTCATATGCTGTTTCATACTAGTATTAGAAGACTCACTGGAGCGGGGCCTGAAATGAATATGTTCCGCATCCTGTGAGAGTGCCCAGCAGATCAAGCTAAGTAGTGAAATAATTCACTCCTTCACACGATGGTTCAATGAATTTTAAATAGTTTATGCTGTGCACAGCAGTTCTAACAGGCAGATAGTACTTTATTGGTGTGTGGCAGATGTGAGTTCAGATCCCTTCAGGCAGAAAGGCTTGTTCCCTGGTCTCCCATGTGGTGGATAAGTGCCTAAACTACTGGATAAGAAGGAACACATTCCTTCAAATACATTTATTTGTCTACAAATACACAGAGAAAATGGAACAAGGTAATGAAGAATTTCTAGATGAAAGAAGCTATTTTTTTGCATTGAAAAATTTAGGCATAGAAATTAAAAGTAGTCATGAACCACTAAGTTGCATATGGGATTTTTTTCTGTGTCAAAATTGTTTAGTTTCATGGGTACATGGGACCTCTGAAGGTCATCTGGTTCAAACCCTCCTGCAGTAAGCAGGGACATCCTCAACTAGATCAGGTGGCCCAGAGCCCTCTTGAGCCTCACCATGAATATCCCCACAGATGGGGCCTCAATCAACTCCCTGGGCAACCCATTCCAGTGCTCCATCACCCTCATCTTGCTAACTGATTTGTATCATTCCATGAGTCTTCCTTCCTTCTCTGTTAAAGATCATAGAATTGTAGAATGGTTTGGATTGGAACACATCATAAAAATCATCTAGTTCTAACCCTTAATCCTCAATGGTCACTGCTCCAGTGTTGTGCAGTATCAGTACACTGCATCAGCAATTATTTTATGTATGATTCCAGAGCAGGAATGAAAATACTGAATGATGTAGAACCATTATTGTCCCATGCAGAACTCCTGAGACATGCAATTCTCTGATAAAAACCACCATGAGCTTCTTACCTCAGCCTCTTTTAAGATTCCTGTGCCTGAGTGCTACTTGAAAACTTGATGGTGGCCTGGTTTTACTGTTTTCAAAGTGGATAGATTCCCATAAGGCAAATGTGTCTCACTAAGACTTGATCAACAGGGCTTGCTAGACTCCTAAACACAAAGAAAAAGTCCAGAATATGTTCAACTATGTTAGAAAAATGGTTCTTGCATTTAATCTCTGAAACATATGCATGAAACAATAGCAGAGAAGCTGTGCTGCTGTTAACCACATCACGACTGTTTCCCCCTTCTGTCTCCATTTTGCCCCTTTGGTCTCATTCATCATAAAATTATGTTGGGAAATGCAGATCTAAACTGCCACACATTTCTGAGTGACATTTGTGACATCTAATGAGTCATTTCTATTGTCAGTCTGTGAAAGTGCAGAAGTGAGACAGTAAAGACCATTTCAATTCTTTGATCTGATACAGGTGTACACCTCCCTAGCATTACTCATTTTCCTATAAAGGGACTTTTCTGGTGCTGGCCTAAGGAAGGCTCATCCAAAATCTGAGGTGTCTGCATGATGTCATTGAAAATCCTATACAAGATAAAAGGATGTTCTTATGTCACAGCAAAATGAGATTTCTCTTTCTTTTCTTTCTTTCCTTTTCTTTCTTTCCTTTTCTTTTTCTTTTTCTTTCTTTCTTTCTTTCTTTCTTTTCTTTCTTTCCTTTTCTTTCTTTCCTTCTCTTTCTTTCTTTCTTTCTTTCTTTCTTTCTTTCTTTCTTTCTTTCTTTCTTTCTTTCTTTCTT
Source organism: Dryobates pubescens (assembly GCF_014839835.1). Lineage (NCBI taxonomy): Eukaryota > Metazoa > Chordata > Aves > Piciformes > Picidae > Dryobates > Dryobates pubescens. The sequence goes on from NC_071638.1 coordinate 13,129,859, forward strand.
TCTTTCTTTCTTTCTTTCTTTCTTTCTTTCTTTCTTTCTTTCTTTCTTTCTTTCCTTCTTTCCTTCTTTCTTTCTTTCCTTCTTTTTCTCTTTTTAAAATTTGCCTGGGGGTATTTGGTGTAGCTGTAAAATATCAGAGACTCATGAGATCTGTGAGAATATATTCAAACTGACAGGAGAGACAGCATTGCCCTCTGGGACTTTCTAGTTTTGTTACACAGGTTACTATGCAAATTATGGGTAAACAAGAGAGACCTTCTCTACTGTAAATTAGAGTTTGGTAGGCCCAGTGGGAACTGTGACCATGTTCAGATGTTCTGATGCGTGATGAGATGTGAGTTATCTGGCTACTTTAGGAGTTTTACTGTTTGATGAAGAAGCAGAGAATCCAGGTCCCAAGACAAGAATTGCCCTGGAAGAGGAAAAAGATCAGTTCCACTGACTTTCCATATCATATATACTGAGTGACAATGATGGAACAAGTAAGGTTTGTGTTTGGTGTCTGTCCAAAGTACAGTATACATGTTCCATATACTTTCACTGAGGTTATTAAGAGAAGGGGTGCTTTTGATACTTTTAATAAGGTCTAGTTTCTAACAGTCAAAGAAAAAGCATTAATGGGGAAAGTTTCTTCCACAGGCAGGTTCATTTTATAATGCATTTCCCCAAATTGTAGAAGATGACAGTTTTCATTCTTTAAGGAACAAGCATCTATGTGAGTAACTGATGAGGAAATTACACTTATGATGATTTTAAATGCCTTTTGACATGTACACCCTTATTGATTAGATCCTCAGAGATATATATCCCTCCTTCACAATTTTCAGTCTCAGAACTGTCAGGTAAGATATCATTGTACATTGCCGTTTCCTTTTCATATCTGGATTACATCCTGGTTTTGTTACTCTGTGCAGCTACTTGATCCACAGGACAGCAGAATGGAACACTATCACCCTCCTCTCACCTTCACCCATACTGGCTGCTTGCAGATGTCAGCGATCTGTCTCCCATTGGCACAGCAAACAGTGAGGCTGCAGCCCAAACATCCCTGAGGCAGGCAGGAAAGCAGCCCTTACCAACAAGTTGCAAGCAGAAAGTAAATTTATGCAAGGCCTCAGTCCCCAAGCTTTATCCTCAAAGAAATATAGTTTGGAAAATCTATTTGGTGCAAAAATACACCGAATGTTTCAGGTTGCTGTCCCAAATGAAATGTGGAGATATGGCACAGTATGGGAATCATACACCAGTGCAGCAGAAGCTCAAAGTTTGCATACAACAAAATCAAGGAAATCAACTGTTCTGGAGGCAAAGAAAGGTCTGTCTTTGATGCACTCCTCAGTGGTATTAATCAAAGGAGGAAGGAGCCCAGTCATGGGTTGCTGTAAAAAGTGACATGCTTGTCCTGCCTCCAGGGCTGCTGGAACAAGGAATGGGTCCTCTCTGAATCTCAGATCTCCACAAAGGTCAGGGAACACCAGAGAGAAAATGCTGCTGACTTTAACCAGAAAGACCTTTCAAAAAATCAGTCACATGACAGCTTTGATTTTTAACCTCTGCGTGTATTTGCTCTGCTGGATCATCAAAGACTGGGAGGTGAAGGTGTCCAGCCAGGTCCATCAACACTTGTCCCTGCCTCATCTATGCTTGTGCAAATGGTGCCTGGCCAAGTAACTGATGAACACACAACCATAACTAGTCTGGGCAAGCTCACTTTTGCTGTCTGTTGGCTTTCCATGCTGTAACACTGACAAGAAGTTGGCTGCCTACCTTCCCTGCACTGGGGTCTGCCCCCTCACACCACACATATCATTGTGCAAAAGAGATATAGTTTGTTTGGAGAGTTTTCAATGAACAAATATTTAAGGATTGGACTGTCATATATATTTATACATTTTATATAATTTACTTGGTCTAGTGGAAGGTGTCCCTACCCACAGCAGGGATATTTGAACTAGATGATCATAGAATCATAGAATCAACCAGGTTGGAAGAGACCTCCGAGATCATCCAGTCCAACCTGTCATCCAGCCCTACCCAATCAACTAGACCATGGCACTAAGTGCCTCATCCAGTCTTTTCTTTAAGATCTCCAGGGACAGCACCTCCACCACCTCCCTGGGCAGCCCATTCCACTGGCAAATCACTCTCTCTGTGAATAACTTCTTCCTTATATCCAGCCTGAACCTCCCCTGGCACAACTTGAGACTGTGTCCCCTCATTCTGTGGCTGATCTTTAAGGTTCCTTCCAACCTGACCCATTCTATGATTTTAAGATTTATTGCTGAGAATTTCTTAGGAGAATAAAACTGCACAACAGTACTTGTTGCAGATAAGAAGCACTGGATGCAATATAATCCAATTGTTGAAGTTTTCATACGGGAGCTTGGCCAGATTTCAAGGTCTGGTTGTACACCACTCTCTGCATATGACATGCTGTCATATATTATACAAAACAGCCAGTCCATGGTGCTAATACTCACTGTTGGGCTTTACAGCTGGGAAAAGATAGATCAACATAATATTCTGAAGCACAAACATGACAGTTTCTAATGTATCACCTAAGAGCTGTGTTGCCCTGCACAAAACCTCTAATCTCTAACTATAGCAATGTTACTGTTTGGATCATTAAAAAAAGAAAAAAAAAAAAGACACAGAATTGTAAAAATTATTGGTTTTCATACGAGGTAAATCCTGTCTGTTCTGAGCAATAAAGTCCCATTTTCAGCTGAATTATAGTATTTTACCAATGCCATTAAAATGAATACGCTGAAAGCAAGAGAAGTTGTAAGTACCATTGTGTACTTAAATGATAAACAATTGTGACAAACCTGCCAAGGTCCAGCCCTTCAGGGTAGCTAAATAACACTGAGCAAAGCTGAAGCAATAAAGCCAAATGCTCTGTACCGATACTTCAAACTTTATATGCATTTATGTCAACACACAGAGAACAGCTTCTCATCTGTAGTAATGAATTTACACAAAACATGCATTTGGGAAATCTACATTGGAAGCAAGAGATGCTTTAAAAACAATCATAAAAATGAGAACCTAAACCAAATTCTGTCTGTCCACAGAGACTGAAAAGGTGACAGTTTTCACAGGATTATTAAATTAATAAGTGATTTCAGGTTTTTTGCTGCTGCTGTTTTATTCTCCATTGCTATCCTTATCTCCCTTACTATCAGCAGGGCAGGCAGGCCAGGAAGGCAGTGTTCTACAAAAGGAGATAAGCTGGGCTGTGACAGCATCATGTAAATCTGCATGTTTGCTTCTTACCTGCATTGATGAGCTAGAGAGAGAGCTTGTAATTTTCCTTAGCTTCACAAAAAATTTGGATTTTCCCCTTTTGATTACCTTTTCTGAGGAGAAATCACCTTGTGATTATTTAAATTCATTGTCTGCACAACCAAGTGGTGGGAAAATTATAAAGCCTTGCCCTGATAGTAATAACAGAGCATAGCACAGCATTGTCTTCTTCAACACAAAGCTGTACAAGTCTCCACTTGGTAGGTAGCTGGGAGAGAGCAAGATACAGTCATTGAACCAAAGAGCTGAAAACATGCATCTGAGTTCAGCTGTCCCAGCACTGGCAGGCTGTGCTCTTTGGCAGCCCACTACTCCAGTTGTCTCAGCTTTGGTAATATACCATGAACTGAGTGGAGAGGTTAAAAAAAAAACCCCACACATTTATTTTTTCATGAGAAAATAACAGACTTGATGAATAGGCTTCAGGCAGGCTTCAGGCAGTTTATCCTCCAAGGGATTCAGATGAGCTTACAGGTGTTCCCAAATACATTGCTAGGTAAGGCCAATTTTGAAGGGCCTCACAGGTAATACTGTGGAAGCAAAGTAATATGAGAAAGTCCAGTTATAATATAGGCAGAACTGCTCACCATCAGTGCTATTATAGCCCGATTGCTAATTATGTATTTTACAGGCTTGCTATGGGGCACAATAGGACACATAGATCTTCTGGTACTTTATCTGTGCTCAGTGCAATCTTCAACAAGCTAGGACTTGATTTTTCTCACATTATCTGTCAAATGGTGATAACTGTACTTGCCCTCTTGCTTGCTGAGTGTTATGAATATTAATAGATGTCTGTGCAGTGATTTCAACACCCAAGCCTGCTAGAAGCCCATTTTGAATGCCCGGTTCCAGGTAACAGCTACATTTTAATTTTTATTTATGATGTTATTACCTCCCTTACAGATGTTCTGAAACTTGGGTCATGCAGCAATATAGAAAATCTGTTTTACTGATTGTTCAATAAACCTAACCGTATGTCTTTGGCCAGTAGTCAAAGACACGCAAGTGCTGTTCATACCATAGTCAGAACTACCTTTATTAAAAAAAACCAACACAACAACTTCCTAATGGGTTCATGAACTCTTATTAAAATTTTACACGAAGAAGGAAGTGTTTGGATGGGTTCTGTCCATTGTGATTTTAAGTTAAGCGTATTTTAAACTATAAAACGAAACCAACAGAAAGTGTCTGCTCTGGAGGAGCAACAAACATGAACATGAAGCTCTTGCCACACTGAGAAGTGCCTTTCAGCAAGAGAGAACAAACCTGAGGATAGCTTTTAGAAGAGTACAATGGGAAAAGAAAAGGGAGATCATCATCTTAAAAAGGTTCCAGTTCCATTTGATTAGCCCTTAAGTTACTGGAACTTCGTAATAAGTTATTGAAACTTCGTAATAATACGGGTGATTAGAAAACAGAAAATAGCGTTACCTTTTCGTTTGTTTGTTATGCGAATAATGGTGTTTACCGTGGTGCTCAGCTGCTCACTAAAGTTTAGTGCCTACAGAGTGAAAGAAACTTTTAAACCCGACAAAACGGGAACCGGCACGCAATCTGTGAGCAACTAGGCAGCGGCAACGGTAAGCGTAACCGCTGTGCCTGTGTGCTAGTTTGAGGCGGACAGGGGTTGCGGAAGCCAGGGTAACCAAAACATAGAGCAGAGAAAAGCGGCAGAAGCCGGCAGCTGTGGTTGAGAGAGCGAGAGGCTGAACAGAGGCTGAAGCGCGGCGCTGTCTCGGCAGCGCCGCAAGCCGGGGAGGCAGGAGAGCTGTCGGGCGGCAGCCGCAGCTCCGCCGGCCGGACAGGGGAGCGCGCTGCTGGGCGATACACGCGGCACTATGTGCCGCAGTTACAGCAGGCTGGAAGTGCGAGTATGGCGCAGAAGCTTTGGCGGCACCGTATTTGGCTCTGCCAAAGTGGTGGACATTCGCCTCGGGACTAAACCCTCTGCTTCTTCAGCGAAAGCCTCAGTGATGTCTGAGGTATCCACCCAGACAGAACTGGTAACAGAGGTAAGTTAAGCATGGGGCATAGACTGCAGTGACTGCCCAAACCCCTCTCCTGGGGGAAAGGTAAGTACTTGCCCAAGGTGTGCATGGTGGATGAACTGCTCCATCAAGTGCTTGAGTAACTAGGCTGCCCACCATTAGAGGAGCAAACGCTGAGATCGATAGGTGGCTTTAGAACTGAGTTCCAGCAACAGACACTGCCGAGGATGAAGCACCTTGGACCCTGGTGTCCCACAAGTGCAGGTCTCCTCCACAGTCTCCACCTTCCAGCATCTCAACTGAAAACAAGTTTGGAGTTTTAACTCCAGCAGACACACAGGAGCAAGGCCCACGAGGCGCAAATAAACCAGCAGTGCACAGCAGATACACCAAGAAGAAACAACACATGCTCATAGTGGGAGACTCCCTGTTAAGAGGCACCACAGGCTGACCTGCTACGAAGTCATGTGGGGTATGTTGTCTTCCTGGAGTTAAGATCTGGGATGTGGCAGAGAGGAGCTGGAGCTCTGTGCCCAGTCAGGAAGTTACGGTATCACAGAACAACAGAAACTTGGTGGGGCAACTCACACAACTGGAGGATCATGATCGATGGCTATGGGCTCTTTCACAAAGACAAGCTGAGTAGAATAGGTATTGGAGTTGCACTCTATAAAGAGAACTTTGAAAGTACTGAAGTCAACAATGGTAACTGAGGAAACCCCATTGAATGCCTCTGGGTCAAAATCAGAGAGGTTGTCTCCAAGGGAGATCTTACAGTAGGCATTTGTTACTGACCCCTGAACCAAGATGACATGACAAATGAGGCAGTTCTTGAGGCACTTAAGCAAGCTTCAAGTCAACAAACCCTGGTTCTTGTGGGAGACTTCTAACTACCCAGACATTTGCTGGAAGAACAACACAGCAGTTAACTGTCATCCGTCAGGTTTCTGAAATGCATAAAAGAGGTGCTGCTGGACTTGCTGCTCACTAACCAAGAAAACTTGCTTTGTAATATCTTGCTTAGTGACAGCCTTGGCTGCAGTGATCACAGTATTGTGGAATTTGGGATACTGCTGAGCACGCTAAAGGTTAGCTCCAAAACAAAGAGTTTAGATTTTAGATGAGCAAACTGCAGCATATTGAGGGCTCAGTTGGAAGGGATCCTGTGGGAAGCTTCCATGGAGGATAAAGGAATGTGTGAGTGCTTCAAGAACACTCTCATAGACAAACAAAAACAGTTTGGCTCATCCCCACTAAAGGCATGGGAAGATACCCTATTGGCTTAACTCTGAGCTTCTGGGAGATGTGATAGTAGGAGGCTGTCTAGAGCACAGCGATCATGAAATAGTGGAGTTTTCAATATGCATGGAAGCAAGGAAGAGCAACAACAAAACCCTTACTTTGGACTTCTGGAGGGCAGACTTCAGCTTATTTAAGCACCTGATCCAGAGAGTACCCTGGGAAGCAGCCCCTAAAAGGAAAGGGGTCCAGGATGGCTGCACCTACTTCAAACAGGAACTCTTGAAGGCACAGGAACAGGCTGTGCCCACGTGCTGAAAGATGAGCCACTGGGGAAGGTGACCGGCCTGGATGAGCAAGCAGCTCTTGAATGAATTAAGGGAAAAAAAGAGGGTGTATTGCCTTGAGATATGTTTAAGGATGTTGTTAGGTCATGTAGGAGAAAAATCAGAGAGGCAAAAGCCCAGTTAGAATTTAGACTGGCCACTTCTCTGAAAGACAATAAAAAGCATTTTTATAAATGCTAAAAGCATTTTTATAATGCTAAAAAGAGGGGCAAGAAGAACCACCACTCTTTATTGGACCTGGAAGGGAACATTGTAACTAAAGATGAGGAAAAGGCTGAGGTACTAAATACCTTCTTTGCCTCCATTTTCAACAGTAAGGCAGGAGGACTTCAGGATAACTGGCCTCCTGAACTGGTAGATGGGGTCAGAGAGCAGTATAATCCCCCTGAAATCCATGAGGAAGCATTTAGGGACTTGCTGAGCCACTTGGACACTCACAAGTCCATGGGACCAGAGGGGAATCTATCCTAGGGTGCTGAGAGAGCTGGCAGATGATCTTTCCAAGCCACTCTCCATCATTTTCCACCAGTCCTGGCTCACTGGAGAGGTCCCAGATGACTGGAAACTGGCCAATGTGATGCCCATCCACAAGAAGGGGCAGATGGAGGAATCTGCAAACTACAGGCCTGTCAGCCTGACCTCAGTGCCAGGCAAGATGATGGAGTGGATCATCTTGGGGGCAATCACAGCACACCTGCAGGATGGTCAAGGGATCAGGCGCAGCCAACATGGATTTAGGAAGGGAAGGTCCTGCCTGACCAACCTGATCTCCTTCTATGATCAGGTGACCCACCTGGTGGATGTGGAGAAGGCTGTGGATGTAGTCTAGCTGGACTTCAGCAAGGCCTTTGACACCGTCCCCCAGTGCAAACTCCTGACCACAGGGCTGGTCTGGCATCAGCAGGACGGTGGGCTGTACAACGCATTCTTTGTGATGGGCACTTGCTTTGTCCTGGGTAAACTGAGGCGCGGCAAAATTCTAGTTGCAAGGGGAAGCAAGGCTTAGCTCTGGTTCTAAGGTTTGTGGCTTCTCTAGCTTGCAGTGTGTAGGCTCATGGCTTTATCCCAGGCTCTTGATCAGGCACTTGAAGCAGGGCAGGGCAACTCGAGGCAACTTCAAACAAGATAGGTCCAAGCAGGCTCAAGCAAGGCAAGGCAAAGGTGACTAGAAATCAGCCTGTATATATATCTTGCCAACAGGGCAACTGAAGCCCGCATATGGTTAGCCAATGAAAAGGGATTCTGCCATGCTGTGTGCTGGGGCAGTTTGGCCCTACTATGACAGTGTTCTCCAGGAAGGTCTGGACAGGGTGAATGAGTGGGCTAACAGGAACCTTATGAAAGTCAATGGGGACACCTTTAGAAGAATCTTTGCCATTGAAACTTTCCTTTGTTTCACCAGTAACAATCTCTATTGCTTTTGATCTAAGAATATATCAGACGAATGGCTGTGATAAATCCAAACTTATGTCCATCTTGCCCAGTTTCTTGTCTCTGAAAACAGCTAATAAAAGATGACCAGGAAAAGAACGACAGAACAGGAAAAGCATATAGAAAAGCTTTTCAGAGTAGTCAGTGCTTAGGGCATTTATCAGACAATACTTTTAGAATTGTCTTTACTAGGTGTTAGCTGAGTTCATGTGTTCATGTCTGCAACCCCTGACTGCACTGCACTATGCTCATTTTAACTTAATCCTCATAAGATTAAGCTGTCATCTCTCAGTAAATGTTTATTCACCAGTCATCTGCTTGCAATATGACTTAATGTGAGGGATTCTTGGAATCTGATGATTCTCTAAGGTAATTCAGTGCTAAGCATTTGTACAAGTTCTAGATAGATCACAGCAGGGCCAGATTAATGTAAAGGCATGCTGATGTGTGCTTGGTATTTGAAAAATGAAGAATCTTGTATAAAGTGTTGAAAACTCAATACTGCAGGGAAAAAAATGGAATTTAATATTTATTTATGTATCTATTAGTAAAACCAAAAGGAGTTGATCTGCTCTTTATCCATTTGGTTTATGTATTTTATTATTTACTTGCTGACTTTGTAGAAGAGTTGTCTTGAAAACTAAGGTCAAAGTCAGTATCCCTAAGAAAATAATTAAGAAGTGTGGGCCTTTTCTTCTGTGTCCCTATAACCATTTTGGGACCTCTGTATGCATAACATAATAAAAATAACCATTCAGAGGTATGTGTTAGCAATGAAAGATTGTTGTTCTCTTCTACATTGCATATTAATCTTCTCATGAAGGATTTGGTGCTGCTTCTGCTGTCACAAAGAACAGAACTGGTCCCAAAAGATTGAGTCTACTTTTTCTTCTCTTATTATTTTGCTGTGTGATCCAGGTACAACTCTGGGTATGGAACTAGTGGAAAAAGCAAGCATTAGATTTTAGATAAATTTATTCACTATCCTGCTCATGTAAATCTAAACTGTGGAGATTAAGTAAATAGTAAGCAATCTATGTTCTTGGTAATGGACATAAAATGCTATTTATCAGTCTCTGTGGACCCAAAATGAGATGCAGTGCCAAAAAGGGTGTAAATATTGCCATTTGTAGTGTCATTAAAATGGAAATTAAAGAATTAATCATGGTTTGTTGTGCAATTCATAATTTAGGTTAAGCTTGTGGTACCGTTGATGCTGCAGATTCAGGTTTGACAGTTTGAAGATGATAACACACCATTTTTTATCACATATCGTTAGGCTATGATGCTGTAAGTGGAATTTGCAAGGCCTCTTTTAAAGTGTGATGAAATACAGATGTACCCTAGATAGACACTGCTCTCTTATTTCGTCATTAAATAGCAAACTCAGCCATTTGGGATAGCTGCTTTTATAGGTCCATCTTCATAATATCTCAGAACAGTGTAGTAATTGATTAAGCAGCGTGACAGTGATCTATTTCGCATGGTTAATTCTTTTCCTCATTCTCTCACACAAGCAGTATCAGATTTTTGATAGCTGATTTTTTAAAGTATACATCCAGCTGCCTATGCCATTCAAAACCCAGTTGGAGAATGTGCCTTGCCTTTGGATTACGTGAACACGGAGTGAAAATTCGACTGGACAAGAACACGAGAATAAAATAAGTGGCAAACTGCATAATTTTATGGCTGCACTTGTGATTAGACCTCATACCTAGGAGGTTTGATCAAACATGGATAAAAATGTTAGGCTGCTCATTAAAGCAAAAACACATGGGAAAACAACTGAGAATAGAGAGGTATGAAAATTTAATTACATTTCTTTTCCAAATCATCACTTTCATTATGACTGTGGAGTCTTTTCATTTAGAATCCTTCTTCCGTAGTGCTGATATTTTGCAGAAAAATAAACCCAAAATGCTTTTGCTCTCCTCTGACTTTCAAGCAGACATAATTTAGCACCTGCTGCATAATTCCATGTTATCTCCTACAGTAAGATGAAGAAGAGTTTAATAGACGACAAATTTAATTTTTTTTCTCTGACTGTCAGGAACCTTCCAATTTCCTTAAATGTGTTAGTGGGAACATTCTAGACGTAACTCACTTTTGACTCGTGCTTATTCCCTAGCTTAGTTTTTAAAATGTTTTTTTTTTTATTTACTTTCCAAGACAGCAATAAATTGCCTTCTCAGGGTTCAAATTGCCATGCTTACTTGGCTTATTCTCACAGAGAACAGAAATGGAGTTCTATGTTCTGTCTCCACGTCTCTTCTGGTTTGACCTCATCTTTTTTTAATGCAGGGCATCAGACAAGTTCTATCTGTTGTAGGCAAGGCTTTAGCAATGCCTTGTATAATGGGACAAATATCGTCAGGTTTACTCTTCTAACTAGAAACTTCTAAAACATCACAGAGTCACTTTTACATTACTTTGGTCACATCAAATGGGTTACTGAGTTATTATTGACTTCAAAATCACAATATCTGCATCTGGTATTTCTACACAAAGAACTCCCAACTTACTGTTGGTTTTCCTGAGAGTTCAGAGATGATGTTGCTAGTTAATTTTACACTGTTTCATTACCTTATATTTTCTCCTCCTTTAATCGTGTCTTTCTCTTTGTATGATACTTCAGCATTCCCTGCCTTGATGCTCCTTTCAGTGTTATGCGAGGGATGGATTTCATGAGCATGAATGTCAATATTTTATGGTCAATAATGTAAACAATAGCTCCTGGTGAATTGCACTGCTTACCTCTTTATGCCTATGTCTCCCTTCAGCTCTACTCATTTTCAATTACTGTTTGTGCTCTTCCCCAATGTGACAGCACCCTGAATCAGCTACAGCATTGATATGCAAGAGCTTCTTGTTGCAAACTGCTCAGCTTTAATTATAATATGAATAATTAACTTTCAAAACAGAGAAAACACAATATAACTAGGCAAGACAGAGTAGTAAAAAAGCTCTAATTGATATTTTCCTCCTGCCCACTTGGCCCTTGCAGAAACTCTTTCTGCGTTTACCCTCAGTTAGTTCAATGATTTCTGAGCTGCAGCAAATTGCCCAGTCACCTATGGCTGATTTGGAAGCTCTTTTTGCCCTCTTTGACACCTGCCTGCACTATCCTGTCCTTACAGGAATATTTCTTTGCTTGAACTCCAGCTTCTACTCCTCTTTATTGTTTCTCTTCTCTCCTGGCCTGTCACTCACGGCAGTCCCTAAAAGCTGCTGACCTTCAGACGTGTTTCTTTGCCTCCAAAAGAAGGGGTAAGTTTGCTCTTTCCAGGAGCACCTCACCTCTTCACTCTTTCAACAGACTATGACATAAATGAAGAACAAATAAATAATGTACTGTTTACAGTGTATTCCTTATGATTCCTTTATTAATCTCTATGTTTTCCAGCTTAATTAACATTTACATTTTTACAGAAGAACATAAAAATGCTTATGGAGTCCAGATGCATGAGATATACTTCATTTAGGTTGGTCAAAGACTGTCAAAGACTATCAAAGAACACCTCCAGGTCAGTCTGGCAAGAAGTCTTTAAAAGCCATGTTACAGTTAACCTCAGCTGCTTCTAAGTGTTCACAAGTCCTTCCAAGTCTATTCTCCAGCTTGCTATGTTGGAATTTTAACTGAGAGGCTTGAAACTGGCCAGATAACTTTATTAAATGCAGATTCTTCATTTGCTATCTTCAGTTATGGAGAAGAGCTTGCTAAAATATTTGCTATGGCATTCACAAATTCAGTACCAATTCTTTGGAAATTATCTCACTACCCAACCTATGTTCTTTAAGTTTTTCTCTACTGCAGTTGTGACATATTCTAGTTTTAAATATGTATTCCTGTTTTTCTGGTTTCATTTTGCACTAGTTTTCTACATCATCAGTTTTGGAAACTAATTAGGGTAGCTTTGGATTACACCAACATTATTTGACTCTTTACCTCTTTAATATTATTATTGTCTTTGTTCCATAATAATTTATTTATTTGGTTGGGCAATCTCTCTGCTTTCTTTCAGAAAGCTGAACTCAGGCTGATTTTTTTTTCAGTCATTTCCACAGCAAATTTTGCCTCACTTGTTGTCCAACATAGAAATGTCTGTGCTTTTTTTCCTCTTCTCTTCATATTTTCAGTATCCTTCTCACATTTAGGCTGCTTTTCCCCTAAATATTCTAGTGGATCAGATAGCTCTTCATCCAAGGTTTTCCACTCATGGGGGAATAGACGCCTGATCATGTTATCTTCTTTGATCTGTCGGGTTTTACTATGAAGTTTCTTCAACTTTTAAAGACTTGATTATTCAGTCTTAGCTACAGACCTCTGTTCTTATTTGATTCTACTTGAGCAAAAATGACCTATCACTTAATCCAAGATTGTTTTCTACAGTGGTCATGTAAATCGTCTTATTTCTTGATAAAATCAAAGGCATCCTTTTCCTTGTTTCAGTGACTCGGTAGTGAAAAAATATGGCAACTCTCACACCCAGGAAAATGTTTTCCAAGCTTTTTCTCCTAATGTCCTCTGTGGAACAATTCTGGGTAATAATTCTCTCTCTAATACCATTACAGATTTTCTATCCATATCCAAAATACACCAAGAGATTCTCTGCCAGACTGCTGGCATCATTCCAGGGGAAGCTATTTTACCATCTTTGTTTTATGTCCTTGTAAAAAATATGTTTTAGGAGATAAGACGTAAAATGCTTTTATTCCCACTTAAGGAACTTTTGCCCACATGGAATTCTTTATGTTTTTGTGACACTATATAGAACTTTGACTAGCTCCAGCCTCTGCATCCCAGGGCAAAACAATTAATTTTAGGTCTATCTTAGGTATTCCATATCTGAAATAATCTGCTGCACTGGGAGCAGAGGATGTGTCCTTTATCTCAGGGAACATTGTGGGCAGATACCTGTTTGCTCTCATGTTACTGGAGTAACATGCCAGCTTAAGGGTCAATGCAATGATAATAATAATCAATAATAATATTGAGGGATAACCTCTCATTCTGAGCTGGGCAAATCTTAAGATTTCAGCATGGGGTTGTGAAAAGCATAGATGCAGAAATTTCCTTTATACTGAAATAAACTGAGAACAATTCTGTACATGACTATTTAATGAGTGGGAAGACCAGAATGCATTTGGGAGTGAGCGGGAGAGAAAATAAATGTAAATATCATTGAAGTTTATATTGCTGATTGCCTGGTATTGAGCCCTAACAGCGTGTGATGCAGTATTTGTCTCTCATCTATTTAAAGATGAATCAAACCACAAAAAACACCCATTTTCTTAGTCATCCAAAACCAATAATTTTACCCCAATTACTCCCCTTTGGAGTGGAGTTTTGCCATTAGTTTACCCTATAGTGAAGTTGTATCAGAGGTTTAAGTTGATCTAAGTCTGAACTACTACCAAAGGGCTGACCCCTGCCCATACCTGCTAAAACCCAAGCACACACCATCAGCTCTTAACTTACGGTTTCATTAGTGCCAGTGAATTCTGGGTGGACCTTATCCAGCTGAAATAGCATTCACTTAGTAAGTTATGATTGGTCCCTGTTTGGTTTTATTTTGTGCTTACTTGCATACTGGGGCAAGCAACTCCCAGCTGGCACCTGGGAAAAGGTGTAGATTAGCTTCATCAGATCTTCCAAATGACTTTTCAGAAAAGGATTGCTTGAAAATGGGCTGTACCTCTGCTGTAGTCTTATGCTTAGCTATCAGGTCCAATCTCATATGCTATAAACATATGCAAATAAAGTGCATATTGAAGATTATATTTACCTAACTGTGATTGTGCGGCTTTAAAGGAAGAGTGTCTACCACCCAACTTTGTGAAGACACAGAGAGTTTACATACCATAACATCAATAATTCATGAAGACACTACTAGGCACCAGTTTTGCAGTTGAAAAATACAGAAAGGACATTCTGGGATGCCTTTGTCTTCCTGGTGTTTTATGCCATCATAATGTGGGTTCATAAAGCAAAATAATCCAAGGTATATGACCGTCACTTCCTGCTAAAATATGCGGTTTGCAAGACACATATTCTCTGCACCAGGAAAGAACTGAAGTAAAAAATATGGACAGCACTAATTTAAGACAATTGTTGCCAAAGAAGGCGATTGAAAGGAGAAATTTGTTTTGTGGATCTTAGAGGGAGCGTTGCAAATTGAGTGTTTTCTGGAACTGCTGTTGGCTGATACAAGAGGTTGCTCTTATCCTTAAATAATTCAGGTCTTTTTTGCACCTATTAGGTGTTAGGAAGAAGAATGTCTTCAAAGACAGGCATAGTTTTCTTTCTTCACTGGTTCTGTTTAGAAAAGTTTTCCTGTGGCAAAGAGGAAGAAATTTATGAGCCAGGAATCACTAGTGTAAAGGACTGTATAAGTCTAGATCTTATATGATCTAGTCTTATTTACACTGAAATACTTCACACTTAGGATTGTTTGTTGCTTGCCATAGTTCTGCTACCATGAAGCACAGTTGTATTCTGCCCTCTTTTTAATTACATGTTGAAGGGAAAGTTCTTGTAGCCTGTAAAGGAGGATATACCTACTGCTAGGAACAAATGAGGGCACCTACAAGCCAGGACTTTCCTTCTGCTGCCAGGGATTAGATTTAGCAATGCATATATATGCAAAGATCTTGTGTGACCAGCGTTCGTGCTTACATGGCTTCCTGCCTGTCCTTTCAATTTAGTGACCTGATTAAGCAAACTCTCTGTCAAGTAGCACAGTAGTTCAACATTGACACAGTATGGATGGAGAGCTGTGATGCAAATATGCATGCAGGTGTTACCAGGGATTTGTGCAGTAAAGGTATGTGGCCACTATGACATGGCGCTAGTGGATCTTCAGTAGCTATTTTGTAAATAGCCATCACAACTGGGAACACACCTTTCTCTTATTGCTCTCTGCATTTATTTAAGTGGGTCTGTCTGGCACAGATTGTTTCTTCTTAACTGGAATATTGAACAGAGGTATCAGACAAATTTGGTTCAGAGAAGTATACCTGTGAGTAAATTCCATTTTTATGAGTGCCTCAGGAGAGTGTAGCACACGCATGAAACTGAGCTGAGATGCCCTGGTTTGGGTAGGGTGGCCTCAGTGCTTTGAGCACTCTGAGCAAGCCATTATTTTCATTTCACTTTGGATATAAGCAGGTTACTGTTTGAAATGTCATGCACCATAATACAGTGAAATCTTTTTCATACATGCATAAAACCCTCCTTCTTGTTCTGGAATTGCTGGTGCTTGAAATGCAGAGACTGATGTACCTTCCTATTACTGCAAAAGAACTAGCAGACTTTATTATGGGAATCTGAGGCATTTCATAGTTAATTAGTATCAAAGAATGTACACAGATCAATAAAGCAAACATTTTGTTAGAACTATCAAATTTTCTTTTTCAACTGGATGAACAAGCCAGAAGTCTGCACTGTCTTACTGGTATCCTGGTTGATCCAGTCACCACTACAATGTAATACCTGAGAGTCTGTGGGGACATTCGTGCCTCAAACATTTGTCATCTTGAGAGCAGTTTCTGTCTAGTAAGGCTGGAGGTTCCCTCTGTCTGACCCTGCAAGCAGCGAGGGGATGTGGAAAGAAATGAACTAAAGATTTACTGGTGCTCTAGCAAGCCAAAGCAACAATGAAAAATAATGCAGAAGGGGTAGCTGGAGCTGCCTGATAACTCATACAGATTCATGGAGGGACTGGAGCCAATGAATTTAATCTCTTGGTTCGTGGGTGGTGAGGAGCAGAGCCAGGACAGCATGCAGTGTCATGCAATGTGGCAAAAGAAGGAAGAAGAGAAAGAATATTAATCTGAAAGCTGTTTTTATTTTTGAAAATAGGTTGGATTTGTTTGTTTGTTTTTCTTTTTTGTTTGTTTGTTTGGATTTTCTTGCTTTGTTTTTTGAAACAGGGTTTACATCTTGTGAGTGTCTGCTAGGCTGAGAGGATAGGTTATGTTATTATGACCCACCTGCCAGATGTGAGTGTACGGATTCAGCTTGGATGGGTTAAGATAATTTTGTAAGGCATGTTGCTCTCTTCCCTGTGTAGCTCTGTATTTGGCCTTTGTTTTGGAAGTACAGTCTTCAGTCACATGCACACACACATGCACAAAGACTTCAGAGCAAAAAGCCAATTCCTCTGAAAAAGGGGAGAAACTAACTGCTACCAGTCTCAAATTTGATAGTCACTGCATTTCCTCTTCTCTTTCCTGGATGAAGGTCAGGTGAAAGATACCCTCCAGGCACAAGGGAAGTGGCAAAACTCCAGGCTGCCAAGATTCAAATCTGTGACATCATCCTGAGTATACACAGATGCTCAGAGAAGGCAAATCCTCCCAAGTCTCCTCGAATTCAACTTGATCCTTTCTCTTTCCTTGCAGCCAGAAGCACAGGGAAGCCAACCCCAAAGGGAAGATTTATGTTAAGGACCCTCTAGAGGGTCTGAAGTGGATTAACAATTTAAAGAAAGTTGCAAAAGATGACTTGTGTGAGCAAACATGACTTGACCCTTGTTCCTGTGCTACCTCTGTGCTGACAAGGAGAAATCTCATAATTTTCATACCTAGGCAAGAGGAATGCTAGAAAGCATTTAAGCATGGAGTCCAAAAAAAAAAAAGAGGCCATAGGTATTGTGATCCTGAACTTAGAGTTGAAGAATGAGGAGAGAGCTTGACATTTCAGAGGGGGATCCACAAAAACCTCCCTGAGTAAGGAGCAAATAAATGGGTACATTCAGGAAGGAGCTGGCTGCCAAGCAGGGCATGAAGTTTTCAATACAGCCACTTACCAAGGACTGCTGGGAATAATTACTCACTAAAATGCCCAGGTCATTCTGTCTGTTCCAAAGGTGACACTGGAATGAGGAAGACATTGGCATCTGCTTTCCTTATTCCCTTCTTGTATTGTGAAGTCATTAGGTCAAACAATGTGTCTCCACCTCTGTCATGACTGTGAAGAAGATTGTAGTCACTATACCTCTCTGTGCTGAGACCAAGACTGTCTTCTTCCAAAAATTTGAATGGAATAAGTGATGGAGGAGAATCATGGAGGTGGAAAGACAGGATTTTGCCTTCTTAGCCTGAAGAGGTGCTTGGCTACCCAGCTGTGCATACTTCCTATCCTGCAGAGGTTAAACACTGCTAAAAGCCAAATTATGGTTCAGCCATTGCAGGCTTCCTTCAGAGGTGTGGGAAAGAGTCAGTTCCAGACAGCAACTCATCCAAAGTATTTTGGACACCTCCTGTACACACTTGTCTCTGAGATGCAAAATTCCTGTGTGAGGTATTTTATTTGTTTCTCAACAGGACTCCTTGAATATCCTTCTGGATGGTGTTCTTGAGAACTGAGACTATAAATACCTGGAAAAAAACATGACCAATTTTGACCTGAAACATTTAGGCAACAAGTGCTTTTAGGATGAAATAGAACATTTTGCTACAAAAGCACCCTTGCAGTCAAAGTGCTTTAGACTTGAAAAAAAATAATAATTCAGCTTTAATTTTTTTTTTTTGTTCTAAACCAAACTGTTCATAATCAATTGCTTAATTTAATCAATTAAATTCAAGATTGTATTGATGAAACCATAAAACTGATTTTCTTTATGGTTTTCCCCAGGAAATGAATCTGCTTTCCAAACTTCCTATCACGGGATAAATTACATTCTTATCTACATCCACACAGATCTGTTGGTTCTTATTATAGGGACAACAGCACACATAATTAAGCCCTCTGATTTGGAGTTAAGTCATAGTATCAAAAACATGGTCAAAATCTTTCAATTATCTTCACACAAGCCTCCACCTTCACAGGATAAATTATTTTCATTGCTTTGTGGGTTTTGCCAAGGCCCGAGCATTATTGTGCTGTGGATTTTATACTTTGAACTAATAGGTTCCAGGATAAGAAATCATAAATATTCATTTTTCAGCAACATCCTCTGAAAAGCCTCCTCACTGCTGCTGTCTGGGCTTTGCCCACAATCACATGCCATAGGCTCCCTGCCCTTTGCCCTTCTCACTCAATCAGGGCAGGAAATAAGGCAAAATAATGAAGCAGGGGCTTTAAAATGTTGATTTTTGTGCATGGGTCACACCATGTGGTATTGCTGTCAGGAAAGAAAGCTTTGATAGAGGTATTTTCAGCTGATGAAATGTCACAGGTAAACTGTGGAAAAGCGGTTGGTGGTGTCCCAGACCAAAGAATATGCTGAAACACACTGTGGCACCCTGATGGGAAAAAAACACAGAATATACGATTACTCTATACAGAAAGATCTTTCTCAGGAAGAATGTAAAGATGACTTGCTGATAGGATGCAGCAATTAACACCTAACCCTGCTTCGTATTTGTATAGGGGTGCAATGGTCTGAAGGATGAAGATAGGATATTTAAATATATACAGTAGCTTTTCATTGATCTTCTAACCTTTTGGGGATATATAGCATGTGTGATCCCAGAGAAAGTTGCTTATGAAAGGGAATGGAAAGCTCTTGGCTATTATGAAAGGATTTTAAAACTCATTTGCAGAAGTCCTCCTTTCTCCTGTTTAGTTGAGAGTTAACTGTCCATCAGTTGTGCTCAAAAGGAGGGCTGCAAAGCATATATACAGTTTACAACACAGCTCTGAAACAGCCCTGTGAAGTACCGCATGCTAAATGCAAACCCCATGAAAGCAGTCCTCTCTGCTCTCTTCCATAGAAGAGCATAAAGCTAATTCTTCCTTCTCTTTATGTGCTGTGAGCTACCATCAGATTTTCTTTGTCTTCCCTTCCCCCCCCCCCCCCCCCCCAATTTCTATAAAATCAAATTCAAGCCTTTTCTTCTCATTTCAGCTATGAAGATATCTCCTAAGAGTGTCTTCTCCAATGTGGTGCATGCATGATCATAATTCTGACAAATCACATTTATTTCAAGTACGAGATCACTCTCTGTGGCTGTCTCTCTGCACTCCTCATTTCTTTCCCAGGATTTTTCTCATTTTAAAATGTACTTTAAAAGAAAAAAATAACCATTGCCAAATACAAGAGTACTCTTGAATTAGCTACTGTGATTTCAGACCTGGTGCCAAAATAAATAACTTCTGAGGTCACATTTTTATCATTTAAAGTTTCACACATCACTTTGGAGTCTCCATAGCCAACTCGCACACTATGACACTCCGTGGTTATATCTCTTGTCAATGAAATGTATGAAGTACCCATTTTGGAGAAATTACTGTTTCTAAAAATCCATACTGAGTCATGATGACTACCCTTCTGAATAAATCAACACTTCAGTAGGTGGTAAAACAAAACCACAGAATTCATGTGACTATTAATGAAAGCACTGAGTAATGCATTGGCTGCATAGATTATAACACTGATACAACAAATTGTGAAGCCACAGAGCCACAGAATTGTAAGAATAGTCCTTATGAGAGCAGTCTCCTTGGATTCAGTGTGATGATTCACATGAGGATTTTGCAGAAGACAGTTGATAGAGTTATTACTAGATTCATAGTTCCCAAAGATTCTTTCTGTTAGCTCTGCATGCAAAAAAATCACATTGCAGATGCACTGTAAACTGACTATAGACACTGGAAATAGAAATACATATTGAATTAAGAGGGTGAAAGTATGCTACCCTTCTAGGTTGTTTTTTATTTGATATGCTAACAGAATGCATGAGCTTTCTGAAGCTGTTAGCAGTGCCTGCTATACAAACCTCATTGCTCAGCTGTAATTTTGTTAATCCTAAATGAGAAACTGAACTTGCTGTATTAACATATATCTGGCTTGACACTAAAAATCAAGAATGTTGCATGCCTAGTTGTTTATTGTGGCAATTGTACAATACCATTTTTCTTGTAGGAAATGATGGTAGATTGAGTAGGATCTCAGTCTTCAATCCTTTGCTGTCAAATCCCTTCTCTGAAGATAAGAGTTCACTAGTCTTCTCCACCTGTGGGCCTGAACTCAATGTGTTTCAACATTTAACGTACAAGGCAGTTTTCACCTTTAACTTTTAACCAGTTGGCATGGATCTGTATCACCCCAAGTTCCTTTAAGACCTTCTTTATGATTGGCATTGACAATTTCTTTACATCACACCTAAGTAATTTGCCCTCTATTACCTCAGGACTACATATTCCCTAATTAGTATCCTGTCTTGTGTCTTTATCTCTAAAGCCTTGGGGACTTGCATGGTTTCAGAGTAACACACTGCAGAGTTTCTCATTTAATTACACCTAGGATCTTCTTTCTCCTATAAAAGTAATGATAATAATAGGAAAGCAATGATGATATCATTTACTGATGACAGGCAATTTATGACTAATTACTTCATCAAGAGAATGGCTATTATCCCCCAAGACCTTTGGAATAAGTTTGGAGAAAGGAGCAAACCCGTAATGTGTCTTCAAACACATGTATTGTATTTCCATTTCTAGAAAAATCAAATCTGAAAATAATTGCTCCCAGTGCTGATGGGAATTTAAAAAAAAAGAAAAAAGGATTGCACATCAGAATCAGCAATCAATAAACTGCTCTAATCTTTAGATCACTGTGGAAGTGTAACAAACATAAGTAAACGATGCTGTGCTTTTGCACAAAGTTTGTTTTCAAGTTTTGAAAGTCTTTATGTAGACCGATTAAAGGGCAGTCATTGACCACCCTTAAACAGAAATAATATAATCCTTTTCTTCTTTAAAGAGTTCTGGCTCTCCTACTGGAAATATGAGAGGCAAAACAAAATCAATCGTTAAAAAATGGCCATATAGATTCAGTCTCTGCCTTCTATTGTTATCAGTTAAGATGAGGCAGTGCTGTAAAGGATCTGGCAGTCCTAAACTACATGCATGGTGATACAACAAATGAATTCCTGTGTAGCCTAAGAAGTCATAGTAAACTGGCTCTAATATGGAAGGTTATCTTGGGACTGCTTATTCTCTGTTCTTATGCAGATCTGGAGCATCAGCTCTCCTTTACTGCATTCTGCATTCCATTTTTTTGCTGTGTGAATTTGTAATAAATCAATACTTTTAAGCAAAAGGCTGAGTTTTTTGTCAATGAAACTTCTGGTGTACATTAGATGAGTGTAGAAGGTGTTTAAACCTTTGACTCTGGGAACTCTTAGAAGCAAGCAAGAAAGCATTACTTGTGAAATAGATCCTCTCACTTATTTTCATATTCACGATCCCTGTGTTGAAGGGAAATTGAGGTTGCTCAGCATGAAAAATGGACATGGGTGGTGAGTAGAAGTATAATGACTCCTACTGGTTTTATTTGTGTTTTTACACAGCCTTGACAAAAAGGTTGGAATTCATCTCAATAAGATAAAGACAGTTTATCTGTCCAGAGCTAAGCTAGTTATCAAAAAATCCTGTATAGGCTTTTTCTCCACTGAGAAAGCAAAAAACATTTTACAGTAAAATTAATCTCAAAAGTAGTTGTCCTTCATAAGTCAGATGTTTCACTTTAAAAGTGCCTCTTCCTCTACACTTGGTATGAAAGGAAGGCAGATGACCTCACAGATGGTCCCTGACATTCAAGAGGTATGTCATGTAAGGGACCAGATACTGGATACAGAGCACCTACAGCATCAGTTTACACACCTGGAGTAGATACTAAGTCAATAAAAGACAGACAGAAAGCTCTTACAAATTCAGCAACAGCTTCTTTGCCTTCTTTTTTTTTTTTTTTTTAACAATATAAAGTGTTTGCTTTCTTATTCATCCCCTTTTCTCAGAGATTTCACCAATGTAACCATAGGTGGCTTATATACAGGTAAGGTAGTATCAAAGGTAGCAAAAATAAACTCAGCAGAACATGCAATCCCATAGTGCAGCCTTTTAGCCAGTGCCACTGTAACAGGGTGATGGTTGCATCCAAAAATTGGGAGAAGGACCAGAGTAGTACAGGACTCCAAAAATAAGATGGATTTCTCAGTTCTTGTGGTTTTACATCATCTTGTGTAATGAAAGTACACAGAAAGCTACAGGTGCATTATAACCATTATAAAAACATATGCCAAACCTTTTGCAAATCAGATACAAAAAGCAACAGAACGATGGGCTGAAAGTGATTGTTCTGCCATGGCTGTCGTTACTGCTTGGCCTGTCCCATTGTGACCCCAGTTGCTTGTGCTCTATCCAGTCTCATGCTGTGTGGTTGCACATTGTCTCTATCAGGTTAATTGAAAATATGGAGTTGCATTTGTGGACAGTAGAGCATTCAATGGCTTTGATCATGTGAAAAAAACCAACTCACTTTTTCAACACGTAATTTTTAGTCTGTATGAGTTTCAGCAAGATGTTTGTTCCCAGTAACAAACTTCATAAAGGTATGCATTTATTTGTATTCTCCAAATAAATTGTAGGAACTCTTTTTTTTCCCCTTCATGACATATCTCAGCAAGTCACATTATTATATCAGTGAAAGCTTTAACAAGTCTTTTTTGTCAGTATAAACCCAGTAATAAAATTACCTTGCAGCAAAGAGGTGGTGAATGTAATGAATACTCTCAACTACCACCAGCAGTGTTTTAACTTCAAATATGTCTGAAACTCATTAATAGCAAAGCAAAAGTAGAATGTGTATAAAACACAATCTAACATGCATATTGTGCTCAAGGAAAGCTCTCACATTGTAAGGCAGGATTTCTTTGTCCATGTTTCTGAGTAAGTGGCAGTGTTTTTCCAGCCCAATAAGCATCAGAAGACATTGCTGTAATGGTAACAGGGCCTGGGGGCTATTTGAAGTAGGATGTGTGCCCTGTTTTACAGTGGAACACTTTTCTACTACATAAGGCCCAGAGGAATGGAGACATCTGCCCTAAATCCTATCTCATTGACTAATTTTTCTAATGAAGAAGCTATGAACTGCAGTGCAGTGAAAGCCAGTAGATTATTTGGCTCAAGCTACCGTATGGAGTTGCAGTGTGAAGATCTTACATGAGGCATCCCAGTTAATTTTATTTCCTGATGTCTTTTTCTCTCCACATTTTTATCTTGTAGATAAGACCTAACTCAGAATATTAGGAATATTTTTTAATAGCTGTCTCACAAACTGAAGATGAGAATAAGCATTCACTTATTATGTTTAAATAAGGGTATATATTTTGTTTACCATATTTACCACCAGCTAATGAGAGAAATACATCCTCTGTTCTTGGAAGAGGTCACTGATTTTCATGTAATGCTGGATTATTGTTAACTCTGAAACCACCCCAATATTTTTTAATGGTAACTACAGTGGTTATAATTCCTTCTGGTTTACTTTAGACATGACTTGGAGTCTAGCAATTGTTTCAGTTCTGTTTCTTGTTCTGACTACATTGCACCACAGAAAGCAATGGTGGAGATTTTCAAGGTGTACACATTACTTTCCATCCAAGAACATTTTTTTGTTTTCCTGAGTTTCAGCCTTGAAACTGTTATGAAGACCAGAAAGTTTAATTATTCAGTTGCAATGCAGCAAACATTAATCTCAAACGCTGCCATACTGATGCCATCCTAGAAGAACATTAGCTCATCTCTCCAGAAATTCAGATCATTTTGAAAAGGTGAAAAAATCCATCCATGTATGTATGCTGTAGTTGGGCAACATGTTGGGCTAGATTTGCCCTGAGGCATGGATCTTGGATCCCAGACGGCCCTATTTCTGCTGGATTTTTCTTGTGAAAAATGAACACTACTTCTATGATAGGATGTTCATACAAAGAGAAAGACTTCTTGCCCTGTTTGTATTGAATTAATTCCTGAGACGCCTGGCTGCAAGTAGTGACGTATAAGAGCCATAAACTTAAAAGAAAATTCTGACTAAGGATGACAGTCCTTGAGGGTGGGAGAGAGGGAGTGAACTCCATTTACCAAATGACCATTTCTTAGCAAATGCATTGCAGAAAGTCACATAAGTGGTGTATTGTAATGACTGCAGGACAAAAAAATGAGCTAAAGTCACATGAGTATCTATAACTGGTTTTTGGCATAAATTTTTATGTGAAATTCACCAGTCCTGATATACATATCTCATGGTTTCAAAGAGGCTTTTAGCTAAACAAATTATAAGTCTTAGAAGATAACCCAAATAGAAGTAGCTATTTTTTTTTCCTTTGCATACTTATCAAATCTTGTTCTATTTCTTTGTTTCAGATAAGCTTGTGATCTGCCAGGCTGTTGAATAAAAAAGATATTTATGTTCTTATTCCTTAAAATGATTTGCAGTATGTTCAATTGGAGAATTATTTTAGATGTCATTTGAGTCTCTTCACATACCACTGTTAAGCTACAAGCTTCATTCTAAATGGAGGCCTACCTATATACTTGTTGCATTTAGTGATGGATAAATCTGGTATGGTAAATTTGATAAGACATGAATCCTTTTGTGTTCTAGCTGGCCCTTAGAGATCAAAGGGGTTGGGGGGCAGCTGGTTTTATTTCCTAATAGGTAGGTCAATTATGACTGTGACTATCAGCCTGACAGCAGATGCACAACCTGGCTGCTATAGGTTTGGCCCCACTGAAAAGAAGCAATCAAGTGCATGAATAGTGCAGTTTATTCCAAGTCATGCAAAATATTATGCCTCAATTCTGTTCTCCTCTAGTATCCTTTGACTCGAAACAGTCCATAAGGAGGTTTTCTTGACATACCTGGTTCTTGGTATATCATTCCTGTATTATTCACTCCATGTATTCTTTAAAATTAATCAGAACTTCTGAAGTGCTTTTATGTACTTTTATTTCAACTACTTCACTTCCCAAGCTATGGCAAGCCAGTATGCCTGAGAGGTGGTGTTTTTAGAAGGGGGATTGTTTGAGTAAAGAGATTGCTGCACAGGGACAATGTGGTCTTGTGGTTTCCCTGTCCCATAAGAGGATGAGAAATCCTTTCTTGACTCATATATATGGTGCAAAACTTGGAGAGATCAGGTCCCAGACAAACAAAAGACTTTGTGCTGGGTAAGTGTGGAACAACTTTTCACATATGTTGTGGATAAAGCAGTTAGACAAATTAATGGAGATAAAATGCCCAGAGGAAACATTTACAAAGTTAACATTTTGGGTCAGGAATGTCCTAAGTCATGACACTGGGCAATGGGAAAATACTCTGAAAAGGAGTTTATTTTTATTGGGCTTCTGTAGTCCTCTCTTGGCATCTGGTGTAGCCACCAGAGAGCTGAAGTAGCTTGTTGAGCTATATGGTACAGCTATTTTCATGTACCAGTGAGCATAACAGTACTGTCTTGCCTCTGGGTGAAGTCATAGCTTCTGTTGAATGGGGAACTCTGTGGGAAATGTCAGTAATCCTGACATTTTTGAGAGAACCATCAGCTCCCATGTCATATGTCCCAGTGGGAATTAGAAGCCTTAGATTTCCTACAATTATTTTCTTTCTGATTTTGGAAGGGAAAATGCCCATCAGCAATAACCCTGGAAACATTTACTTTCACTGAAAAATAATATTTTCTGTTCTTCATTTAATTCCCTCTGTGTTACTCCAGATAACCTCTGTTGTAAAGTAGGTGTTTTATTGTTCTAAGACAGCTGGTGGCCCCTCTAGTCTTGTGTACTGGCTCTTGTTGCCCTATGCCACAGAGAAATTTGAAAGAATCCCATCTGCAGTCAGTGATAGAAGGGCATACTTTGGAAAAACATCTACTTTGGTTCTCCTTTTTGTTATGAATAAGTCTATCCCTGAGATAGGAGGATTTGAGCCACCCCCAAAATGTTTAGGCATATTTTATATCTTTGTTATTGTAAGCGCTGTGCATCTTTGTTAACTGTGTATTCAGAACAGCTTTCAGATTTTACTGAGAGCTTAACTTTCCATTGTTTTCCCTTCTTGTCTCTTTAATCTCTACTGGAATGTTTGCTTCCTTTGAATGGAAATATCTAACTCTCTTTTTCATTCTTATTTACCTCATCCCTTCTAAGAAAATGCTTGCCTAAACAAAATTGAGACAGCTGATATTAGAAGTGATGCTTAAGGGAAAGTCTTCCAGATGAAGTATACCACCAATTTAACCCCAAATTGTCGCCAAGTAAAGAAGCATGGGAACAGTCTGAACTAGGCAATGCTATTCAAGGAAAAGACAGTTTTCTAGCTTCTGTGGAATTGTTATTTAAACCATATGCAAATTTACTTAATGCTTATAATAAAGGTTCTAGCTTATTTAGCTATTTTATATGTTGAAATGAAAAACAAAACAAAACAAGACACATTTTATTTGCTATAAAATATTTCTAATATTAAATAACTTTCTTTTTACATGGCATTTTCCTCTATTTGTTAAACAGAGATCAGTCACCTCAACAGGCTCTATGCCAGATAAATTTCTGAATAGTGATATCATTCTGCACAGTGTGTAATTCAAATTAGAATTTATAAGTACTATCCATACAAATGCTCATTTCACTTGAAAGACTGTGTCATAATTCTCCTACTCTTCTTTCCTGAAAAATGCTAGTTGGAAAGGAACTAGAAAAGCCTATTCACTGGGTCGATGCCACTACATTTCATAGTATAAATGCTAGAAGGACATATAGAAGAGGTAATGAATTTATTCATAGCGATGAAGCTTTTGGGAAAGCATAAAATGAGAGGAAATTGAGCACAGAGCTTGATTTGTTCAGAAAAAGGATCAAAGTTAAACCTTATTGACTTAATAATGCACTTGCTAAGAATGTGCTTAAGGAGTGGGAAGAGCTGGGACTATCCAGACATAGGATTCACTCTCTAGGAGGATAAAAATAAAGGGAAAAGAGAAAATGTTCAGAATGAACCTCAGAGAAAAAACAGTATTGATAAGTTTATATGTGATCAAAGCATGTGTTCAGAAGCACAGAAAAATGGTTTCTTTCCAAGGGAGAACTCACTTGCTCATGTTACAATTCCATCAACTATCCTAAACATAGAAGCTGTTTTATTATGCATATGAATAATATAATCTTCCAGTTGGGTGCTTATGTCTTAAAATCTCAGTTAGTATATATGATGACTGTGACTTATAAATCATTTTAGTCCATGTATCACAATCATTGACTCTTCTAAATACAGCAAATACACATTTTATTATGTAATGGAATCACATTTCCTAGCTGGGTGCTTAAGTCTTAAAACTGGAATCTGCATTTTGAAGTTTGAAGGTTGACAGCTGCAGACGCTCTGGGAACTCAGACTCATACCTTTGATACTGAGGCTTTACACTAAATACCAGTACTGACAAGCCTTCATGTTTGCACTCTGTCTATAATGCTATCAGTTCAGTCTGCTGCTGTAGCAAAGCAGGCTGCTGCAAAGCTTCTTTAAAGCCACCACAGATTCCTGGGTTGCAGGTGAGGGGGTGGCAGGAAAATGCTGTATATGTATGTGTGCATATATATATATATATATATATATATATATATATATATACACACACACATGGAGTATATAGTGTTGAACAGCTGGTGTAAACTGTATGTGAGCTTCTTCCACAGAACCAATGCAGCTCAAATTCTGCAAGGAAATGAGCATAATGAATCCATACATAATTCTGTCCTCAATTTACAGCTGAAATAAGCATGGCTCCAACGATGTGAAGCATCATCTTCAACTAAATGCCTGTCTCTGCAGTTCTAGTGGCTCAGAATTTGAAAATGCAAGGAGAAATGAATTCTTGTTTGCTTCAGAGGATTAGGAGGCCCTGTAAGAGCGTGGCAGTGAAATGCAATACTATCTGGAACATTCTGGTTTGAACCTGTTGTTTTATCAGTTTGGCTGGCAGCCTGCTGAGAGAGAAACAGAGGCTTTCCTATCTCTTGCATTAGCCTTTTCCTCCAATATTCAGTAATTTGCCTTAGTCTTAAAGACTCATTCCCAGCTCTAGCTTTGGGTTGAATTTTATCACCATCAAAGTGCACTAAAAGATCTGTCAGCTTTCCTGTTATTTTACCCTTTCCTTCTCTCCTCAAGCCATTCTATTCAATCAGAGACTGTCAAATTGGAGAATCTGAGAAGTGAAGCAAATGTCTCCATATACTTTCCTCTGTAAAGCATGTCAGGAGTCCTGAAAAACTCATGGTGGATTCTGTGGTGCTGGGATTTGCTGTAGATACTCCTTTTCTCCAGTGAGTAGGAACCAGTTCAAGGAGGATAGTTCTTCAGAAACTCTAGTAAGTAAGGAGTGTTAGGATCACTTGGCCAGAAAGTAGATGCTATTTCTCTATGTACAGTGGAATTCAAATCCATTAAACCCCCACCCCCCCAGCTTTTGAGCTGTGATTCCTTGCTCTGCCAGTCTGGAGGACAGTGTCCCGATTTTCTCCCAGGAACTCTGGGGAACTTCTAAATGGCAAAATACTACCTTCACCTCCTGCTTATGGAAGAATGGACAAGAAAGATCAAAACATATCAAAACCACAGAAAATAATGTCCAGGCTACTGAGATAAGCCTTCTGTAATTCCTGCCATCATATTTTTCTCACATTCCGGATACTAGATTTTGACCCACGTTCAGGTATTGGCAAGTAGGAAGACATATAACTAATGGACTGCAAAATCATTGCAGGCATAATTAAAAATGTATTAGACCGGTAAAAATAGATTGTGCAATGACATTTGATGCTGATGCCTGTCAGCCTGCAAAACAAGAGACATTCCTGCTTCTTTAACACCTTGTCTCTTTCCTCGCAGCCTGGAATAAAGAACATCGGATTTACAAATCTGATCTTCATCATTTCTATAGATGGATAGCAATAGTTTATTTAACAAATGTACCCTCCTTTTTGTGTATGTGTGTGAATTATCTGTAACACACTACTGTTTCTTTAAATGTGCTTCCTGTTGATAGCAAATGCCACATGCAAAACAGTTCAAGCTTTATCAGTTAATCACAAATTATTCCTTGTGGCTTTCCTCTGAGTATCCTGGAATATTGTTAATGGGATTATGTGAGTAGTAATGAGACATCATTTATCCTGCTGGTCTGAATGGTGAACTATTGTGTAAAGGACATTGTTTGGACTATCAGTTTTGCTTAATACACCTTTCTGTGCTAACAATGAATTTTGCAGGGTTAGAAAAGGGCTGACTCTGTTACTCATACCTGCAACAAGGTCCTTAAGTCCTGTAAAGAACTCTGCAACAAAGAAAGTTGTTGTGTTTCTATTTCTCATGAATATGTCTTTTCACAAGTGTTTTTATGCATAAATTTTAGGCTCTTATTTATTTTTGAACTTTCATATTCTTATCTTCTAACTTCTTTCCAAGAATGTTACTCATTCCACCACCCTCCTGACAGCACATTTCACCAGTTTTCCATCTGACTGTATAATTTCTCACCCAAATTACATTTTCAAGGCATCCTGCCACTGAGATCCAGCAGTTCTTCATGGGTTTTTCATTTATCTGTTTGAGAATTTAAATTCTTTGTTTGATTGTTTTTTCAAATGTGTGTGTTTGTTTGTTTTTCCATTTTGTTCTCGTGTTTGTTATGACTAAAGCCAGTCAAATGCCATTTCTGATGTTTTTAATATAAGTCAGCTGTGGCTTTCTGAACACAGTGTTTGTGCCACCACATATTTTGTAACATATTTCCAAGTAATAAGCTGGTATTTTGCTTAAATTCTCCTAGGTAATAGTTCTTCAATTAACAGAGGACTATTACTGAACACACTGTACAAGATAAATATTTAATGCAATTGGATTATCCAACTTCAGGGCTATTTCATTAACTGAGCAGTTAAGTAGGAAGATTTGGATTTTGTAATATGAGGTTCATATATACTTTGGCACTGAAAAATATGAGGCATTTTGTGATATGTTGTACACAGACAAGCCTTGAGCAGCAGACATGCTCTCTGCACTACCTGACACAAATGCTTCTGACAAACTTCTATTATGTTTTTCAAAATGAAAATGACTGTAGAGGTTATTGGTCTGTTCTGCAGTCTTGAACTTCTTGGCATGATACAGTAGTTATTTTGTAACTCACTGCTCTCCCTGACTGAAGATTTTCAGAGTTCATCAGAGCTCGTTTACATTGTGACATCCCTGTTTTACATGTTGTTCAGCCTTTGAGGACCCTTGTTCATTCTGCATGCACTTCTGATGCCAGAATCAAGGAATTTCTTAGACATATAAGAAGTAGCATTTCTTTAATGAGTGTGTGGCCAGATGGAAGGATCATTCCCAAAGCCCATCTGCCCCAACAGAAAGTTTTTGTGACTATACATGAGCTTTCACACCTACCTAATGCAATTATTCCTCCTGTCTATCACATGGGGTATGACTCCTTGAAATATTTGTGTACTTGTGCCTGTGCAATTAGTCTGGGATCTTTCAAACCCCCTCCTCAAATTACCTTTTATGGGCAACAAGGCCACTCTCTCATACCTATAATCCTAGCTTGCTTTCTTAACTACATTCTTTCTATATACTAAGTGAAGGAAAAAGTTTGAAAACAACCTGTAAGAAGAACAATATGACCTGTGATAAAACCACTACGACTTGTGACAAAACCAGTATATTCCACACCGTGAGAGATTCGTGAGAACTAACAGATACGTGAGAAAAACAAAGCCTGGATTTAGAAATGGTAGGCTGAGGTAATAAAACAGGCTTAAGGCCTGATTTTTAAGGAGACAATTCCACAGGCTGGGCATGACTCTGCGGTGCTGTTTGTGAGAGAAAACTTTTTTGTTGTGAAGTAGACATCACAGTTGTCATACCCCATAGCTGCCAATGCATTTTTCTCTTTACTGGGGACTTCAGTGGGTTTGGGTATGTGACTTCCTTAGTATTTGTAGGCCACCAAAAAAAAATCAGAGTCTATAGAAAAAAGTTCTGGAAGACATTTCAAACACTAACCAAGCTACTTAACCCACGAGGAGATGGGTTAGGTAACTTCGGAAGAGGTAACTTTGGAAGAGGTATGTCTAACTTACTGTGATAAGCACAAAAAAGGAAGTTCAGATTCATGTTACTTTCTGATGTCCTTCAGAAGTTATATTTGTTGTTTTAATCTGTTAGCTGGAATTTTGTCTTCATATACAGGAGGTGAGCAGCAGTGCTGAGCAATTTTTCCTTTGTGATTTCATTTAGCAGTACTCTAGCCATAGCTCCTTCCCTTTCTTTTAGTACAGATAATAGTCAGCTACAACTCAAACACAATTTTTTCAAGATGTTATTAAGTCCTAAACCATAACAAACTGCAGTTCTTCTCTCCTATACCAGTGTAACATTTAGTGCAAAGGCTAACCTGCCTGCTTCCCCAACACAAAAGTGAGGAGAAGAGTAACATACACAACTCAATTGAGATAAAGAGATAAGAGTTTAATATAACATGAGATATCATAAGCACAATGCATAATAACTTTAGCTAATAATATAATTAATCTCATAATCTATAATACAATGCAGGTCTAATAATCTAATAATACAATGAATGATTACCTTAGCTTAGCCTATTTGCAGGGAAAGCAGAGTGAAATACAGGAAGACCCCAGAATAAAACAAAGCCAAAACCAGCACCTGCCTGACTCCTACTCTGTGCCTGCAGAAAAGAGCCCCCACCCAAAAATCAGGACCCCAGGAGCAGCAACTGGAACAGGAAGCCTCTCATGTTGCAATCTGAACTTCAAACTCCATAGTATTTTGCTCCAGTTAACACTTTCATTTTTGAAGGTGGCATGACTGCAGCATGGTATGAATAACAATAGCAGGTTCAACTCAATCCATGACAACCACTCACAGATGCTTTAATTTCAGTAAGGGTTATGTGTACACTAATGGCATAGAAGGAATAAGAGTATGTCTTGGCCAAGACCATTTTGGAAGTCAAGGACAGAGATAGGAGCTTTATTCTGTGCCATGGTAGACTCTTATGTGGTCACATAAATAATAATAATCTGAAATATTCAATATTACTGGCTTATTGCTTCAGTCGCTGAATCTCTAGCTTTGACTTTAGATGCTGGTGTTAGACATTTCATCCTGTATCAGCAGCTGGCCTCCTCAGAGAAACTTTTATTTGTTTTTCCAAATTCAAAGTCTGGATTTATTGTGGGACCACAGAGAGTAATAGTTCTTTCTTCCTCTCCAGGGCAGTAGCTATTTGGCTTTTGAGCTCTCCTCTTTGGTTGCATTATGTCAAAACAAAGTGTGGTGATACCTGGTCTAACTACACAAGGCAATGTTTTCAGATGGCGCTCAACAGCTTCCTTTCTTGAGTTCCTCACCAGAACTGTTCCTGGCAGATGGGAAGAGCTAAATTCTGCAGAGGTGGAATTCTTTCTTTCCTTGCTTTAAGCCTGCAAATCATCACCAGAGGCCAGGCCACACCCAAAGGGTATATAAAGGGACTGCAACCTCTTGTGCTCATGGTGTTACATCTGCTACAGAAACCTTTGCTGGGTGCATACCAACCACCAAAGAACTTGGACTAATCCCATGAAGACACTGCTGGATCCAAAGGTGGTGATAAGTTTCTCTCTTCTTTCCTTTTTCTTGTCTAACCAAGCATCTTTCACATAACAGTGCTTGGATCAAGTAAATATAATTCATCAGCTCTTTGGTGTTGGTTCAGCTTAATTTACTCCAAGAGAATTTTCAAATCTAGCACTATCTCCCCACTGCCAAGGGTTGCCTCAGGAAATTGGGTTGTGACACTGCATACATCCATGCTTTTGTCAACTTCCTCTGCCCTACTTTGGTCTCAAGCCATTAGACACATTCAGTGTTACTAGGCTAGCACTTCTAATTTGAAAATCCTTGTAAATCATTATTTTTACACATCTACTGGACCTTCTCCTATTGTACAAATAATCTTGGAAACTGCCTATGTATGCCTGTAAAATTGCAAAGTGAATCTGAAAACTTAAATTCTGGGTCTGCCAGTACTTCTTCAACTTCTATGCTGTTAAATCTGCTTTATACTGCTTACCCTGTAGGTCAAAAAGAACTGGAAAAGATCCAAAAGGACCAATCAATTTCTAGGCAAACTGTAATAACATATCTGAAGAAAAGTTATTAACTGATGTTCAGAAATACCTGCTCTCTGTTTCAGTGCTTACACCAAAAAAAGTGCTTTAGTCAGGGTTTTGTACCTGTGATTTTTGAGGAATTAAAAAGATTTTTATTAGGATGTTTCATTCTGAGATTTTTTCTTCCTAGGATGGGACCTTTGTAGGTATTGTACTGAAATATTGATCAGACTCTTATTACCATTCTGTGTTTCTTTCATCATCTAAGGGAGGATTTGTGTGGAAAGGAAAGATAAAATGAAAAATGAACTTGGTCTAGTGATGTACTTTGTATATCCTGCATTGAAATGGAAGCAGACCCAGATGGGCTTCCAAAATTATTCTGGTACCAGCATCAGATTGGTACCAGATGAGGTGCCAATCATTTAATTGGGCAGCACATTTCATTGGACATCAGGACCTACTTGCATTATAAAAGAACAGAAATATAAAATTGTTAAAGTAGAAACTAATAACAAATTATGGCAATCATCATCAGCAACATGGGCAGTGAGACTGAGTGCACCCCCAGCAAATTTTCAGATTACATCAAGATGAGTGGTGCTGTTGATTTGCTTGAGAGACCGTATGGACAAACTTGAGGAGTGGGCAATTGTGAAGCTCATGAAGTTCAACAAGGCCAAGTGCAAGGTCTTGCACATGGTCAGGGAAATCTCCAATATCAATAGACAGTGGAGAATGAAGACATTGGCAGTGGCCCCATGGAGAAGAACATGGGGGACCTTGTGGATGAATAACTGGATATGACCTGCCAATGTGCAGTTGCAGCACAGAAGGCGAACTATATCCTTGGCTGCATCAAAAGTAGCATGGACAGCAGGTCAAGGACAAGGATTCTGCCCCTCTGCTTCTGGTGAGACTCCACATAGAATATTGTGTCCAGCTTTGATAGCCTCAGCACAGGAAAAACATGGACGTGTTGAAGCAGGTGCAGAGGAGGGCCATGGAAATGATCAGAGGGATGGAATACCTCAAGAGGAGAAGGCTCCAAGACCATATTGCAGCCTTCCAGTACTTAAAGAAGGCTTGTAAAATAGGGACAGATGTTTTAGCAGGGCCTGGGGAAATGGTTTTACATTGAGGGATACTGGAACAGCTTGCCCAGAGAGGCAGTGGGTACTTCATCTCTGGAAACATTCAAGGTTGGGCTGAATGGGACCCTGAGCAGCCTGAACTAGTTCAGAGTGTCCCTGCTCATGGCAAGGAGGTTGTGCTAGATGATCTTCTCAAGGAGACCCAAACTGTTGTTTTCACAAATGTGTTATACTATTGTGGGTTTTTTTAGGTTTTTGTGTGGGTGTTTTTGGATTTGGGATTGGTTTGTTGGGGTTTTTTTTGGTACAGGAGATATCTCTACTGTGCATATCTGACTAGATGTTTACTTTTAACTATTCCTAATTAATTTAACAGAAGTTTAAGCACTAAGCACCTCAGAGAATTATTCCTGCAAATTCAGTACCAGCTGCTCTATATTTTCCCTTTGGTATTCTGAAAAAAAATGTGATTTATCATTTTTAGTGACTTATTATTTTAGAAGATCCCTGTTTTTCATTAATCGGTGTTAGACCAAGACACTAATCAAAGAAAGTATCTGAGATTAATATGAGAAAAATGGAAATAAGCATCTCTGTGATAAAGACCTCAACATGTCTTGGGATTCAAATAAAACATAAGAAGAATATGCATAATCTCCTGCAAGCATTATCCAGGCAGAGAAAACCAATTGTTCTCACATAATCTGACATAATGAGTTTAAAACAGTTCAAGAGACTACAAGATAGCTGGACACTTAAAAATGTGGTTCCAGTCTACAAATAACCATGATTATTTTATATCAGTGTTTGCCAACCAATTGAATAAAAGATCATTACCTTCATTAGAAGGTAGAAGAAATGTGAAATTTTAATTAATGGGAAAATCTCCTGTGTATGTTAAAGAGAAACCTGTTGAAAGAACTCTGCCAGCTAACAGTTGCAGGAACTCTTGTCTCTCAGAGATTCCTAAATTCTTTCTTTCATTTGAAATTGTTACCTGATTGTAGCAGCTTATATTGAAATATTTCAGTGTGAATGAGGCTTTGATGTGCAAGAAGGCATTTTGACCTGCATAAACATGGCAAGAAACCAATGCAAAGGTAACCAAATAACTCCTGCAATGCAACTAAAAAAACAACCAAACCTTTCAATCATGTTTTGAGCCACACAAATAAACTTATCTTTATGCTTTAAAAGTTATAAAAATAAAACATACACACACTCCTTTTTTTTCTTTTTTTCTTTTGGCTAAAACCATTTTAAACAAAGAAATAATTATTAGGCTCTTTCTTAAATAACTCAATACTATCCTTCTATCTCTATACCTATCTATCTATCTATCTATCTATCTATCTATCTATCTATCTAAAATAAGCCTCTCCACCCCAAGCAGCAATATTTCATGGTTTAGTTGTTTAGGTGGGTTGGATTGGTTGATGGGTTGGATGTGATGGTCTTGAAGGTCTCTTCCAACCTGGTCTAGTCCTATCCTATCCTATCCTATCCTATCCTATCCTATCCTATCCTATCCTATCCTATCCTATCCTATCCTATCCTATCCTATCCTATCCCATCCTATTCTATCCTATTCTATTTTCTTATTCAGAAAAGCTTGGTTTGCAGTCTTGGATTCGTGAAGTGGTGGGTAGAAGAGCACCATTTACAATAATGGAAAAGCAAAATAATCACCCCTAGAAGGAGTTATTAATGTAGCTTCAGACATCTAGCATGTAGATAGAGATATCAAGACTACAAATAACCATCTCCTTAGAATTTTCTGGAAATGAATACGTTGCGTTGGGGGCTCAACCACTACCTTTAGACAGACATTCATCTAAATCTTTATGTAGGCTCATAAAACTTAAAGCTAATAAAACTTCTTGTACACTAGTGATTTAGGCCTTAGCTACAAACTCATCACGCAGTGTAAATGAAGAATAGCTGGATTTGTGATGCGACTGGAAGAAGTCCAAAACCCATTGTTCCTGAGGAGCCAGTGGCTGGCATTCAGTCTACTCTGGGTCTCTGTTGTACAAATAATACCCTAGTGAGAAAATAGGTAAAGCTCCACTGCTGGACACAAGCCTTTCTAAATGCATACTGAACTCTGGGACCCTTATTAAACACCTCATAATGGTCCTGATAGCAGCAAAATGTTCATTTCCACATTCTAGCTATCCAATCCTCTTTCATACCTTTTTCTCAAAAGGTTGGATCAGCTGCTCATATGATTTGCTTCATTAGTTTAAGGGTAAAACTTACTGCTCTTTTAGTTACCAGCTGTATTTTTAAAGTGACCATTTATGAGCAAGGTTAATGTAAGAACAAGTAAGTTACTGCCAGAGGAAAACAGGGTCCTTACAAAGATGGAGCTGGATCTCTTTGTCAGTTGTTTGGTTTGGTTTGTTTGGTTTGGTTTGGTTGTTTTAACAGAAGCTAGAAGCATACACAGATGTAAACACACAAATCTAAACTCATTGTAAAGATCAGGATTAAGTGCTCAGAATTTAGGAAACACCTTTGGGAGTGTTTGTACAACAATCCCTAGGTGCACATGCAGTATGATTACAAAAGGTTGGTAACTTTCCAGGATATAATTAGTGACGTAGTGTCAAAAACTGCCGATGCTTCAAAATTAAAACAATTTGTAGAGCCCTGTCAGACTGAATACAATTAAGGCAAAATGCTGTCAGGAAAGTTTCTACCCTCTTCCGAGACAGGCTTATAGGAGCCTAGGATCAAACTTCTGAAAAATCTGTGGCTGGCAAACTGTGCAGTTTGTCTCAGTGCCTGCGTTCCCAGGCCTGTCTGCCATTTCCTCATTTCTTCATGCCAGACACAGGGATCCCATGGTTGTACTTCAGGGCACCCTGAGCCCACAACTACAAAAGCTTTAGTTTACATGGGAAGGTATAGGACTGTCTCTGATATGAAAACAAGAGTCTTAACAGCTCAGGCTCCCAGTTCTTAGGCTTCATCTTTGGATCTCTCTTGGGATCAATATATTTCCAAACGTCTTTATAAAGCTTTAATAATAAATGCTATTTTCTTGCCTCTTAGATCTCATTCTTTGGAATGCTGAAAATTCTAATTTTTTAGAAAGAAGAAGTTATGTTATTATTTTGAAGACTGACTCTTCACCATCTTCAACTATGACAATCTTAAATCATGTTATCCTTTACTATTTTTTTCAGTTGTATTTAGTGCAAAGGATACTGCTTATTGAAATGGTGTCTGATACTTGTTTCATGCTCAGTCATTCAGTTATGACCCTTTAGATTTTTATTACATGCTACTGTGAAGAAAGAATTAGTATGCTCAGGGGTTTATCAGCACTGAATCTAAGTATTTCTCAGAGTGATTTTTTATTATGTAAACATTGAATAGTTGGTACAAGCATGGCCATTTCCTGTCTGGTGCATGTGCTTCACAATTCAAATGCAGAATAGGTGTACTCTTCTTGCTTTGCAGAATGTCATTAGAGAAGACTAATTAGCATAAAATAGTAAATAGGTTATCAGACTACCTAAAATTAATGGTAAGGTTTCTGCTTATGTAAATGCAGATCAAGTATGCTGGAAATCTAAATATTTTCAAGCAAATAGCAAATGCAAGCTCCTACTGGGCCTGGAAAAAATACACATTATGAGGAAAGTTCCCCAATAGACCTTACAAAAGAAGTTTTTGAATTTTCATTTTCTCTGTTAATCCCCTTCACTGTAGAAAACAGAATAGTTGTTAAGGTACAGGTGGCCAGCCCATAATTCAAAAGCTGGTATAGAATAGAATAGAATAGAATAGACCAGGTTGGAAAAGACCTTTGAGATCATCAAGTCCAATCCATCACCCAGCACCAACTAAACCAGGGCACCAAGTGCCTCATCCAGTCTCTTAAACACCTCTGGTGATGATGACTCCACCACCTCCATGGGCAGCCCATTCCAATGGCCAATCACTCGTTCTGTGAAGAAATTCTTCCTAACATGCAGCCTAAACCTCCTCTGGTGCAGCTTGAAACTGTGTCCTCTTGTTCTGGTGCTAGTCGCCTGGGAAAAGAGACCAACCACACCTGGCTACAACCTCCCTTCAGGTAGTTCTAGACAGCAATAAGGTTGGCTCTGATGAGATTAATTTACATTTCTCTATGTAGGTGCACTCTTAGGTACTGTATCTTAGAAGGTACTTGATTGTCCTTGAAGGAACCTTCTGTAGAGCAATGCAATGGAAACCAGAATGCATAAAATGACCTTTGTAACTAAAAGACTTTAAAATTTTTTGGACTATTTTTCCTCCCTGATTCTCAAAAATGTCAGGAAAATAATTTTCATAGGGGAAAAAAACAACAATTCATATATAAGAAGATAAAGCATCATCCAAGCAAGACAAATGTAGACATGCAGTTTCCTTTCATTCTTCTGTTAGGTTTCAACTCCAAATTTAGGTAAGGAAAGGAGTAGAATGAAGCTATGAAATCAACTGAAAATGGTGTCAGATATTCAAGGTAGATTCAAGCCTGCTCTTCACTGGTGCTTTAATCTGTCTTTAAGAAATTAATGATCCTGTTTTGGTAACATACATTACCAACTTCCAAAACCTTTCTCTCCAGTGGGTTGGTCTTTAGCCATGTGTCTACAGCGGATAGGCAGACAGGGCATACAGACACCCAATTTGTGACCTAAACATCAGTGTCTCATTTTCAGATATACACTACTGTCACTGGCTCCTATTTTGGCACCACTGAAGCTTAGCAACCCTCTGTCCAGTCATCACTTTGGGTCTTCCAATTCAGCCCAGTGGTATGTGGTAATATTGGTAAGACTATCTGTCCATAAGCAACCAACAATTCTCCTCTTGAAACTTGTAGCTAGTCCCTGTACCTGTCCTTCAGGATGATTCTTTTCTTGCTTTTATTTTTGTGGTACTTTAGGCAACCTTTGGTTATGGCTTCAAGCTTTAGATAAAAATCAGATGCCTCAAAATGGTATTCCCATTTCTTAGCAGTTTTTGGAATATTGCAATAAATTATTTTCTTAATAGAGTCTTGCATATGCATGCATATAATTATTGCAGCATATCCATGAGTTAACTGAAAGCATCTTTCCTGAGTGTTTGAAGTCAAAATCCAGCTCTACATATGAATCTTCATGAACTGCATTTGTCTTCACTGAGATTCTTTTGTTACTGTTTTCAATTTTCTTAGCTGGGTTGAGTCTTTCTGATAATCTTCATTTTCCCTATTAGATTTGCATAATTAGACTCAATTAGTTTAAATAATGTTGCATTTTTTTTCACCTGCTCTTACAAGTCAGGAGTAAACATTCACCATCGTGATTCCCCTGAGAGTGACGGGCTTCTGCATTTTAACCTACTTATCTT
Source organism: Dryobates pubescens (assembly GCF_014839835.1). Taxonomy (NCBI): domain Eukaryota; kingdom Metazoa; phylum Chordata; class Aves; order Piciformes; family Picidae; genus Dryobates; species Dryobates pubescens. Next base: position 13,169,604 of record NC_071638.1, read on the forward strand.
GCTTTCTCCTGAACTGTCATGGATCTTTTTGTGTCACCCAGTATCTGCAGTATCTTCCCTGCTGCCTCCCAAGCAGCATGATCATTAAACAATGTAGGCTACTGAATGTGCCACATGCTTTGTAGTTTATAACCCCAGAGACCATGACGTTCAGATCTGGTAGCAGCAAATCTCCAAGGCTCACGTTTCTGAATTTAAGAGCAGATAATGCAGGAACAAGATGGTGCAAGAAGAAGAAACATTACGCAGCCTCCTGCAAAAGCAAATAAGCAAACACATGCAACAACCCCTCTGCCATTCCATGCCCCCAGTTCCTAAGTGACATGGAAAAAAGATTTAGTGGTTCTTTAAGCCAAGCAGCTTCCAAGACTGCCAGGAACTCATTAAAATCAGGGAACTGTGGCAGTGAGAAGTGACAGAGGTGAACGCAGCAAGGGGTAAGAGCCTTGAGAAATGAGTTTACAGGTGGGTGAAGTATGAACTATTAATAGGCCTCTGAGAGAAAGAGATGTGATCTTTGAAATTAATTCTTGGGGGAAAAAAAAAAAGGAGAGATCTGGTATAAATATATATATAACATTTTACTTTAAAACATGCTTCATTAGCACTAGCTATCGAACTGCTTCAGGTGTTTTGTGTTTATGTAGAAATTTTTTGTCACTGTGAGGTTCATTTAAAAATTATGGTGGTTTTTTTTTCTTACAAAACATTTGTACTTTCAGTTAAGGAGGGAGTTTAAATTGCTGACAATTAGCTTAATTAAAGTGAAAACCTGAAAATTTCCCTGTTGAGCCATGTGAAACACAGAGGGGTTAAAAAGACAGGATTAGAAACAAGTATTCAAGACACCCAGGAAATGTGACTGGCAAGGGAACCTCTGTAGCCCAGCAAGACAAAGTCCTGCACAGGCTACAGCTCATGTTTTAAAGTGCTGCAAATTTTTGAAGCACATTCAAAGTAGCTGCAGAGCAAATTAGGCTTATCAAATCTAAAGGAGAGGTCTTTGTTAGAAAGAAATAGTGAGTCTATCCTGGGAAGGCCAAAAGGGGACTTATACTTATGATGTGAAGAATAGTTCTGAAAAATACCAGATCTCTAAGTTTTGTAGGCTTAAATATCATAGTATTTTCATGTTTCCATTCATATTCTCCCATTAAAGGGAGTGATGTCAAAAAAAACAAACAAAAAACCAACAAACAAAAAAACTAAGCAGTTGAATGGACAAAGAAATTTTCAAAAGGATTTCAGCTGAGATGATCAATAAGAATTGAAATCAGCACATAGTTTGAGGTTAAAAGGAGTCAAAGTGGGCTCAGAAGGCACAAAAAGGTGCTTGTCACATATGCAATTATTGAACTGCCAAAGCTGTGGGTTTCCTCATTGCAGGTGGATAGCCAGCCATTGCAGAAGTGACTAAAAAAGTCCATAAAGCCAGGTGTCCAAGAGCAGTCTATAAACAAAAGCTGTATCCTGGGCTTTGTGAGGAAGCAATGTCCTCATATTGCTGACATGACAGCTGTACTGGGATAATAAAATGAACTGAATTAAAAAAATCTACCCACAAAGTACGGGCAGCAGAGATTGACCACCCACAAGGAGGCAGCTAATTGCTTTCTTTTTCTCAGCATGTTAATTATTTTCTCCACTATTTGGGCTACAGAATAAGACTTCTGCTGAATTGAAATTCAGCTTTCCAACACTTCCATTTTAGGGATTTTCTACTGAGTTAGTAGAGCATGCATCTTTTTGTAGTATTTTCTCAGTTTTTTTCATTCTTTGACTTACAGAAGTACTCACTTGAGATAAACAAATTGTGAATTGCTAGCTTGCTCTCTCATCTAAAAGCAGTTGAGGATGCTGTTCCAGTCAGGCTCATCAAGAACTTGGATAGCAAGATGTAAGTAGATTATTTGCAGCTAACCTTTGGCAGAAAATGAAGTGAATATTGGTAGCCAACACTCAAAACATGAACTGGAATATACTTGAGAATGCAGCAATTATTCATCACTTTCATTAGTTCGTCTATCAAGAGGTAAAATCTTACTCATATGTAAGAGGGAGTACTCTAGTTTGACTCATGTGGTATGCAGATGGATTTGACACATGTAGCTACTAGTACTGTAGTTTTACAATGCAAAACATTCGGCCATTTAGCAAGAGAGCTGCCTGGGACCACCACCGGGACTGGTATGTTTGAGCTGAGAGGTGCTCTATTTTGTTTCTTTTGGGTTTTTTTTGGGGTGGGAGGACCTCAGCAGACAGTGAGGACTGGCAGGGTCATCTTCTCATGAGCCTGCTTGGGAAGGTGACATCAGCCGTGGGAAATTCAAACACAACAGAGCAATGCCGCGCGACGCCATTTGGCAAGAGAGCCTCCTGGCTGGATTGCAGCGAGCGGTGCATGCTGGATCAGCCAACAGAGTGCAGAAGCCTCTGTGGTACCTTGGGCAAAATATAGTAGTCAGGTGGAATATATATATTTAAAAACAAACAATAAAAATCCCCAAATATAAGTTCATCTGCCATGGTAATGACTTGGCCAAAGGCTACTAGAAAAACGGTAAGTACTCAGACAGAGCCGGTGCACAAGCATGCAGGTGTCCAGGCTGCTAGCTGCAGAGAGTGCTGGAGCCTGGCACTTGGAATGGAGGGGGAAGGAGACAGCACCTGTGTGAGGTGTGACCAAGTGAATTATTTTCTCAGTATGGTGCCCAAGATAAAGGATGAGGTATCAAGACTCAGGACTATAAGGGAATATGAAAGGGTGGGGGTTGGTCTCTTCTCCCAGGCAACCAGCACCAGAACAAGAGGACACAGTCTCAAGCTGTGCCAGGGGAGGTTTAGGCTCGAGGTGAGGAGAAAATTCTTCACATAGAAAGTTATTGGCCACTGGAATGTGCTGCCCAGGAAGTGGTGGAGTCACTGTCCCTGGAGGTGTTCAAAAAAGGGATTGGATGTGGCACTTGAAGCCATGGTTTAGTTAGTCCTGAGGTGTTGGGGGATAGGTTGGACTTGATGATCTCTGAGGTCTTTTCCAAACTGATTGATTCAATGATTCTATGAAAATAAAATCTCTTTGGAGATGGAGTTTTAGCCATAAATGTTTTGACTAATTAAGTCTAATTGTGCCTGCCTGAGATGGCTGATTAGTATAATATGCACAATTATAAGCAGAAGATTGTACAGGATCTCCAAGGGTTCAGAGTAATTAAGTATAAAATATGAATGAGAGGACTTTCAAGGCAGGGGAGGGAATGCAAGTTGCTGTAATAAAAAATGGAGGCAAGGTGATTCAAATTCATTGTCTCTGTGTGTCCTGACTACAAGATACAAAGAAATTTTTTGGTCTGAAACTGGAGTACCAAACATTGTCAAGCATACACAGAGCAGGGAAGCAGTACCTGGCAGATGATGAGAGTGAAAAGGACCATAGCTTCTCCTGTTTATAATCTATGTTAATTTAAAAAATCACCTTGCTGTTGGAGTAATTAGGAAATAGTGTTATACAACTGGATTAAACTTGCTGAGACTGAGGAGCTTTCTCTTTCTGCTCCCCACAGGGCAGCTTGTGCCTTAACAGGGTATTTGATATAGGACTAAAGTGGCTGTGGTACAGAGTAAGGCCAATGTTTCACATAGTTGCTCATTTATATTCTGGCTTTGGGCAAATTTAAGAATATGCTTACTAAAAGTATACTAAAAGTGTCAGATTTCAGAATTATTCCTGTAGCTGACAAAATAATCTATGTTTGTAAAAGGGGAGGCAGCTTCTCCAGAGCAGAGAAGGAATGAAAAGAAATCCAAACCATGATCACCTCCAATTCCCAAGTATGGTGTCATTCAAGCTGATTAATACAAGCATTGTAGTTCACTGCACAGAGGTTTGACACCCAGACAAGCTGCACTGCTTTGCTGTTGGCTATGCTATTTTGTTTTGTTTATTTTAACTTCATACTGAGGCTAATAGACAGATGGCCAAATGGCAATGCTAATGAGCCATTGCTCTGAAAAGTCAGTGAGAATTAATTACAGAAGTTTTCTTTGGTTTGATTATACAAACACAGACTCTGCTGTTTGATACATTGGTGCAAATGTCATGTATCTGCATAAATTGTTATATTTTGAAGTGACCTTCTTTAAATGCAAGCCTACAGGTGAGCTCTTTACAAGGTCTTCTTGTTTTCTACGATGGTGTAGAACAAAAAAAGCTCTGAGAAGTGTCTCTGTAAAAAATCCTAATGTATACCATGATATACTTGTTTTGATCTCTGCATGAGTCTATATAAACTGTTCAGGCTTTTCTAAGGGCTCTTGTGTCTAACCATTATGCCATCTTTTGTCCTCTACTACAAACTCTGCATCCCTTCTATTTTAGTTTGTCTTGTAAGCTCTGAAGACATGGTAGCTTTCAGAAAAGAAGCAAGACATGGTAGCTTTCAGAAAAGAAGCAAGACATGGTAGCTTTCAGAAAAGAAGCAATACTAATGGAAGGCACTTTGGGGGACTGCACCTATTCCAATAACCTTCCTTTTTGCCACAGCTTGCTCTAAAATTTATGTCACCTGTAATATATTTCTAAATGTTAGAGAATTTTTGTGTGCAGGGCAGTGTGATCATCCTGGACCACCTCCAGAAAAACTGGTGTTCTGCACTGTAAAGAATTCTCTGTTTCAGAGATAAGATGGACTAGCTAAAGTTGCACAGGTTTGGCGCATTCCATTAAAAATGTGAGTGGAAAACAAGTAACTCTGCTATATTTCCTGAAAAAGAATGAAAGACTGTCAAGAGTATTAATGAAAAATTATAAAACAACAAATCAACCCACCAGCCAAATAAAAAAACAACAACCCCCCCAAACAGACAAACAAAACCACAGAGGGATACTTGTTGTCAATTCATATTAAATATCACCTCAATTTCTGACCTTTCTCAATATAAATAAATAAAAAGAAGTCATGATGGCTGATTCAGATCTTAGCAAATAGTGAAGGACATAAGAAAAATTATTTAAACTTTGATCCCTTTAGTTTTCAATTTCTTCTGGTTTTATAAGTAAATCTGAGGAGAAAAGGTACTGCTTCTTTTGGCCACCTAATTTTTTAAGGAAAGACTAACATCTTAAAGCATCACTTATTTTTTTGTAGCTGACAAGAGTCTTCAACAACTGGAACTTGGGTAAGTTCACCTATACTTCCACTCCAATAATTTGCTTGTACCCTGGGTTTGCAATATGCTGAGAAGATCATAATGGAGTTGATATTATTTAATGTATCAGGGTCCTGCTTCAGAGAATAACATCTCACTTAAATACCTACATTCCCAATTCCTTTATTTATTAGTCAATTTAACTGAAGTATAGAAGTGATGTATATTTTACTTGCATTCTTTCACCACTGAGCATCTGATGGCTGTGCATACTCACAAATATAATATTTGTCACTCCCCACACAGTGTGAGAGAAAACATTCATGGAAAAATTTCCAGTTGTCTTTATACAAGGTTTATACAGTCAGGTTGGCTTCTATTACAAGAAATAATTCAATCTAACTCCTTCTAGATAAAATTATTAAACAAAATTTCTCAGAGACAGGATGTTAGGGCTTGAGTATTTTGGTAGAATAGAATGAGTATGATGTCCATAGATCAGGATATATGCAGTTGGATTTGGCTTACATGGCAAGGTTTTGGTGGAAGTGAGGCTGCAAATGTGGATTTTGGGAGAATGTGCTAGAAGTTGTGCCCACGTCAGACAGAGCCAGTTTCAGCTAGCTCCCAGACTAACATGCCACTAGCCAAGGCTGAGAATATCAACAAATTTGAAAATGCTTCCCAAGTCACATATTTAAGGATAAATAATGCTGTACAGCAGCAGCCAGGAGAGAGGAGTAAGAATATGGAGAGAAACAATGTTGCACCAAGATCAGTAAAAAAGGAGGGGGAAAGGGTGCTCCAGGCGCTGGAGAAGGAGTTACCCTGCAGCCCTTAGCGAGTACCATGGTGAGGCAGATTGTTCCCCTGCAGTTCACAGAGGTGGAGCAAATACCCACACTGCAGCCCTTGGAAGATACCGCACCAGATCAGGTGGATGAGACCTGAAGGAAGCTGCAGCAGGAGAGAGCCTGCACTGAAGCAGTGCAGGCTGTGAATGGTGCTGCATAGAGAGGAGCACATCAGAGCAGGCTTAGTGGCAGGACTTGTGACCCCATGGGGGGATGCGTGCGGGAGTAGTCTATTCAAGGGACTACTGAAGAAAGTCAAACGGAGGACCACAAGGATAATTAGGGGACTGGACCATCTCTTACAAGGAGAGGCTGAGAGACCTGGAAAAGAAAAGACCAAGAATGAAAAGAAAGACCAAAGATGTGTATAAATAGCTAAAGGGTCATGAGAATGGGGCTGGACTTTCTTCAGTGGTGGTCGGTGATAGGACAAGAGGCAACAACTACAAACTAATGCGTTTCACTTGAATGTAAGGAGAAACTTCTTTACTTTGAGGGTGATGGAGCACTGGACAGGCTGCCCAGAGAGGGTGTGGAGTTTTCTCTGGAAACTTGCAAAACCCACCTGGATGCATTCCTGTGCAACCTGATCTAGGTGTACCTATGTTAGCAAGTCATTGGACTAGATGGTCTCCAGAAGTCCTTTCCAACCCACACCATTCTGTGATTCTATGGTTCTATGACTCCTAGAGAGCTGTATACTTTGTAAAAAGACCCATGCTGTAGCATTTCTTGATGAACTGCAGGCATGAGAAAGATCCATGCTAAACAAGGTAATGAAGGACCATATTGTATTGAAGTGACCACATGTTGGAGGAGAGGAAGAACGTGAGGAGGAAAGAGCATCAGATACAAAATATTATGAACTGCATACAACTGCCATTCCCTGTTCCTGTGCAATTCATGGGGCAGAAGGAAGTAGAAGAGTTGGGAGTAAAGTTGAGCCTGGGAAGAAGAGAGGGGTGGGAGGAAGATGCTTTTGTGTTTGTTCTTATTTCTTATTATCCTGCCCTGATTATTTAGCAATAAATGAAATTAATTTCCCTACTCTGAGTCTGTTTTGTGTATGATGGTAACTAGTGAGTGATCTCTTGTCCTTATCTTGACCAACAAGCTTTTTGTCATGTTTTCCTCTCCCTGTCATGTTGAGAAAGTGAAGTGATAGAGTGTTTGGTGGGCATCTGGGGCCTGACAAGGTCACCCCACCACACAGTTTGGATGTTTTACAACCCACAACACTGCCTTTGGTGTCCTTAATGGTGGGAGTAGATTTACCCTCTGAGGAAAGCTTAGCACTATACAACTGGAAGTGTCTGAGTTGCTACAGAATGGGCTGTACTGTCTCATTTTCTGATGAAATATTTTTACTGTTGTAAAATATGGGAAATTTAGAACATTACCAGTTATACTTGAGAGTAACTACCTGCTTCATTGCCTCCTGGATGAATATATTTTCCCTGTAGTAGTTTCCAGAGACCTGATTCTGACTAGGAGGCTCTTGTATTACATTGTGTTATGTAGGGTGACATTTCCTACTGAGGGGAAGTGACATTTAAAGATCCCAGTCCTGCACAAATCTACACTTGTGCTTTGTTTTTTAGACCACTTAAGTGAGACTGACTTCATGAAGTTAAAAAGGTGGAGAAGTCCCTGAGGACCACAGTGTACTTCAGTAATTATTGAATAAAGTTCAAAAGGCATAACAGGCAGTAGCCCAGGCAGAGTGGTAAAGTAATTGTGGTGTGCCTGACTAATCTGAAAGTTTTGGAAACCCATGCATCCAGCAACCGCTTCTGCTGAGGGAAGAGCATTGGGGTCATAAGCAATGCTGTAACTGTTGCATGGCAGTACTTGAGAATCACTGACTGATGCAAAAAGTTCTAAGGATACAAAAGTTAAAATTACCCAAACTGACCTTGGGAATGATGAGTCTTCACAGGAAGATGCCAACCAGACTTTTCTACACTGTCATTGTAAGGGATTTTCTGTGATTAGAATAAAGCTGCCACAGGGATATTTTTAAAGCTGTTTCCAAATACTTGTTATATACCCTTTATTCTACATCTCTGTCAGGCTTCCTTATAATTTAATCAGGCACAGCAGGCACAAGAGAGAGAGATAAACTTTACCTACTAATACATTTTGACAATCTACAATATGTAATTTTTCTTCATACATATCAGTGTCAACATCTCCTGTCTGTTACCTTAGAATCCACTGAGCCCAGAAGAATTTTCAGATTTGCAAGGGTTTGGTACATCTACATTTATTCCTGATCATTCATGAAATGCTAGATGTGAAGTCAGTCATTCATGCAAGTGTTTACTCTTGCCTGTGTTCAATGTCTGTTAGTAATCTGTAATTAAAAGAGTTATTGAGGGTAATTGGATAGTAGGTCCAAAACCAGAGTATCTGAAAGAATGCCAGCATGGTGCTTCTGTCCTCTCTGTCCTGGATTAAGAGACTGAAGTGAATGATTTAGACTTTATTTTTTCCTGAGGTGAGTGTCTTCCTAACTGTAAAATGGATGCAGCTACCAGCTCAGTATGTTGAACCAGGCATGGCTCTGGTGTGAAGTATGCCTGAGGCTAACCCAACTTCTAGCCAATCTCAGATTTAATGAACACAAAGGTGTCTGTAAGTCAGCTTCTTTCCATTGGCTAGATGGAGATGAAGATATAGGTCCAAATATGTGGTGGTCATATCAGGAAGTTACACCTTTTTCTATGATATGAATATAATGGAGATGGTGCCACATGGCAGAGAGGCCATGTGACCATGTTGAAACTGTTGGGAGATCTACTTCATCTGCTCAGAACCCCAGGACCACAGGATGTCAGGGGTTTGAAGAGACCCAAAGAGATCAAGTCCAACCCCCCTGCCAGAGCAGGACCATGCAATCTAGCTCAGGTCACCAAGGAATGCATCCAGATGGGCCTTGAAAGTCTCCAGAGAAGGAGACTCCACAACTCTCTGGGGAGCCTGTTCCAATGCTGTGTGACCCTCACAATGAAGAAGTTCCCGCTTGTGTTGAGGTGGAACCTCCTGTGCTGCAGCTTGCATCCATTGCTCCTTGTCCTATCACAGGGAGCAAGTGAGGAGAGCCTGTCCTCCTGCTCCTGACACCCAGCCCTCAGATATTTATAAACATTTATTAAATCCCCTCTCAGTCTTCTCTTCTCCAGACTAAAAAGCCCCAGGTCCCTCAGCCTCTCCTCATCAGACAGTGTTCCAATCATCCTTGTTGCCCTCCACTGGACCTTCTCCAGCAGATCCCTGTCCCTCTTAAACTGGGGAGAACATTTTAGTTCTTCCAGTGAATGTGTTGAAACAACATTTCACAGAACTGTCACTGCCAAATGTGTGGACAGAAGGTATTCATAAAGCATGTGGCAGCTGAATATAGTTCAAGGATCACTGACTATTCCTTAGCAGGTATTTTATACAGACACTTCCAGAACCTCTGCTATTGAGGAGTTAAATATCACTGAGGTAAAAATGCAATTCTCTTTCATTTGATAGAAAGTCTTGTGTTACATATATTTTAAACCAATGCCCCCTTGGGCTCTTCAAGACAAAAATCATAAACACTATTTAGAAGATAAGAGGGAACTTTGTGACCATGAATGAAGGATTATTTTGGTCTGTCTGGAGCAGATGGAGGTTTAGATTTCTTACAAAATCAGCGTGGGGCAGTTGATATATGAGTCATTTGGATGCCTTTTCCATGGATTTAGCATGTACCTGGATTATAACATGCCTGAGTCATGTGGAACAATATCTGAGACTTCTTCAAGGAAAAACATTTACTTTATTAATAATATTATTGTTAATCTGCTGCAACTCCAGTGGCAAGTATGTGTTTCAAAAATGTTACTGGATTCTTGACTGCATAAATGCAATTTATGCAAGATCATCTTAAATAATTTGGGGGAGAACTGATAAAATTCAGACTGCAGCTAAACGTGCAGCAGTTGAAAGGAGTCTGGACATCATAGAGACCAGGCCTGTGTTATTGACATACAAGAAGTGAAAGCGTGAAATACCTGAGTCATTGAGTTTCCAGCATTGCAGATAATTGCATGAGAAGTGTAGTCCAGAATAGTTTCAGAAACATTCATTCCAAGTCACGGACTTGTCTTCACATGCCAAGAGGTGTAAGACATACCTAGAAAGCTATGTTAAAAATTAAGATGCATTCCTGGGATGTTAGGGTCACTACAACTATAGTAAGTAGAAGAGTGAACATGTGTCATGGATTACTTAAAAATGGGAACTGAAGGAGGTGGGACAAGTCTGGAAGGATTCTACATGCAATCCAAATGTTTTTATGAGAGAAAAACAGCAATCTTATCACAGTATTAATTATATTAAATAAATCTTCATGGAATTGTTTTTAAGGAACTTTTCATTAAAGAGCCAGCAAGCTCTAATTTTATGGGAATGTTCTTTAATGCAGTGCTTTTGTAGAAGGAATGATTGGAAAGAGAAATCTAAGGGAGTAATAGCCAAGCTTGTTCTCTGTTATGCTTCTGTAAGAAATAATTGCTAATTAGCTGTCTTTTTAAATCTAGAATGTGTATCAGGATGCAAAGAAAATACATTTCATTCACTGTATTCTGTTTTAATCTTTATCAGTGCATGTTGACATTTTCATCTCCCAAATCCTCTGAAAATTCTTTATACTCAAAAAGGGTGATCAAGCATCTTATTTTTATATATGATGCTTTTCCATGGCATTGAAAACTACTTGGTAATTTATTTTAGTCACATCTACTGTTTGTTACTGTGAACTTACACATTACCAGGAAAGAAGGTTTCCTTCTAAGACAGGTAATTCCCACCTGAAATCACAGAAAAAAGCTTGTGAAACTCATGTTGGTTTATCTTCTCATAAAGAGCAGAATAAGAAGTTGTTTCTTAGGTCAGGCAAACATTCGTTGTGACCCATCGAGTATCCACTCTCTGAGATTGTTCTCTGAGCAAGAAAATAAAATCAGTTTGAAACAAAACAATGTTAAGCCTCAAACAGAAGCAGATCCAAACATCAAAATTCTGAAATATATCAAAGGAAATACCACTGATACATCACTTTCCAACCTCGATCAGAAATTTGTCTAGATTTGAATCTGTATTTACTAAGTATCAGAAGTAATTCTCTGATTCAGCAGTTTAAAGACATATGTAAAAAGCACGAGTGTGGACACTGTTCTCAGTAAACATCCAGTGAACAAGTGTTGGTAAGGATAGTCTGCCTTGTGACTTACCATTGAGACATAGCACTTTTATACATCTCTTATTTTCAGAACTTTTGAAAAACCAAAGCTTTAATTTATTCTCTGGTCCAAGAAACATCCTGTATTCATAGGTCTTGCAGTTCTTTCTGAAGGCTTTGCTCTTCTCTTGTGCTGGTACTGCTTTTCACAGCTCCTTTAGGCCTTTTGAGGAAGTGTAATACAGAATGAACCATAGTAGTAGCATGAGTCTAGTAGTAGTGATGTATTTGAAGGAAACATTTTTTGACAATCAGAACAAATGGCCGCATCAGTCTTGGCATTTTATATCAGATAAAAAACATTTAATTCCAAAGCCTTAGAAATTGATCAAGGGCAAGTATATTGGTTGTCATGACCACCATCTCAGGCAATGTTGGTTGTTCCCTGCCAGATATTGGTAAAGCAGCAGGAGACTGTCTTGTTATCTTTAATGTTTTCCACATCTTAGCACACCTTCTGCAGTGTTGTAGAGACTGGGCATTATACGTTGAACTCAATCTTGCTCTTGTTAAAGCCTACATAAGAAAGGAGAGTGGCTTTGGAGATTGACACACTATTAAAGATTAAATGAAATGTGCAGTTAAATGAAACGTGCAGAAATACACCCCATGGATCGTATCAAAGAAAGGGGGAGGGAAGGACAGGAAAGGAGGAAAGAATGGTTTAGCTTCCTAACTAATTGCAACTAGCAGGCAAAACATCAGTGGTTTGCTGCTTCTGTACTTGTACAGAGAAAGAAAACATAGATCAGGGAAGGAAAAAAAATGCCAAAGGAATTACTTGTAAAGGAGAGAAAGAATGCTAATTCAGATTTCATAGGTTACAAAGGAGTGAGAGAAGGAGAGGGAAATGAGAGGGAGAGGGAAGGGAAGAAGGAGAAGGAAAGGAAGAGGGATAGGGAGGAAGGGAGGAAATCATGTCACATCAGCTCATCAGCTGTTTGAATCAGTGCAGGAAGAAAGCTTTGAAAAGTGATGACTAGAGGTAGAGATCTTGAAGTAATTCTGTGCCCTCCCTACCCATATATGTAAACACCTTCCTTTCAGAAAGTGACATTTGTATACAGGTTCTTTTGCATTGCTTATTATTAAATAAGCCACTAGTGCATGCTGATACACCACAGTGATGTGACTTGTAATTAGCACAAGAGATCATCTCCTCTGTTTTCTCTAACAGCTATTTTGAATGTAGAATACTGTTATTAATATTTGTTACAGTATTTCTAAGGATGCTTGCATTTTGGAAAATTCCCTGGCATGTCTCTCCTATCCTAGTTGTTATGCCTTTGTTGTTGGATGGACTTTTCATTCATTTTACCTATCTTTCCTCCTTGATAATGTGAAGAAAGAGGTAATTTTTAAAGTCAGGTGGATGCCTTAGGGCTAATTATTTGAGAGAAGTTCCACTCTTGGTGCTGGCAATAATGCTTAGAAGCTGGGTTTGGGGTTTTCCTTTAATTAATCTTTCTTGAAGAATGTGCTAAGAGCTGTAGATTTTACAGCCACTTCCCTAGGCTTAGGATAGAATACATACATACATAGAATACATAGAATAAACCAGGTTGGAAGAGACCTTCAAGATCATCGCGTCCAACCCATCAACCAATCCAACTCCGCCCAATCAACTAACCCACAGCACCAAGCACCCTGTCAAGTCTTCTCCTAAAAACCTCCAGTGATGGCGACTCCACCACCTCCCCAGGCAGCCCATTCCAATGTGCAATCACTCTTTCTGTATAGAACTTTTTTCTAACATCCAGCCTGAACCTCCCCTGGCGCAGCCTGAGACTGTGTCCTTTTGTTCTGGTACTGCTTGCCTGGATTAGTAACATACCTCTGCGATTTCTCCAGATGAAATTCCTAACCTCAGTCATTCTCCAGTTTTAGATTCCTGGCTGATGGTAACGCAATTTCAACAGAAAACAGGTCATGTCCTACATGAGGTGAGTGCTCCAGCCAGTCAGCTCTTACAGGAAAGGTGACCAGCACGAGTAGTATCTAGTGCTTCTGTTACTTCTACCACATCAGTAGGTGTCTTGACATTTTGCACCATACACACATCATACCTTAAGGATTCAGTGAGGGGCTTCTGAGCTCTAGGTACAGTAACATTTTAACCCTGTGCTTGGTGTTACTTGCTGGCTAGAAGTGCAGAGCTGTCTCATTTTCTACACTGGCTCTTGTCCAGCTGACAAGAGATCAGTTCAGCACACCCAAATTAACTTTTAGGTGCCGAATTATTTGTTGGGCACATTTTGTCTCCTACATCTGGCTTTACAAGCTGTTTAGAGAAGATGGATGTTTGCAAAAAAGAGTTATATGAGAAATTCAAGGTTTTTGAGATTCAGTGGAACAGCACCCAGAGACCAAGCAGTGTACTGGTGCAGAAACGTGTAGTATGAAAGAAAAACAATGAAATGATGTGATCCCCAGTAAAGAGCTTTTTTTGTAGGTAAACTAGCTAATCACAGACTATAAAAGACTCCATTCCGCACTCATTAACCAGGCCCAGGCCTAGCTAAGTGTTTAAATTTCATTTTATTGAAACCTACTGATTTTCCCATTTCTTCCTGCTGTCAATGACATCTACGCTCTCTTATAACCTTGTTTACTTCTTCTTCTGACAAGTGCTCTCTGCTTTGCCAATCAGCTTCTTTTTAACTGTCTGCTTTTTCAGTTCTAGCAGAAAGTCAGCCTATGTATGGAAATCATTAAATACATTCTTTCTTTTGTTTCCTATTTTTTTTCTCTGCTCTTTCTTTGACATGAAGAAGGCTCTAGCAAAAGTGTCAAAACTTCAACCTATTTATTTACTCATTTATAAAGATTCAAAGACAAAGAATACATTATATGCAGTAGCTAAAATTATCATAATAATAAAGAAATATATACAGACATCTCCCCCTCCCAACTTTCTTTCAAGATTCTATAGTCTGTGGAGCTAATTGCTGCCAAGGTGAAGGTTTGTCACCTTCTGTGTAATTTTTTCCTGTGTTTGATTTTATACAGTTATTGCAGCTGTTAAATTTCTGTATCTCCTCTATTCTCTTCTTGGGAATCAATATAATGCTTTGCTGTGTTTCTGCCTGCTCTTAAAAATTTTGTTCTAGATGACTTTTTCTTTTTTTTCTATACTAATGTTTATTTTTCAAGAGACTGTGAATATGAAGTCCTGTGACAAGTCACCTTTGAGAACAGCTACGTTAACCCAGGCTCATGTCTTTGTTTACTTCTTAAGTGGTCTTTCTTTCCCACTGCCCCCCTCCCCTTCCCCCCCACTCCCCCCCAAATAAAGATAGTCTATTTCTGGAAGTCTGAACTCTTTAATAAAATTACATGTTCAATAGAAGGACTATTGCGGACTCAAGTTTGAGGGCTCTGGCATCTCAGTTTGTGTTTACTCCAACATAAACTGAGAACGCAAGCTGTCATTTAAGATTACAGTCAAACAGCCCAGGCAGCTTAAGAGATCTACTTGACTGTTCCTGTTATTTGAGACAACACATGCACCCGGGAGACAACAGGAAAGTAATGTAACTCGAGTACCTAGAGATGTAGAAGTAAGCATGTATAGAAGGCTATGCTAGGATTAGAGTGTTGCAACTGTAGAAGGGAGATTTTGGAGTGTGCATTAAATTATAATTTGCTTGCCTTTCGTGTTTGCTCATTTCCCCATGATTTACTTAAAATGTTGTCACTACAGTATACACATGTGCAAGCTAAAACTTCTCCAATAAAGTGTAGTTTAGATGAAACTTGTGTTCTCTAAAATCAAAATCAAGCAAAACTTAAATCAGCAGGCTGGGCTGATTAAAAGATGATAATTTGTAATATTAAATCTAAATCATTCCTTTTGAGACAAGTGCCTTACTCAAAATATATTTTCCTGATTTATTTGATTTAGATACAGGTTTGAAATTCACTTTATCTCATCTAAGTGAGCTTTGGAACTCTTGCCTGCTCCAGGCCAAGGGAATAATTGTGTCTTCCTTCTCTCCACTTTGACCTTCATTTCTGTTCTTGTTGAAGACAGACTATTGCCATAGAGATTTTCCATTTTGAGGAACTGGCATTTTCCATTTGTCAGGACATTTCTGACAAGCACCACACGATATGTCTTTCTCACATGCCTGAAATTCATGAAATTCACTGGTGGCTTTGGGTACTATGCAAGGAATGCATCTTGAAGTGGAGTTAAGTATTAGATTGTTTTCTTCCAGGGAACATTAACATTCAGTTTCGGCTTGGCTGTGCCAGCTTTGGCTTTTGAGTCGTCAACACATATAAGAGCCTTCCCACTGAAATTAAGTGTGTAGGTTCAGGTTATATTTATTCACCACAAACCTGTATTTCTTCTTTCTCTTCTGGTAGTTATTTGAATAGAAATTAATGCAGTGCCTTCTGATAATGTCCTAAAGGATCTTTTTTTTTTTATGATTCTGTCATCATAAAAAGAAGTTGTGATTTTTTTGTTTCTTTGGGATTTTTGTTTATTTGTCTGTCCAGATAGTGAAGCAGAAATTTGTTAACCATTTAGTGCTTTGGGGTTTTTTGTTTGTTTGTTTGTTTTGTTTTTATTTTTGTTTTTTTTAGTTGAGGAATTTGTCCCATACCTTCTTCATGTCTATAAGAAGGAGACAGGTACTGGAACCACAAGATCAAGACAACATGAACAGTAATGAAGATTTAACAAAATTCTTATTGTTCTTGTTTATCTGCCATGGACACAGCATCTTCAAGAAAGCCTGTGCCTGTAGTGCTTTTAACCTACAATGCAAGGGTACATAGTAGTGATTTGAGATGGTCTTACAGTGGTTTGAACCCCACATCCATTACCCCAAAATTTCCAAGAATAAAAAGGATACAATGGAGAGTAAGAGAACTTTTGTGTGGTAGAAATGACTCCCTCTATATATGAGACATTCTGATTACCCAGGTCTTCCACAATCTTTTGTCTACAGAAGATTAAATATCAGAGGATTATTTCCCTCTTCCTCATCTAATGGTCTGTTACTCTTTCTCTTTCAATGCTTTCTGAAGCAGAAGGGAATTTTTTTTTCTATCTTGAAATGTTTTTCTTGTTCTTCTGAACTTCGATTTCTTAAGATAAATGATAAATGAAGAAATCACTGCTAAGTTTTTCAGAAACAGATTGAGGTGCATGTAAAATGACTTTCTAAAGTCATGTTCCTCTCTATATAAACAGTGCTACACATAAAAACCCTATCTCTTCAAATTAGGGAAAGCTGAACACAATTGCTTAGGAGCTATTGTAAAATGTCAAGGTACAATTTATGCTGGGAAAAGTTACTGTACTGATCTGGGACAAAAGAGAGTAATGACTGAGCAGGCAAATGACCTACTGCAACAATGGACAGCACTGAATTCTTTGTGCCTTATGTTAAGCAAGATTCATCACTAATAGAAAATAATCATGGCAATCAGGAGGGAGATCATTCTAAACTGTGCAAGAAGAGAGCAAAGGGGGGAGCTGGGATGAAAATGATTGACCACAAATCAGTATTTTGCAGTCAAAGTCTTTCCAGAGAATTTGTCTTCACGAGTGCCAAAACTATGACCCCCGTTGTGGGGGACTCACAGAATTCAGTGCCAATGATTCCAACTCCTGAACAGAAATCTCAAAACATCCCCGTGGTTACCAGACACAGCTTGAGAAACAGGGCAAATAAACAGGCAAGTCTGTGTATGCTGCCATAAGTGCTTACAGGCATAAATTAAATTTTCAGTATGAATTACCAATAGCCCTTTTTTTTCCCCCCTTATAATTGGGAATATGTATGGCGTTCTTCCAAGTCTGCAGATGATAAGATTTGTCCTTCTACTATTTAATTTGTGATGTGTTCATGGCAGTCTCTTTCAAACTCCCACTTAGTACTGAAGAATTTGAGATACAGGAAATTGTATGCTTGTTTATTTAAATGTTCCTCTGTAAGTAAAGAATTTAGTCCAATGGGATTCTGACCTTCCAGTGTACAAGGGGAATTTATTCAGCTTAATTTGGAGTGAAATTTGTTTAATCCTCTGAAAATCATTATGATTTCAATGCCCAAGGTAGGGGGGGGCAGGGAGGGAAGAGGGAAAAGTTATTTCTGAAAGTGCCATTTATACTTCTATCACTAGCTTGTCCTGTGGCCTTTTCTGAGATGGATATCGAGTGTAATTCATTAGAGCTAGTCTAAATGCTGTTTGCTAAGGATCTGTCTTGGTGGAGAAATTCTCTTCCAAAGAAGAAATTGCTAGGAGCAGGAATGAACTCGATAAGGATGGAAATAGCCTAAAAGAAATGACTCTTCACCCCCACTTACACAGCCCAATGTGTAGCATGTTTTGTCTGGTGAGAAGAGGGAGGAGAAGCTGTTCTTGAAGTGGTTCCCTAGAGAATCATGATTCTGAACTGGTTTTGGATGGGGGTGGGTATTGACAACTCTTGATACCCCAATATTCCCCCGATACCACTCTAGATGAAGCAGCAAGGGTTATGCATCATTCAGCATAGATCATGAGCTATCAGAGTATAAGCACTCCAACAGTGGCTGTTTCAGATGTTCTCATCACAGGCTAACAGAATGTACCACATCTTGGAGCCTGGTTTAGTCTAAGCACCTCTGTGGTTTGAGGACAAAGCCTAAATTGCTTGTATTTCATACTCAGAGTTATCCCTACAGCAGTTTTGAAGGTGATAGTAAGGTAGACAATTCAGAAGCATTTAAAATCAAAAGTCATAATCTAAAAAATAATTATTCTATAGTTTATCAATAATATCATAAAAACTGAAATAACTTTACATTACGGTGTCCTGAAGGGTGAAACCCCAAAACATGCCCTAGCCCAGATAAGAGGATAAGCACCTGTGAATGTGCTGGACAGTTCCTGGGGTCCAGATGGTCAAAGTAAATGCATAGCATGTATGATTAACTTGTAACCACCTGTGAATGTGCTAACCTGGACACTTCCCGGGGTCCAGATAAATATGTACCATGTGTCATTAACTTTGTAACACAGATGTGAACTATGTGTGCTCCTGGCCATGTTTGGATATGCCCCATCCTATAGGTCCAGTTATTAGGGTTCTGCATTACTGTCTTGGGACAGTATTTAAACCACACAAGAGATAGCCACCTTCCACCCCCAGCCCTCTCTGAGCCAAGGACTGCTCCAATCATAGCCACAGCATCTGGGAAGATACCAGACAGAGGAGCAAGTCATGAGTCCCCAGCCAATCTGCCATGGAATCCTATTTGTTGGAAACCCACAGGTCACAGCACCTGTATTTCCAATTTGAATTGCTGCGTTGGAAATGTTAGATCTGTGCTTGAATCATTTCACTGTCTTTATATGTGGAATGTAATACCCACAACCAAATAGAACCTGTAAATGTACTGTGTAAATATGTTACAGCAGTGTTTGAAGATACCACCTCCCAAAATATTAAATTGTAAAATATATAAAAATACACATTTTATAGCACATGGCTTTGAGTCTTTAAAATTATTTCTTTTAGTGTGTTTGAACTCATTTCCCCCTTGAGACTGTACATTAAAAATTCCTCTTTATTTTTAACTGAGCTTGAGAGTTCAGCTAATAGCCCACCTCTTGAAGTAATGCACGAAGCATTATCACATGCCATTTGACTTAAAATTAACATGATGCTTCAGGGAAAAAAAAAAAACAAAACACCACAAACAAGACAAACTACTTGAAGAAAAGTTTAGCTGTCGTCTGAAATTCCAACTCTGTTCCAGCACAGCAGAATAGTGGGAGCACAAGTGCACCCTAATTACACTGAAAAAAAAAGATATTATAATTTATGAATAATGGTTTGTGAAGAGTGTCAGGTTATTTCTTGTTCCATGCAGTACTGGGTTTACATGAAATAGTGCAGAAATATTCTTTATTTTCTGCAGAAAAATTGAAAAAGGGCTAAAAGGCAGCTGAAAATATGTCTGCATATAGAGCACTGGAACACGCAGCCCGGGGTGGGGCATTGTGGAGTCTCCCTCTCTGGAGATGTTCAAGACCTGCCTGGATGAATTCTTGTGTGATCTGGTATAGGTGATCCTGCTTTGGCAGCGGGGTTGAACTAGATGATCTCTCTAGGTCCCTTCCAGCCCCTACCATTATGTGATTCTGTGATATTGAAGCCAGTAAATGGTCTAAGTACCTGTCCCAGGGTTCTGAAGTCCCTGCTTATGGGAGGGAGCTGCTGGGAAGGAAGGATTGTTTGTCTTTCATCTGGGGAAGAGATTTGTCTCAGAAGAGTTTTTATGATGTCTACACCACTGATATCTGCCATGTATGAAAACGTGTCCACAGTAGTGTGGTCTGGCAAGAAACTAATCAACCTACTTATATGAAAAAGTGCTACTCAGCGACATAGTTGTTGAACTCTGGGAGGCAGAAGTCACAGCCTGAAAGTTAATGATGCTCTGGGAATTTGCTTTCTTGTGGTTGCAGGACAAATAGTCCATATGTTTCTCAGGAAGTTTGCTACCCATGGTGACTGACTTCAGCCTATCCAGCTGCTTAGAGACTGTCACCATGTGGAAAAGCAAGCATACTTGAGGACATAACTGCTCCCATCATGTAGGAAGCATTGTAATTCATCAGAGATTATTAATCATGCAGATTCTGTACTCCAGTTACCTCACAAAAAGAAAAAAAAAAAAAAGGATTAGAGTCCAGTGCCTGTACTTTCCTGTGTGTTCTGCTTGAATCAGAAATTGCAAGGTGAGTGCAACAGATCTACTTTTCAAGCTAATGTTCTACTGATATGTGATAGCTAGAAATCTTGAGATAAGTTATCTCTCCCCCAGCATCTGAATATTTGCAGTACCTGAATGTCTAAGCACACGTATATAAAATGTGGAAAACTCCTGGTCAGTTCTTGAACCAAAAAGCTCAGAATTGCCTTGTTTCAGCTGGAGGCTTCAGCCTGACATTAAAAGCAGCCCACAAGTTTCATCCAACACATTGGTCTGGACCAAGCAGCACTAGCACTGGCCAACTCAGGTTCTCAGTGAATTCAGAAACCAGACTAGGGTTTTGGTTTGTTTTATTTTTGGTTTTGGTTTTGTTGGGGTTTGGGTTTGGGGTTTTTTTTTGGTTGTCTGAAGATTCAACAATATGTCTGGATGCTTGAAACCTTGGCTTGAAATTAAGATGAAAACTAAAGTTTTTTTATCTGTGCAAAAATAGCTAAAAGACTATTTCATATATGGTTCTCCAGGGAGCTTTTAGTTTATAAAAGCCAGGTCCCCATAAGTAAGCAATTCAAACCCTACCTAACTGTCTCTAAACTGAAGCTACCACTGCTATATTACATTAAAAAACCAATCACAGCAGCCAAATACAACATCTTTCTTTCCATGGGGGAGGGAAGGCAAGAGGTGAAAACTAATTGGGTATTATTTCCCTTACAAGAGAATTTAAAATAAAGAATACATATATAATGCAAGAAAAAGTGTTAAGCTAAAATAGAAAAAAATTGTAACAAAGGACCATCTTCAAGATGATGTTTCTAACATTTCTTGGATCCTACATCCATTGTGAGGCACACCAGTCCCAGACTAATTTCATGTAGCCTTGATTTTCTCCAGTAACACCTCAATATATGAAGTGTATCTATGTGATTTGGAGTAACAAATGGCTTATGTTATGTACAAGAGTCTTGGACACATATGGCATTTGTGTGCCACTGACCCTGGAAACATTCACAGGCAGTTTTCAAGCAATTCAGTATAATCTAGGATACTGAACATGCACCTGTGTAAAAAAAGCTTTTAAGAGACAAGTACAAGACAGGAAAAAATTTTAGCTGTTTAAATATATTTGGTAATGTGTTTAGATAGTCAGATAATGAGAATTTGGATATTAGTGATACTTCTGGATAGACATACATGCCTTATGAAGATGGAGCTGGAGGCCAGGAAAGCTAACTGAGGGTCTCCCATCACTATGTTTAGGAAACTAAATAACAATAAAAGTCTGTCAGGACTCTCTTCATGGCATTTATTTATGTGTAGGTTCTTTTTGGAGCGATCCATATACCAAAGGTCTTTTTAAATAGGTTTTCCTTTTCTTAGAACACCATATCATAATAACACATATGTCTACAGAGAAAATGATGGTTCCATATTTTTTTAATTGCATCATACTTACTGGATTATGTTTAGCCAGAAAGTGAAGAACTAATTTTCAGTCTGACAAAGTAAAATACTTTGTTATGTGATTTGCTTTAATATTATTTTCACATATTGTCCTCTCCTGAGGATATTTAGACTAGGAAGTATGAAGCCTCAGAGTTTAATTTTATTAGGCTTAGTTGGTTCCCCCCCTGTTTTAGAATTCTAAATTCATTGACAATTTATATGAATAATCTGTATTGTTTACAGTTCAGCACTGAAATGGTAACCAAATAATTAAAGGAAAGAAACAGAAGGAATATGAATGAAAATCAAAATGCAGATCCTGCATTCTTGGACTGCACTATTCCATTGAGCTGCAGGGGAAGATGTGATTTCTGGATTGATCCAACAGTTTAATATTAGTTGAAACAAGAATTTTCATCTTATGAGAAGACACACACTAGGAAGTGATATCGCCCATTCTGAAAAAGGAAAAGATGGCTTTGCCTAGAGTCAGGTCAAAAAGAGGGAGTGACAGACATCACTAGGAATGTAAACTTGAGAATTCACTTCTGAGTAGCAGGGAACTCCAGCAAGCTCCTTGTGACAGACCAGTTACAGAATAAATGTCATATGCATAATGATACCAAAACCACAGAATCATAAAATGAAATATTTTCTTGCAATTTCATGAGTGAAGGCTCTCTTTATAGTGCTTGAGATGAGAAACTCAAAAAACAAAAGTGTGTAATATACAGCACAATTAGCATAAAATCCTAAAATCTAGGAGTGTGTCAACAAAAGAAAAAGTCATCCACAGAAAGTGAGTTTTCAAATTTTTCAGCTGTCTGATGAGGGCTATATGATACAATCAGTAACTTGAGGTTGTAGCCAGGTGGGGGTTGGTCTCTGTGACAGAACAAGAGGACACAGTCTCAAGCTGCACCAGGGGAGGTTTAGGCTGCATGTCAGAAGAAGTTCTTCGCAGAAAGAGTGATTGGAATGGGCTGCCCAAGGAAGTGGTGGAGTCGCCATCACTGGAGGTGTTTAGGAAGAGACTAGATGGGGCTCTTGTTGCCATGGTTTAGTTGATTAGATAGTGTTGGATGATAGGTTGGACTCAATGATCTCAAAGGTCTCTTCCAACCTGGTTACTTCTATTCTGTTCTGTTCTATTTAGTCACATGATTGATTAATTCAATGCTTAACAAGTGGACCTGTTAAAACAAATATTAACAACTCCTTATGAATCAATTCTTTATTGCAATATTTTCATTTGGTAGGACAAAATATTTAAGTCTCAAATAAGTCAATGGATATCCATTTCTGAGAAGGGCTGTATTGCAGTTTTGTTAAAGAAATGTTTATGTTCACATTCTGTCATGGCAAAACTGCATTTTTCACAGCATAAAAAAAAAGAAGAAGTCAAGAACTTGTTTTGAATTTCAAAATTTAAAGTAATCTGTTCAGGAAAAAATATGTTTTCCTTTTTTAAAAACATAAGATTCATGCAGGGAGGAAACTTAGTCTTAGAGAGCTGTTTTGGAAAATGTCTTTACTATTCAGACAATATTGTGTCTTGCCTTTAAATATTTATTGAAATGCTGAACTTCTGAGTCAGTCAAGCTTCACTGAAAATATTAATTTAGATAGCACTTATTTTAGTGGTGTCTAATTTTTCAGTGGTTTTGTGATGAGTTTGCAGAGTTTTGGCCATATTTTTCAAAATTGTGTAGACTCCCAGATAAAAAAGATCTGTGTAAACACATTGAATTATTTTTAGGAATAGCTATGCTCCCTTAGGGATGGAGTTGCAATTACAGTTTAACACAAAATGTTGGGTTAAATGAGGGCTTATCCAGGCATTTACTCTGCACCTCTTCAACTCTGTGTATGGCCCACAGTAGCTTCAGTAGCTACTGGTGTTACCTGATTTTTTACTAAGAAAGAAACTAATGTAATTTAAGTTTTTCATCCAAATATGTCTAGTGCCTTCTTAAATGAACTGATTGCAGGACTCCATGTAGATCCATGCATTCTGATCCTGAGGTATGTTTGAGAGCCTATCTGTATATTTGTAAAGGGGGTCACTTCTGCAGGTTCCCTTGCATGGACGTGAGCTTGCACTTCCATCTATAGATAGAAATCATTTCAGAGTGTATCAAGGTAGGATTTTTTTTCACTACTGGCATTTATTTGTAGATTGATGCAGAAAAAAAAAATAAAAAAGAAAAAGGATGGAACTTTTAATGGGACTTCTTTAATTACTGTCTGTTGCTACCTGGAAAATATTTTGTAGTTTGCTTGGAACTGCAAGATGTAAAAACACATTACCTCTTCTTTGGTAAATTCATTAGAGTTTTGCAAATGAGCATCAGGTTCACTATTGAACAGAAATTGGAGTTGTCAGAGCAATGCACTTAGGAATTGGTTATGGAAAGTAAGACAATTTTATCTTTAATGAATATTATGCCATCATTGGCTTTGTTGTCATGGGACAGAGAAATCACCTTTAGTAGATTACACAGTTAAGCCAATTTACATAATAACATCATATGCATTAAAAATACATTGCCCTTGTGAAGCAGGGTTCAACTGCTGGAGAGATAAAAATAACTACTACTAACTGGCACTTCTCATCTGCACAGATCAGTAGGGATCACAGAATGCTCTTGGACATCAGCTTTAGTAGATTTCAGCACAAGCCAAGTTCCTGAAACACATTATACACTTTGAAAGAGTTTGCTTTTTGAATCATGCATGGCTTTCTCAGGAGGAGAGTTCAAATATATTTGTTTCTGTTAACACTTTTCCTCATAACTCAGATCACAAGGGATCATGTAATCCTATGAAAATGGTCATTATGGATGTGGCTGGATGTGGCACTGAGCAACCTGATCTAGCATGAGGGGTCCCTGCCTATGGCAGGTGGGTTGGAACTAGATGATCCTTGAGGTCCCTTCCAAACCTAACAATTCTATGATTCTATGGAGGAAACCTGATCAGTAAACTAATATTCCTAAATAGGCTTATACACTTGACTTGGGGTGTGCATATGCACTGTATTAATATTTCTCCTCGGTAGTGTGTTGTGACTTGTTTCAAGTTTTTGAGTTATCATAAAGGACACTGGAATGGCCTTGCATTAAACAATTTAAAGACATGTTTTGGTTGATGACCATCCTTCTCAAAGAAGGATTTTCTCTCATTTGTGGATCATTGCTCACCCAATACCAAGAGAAATGAATCCTGGAGTATATTAAGGACTGACTTCATTAAACTATTTGGAATTCTTTATGTTTGGCTCTTTTTTTTTCCTATGACAATTGGAAATTATATGATTTCATTCCTTTAAGAAACCCTAAGAATAGAATTCAAAGTAGTCTGTCCAGTTACCAGCAGAGGGGCTAGGGGGACAAACACATACAATGATTTAGTCAATACATTTTTAAGAGGACTTTCCCAGAAGCATCTCACTTCAGTCTGCTTTGTGAGTAGATTTCAGTAGCCCATAGCAACATTTTTACATAGATTCTCATAATGAAAACTTGTCAGTTAGACTAGAATATGTGGTCTTCAGGATCTGGGCTGTGTTACATATCTCCGAGAACACTGAGTAGGAAAAAATTTAGAAAGCTTGATAAGAATTACTGACACATATGAGCTACACAAAATGTGCTGCTTGGGGTGTATTTTAACCATATGTTATTGAGTTAATACTGAAATTGTTCCCTAATGTAGACAGGCTGGGAACACAGTCATCATGCTCCAGACATTCTCACAGAGACAACAATATACCCTCTCACCCAGGGAATGATATGAAAATGTTCCATAATTTCTCAGGCTCTGCTGAAATAAAGCTTGTACATCCATCAATGGATTTTAATGGCATTCTTCTGTACAGCCTTTGTTATGTTTTTGCCAGTCCTTGATGCTTAACCTTTGTTACTATAGACCTGGCTGTTTAGGCCCTCAGGGTGTTACCACTTTTCCCATTTCTGTTACTGTTCCTTCTGTGGAGTCCCCATCCTTCCACTATTTTTTTGCACTTTTGCCTTAAACCACTTCACCAGGCTGTGAATGTGACATAAATTCTCACCTGCTCTGGTACTGGTGACACAAGGATATCATAGAAGTTAATGAGCAAACTTCCAATTAAGGGCAGAATCAATCAGAAAAAAAACAACACATCAGAGGCACAGCAATGTTACAGGTGCTGGCAGGCAAGCTCACTTGGACCTTGCTGAAATGCTATGGAAAATAACATTTTCAAATGCTATTTAGTACTTCAAGATAATATCGTTTATTATGAAGTTCACGTCCGTTTACTAATCTCTCTACCGTGAGTCAATGAGGTTTAGAAAATAATCTCTATCTGTAGTAATATACATTCAAATGTGGGAGAAAAATAGAATGCCTTGTTTCAAACATTATTTTAATAAAAAAAAAATCAGGAAAAATTATGTTCATGGAGGTGGCTACTTTTTCAAGATGACAAGTCTCTTGTACATTGTTTTAAGAAATTGTGACATAGAATCATAGAAACATATAGAATCATAGAATCATTAAGGTTGGAAGAGATCTCAAAGATCATCAAGTCCAACCTGTCATCCAAGACCTCATGTCTACTAGACCCTGGCACCAAGTGCCACGTCCAGTCCCCTCTTGAACACCTCCAGGGACCTCACCAGCCTTGTTGCCCTTCTCTGGACATGTTCATGTGTCTCAATGTCCTTCTTAAATTGAGGGGCCCAGAACTGGACACAGTACTCAAGGTGTGGCCTAACCAGTGCTGAGTACAGGGGCACAATGACTTCCCTGCTCCTTCTGGCCACACTATTCTTGATACAGGCCAGGATGCCATTGGCCTTCTTGGCCACCTGGGCACACTGCTGGCTCATGTTCAGGCAGCTGTCAACCAGTACCCCCAGGTCCCTTTCTGTTTGGCTGCTCTCCAGCCACTCTGACCCCAGCCTGTAGCGCTGCATGGGGTTGTTGTGACCAATGTGCAGTGCCCGGCACTTGGACTTGTTGAATGTCATCATGTTGGACTCTGCCCAACCAGTCAAGGTCCCTCTGGAGAGCCTTTTTACACTCTAACTGATCAACATCTGCTCCCAACTTGGTGTCATCTGCAAATTTACTGATGACTGACTCAATCCCCTCATCCAGATCATCAATAAAGATATCGAACAGGATGACATGTACAAAGGAATTGTGACTGTTCTCAGTTCATTTGTTTAAAAATTCATAAACTAGAATTTATTTCTCTTTGCTTACCAACAGTCACACTACATATGTAGAGTATTTTATACCTTGCAATAGAAATGGAAAATAAAACATGGAAACTTACATTTATCAGAAAACTCACTAGAAAGGAATTGGTTAGCTCAATTACAAATCAAGGTGAGAAGCAATTTCCTCATTTTAAGCATGACACTGTGATTGCATCACCTAACTGCACACCAGTATGTATGTAATTATTTGCATTTAATTACCTTCTTTCTAGTAGAATTGCAAGCACAAAACTCTTCTGTGAAATCTGATTCCAAAGGTTTTTACAGAGCATTTATTCTAGTCTGGCTATTGAAGGATGTGGATTTCAGGTTTTAGTGTCATCAAATTCATCAGCAGATGTAATTTTTTTAAACCATAATGTTTGAACAAGCTAGTCAACTGACATTCCTACACTATCAATAAGAGTATAGTCAAACCTTGAATGCTCTTAGCCCTCTTGTACAAGAGAGGAATTTTGAATTCAATTTTCAGTCAATAGTAAATTCATAACATCATTTTCTACTGCTCTAGGCTCAAAATGCTTTTGTGAAAGAAATGTTATCTGAAGTGAAGCAAATGCATGATTTCTTTCAGATTTCTCCTCGCTAGGAAGTTTAAAAGAGTTTGAGGGTATTCCTTTGAAATAGTATTCTAAGTGTGCTAACTATTTATACATGTCCTAGATTTCTCTAGCAGTGTTCCTGGTACAGAAATATATGGGAATTAAGAGAGCCAAATGTTCATTAATCAAAGAAATCTGATGAAACTCTTTGTCTTTCAAATCAGAAGGTGGAAATGTGAGCTCTAGAAAGTAAACTTCAGAAAATGAAAGGCTATACAAAATGAACAGTGGTGAAAGATTTTGTCATAAGCTTAATGTTGTATTTGAAAGCAACCTGGTCGTACAAAGTGTGATGGATTACTGGACACAGCCTCTGCTTTAATGCCTTACTGTTTGATACTTGTGATTGGTGGCCAGTGCTGAGAAACTAAAGACCTTTTTGATTGCATAAAAGGAGTCACACACTATGATCTATGCTTATAATATTATACTTTGTAGGGATGCACAAGAAGCCTTTTTGTTATTTTTTTTTTTTAAATTAGACTTCTGAATTTATTTGTGTTTGCCTTCAGGCTCCAGACAATTGCACAATTGCTTTGTTGCTTCATTCAGGTGCTGTGTGATTCTTGCAATATGAAAACATGGGGCAGCTTATAGCAGCTTTCCTGTCTTTGAAAATGTGGTGGGCCATGCTCAGCAGACAATACTTGGTTAAATATTTTAAATACAATTAAATAAATAAATAAATACATCAAAGGTGATTTTTCATAAAGGCAAAGACAGATATTCTCTGTCTAACAAGCCTGCCCTAGATTTTCTACCTGCTATATTAGTGCAAGTTGTGACTTCCTTTATTTTCTTTGAGCTCCCCAACTGAAGAGGGGTTTGTGCCAAGACCCTCTCTTGACCCAGAGCCCTATTAAAGGACTAAGGAAAATAATTGGATCAAAGACATAGCCAAGAAGAATTAAGACATCAGCTTGTGAGCCCATTAAAATGTCAGGCATTATCTCACCCAAGTGATAAGAGAAGGCTGAAATGCAACCTTTAATCTGTTAATCATTAATTTCAGAAAATGAGTCAACAGCTCCTTCTCCGGCATGTCTGCTTGGAAATGTAACTAGGCAAACCATTTTGGTGGAGTACATGTTTCCCCTATGAGGTAGCTGTCTATTAACTTAGCTGGTGATCACATTACCTTCTAATTCCTTCAGTCAGCAATATAAACACCAGTTCATCATTGCTCACTCAGGGTTACCCATCACACCCATCTAGGCACTAAAGCAGCTGAGTGTGTCCCTTTTGTCCTAAACCAATTTGCTATAGAAAGAATGGTTTCTGAGGGGCATGTTTGCTTCAACAGGAGGGATGGATATTAATCATTGCACGTAATTTGTGAAAGACCAGAAGACTTGTGACAGCTGGGAATTTAACAGCATGAAGAAAATGTGTTTGTAGCTCTGTAAAACCCACACTGTGTATTTGTATTTCAAGCCCAGGTTTTATTTCTATAATCTGTTGCAATCTAAATTTTGAATCAACATTCAAGCCCAGCAGTTTTACTCTGTCCTCATACCCCCCAAGATACTTCCTCTTCCTTTCCCTTAAGGCTTCTGTTTCTACATTGTTTCAGTTTATACCAGAAGAGGAAACAAACAAACAAAATGTATCTTTACCACTATTATTAGTAATTTTCCTTAGCAAATCTGGAATATATGCCCATGGTGAGTAACTGGAACTATCTGTGGGCAATGAAAATCAAGGTACTGTAGTGCTTGGTGACACAGGATTTAAACAGTATTCTCCAATGCGGTGGAGCTTCAGTAAAATCCAATCATCGCTAGCAGACTCTGGAAACTCAGGATCCTGAATGCAAAATAAGAGGCAGGACAAGGGCAGGTGTTAGTGTGTGTGTGTGTGTGTGTGTGTGTGTGTGTGTGTCACGCAAAAATTCCAAAGTCTTGACAGCTATAGTATTTACCACAATGTCAATACTGCAAAAATTATACTTGTTGAGAGTGTTGGTTTGTGTTGTGACAAGATTTTACACTAAAATCTATTCAGAGATTGACATAATATTCTAATACAAATATACCAGCCAATATTTTTTAAGTAACAATCTAATTTCAGACAATGTATTTGTTATACTCTTTTATTGTTAAGGCACATTGCAGTTAAAATGGAACAAAAAAGTTGAAACAGTTTTGCCTACCATTATTATAATAATACTGCTGTGTTGTGAATGCTTTTTGGGCATGTTTCTAAAGTTGCATTTATAATTCTATTCATGTGTTGTTGTACAAAGAGAGAAACATTTATTGAGGAATAAATAAATAACCCATAAAAATACACAATAGACACAAATTCCAGCACAAAATGATCTGTGGAAAAGCTGTGTTCAAAGATGATTTGCTGTATGCACATATTAAATTCAATAAATCACCGACCTTTCTTACATGTACACGTAGTTTCTCAATGAAATACATTACATTATTGCCATTCTCTTGCTGTGGGAGGTTATAGAAAATGCCAGTGTCTTGACCTCCACCCCAACACAACCACCTTTTTTGGAAGACAGAATTAATTTCTGCAGGTGAATAATTCTGCTGAGTGTTTGCAATGCTTGTGAATTCTTGTCTCGGGTAAGTAATTGAAAGTGGGAATGTGGTCAGAAAAAAAGAGAGACTAACTTCTCAAAAACTTTGTATTTGATCATTTCATCTGGTGGTGATGAAACACTATATTCTCAAGATTTTCTCAACCACCTTTCTGCTGTGGAGACTACACAGGAAAGGATCACTGTTTGGAGTCTATAAAACCTCTGAAATAGAGAATTAAGCAATATCTCCCTTCATCCCACAACACAGGAGAGTCCTTGAGGTTTTGAGAATAGTATACTTTGACCTTAATTCTTGCAGTGTTTTCTGGATCAAACAAGTCTGGTCACACCTTGTACATTGGATGTCTAAAGATGAAGGATCTAAGGCATTCAAAAGTAATCTGAATCTATCATTTCCAAACACTGTCCACATCTCTCAGCAGTTCCTTGGTTGCTTTCATTTCTCTAGCCATTTGCCACAATCCTTGAAAGACCTTTCTTCTTTGAACAAAGACTGACTACATCTTTCTAAAAGAGTTGTGAACATTAGTGTTGTGAACATTAGTCTAAGAAATCAGACTTCTTTTCTTTTCTATCTCTCTTCCCCCCCCCCCCCCCCCCCCCCAATAATGTAATTATTTAATTTTGTAGTTTTAAGTTTTGGATAAACAGTGATAATCATTGTCTGCTAAGATTTATTCATCATTGGGCTTATCATGAAATGTAATGATGAAGAAAGTGTAACAGCATTCTGTTAATCCATTCAGCAGGCTGTATAAAAGCTTGCCCTGTTTGCTCCCCTTTCACAGAATCATAGATTCACAGTGCATTAGAGGTTGGAAGTGACCTCAAGAGATAATTGAGTCCAACTCCCCTGCCAAAAGCAGGATCACCTGGGGTAATCTGCACATGAATGCATCCAAGTGAGTTTTGAAAGTCCACAGAGAAGGAGACGCCACAACCTCTCCGGGCAGCCTGTTCCAGGGCTCTGTCACCCTCAACATAAAGAAGTTTCTCCTCATGATGAGGTGAAATCTTCTATGTTCAAGTTTGTATCCATTGTTCCTTGTCTTATCACTGCACACCACCAAAAAGAACTTGTCCCTCTCCACTTGACACCCACCCCTCAGATATTTATAGACATTGATCAGATCCCCTCTCTTCTAATATAGGTGCAAAAGTCAAAAGTAACATCTGCCTGTTTCCTATGTACAAGTCTCTATCCAGAGAAGCAACATTGGATTTTGTAGGAATCTCATGTAAGATGAATTAAATATAGCTATTTCCATAGTAAGACACAAAAGAATTAAAAAGCAAGCTACAACCAATCCTTCTGCAGTTCCCGTATTTTACAATCCTCAGGGATAGGAAGAATGTCAGAGGAGAAAATACATGGAAAAACAAATGTATAAATTCAAACACAAATCTTATTTTAGTGGAATAATATGTTTATTTATTTGTTAGGATGTGTTTTCTTATTTGTTTGTTTGTAGCTGAAGACCCATACTGAAGCCTTGCTTTCAGCATGGCCATAATGTGAATAGAGTTGTAAGATTTATTTTATTCCTGTTCCTCCAGTCCTTCAAGCAGACCACAAAGTCAAAGCTGAATTATACTTCCTTACTATCTTCTTCCTTGCTCCCACAACCCTGAAGAAGGCAGGATCACAGCTCTGCTTTTCCTGTTTTAGACATAATCTAATCTGACAAGATAGATACACTCAGTAACCAGGGGCAGTGACAGCACTATCATTTCTCTGTATGATCTCTGATCCTATTCTACCTCTCTTACCTGTTATCTCTTTTGGGCAAGGCAGCTCTGCAGAGTCCTATTGTGTGTTGGAGTTTATTTGCGCAACAACATGATACTCTTAGAAAGATAAAACTTTCATTTTTCTTAGTTTGAGAAAGTGACCATAGTCATATTGAAGCAGTATCAGTTATGGAAATTGGTAGGTCAGTACTCATTATAGCAAACTTGGATTTGATGTCAAAATGTCTCCTTGCTGTGAGATGCAATTTTTTTCCTATCTCTCAGTAGTCTTGAGTTTCTGTACTAAAAAATCAGACATCAGGCACAGTTGCCATTATGTTTTAGTGAATCCTGGGCTATCTTTAGTGGCACTTCTGGTTTAATATTTTGCCATTATGCGTAATGTGCTTTAGAGATGTTAATCCTAAATCAGATTGAATAACAAGATGTATGACTAGGGAAAAGAAGGAACTCAGAACCACCATGGTAGTCACACATCTTTGTTTTTTTCTATATGAATAAAACATAGTGAAACTGTTAAGCATTCAAAACACTTTGGCATTCAAAATACAGAAAACATGAAGTTAGGGAAAGTTAACTGGGGGAGAAGGGGAAAAAAAAGAGATGCCCCTTGTTCAATATAACACTGTCCTTCTAAGCAAGAACAATGTGACAGTGACCATAAACACCTTAGTTGCTCCACAAGTACATTTTACAGTGATGATCTGCATCCATACTCTCGTAAGAATACAACTGTATATTGTGATCTCTGGGGCAGGCATAGTTTTGTTTTAGGTAGGTGTGTTGCTATAGTTACCCTTTGCAATTAATGAAATTTTCTGAAGCTGGGCATTCTTACCCATTCAAGCTGTAAGTGAAACAAAACCTTGTTTCTGCCTCTAGCCCTTTGTTCCCTCCCCCATCCCCAAAGAAAACTACCCTATTTTGTTCTCTATTGCATTCATTGTCATGTGAGATGACATATGATTGTCACTCATAGAGTCCCTTTCCAGACAGAAAAGTAGATAAGAAACTATGCACAACGAAGCCATTATTATTCTTCAGAAATGTATAACAATCATAAAACTCACAACAATAACCCTAAATTTGCTTTGACTGTTAACTGTTTTGCTCTCAGCCTCCAGCTCTCCAGTTGTTTGAGGGCTTCAGGCTACTGGAAGGATCCATAGGCCTTAAGTTTCAGCAACGGCATTTTTCCTAATATGGCCAATCTGGGCAGAGTTGGGGTAGCATGTTTCCAAGCACCCTGAAGTGGGAAAGCAATAACTGCACTTAGTAGCGCTGTCAATGATAAAATCTCTTTGGCAGGATAACAGCAGGGATTAGCATAGGCACTCTGTCCTGTGGCCGTCTGGGTATAAAACTTCACCTCCATAAAGCAAGCATCTCAGCTGAAACTGCAAAGTCCTTGTGCTTCATTCACTAGATGCTGAAAGTCTTTTCACTGTTAAATATTTTGCTGCCAAACTCCTGCAGTTCTTTTGGGCAATACCAGGCAGAAGAGAGGATCTAAGGCAGGATTTCATGCACTCTTTCACAACACTTAGCATCCTTCAGGCATGTGCATCAACAGGTTGTACATGGGCACTAACAATGCAACAAGGTGGTTGCCAAGGTTACCACAACTTGTCACAAAACCAGAAAACAAAAGTGAAGGGGCCATGCTGCCCAGCACAATTCTGTCAAGTGCTTTGCCTCACATGCTGCCTTAAGCCGGGAAAAGGCACATCTTTGGCAGGCATGCAAAAAAGAGAGCTGCATTGTTGCATACAGTTAGTGTAAAAGTGAGATCACAGCTATTGGATACCAGAATGAAACTATCTCTGCTAGAAAAACCAAGCTTAAAAAGAAAAAAAAGTCCTAAACTACAGACATGAAGTCCTGAAATCCATAACTGGAAAAGTTAACATGCAATATCCTTATTTTTTCATTTTTTTCCCCCCTTCCTTTGCTTTTCTTAAAAAGTGTTAGAATTTATTTTGTAAACAATAATTGCTGTACCTTGGTTGCAGTGCAAGGTTAAAGTGGATGTACTCTAGAAGGCAGTCAAAAAGATAATAAGCCTTCATAAAAAGAAGGCTCTTTCTTTATCCATCATTGCCACCACATGACATAAGAGCAGGGAAAGGACCTCTTAATTCTTTCAGAGCAACAACCCCTTGATACTGAATTTAGAAATTTAGGTATAAAGTTGTCCCCTAGTAGCAGTTAGTAAAATCTCCAATTGAATCCAAACTGCTGAATCACCAGTTACCTCTGTAAAGCAGTGGATTAAATCAGTAAACACAGTTGTCTCCACTGATTTCAAGGGGACTACTACAAGTAGCTTGCAGGCCTACAGAGCAGACATCTAAACCTGGGTGACATGTATCCCACACTAAGACTTTAAAAGATGAGCAAAATCTAGTTCATAAGGTAATTTTATATCTGCCAGACCATTATATCATACTTATTTTTTAGCTTACAGAAAAATATAGGGTTTATTTTATACATAAATTTTTGTCCCAGGTGGGAGTTCAATTTATCTGTTTTTTTGTTTGTTTGTTTTTCAGAACTTGGAGGAGACAAGGGTAAGAATAGGTAAATGGCTTTCTGTTTCCTTTATGTGCCTTGCCTTCTTTAGAAATCTTGGGCCTCTTCTTTCTCCCTGTGCTATCCTAACCTGATAATACTGATTTATTTTCTCAGCTGTTTCTGGAATAGATGTAAACATTGTGTAACCTAAGGGAAATATGCCATTCACTTTCTACAAATGTCTGCTTAACTGACAGAAAAAAAGGATAGCAGTATCTCACTTTTTACTAAAATTAATTAAATCCAAGAGTGACACTGAAAACTCCTTTTATTCCTAAGGCTTCACACAAGAACTTGTCCTCTCAGTACTAAAGATTGTGCCTAGTATAATATTTTTCTTTATTTTTCTGCAAGCAATAGTTAACATGATAGATGAATGCATGAAAAGGGAGAGAAAACTATGCTCTCAGGAAGTCTGATGAACAATATAATAGCTCTGTGCCTGCAGGAAAAGAAAGCCTATGAAGTCCCTTTTCTATTGTAGGTGTATTTACTTGCAGCAGATTCAGTGGCTTTATTTCTTCTTTATTTATCTTTCTGAACTTGGGAATTTTTGAAGCTGGGAATGTGACTGAGAGATAGCAGTGCACAAAATACAGAAGCATGCAAAACTTCCTGCATTTGAAGCTCCCCAGAGGTCTTTGTCAGAGACTTCTATCTGGGAAAAAAGTAACATAAAGATCATGTCTATACTACCTTGAAGGTCAGACTGGTCATGCGCTGGTAGATTGTCTGAGGGGGCTGATATATGTCTTCCCTGCATGATAATATGTGAGATAACCTCCTGAGATGGTGCAGCTAAGGTATTTCTGAAGGCTCAGGCATTGTTTCTAAAGAGCTGTGCAGAACTGTTGTAGGTATTAATTCTTTGGAGTAAGTTCACACATGTCCAACATAGTTTAGCAGTATGTGACACACCTTGAACCTAAAGACTTTCCACAGGAAACAGTTGCTTATTTCCAAAGCAAATATAATGCACTCTTTGTACTATGTTACATTCCATTTTACTATAACTATAGGAGCAGATCTGTTAAAAAGCTACTTCTCCTTGACAGATGTATCTTGATGTAGCACACTGGGATTAAAAGAATAATTATAAATATATCAAAGAGTAAAAAATTACCACGGTATTGGTGGGAATAGTAGGTTCAAAGGCCACATCTATGCTATTAAATTAATCAGAGCCAAGAAACATCTGTACACATCGGCCTGCTGCTGTTTCTAACTGGTTGGATTGGTCCCTGGTGTGGTTTTAGCTTATCAGATCACACCAACTCAGATGTATCAGGGAGTCAGAACATATCAGGAGCCATTCCCTAGAGACATGTTGGAGGACGCCATCCAGTTTTTGAGAGTTAAGTTCAATATCATGAAACTGCCTCATCTTGGTGACAGAGTTGTGCCTCAGGCACATCTATTTAGCAACATAGACACAGTCAATGTGTGTGCATAAAAAGTGCTTGGTTTTTATTGTTCTTTGCAGTGGTTTAATGTGGCAATGCCTCTTCCAGATGTTGATCAGTGCTCTTGACCAACTGTAGTTAGGAGAAGAGGAACTTCTGATATAAATCAGTTCTGCCAGTGCTTGACAGGGAGCTTGCCCAGGAGGAGAAACAGAAAGGTTGGAGACATTATTATGATGCTATTGCTTTGGAATTATAATGGTAGCAAATTATCAGATTTATATCTTGTCATAACTGCAGCACAGGCTGGTTGGAAGAAGAGTACCAAAACATACTTATACATGGCATTTTTTTGCCGTTTTCTTTGTCCGTAGATAGCAGAGAGGGAACTGCTCTTTTGCTCAGCACAAGAGAACTACCTTTTTTTTTTTTTTTTTAAATGTTAAATGAAATGTTAAAAATAAAGGCAGATGGATTTTGCCAACCAGAAAGTTGTTCCCAAATAAGGCACCTTTGGTTTGTTTTTTGTTTTGAAATATATGTATGCGATTATTTTGCTCAGCTGCCTTCTGATCATATTGCTTATGTGCACATTTAACTGAACATGTTAAATTTTAGTTGATCTCACATCTGAGTTTGTGGATTATTACAAAAGAGTGCAATATAAACTAAGGGATTGGCACAGAATTTGACTAAGCTTTCTGCAGAGAGCTTGGATGGAACATTGACTAATAGCAGGAGCTACTGCACTGCCTTCACCCTCTTAACACTGTTATTATCACCCATCCAAGGACATATGTATTATATTGCAGATAGACAAGACAGATAATGAACTTGAGAGAAGGGCAAAGGTCACTGAAGAGACATTTACATTTTTTCTCTAAATAAGTAATCATGGACTTAAAAATTCTTGCTGGAAAACTACAGTAATTCTCTGGAAAATAAAGACCAACTGTGGCCATTGAAAGATGAACCTAAGTGTGAATTTGCTGATTCCCCCTCTTGTGATTTACTGGTGTATGCAGAAATTTGTCTTCTGCTGTATTTCTAATTTGCTACTCTAGATGCTTGATTGTATACTTTTTAGATTCTTTGTGGGAGTGATAAATTAACAGTTATAAACTCAGTGCAGTTCTAAAACTCACAGGGAAAAATAAATAATAAAAATGCCTTTTAGTAGTGAGGTTTTAAGAAACCCAGTGATAAAACCTATTCCATTTTGCATATACTACTTGAATATGCAATACACATCTTCAAACTAAAAAATCAAAACTATGATGAAGTTTGATAAATACACAGATAAAAAGATACGAGACATAGTCCACTGTTCCAGCCTTGGTATTCTAACTAGGTTTTTCAAGGACCATTTGAAGATCTATGTAGATTGGCTCCTGAACTTAAGGATTGTGATATATGCTGACTGGTGCATGTCTACATCTTATTTAAGCAGCATTGAAAGGCTGATTCTGAAACAAACCATGAATTAGCCTTGTCATTTATCAGTTTATTGCCTCTCACAACACACCTTTTAACTCAGTGAATAGTCACCTGTTTTCATTCATTAAGCATGCAAGACAGTCTAATCTTGGTAGTTCTAAATGTTAGTCTAAATGTTAGCTTTAGGACTATTTCACTCATGCCACCTTCTAACACTACACAAAAAGGTATAAAAAATCCTTTTTAAATGGGGTACTAAGTTTTATTCTTTTTCACAGAATTACTGATTTATGAGGAGAAAAGTGTGGGAAAAATTCAGGGAATATAATAAAAATCCAGGGGTCAGGGTTAAGCAGTTTGCACCTGGGATTGCTTCAGGAATGTGTGATCTACATATGTGTGTTAAAAAAGAAGAAGCTATATTTACTGGAATAATTACAGGAGTGTATGGCCCTTCCAAAGCCCAAGAGCTACCAACCAATCATGTGATAAATCTCACACAGTGAGGAAAGAGGCCACCAACTCTTGAAAAACGGAGGTCTTTTCACTACATAAGCATTTAAAGACAATTTTCAAGTGATAGACAACAAGGCTGAAGTGTTTTTGAAAGTGCCTACAAATGTTTATTCATGGCCGCTGTGCCTCCACAGCTATGCATGGAAAGCAGCTTATACATATGCAAATAGCACTGAACTCTGCATTTGTATGGGAAATTACCTGATTGGCATTTCAAATCGCCGTGTCTTGTGCAGTTATGCGAGCTGTTCAATCGTCTCTATTTGGAAATTTAGCCTTAAAGCACATTTTTATAAAAGTCAGAGTATCTCTTAGTGTCCTCTGTCAAACTATGCTTTCTTCCAAGATTCTTTTGCAATACCCCATATGCTCCTTGATTGAGATAATCCCTGTAGAGAAGTAATTGTGTTACAATTGCAAGGCGTATATTTCTTTTGACGTAGGAACCCTTTACAATGAAAGACATTAAACATAAATGACAGTGTAATCCAGCCTTGCTAGCAATAAATTATTCATTTTTTTCCTGAGTACCTGGATTCTAACAATTGAAGAACTTTCCTTCTTCCTGCAGATATCTCTGCAGTTTCCCATCCTTTTTGGAACAGTTTCTTGGTCTTAATCTTATGTTAAGAAAGACAGTCATTTTTTTCAACATAATGTAAAATTATCTTGTCAGTTTGTCTTTATGCTCTCAGTTTATGACATGCAGAGATTAGAGAATATTACATCTGGAGTGGGGTTCATCTCACAGTGTCACATATCTAAGCTTAGGTGCCTATACTCAGTGGACAATTTTGCGTCTATGAAACTGCCTGCACTCCATTCTCTAGAGCCATTTGAGACACCATGAGGTATCAATGATGTAATGTGCTGCTGATAAATACAGCAAAAGACCAGTGGGAGCGAAAGACCTTAGAAACAGCTGGAGTCCAGGAAGAATACCCTATCCTTGATACTTACCTGCAGGCAACTGAATCGAATTTATCCACAATGAAGTCAATGAAGTCTGTGAAGGGACTGAAGCTGGTGTCTGGTTTCTGTGAATGAGTAGCCATTTTTCTATATGCCATGGCTATATTGACTGTATCTTCAGTGATTGCAATGGACACTTAAGCCTCCTCACAACACCTCTAGGCAAGGAAAAGTATTTTTTTTTTATCTCAGATAGCTGTAATCCACCCACAATGTATTGGCAAAATCTCTCCAAAATGAAGCTGTTGGGTAAGATAAGCGTGCAAAGAAATACATATTGGTGACCATCCATGTAGATGCTTTCCTTTTCTTAACTGTATTCCAGCATTTTGTCTTGTAGCTCAGCTAACTTCAGCAGTCAAACACAAAGGATGAAGTAATCATTAATTTCCTTGACACTGTGTATGCATATACATACCCACTCTCAGTTTCTCATAGAAATATGGGGTTACTTCTATTCTTGGTGCTGTTATGTTTTATTTGGCTAGAGCCCATCTGAAGCCTGATCCAAATGGTATCCATGTCTCAAGTCCTTCATAACCAGCTTTTTCTTCAGAGTCATTGAAAGTCAATTAGAAAGAGTCCTCAATCTACTCCTAGAGAGACATTGTCATGGAAATCTCTCTCCTTGAGCCAAATAGCTCAGAGAATTATTACTGCTACTACTGTTAATAATTTTATATAAAATGTTTTTATTCACATATGTCAAAGTACAATAAGAAGTTAGCCAAGCTTATATCATGGAATGAGTAATGAAAAAAATAAATAATTATTTTCACCTCTTTTTCTTCAGTTTATCAGTAGTCTGCAAAGTTTTTTACCTTCTAAGTTATTTTGTACTATATTCACACCTAAACACTCATAGCTTTACGTTCATTAGTTATGGGAGCTTCAATTACTGAATCTCTGAGTCCAAGAAAACTATGCCTATTATCTTGAAGCTCTTGCTCCAGTAACTTAAGCCTCAAAGATTAAACCGCAGGCATTGGTGCAGATTTATGTATACAGATAAATCTTGTGGCAGCAGTTGTATGGTTTCCTATAGGCCTTATTCAGGTAGTAGAAGACCACTATAAGGTCTCCCTGGAGCGTTCTCTTCTCCAGGCTGAACAACACAACCTCTCTCAGCCTGTCTTCATAGGAGAGGTACTCCAACCCTCTGCTGATGTTTGTGGCCCTCCCCTGGATCTGCTTCAGGAGGTCCATATGCTTCCTGTGTTGAGGATTCCAGAACTGGACAAAGTACTCCAGGTGAGGTCTCACCACAGCAGAGAAGAGTGGCAGAATCTCTTGATCTGCTGGCCCCACTGCTTTTGGTGCAGCCCAGGATATGGTTGGCCTTCTGCGCTGCAAGTGCACATTGCTGTCTCATATCCAGCGTCTCATTCACCAGTCTCTCTTTGATAATGAGGATTGCCCTGACCCAGTTGCAGGACCTTGCACTTTGCATATTTGAACCTCATGAGGTTCAGCCCACTTCTCCAGCCTGTCAAAGCCTCTCTGGATGGCATCCCATCCCTCATTCATGTCAACTGCACCACTCAGCTCGATATCATCAGCAAACTTGATGAGGGTGCACTTAGTCTTGCTGTCTATATCATTGATGAAGATACTGAAAATCACCAGTCCCAGTATGGATGCCTGAGCAATACCACTTTTCACCCATCTCCATCTTGATATCTACTCCATTGTAGAAAGCCACTAGATTTTTGAGGCAAGACTGGTCCTTGGTGAAACCACGATGGCTGTCTTGAATCATGTCCCTGTCCTCCATAGCTTCCAGGAGAATCTGTTCCATGATCTTCCTGAGAAGAGAGGTAAAACTGACAGGTCAGCAATTACCAGGGTCATCTTTTCTATCCTTTTTAAAAATGGGCAAAGTGTTTCCCTTCTTCCAGTCATCAGGGACTCCACCTGACTGCCATGACTTTTCAAATATCATGGAACCTTCTGAATGTTTCATTCATGCTGTGTTGTATGAAGGATATTTCTTGGAAATTGACAGAGGACATTTTGCCTTTTAAGAGTAGCTCCTGACCAAGCTTTTTACTTAGAGGACTGGAGTAGAAAGAACGTGTGGAGACTCAAAGACTGGCAAGGGACACCAGGAAGTGTTTAATAAGAGCTTCACTTTAGTAGAAAAGAATTAGGGAATAGAATTAGGGAATAGAGAATCACAGAAGCTGAGGGAAGATAATGTTCTCTGAGATGCCAAATAGCAATCAGTAATTGGTGGCAAAATAAAATTGAGTATAGATGTATGGGAACTAAAAATATTCTCAAGCTTTCCTCGCTACCTGCTAATTGGTCATTTATTGTTCACTAGAGATCAACATTAAGCTGCAATCTGGCCATGAGTTAATTCTATCAGCCAAAGTTCCTCTCAGGAAGTCACAGAAGTGTCATGATTACATCTATCACTACTTCTATACTCCAATGTCAATCCAACTATCTGTAGCTATTCTTGGACTGGAAATTGTTGTTCCTTTTAATGTGCTTCATTTACTTAAGTGAGATGGTATAATTTAAAGGGTTATTTATTAATCAGGTTGAAGAATGCCATGCAATTTGTCACAATTTTTTTAGTTGATATTGTTCACCTGTACATTATTTATTAATATGCAAGTTACTTCTGGTGTTGGTGTAGCTGAGACTTGCTTGCCAATGTTACTGAAACCCAACCTTTTTTGGATTTATTATTGGAATGCTACAAAATTTGTCTCTTCTGAGTCATTTGTCTTCTGCCCAGTTTTCTACAGGCTTTTCACATATTATTACAGAATACATATCATCCTGGGCCATTAAACATTCTCATGGTCTTTTATGTTATCCTGGAATACACTGAAAACTACTTTCTGAAAACTAACGGTGGAAACATTTGCATGAACTTATTTGTACTGTCTACGTATGGGAGAGATTCTTCTGCTAGCTAAACCTCAGTTAGGGTCAGTGCTGTTTTGCTACAGCATGAATGAAGATGGTATCAAGAACTACAGTAAAGCAATTTTTGCAGATAATATCACACTTGAAACCCTACACATTTCAAATGGAAGAAAGACTTACAAATATTTTGTAATATTCTATTACCCTGAAGTGTAGTGAAGTTGAGTATTTAGGTGAAGAAGGGATAGACCTTACTCACTTAATAGTCCATTATTATTTAAGAAGTTGCTATATTTTAAAAAGAAATCTTCTATGTAAATTCTGAATCAATGTATTTATGTAAGAATTGCATAAATACCAT
Organism: Dryobates pubescens; assembly: GCF_014839835.1. Classification (NCBI taxonomy): domain Eukaryota; kingdom Metazoa; phylum Chordata; class Aves; order Piciformes; family Picidae; genus Dryobates; species Dryobates pubescens. The sequence continues at coordinate 13,211,380 of NC_071638.1, forward strand.
TGTTTTGTAGTGATGAAAAGTAAGAATTTGCCTTTGTGTTGAAGAGAGATCAGTTGGTACTGTACTGTAACAATGCAGATTAAATTAGTACAATCACAGTGTTTTGTTAAAGTTTTTATTGGAAGAAAATACCTTTTTCTGATATTGTTGTTAATCTTCCTGTTATTGCACTTGTCTTTGTCACAAGAACAAGACATCTGAATTTGAATGCCAAACATGGGCTATGAAATATCACAGTATAATTAAGCTGTGCTGCTTTCACCTTTTCAAAATTCAGTAATTCAATTGTCTGAGGCTGTGGTTTTCTCTGGTAGCTGCCAATGCTGCAAGAAAAGAGAAGACCAGTCAAAGTTTAGAATAACTAAAAGGTCAGAAGGGTCAATACATTGCTGTCCTTCACAGGCTGTGTGGGGTTCTAAAAAAACATGCATGTGACATGAAAGAGAGAAAATAACTGCATGAGTCATTGACACATCATGGAACATAACAAAACCAGGAAACAGCACCAGCTTAACTATTTCTATTTTACTTTTACCTTGAAAATATTATGATGCTCTAAGGTTCTAACAGGCAAATGGACAGGTAAGTGGTGTTCCTAGTTATCACAAAACTGTGTTGGTTTCTAGTTATGAAAGTGTGGGGTTTTTTTTCTTATTTCCTATTGTTTCTATCAAGTTTGACTGCTGCCTTTAGAAATACAGCTTCAGGCTGGAAGCTGTTCAAATGCTATGATGAGGCTTGGGTTAGTATCCACATTTATCATCAAATTTCACAGTGATGTGAAAGACATCCTTATTTTCTGTCTAAGACCTTTTCTTAAAAGAAACAATAATAACAATAATAATAAAAACAATAAAAATAATAATAAATAATTCCTTCCCTAACCCCAAATATGATTTTGTGATATCCCCAGATATTCTGATATTCTTAAGTCATCATGTACAGAAATAACATAATACTTTTATTCAGAGATGTATCACTTGATGGTAAACAAGGCTTGAATACTGGGATATCTGCCATTCATGCTACATTAGGTGCTTTGACTGTGCACACTTAGAGTGTGCTGATGCTGGCTGTTGACATTTTATCGGTGCTGGCTTTTGCCTTCATGTTAGGGTTGTTCATATGCATGCAGTAAGAAGGAAAAAAATGTTTAAAAGAGAGAGACACCATAATTCAGTAAAGATCCCTGAAAAAAAATCTGTTAAACTTTATAGAAAAGTAGCAGAAGCATCCACTTTCGAGAGTTTTGCAGTGATGTTGAAGGATGCAGTAAATAAAAAAGTTAACAGAAGTTACTGCAACTGACAAAAAACCCAACCAAAACAGTTGGTGCCAAATTCATAGAATTCATAAAACACCAGGGGCCTCAGGGATCATCTAGTCCAACCTTCCAGGGTAAGAGTATAGTTTAAATGAGATGGCCCAACACCCTGTCAAGCTGGGCCTTGAAACTGTCTAATGTAGGGGAATCTACCACCTCCCTTAGGAGTTTATTCCACTGTTTCATAGTTTGAATGACATTTTTTTTTCTGGCATCCAGTCCGAATCTCCCCAGTAGCAACTTGTACCCATTGCACCTTGTCTTTATCGTGCGACTCTTTGTAAAAAGGGAGTCTCCCTCCTCATGATAGACATTCTTTATATACTTGCACATGGTTATCAGGTCTCCCATAGGCCTTCTCTTCTCAAGGCTGAACAAACCCTGTTCTCTCAGTCTTCCTTCATATGACAGGGCTTCTAGCCCTCTGAAGCTTGTGGCCCTTCTCTGGACCCTTTCCAGCTTACCTGCATCCTTCTTGTCTAGAGGGGACCAAAACTGTGCACAGTACTCAAGGTGTGACCTGACCAGCACTGAGTAGAGTGCAATGCCTGCTCAGGAGAAGGAAAACAGAGAAGAAAATACAAGGAGAGAAAAGGACAGAGACAGGAGGTAAGAAATCACCATGTAGCCTGGAAGCAGCAGACCAGGAGGAACCCTCTCTCCGTGTCCTAAGTTCCATCCGCTGCAACTCAGAGAGCTGAAGAGACTGCTCAGAGAAGAACTTGGACTTGGACTTTGGGATCTCTCCCTCCTCTCATCCAATGGAGGACAGTACAGCCATCAAGGGTGACATCTCCTGTGAGCCGAAGCGACAGCACCCTTCCTCCACAGAACCAAACCCGTTTGGGGGTGGGAGTGTTGTAATACAATTCCTTTCCTTTTCTCTTTCCCTCTTCTCCCTCCCTCTCTCATTTTTTCCCTCTCTCTCTCCCTTCCTCCTTCTGCCCACTTTATTCTATTGATATCTTGGCCTTGTTTGTGCCTCTAGTTTCATAACATGGGAATATTCAAAAGAACTGAGTCTCTTTCCCTCTCCGGACTGAGACAGAAGAGGAATTCCTTCAGGGTCTTATAGAAATTACAAATAATTGCCCTAAATCATTTTCCCATGGTGGAGCTGTGGCAGTATTATCTTCTCTGTTCTCAGTCTATTACATTTTTAATTCTCAGCTCATGTTCAAGATCTCTTCAAATGGCCAAGCACCTGCTTGCTGACTGCATGACAAACGAAGTATCACCATCGTAAAACAAGTCGAGCTCGTATGATGAGATTTGCTGGGCAAATGCAATGAACCCTTCATTGTAAAATCTTCTGAAGATTACTTTTCATTAGTTTCTTTTATTTAGCTGCATGAATATGAGACTGAAATTTGTAAGGTGGGAGCTTTTGTGTAAGCAGTGGGAGCTTTTGTATAAGTATCGGTATAGTTGCTTCTCTTCACTCTTGCACACAAAAGTGCTTTTGGAGAAAATCCGGTTTTGTTGTGTGAAGCAGAGGCATCACATTGCTGATCTTATCCTGGGCTTTGGGAGTACCACTTTGTTGAATTTGAAATGTCATAACTTGTATGATGGATCTATGGGACATACTGTTAAACTATTCAGGAGCTTATTGGATCTTGCATTGAATTTCAACATACACAGGTTATTTTAATGTAGGTAAACATAAGGCTTACATGGAAATTTACATCTTGACATGGATAACCGTTAAGATTAATTTATATGAGACTGAAGAAAAATGTCTTATTAGTATAGAAAAGAATAGAATAGAATAGAATAGAATAGAATAGAATAGAATAGAATAGAATAGAATAGAATAGAATAGAATAGAATGAACCAGGTTGGAAGAGACCTTTGAGATCATTGAGTCCAACCTATCATCCAACACTATCTCATCAACTAAAACATGGCACCAAGCACCGCGTCCAGTGTCCCCCTAAACACCTCCAGTGATGGTGACTCCACCACCTCCCTGGGCAGCCCATTCCAATGGCCAATCACTCTTTCTATGAAGAACTTCTTCCTAACATGCAGCCTAAACCTCCCCTGGTGCAGCTTGAGACTGTGTCCTCTTGTTCTGTAAATTCAAACCTGAAAATCACAATCCTAAAACAGAGCTAGGAAGTCACTTTTCATGCAGCCACAGTACTATGTAGTTAGTAGCCACTATCTAGTGAAGCCACTAACTGAGTGAAGTAAGTGAATCATTGCTTTGTTCGATAATGGCAAATGAATATTGTTTTTCCATTTTGGCTTTGCAGGCCAGCCTTTCCAAAATCAAAGTTAAGACAATGGCTCCAATGTTACACACACTGCTGACAGAATGATGTGGTTCCAGCCCTCAAGATATTGCTGAGCAACTACTTATTGGAGAGACAACTCCTATTTCACAAAAATCACAGAGTGGTTTAGGTTGGAAAGATCATCTATTCCAAACCCCTGCAATGATCAGGGACATCTTCAATTAGACCAGGTTGCTCAAATACTCATCCAACCTGGTCTTGAAGCCACCCAACCTAGTGATGTTATGGGTTAGTTCTAAGGACCCAGGAGGGTGTGGATCTCCTGTGGGTCCCATGTCACATCTGCCAGTCCCTCATGAAGGGTCTTTTCCCCACGTTGGCCTTGCTTGGAAAGTACTGAAGGTACCTCAACTGCTTTATTGAACATCTTTTTAGGGAACAGAATGATAGATAAAAGTTAGTCATAACTTGTGTAGTCTTTATACTATTTTTAAGAAGGTAAATTCCTTTTCCCTCAGTTTTCCAATGGAAACCACAGAGCAAGACTAGCCTACACCTGCATACTACCCAGGACTACCCAATGGCAAATTTATTGTGTGTTATCAAAACAGAGAAGGTTGTAAAGATGTGAAAGCTCAACTCTTCTGGAAACTATCTGCAATCTAGTAAAATATTAACCTTTTGTGATTCCATGTGATTTTTTCCTTGGTAGAGTGATTTGTATCAAGATGAAACCTTGGAAATAGTCTATCACAATGGCCTTTGTTTGCTGTAGGTTTCTAGAAGTGCAGATAAAAATTAGGTTGGAAGGGACTTCTGTGGATCATTGAGTCCCATATCTTGCTCAAAGGATACCTAAATTAGAATTTAGGTGAGGTTGCTCAGAGCCATGACAAGTTTTAAAAACTGCAGGTGGACATTCCAGATTGATGGAATAATCAGATTTTTCACTCATATAATTCATACCTCAGGTAACTTGCATTCCTTTAAAAGTATTGCTCCTTGGAGATAAGTGATCAGTTAAGTCTTATGTTTTTTAATGACACAAAATCAGAGGAACCAGCTATTGAGATCAGAGGTAGACAAGTCATCAGGTCCTGAGGAAGCAAGTGTGGAAAGTGGCAGGGGCAGGCAGAACAACAACAACAAAATATAAAAAGTACTGTGGTCAAGAACACCTCTCACCTTACTTCCCATCCTTAGGTCCTTTCCCATTGATCATTTTCGAGTGAATTTACACAGGAGGTACTGATGCAGGTTTGGAACTGCACTGAAGAACAGAGGGAAGGGGTGGAATCTGCCAGCACAGGGATCAGCACCCACGGTTGGCACTCAGGGAGAGAAAAGGGGTATAGTGACTGCAATGAAGGAGTGGTGTAGTCACCCACAAAGCCTGCCTGTCCAGAGTATTGATCTGGGAACTGTGACTGTGAAGGATATCATCACTGGAATTAGAGGAGTTACAAGCCTTAATAGGAACCTTTAAAGGGTCACCTTGAAATAAAAGAATGTTTTTGAAGAGTGAAAGAGCTGGTATGATATTAAAGAAAGGAATCATATGGGAGTGCACAGGGGAAGGAAAAATTATTTCCCATTTAGTTAAGCAGATTCTGGGAGCTGACCCTAACTGAACTTCTGAGTGCTTCCATGTTTGACCATCATTTGATCACTCTGTATAAATAATCTTATTTGAATTTATAAAAGGCAACAAACTCTGAAACTCCATCCTTAACATCCGTCTCCTGCTGAGCATTTTTATTTCCTCCCACATGGTACGTTGGATCAAAAACACTTTGGAAAAGATGAGCAATAATATCTGGGCATGATGATAAAGAAAGAGATGCCTGTTCAGGACTGTGGGTTTTTGTTAAAAAATAGACATATTGGCTACTGTGAGACTCAAGAAGGCTCTAAATGCTCTGCAGAGGCTTTTGAAGAGTGTATAAACATGAAAAAAAAAGGCAGTGATTTTGTTTAGTGAGCTAGAAATAATTCAGTGGTACAGATGAATCATGTTACTTCGGCTGTAAAAGGAGCAGAGGGGGGTCCTATGAAAGAAGAATAAAATCAAGTCTTCTGCACTTTTACTGATCTGAAGAAATACTATTTCAAAGCAGGTAGAAAGCAAGTTTACATGCTACTTTTGCCACAGTTTTGCAAGATCTTAATCCCACAGTAGTGTTTGTTTATATATTTGGATATTTTAGAGCTCAGTTAGGCAGTATTTGGTAATTTTATTCTCAAGATAGTAATTTTTACTCCCCAAAGCTGCCAATTCAATATTAGCTCTTACCAAATTATCTCAATTTAATATTTCAATTAGTACACCTAACACTATTTTGTAATTTTCTCATTTTTTGTTTTTGTAAAAGCAGTGACTGCTTCCAGTCCTCCCATTTTACAGTGCTTAATATACACAGAACTAATGCATTACCATTTCTATAGGAAGTAAAATACAATGTATATGAGATAGTAACAAGATTCTCTGAGATGTGCCTTCTGACTCATGATGGAATAATCTCACATAACTTTATCACTTTAATAGTTGGTTAATTAATTGTGTGTTCTCCCTCTAGAGTCACTGGATGAACATAGCCAGTTCAGTAGACTGGTAATCAAAATTAATCTAATTCATTTTAGACGCTTATCCTATGATGACACCATTGTCTTTAGCAGTACCTCTGAGAATAGAGGGATTCAATATTTCAGCCTTTCAGATATCTAAATTCAGGTGAGGACAGTCCTTCCTTAGAGCCTATTTTGTCTTTTTATTTTATTTTTCTTCACACTTTCCCATGTTATGCCTTAAATATTACACTTAAAATCATTTCAAGCACAAGAAATAGTGTATTCATGCTAACATGCTTTTTTTTTGCATGCACAGTCATGATAGTTCAATGTGCCTATGCTCTCCTTTCAAGAGTTATTTAGGTCATACAATAAGCTGCAAGGGAAAATGGGAGCACCAGATCAGAACTTGTCACTAAAAATATTTATGTGAATAAAGAATAAATTTTGACTTGTGCTAAATCCTCAACTCTTGCTTTGCAAGAGCTCATTCTTCATTTTTCTTTACCTTTACACATATTTTTCAATGCTATTTCAGTCCTTACACTCAGTAGATAGGGCAGAAGAGGTGGCAGAGGTAACTATTGCTTTTCTTTCCGCTGCCATGGTATGTTTGAGGATCTGTGAACACTCACATGCAACTTTCTCTGCCTGATAGTAGGGTCGGTGTTAGTTTTTGCCAGCTCATCTATCTTGCTGTCTTGCTTTTGCACAACAATGGGGGTTTCATACTATTGTCCTTTTTCCTGACCCTTGCTATTCATCATGAAGGTGGAAATAATGGCCCTAATGACTATCCATTCCCTCCCCTTCTTCCCCCCTCGATCCTCAATGTGACTCTTTCATTCTCTTGACCATGCAGACACAAAAATGTCCTAACGGCAAGTAACTGTCCACTCCTAAACTCACTTGATTTTGATTCTCTCCCTTTTCTTCTTCCATCCTTGCCTCGGAGGGGGAAAATTACAGTGAAAAAAACAACAACCAAGTCCAGTGAGTTTCCATCATTCAGGATGATCTTGAACTAGGAAATTCCCCTCCCCCATCCCTTATTATTCATATCATTTGGATAATTAAATAAAGCAGAAAAGGTTATTTTGTTGGAAAAGAGCCTGCATTAATTGTACAAAAGCTGTCACTCTTCCGTTTTGGCTTAGTTTCCTCTCTGGCTCCTGGTATCTAACTGCAATTCCTCTTTCACTGAATTTCTAGCTTCAGGCACCTCTCCAGTCCCCAAGATCTGTATCTTTTCTGCTATTCAAAAATGAGCACAACATTACTGAATGTGGAGCCATTCCTCTGGCTGTTAAGCCTTCACAGTTGTTTTGATATTGTCAGCTTGGTGAAAACCAATTTCTGTTGTTTCGTCTGATGACTGCCTAGGCAGTGGGAGGTGCCTGTAGCTGGGGAACTCAGAGATAGGATACTTCACACAGGTATTTCCTTCATGTGAGAGAAGGGATGTCCTTGTCTATAAGTGAAAGACAGTAGACAGTAAGGATTGTTTGGTTGTCCACCACTGTCTCCTTATTTTCCTGCATGACTGCTGTTTTGCAACTGTTCATGCCTGCTCCATCAACTCTGTTCAGGGACAGTCTTTTGGTGCACATATTTACTGATTATGGCCTAAACTCTTTAAAACAAATGCATTAGTGAATGTAAAGACAGCAAGTGAGAAGCCGTTTCATTTTGAATTACTGAGCATTTTTAAAGTGCAAAATATCAAAACAAAAGAGTTTAGATAGTAACATAACACTTCCACTCTCTTAAAGCAGACCAGAACTCATAGAACAAAAGACCCTGATGTTTCCTAGTTTACCAAAGCTTTTGAAATTACGATTTGGAGGAGGAAAATTTGATCTGGCTCCCTTGCTCCACTGAAGTCATAATGATACTGTTAGAAATTAATAACAAAAAATATTTTTCTGAGGTATTTTAATAGCAATACAAATACTTCATGAGGTTGAAATTGGCTAGTATTGTCCAGTTCATTAGCTTATTTGCAATTTAAAGTCACAGACTATGTAAGAGGGAGGTGGCATAGAAAAAAATATATATATCCTCTTCCATCCCCAAAATTTTCATACAAGAAGCAGATACATTGTACAGCAGAAAAACAAACAAACAAATAAAAGGAAAAAAAAAACCCAAACAACAAGCTAAATAGTCATGGATTGTTTCAGGATACTAGTTTTGGTTTATTTTTCTATTTGCCAGTTTCATGGTGAAGCAGAGCTACATCGTTTTGACCATACTGAAAAACATCCTCCTTGATTAGAACAGAAAGATTAATTTCTTTTAGGAAGCGCAAGCTATGTGAAAGGACACTACTGCTTCTGGATTTTCCTGTTGCTTCACAACATAATCTTATTTGATGTATGTAATGACACTTTTGCAAAACATATTGGTACATGACATCCTTTTGATATATTGATTTTTTAATATATTAATGTTGATATTTATGGGTTAACACTACATATAATGGGATGTAGATAGTGCCTAATTACATCAATGAAGGCAAAGACCCTTCCATAGCTTTCTCAATTGCTTGACATATTGCCTCTGGCCACGGAGTTGTTTGAAGTGCCAAAATACAATCTATAGATGGGTCAATCAAGCATGCTAATATGCTGCATTCCCATACAAAGTAGCCACACTTAGCCTGAGAGTAATTGGTTTTGCTGATATTTGACTTTGTTACCATCCCCCCCCTCCCCAACAGAGAGAAATGTCTGCTTGCCGGCTTCATGGCATCTTCTCTATGTTGGGATTGGACAGAGGGCGTTTGAAGGATTGTTGTGGCCTGTGAGGCAGAGAAGGGAGCAGCTCAGTCACGCTTCAGTTCAATCACTTCCCTGTTACTAAAGTGGGGGACAAGGGGTTATAGCAAGATAGCAGAGACTATGTGACCCACAAACCACTTTTTGTTTTGAAGGCAGTGGTGAACAGAAACATGGTCTTCAGCTTTTGGTCATTGGAACCACAGCAGATCTGTTCTGAGAATGAAACTAAGCAAATTTTGTTAACTCATGTCTTACTATGGATTTGTGGTTTGTGAGATAATAGAAAGGAGGAAAAAAAAATAATTTAAATACTCTCCCAAACTTTTGACAGTGTAAAAAAATCAAGTGCTGAAAATGTCATTCCTACTTTACACAGAACTTTACATCCTGGAGATTTAAGTATTTGTTTATCAAATAAAATTACATTCAAATACAATTCAAAAGAGTCTATTCACAATATTTTAACCTGGTCTCCAGAGAGCAAGTTGGAGAGAATGAATACAAATTTCAATTAATTCAAAGATGTCATCTTTTAAAAAACATTTTTTGAATTGTTTCTTTTTCTATACTGGGGACTCAGTTAACTATCAAGCAAACTGAAATTGTGGCCTAATGAGTCTTATACTGCATTTTTTTCTGTTAACTACATTTATATGATAAGATTACTCAGAAAAATTCAGCATAGCCAAAGATGATCTATTCTAAGTTCTCTTCATTTTGATGTTTGCTTTTAATATTTTAAAACTTATTTTCATTGGAAACTGACAGTTGGGATAAATAAAACTGGCTGCTCAAGGGAGTTTGCTTCCAACTGTCCAATAGTTTGGGTTTGAAATTTTCTCTCTCTGTCCCTCCACCCACCCCCCGTTTTCATAGTTTTCCCAGTCTTAGAATTTGAGTTACAACCCAATGTCAGACTTCATTTATTAAGGACATGACAGAGATTAATAAAATGCTGGACAAGCTGCAACTGATAAGAATTTTTAAAGCTTCACTGTAAAATTGAATGAAGTGGAGATAGAAATTGAAGACATGGAGATAACAATTGATGGACAGAGTCTATTCCAACTGAGAATACCAAAAGAGATGGTACAATGCTGTGAAATTGAATTGATCAACTGGAAAATAAGGTTAGGGTAAGAAACATCAGGTGTGAGGGCCAGAGAAGCCAAACTAATCTTTTCTGAGAGGATTATGAGGGTCAGAAAGTGTTTGTGTTCCAGGTTTTTAACGTATGCCATACATTGCCTCTCATACCTCTAGTGTCATCAGTTAGACAACACACTGACATGGCATTTGTATAGTGTTGGCTCTTTCAGCCTCCAGTAGACAAACTGAAGGATAAAATGAGTCTAAGAATCTGAAATTATGAATAACATAGTTTTAAATAATTTGATATGGTGAAATTACAAATTAATTGAGGCCTGTTGGATGAGCCAACATTCTGGCAATGGAGTTCTAGCAGAGCATTTAACACCATTTTATCAGGAAAAGCCTGTATCTGACTCTAAAGAATGCCAGAATAAGAACAGTTTCTTACCTTACACATTTCTATGATGTGTCAAAGGTTGATAGAGTTAACTTGCCAAGCCTTTAGGTCCATGCGCTTCTGCTGCCTCCAGACACGCAGAGCATATAGATAAGAACATGAGTTGTATATGGACTGTGAAAAATGGCTTTGATTCACCCTCTGAAAGGTTTATTTTCAATAATGTAGATTGTCATTGCCTTTCCTCTTAATTCTTAACTGCTATTGCCACTGAGCTCATTTAGCTGAATTTATAAGATGTGATAAATTAATACTACATTTATTACCATAATTATCATGTCTGATTAATCTTGCTTATTCTGGAAAGTCATGTAGGTTTCTTACTGGAGGGCATACATTCAAATTTTAATATATGTATAAGGCAGCTGACCTGAAGGCTGGAAATATTTAATCTGGACTAAAGTTGTCCATGGCAAATTAAAGACAGATATGCTGGGATGGTTTCTATATTCAGTGTTGACTGAGGCAGGATGAAGGTAGACGTGTCAAGTCAGAGGGCATGGTGATTGCTAGTGCTGTATCCATCAATCCAACACCACCCAATGAGGTTTTAAATACTACTTTCATATCTGTCTGAAATGTTGATAATAATTTTTTGGGTTTATGCCCAAGATCACTTAAGCATCTCTGCACTGTCTGGAATCTACTAAGAAAAAATCCAACAGCACCAAGTTTGAACATAAAGAAAGAACTAGGACAGAACTGCTCAGTAGCTCTGTTTTTCTGTCCCTCATGAGTGCATTGCTCTCTAACAAGCATACCTAGACTAGCAAACATAAAACAAAAAAAGGATAAACAGCAATATGAAGAAAAGGAAAACCAAATAACAACTGCAAGGACGTTTTGGTGTGTTTTCTTGATTACTGTGTTGTTATGAAGAGTGAGTTACCTGAGCTATGTGGTGGCTCCTGCTCTATGTGTTTGGAATGTGTTTCACTCCTTTTCAGGTTTTGTTTGTTGTTTGGTGGGGGGGGGCAGAGTGGAGGAATCTCTTAGAAAACAGAAACAAACTGCTTACCAACTCATTGATATTTATTTGATTTTTATGATAGGAATTGTTCAACAGCACCTATTACTCTGCTTAATTTTAATTGGCTTATTTGCCATTTCCTTGTGAAAATTAGAATTCTTATGCTCAAGAATTGTTGTCTCAGCCATTTGCTAAAGCTACAAAATATGCCAGCACCAATACAGGGAGGCTTTTGAAACTGTAATGGCCCAAAGAATGCTTTCTATGTTTTTTCTTCTCCCCATCTTAAAGTAACAGTTTATACATGCTCACTAAATTATTTTAGTGATGGTTTTATCTGCATATGTTTCCTGAGGTTGCTAAAGATTGAAAATGTCTCCAGGTGATGATCTTACATCCCAAGAAATTTGGATTGACTGTGGTAGTAAATATCAAGACCCTCACCCAGGTAACTCCCTTTTCTTGCTACAAAGAGGCTATAGCTGTAGATCTCACACATGTAATAGCACATACAAAACATAAGTTGCTATCTGGGAAGAAAATTTCCACTAAAGATCCCTAAAAACTTGCTTCTTGTTCTCAGTGGAGAAGAACTGGCTACAGGGATACTGTACTTCAACTCCAGTTGACAGCTGATGACAATTGATGTTCCCTAGGGCTCAGTATTGGGTCCTGTTCTCTTTAATATCTTTATCAATGATCTGGATCGTCTGGATGAGTGCACCTTCAGTAAATTTGCAGGTGACAACACGTTGGGAGGAAGTGCTGTTCTGCTTGAAAGTAGGAATGCACTGCAGAGGAATCTAGACAGGCTGGATGGATGGGCTGAGGCAAATTGTATGAGATTCAACAAGTACCGGGTCCTGCTCTTGGGTCACAACAACCCTATGCAATACTACAGGCTTGAGGCAAAGTGGCTGAAAGGATGCCTGGCTGAAAAGGACTTTGGGGTGTCAGCTAGCTGAACATGAGCCATCAGTGTGGCCAAACAGCCAAGAAGGCCAAGAGTGTCTTGGCTTGTATCACAAACAGTGTGGACAGCAGGAGTAGGGAAGTGATCATGCACCTGTACTCAGTACTGGTGAGGCCACACCTCAAATACTGTCTTCAGTTTGGGTCCTGTCTCTGTCCAGAGTGGGAAAGAGACTCAGTTCTCCTGAATATTCTTGTGTTATGAAATTAGAGGCACAAATGAGGCCAAACTATCAACAGTGAGGCTATTGATTAACAGAATAAAATGGAAGGAATAGAAGAAGGGGAGGGTGGGGGGGTGGAATAGAGAGAGAGAGAGGGAGAAGAATAAAAGAGAAGAGGAAGGGAATTATATTACCACACTCCCAACCCCCCAGGATCGTTTCAGTCTATGGAAGAAGGGTGCTGTGACTTTGGCTTGGAGGAGATGTCAACCTTGTTGGCTGTGCTGTCCTCCATTGGAGGAGGGGAGGAAGAGATCCCAAAGTCCAAGTCCAAGTCCTTCTCTGAGCAGTCTCTTCAGCTCCCTGAGTGCAGCAGGTATTGTTCATCTGTTTTATACATTTTTTTAGGTGTGTGACCAGGTGGTGAATCCATTGTCCTCCCTTTCTGGGTCAGCCAGTGGGTAGAAATGATTTTGTCTATGCACATTCCAGACAGTTATCCAGTGGTGTCTGTTCAATACACATCAGCTATTGTCTGGGCAAGGAGCAAAGGTGATTTTATCTATGTTGATTCACATCAAGAGAGGCAAGACACTCACTACAAAAAAAGACATTGAGGTGCTGGAGCAAGTCCAAAGAAGGACAATTAAGCTGATTAAGAATCTCTTCCCAAGTGAGACTGACTGGCCTGTCATTTCCCCCAGTCTTTTTTGTTCCCATTTAATTTTTTTTTTCTTTATCTTTTTAAAAGTAAGGATTAAATTTTCTTTTTCTGGTCAGTAAAAACATCACTGAACTACCACAACTTCTCAAATATTGTGGAGACCGGCTTAGCAGTTTCATCTGGCATTTCCTTCAGGGCTCACAGATCTATATCATCAGGTCTCGTGGACTTGTTCACTTTCAGGTTCCTTAGATGGTCTAGAAAATGATCTTCTGTGATGGGCTATTCTTTATTCTCCCAGTTGCTGCTTTTGCCTTCTGTGACTTAGGTGGTGTATCTGGAGCACTTGCAAATGAAAACCAAGGCAAACATGTTGTTGGGTACCACATCCTTCTCCATATCCTGGATAATCAGGTTTCCTCTTTCTTTTTGGAGAGGCCCCACATTTTCTGTACTCTGTTCATAGCATTCAGTATTACACATCTTTCCCTCAATAGCCAAAGAGCTAATAAAAGCAGCACAACACTGTAGAACAAAAATATAATGTGTTAGATTAGTTCTTGACAGTCCATTTACCTTCAGCTTTTTTTGTAGATGGCAGTAGTTTAGCAGAATGCTTTTAACTGAACGCTGAAATTCTGTGCTGTGAACTGTGAAACATTTATTTTAAATATTTAGTGCTCCATTGGAAAAAAAAATGTTGGTAAGTGTGTTTTAGAAATTGTCAGTTCAAATAATCAGCTCTGCCTCTTTGTCATGGAGTGAACTTTTGCAAAAGCAGAAAAATCTGTTGTGCAGCTGCCAGGATGCTGAACATGGCGCTTGTGTGGGATGGAAGCCTTCAATGACACCCCTGCACTGTCAGGCTGCTAGCCCCTTAATTCATTGTGATTTGCCACTGTGAGGAATTTCCACTATTTTCTGAATGAGAAAGCACACAGTATTATAGGGTCATATTTCACCCCTTGTTATATTTGTGTCATCACTTCACTCAGCTGAGATGGAAACAGTATGAGATACATTATATGTGCCAGGGGTTATGTCAAATCCTCGATTCAAATGCAGTTTTTAATTCAAGAGCCTTTGGCAGTAATGTTGACTTTTCAGAATATTCAGGTCACTAATAGTGACCCTACTAAGATTTCAAGGTTTGGGATCTCCAGTGTGGTACCAGAGATGGCCCCTGCTCCCATCTCCGAGGGAGGTCATGAGCTGCAAGGAGATACCATGTAAGGGAGAAAATGCACTTTGAGTTTGCTGCTGCTGTGTAGGAAATCCTGGCTGCTGGAGTGTACCTCCTCTGCACATACACTGGGCCTGGGGACTGAGGAGTGTGATTAGATGTTGGTATTCTTTGATAAGTGTAATGGCACTCTGGTGAGACAGTGAAGACTGCTGCTCTAAGGCTATGCCTCAGGCCAGACTTCTGTGGTTGCTCCTCAGTCAAAATGCTAAGAGAAAGCCACATGTATTACTCACCACCAGTCACATCAGACTGAGCTATCGGTGTCCCTGTGCCAATCATCCAGGATATAGTTTCTCTTCCTCTCACAGAAGCCAAAAGTTGTTCTCTTTGGGATTTAATGCATTCAGATGACAAATAAATCATAAACATTAACTATACATGAGGTTTTTGCTGTTTGGTGCATTTGTTTGGCAGCAGAGTATTCATAATATCCCTCTTTTAATATACTTGGGTTAGGAGCTGTAATGATCTACAGTTAAAAAGCAAAAGACCTACAGTTAAAAAGCATTGCTTAAGCCACTCCTTATGAAAATAGCAATAAAAATCTTTGTAAGTGATAAAGTCTTTCATGTCTGTAATAGCTTATTGGTTTGATAAGCAGCAAATGAATCTAATTGGACATAATGGAAATACATCTTTCACCCCTGGAACAGTTAAAAGGTGAAAATTTTGTGCACAGTATCTTAGAGAAAGGATCAAAGCAAAGCTATTAGTAAATGGAATGGAGCTTATAAAATTCAGTAGCATTGAGTAACTTGACCTAAATATTTATTGAGTTCATCATGTGTTGTCTGTGCTTCTCTTCCCTCCCTTCTTTTCTCCACAAATGCTGCATGTTCTTTTAAAGAGTTATCATAAATAATGAATGAGTAATTCTGATGCTAAAGGACTTCCAGTCTACTTTTAGGTGTAAAATTGAAATCACATGAGCCAAGGTTCATTTCACTTAGCTTCAGGCACTGACACAAAGGACATGGACTCCAAAAGAATATAACCTCAGCTTGAGTGACTGAAGAAAGGGTTATTTGCAGAAAGTGATCTAGACCATAGGTGGGGTGGGTGATGATAGGATATATCTAGCTTTTTCCATAGAATGTTTAAGAAGACTGAAGTCCTAATGCTTTATTTAAGTATTTAAAGTAAGGCAATCCAAGATCTCTGGTCTAACTTAATTTTGGCCTGCATGCACGTCTCTGTTCACATACCCTGATCCTCCTTAAAATACTAAATTGCCATCAAATACAATGTAATTAATGCTATTTTCCCAGTGGAGGAGAACTGCTAGTTGAGAAAATATGAGAATATGGGGGATGGTGAGGTGGTTTTTTTGGGGTGTGTGTGGTTGGTTTGAAGTTTTTTGTTGTTGTTTGGTGGGATTTGTTTGTTTGTTTGTTTTACTTAAAATATTCTTTTGAGGAATAGGAGAATATCAGATGTGAAGTCGAATGTAAGTATGCAAGGACTTTCTCTAGATGTTTAGAGACAAGCCTTTCCACATGCAAATCTCAAACCAGTATGATTCATAGATGGTTACCAACTGTCACTGTTCATGTTTCTGTTCTTCCATTTAAGCATTTTCTGTTTAAAAAAAAATATTAAAAAACATCATGCTCTGTATGCCACTGAAATGGAACTGCTCAACTGGCAGAACTCAACATATGACAAAAAGCAGAACTTTGCAGAGGAATGGGTTACCTGGTCACTTCAGTATATCTAATGTCCACAACAATGCTATACATTAAAAGTAGCTTCCTTTTTTAGTGTATTTTTTTACATTTTCAATGCAAATACACAGTTTTGGTAGTCTTTACAGCATTGCCTATATATTTATAGGTTACTCTTGCCTTTAATCTCACATGGCAGAAAATATTTCTCTTATTTCTGTGTCTGAATACATGTATGCAGGTGGTGTAATGAAGAGAGGCATTTGTCACTTTTGTCCATGTTAGGCATATAGTTTTGTTTGTCATAAATCATTATGTCATCATAGACTTTACTGTTGATGGAAGTTGTTCACATCACCTCTTGCTGTTGCTTTTATGTTTTGGCGTTTTGTTTGTTTGTTTGGTTTGTTTTGTTTGGGTTTTTTTCTTTTTAGAATACATAGAATACTTAGAATACATAGAATAAACCAGGTTGGAAGAGACCTTCAAGATCATCGCGTCCAACCCATCAACCAATCCAACACCGCCCAAACAACTAACCCACGGCACCAAGCACCCCATCAAGTCTCCTCCTAAAAACCTCCAGTGATGGTGACTCCACCACCTCCCCAGGCAGCCCGTTCCTCCAGTGAGCTGTTTTCTACATCTAAGAGTATCCATTATAATTTTACTTTGCATGTATATCTATACTTCAATAAAATAAGCAAAATGTCACCAACCATTCTGAATTGGAAAGCTAGAGCACTCAATCTTAAACCTATGGTGTGGGGTTTTTTTAATGTTTTATGGTATTTGATTATGATACTAATCTTCAACATTTTTTATTTTCTTGTTATAAGCAACAGAAATTTCTGCCTTCGGTTACACCACAAATGAAGAACAAATGGATATTAAAATCATAGAATGGAATCATAGAATGCATTGTGTTGGAAGGGACTTTAAATAATCATGTGGTCTGACCTCCCCTGTAGTAAGCAGAGACATCCCCAACTAGATCAGGTTGCTCAGAGCCCCATCAAGCCTGACCTTGAATGTCTCCAGAGATGTGACCACAACCACCTCTCTGGGCAACCTGTTTCAGCGTTCCACTACCCACATAGTAAAGAACTTCTTCCTAATGTCCAATCTAAATCCACCCTTCTCTAGTTTAAAACCAGCTGTCCTTTGTCCTTTGTAAATAGTCCCTCCCCAGCTTTCTTGCAAGCCCCCTTCAGGTACTGGAAGACTCACATCAGAGCCTTCTCTTCTTCATGCTGAGCAACCCCAACTCAAAATGGCTGTTGCCACATTTGGCCTTAAGCTGAAGACACATAGTTCCTTCTGTGGAGCTCCTGAAGTACAATAGATATCTTTGCCATTGGATTTATTCTGAAAAAAAAAAAAAACAAACAAACACCAAACCCAGAACTGTCTTACGGAGAAATTGTGAGTTCACTCTGGTAAAGTGAAACAGCTGTGAAGTCACATGGAAAAAGTCTTAGCAGAGAACTTTTTGCCTAGTTTTGAAGTTTTCAAAGAGAGAAAGATTCTAAACCTTGTGATGGATTCTATATAGAATGGATAAATTGTTATATGGATTACAGTTTAGTTCATCTTGTCCATAGATAGCTCTGCAGGAGCTACCAGGTGAAGAAATGTTCAGTGTACTTCTGTTACTGAAAGTCAGGTATCAGCTTGAGCAGCTGGTACTGTGGGCCAAAAAAAGTCACAAGGTAGATATACAAGAGACACAAAACATGAAGTATTTGTCTCCTCAGCCATGCCTAAGAGAAATCTTGCATGACATTTGAAACAAAATAATGAAAGAATAGTGACAAAAGCTCAGATGAAATTTGGATGAAAGAAAAACTCCACATTTTTGTGATAATGTGCAACTATCTCAATGAGCTGTGTATGTAAATAAATTGCATTGAAAAATTTCTCACCAAACCCAAACTTTAGCCAGCTTTTTTTTTTTTTACAATAGCTTTCCTGATGGTGAATTTCCATATCACTAGAACTTGCTGTAGTTTCAATGCATAATAAAGGCTTCCTTGTTCACATTGGGTCATTTCTGGCAATGTTATAAGTTGTGTAATATTTATTACAAAAAAATAGAAATAATTTTCTCGTGGAAAACAGTACCCCAAGGAACATAATTTGCTGAAGTTAGATTTATCTGTAGTCTTTCCTCCCTGCAAACTAAAAATGTTTGTTTCCTACAAACATCTGAAAATTACCCTTCTGCAAGGAAAAAGCTTCATCAAGAAAGTGGTTATAAACCTTGTACAATGTACTAAAGTGCTGGAAAAGGCTTTCTGAACAGTAGAATTTTTATGTTCTGAGTATGTTATAAGTTCTTTCAGCCTCTAGGTAGAGATCCATTTTAGCAAGACTACCACAGAACATAATAAGGAAATTCCAGAGGTAATCAGGGCTCTAGGCTGTCACACAAAATGACAATCATGAAGCAGAGACAACTAGACCAATGTGAGGGAGTTAGCGCTGAGTAAATTTGGAGTGCCAAAAGAAGTTACTTGAAGGCAGGTAAGAAACTACTTTAGGAAGTACTCTAGAGAGCAGTGGCTCTGCAGCAGTAGTGGGAGAGAAAACACCAATTCAGACCATATAAAATGGATGTTCCCCCAGGAACACATTAAAAAGAGGGAAAAAACTGGGTATGTGAGACAATGGAAGACTTAAACTGCTTACCCTGTAGAGAGGTTTTGTTGGGGTTTTATTTTGTTTGTTTGGGTTTTTCTTGTTTGAACTCACAGCACTCACAGAACACATCTGGTTTGGTTTGGTTTTGTTGGGGTTTTGTGTGTTTCATTTGGTTTTTTGTTTCTTTTTGAAATGTTTACTCTTGAAGGAATGGCTAGTTCACCTGAATGGTGAAAACTGTGGAGGTGATTACTGATCAAAAGTGCTGATGAGATTCTTCTGAGAAATCTTTGGATTTTGAATAAGGGGGGTGAGGAGGAGGGAGTTGAGGAGGGGGTGGGGTGGTAAATAAGAAAAGAAATAAAGGACATTTTTTCCATTTGTCTGTAGAAAATTAATAACTGAAGAAGTTGGCTAAGTATATATGAGGAAAGGACCTACAAGTGAAGAAAAATGTGGTAGGTTTTTGTCTGCTACTCTGACAGCTACATTTTCAATTGAGAGCATCCTCTTCCCTTGTAGGAACAACTATCCCTACCTCTGCTAGGAAATTTGGTGTGACACTTCTTTAAGAAATTGCAAGCTCATTGTCCAAATGGGACAGGAAGGAAGAGGTTGGAACCACAAATGTTTGGAATGATTGAAATTCAATAATGATGTAATAATTAAAACCCCTTTTTGCCTACACACCATGAGATAATCAGAAAATAATTGTTTTCAAAGTATCATGACATATTCTTTAAATTTAAGAAGCTAGGGAGATTTATCTTTATTTTTCTCTAGCTGGCACTTCCAAGGGAAAAAAAATATATTGTAAGACAGCTTTCTCTAATCTAACCCTTTTCAGGTTAGATCTTTTCAGGGGATTTAAAACTATGGTTTTCCCTTTCAGAATGCCCTGCTAGCTAAGTGGCCCTAGATCCCCCCACATCCTCAGGCCTGTCCTGCAGCTGTTCAGGTGGAAGGTAAGTACTTCATCTCTGCTCTCCTGAAGTATTCATTGGCATCCAACACTGCCTGTGACAGATCCAGGGATTGGATTTTAGTCTCTAGTTCATTTGCCTATCCTTGTCTTTAAGGCATTTCCCTGGTCAGGAAGATTCTACAGCTCCCGGGTGAGCTCCACAGAATGAGAGTTGAAGGCCATGTATGATACTAACATCTTATATGGCATTACATCTACTCTTGAGTGACCAGTGCTTCCCATTCAAGTCCAGAGGAACCAGCATAATTTTAGAAGTGCTTAACTAAGATTTGAAGGGTTTGTACCAAGCTTCTCTAGCACATATTATTACGAGGCTAGCATGGTTCTTTGTCAGTTTTGGAGTAAGCTGTTAGGTTTTGGAGTTTTACCATAGTTCTATCTGAAACTTCATACAAGGAGACAGGAAAGAAAGTACTCAAAGATGAAAAATGGTCCTGGTAAACTCTGCTAGGAAGTCATCCTCTCTGAAGCACCCACAGCAGTTCTATTGTTCTGACTCCTCATGTTTTAAGGAGATGAACAGTAAAAGTTAATAGGAATTCTTTGCTACCCTGAACTTCAGAGATTTACAGATGCTTTTCCAAAAAAACATTTACTGGTGAGACAAAGAAGGTGAAGATCATAGCCTCTTCAGCACCACTGACAGCTAGATATACTCTTTCCTTTCTCCTCTTATTTTTCCTCTTTCCACAGTTGCATGCAGCCCTGAACTTTCTAAATAAGATCATCCACTTCATTTTTTTTATCTTCTCACTCCCTTTTCTCAAGAAGAGTACCTAAAAATAGATTTGCTGATGATGGAGCTTTAAGGCATAATTTAATTTAGAGTGTATCCAGAAAGGGCACTGGGCAAAGAGAACAGGCAGCATCAGTAGGGCAGAAGCTGCAGTGCAAAGAAACATGACTTTTAGCTCCATTAGCTTATAAGAGTGGAAAAAATTAAATACACCATATAGGAAGGCTCTCATTTCCAAACGAGCAAATCAGTAGCTGAATGTTGGAATTAAAGAAATATCCTTGACAAGAATTGACTAGGAATTTAAAATGGGTTTGAAAACATTAAAAATAAGGAAGAAGCTGTGGCTAGCAACAGTTATTTCCTTTTTGGTGCAGCTGAAGATTTGCTTACTACTTGGCATTCATACTCAGCTCAGTGTTCTGCTGTGCTGCTGTAGTTGTTTTTCCTCACTACCTGAAGAAAGCTATGCAATAAGAAGCATTCTGAGTAATCTCATTTGCCCCAAAGAGGTAACAAATCCTTAAAGATGTATGAATCTTCTTTCACATTTGTCATAGGGTAAGCTAAAATGACTGGTTGAAAGAAAGCTGGGTGGGAAACGATCATGCAACAGCTACTCCAATGGATGACAAACATCCAGTAAGATGCACAATCGAGAACACAGTAACTGAATTCACTGGTAAAGGAGAGTGGTCCACTGTCTGCTGAGGTTGTCTAACTTCAGGTCCTAAATACAGAGTAATTTCATGGAAATTGATTAATTTTACTAGAGATTTTCAGTGGAAAAAGGACATGAAATATCTTCCCTTGTAAATTTGGCAAATCAGACTGCCAGATATATCAATGGATTGTAAATGCAAACCTGTCATTTATGAGCATCCACTTAAACAAAAAGACAAATTAGTTTGTCTCAGCCATAGCTGTCCTGTTTCTTTGATTATTTCTTTGTTTGCTGGGCACTAAGAAATTATTGAGCCAAACAACCTTGAGTTTAGTATTTTTGATGTTATACCTTTGTGTTCCCTTTTTATTCTCTGTTGAGTTTATTGGTGGTAATGTTGCTAAGCAGGAAATAGACATATAATGCACTTGACATAACTGTCTGGCTTGGTAGAGGGGTGGACAATTAAACATAATTGAGACTAGGGTTGTTTTTTTTTAATTACATAGGTAGAAATAGGAAGAAAAGAATTTGGACTCAAACACATTTTTATTTTATTAACTTTTACTCTATGTGATATATTCTAAATTAAAAGCATTTCAGAAGACAGTACTATAATGACCCCAGCTCCATCTATAGCTCATATAAAGCAGTTGAAAAATCTTGCCTGGATAGAGATTATTACCGTTGTTTTAGGAGCTATGTCATTGTGCAGTCATGGAATTAAATGTTTCGAGTATGTATGTGCAGAGATGCTGTAGTTAATGAGGAAGACAGTTCTTCTGATTTAAAAAAGGCCCTAACTGCAGGGAAGTCAAACCTCTATCTCTTGAAGATTTTCCCAGAAAGAACCAAAACTTAAAAAGTATTTTATCTTAAAAGGATGTTATCTTAAGATGTTATCTTAAAAGGATGTTGACTTGCTGGAACGAGTCCAGAGAAGAGCAACAAAGTTGGTGAGGGGTTTGGAACATAAGCCCTACGAGGAGAGGCTGAGGGAGCTGGGGTTGCTTAGCCTGGAGAAGAGGAGACTCAGGGGTGACCTTATTACTCTCTACAACTACCTGAAGGGAGGTTGTAGACAGACGGATGTTGGTCTCTTCTCCCAGGCAAGCAGTACCAGAACAAGAGGACACAGTCTCAGGCTGCGCCAGGGGAGGTTCAGGCTGGATGTTAGAAAAAAGTTCTATACAGAAAGAGTGATTGCACATTGGAATGGGCTGCCTGGGGAGGTGATGGAGTCGCCATCACTGGAGGTTTTTAGGAGAAGACTTGATGGGGTGCTTGGTGCCGTGGGTTAGTTGCTTGGGCGGTGTTGGATTGGTTGATGGGTTGGACGCGATGATCTTGAAGGTCTCTTCCAACCTGGTTTATTCTATGTATTCTATGTATTCAATATGACAAAGTGTGTGTGTGTGTGTATGTATATGTGTATATATACACAATGTATATATGTATAAACATATGTATATACAAAAATGAACACATACACATTGTATATACATATTTCCATGTATTTCTCAAAAATTACTTCTGTTATCAACAATAGCAAAAACACTTGTAGAAAAGCAGCATCCACTGAGCCCTAGTAGTAACAGAAGCTGCAAACATTTGTTACAGCTTTTTCCTTACCTGAAATTTATTTTGTGTTTGGGCTCAGACTGTGTTTGCTTTCTGGCTTGCTTTTTTGGGCCAAGTAATTAAAATGGGCTAGTAAGGCATAAGATTCACAGTCTGAGGGCCAGATTCTTCTTATCCCTTCAACAGCTTCTCAGGATGATTAATTTTCCCTCTTTCAGTTTAGACTTACCAGAAACTGGGCAGTGCTCAGAAAGAAACAAGAGGTGCTTTTACCATCACTTCATGGCCAGGACAGGCAGAGGATTCTGCAAGGGCAGAAGGCAGTTCTCCCTTCCCATGGCACAAAGGCAGCAATAGGGGCAAATGCAGCTGAAGTGTAAACAAGCTGGCATGGGGGCTGTTCCATTGTGGGATGAGATAGTACAGGTAGCAGACACTAAATTCAGCAGAGTATGAAGAGAAAAGTTATCCTTTTGGAAAAAGTGATAGAGAATTAAATTGCACCTTAAAGTATCCTTGGGGTGATTACATGCTGGGAAGTGGAGGAATGCAGGCAGAGGTCCTGCCATGGCTCGCTGCTGTATCCTCATGTCTGATATCTTGTGTAATGTGCATGATGTGAAGGGTGAAGGTGAGCTGAGCAAAGCAGACATGGTGCTTCCTTACTGATGAAATACTCCTTTGTAGGTGTGTGTTATTTTTCATCAAAGCTTTTTCATACTGGTTTTTTATCCTTTCAGAATCTTTTACTTAAGTAACAGAACCTTAGATTTGGCAATTTTTAGGAAAATGTGTCTCCATGATTCAAAAAAATTCTCTTTAACAAGTCAAAATAGATGTCCTTTATTTTCATAGGCTGGAAATTTTTTTTGCCAACAAAACCAATTTGATTTTGCTGGTAACTCTGGAAGGCTGCTACTGAGAGAGAAGAAAGTGAATAATAAACATTCACCAAGCAAAGCTTTGAAGGCTTGCATCTAAAACGCAAATTATAATCTGATCATTAAAATATGCAATGGGTGTGTGGTGGTGGTGGGCTGACCCTGTTGCAGCCAGTTTTTCACTCCTCACCAGACTTAATTTCACAAATATATTATCTTTTAGACCTTTTGGCCCAACAAAATAGCTCAACACGGTTACAAGCGCAAAATATCCCCAAGGCAATCATCCAGAAAGAAATGAGCAGAGCAAGCTGTGATCTGGACATCGGCCATGCAGTCAACCATGGCAGAGCAGTACTGAAAATACTTATTGGTAAGATACTTATTCAGCAATAAAAGACTTCACATGGCAACAAACTAGCAACAGATCAAAGGTGTGCAACAGCAGTGGACAGTATGCACTTTAAAAAGGGAGTTGGAAGTCTGCTGTTAACTTGCATTTCCTTTGTGTTCAATGAATGAATGATTTCAGAGAACAGAATTCAGCAATAACATTTCTAGCTCATTAAGAGATGAGAATGGTTTTCATAATATGCCTATCCTTCTTTTATAGACCATATCTACTTAGGCTTTCATCATATCAGTTTGTTCATTTAAACTCTTTGTTTTAAAGTTAACAAATTTTATAAGGCAGGATTTCAGATTTCAATAGGAGAGAATCATGAGGCTTCCTCAAATAAAACTTGCTAAATTCTAGAAAGCTATTCTGGAGAGATTTCTAGTGTAAAGAGCTTTCCGGAGCTGATTAGAGGAATAAGGAGGAGCTAAGAGAATAACTTCTTATTAAACATTATAATTTCTAAGAAATAGCAGCATTTGCTTACAGCAGGCTGTGGTCCAGGAGTCCATCCTAAGACTGGTATAATATAGTTTGGTGGCATGATATTATAACCCTAGAGCAATAAAATGCTAATACAAGAGAGCTTTTCTTAATTTTGAGAGTAATTTTAGATCCTTTTGCTTATCAGAATTATGAGTACCATATGAGAAAGGCTTATAAATGTCTCAAGGTTGCATTTAACTGCAGATTTGGTTTCCTTAAAAACCTGAAATGTGCAATTCCTCAGTGCTATTCTTATTTTGTCAATCCTTTATACAATGTAGGTTGTCCAGCCCTGGCATGACCTTTGTCAGGAGTCAACGATTTATTTCACTAAGAATATTCAATCAAAATTGTTATGTATCTCCCCATTTAGGAAGAGCTTTTTAAAAGAGCTTTTATGACAGGTATAGCTTAAGCAGACAAAACAAACTAAAACAAAACAAATGAAAAGAAACCAGACTTTGTTTTATTATGTATTGTACATGTTAGAATGATTGGATATTCCAGAACCCCCAACCACTGTTGTATAACTTTCCTCCACATTCCCCATACCATTCTTAATTCTCAGTTCTCATAGCAAGTGGATGCCTACTGCTAAGATTAAATGGTGACTTCACTGGAACAGGCTGCCCAGGGAGGTTGTGGAGTCTCCTGTAGAGACTCAAAACCCACCTGGAGGTATTCCCATGTGGCCTGCCCTAGGGAAACCTAGTTTGACAGGGGAGTTGGATTCAATGTTCTCCAGAAATCCCTTCCAACACCTACCACTCTGTGATTCTATGATCCCGTGTAAATTCCTTAGGTGATTTAGACAGCAATGTGACATCAGCAAAGTGACTCAGGAAACCTCTCAAAAAGCAGCATCAGGAAATTAAACCCTCTTTACCAGAAAACTGTATCGTAGCTTTTATTAACTCTTAAGAATTTGGATGACTGACTTCTTGCCCTGCATGATAGGTCCTGAGCATCCATCACTGATATGATGGTTTCTATAAAAGAAAAGCTACATTTACAGAGTGTAAAATCTCAGTATGCATAAGTGGATTTAAATGAGGATGCAGCAGTTTGGAAGAACTTAATACTCCAACATGCATTATGCATTGAGACTGTGTATATATATATATACACACACACACATATATATATGTGTGTGTGTGTGTGTGTGCATATATATATATATATAGATATTCAGTATGTGCAGCTACCCCTTAGTACCAAATCTTACTAGTCTGTTACTCATACCCAGCAGACGCCAGAAGGCCATGGTTATATTTCTACAGCTGAAGTATTGTATGTCAGGTGCATTTCAACAAGATTCAGTTCCAGCTTCAAGCTGCTTATATTCAGGAGTGACAAAGCATATATCAATTTCAAAACACACAATCCACCTACTTTGTTGTCTTCAGAAGAATTATGCTGGAATGGTGGGCATCTCACATGACTACATTAGGACTGAAAATCTGGTAAACAGCACAGATATCAGCACCTACAACTCCTTAACATAAACTATTCATAATTTTTTCCCCCCATTTTCTTAATAACTTAAACCAAAATTAGGTATTTTCCTGACTTGGTCTCATCTATAGATGGGCCTTCTATCAGAAACATGTAAATGATATTTGTGTAGTCATTTCCAATAACAAGTTAGAGGATAATATCATGTTTTTCTCTTTGGGTAGCATGACTTACTCATGCTTAAATATTTTTTGGTTTTGGTGCCTGACAGACACTGACACACACTGAGTGACACTGCACATGCTCTGTCCTCTCATAGTGTTTATGTATCAGCTGAAGCAAGATTACTCTATTTTACAAAAGTAAGTCTGAGCAATTTTCCAGTGATTTCTCCTCCTTTCAGTTGTTTGCTACTGTGATGTCCTGCGATATTCTTGTCCTAGTGATGTCCTGATGATACTGTGATATTCTTTCCATCTGGGGATGTCCCCCTAAGGCAAAGTTAAACTTGCATGACTTTAGTCACTGCTAATACGAGCAGTAAAGCTTTATGCTATAAAACTGAATCAGCCTTCATGATTATTGATAGAAAGTTTAAAATACTCATGCTTTAATACTTTTAAAAGTTGTTAATTTAAAAATTAATGGGTGAAAAAATCCTTTTCAGGTGCAATAGTACAGCCAATAGTATTTATACAAAAACCTTCTGTTTCATTTAGAAGAAACTGTAGAGGCAATGCAGAAAGTAACAGTAGGGAACTGCCTAAAGAGAAACCACTGTCTTTTAGTTAAGGCATCCAAACACTACCCCGAAGAAATAGGTTCAGGTTTGTGTCTGTCCCTCAGAACACACCTTTGAAATGTGATTACTTAATTAAAAGCTAGCATCATAATTCAAAATCACAGAAGGGTAGAACTACAGCTGTAGGAGGAAATCAAAGCATGTCTACATTGCTGGTCATCTACTGGGCAATGTTGTAATGAAAATTCTCTAAGATAGGCATAGCATTTCTTGTCACAGGTGGTTTCTCTGATGGCATTGCTACATATTGCTTCTGTGGCACAGAAACTAAAGTTGATATAAGTAAATAGTGGAAAGCTAGATAAACATTTTTTGTTGAGCATAGAATTTAGTTTGTAGATTAAGTCATTTAAATGTAGATGTCTCCTTGTGCCTTAGGTGTCCTGTTTCTTGTTAATGAAGTTTCAGTGAACACAGTCAATGGATCATAGAGAGCAATCAACTCATCCTCAAGCAAAGGTCCAGTAGTTATGCAGATATTAGTGCCATCCAAGATGTCCTAAGATATCACATTCAGCTCTGCCTCCTGCAATTTCTGGCTTTAATAGAAGCCCTGACGTACACCTGCCAGAGCAGGGCACTTCAAACAGTATCTGGAAATCCTGCTATGAATGCCTATTCCTTACAGTGCTTGCCATGAAATGTCTACTAAAGTGCAGCAAATTCTGGACTTTCAGCTATAAAATTATTTTAACCTAGTGTAGGTTGAATAAAAGTCTTTCATTAAAGAAGAAAAAAATTTGCATTTTTAAATTTCCTATATCAAGATATATTGTCACAATAAATTGGAAAACATTAACTTGTCTGTCTAAAACACAATAACATACTGGTCTAACAAGAATGGTACACTCAGAAAATACCATAAGAAAATATATGAACAAAGAAGGAAGAAATATTATCATGGGACATCATTCAATCCATGCCTTAGGGTGAAATAGCTATTGAAGAGCATAATAGACTAAAGCAAATGATCTGATGGTTTCATTCCACACTTACTACCTGTCTAATACAATGGTAATTCCTGCAAATAAGTTATTTTACAATAAATGGAATATTTGAAATGATGAAAACATTTTCAAAATGTTTAAGGTATTCCCATTATTACTGCACAATGTAGACCTTTTTGCATGGAATAAAGTAATAATTCTCTTGTTATATGAAAAACAGGCCTTATCTGTGATGGAGACAGTCTGACTGTATAGCACAAATCAGTGTGGGTTCTAGCACTTTTTACCCTTTTGATGTGATCTCAGATCCTGCCCTAACTTTTTTGCCTTCTAATTCCTCTGTGCATGGAGAAGTCCTGCTAAAACCAGGGTGCATTTTCTGCAGTCTGTGGTTCTCAGTTTTAACTTTATTGACAATTAAGAGCATTATGACTGTAGAGTGAGTTCTTATTCACCAGTTAACTTTATTTATCCTTTTATTTATTCCAGTAAATTTAGAGACCCCAGAAGAAAGTCCTGTTGCTTTAAGCACTTTTGTATTAAGAAATTAATTTGGTTTCCAGACTTTACAGTGAGAGACAAAAGGTAAGGAGGTGAATACATTATAAGTGCTTTAGTCAGAGACTTCCAAAGGACAGTGATGCAGTTGAGAAGATTAGCAGTTTATTGGCTGGATAGCCACATCCAAAGAGTTACACTAGCAAGCGGTGTCCCTCTAGGGGACCAGTGCTACTTAGTTTAGGAAGGATGTTGACTTGCTGAAATGTGTCCAGAGAAGAGCAAAAAACCTGGTGAGGGGTTTGGAACACATGCCCTTTGAGGAGAAGCTGAGGGAGCAGGGGTTGCTTAGCCTGGAGAAGTGGAGGCTCAGAAGACACCTTATTGCTGTCTACAACTACCTGAAGGGAGGTTGTAGTCAGGTAGGGGTTGGTCTCTTCTCCTGGGCAACCAGCAACAGAACAAGAGGACACAGTCTCAAGCTGCGCAAGTGGAGGTTTAGGCTGGATGTTAGGAAGAAATTCTTCCTAGAAAGAGTGATTGGCCATAGGAATGTGCTGCCCAGGGAACTGGTGGGGTCACCATCACTGGAGGTGTTTAGGGGGACACTGGATGGGGTGCTTGGTGCCATGGTTTAGTTGATTAGATAGTGTTGGATGATAGGTTGGACTCGATGATCTCAAAGGTCTCTTCCAACCTGGTCTATTCTATTCTATTCTATTCTACCCTATCCTATTCTATTCTATTCTACCCTATCTTATTCTATTCTACCCTATCCTATTCTACTATTTTTATCAGTGATGTAGACAGTGGGATTGAGTACACCCTTAGCAAATTTACAGATTACACTAAACTGAGCGGTGCAGTTGATTTGCTTGAGGGATGGTATGCCATATAGAGGGAACTGGATCATCTTGAGGAGTGAGCTCATGTGAACCTCATGAAGTTCAACAAGACCAAGTGCTAGGTCTTGCACATGGATCAAGGTAATCTTAGGGCATCTCCAATATCAATACAGACTGGGGATTAAATGGATTGAAAGCATCTCTGCAGAGAAGGATTTGGGGATACTGGTGGATGAAAAGCTGGACTTGAGATGAGAATGTGCACTCACAGCCCAGAAGCCAGCTGCATCTTGGGCTGCATCAAAAGAGGCATGGCCAGCAGGACAAGGGGAGACTTTAAGGCTTTACTCACTCTTGTATGTCTCCACTTGGAATACCTGCATTCAGCTGTGGAGTTTCCAGCATAGGAAAGACTGCTGTTGGAGTGGGTCCAGAGGAAAGCTGCAAAAATGATCAAAAGGTTGTAACATCTTCAGTGAGGAAATGCTGAGAGGGCTGATGTTGTCTAGCCTGGAGAAGAGAAGGTTCCATAGATACCTTATTGTGGCTCTTCAGTACTTACAGGCAGCTTACTGAGGAAGGATTTTTTCCAATGTCTGTAGTGAGAGAACAAGGGGCAGTAGTTTTAATCTGAAATCAGATAGATTTAAATTGGACATAAAGAGGAAATATTTTTGTGGAGAGAATGATAAAATACAAGAGTGTGTTTCCCAGAGAAGTTGTGTATGCCCCATCACTGGAAGCATTCAAAGCCAGGCTGGATGGGGCTTTGAGCAACCTAATGAAAGATTTCACTAGCAACCTAGTGAAAGGTGTCCATGCCCTCTTCAGAGGTCTGTTCCAAGCCAAATCATTCTATGACTCTGTGAGAACACATCACAACTTTCCTGACTCATCATTCAGCCTGGATGCTTACTGATCATCTCCTTAGAAAGAATAAAAATGAAGGGGATAAAATCTCTTTTAAGGATAGATCTTTTAAGCTTTATGAGTCACAGAAATTAGTCCATCTATGAAGCAGAAGTGCTGTATCCACATGTAGGAAGGAAGTACTGTGATAGTGGGGAGCAGGCAGTAAGGCAAAGAAGTTATTGTGCCCACTTACTGTTCAGGTTCAACTTAGAGGTTATCTTTATAATTTTCAATGATACACAAACTTATTGCCTTTCCATAGCTTGTTCTGTATGTTAGAGACTTGAATTTAAAATATGACTTAAACTAATCTCACCCTTTCACCTCTGTTTAGCCTGGATAAATATCAAGTCATTGCTGGACATAGTAAAAGATATTAAAAACCAGTGATTGAGACTCTCTTGGGTGAATGAGTCATCATTTTCACATTGGAATATGTTTTCCCTTTATACAAAGGCAAGAAAACTGTTCTGAGTATAAGACAAAAAAGATTTAGAAAGTGTTACGTTTCCGAGTCAATGACTGATACATACCATTGGTTTCATGCAGAGGAATTAATCCTGCCTACCTTTCAATATCTCCACTAATAATGTCTGCTTCTGAGCTGTCACCAGGTTCCACTGGTAGTCAATGAAAAGAAGTCAGCACTTTTAGGGCATGATTCATCCACCATATGGTAGGCATTCTTTGGATGAGAAGCAATGCTCCCTGAGTTTGATCACATAAATCTTAACACGTTACTGAAGAAGGGCCAAGAGGCTTATTAGAAGTTAATGGGAACGACTAAGCACTGCAAGTGAAAAGTGCTAATAGTTTAGCCATTACTGTAATAGTGTAGCATCATTTGTAGAAGGGATGCTGAAAATTGAAGATATTTTTAAAAGCCATCATAAAGATTGGAAACATAGAGGGAAAAAATGCTTTATGGTGAGAGTCTAGACAATCTCTCCTGTTTTCTAGAAGGAAGCTTAAAAATTGACTTATTCAAGAAGAGAAATAAAAAAAAATTGCAATAGCTGGTCATCAGGCATGCTACCATGGAAAATATAACATCCTCTATCTAGAGCTGAAGTAAGCTCAAGTTCAGGCTGGATTTTAGGAGAGTGTAATTTTGATGGTAATTGATAAAATTTCTGGAATAACTAAGAGAATGAAATTTCTCTTTTTGACAAATAACTGCATTTTGACTGGATGAAGCCCCCAAATTCAAATTTATTAGTAATGAAAAAATCCAAGAAGTTGGAATGCTTTTATTTCAATTTTGTATAGTATAACATAAAATCTAAATTTCTAGTGAAGCTGTTTCAAAACAGGAAGGCTTTAAATGTGTCTTCCTGAAGCTCTTCTCTTAACCTAAATCAAGACCATAACACTCTGCAGCATTTTTGGAAGCACTTTAATTTCATCAGAGAGCACTGTATTTGGAGGAATCATTCTGTCAACATTGCTTGCAAATTAGGTTTGCTAATTGACCACGTGGACAGCTTACTAATAATACAATGGATTCTTTGTCACTTTAATTCTTTAGGTCTCTTCTGGATGTGTTTCTGAAATATCTTTTTTAGTGTAATCAAAAACTATGGGTTTGGTGCAGGGATGATTAGGTGAAATCACAGGATCTGAGTTATTCAAAAGGTCACACTGGATAATCATAACTGTTCTCTGTGACCTCATAGGCTATTCATCTTATGCATAGGCCTTCTGCATTTGATTTTAAATATGCTTGGCACTGTTAGACAGCAATGGAGGTTATTAAATATGTGGCTGAAATTTAAAATTCTATTCTTTATGCTATTACTCTTGCTGATCATTTCAAGCAGTGTCACCTCATCTGAAATTTCCCCAGAGATGCCAGCCTGAAAGTAAATGGTTGGGAAGGGGGAGATATGTAACAAGAATCAAAGTTTTTATAGATTTGTGGTCAACTGTGAAAGCCTGCCCTGGTAGTATTAGGGATTCCTGTGCAACTTCATCTCAGAAATGTGGATTTCCACTGATTAATGTTTCTCTTACCTGTCACCTGTTTGTCATTGATAAATGTTATCAAATACAGGAGCTTTTAGGGGACAGGAATCAAACTAGCCTTAGGATGTAAAGAAGCACTTTAAGCTACACTTATAAATGTTAGCTTGCCTATGGGTCTGATGTAGCCCACCTGAACAAAGACCTCATTTCCCCCTGTGTACCACTTACAATTATTTGCACTCAGTCAACATCAGTTCAAATAAAGGACTGCCAAACAGGGAAAATCAATTCAGCATCTAACTTGAGCAAGCAGAGGGGAATAGGCACAGATGTGAACTACAGGGTGATTTGGCCCATTATCTTCCCTTGCATACATCTCAATATTCACCTTTCACTTATTTACCCTGAATCCCTTGCAAAAAGCAACCTCTGCAGACTTGACTTCAATTTACTATCCCTAACATTAGGTTAACATTCTCCCTGTTGCACTATTATTGCACTCCAGTTTTGCTCCCACATGCTGCTCATCAACCCAATTTATTGACTCATAGTGTTACTAAGGAGATGCTTATCAAGCAGAATAAACACCCGTGCTTGCCAACTGGTACTGTGTAAATTGGCTTTGCTTCAGTGTCCAGCCATATTTTAACAAACCCTTGATGGTGCCTCAAAATCCTTTACTCTGTGTCTGGGTTTGCCAGCAGAGTCCATCTCTAGTGGTGCAAAAGAGTTTTGTATTTTCAAAACTATTTTTAAACCTAATTTCACTATGTGGGGTTTGTCATACTTGATCCCCAGCCCACCTCATTGTAGGCTCTAGCAAAACATTTTGCACAACTTCTTATTACTATGCCATCCAACATCATTAATTTTTTTCACTGATGCACATATGTAAATGTGTTTTGTCACAATTTCTCTCACTGGATTGACCTGGCAACCAAGGGTTGCATTAGAGCTGAGCAGTTCTGCATTACCGAAGTATCCCAGCAAATTAATGAACCTTTTCTTTCTCTAGTATATTGGTGGAATGTTGCTGCAAAGCTTTAGAAGTATTGTGTATGTTGATTGTATAGATACCGTTCCCAGAGACTTCAATATCAAGCTTGTAAACTCCGAGTACAAAAAGTACTCCAATGAGCAGGGCACTCTGCTATAGTCTATATGTACTTCATGCATGTAAGGTTTTTTTGATAGCTCAGTGCCCAAGCTCTGCCATGCAGCAAGAAATCATATCATAATATCAAGAGTCGTCCAGTGCTTGCTCACTTTCCTATTTTGATACTTCAGTGTTCTGTTAAGACACAATTACTAAATTCTTCACAAATCAGAGCACACAAAGTTCACTGGCACCACGGGGCTGTAACAAGCCCTTTCCTCTCTCCCTTTTTCTTTCATTCTTGTAACACAGCTGTTTATACAGAAGGGAGACAATGCTGAGTTTGTTAACAGCTGGCAGTTAGTAGTAATTTATTGTGGAATGGATCTTGAAATGGCCCAGTCTCCTTGACGATGAAAAACCAAAAGGCTATGTTGCTTTCAAAATCTTGTTTTGGGACTAGAAGTGGAGCTTGAAGCTGTGCCAATTCCACGCTCATGAAAGCTGCATAGAGAGAAGGGAGCCAATTCCTCAGCTCCTGCTTAAAGGAAAATGAGTGTTGTGAGATTGGATTTACTTCCACATATTAACATCAGTATATTGTTCTCCACCAGCACTCATCAAAATAACCTTTCTAGGACTTGGCACATCTCTTTTCCTGTGTTTTGAAACAGTGAGATTAACTTGACTTCCCCTGATGCTCTGGGCCTCCACACTTTTCATTTAATTTAATTTTTGTTCTTTTGATCAAGAGATAGAGGAGGATAGATTAATGGTGGCATATAGTAGATAAGTGAACATTGGCTTAAGTATTCCAGGGAGAAAAGATGGAAAAGGTTCTGTAGACATGTCCCAGAATAAAGATTCAAGGAGAGAAGGAGTATAAGGAAGGTGAAAATGTGGAGAATGCACAAATGCACTCACATGGAGCGAGAGTGTTAGCTTATTGAGAAATAATTCTTCCAAACCAGTTTGATGCATGGATAAGGTTCTGCCTGCCTTTTACTGCAAAAACTCTTCTGGAAATGGTTGCTTCCCAAAACAATTTTATAGCATTATAGAGGAGATGCTAGTGGTGTAAAATTAGAGCAGCATTTTGCCAGCACTTCAGAGTACATTCTGCTGTATTCTCTACTTCCCAGCCACGATGCTGAGAAAGGCCATGGTGCTTGGAAGAGCACTTCTGACTGCTGGAGTGGGGCATGGACTACATTTATCTCTCAGTCACAGAAGAGGCAGACACAGATGGCAGCTCCACAGTTTGAGCAAATGGTAGGGGACAGATTCATTTTCTGATGGATTAAAGGACTACAGAGAGGCAAGCAATTGAGCAGATTTCAGAGGAAACTACTGTTAAGTCACAGAGATGGTAGGAGGAGCACACTGGAACAACTGAAATTGCAAGGTAATAAGGATCAGTGTTCACACAGATGTTACACAGTTTATTCACTGTATTTTAATAGGACAGTTTTTGAGCAAATAATGTTACTGTCTACTGTATAAAGAAATGATGAGGAGCAAACTTGTGAAGTTTTAAAATAATTTATATTCCATACTTGGGACCTGAGAGAATCAGTTAAAGAGCATTAAAGAGCAAAAGGGGAATAGATACTAAGGACTATGTAATTAAAGATATTAAGAAACAGTTTGATTCTTGTTTCTATGTTTTGCCCAGTAACTTGTTGTGAAATGAAGGTTTCTAAAGGCAGTCCTTCTGCATCCCCACACTCCAAATAGCAGACATAGCACATTACTGCCTCTAGGTAGGTCTCAGGCTATCTCAGATGAATAATCTTAATGTACATTCTGGCAGCTAAGAGCTGCCATTGAGGAATAAACTTCTGTGAAAGGACATTGAGTCTTCTGTCATCCCATTATTTCTCACACTTTTCCCTTTTATGATTCACTAACTCCTTTTGTGTTTCCCCATTAACAAAAGCAGACCAGACATGTTGAACAGGTTACTCAGAAGGTGCATTATGGCACTCTGACACAGTCATGGACCATACATCACCCAGTGCAAAGACCTTATCTCATCACACAATAAACTCGAAGGCACTCTCTGTAGAGGCTGTCAGTTTATGCCACCAGCTGTGTGGGTGTTCCTTGCTTTGAGATGCAAAACCCTCATGTACCAAAGGGAACTGCAGGCTCTGTTCTAGCCTGTACCTTCTTTACAGATCCTGCATTTCAGAGCCGCAGAAAAACATTTTGTTAATTCTAATTTTTAAATGTGTGTTCATGCACCTGGCTTGTCTCAAGACATTCATTCACATTTCATCTCCCTGCTCTTGTTTACCACAGTATGTTTGTTCTTATTAACTGTACCTCATCCTTCCCTCTTGTGTGTTTAACATTTAAACTCATCTCTTCCAGCCTGCACAGTCAGAATTCTTCTGGCTATTAGATACAAATTAATTTGCCAATCAATCAATCAATCATTTTTATTATCCTGGTATGTAAATGTGGTGCTTTAGAGCTCTAAGTACTTATTTTCCCCCTAATGCAATGGCATGAAAAAGGTAAATTAGACTCAAACAATTCAAAGCAGCCCTTGCTGAAGTACAAAATTACTCTTTTCAAGGCCAGGAGGAATTTTGCAGGTTGAAAGGGAGCAGAGGTGGGGGCTTTGTACTGTTAACACCCAGAAATAGCAGTGAGATTTTGCAGTAATTTTCTCCAGTATCTGATGTAGGACCACATCTTTCACTGGGTAGTTTTAATGATGGACAGGCTAATATTTCTTTAGTCTACAAAATAAATCCACACTTGGCTTTTTGTCCTTAGCCACATCATGATACCTTTCATGCATCCTCAAATTTTGTTCTCTAAATCACTTACCATCTTTCAAAAAAATAGTTTAAGATCTTGTTCTGTTTTCAAAGGTGCTGGTTTTAACCATGTGTTTACCAGTAGTGAATTCAGTGACACCCTGCTTTTCACTGCAGTGAATAGAGACACTTGGTCCTGGAGGCCACAAAATATCTGACAATGTATCAGCTCATGAAAACAATTTGTTGTAATATCATACAGAATAAATCATGGCTGACATATCTGCTGGAGTCATTTTTAAAGGAAATAATTCATAAAGCTGATAGGTGTGAAACAGTGAACATAATCTACATTGACTGGGAAAAACATAGCTGTTCTTCAGAGAAGACTGAAAGTGAATTAGCAACAAGCTCAGAGAGCATCATTCTGATCAGGATAAAGATCTGTTTAAGGGCTTTGTTCTGGTGATATCACTGATGTGGGAGGGAACAGCTCAGAAAGATGATAAAGGGACAATTGTACAGCTTTATTTTGCTGCCCACTTACAAACAACTTCATCATACTGACAGGACCTCCACTGCAGCCATGCGTCACTCTAATAATGCATGTTTTCCTGTCCACTTAGTTCTTGTGTGTCATAGCAATAGATGGCTGTATGGGGCACCTATCTGGCAATTTGGGATTATTGTAGAAATAAAGAAACAATCAAACAAAAACCCAAAGCAAAGAATAAGAGAAGGTAAGTTTCAGGCCTCTAGGGCTCATTGTAAAATACATCGAGGAAATATGGTGGGTTGGAAGAGCAATTAGAATTCAGGCATCAAAAGACCAGCTTCAGACATCGTTTAAATTAGCACTAGCAGCACCCAGACAGATGAGGGTACAAATGAATCACTGGGCCACAATCCCTTCTCTCTTCCAGTGCTGTAGATCTCAGGTTTTATTTTGCAGAAAATTGATAAGGGAAGAAATAAACTCAGTGAGAAAGTCTTTGAGTGTTACTTGAGAGTCAGAGATCAAAGACAAATTGGAGCATAATGCTGCTTGTGTGACAAGAAGAAGAACAGAAATGAACAGCAATTACTTTATTTGTCAGCAAAGGACCATTAGGCCACATTCTAGCTTATATGAGCCTCTAGGGGGAAAATATCCAGGCTCAGATAGCTAGGGCTATCTTAGTTTGACAGAGACTTCAACAGCAGAAGGGGCACAAAGATATGTACGACGGCAAGGCTCAAAGGGATGAATCATAAATGGAAGCTGGAACAACTGTCACTGTGATATATTCAGCTGTTGTGTCATGGACTAATGTCATAAAGTAATAAGGACAAAAATATAAAATATCAATTAAATACTGTAAATGAGATAACCAGTTCAGAAAATTATTTTTAAAGCTCTTATGCTACTAGCAAAAATACCTTGACAGATGCACAAATGCACCTAGGGATGAATGCATTATATATTATGAATTCAGGGCTGCCATTATAACCCACATAATCACTTTTTCACTTGCTCATGTGTTGTACATCTGTGATTTGTTGCCAAGATGTTACAACGAGAGGAACCCAAAATTTTAGCTAGCCTTTTCACTTTGGAGAGCTTGACTGCTGGTTTTACTCTTTCCATCCTTCTGAACCTCTGCAATGCAGCCTTTTCAGTAGCGTATGCTGCAAACAGACTATTATCACTCTCTTTAAAAACTTATATTTCAGTATCTTTAACTAGAATAATGAAAACAAACAAAAAAAAAAGTAATATCAATTACTTCATTTCAAACAGCATAAAAAATCAGCACTGGATTTACAATAGTGACAAATATCAGAATCTGATGAACAACATGAAAAAACCCCAAAACTTTAAGCAGTTCTGAAGAGGTTCTACTTTTGCAGTTTGCCTGATTGTCCAGGGTAGAAATTGTCTTCTCCTTCTAGCAACATCTCTAATCCTTTCCAGTGAGGACACAACACAGTAGAAGCAATAGGCATAATACATAGGACAAGACTCCACTCTCTATTGAAAGTTGAGCTTTGAGATGTCACAGAAGGCACACAGCCATTGAGGGAAAACATATATTTGCTGACATATGACCACAAGTCCTGTACTACAGCCAACTGCAGCTAACATCCCCCAGGCAAATGCTATGACAGCAGGAAGAAAAATCAGTACAGAGAATAAATTGACTTACCTGCTCATGATTCACTGTGAGAAGATGCATTTTCCCTCTTCAGCACTGGGAGATTTGATAGTTCTGAAAGTACCTCCTCATAAACATCATTGGCAACATCACAGCAGTATGTACTATCATTTTAAGTACTCTATGGACCTCTCCTGGATATGGCCTAACCACAATAATGCAGCACTTATCGATCTATTTCACTTGTGTCCAGACAAGATAAAGAAGAAATGGTAATGACTTACTTTTTTTTTCCCTCATAGTCTTTTCATTTTACCTCTGATGTCTTAATAATCCAACATTACCTATGTTTAGGGGGAAGCAAAACATATTGAAAGCTATCAGAGTGAGTAACATAATATACCTAATTTATTTCTAAACAAATTTCAAAAGACAAACACTATTCAAGAGGAAAACACTGTTCAACTTTAATATGGTTAAGATGAACAACTGCACATCTTCTCCCAACCTTTTTTGTTGTTTTGGGGTTTTTTTAACAAAATCAGGAAGTTAATAAAAAGGGTAGCATTTTTCTTCCCCCCTGGAAAATAGCTTACTTTTTGTGCTATTTGAGCTATCAATGTCTTGACATGCTTAGTGGAGTTAATTCAGATGGTGGCATTTGTTTCACTGAACGCCCACTGTCAGTTGTAAGCTGGTCATTCTAAGGGCTCTTTATAGTCAATAGAAATCAAAAAACAACTTCAGGATATGACTGATATGATGTTTTCAAAGCACCTACATGCAGAGTGAATGAACTGAACCATAGACATCTCCATTACTTATAAAAGGAACCCAGACAAAAAAAAAAGTAAACACCTTCTTCAGAAACAGGATGACTTTCAATTCTTGCTCTTCATGCCTTACATGAGACAAACATAAAGGTCAAAAATGCAACCATTTCTGAACAAGAGCATCTTTATTATATAGTAGGGAAATATCTTTATTACATTTTTGCTGAGAATGCTATTGCTACATTCAAACATGATGGTCATGTAGAAGGTCAGTACCAGAGGCAAGACAGAGAAACCCGATCTCTTGCTTTCTCATGTTCTCTTTCAGCTCAACAAGCCTTCCCTTAATTTATATACTCTATTTGTGAGATTTAACTTTATAGCTCTAGTTAATCTTTCTGAAGTTTCCTGAATGTCTCTATAGGCAAGCTCTGAGGGAACATTTTCTGCCCTTCCTGCTGATGTTCAGAGCCATAAATAAAACTGCATAGGACAAGGAACAACAGGTACAAGCTAGAACACAGGAGGTTCCACCTTAACATGAGGAGACAGGACACCCAGAGAGGGCCAAAGAAGTTATGGGTATTTACAGTGTACACCAATTTTAGTGCAGTGAAATAAATTCTGTTCTGCTGCATAGATATATAAACTCCACTAAATACAGCAGTACTCCAAAAACACCCAGTGTGCAGAAGAGACACACACAGAGCAAATGATATTTATGTTTTGCCTTTCAAAGCTCCTTACTGATCAAAGGGGGTGGAATCAGCAGTCTAAAGACAGACATCTAATGTAAACCTTAGTGCCTGAAGGTGGTGGAGGTTGCAGTAAAGCAATGAATCCACCAGAGACTCTTACCCTCCTGAGGCAGCAACTGGACGCTTGCAGGCCACCCTACAGCATCTCACCTTCTGTAAGGGGTTTGTGCTTGGGCAACTGTGTCCCCTGTGGCAGACAATCCACTGAATAAGATATCAATGAGGCCTCCTACAGACAGCTGGAAGTAGCCTCAAGATCACATGACCCAGTACTCATGGGTGACATCAGTCACCCTGATGTTTTTGGGAAGTCCACACAGATAGGCATACGCAGTCCATGAGACTCTTGCAGTGCGTTGATGATAATTTCATCATGCAGGTGGTGGAGGACCCAAGGAGACCTGCACTGCTGGACCTTGTATTAGCAAACAAAGGTCTAGTTGGGGACATGTAGGTTGGGAGCAGCCTTGGCAACAGTGACCATGATATGGTAGAGTTTAGTATACTAGAATGAAGAAGAAGGGCAATAAGCAGGATTGGTGCTTTGGACTTCAGGAGGGCTAACTTCATCCTCTTTAAAGATGTTCTTGGAGGAATTCCATAGGCAGGGGTCCAAGAGAGCTGACTAGTATTCAAATATCACTTCCTCCAAGCTCAAGACAGGTGCATTCATTTGAGAAAAAAAATAAATAGTAGAGAAGGAAGGAGACATGTACCACAAGCAAGGAGCTGCTAAAAAAGTCATGTAGAAGAAAGAAGTTTATGATATGTGGGAAAAGGGGTCCGTCATGTCACAGAGGCACCCACAACAAAGCAAAAGAGTTTGAACCATTAATTTGAGCAAGCTGAGCAGCAACATTCTTTAGAAGTTTTTCTTAACTTGTAAGTTTTATCCTCTCCATCCTCCTCAAAATATGGGAAACAGAAAGAGAAATAGACAAACCTGTGAAATAATATTACTTCTAAGAAAACCAAAAAGCAAAGGAAAGTAATATTTCCAGAATCATTGTCTTGAGACTATACATATATTACCACAACTTTTTTTTTTTATATCTGCCTTCTATATCTGCCTATATAAAACTGTTGCAAAAATGTGGATTAGATTATAGAATGATATGCAATCTCAATTTAGAGAGTGGAAGTGATGGAGAAGTTACAGTGTCTCTTTTTAGCTTCTTCCAGTGATTTATTACACCACTGTTAAAAAAAAAATAATCTGATGATGCATGATGTCTTTTCTGTGGAAAAGCAATATAAGATGCATAAATTAAACCTTTAAAAAAGAAATTGCAGTGAGAATGCATGGATTTGGAAAGCCCCATTCTACACAATGCCAGGCTTGTGTGCCAAGATGGTACAATTTTGCTAATTGTAATCCTCCTGGGGAATCATAGCAAGTGCTAGTTCTTCAGAATAGACTCATAAAGCATGCCTAATATAATTGTCCCTTTAAAAAGTTTTGGTGGGAAGATGACAAAGTGTAAATGTATTTGCAAACCACATCATTTTGAAACTTAAGGTGAAACTTGAGGTGATATCTTAGATCCTGTGGGGCAATTAGGTAGGTCACAGACTTTTGCACTCATCTGCTACAAGAGTGTTGCAAAGAATGGATAATAATCTGGCTTCTATGACAACAAGAAACATCCAAAATATACAATTTCTTTGCATTACAAGTCAAATGTTCTGACAGACATGATTCTTTGTGCAGTTTGGCTCTGACAATAACTTTTTCCATAAAAATGGCCTTGTGAAAAGATTATTTCTCACTTCTTTTGGTGCTTGTAACAGTCAGAAGTTTAAATTACTCAGGAGCCATTCAAAGCTTTTTGACTAATCATACTTCTGTTGTGGTGTAGCATAAGTTGCAGCTGCCTACTGAAATGCTGAAGCCTTCTTAACAACTACCAACACCATCATCTCCTGAAGGATAGATAATTTTTTTTGCTGTTTTGTTTCTTCTTATGCTCAGCAACATTCATTTTGTAGAGAATTCATTTTGTAGAGAATTCCTCTGTAAAAGAGAATCTAATGTCGACGATCACTTCAGCACATACTGAGTTAGATTTTCTGTTATATTATGCTTTAGCAGATGACTTGCTGCTTGAACTATGAAGACCCAGATATGAGGTTTGCTTTGCATTATTGGCATGGCCATGACACAACAAAGAGGTCACTTGGAAACATTATGTGGCCACAGAGATGAGCAATGAGTAATAGCAGTGCATAACAGCTTCATGATATCTGTAATCTCTTTACAGAAGAGAGTTCTAAACTCCACTCTCAAAAAATATTCAGATAAGTTATAGTCAATATTTGGCCACACATAGAAGCAGTCATGGGAGCAGAATCCAGACTCCTACTGAGGGTTTCTGCTTGTTGTTTTGGCTCCTTGTGTCTTGCATTTTAACAGAATCTGTGAGCATCCTCTTCATGCTCCATAACTTAGTGATACAGGTCACAGGCCTTCATTGTGAATTAAGGTCTGAAATATGGTTTTCTGGTTTCTGTGAAGTGATTTCTCTAGATGGAGAGTATTATGTGAAAAACTAATTCATCATCTCCAAACTGATGCATCCTGCTTTGCTTTTTCATAAAAGTCAATGCACCAGCAGGCAAAAATACCAAGATAAAGTTTCCAAGTGTAAATATGATTTTTCATGGATCTGACTCATGTGTGCAAGCCCTAGGCAGAAGATTGAGTTCAGATGCAGAAGCTCTAGGGGTTTTCTCCACCTTTCCTCAAGCTGGCTTCTGAATTCTGTTCCACAACTGATGCTTAGCTCACAGATGTATAAATCCTGTATTGGCTCTGTCTCAAATGCATTAATAACCAACAATAACACAAAGAAGTTAGAACTTGTTCTACACTGTTCTGGCTCTTATTATGGTCATTTCACTTTATGAAAGAGACAGTAGAAGTGAAGGAAGGCAAGGAACTGCTGCTATTAGTACAAGTAGCATTTTAGAGTTAATTTGGTTTAAGAGTGTTTTACATTCACAGGCACAAAGGATGATCTAAGGTGCTTGCAGTGTACAGTCAGTCTGGGTTGTTTGGTAAACAAATGCAACAGTGACCCAAGGAAGCACAAGGCAAAGCATTTGCCTAAGGACATCATCCTTTGTGAGAAGCGCAGCTTGGTCACTGCCTCATTAGCAAGGGAATTGGAAACAAACAAACAAAACCAACACAAACACACACACACACACACACTAACTGCAGTGAAGAAAGGTGAACTATGAGTCACAGCTTACTAACTATGTATCTCCTGCTCATCTCTAAAGAATTATTTTGGCAGTCATAGAACTGGAGAATAAAGGAAACAGCAATGACAGTAAGAATAATACAACAAGAAAAGAAGCAGATGCCACACCCTCCTTTGCAATTTATGACCAATTACAGGATTTCCATAGTCTCCATGAGGCAATTAAAGAGTTATACTTCAGTGACCAATTAATATTCACTTGACATCATCAATTTACCAACATCTCAGAAAAAGAGCCTTGTTGTCCCTTGTCTGAAGTAATCACATTACAACACAGCAGCCATCAAAAGAAATCACAACCCCCCCAAAAAAAACCCCAACCAACAAAATCCAAACCCAACAAAACAAACAACCAACCAAACAAAACAGAGAATGGAAGCTTTCTTGACTAGGAAGGGTATTTTCCCTCAGTGTCTCTAAAAATGCAGAAACACTGGGAAATAACAAGGCTCTACTTAATAGAGTACAGTACTCTGGAGTACATTTCTATGATGTAAACATTATTTGGAAAAACAAGCAAGCAAACA
Source organism: Dryobates pubescens (assembly GCF_014839835.1). Taxonomy (NCBI): domain Eukaryota; kingdom Metazoa; phylum Chordata; class Aves; order Piciformes; family Picidae; genus Dryobates; species Dryobates pubescens. The sequence goes on from NC_071638.1 coordinate 13,254,650, forward strand.
AAACCCCAAAATTTTAAGCATCAGAGGAAAACTGTGACTCTGTAGCTTAGCTAGTAAATGCTTTCAGGTATATTCTGGAGAGCAGGGGAGAGACACATCATAAGTAAATCACACTATCATTAATTTCAAAAGTATTGATTCATAAGTCAAAATTTATTAGTCCTTGCCCAACAACATCCTATTGAGTTGCATGACAACTTGTCCTCCAAATACTGGAAAACAAAACCAAAAAAAGCAATGGATATAGACTAATTGCACTGTAACAATTAATTGTACTAATTTACAAACTCTCAGCAGCAATTTTTCCTTTGCTTATAATTTCTTTATTTCCCTTTTCAAAGTGTCCTTTAGTCCACTTGATTGTGTCCATCTCTCTCTGCTTAGCCTTGGGGGGCTAAGATTGAGCAAGTTTCTGCTTGTGAGCAATTCCACTAGGCACTGAACTCTATGCAGAATGGGATGCACAGAATGGAATGCAAAGCCCAGTAAGAGCATTTATAGCTAGACAGAATAGCACTTATTCACATCCTGGCTTAATGTCTGTGAGTCTCCCAACAGAAAAGAACCAAAATCCCACTTTCTACCAAAACCTGAAGTTTAGTTTCCAGAAGGTGAATTTTTAGTCACAAGAGCCCCAATTAACCAACCTGAAGTTGCTGAAAGGCCTTAATTGCTTGTTATTTATTAATTAGTGGGCTACTTATGTTCTCAGGTTGCCTGGGTTACATTTAGGTTAGTGTTATTGCAGGGTACTGCCAGGTTACTGTTTCTGCCAAGAACAGCCTTGTAATGCCTAGCTCCCACTTAATTCATCCAGGTCATACCAGTGAGTTGCCTCTGTGTCAGTTCAAAAGGTAATATGTACTTACAGCTCAGACTCAGTGCAAAACTCAGATGTGTTCAGGCCTACTCTTTTTTGCGTGGTTGACTTGGGGTATTTCCCAGCTGACATTAATGGATGAGTGCCACAATCACTGGTACAGAGGTAGAGCTGGGTTGTGAGTCTTACCAATGCATGTTGAAATTGTGCATTAGAAAACAGAAAAACAGCAGAGGGTCAAACTGAGGGAACAAGAGAGTGATGCAAATGTGAAAGTATCTGACAGAGGTGACTCCAGCCCACTGCTTTGATTGGCTTTGCATTTCCTCCAATGGACATTGAACCAAAAATGCATAAGGCATCCAAGGGATGTCATATGTCAGTCAATGAGTTTTTAAGCCACATATTTATGCCCTTCCTTGCTTGTAAACTCTTAACACTTTTCTGACTCAAAAAATCTTTCATTCTCTGCTGTGAAATATCATGGCTTTCACGTGAGCTGTGGAATTCAGCTCCTCATCCCATCTTTCCTTACTTTCTCTCCGAAATTTCTACCTAGTTAAAAAGCTCAGCGCTCTAGGGCACCTTTCTGGGAAAGGAGAGACATGGGTAGCAATATAGGCATTTGTATAAACTGAGTCCTACTTCTGTTGAAAAATTTGCATGGAAAGAATGAAGCAGTTATCTCTACCCAGAGGCTGAAGGAGTCATTAAAAAAGTTTTTGCTAACATCATGTTGCAGTACCATTCCTAAATCCACAAGAGAGGTGAGATTTCATTTCAGTTCAGTACTGATGTAGTTTGAGTAGTGTATGAAAATATGAGCTTGGCAGAAAAAACAGAGACTAGAAAGAAGAAAGTTCTCCACAATGAAAAAAAAAGAAGCCTCTATTCTTGGCTCTGTTAATTTGTGTGTGAAGCAGAAAAAGTATGAAGGAAAAGAAAAAATAAGCTTCATCTGGCTGTGCTATTTCTATGCATTTCCAGCAAGGCACTGAGCTATTACTGTTTTGTGTGCTGTATGTCACGTTGTGGAGAAGAATATTACTTGGCTGCAGATATTAGTATTATATCACAGGATCACCGAATGTTAGCAGTTGGAAGAGACCTCCAAAGATCATCGAGTCCAACCCCGCCACCAGAGCAGGTCCATAGAATCTAGCACAACTTGCACAGGAAAACATCCAGATGGTTTCAAGAAAACAGATGAACAAAAGAAAATATCTACAGAGAAACCACAGAAAACAGGATGGAAGCAGAGGACCTTACCAAGCAAGGAACCGAGCACCTCAGTTCTTGAATATCAGTCACGCATAGAAAATCACCACCATATTTCCTCAGTGCATGCAAGTTTCCAGAATGTGGTTCTGCTTAGGGTAGGGCTAAGTTTTGGGTTCTTTCACAAGAAACTGGAATGGAACACCCAAGACAGCTAGCTGAGCCAGCCAGTGGGTATTCAATACCATGAAGCCTGCTATATAACAGAAAGGATGGCCAGGGGCATTAATTTATTTAGGTTTTAAAATTCCATTTTCTTTTTAAATTTTCTGCTCTCTGTTTTTCTGGAGTCCAGAAAGGCAGGGACAGGCATCTCACAGTATCTCCTTGTATTGTTGTTTTATACTCTATATCTCTACCCACAGGGCTTTAGGTTTTATCATCCCAATTCTCTTTGCTGTCCCACCAGAGGTTGCGGGGTGGGGGAGGGGACGGGGACGGGGACAGTTGTGTGAACAGCTGTATAGACCTCATCTTCCAATTAGGTCTAAACCATGACAGTGACCAAATTAGCTCCTGAAGGAGCAAGTGAAAGACATAAAAAGACTTCTGTAAAGAAAGAAAGATAGGGAGGATTCAGAGACAAAACTTAAGGCACTTCTCCTCCCACCCCACCCCTGCCCCCCTCCCCCCCCCAAGTTTCTGGCAGAACTGTTCATGTAGCATGTCTTCTCCAGCAACAGGAAAAGAAAAAATCTAAGAGCAGACTTGTAGCTAATTTAAATAGTTGTTGGTTTCAAGGCAATTGCATCAGTTAGCAGAGACTCAGTATTTGCCTCACTTGTATTTCTTTGAAGACCTTTATATTCAAATAAGCATTTAGTTAATATTAGTTTTTCTTTTACTTCATAATGCTGGGCTTTGAGTTTGTCACATTGCTCTTTCTTTATCACATAGAAACCAATTCTCTTTTTATTAATTTTTTTTTTTTTTTAGTAAGTTATTTCTCTTTAGAGAATAGCTATGAAGAGCAAGGGGAGAAACAGATTGGCAACATTTGTCAGTGTTCATCTGCCTTTATTATCCCTTGGGGCCCTGTTTTCTGTGTTATCTTCCTTTTTGGGAAATGCTCTAGGGTTCTAAAAGAAGCTTTAATTATGACTACACTACCAGGGTTTGGGCAGAAAGGCCACACAAGTCTGAATTTTGATGCTGTGCTGAACTTCCTAACATTTTGTGAGGCAGTTCTCTGTGATGTCAATATAGTAACTCATAAAAAGTTCTTCAGTATCTCTCCACCTTCAACTTCCAAAAATAAAGTATAAAAATTTTGAATGTTAGTGGCCTCCTAAGATGCTATTCTCATTAGAAACTGTTGGCACTGTGCAACAGCCACTTTATTGTGCTGAAGCACAAGATAGAGACAACATAATTCCTTCAATCAGTTGCAAGTTTTAAATGTCTAAGTATTTAACATGTTAAAGAAAACCAAAATCTATTGTGCTTGAGTCATCCATTTAAGAAGTGCAAACATTATAACTTGGAGTTCCTGAAGTATTTCAGCATAGTTTTCAGAAACAACCAAACCAAAACCAACCAAACACCACAAAAAAAGTGAAACAAAAATTAAGAAATCCCTTAACTGAAGTTTGGTCAGTGCTTTGTCCACAATCTGAGTGTTTTGCACTGTGTAGCTGTGAATGCACTGACTCTTTTTGTCCTCTTGCTTTGCAAGAAGAAATCAGTATTTTAAAAGTAGAAAGACAATGTGTGAATGCTTGTCTTCCAAAGGACTGTAAGCTTGCTCATGTAGGTTTAAACTGTTGGCTTTCCACATATAATAGCTGTAGTGAATCAATGAAGAGATGAAGAGTGTTCTGCAAGGAGAAATCTCTGTGGAGAAGAGAACACTCTGAGGAGACCTAATTGTGGCCTTCCAGTATCTTAAGGGGGCCTGCAAGAAAGCTGGGGAGGGACATTTTAGGGTGTGAGGTAATGAGAGGATTAGGAGAAATGCAACAAAAATAGAACTGGGTAGATTCAGATTGAATGTTAGGAAGAAGTTTCTCAGCATGAGGGTGGTGAAACTCTATCCATGGAGGTTTTTTAGGCCAGGCTGGATGTGTCTCTGAGCAACCTGATCTATGGTGAGGTGTCTCTGCCCATGGCAGGGTGGTTGGAACTAGATGATCCTTGAGGTCCCTTCCAACCCTAACAATTCTATGATTCTATGAAATATTGGAATCACAGAATGCACTGGGTTGGAAGGGACCTCTAGAGGTCATCTAGTCCAATACTCCTGCAGTAAGCAGGACATCCTCAACTAGATCAGGTTGTTCAGTACCCCATCAAGCCTTGAATGTCTCCAGGGATGGGGTCTCCACCACCCTAAAATCACATAAAATAAATGACAGTTCAAGACATGTGAGAAACCAAGATCAGTAAATATTAGTTGCATTAAAAGTGTAGTGTGAAATTGCATCTGTAGACAGTGACTCACGTGTATACCAAACCAGACTGAAAAATCCCTGATAAAAGGATACAATCAAATGCACAAAGTGAGATGTTAATAGCTTATGTTTCTGCAAAACCAGATATGAGCACCTTCAATATACAAAAGTACTTGTTCACACTTAAAAAAACACATTTATCCCTATGTATGGAAAACCAACTAAGTAACCTTCTTTGTGGATCTTTCCATGATGTAGAAGGATTTTGATAGAAAGGGGAAAAAAGTGAAAGCCAGTGGAAACACAGATGCATGAAATGGCATCAAAATGCTAGGGGGGAAAAAAGGAAAAATTAAAAAACAAACAAACAAACAAACAAACCAAAAACAAACAAAACCCCCTTGCTTGTCCTGAGAAGTGTGGCAGCAAGATATTCAAGAGACAAGACATTAGAGGATGTGTGGCAGGTTAAGAATGTGAAAAGAATGTAGTGGGATGGGTGAGAGGATGACATAAGAGGACATGAAGGGAGATGGCCGAGAGGGGGTTTCTTGATGGAGCAAGGATGAGAACCTTTTATGTCAAAGAGAAAGGGGGAAGCAAAAGCAAGATGCTGTATAGAAAGATGAGGACCAGAGGATATTATTAATGTAGCTATGAACTTCCTTTCTTGGAATATTCTCAGCTCCCTGAAAGTTCCTTTCACAAGCTGAAAATAGTTTGGGTTTACCCCTGTATGGTATGGATAGAACGGATTCATTCTGTGAGCACAAACAAAGAAAATGATTAACAGGTTGGAGAATCATGTTACAATAGAGTGGTTAAAAAATAACAGCAAAATAACTTCCAGCTAGTTATGACTTCATATTACCTCATGTAGGCTCATTTTCAATCATTCTTTGCACATTTAGGAAGCTTGGATTCTTAACTGACTCTAGCTAGCAAAGTATTTAAGTTAGGAAGTAAGTGGCCCTCAACTGATGGCAACAATTTGGCAGAGAGGTGAGTTGTACCACGCGCTGTGTTGCCTTGCCTTCTCCATGCTAGCTGCAGCAGAGGACCAAGAACCATGGATGCTACTGCAAGTGCCTCAGTTTATGAGCCTAAATTTATATGTTGTGAACTCAGACTAAGGGAACATAAGTGACTTTCTTTACTGGTGACTGCAAAGATCGATGACTTCTCACTTTGTGTAGAAACACAACACTCAGCTTTGTGGGGACCACAGATATACTCAATCAAAGCCTTTGTCACAAAATGGTATGAATTTTAAAACCAAAATCTAGTTCAACAGCACACATTTACAAGGTTCCCTTGCTACTGCTTAAATGGAGGAATGAAATTTGGGTGGAGTACTGTTAGGGAATCTGGAGTAAAATCAAAACACAGACTAACATAGGAAATTACTAACATTCTCAATATTCACACACCACCAGGGTGAATCTTTGATTATTTTTCTCACAAAATTTAGAATGATGACCACACTGGCCACAGCAGTGCATTAAAGAGCTTTTGTAAGTATACCATATTGCCTTCAGTGACGCCTTCTGTCTCATACACCTCTTCATTACACATTATTTTTCCTCTTTCCTCTCTGGTACTGAATGGTGGCATAGCAGTTATTTGGTAATTACTGACTCACTGGGAGAGGCCATATATTTAAGTGCTGGCATGTAATTCTTCATCACATTGTTACATTTATTTCTGTTTCAAACACAGTAATAGACATGTGATCTGTATTTAGCAAATTCCAGCTTGAAGGAAGTGGGCCAGGAACGTGAGGGTATTAAAGAATAACAAAGGAATCCATGTTAAATTGCTAATTACCTGGCACTGTATTTATTTTCAGCTTAACATAAAAATGTGGTAGTATTCCCAAATAATTTATAAAGCCTTAGGTGAACAAGCTAGACCTGTAATACTGCAGCATAATTGAAAGTGATGAAGTGGAAGATTGGAGACATTTATTTCAGAATAACTGTGTTAAAATAAAATGCCAAAAGACAGAGAAAAACACTGGAGATATTGAAAGGAGTTAAGAGAAGAAAAAACAACATGTTCCAGAATAATCAGAATCATAAACACTGTAGCAACAACTTATTTTATGTTAAATGACTCCTAAGAAACAAATTAACCAACGAACCTGTGTTTGTGAACTTTATTGGCTTGGATGCATATTCAGCTGCCATACATGCCTTCGCAAAAGCACAGCTTGCTTTGCACTGGAAAGTATTCATTTGTCAGATCTCAATCAGCTCCAAAACATTAAAACTCAGCAGGGCAAATTCTCTCCTCAGGTACATGCCTGAACATCTTTTCAAGAGAGCTTGCCTTGCAAGAAAAAGCTTCAGAAGGATAAATATTTTCTTATTCCTTTTGCAGTGAGCTTGAGCAGAAAGCAGAGACATAAAAAATGATTAAGGGAGTGGAACATCTTCCTTACAAGACACTGAGGAAGCTGGGTCTCTAGCTTGGAGAAGAGGAGACTAAGGGGTGACCTCACTAATAAGTATATAAAGGGTGAGTGCCAAGAGAATGGATCCAGGCTCTTCTCAGTGATGCCCAGTGACAGGACAAGGGGCAATAGGTGGAAGTTGAGGCATAGGAAGTTCCATGGAAACAGGAGGAAAAAATTTTCCACTGTGAGGTTGACAGAACACTGGAACAAGCTGCTCAGGGAAGTTGTGGAGTGTCCCTCTCTGTAGATATTCATGACCCACCTGGATGCATTCCTGTGTGAGCTGGTATAGGTGATCCTGCTCTGGCAGGGCAGTTAGACTGGATGAGCTTTCAAGGTCCCTTTCTGGCCCCTAACATTCTGTGATTCTGTGTATCTTCCTTCTTGAAATGCTGCAGTGATGCTGATGGAAGCTGTAAAATACACATTATAAAACTGAATTTAGTTCTTTTTCAATGGGTCCATGTGGGTAATAAGAGATCATTTTAAAGAGATTCTTTCTCCAGAATTGGAAATAACTAAAGATATTAATTCTCAATCTTGCATGTGTCAAGAGTATCGTATTTGTATGCATAGATCTACTGAGCAGGACCCTTGTCACCCTCAAAAACTTGGGGGAACCATAGCAACTGCAGACTATTGTCATTCATTTGAGACATCTTGGTTATCTGTATTTTTTCTTCTAATGATGATGAAAATCCATTGAGGAAAGGTCAATGTAGGTCAGGAAGGAAAAGCAAAGAAGCCACCACAAAGGAGCTGGGATGCTAATCTACAGCTGAGGCATGGGTTGGCTATCAGACACCAGGTTGCTGCTGTTAATAGCAGTCAACCAGCTTGTGGGTGCTGCAGAGAGCTGTCCAGATTTGTGTAGGCTAGCTTTTAATTTCATTTCCTTCTCTGTCCTGTCTTTCAGTTAATCAGCAATGACCCAGGTGCTCACAGTTTTGATAGCATGTCTTCCAAATCTTTTCAGTAGGTCATTGACCAATATTCTATAGGAAATCACAGTAAAGTATCATAGCTCCTGCACTGGTGTTCCAGGTCACTTTTGTAGTGTTGGCTTCTGCTACTCTGCATCACACGAAGACATGTTTTCTCTAATGAAGTTGCATGAGAGAGAACAAATAGTCTCCCTTTTGGATATCTTGTAGCAAATAATACTAAGAGGAGGACAGGACAGGCCTTGGTTGTGAGGATGCACTATGGTGAGGAAAGAGGAGGGAAGGAAATGATCTCTCTCCCATTTGTCCCTGTGTTAGATGTCCAAAAGTAGCTACAGACTGCACTTTCTATCCTGCATCTGACTATCGAAAGCAAACTTGTAAGATGTAATTGTTCTTCTTAAAAATATTTATGTATCTAAAATTAAACTGAGGATGGAGATTCAGAGTAGAGAAATGATTAGAGAGAAACATTTCTTACCACTGCCTCTCCCCTGTTGCATTTTCTGAAGGGGTGTAGGAGAAACTCTCCAAATTATCTAGCTTTTCGCTTTCACAGCAGATTTCTTTGAGAAGAAGAGGTCAGAACTTTTTTCTGGTTTGTATTACCGCATTGTTGTAAGAGGAATGGCATTGAAGAAAACTAGTAGAGCTTCTAGCTCAAGTTACCTATGTGGTTTTATTCATCTTCAATGATAAGAGTTAAGAAAACTCATAAAAAGAGTGTTGGCCAAGCCCAAAGGCTCCCTTCAACAACCCTAGTATTTCAGCATTTGAATGGGAGTTTCAATGCATGACTTAAAAACACGCCAATCTTAAGATTTAATAAAGGAAAAATTATTCAGTAATTTGTTCACATGGGAATTGGTGAGTGGGAATTTGCTGAATCAGCACTGGAAGCCACGAATTTTGTATCACAAAACAGAATCCTTACTTCCCCTTCCCAGTGATGTGTGCTTAGTAAATAAAGAAGAACCAGGGATATGTTTAAAACTGCACCCTGTTATAAAAACAGAGCTGTCAAGCTGGATTGCTGGTGCTGGCTGGGGGAGGGCATTAGCAGAAGATTCTTGCTGAATGATTTGTAAACAAAAAAGTTAAAGCAACGGTTGTGTAAAAGAGCAATGATGATGTTAAAATAATTGGTAAAATTCACCACAGTTACAAGCTGCCTTATAGTCATTACTTTCATCTGTGACAGATGAGGATAATGGTACAATTGAGACCTTGGTGTTTGCTTGCTGCTGAAGCTGTGTATTGGAATGAATTTTTAGGCCCAAAACTGAGTTGTTGTTCTTTTTAAAATACAATTTGCTGAGCTGTAGCCAAAGCCTCAGGAATAAATAAATATCTATTCCATCACAATAATGGCAAATGACATTGCTTGTATTCTCCTAGACCATTTCACCTCTAAGTCCTAATAAAGCTGATATTGACCAGACAAGAAAAAAATAAATCCCTTGATGTATAGCACATCATGATGATCAGAAGGCTGAAGCACTTCTCCTGTGAAGACAAGCTGAAGGAATTGGGGCGGTTCAGCCTGGAGAGAAGGTGGCTCTGGGAAGGCCTTCATTTTGATATTTGAAGGGGACCTACAAGAAAGCTGGGGAAGGACTTTTTAGAGGGACATGTGGCAATGGTTTTAAACTGGAGCAGGGTAAATTTAGGTTAGACATAAAGAAGAAGTCCTTCACAATGAGAGCGGTAAAATACTGGAACAGATTGCCTAGGGATGTGTTGACAGAGCATCCCTGGAGACATTCAAGATCAGACTTGGTGTGGCCCTGGGCAGCCTGATACAGTTTAAGGTGTCCCTGCTCACTGCAGGGGGTTAGATAAGATGACCTTTGACGGTCTATTCCAACTCAATACAATCTGTGAATACTGTATTTGAAGTGAAAAGGGCATGGTGATATGTACCCAGTGGCTGGTGGCAGAGGAACCTGAGGGCTTGTCACATACACAGCTATGGAGATAGGCCAGTAATTTTGCTTTTAAGATGCTCCCTTTTAGTGAGGACTGAGAAATCTACAAGTACCTGTTACTGCTGCATGACTTAGTGTATAACTAAATAAATAAATTCATACTCAAGGACCTCAAATCATTGATATCTATATTTAGTCCACCTTTGGTTTGGGCGCTGTGACAGTACTGAAACTGATCGAACAATGCTTTAAGCAGCATTTTTTCCTCACACTAAATCACTCTTGTTTCAAGAGGAATATTCTGTATAATTGATACTTCTCATGTCCTCTCTTAGACAGATGATGTTCTTTTTGGGTTACATCCTCCAACAAAACTCAAAGCTGATAAGGTAAATCTTAAATGCTCAGGTATTTTGTTCATACTTTTTAAACAAATGAAGAAGAAACTGCTCATTTGAAACTCAGGTTGGAAGAGGAGATATTCTGAAGTGTTCTTTAGGCAAATAGAGTCCTGACTCTCCAACTGGTGAATGTTTAATGATTACTGAGGGGAACCTCCTTTGCCCCCACTATCCACTTCCCACTTCTCCTCTATATTCCAAAGCTACAAACAATGATATGGGATGACACCTCTATCCCTGATGTCTCCATTCAGGAAAAATATTCTATCCAATGTCTAGAATTTCCAGTGAGCAGAATCACAGTCTTTCTTTAAAACCGAAATGGCCTAAGTGGATTTAATTGGGACCAAGGGAAAAAAAGGGGCTCTGCTTGTTTTTTGTCAAGTTTTTCCAGCTTTTCCACAAAAGTGCTAGTCTGCTATTATTATAAAGGCTAAAAAAAATGTCATAGATTTCTGAATAAATTCAACAAGGGAATGTAGAATATAGCTACTTTTTTTGGAGGTTATGAATTAAACAAGCACAAGGATTGGTCTGAACACAATAATGATTTAATGACATTGTGTGACCTGTGGTAAATTACAACCTCCATTCCTTACCCTGGGACAGTGTCAGGGCAAGACTTCTCCAAGGAATTTTTTGAGTGATCAATGAATCAGAGCTTGCAGATACTACTTCACCAGTGTCCTAGTATTTACCAAAAGGACATTCTGCAAGCTGCTAGAAAAATTCTCATGGTGTATTATACTGAGATGAGAATCTCCTCCTGAGACTATTATTTTTCAAATTTGATTATTCATGCTGCAAAACAACCCCTCCCCCCACTTCAACGTAAATTAATAAGCAAAAAGTTGAGGTCACTTTACATCAGCCGTACATACCTGTCTTCTGAGAACAATACAACATGAAGGATATCTATGGTTTGAAAACATGATCATCTTTTCCTTCAAAAGGCCTTAACTCTGATCTAATTTGTAACCAAAAATATTTTCCTCATATTCAATGGCACATTATGAGTACTCAATTTCTTTTAGAGCTAATTTGCTTTAATTGAGACCTTATTTAATATGTCAATGTTATGAAATTTGAGTGTCTTTTCCAATCTTGTTGATTCTATGATTCTATGCTTTTCAGGGGTGGTCTGCAATTTTCTTATTTCCAAGTCTATTTTTTACTAATATTTCTCAAATTAGAAACATATGAATATTGTAATTCGGAACTAAGAGAATACAGGATGAGGTCTTTATTCCTTCAAAATAAGAAGGCAAATTTACTAATTTTCAATATAGATTCAGTGACTAATATTAGTATGACTCCAAATACCACGGAATGATGTTGTATATATACAACACCATATTTTATTAAACCAGAGGAAAAAAAGCCTTGACATTCTATGAAACACCAAGAGGAATTTGGGAACGCTAGTATGTGACAGCTTATGCATCCAATTACTGATATGTCACCAGAAATATGTGGGAATAAAGTAATGAGATGGCAGTTTCCATAACAAAGGGTAACATTGTCTTCTTACATCTGGATCACCAGTTTCATGCTATGTATAAATCTGCATTTTCATGTTAACTCTTTACAGTCACATAGATCACCAGATCAAAACCAGAGTGCAGTAATATAGATACAATGAAATTACTGAGCGCTAATGACCAATCTTATAGCTACAGAGGACCTTACTCGCGTATTGATATTGCCTGCCCAGAAATACATGTTGCTTTAAAGGAAGTACTCAACATATTCTGATCTGAAATTGAAATTACAGTCTGACCCAAAAAGAAATTGCATTAAGGGAGAGAGATTTTTCTTGTTTTACTGATTTAGAAACCTCATTTTTTTCTAGTCACATAAGCTATTTGTGGTGGGTTTTCCTTAGAAACTTGCTCAATATTCAGTTCCTTTTCTTAAATTTAAAATAGAACAGGTGAAGCATTTAAAAGTGGTGTGACACCAGATACTCAATTCAAACATAAACTCTATTTTTCCAGAAGAAAAATTATTATCTACATACAGTGAAGTTTGAAGCTGCCCAGTTCTGGTCATAATTTCAAATCTGAAGGCCCATCCACTGCAAAGAAAGATGTCTTCATATGCCAAATCCTTTTTTCTTGTTTGCAACACCATCCCAACCCATGCTCTCCATCAGTGTTGTAGATACACAACCAGCTAAGATGCCTGACAATAAAAGGAGGATAAAAAAGTCCTAAAGTCCTTTATGGCTTCGCACTTTTACTTACTCAAACCCCACACCATCAGCTGTATTGTCACATTCATGAGGAAATGATAGAGAAGCAGCCAACAAGAGGTGAGAGTGCATTAAAAGGCCATGGTCACAACACCACGCTGAAGACCTCTAGGCTAAGACCATGAACACAACACTATTATGGCATGCCAGAAGGAAACATCTATAGGGATGAAAGTTATCTTATTTGAAGAAAAATGATGGGTCTAGTGAAGGAAGAGATTTGTGGTTTTGCAAGTTTATACATCTTCCAAAAGATGAGATCATGAATGTATGATGAGATTGACACTGTTCTTAGGTACCTAAGTTGAGGCATTTTGTGCAGTACTGCACAGTGCATTTCTGAAGGCTCACAGTACCAATCTAGTTACACATGTTGGGGAAGCAGTGCATTACACAAGTACGTTTCATATATTTGGTCACTCAGATTTTCTGCTTTCTTATGCCCATGGGGAAATAGCCTCATCTGAGTTGATTGTGTTACCAGCAGTTTCCACAGCTCTTTTGGCCCAGTGAAGGTCTCTCCCTGGTGCCCAAGTAGCACACTTGGAGTTACCTTTGCAGAGATTATGGTATTGGACTTCTAAGATAAAACTGTGGTTTAGTGTTTCCAAAGTAATAGTATAATGTGAGTCAAGGTCGAGCATCTTGGCCAAATCAGAGAGCCCTGGCACAGAAGGCACAGCCATCTGGGCTGTGGGCCATTTCGCCACCCCATGGTACTGCCTCTTCTTTCTAGGTCTGGCTCTGAGTCTGCATCTCTTTCCCTCACTGACTTCATTGTGAGCTGGAGTATAAACATATTTATTTCAGCTTTGGAATCAGGTAAACTGTTAACATGTCTTTGAATTAACAGGAGTGTGTATAGGAGGAAATCCTGGGGTGGAGTTTAGACTGAAAAGTGTTGTTACCAACAACAAAATTAGAGTTCTTTACAGATAACAGCATTTTTGTAGCAGTAAAAAGTGATGTTAAGAAACCCCCCTGCAGAATTTAACTGTATTTGCTCACATTATATCAGAAAAGCTGCAGATGTAGGAAGCTGAATATTTATTTTCAGAGTGCTTGTGTACTATGTTTCATCTGCACTGCTACAAACATCCTGCATATATCAAATATTCCCTAGTACATTTTTTTGGGTTGCTTAGAGGAATTATTTCAGATTGTCCTTTCAGTGAAATCTTAAAATATTTGAAGAGGTAATTACAGAATTCCAGAATTAATTTTTCTTCAACCATTGTCTGACAATCCCAAGCAATTAATTTAGTCATTAAAATTCAATAGTGATTTCTCCTATGGCTTTCACTAGCAGTACTAATATACATTATTATGCATCATTAGTTTCCATGAAGAACAATGAAGCACTATTTTATTGGCATCTAGAATTACTCCACTATACTTTGCTGCATTCTTTTCAAGAGATTAAAAAAAGGGAAAGTTGAGCAGTCTGCATTAAGTTTGCCTCTTTTCAGGCCTTACAATATTTTGCTACATAAGCAAAGTGTTAAATGGACATTCTGAAACTGTTTTAATCATTGTGTCTTAGTTAGGATGAGCATCGAAGTCCTTAGTACATGTAAACTTTCTTAGCTGTTAAATTCCTAGATCATTTTTGCATCATAAATAACACTTAAAAGTGATTCAAACTTCAGTTAAAAATTAATACGATTGTCTGGATTGTTTGAAAGGTTTTTGCTGCTTTATTATTTGGCTATTCATCTGTTGTTTTTTCTTTTAGGGGTTTCCAGGGCATCCTGCAAAGAAACAACTACACTGCAATGTGAAGCGCTCAGGGACAGCACGGTCATCCTCAGGAGTGTAGCAAAATTGAATTTTCTACCCCAGATGGAGAGGGCAGGTCACTAGATTACTCCTGCCAGGGGAGAAGCGGCCAGCCCTGGTGAGTTGGTATTGCAAGCTCAGTGCAGCGCGATACATAGTCATGAGGCAGAGCAACTAGGTAAAGAGCAGGTTAATCCCCTTCACCCATATTTCTTTCACCTCCACTAGCAGAAGAACATCCTTAGCACAAAGAATGCAGGACACAAACACTTTTACACATACCACTGCCCAAAGCAAGCACTTACTTTGCCTATTGTACCTAGGGCAGATCAAATATTCCTGTATGTTTGGGCTGGGGCACCCAGTGCACAAGCATTAGCATTCAAATTAATGATTTATTTCTGCTTACAGTGGTGGAAATCTTTGCCAATGGGCTGTGCTTCTATCACTGTGAAAGCAGAAACTCTATCCCACAAATGATGCCACAGTGTGCAAACCCTGGATACCAATCTATTGCTACAATTATACCGGTGTCACTAAGTGCCTAAATGGTTTCCTGGCCTATTTTGCTGTCATAACTTATGCAGGATTTGGCACACAATACTTTCAATTATTTAGCTAATAGATTAATTCCTTAATGGAATCACAAAGCAAGAGGATTATGAACATCCAGAATTCTTTTACTTTTCTTCCTAGTCAAGACAGATCAAGTCATGCTTTTAAATGTATTCTGCTTCTGTTAGGCATTTGGGTCAAAGCAATTGTTTACATTATGTAATTATTTTGAAATATGCTGAATTGCTAGTCAAATTTCCCACAGCCAGGAACTGAGGGCCAAATTCATTGACCTTGACTGCAAAGATGTTACCCAAGGGTAAATTTTACCTATTACAATTCAGCCTCAGTGTGAATGACAACCTATAGCACATTACAGTTTCAGACACAGATGTGTATTCCTCAGGGATGCATTAGTAATCTGGATTCCCAATGCATAAGTGAAAGCATCCAAATTACCATTCTACGAAAGCTGTGTCTGAACTATTTGCAGCAGATTGCTCATTGGAATCAGGGCAGGTTAAAAGATGATTCGTGAATCACTAGGATCTGGTTTCCTTGATTGGCACTAGGGAACTTTTTAACTTCAAAACATCACATTAAATCAGAAAAACCAAAAATATACTAGTTTAATCTTGTGTTGTTTGAGAACTAGAAACAGAATTTTGAATGTTGTTCTTCTGGATTAAAACAGTTGGGTGTTTTGTTTACATCATGTAGGTGTCCATTTTCACAATGTTCAGTCAAGATCTAGGATATTTAACTAGAGGAAATTGGTCCTGCAAGTATAAGGCTCTAGGTGCACATATGATTGGATTTAAAAAATAAATAACCCAATATTAAACATTTCTTCTCTACAGTTTTCATTGTTAGACATGTCACAAAAAAATACAGTTCCATTTTTGCTACTAGTGTCTGGATGTTCACTCTTTTAATTTCTTATTAATTGCATACTCCATGTAAAAATAAATTGTTTCAAAGGCTGTCTTTGTCACTTCCATTCATCCAGCTCCTTTTGCTACAAGTCTAAGAAAGGATACGTTGGTAAGTGATTTGTCACAACCTCTTTTACAAAGGAACAAGACCTTGTATATTTTTGGTGAAAAAAATAACAACTTTTGACTTATTGTTCAACATATGTATACGAATATACAAGGAACTACCACACGCTATCAGAAGCTGTTTGTTAAAGACTAGTTCACTGCTATGTCACAGAGTGTGTAGTCTTGGCTGTACTTGGCTGAATCCAGAATACATAAAGATTAACCTCTGTAGCAGTCTTTCTGAAAGTGATTCTTATTTCAGTGGTAGAACATCTAATCACCTTTAAGGCACCTATACAGTTGGCATGTGGACTGCCATTATGAACACCATCAAGGTGAGAGGGTCTTCACTTTAACTGGGCAACTCAGAAAGACAGAAGGACCACTTCTGAAACCCTAAGCCATCAAAAATGTAAGGTGTGAATTAAACTCAGAATAGACTGACTTACATTTTCCTGTGTTGATAGATACTGCAGTCTGGTTGCTTGATAGAAAGTTTCCATCAATATAGATTGCCAAGCACATTTACTGAGTGAGAGGAAATAATACTGACAGTAACTGTTTGGTTTTTTTCCCCTATGAAATAATTCTCCTGTTTTGGAGTGGGAGTATAGTGCGGGGGTTTTTTACAATAGATATTAAAAACTAATGTCTCTCTGCTGGGAAAGATAAACCACCAACAACAAAATCCCAAGTCATAACTATCAGTAAGCAGAAACTATCCATAATTTTGTTGGGTTTTTTGGTTGGGTGGGTTTTTTTTTTTGGGGGGGGGGGGGGGGGGGGAAAGGTAGGGGTTGTGGGTTTTGTGTTTATGATTTGTTGCTGTGGTGCTGGTGCTTGTTTTTGGTTTGCAACTTTCCTTTCAAATAACATAAACCTTTTTATCATTCTTTGTAACAGACTTCTAGAAATTAAATCCCATTAGACTCCTAGAGAGACTAAATGATAGGAGAGGAATTTTACAAATAAGGGAGTTACACAAGGCACTCTACTCAAGCATCCCGAATTTATTGACCTGCATCTTTGCTGCACCAGGTCACCTTGAATTTCAATGACTTAGAGAATTCTGAAGAATCAATATTTGCAAAGACATGAGGTTGCTCTCAAGCAATGACCTGGATGCCTGCACAACTAGATAATCCAGGGATGCTTTGCTGATCTTTCATCAACAAGAGACAAGAGCAATCACAATCTTTGGTAAAAGTTCTTTAAATCAAAAAAATTAATTGAACAGGAAATTATTGGAAATGTCTGTGGCCTTTAACTTGAAGCTGAAGCAAAATGCCATAGGAGAGGAATCATTGTTTATGTGCAAGAAGAGGAAAAATGTGTGTGAAAAGTTATAAAAGTGATAGCAGATACAGACAGATCTATTGAGTATCCCAAAAATAAAAGATTCAAACCATTGGACTAAATACTCTGGGTTTTATTAAGCATGGATGATTTATTTTGCACTTACAGCTTTCTATAATGCCATGTTGATGATGTAACCTTTACTCTGAAGCTTCTCATGCTTTTTGCACCTTTATTGAATAGGAGAGGCTGCAAGACATTTTGTGACAGTACTAATTAAAAAAGCTGCCTGAAAATTTTTGCTGGGGAAACTGTGGATCAACAGGCTGATGCAGTACACAAAAGCTTCATGTCACTTGTAGGCAGCCACCTTTATTGGCACAAAAAGACAGTGAGGAGGTTCTTATGTTACCACTTTAGTCACAAAGTGTGTTCTGAAGTGCTTTACAAGTCCCACTGGGGGAATACTTGTATACCAAAAGATCTGTGAATTCCTCTCTCAGGGCTCTTCAGGAGTGTTAATTATTTCAGTTTCAGAAAGATGGGCAAAGACAGGCACTCTCATATTACTATGGGATAAATAAATGGAGATCAGTTCTATTTTCTCATCTGATGCAAACAGTTTATCCAACAGCAAAACCAAAACCAACTCTTCATTAGGCTTTTTGGCTCTGCTATGTTAACAGAGGCTCCAATCACAATTCCTAATGCAGCCGCTCCTGAGATATGTGGACTTCTAATTTTGAATTCAGAACCATGTCCTGATACATATCTTCGATATTCTTCCCACCCTTACTTATTCTAAGGGTTAGAAGCAAGAAGTGGTCAGGTTAAGCGTGGAACTGTCTAATTCACTTTGAATTTTGCAGTAATTTCTGCCATATAGAAATATTCCAAACTGACTCAAGTCAGAAACATAATTCTTGAATAATAATTTGATGTTTTCCAGTGAAAAAGAGGATCAAGTTACAGTCATTTCCAGATATGTTTATGATATATGAAGAAAATAAGAAAAAAAAAATGAACGAGAATAAATACTGTCTAAGTCTGAGCTGTATAGAGGCTGGACAATTGGGGAGCTCTCCAGACCACACATCTTGCATTTACAGGCAGCCTGCAATAAGCCTGAAATCTGTTGACTGTAAATCCTGTCTGCCTTTTTGTCAGGTAGAATTGGTGCATATTCAGGCAGGATGTCAAGAGTGATTCTGCACAGCCCTCCATGGCCTCTCCTCAGTGCAGCACCACAGCAGCAGACTCCACAGCTATTTTGAATCTCTGTATGGGAAAAAAATTTGCTTTCCATTATGTTCTAAACCTCCTGATTTACCTCCACATTTTTTTTCCAGGGACATTCCAGCTGGATCAGCTTAAAGCCTGACCTGCAGTCTACTTCGTAGATAGATAATGCAGCTGGGAAACAAATACAACATTGAGACGGTACTCAAGATGGACACAGTCATAGTCTAGCCTGAAACTGTGGGCTAAATAGACACTGTCTGCATTCTGCAGAATGAAAGCTGATGTATTGTCTACAAAATTCTTACTATGAAGCTAATTTGTAGTCAGATGGCATCATCTTTAGTGTGCCATAGACTATGAGGTGTGATTAGAGGAAGGTTTCTGCAACACTGGCAGCACTGGAATGTAAGCTGCTTCAATTCCACTAGCCCTGGGAAAGTCACATTTTTAAGAACATGGGTGATAATTAGAACCAGGACATTATTTTCTTAAATCTAAGCTAAACTTAAATCTAATCTTGTAATCTTGAGCTCCTTCTAAAGAAAATTATGTGTAGTGGACAGAAGTCTAAAATAGGTCAGATGACTCTCTCTCGAGGTACTTACTTCACCTCATCAAATTTGTCTAGCTATAACAGGTGCACAGGAAGAATCACTAATATACCTGGTTTTACAGGGTCTAGAGTTGAAGGAAAATCACCATAAATGTCACTAATAAATATGGCTGGTCTGTAAATTGCCATTTTTGTCAGTGATAGAACGTACTTGAGTTTCCTCATATGGCTTTCTTTTTTCAATCTTTGTTACGAGGTACACCTAGTTCAAAAGGTTTCCAATCAAGGTTTCTAATTGCTGCTGGCCACAAAAGACACCAATAGTACTTAGAGTAATTATTTTATTGATATTGTTTTAATAAGCAACATAAACATAGAAAAGACCTACTGTTTCTTTGTTTCATTGGATGCCTTTTTTATTGATAAGCTCTTAAATGCAAGAATACTCTTGTTTTTCCAAGGTGAGGAAGCATCATAAACACAAAGCCGGTGGTACAAAACAAGAAGTTAACAAAAAACCTAATTCAGTTGAAAGATAAAGAAATATGTAATAGTTATGGAATACAAGACCCAAATTCCAGGGTGGGGTGCCTTGGAGTTTTGTAAACCTGACTCACATCTCCATTAAGATGTCTGTGCTTTGGAGGATAACCTTCAGCAGTGGATAAAATGCTCAGAAGTCTCAGTTGCATGTGTTGTTCAAAGGACACATCTCTATAAACTCACAGATGTTTGTTTTAATGGTTGTTGCACTGGGCATCCTATTCATATCCCTTGTGAATCCCATTAAAGATTACAGGGCTGCCTCTGAAATGAACGTTTTTTTGCTAGATCTCACGTGTAACTTTCTGTTACAGGCATGTGTACACAGACACACAGAGACAGCATATCACTTGCCATAAAGATTTCAGTCCCCAGCCCCATAGCTCCTACAATTACTGGACCAAGACCTAGATAATATGGAATTAAAAGCTGATAGAAAAAATGATTAATACTTCACATTTATTATTATTTCCTTGAAGAAAAATAACATGATTTGTAGTTTTAGCTGCCTAATTAACATGTACAACCAATGTACATCCTTACATCCATTTTGTGATGCTAATCACAGTGTACACTTCTGCCTCCAAGAGGAACAGAGGGTCACAAAATGAAGTGTGCACAGGTGGTCATGATGGGGTAATACCTTTAAGACACATTCCTTTCATTTTCTGTCTTGAGATGAAGTTCAGTTGTAAATATTTATTGTTGTTTGTAGCAGGCTATGATCTAGGAGCACAAGCCATAATTTATGATAGAGTATGTTGTATAGAGAGCTATAGTGGAGATCCTGCAGTAAAGAGGAGCATTTCCAGTTTCAGACTAATGCAAGAATACAAATAAAGTGTTCCATCTGAACACTCACAAATTCAAGTGCACATTATTTCCCTTTCCAAATACAGCATTTCTCTCAGCATTTATCTTAAAATGGAAATACCATAGACTGAAAGCTTTCTGCAGGCAACCTTGAGAAAAGGAGAAGGAAGTCAGGACAACAAAGGACAATTCATAGCATTCACAGTACCATACTTAAATAAAGAGTATCTGCTATGTGGTTCTGCTTCCTGCCTAGAATTCTGACTGTGCAGATATTACTTGAATTTTGTATTGGAATTTTGAATGTCAGGAACATGGTTGTGCCATTTCCTTCCTCTAGTTGCTACTAGGGAAAGTTGGAAATATAGATCTGAGGATGTTCATTTCACCTCCTCAGAATTACATCAACTTATGTAAAAATTGTGAAAATAAAGGGTGTTGTTATTTTCAGCTTCAGTGACCACATCCAGCTGGAGGTCAGTCACTAGTGGTGTGCCCCAGAGATCGGTTCTGGGCCCCATCCTGTTCAATATCTTTATTGATGATCTGGATGAGGGGATTGAGTCCATCATCAGTAAATTTGCAGATGACACCAAGTTGGGAGCAGATGTTGATTGGTTAGAGGATAAAAGGGCTCTCCAGAGGGACCTTGACTGGCTGGACAGATGGGCAAAGTCCAACATGATGACATTCAGCACGTCCAAGTGCTGAGTCCTGCACTGTAGCCACAACAACCCCATGCACCAATAGAGGCTGGGGTCGGAGTGGCTGGAGGGCAGCCAGCCAGAAAGGGACCTGGGGGTACTGATTGACAGTCACCTAAACATGAGCCAGCAGTGTGCCCAGGTGGCCAAGAAGGCCAATGGCATCCTGGCCTGCATCAGGAATAGCGTGGCCAGCAGGAGCAAGGAAGTCATTGTGCCCCTGTACTCAGCACTGGTTAGGCCACACCTTGAGTACTGTGTCCAGTTCTGGGCCACTCAATTTAAAAAGGACATTGAGACTCTTGAACATGTCCAGAGAAGGGCAACGAGGCTGGGGAGACGTCTCGAGCACAAGCCCTACCAGGAGAGGCTGAGGGAGCTGAGGTTGTTTAGCCTGGAGAAGAGGAGGCTCAGAAGAGACCTTATTGCTGTCTACAACTACCTGAAGGGGGCTTGTAGTCAGGAGGGGGTTGGTCTCTTCTCCCAGGCAACCAGCACCACAACAAGAGGACACAGTCTCAAGCTGTGCCAGGGGAAGTTTAGGCTCGAGGTGAGGAGAAAGTTCTTCACAGGAAGAGTTGTTAGCCATTGGAATGGGCTGGCAGGGAGGTGGTGGAGTCACCATCCCTGGAGGTGTTCAAGAGGGGATTGGATGTGGCACTTGGTGCCATGGTTTAGTAGTCATGAGGTCTTGGGTGACAGGTTGGACTTGATGATCTTTGAGGTCTCTTCCAACCTTATTGATTCTTTGATTCTATGACCTCTTGTCAAGCTAACCCAAAAATGCTATTTAAAAATAAATTGTTCCCTTTACCTAAAAAATCAGTGTCAGTGCATAAACCAAAGCCCAAGCCAAATGGCACCATCTTTTTCTAACAGGTTCTGTGCACAAGATGTCAAGGGGGCTTGTGGTCCTGGTGATCTCTGTCATTATAATGGACCATTAAGTTCTGTAACTAATGGGCATACATTACAAAGCCAGCTGTAAGGTGTTGTGAGGTTAATAAAATTCTCTAAAGGGCTAGACATTACTCAGATCATAAAAGCACCCTGTGTTACAATAATAAGGGTTAAGCAAACAAAATGCAAAAAGCACCTTGAAAGCAATCTAAATACAACTGGCTTCTAGTCAGGAGCTAACTTGCAACTGATGACAATTTCCTTTGTGTATTTTTTCAATAATTCTTCTATGCTGGAGAGCTTATGGTACCTTCATTTGAAATGCCTAGTCTCAGATCTGCCACTGACAGTACAATGGCATATAAAGGCAAAAAGTATTTTCCAGCAAGTGATTTGTAGATTTCTAATGGAATGTAAGAAAATGTGGCTTTTCAGGAGCTTACAATCAAGTCATTCCACAAAATCTATGAGTCTGTGAAAGAATAAGGAAAATACAATCATCCATATTCATGAAAACACACTTACCCACTTACCTGGAGCATCCAATTATTTCCCTATTTGTGGATAATATGTGTGCTATAAATGTCAAGATTGATTTCAAAAGTGAGCAAATTGCCTTTTTATGTCCTGGCATTAAACAGTGTCCTGCATGCATGTCTGTCACTCCAAAATAGTTTAGTTTTCTCCTATCATAAAAGCTGCATCTATTATATTACAGTACATGAATAGGAAAATGTAATGCACAGGATACTATTGAGCAGTTAACAGCACATGTACTTTATTTTAATAATTCAGAATAATGAACAGACGTTCGGAGAAGCCAGAAGAGACTGGTATAGTCACAGTCAGTTTGACAGAGGTTGAGGGAAGGAGGGCTTGCATCTAGTGTGTGTAGTACTACAGAGAGAGCACTGACAAATACTTCTGTGATGTTTACAAATTCAAATGAGCAAGACATATTTATACTGCTTTCCATTATATATCTAGAAACTGCTGGTTAAATATTACGTTCACGTCATGTAAAATTCTCTTCTGTTAAAATATTTTGGGTAGAAAAATTGAAAGTTGAGAAAAACATGGGAAAGTAGGGGACAAAGAAAGTTGTGCCTACTGGAAAGCTTTCAGCTTTAAGATAAATTTCAAATGACTCAAACATCATATTTGCAAGCACCTTTACCATCCTGTGACACATCTGTGTAGCCGTTATGCAGAAACCCGGATGCCAATTATAGGCTATGCTTTGCTTTGATAAGTGAGAAAATTATTTTGGCAGCTACATTACTGATCCAAATAACATTACCTCTCTATGTCTCTGGTTAAATTTCCATGGAGGCTTGCACAGAACAATAGCAATGAAATGAGCTAATTTCTCTACATAAATAGAGATGATTGAAAAATGTTCTGTCAAAATTGTGTTAATCACAAAATGTCCTTTTTTCCCCCCCTTATATGGAAATTTTCATTTCAGTTGACTCCTTCTGTCCACATTTTTCAAAGAAATAAGAAACAAAAAGTATTTGTGCAAGCTCCATAAGTTTGGTTAGTCTTGTGGTTTGGTTTAGTTTAGTTTTGAAATAATATTTTAATTTCAGATTGTCATAAACAAATTCTGGCAAATTTTTCATGCTGTTTTTTTAATCCTATGTCAATGTTGTATCATTCCAGCAACTGCACATCTCATTGTAATCTGAAGAAACTGTTAACAGATTCTTTTCAGTCTTCTCTTTCTTCTTGTAGGAGAATGATTTTTTCTTTTAGTAGATAACTAACCACGATAGGCAGCTGAATTTTTGCAAGGCAGCCTATAATGACAGCACAGCAGTAGCTGAATACTGTGGTTTGGTGGATTATTTATGTGCTTGGATTTCAGAGTTAAAATATTGATTATGCAAACTGTGGGGTTTTTTAACACTCTACCCCCCATTTTGACAATCTTACCTGGTAAGAAAGAGTAATGACATTCCTTTGGTTTTCATTTTTAAGCTTCTGTGTGAGACTCCATTTAGTGCTTCATGAGATTGTTAAAAAATGCTAATACTTTCATTGAAACCAAAGAAGGACGTGGTAAGAAAATCTTCTATGCATGTTATTATGAGGTAGCTCTTCCACATTTTCTTCCAGTGTTGTATATGGAGAGAAGCAATCATGATACAACTCAGAATAAAGCTTTTTCTAGAAGTAGATTTCTTTTTTTCTTTTTTCTTTTTTTTTTTTTTCCACCCATAATACAACATTTTTAGGCTATTTGTGATTGCTTAAATACAAATGCTTCTCAGAACAAGTCATATGTTCCCAGGACCCTGCTTTTCTCTCATGTCAGTTTTGTGCTAGTATAATGTACTAGCAACATCAAACCACTCAAAAGAGAGCAAGGCTTTCCTTTTTTTTCAGATATAGCCATGTAGGAAACTATAGATCATGTTTCAAATATAGTGATCTAGGATAAATTAAAAATAGCTTTGCTGATGAGGAGATATTTATGTTATACTTCTAAAAACACTGCTACTTCAGTTAAGCGAAGAACTTACCCTGTCCTTCAGTGTCTAACTCCAGTTTCCTCAGCTGGGGAAGAAACAGTTTGGATAAACCAGTTCTGATGTCTAGACTGAGATTATTTTACCTGAGGATTTAACTAATATTAAAACATTGGCTCTGTAAGAATTAAATATTTTTCTGAGCTAAGTCTCTTCTGAGAGCATGATTAGTTTATCTTAGAAACTCCCACCACCAAAGAAAAGCAACAAACATGTCTGTTGATATAAATATGTCCCTTGAGGATCACTAAGACAATAATTTTTTCACAGCTTATAGCAAAATCTTTTTTTCTCTTCTACATCACCTGCCACTGTGTTTTTTGCTGGCCTTTTCTTGACCATGAACATTTAGAGGACAAGAACTTGTATTAGGGTAATAGATACTGTAACACAGGAAATGGCAATACTGCCAAATTGTGATTGGGTTATGGGGTGCTTATACATACTCTGGTTTTAAACCAATCACTTTCAGCAGCTAGCCATAGCTATACAGAAGTCACACTGAACTGAACATTAAATATTTACCTTAATTTTGAGTAGCCTTTGAGATCTGTTCTGGGTCTGACCAACACTGAGAACTGCACCATAATCACCTCTCCCTTAATCATGATCAGAATACCTTGGAAAATCAAAGACCCATATAATATGGCTATTACTATTTTCCGCCTTCACAGATTGTCCCAAATCAATGCAGGCGTATCAACAACACCATCTCAGTTCCACAAATACTAAGGCAATTAACTCAGCCACAGCCCCATGAGGCTATGTAGAGACAGCTGATACCAGGAAATGGTGCAGGCACATCAGCACAGCAGAATGTATGAGCTAATAAGTTATGCCAGAAAAATTCTTCTTGGTCCTTCTTATGTACAAACCAAGTAATCTACCTACAAATTATCAAGACTTGACTGTACTGTCATTTTAGGTACATCTACATCAATGTCAGCTGCAACAGTGATTTCACATGCTGCTTAGCAGCAGGCAAGTGCACAGTGGAGCAATCTTAAGTGAATTTGCTCTCAAATAGCATAAACTGTTTCAGTCTCAGTTCACATTCTGTACCTCCAATGACAATTTCTGTGATGACAAAAAGTTCTTCTTGCCTACCAGAGAGGATCAGGTTCTTAACACAGTAGACTGTTTCAGTTCACTGGGTGATACATTCATTCTCCCCAACCCTCTGTCAGCGTTCTCCATAGTTAAATAATTGTAGTTTAAAAGGATATGAAAAAAATGTACAGATTTGGTAGGACAAATCCAGAGTCTGATACACAATCGATGGTCTTCTTTGTGCTCAGATTCTAGACAGTGGATTAAAGATACAAGTAAACAACTTGATATCTAGGCAATGTATGGAAAACAGCAACTTTGACAGGTCATTACATACCTATGGACCAAAGGGAGTTATGAAGGTGTCCTAAATAGACAATTCTTTTCCATCACTAAGATGGACAAAAGTCTTCCCTTTCCTGGCTTGGACTTTTACAGCAAAATAGAAACAGAACATACATTATTTTGTACTGTAAAGTAATCAACAAGTTACATACCTGCAAATCTCCATGTTTTACAGATGGAAGCACTGGAAGAAGCATCAGTGGATGAAGCATTGGTGGATGAAACATCATTGGATACAAGACTTTCAGGACTTGTGTCAGGAAGACTGCCGTAGGTTAGTGGGTACAGAATAGCATTTCAGAATTAATGTCTTTTGATGATTTAAATACCTACTCATATGACTATTAGAATATTAGAAGTCAGGATTTCCTTACTTAGCAGGTGAGAGTAGCCCTGACTGTAGTAATAAGGACAAAGGTCAGTAAAAAATTCCTACTATATCCACATCCTTACAGGTCCTTTTCTTGACACTCTAAATTATATTGGACTTCTCACTTCATTTGTCTTCTGTCAAGAAAAAGACAAAACTCTCCAAATAATAAAATATTCAAATAGTAACAGGGACATTTCAGCTTAGAATTTCCTGGGCATTAATAATGACATTTAAAAAATGGCCTGAATTGGTGTCTAGAACTGTAACCCCCTCCTAGACAGTTATTTATTTCCAGGAAATGTCTGGCACCTTGAGACTTATTGCTCTAACAAATTACTCCATTAAATATTTCTCTACTGGTCACCTTTTATCAATCTGAACATGTCGGCTTGTGTAATCTGCAATTGTTTATGGTATACAATTATTCAAAGGCAAGATATTTCATTTCATGTTCACTAACTATGATTCTGTTTCTCAGCACAGATACTTCACACCAAAAATACATCAGTGTGAGGAATAAAAACAGCAAATGAAAGTAAGGTATCATCCATCATTACCAAATGGTTCATGAGACTTTACCAAACAATCGTAATGTAGTCTTTTGTTGGTAAACTGCTTTTCAAAACCATGTTTCTACTTTTATCACTAAATACATTTGTTTTGTTTCTTGTGTTTCATGTAAGGAATAGCGAACTGAATGTAGAAAATGGCAGGAATATCGTAAAGACAGTAGGTATTTTCCTCATAGCTCTTGGGATTTCAGACCTTCAGCTTTGTTAACTCCAGTCTGGAACTACACTTCATCTCTCTGTGATAAAACATTTAATGACAGTGAAAGAGTTCTGGGTTTGTATCTATCTTTCTCTTTCAATGCAGGAGGAAGGACTTATGCTAGGTGGCAAGTGAACATACAGTGAGAAGGTGTTGGGAGTCTGAGTTCTCTCTGGTTTCCTTAGTCAATGAAAACTACTCTAAACTGCTAGTAGGATGAACCAAGAGTTTTGCAATGAATAGAGAAGGCTGTGAAGTTTCTGTGGAGTCTCTTTTGGATCCAGTCTTACCCCACTCTAATGTGATTCAGTTATCTCCAAACAAGACTTCAGTCTGAGCAGATGCATCTGAACGATATTATATTGACACCTTATCAAAATGCAAGGATATCATAGGCTGGAAAGAATGATGGATTAGTAGGATTAAGAGCTCAGCTGTGATAGTTTGAATTGACATGTTTTCCAGGTGGCAGTATTTAGAAAGGTCACCTTTCAGAAAGTGAACTCAACCATGGTTTGACTGATTACTTACATCTGAAAGGATTTAAAGCTGTATCTCCAGCTTTATAAGTCTGTCCTAACAAGCAACTCTTTAAGCTGTGGTTCCATGCGTGGAAATGTTTCATTAGATCCTAGAAATTGAATGCATGAATTGATAGAAATCTATAGGCTAATAAAGCACTAGACTGGGAGAAAAGCTCTCACCATTCTCCTAATGGTAATTTATGGTTTTCACAAATGTTGTCTCATCCCAATAATATGAACAGACTTAGAAGAGCAACAGAAACCAATATTCTCTCTCTGAGCTGAATGCTTTACCTGTTTGCATACTAAATCATGCTTCTTAACGCTAGTTCTCTCTGTCCAGCTTCATGACAGTTTTCTTTTTCAGCCTCAAGAGGACACATAGAGAAATACTTTCTAATGTAGACTGTTGTCTAGAAAATTCTTCTGAGAAGAATATGAATGAATTCTCAAAGGAATAATTATCTGTGTTTTCAATATTGCTAAATTTTATAATGCAACAGAGAAGGTGCCTACTCTTTCAAGAACATTTTGAAAGAAAACAGAGACAACCCTGTGTATTTTGAAAAGGACATGGTCCTGGGGCTGTGCTTAGCTAGCATCCAAAAATTAATATTAGATAGCTCTTAGTTCTGAATAATCATAACAGTTACAGAGTTATTCACCTCTGTAAAAGTTAGGATTCTGCAAGCACAATTTCTATGAGAATTCAAGATCAAACCCTGCCTCCAAAGCAGTCAAAAAGGAGTTGGAATATCTGCATTCTGGATAAAGACAAATAAATTATAACTGATTTCTACATTTGATACTTATGATAGTACAATTTTATTGCAGCACCTTTTAAAATTAGTGCTTAATGAGTGCCAAGAGAAGTAACCTTCTGTAAGTACTCTCTGATGCATGAGATCCATCATTTCTCCATGATTCCTCTCTCAGTGGGAAAGAACTGAACAAATTCAGTGTGGTATATTATGAATGGATAGCATAATGGACTGATACTTAAGAGAATTGCTCTAATTCTTGATTGTCTATTAAAGTCCTGAATGACTTTGAGCTATCACCATTTTAGATGGATTTTCTATCAGCATTAAGCTAAAACTCTTTGGTGCAACTCTATTCTTTATAATTACAACTATTTCCCAAGTAATAAAGTGTCACAGATACCACTCTACAAATTTAATAAATCATGTAAGATGTAATCTGCTAGTGCATCTGCTATGATTCCACAATAGTCTGGTCTGCTTTGCAATTAGAAACAGATGCTGTATTATATTAGAAGGCAAAATCTGGCTAGCAGGGACTGGAGTAGAAAACCTCCAGGATTCTTTACCATTACCATCTGCTTTTTAAAACAGATACTGGATATTGGTTTGGTCCTTAAAGATATCTCCTTTTGAAATATTTTAAATTGAAAGAGTTTACACTTCCAACGCTCTGAACAACTTCAGGCACAGGTTAGTAGTAAGTTTAGTATTTTAGTTTAAATAAGTAAACACTCTGGTATGAGTTTCTGCAAATCTTGAGAGTGGGAAGAGACTTTAAGTGAGTCATTTGTAGTAGCTCATCCTCCTGAGTCATGGTAGAACTGATGTAAATATTACTTTGTGGTCCCAGGACTAGCTGTGAATATCTCAAATTAGTTTACTTTAGTCAGTTCCCTTGCAATTGATTCTTCTGCCAGAAGAAATTACTAAGCATCCTCTAATAGTTCATAACATTCTCCCATAGCAGGAAACACCTGCCTTTCTTACTCTCTTCTAACAAAAGGTAGTAGCTTGTGATATAAGATTTCTTTTCTAAAAATAATGTTGTCTGTATTGTGGGGTTTTTATACAATTTATTTTATAGTGCATTTTCATTCTCTCATTGCTTTGTTCCTTTATCCCACCCTTATGGATCAAGTTTTAAAATATCTCAGTTATTACTTCAAGTAAAGCCAAAACCCACAATTATACAGGTGTATAATCAAGCACAAGTTACTGCAATAATCCTATTGATACAATCTAATCCAGGAACAGCCTTTTTTACAATTCCTGATTTATCCTCAATTTATGTTTACTCTGTTATTTACCCACTCCTTGATGAACCCAATTTAACGATCTTCCTGAACTGTTCTTGATTACTTTCCCATGTGTGAACTTATTTCCATTTGTCTTTACTGAAACTCCTCACTGATTTTAGATACTTGCTCCAGTCTAAGATGAATCTTTCATGTTTTAATCCTAACCTCCAAAAAAATTTAGATGCATTTCAATATTTACTTTCATGTATAAATGCTATATATGCTTTACAGCACCCTCCAAGTTCCCAGTAAAATTCTGCTATACTTTGGAGTCAGAACTAATTTACAGGTCCCTACATGATATTTGCCATTGGAACATCAGAATTGTTTCATTTGACTCCTTACAGAAGTCCATGCATAAATAGAGGATTTCCATCTAATTCTTGTATGTCTTACAACTATATAAAATTTTCTGATTTTCCCTAGCAAGTGTCTTCAGGATCAAAGTAGTCAGTTAGACATTTATCCCTCCCAATGTCTTGAATTAACTTGTCAAAATGCCCCTGCTGTACTAAAGGCTTCTGCATTATTACTTCCTCTCTCCTCATAGTGCACTAAAGATTGCAATCAGTTTCTTATTCCCTGCAGTACTCTATTTACCCCCCACTCAAAGACAAAATTACCTCTGCCTCTAAAAATTCTTTGTCTAAAAAATATTCTCACTCCTCTCATTGTGTCTGCCTTATTGAATAGTCAATTGATTCAAAACAAAGTAAAAAGAAGGGCCCTGCAATAGATTATTCTTTTTAAACTTCCAAAAAAAAAATTACTTCTGTAACCCACTGAGACAGCAACTGGCTTCAGACAAAGAATTTCTTAGACACATGTGCCTCTTTCTTCTTACCTACACCAACATACAGACTGAGGTCCAATACCAATTTTCCATACAATAATGTCTTGATCATCTTCCCAACTCTTGTGTTATTGGTTGTCTTCTCCAGGACTGTTATTTAAATATTTCTGAAGTCAGAAGTGTTCAGGGTTGCAGGGGTAGGATCTATCAATAACAAACAGCAGGCCACCTGGTAAGAGTTCATGTAGAGTGTTAAGTGAATCTTTTGTGTCATGGAGAAGTAAAGCACTTCCTTACTCTTGCTACCAAAACAAAACCAACAAAAAACCCCAAACAAACAAAACCCCGAACAACCCAAACCAAAAACCACAGCCAACCAAACAAAACCACAACCACCACCCCCCAAAAATAACAGAAAAAAGGAAGAAAAATAACAGGAGCTGGCCTGTATAGAAAGTGGTAAAAGCAGAGGCTCTCCTCCCTGAGAAATGAAAGACAGTGAGTAGGTACACATAGCTGAGTAATTTACTCAGTGATGGACTGAAGTGCATTACTGGTCTCAAAAATCAAGGTGAATACTGAATCAGTCTGTTCATTGGCCAGCCCCTTCAGTAACACTTTTCACAAACCAAACTGTACTATTAGAGACTATTCTATTCAGAAAGATTCCTACTGTGACCACAACAAATGGAGCCCACAGACATCTGCCAGAGGTAACCAGAAAGTTTAGTGTGAGTAAAACAGTTGCCAATGCATCTGTTCTGTTCACTAGATATAAGGCCATGAGGATCTAGCTCCCAGTGACATTTTGCTGATGTAAAGATATTGCAATACTGAACTTAATTATATTAATTGCAGGGGGAAATTCGGCTGTAAATATTATAGGACAAATTGTACCTTGACATATACCTGTGGTGACTCTACTGAATTCAAAGCTGCTACAGCTCTAATTTGTAGAGTATGACTGCATCTTGCTATGCAGTTATAGCAGTACGCATCTGACCCCAGCAGAGGAACTCGTGTGAGGTAGCTCACAAGCAATGACTAATAATCAAGTTCAGGTTATGAAATTCCTTGTGCATGAACTTTCCTAGGAGCAAAGCCAGAAGGCTCCTAAGCCACATGGAGTACAGAATTTCATAAAACACAACAACAACAAAAAACCACACAAAAAACCCCAAACAAAACCCCAAAAAACAGGCATCATGCACAGAACCTCTGTTTGAACTGAAAGACTTTGCTCAGCATCACAGCCTACAGGATGCTAAAGCAGATGATAATGCACCAGTACAGCCAATGTCATAAAGGACATTAACAATGTCCTTTAGTCCATAATCACACTAAGGGAAACCCTGCTAAAGTAATACTGGGGAAAGAAAGGAGAACCTGGTGAGATTTGGCAGGCACATGCACAGAATAATTAGCAGAGATCTGAGCTGAAGAGAGTCCCCACTGTTAAGTATTTATTACTTGCATCTCAGACAATGCTGTGAATCTTACCTTTAACCAATTATATTTGCCTGGAGACAATGTGATTCAAACCTGACAGCAGACGTTAATAAGTGAATAGCGAATGAGTGTCCTAATAATTTTTTGCTCATGGAGTAGCTCCCTGGATTTTCAGTAGCAGGCAAAACCAGCATGGTACAACTAAATAATTATATGTTAACGACTACAATAATTTAAGATTAGACAAGAGCTGGAGGACAGTATTCAAGCAGGCTGAAAATCTGTTCAGTTGAACAAACTATTTAACAAGTCTGCTGATGGGTTGTGTTTCTCTTACCAGTTGTATACCTGAAGGACATATTTGTCTGTTTTCTTATTTTAAGGATATTGTGCTCATCTTAGTATCTTTAAATGACCTCATGCAAATATATGCAGGTTTCGGATGATTACATCATTACGAGGAAATAACAAAGGTACATAATTTTTATATCACTGCCTCTGGACTCTTCTGCACAGTTTCATTTGGCATATAGACAGAGAGGAATTTAAACAGCATTTGTTTAACTTTTGTATTTAAGACTGGTCATAGATAACTGAACAGCACTTAATTTCTAACACACAGAAGATCTAAATAATTAACGTTTCCCTCCCTCTTCTGAATGAATTGTCAGTAACACTAAAGATCTAAATAATTAATTTTTTCCTCCCTCTTCTGAATGAATTGTCAGTAACACTTAACAGGTAAGATCATAAAATTGGAGAAGGGACTATCCTAGTATAATAATTTAATGCGACAGTACAATCTATTTAGATGATCTCTTCTGTTATGTTCTCCACTTTAAAAATTTCAAGATGGACATATAAGCTTATAATTAGTGGGAACTTTGTTGGACAAAGTAGGCCAAATGAGATCTTTCATCAACACTATAAATCTGCTGTATCTTTTAAAGTCTGTGGAGATATATATATGCATGTTCTTACTGACAGGTTGTAAAAACATTGTTTTTAAGGCTATTCAAGTCTTAATAAAGTTGTTTCCAAAGCTTGTTATTTTATCCTATATTCTTCCTTCACTATCATCCCTCAGAATGTCTTGGATATCTTAGGGGGCAATTAATTTGTCTGTGCCACATCACCACCTGGCAAAAAAATGTGTGGCATACAGCCTAATAGCCTATGAACACACAAAAGCATTTGGTGTTGGATGAAAAATCAGTTTTAAATTCCTGTGTAAATTCGTGCTGTAGGGATGTTGTTTTCCAGTTTACATACACATCTCCAATAACAAATTGAAGTTTAAGGGCAATGAAGTATTTACCATGACAAAAAATGTCTTCCTCACTCTGTCTTCATCTTCTAATCATGGAATCATAGAATTGTTAGGGTTGGAAGGGACCTCAAGGAGCATCTAGTTCCAAATCCCCTGCCATGGGCAGGGACATCTTACACTAGATCAGGTTGCCCAGAGCCACATCCAGCCTGGCCTTAAAAACCTCCAGGGATAGGGCTTCTACTGCCTCTCTGCGTAACCCATTCCAGTGTCCCACCACCCTCATGATGAAAAACTTCTGAATCAGCTGACCAAACTCACTAATGTGGGTAATCTTCATATGTATAGGTTAAAAAAAAAAATAGAAAAAAGGAACCAGCCTCATATTAAAGCATGTTTTCCCAAACAGCTTTCATTTTACATGGCACACGATACATGCTGCGTGAAATAGTAGTGCCCAGCCAGTATGTGTCCTAGTCTAATGGTCACATTTAATCTGAAAGTTCCTTTTAGTGGAAGGAAATAAAACTAAATGAGAGGGATGGGTTCTTTCTGTCCTGATTTCTTTCTTAGGACACCTGAAAGAACTTCATGCATAGGCATTGTTTCCCTTCTAGATTCCTTCAGGTAACCTTTATTGCGTAAATCATTAATATTATATACTTGTTTGATCCCAGGACAAATTGTCTTCTATTTGGAAAAGGCAATGGCAAAATAATAGTTCACATTTTATTTTGGCTTTACTTTTAAAATATTCACATTGAAAACACAGGTAATTCATTGCTAAAGTTAGACAATTTGAATGCAACTTGAAGTGGATATCATCAATTTAAAAGCCAAATAACACTGGCCTGTTAGTCAGAGATAAAATGCTTCACCACCTTGTCTTTGCTTGGAACATTTGAAAAAAAAGGAACTTAATTTCTTATTTAGACACTAATTTGCATCTCCTGAGTTGGAATTGTTGGTGTGTTCAAACTTCTCTTATGAGATGGATTTTACAACCTGTGCTAACCTCTGTCAGGGTAATCACAGCCGGTTCGGATAAAAGGCTGACCTGGGATTCAGGCTGCTTCTCATTTTGTAGGCTGGCTTTCAAATCCTTTGAAGAAGTTACCTCACCACGGGTAGGAGATGAGAAATTGGAAGAGTTGTTACACACTGTCAATATAGATAGAAGGCTGGTGGAAAGCTACTGGGCACAGCAGGGCATAACAAGAAATTCACTCTCAGCTCAGTGATTTTTTCATGCAGGCCCTATAGCTGCTGCAACCTCACAGTCAGGGCCAAGTTTTTCAAACTTTCTCTCTTTGATTTTGAAATAAAAATGCCAACAAGGCACACTATTTTTTGAATCATACATATCCTTACATGAAGAATATGGCATTAAAAAGTAAAGCTTAAGAAGACTCCTTATTCCTTCAGTCCTTTCAGCTTCCACACAGTTCTTTTCCTGGCTTTTTCTTTTCAACATTTTCTGTAGTTTTAGTTTCTCTTACTTCGTCCTTTCCTACCTGTTAGTTCACTGCAAAGATTTTGCTTTAACCTGACATTCTTGATGTAGTGTTCTATCTGTCTTTTGCTTTGGGTTTCTGCCTTTTTTGTTCCTTCCTCGCTTTAATGTTCAGCTTCAAAATTTTATTTTCCTACTCAAACTTAGGCTTTAGCTGCAGCTCAAACTACTTCAGCCCTCCAAGTCCACATACATTCTGCTTCTTGCCTAGTAGGTCACCTTTTGTTATTAGCTTGAATACATCCATTAGGACTGTACTAAAGGCATCAAATTTGTTCCACTCAGTTGGCAGAAGAAGACAGCCCTGTAGGCACAGAAACCAATGTGTTAATTGAAGAGATAAAGTTCATGACAGGGAACAGGACACTATTGCTGGGTGATTCTTTTAAACTGGGGAAGTTATTTTTTTCCTGTTTTGATGGTAGATGCTTTACAATTTTATATATTGGTTTTTTTAGAAAGATATATAAATTTAACTTTTTAAAACCAGATATTATCCAGATATCTCATTGGGAAAGATGTATTCCAAAGATCAGCTGGGCATTTTCACCCATCCGGTGCCCTGGAAAACAGAATACTGGCATCCTTCTTAATCTCCCTTGCTCCTGTTTTATGTCATATTTTCAGTGTCTGAAGACTGTTTACTGAACTGTGTTTTGCTAATCACTAGATCTGCAGTTCTCAGGAAATATTTGCTCATTGCATAGATCTGGACTCAGACAAAATGTGCCCTTTTATCCACGGCTCTTTGACCACTCATACGAACATTTTCTTCTTTTTTCTGTCATTTCTGGCCCATTAGCAGCTGTACTTCTCCAGGCCTTTGAAGAAGAGAATATGGTTCACATTCAGCCCTGTTTTAAAGCAATACAACTGTGGATAGTTACTTAAGAATCTTTCTAAACAGCTTCCAGGACAGCTGGGAATATCAGACCGAATTGTGGCTGATAGCAACAAAGGATTTTCCTTGGATTTATAACTGCTCTATCTAGGCTGTTTTCATTTAAAAATTAAAAAAAACCCAACCCAACCAACCAACAAACAAAACCTTTCATAATTATATGGGGGAAAAAAAAAAGAATACTGACTGACTTTGAACTAAGATGCAACTTCAAAGACATAAAGAACTTCTTATGGTACCGAAATGTCATTTTCCTCATGATGTAGGAGCTGTTGTCACCTGCATTGCTGTAAACTGCCATTCTTATACCCCCAAAGGTATACTAATCAATTCTTAAACAGTCTTGCATCAACCATGTTTTAGATGTCTGAACTACTGAGTGATCTTTGTACCAGACACATCTGAAAAAGCAGCATTCACAACACATACATAATTTACAGTATAATTCTTTACGCTTATCTAGCACCTTTCAGCCCAAGATTCCAAAACTCCTTGCAAATATTAATTAATGTATCTTTCCAGTGCTGCTTGCAGAGAGGGGACATTAGTATTCTTCAGGAAAGGCAATGGCCAAAAAAAAAAATAAAAGGAAAGAAAAAAAGAAATAAAATGAATGTAACTTTAAGTAAGTCACTGTTGCTCTATAACTCTTTCTTCATAAGCAAAATTGAGACAAAATAATAAAGTAATGCACAGAAATGTTATTAACCATCATTATTTTAGCCTTCAAGAGATGTTTGAATACTTTTAGTACAAAATATTATACTTAATGTGGATAAACAGAAGCATAATATTATGAAGGCCCCAGCTCTTGCATTCAGCTACCAACCTAACATGTATGAAGGTCTTGACCAAAGACTTAGCAGTACAGAGGGGTGCATACCAAACCTTTCCTGTTCTGCATTGCTTACAGCAATAAATTGAGGGCCATACTGTGTATTTCTATTTTTTATCTTTTTTTTTTTTTTGGTCTTCTTTGAAAATCAGAGTGCTGACATGAAAACTTGCAAATGTTTTTTGCATTTCTGAGCGCATTTTGACATTTAATCAAGTCTTGCTGCTCCCAGCTCCCTTTATTATGATAATATATTATACCAAATTGAAGATGGCAAGAAGAAAATTACATGGATGATGTCTTAACGCATTAAACTAAGTCCTGCTCTTACCAAAGCCCATAGCAACACTCCCATTATTTGATTAATGCTGATGTATTCTAAGCTGCATCATACAGTAAAGAAAAGCCAGTGACACAGCACTGACTATATTAAAATGTTAGTGGTATAAGGAACTTGAATTCCTTAGTGCTATGGTGTTCAAATTTGTTATTTGGTGCCTTGTTAAAATAGAGTCTCCTTGTCTGCTCTTAAACAGAGCTATTCTTATGTCACCTTCCATTGACTCAAATATTTAATTGGGACTTTTCATTTGAACAGGATCCCATTTTTCACAATTCTCTTTCACTGGGCTGGTGAATAAAGGAAACTTTTAAACTTGAATGATTCTCCCTTTGGCAATGCTGAGTTTTTGCAGCAGCATCTAAGGGCACTATTTTTTCTAGTGCAGATGTACATTGGTTAAACTTTCTTCCAAATTTTTGAATTTTCAGTTCCAACTGAATGCTTGTCTGCAAAGGTACACAGTCACTTCTGTTTTAAAAAGTAAATGAAATACAGTAGAATTTACTTTACAATACCACATCGGAAAACAAATTAAGAATAATCTTTCTAAGATTATTTTATACCTTTTATCACTTAAAATTGAAATTACTCATCTTCTACTGTATTAACCAATGCCACCTTTTGTAGTCATAATTTTAAACAATTCTGGTCTGGAATGCATATGTTATGTTGATCACTGAATCTAATGATGCAATAAATTAAAGAAAGGAGAAAGAATTAAAGAAAGGAGAAATGAATGAATTGTAGTGAATTAAAGAAAGGAGAAACCAACCAGAATGCTGAATTGTTTCTGGGTACACACTTGATTTTATTATTAGTGCTGAAAAATTGTATTAAAATCATCAAACTATTTAAATGCTTTATAAGATTTTTATATCAGTGTGACAGTCAATATAACTCATACAATAAAGGTAAATAAGTGACTATTCAGTATGCTGTCACTAAAATGGTACAAATAAAACTATACACAAATACTTTGCATTTAGCTTTATTTATATTTGTATATAATAATATAACTTGTTAAGGAGCATAATTTCTGTGACTCAGGTGCTTCTGTGGTTTATGACTTCTGGCATCTCACACTGTAGGAGGCCAGAATTTATGATTTTCCCCAAAACAGATTACTTTTGACAGATTCTACCTTTGTGCAAGATGGGCTTCAAACCAAAATAGGACTCAAATCAAATCAAATCAAAATAGGACTCACAGCCATATGGGGCTTTCACCTTGTTTCTCTTATACTCACTTGATGGAGTTCTTTTACATTCCATGCTTGATGAAGTAGTTCACTGAAATCCAGCAGGACAACCTGCTGCTCATGGCTTATCATGATACAAAGGGTTTCAAAACTAGAGTAACAAGTGTACTACATGGGGGTTGGACTCTCGGGGGTAGAAGTCTCTCTCCACAGGCTCTTTGAGGCTTTCCTGGCTCCCTGGGCTCTACTGGAGTCCTTCACTGTTAATGGTGGTATCTTGTGGAGCCTTCCAGATACTAGGGCATGATCCTACCTGTATTAAAACTGTTTCTACCCTGCATAGTAACACACTTCTGGTTTGGATTATGCATGGGTAAATGTCACCTCCATGTAAGATTAGAGCTGGCTGCGTACATTTATTCTGGTCTTATGCCATTAGAGAAGAAAAGAAAAGGCTTGATCTGGCATAAACTTAGAAAGATACAGAAAGATAATACTTGATATGGCATGCAGCTTGGCAATATGAAGTTTTATTAGTATTTCAAAATAAAATTGAGTCAGCAAAGTAAGTATATACAAAATCAGAGTTTTTCATCCCATGCCTGCTGTGTTTTTGATTCTGCAGCAGGACAGGTATGACTCAATGTTAGATATACACACACATACAGTTCAGAAGTATGTCAGAGGCTGTAAGTTTTCTATAAATGATTTTCCCTCCCAAATCTGTCACTAATATATATTTTTCTAGGGGACAGACTCCCGAGATGTCTTTCCAGAGACTTTCATGGACACTCACTGGAATTGCTGAACTCAGTATGATTGCCATGTCCTTCTAGTTGTATCAATCAAAATTTCTATTGCTTGCTTTCTCATTGCTGTAGTACAGTGAATGAACATTGTTTTAAAAGTCCTGATCTCCTCTAAAGTGCAATTTTCTTCCAGCAAGGACAAAGCTTGTTACTGATACTACTGTTTCACACCAAATGAGACACATCCTTTTTTTATTTACTATCTTTCTCCTCAAACATTTTTAAACACCCTCCTGAATTCTAATGCTGATAATTCTTAAAACAAAATATTTGCACTCACAGACAAATAAGAAGACACAGAAATATCCTTGCATTCAAATGATTCAATCATAATGTGACTGTTGACTTTGGTGCTTATTTACTTGCTTTTTAAAATTTTTAAAACTATTCCAAGGCACAGGACCTTGCCAAAAGCAATTGTGACTTTCATAACACAGAGAATCTGAAATTGTATTCAGAAACTTTTCTAACTTCTTAATATTACAATCTCTTTCTATCGACCTCAATGCAATCTCTGTCCCACATCCTTTAGCTGATGACATTGAATGAAGATATTTTCAATTCAAAGTAAGTTCTAGGCACTTGACCTGAATTATTCAGGTAATTAATGTTTAAAGTCACTTGCTAGGAGAGGGTAATCTAATAAAGTCAAGGTATGTCCATTTCTAAAACAAGTATGAAAAGGGAGTGTGCAAATTAATTACTAGGCTTCTGAGCCTCTGTGAACAGTTATTTTTATGGTGATACTAGAATTTATGCCATTTTCTTATTTTCCCACATGTAAGATCTTTATTGGAGAATTGGGGGGAGAAGACAACAAAAAATACCAATGTGTTTGTCTTTCACCAATTCCAATCTCTTTGACTTTACTGATACCATAAAATGACAACATGTTCTAAAAATGGTCTGTTGTTAATATATTGTATGAAGTATACACAGATTTTTTTTAAGACTCTGGTTGGATTCTGAAATTAGCATAGCAAAGACTTTCTCTTCAGACTCCATTTTTTCATGTTCTTACCCAGTTCAGAATAGCTTAGAAAAACAAGGCTGAAAGAGACCTCAAACGATCAGATATCCAGAGGTTGGCCAAAGGCACACTGTGTTACACCTAGGTCAGTCCTGAACTGGTGTTTTGTATTAGGTGTGGTGAAGATCTCTAATGACAAAAACTCCTAAGCCTCCCCAGACTGTCTGTTAAGGCAGCTAGAATTAATTGAAGTGAATTTCAAACTGAGTCAAATGTTGCAAAATTGGCTCTGGACTGAAATCTCTACAGTGTTTCAGCATAGAACAACCAGCTGTGTCAGGGCTCTGAGGAACCTTCTCAGCTCTGCTCTTGGATTACAGGCTGAGAAACACATTGCCAGCAGTGAAAGCATTCTCATTCCTTACTTTTACACATACAGCCTCTCTTGTTTTTACCATAACTAGCATAACGCCTCTCCTCCTCT
Organism: Dryobates pubescens; assembly: GCF_014839835.1. Taxonomy (NCBI): domain Eukaryota; kingdom Metazoa; phylum Chordata; class Aves; order Piciformes; family Picidae; genus Dryobates; species Dryobates pubescens. Next base: position 13,294,775 of record NC_071638.1, read on the forward strand.
GTTTACTGATCTTCCCTTTAGATCCATCACAAATAGCTGGGGGAAGAAAACAAAATTACATCCTATAATCCTGTGTCAGGCTGCCAGACATTGCTTTGTGCATGAACAACAGAATGAGTCATAAAAAATGGAAAGGCTACAGAGAACCCAAGATCACATTTCTAAGATGCACCTTATGGCTGCCCTATTCAGCTGGTATACAGATAGATAGATAGATAGATAGATAGATAGATAAACATACATTTTTCTTTCCCAGTACTGGAGCTGAGTTGTAAGAATCTTAATTTAGAAATTCTTGTGATTTGCCTGAGTTAGAGCTGACTCTCCACGCTGTCATACAATTGGCAGTCAGTATTTCAGATTCACATCAGTGTTGTGGGCTGGGAAAACCTGCAGCACCAAGTGTTGTAATCCAGGGATACACTTTCCCCAGATTTTTTGAGAATTAAGGTTTGGAGTTGTAGCTTGGGATTCTCTCTTGGCCCCATCTCTTAAGGGCAATAATTCAGCTTTAATATTTGCCTCCTGGGGGGTCCTTTGACGGTCATCAGAATGCCAAATGCCCCCAGTAATAAAGTATGCATCTCAGCGTTTTCCCCCTCTCTGAAGTGCAATGATCTTCCAGCTGGACCTCCAGCACCTACCAATACCTGTGCTTATTGCTTATTCACAGTGATCCCATGGGAACTGACTGTAAAGTTGTTTCTTCTTAAATTGAGTGCTGATTGAGGTGAAATAGAGAGCAGGTAATGACCTGAGCTGGGTAAACCATCCTTTTCCCCTGCCTCTCCTCATTTAGCCATTTTAATCAGCTATAGCGGGGGAAGGAAATCTTTCTCTGTGCACATAAGAAATGTTAAATAGCAAAGATTAAGGTCAAGCAGGCCCACGTGTCCATCAGCCCTTTATTACTGATTTTGATATTTGAGATCTTTTTCAGGTGATCTTTTAAAAAAAAGAAGAAAGAAATAAAAGGGGGGGGGGGGAAAGATAGTATTTAAATTATTAAAGCCCTTGGCTGAGGTTTTCAAAGGATTATACTGTGAGGCAGGAGAAACCCATGAGATGTATTCACTTTAAATAATTCTAGTATTCCAATTAGGAAAGCCGTGAGCTTTTTGTTTCCTACCTGCCTGAAGACATGAAAGATTAAAAATAATCCCTATGATTCTGATTACAGACTTTTATATTTACTCCTAAGGCAACACCTATGTAATACAGTTGTTTGCAGTTGTCTTTACTAGCAATAGATGGTAAGAAAAGAATCAGAATTGTTCAGTAAGTCCAATAGGCTACCTGGTAGAGAGAGACTGTATGAAACTATCAGCAGTTTCAGAGCAGGAGAAACAAGTGCTCCAGAAAAACCCTGAGGAATACTTTCCCCCATTGCATGCTACCTCATTCTTGAAGCAGGATTAATGAGGATTAATGCCATTTCCCAGGAAAACCAAACTACAAAGGATGAGAATAAGCAGCAACATGGATCAAATCAGAGATACTTTTTCCTTAATGGGAACATAGAAATATTTAATACTAAGGTTAAAAAAGATGTAAGTATTTTTGCATTTATTAGGAAATCTATAGATTACCACATTTTTTCCCTCTTTCATATATGTTCTGAGGAAGAAAGACTGTGGCTTTCTAAATGCTTCTAGAATCTACTGAGGCTTCACTTCTAACTCGAGTCTTTCAGTATTGTAAAAGTCTTATTAATTATTCTTCTTTTATCATTATTACAATTTCTGTTGCGTTATTATATTACTGCATATCATCACACCTTATTGGATATTATGTTCACAATGAGGCTGGTGAGAGGCTTCGAGCACAAGCCCTGCGAAGAGAGGCTGAGGGAGCTGGGATTGTTTAGGCTGGAGAAGAGGAGGCTCAGGGGAGACCTTATTGCTGTCTACAACTACCTGAAGGGGGTTGTAGTCAGGAGGGGGTTGGTCTCTTCTCCCAGACAACCAGCACCACAACAAGAGGACACAGTCTCAAGCTGCACCAGGGGAGGTTTAGGCTTGAGGTGAGGAGAAAGTTCTTCACAGAGAGAGCTGTTAGCTGTTGGAGTGGGCTGGCCAGGGAGGTGGTGGAGTCACCATCCCTGGAGGTGTTCAAGAGGGGATTGGAAGTGGCACTTGAAGCCATGGTTTACTTAGTCATGAGGTGTTGGGTGATAGGTTGGACTTGATGATCTTTGAGGTCTCTTCCAACCTTGGTGATTCTGTGATTCTGTGCTTGAAGTGTAAGTATCAACAATAATAAACAGTAATAATATGCACAGAATTGGTATTAACATTAATGCTGATGTTAATAATATGCTCTGTGTGAAATAACAACCAAATTATTATCAATAAGAAAATGCTTTACATGCATTTAGAGGGGTTAATCAGAGTCACAAGATTCCACTTTTTGTTAAATACAACTCTAAGTGTGCAAAATAAGCTGAAATAATTGGAGGTGACATATTATAGCAGATAATATGCAGATGTCAGCCTACAAATAATTGTTAGGAAAGAAATGACTCTGTATGACCAATGATAGGACACTTCTTTTTTTGGACATCTTTCCAGAGTCAGACTATTTTAAACAAAGGTTTGGTCATTAAGTTTAAGTATAATTTTTTTTTTTCCATTTATGATGAAATACCCATGCCAGGAAATCTTATCTTTTCAATTGTTTCCCTATGCAAAACTTTTCCCAAGGAAATTATATAGAACCGTAGTCTATAATTTTCTAGATTCAAATATCTATGCATCTAGCGCAGGTTTTGTTTGAAAGCAAGCAATATAGTAAACCAAATCAAACTAGTGAAGTCTTCAGTAGTGAGAGTTTTGGCAGAGCATGATAAACCAGCTACAAAAAAGTTCTGCTGCACAAAAATACGTTCATACACAATCTCTTTGTGCCACAGCTGATTGATTATTCCTTCATGAATAACAGGCTCAGGTGAGCTGCTCTCCTCTCCGGAATTCTGTGGCTTTGCTTCAAAAACTGTGCCCATCAGAGCACATGGATTTCTGGCAGCTCTTATAGGATGGAAGAATTCTTCCATCAGCGTCACCACTGTTGATATAAAAAGTGCTAAATATCAGTGAGTTAATAATTTAAAGAACTACTTTTTGTTTGTTTGTTTGATCAGTTGGTTGGTTGGTTGGATTTAATGCCTTCATCCTGGTAAAAATTGTGTTCTTGATCTTGCCTCATGAAAGTGAGGGGCAGTTCTGCTGCTGGTTTTGCAAGGAACAGATTCAGGCAATCGACAATCAGGAGAGAATCAAACATTCATACTACTGAGATGTCAATGTTTTGCTCTTCTATCAAACTTGTTTGGTTTTGTTTTGTTTGTTGTTGTTTTTTTTTTTTTTTAATCTGGCTTTCCTTAAGAAAAACACTTAAACATACTTAAATTTAATTATGTATTTAGGTCTCATTGATTTTTTTAATGGTAGTCAGTTATGTGTTTAAACACTTTGGGAATGATAGTCCAAAATTATAAATACAAAAATGACTTGAACAAGTGAAAATGAATAAATAGCTATGCCTATGTGAGGTAAAAGTAAACAGTTCTCTGATCTGCATTTATGTCTTTTCAGCATTATCAAACATTGATTAGCTAAGTATGTTGGGTTTTTTCTACCTCATAAAAACAAATCAAAATTCACTTTAATGAGGCAAGAAATTTAAAGAAGATTTTTTTTTTTTTCATTAAATATAGCTCTCCTGCATGGTTGCATCAACATCTGACATAATTAAATACTACATGTTTTTGTTCTGCACAAAAGGTCTAATTCAAGAGAACAACAAACATCCTATTATTTCGTTGCATGGTGAAGCTTTTAATTTATTAGAATGTGTATTTGTTAGGAAATTGAATTTAATACATGTCTTAGCAAATAACAGGAAGGGGGGAAGTAGAGCGGTTACAGTTCTGAAAGTGTGCATGTGCTACAAAATAATACATACTAGCCAAACTACCAGATTTCAATGTATAAAAAACAAGTATATCAGCATAATTGTTGCAGTTTATCTCAGTTTTAATGAGAAAACAAATGTAATAATACATCAGAAGAAAGAAGGCTGACAGGTGTATTAACAAATGGGCTTATGGAGAAACAGATGCCATTTTATTTTCAGCAGGGAGTTATAATAACAAAAATAAAGTTAACAGATACATAGTCAAGATCATACATTCTCAAACAGTATTAAAATTCTTAAAACACAACCTTCATCTATCTGAAACCATTAAGAATAGCTGCAGCACACAAAATAAAATTATGGAATTTTTATGCCATTTTCAGTAACTGTTATATGTGCTATTCATACAGAAAATAGTCTCTGTACCACAATAGCCAGCCAGCGTTGAAAAGTAAGTGAATGAAGTGACATAAAATGTGTGATTTTTCCAGTGCAACAACTGATTTGTGATAGACTATGGGGTCAGCTTATAACCAAGACATGGACTATTCCAACTCTTTCATTTAGTGGTACAGCAATAGCAGAAGACACACATGTGACTACATTTCAAGAACACAGATAAGATTTGGATTGAACATGCCACCTCTGCAATATTGGAGACAGACTGTAAATACAAAAGGAATGTGCTGCAGCTTTAGCTCACAGGATGGGAGGTTGCTATCACCCAGGTGTGTCCCTGAGCTAACCTGCAAATAAGAACCAAGCATGACACCAAAATTATAACCTAGTCTTGTAGTTAGACATGCACTTAAGAGGCATGTTATCTCTACCTATTTCACACAATAGGTCAGTGTAGATCGATGTTGAAGTTTGCATGGCAAGGTTATGGTAGCAGGGGAGGGACTGCAAGGGTCGTTCCTTCAAGAAGTTGCTGGAAGCTTCCCTATGTCAGATAAAGCCAGCACCAGCTGGCTCCAAGATATACCGACCACTAGCCATGGCAAAACACACCAGGGACAGTGCCTCTATGAAAACATTTTTAAGAAGGGGTAAAAATACTTCTGCATGACAGTAATTACAGTGGCAGTGAGAATATGTAAGAGGAACAACTCTGCAGACACCAGGATCAATGAAGAAGGAGGGGGAGGTGCTCTGGGTGCCCATGAAGAGATTCCCTTGCAGCTCATGGTGAAGACCGTGGTGAGGCAGGTGGGTGCTCAAAGAAGGTTGTGACCCTATGGGAAGCCCACGCTAGACCAAGCACTTGGCAGCAGCTGTGGACTCATGGAGAGAGGAACACAGAATGGTGCAGGTTTGCTGACAGGATTTGTGAAACAAGGTAGCGAGTAGCAAGAATAGCAATCATGTGTTATGTAACAAAAGGGATGAAGCCACACAGCCCAATGACATATTCATGACTCTCTTATATGCTTGTCATTTCTTTAGACACCATACTAGGTGTACAATTGTATGAAGTATTGTACCAAATTGTGTAAGAATCTTCCACATTTGTGTGAGAAATAATGCCCAATAGCAGCATTGTGTATGGTGTTAATACACACTAGCTTAGCACACGTGATGCTGATTTAGTCATGACTAAATATGTGTGCATGCTTGAAAACTTCATGAAAGGGTACCATCAAGAGAAAAAAATAAGTTAGGTTTATGCTGAAAGATACATGAAACAGATGAATTCTTAGCTCCTGCCATGCCTTTAGTATGGCTTTCAAAAGCCATACTAATACTGATGTGTTTTCTGAGACATCTATCAAGCAATTATCTATTAATATCAACATGGACTCTACATTTCTCTTTCGCTCTTCGGAAATGAGCATGTAGATGTTTGAAGACTGATTAGATGAAATCACAGAGACTTGTGGAGCCTGACTACACTGTTTACATACTGCTGTCCACAGTTCTGTTGTGATCTGTAAGATCATTATTCAATATGGAGCTATTTTCTAGGGTCAGACAACGCAGATCTTTCTGACATTTTTAAGCATCAGCCTCTTCTCTTGCAATTCAATGGAGAGAACTAACTGGTAAGATAAATGCAGGTAACTGATACAGCATACGGATGGCACTCTTGTATGGGTAGTGAAATAGAAGAAATTAAACACAAGATTGAAGATTACACTTGTTTGGGCCACTTCTGCAGTACATGCACAACAAATATGAAAATATTCTATTATCATATAAGTGTATTATAAATGTGTATATAAACATTTCTTCTGTAAACATTCAAAGGCATTGTAGCCACTGGCAATTAAAGACTTTTCAAGGAATGAAAATGAAACACATGGGAATGTGTGCCATCCTGTGACACACAATATGAGGCCTTGTGTGACACACATTCATGTTGAAACTGATGTTTTAAAATGTGTGTGGATATTTTGAAGAGTTGCAGTTGTTACTATTTGCATTGTTAAGACTAAATGAAAGTAGTGACCTGGTGAACCTTACTACTGCATATCTCACTAGACAGCAACACAATTCAGGCATAAGAAAATGATAGTCTTACCCCACCTTTCAGCAAAGAGAGAGCAATTTAGCATTGTAGTAATGTTTCATACCACAAAAATATTACTACAGTGTTAAAAAATACTATACTGTTCTTTCATGGTATTTTTATATGCTTTTCCCTGTTCTAGTTATGCTATCAATCCAAAATACTTAATTAGGAATTACTACCAAACTAAGAAAAGTTTCAAATCCATAATAAGACAAAAGTGCGTGGATGTATTCCTACACCTTCAAAGAATGACAAGGAACAGAAAGAATTCCTCATTGTGGCATTAATTTTTCAGCACATCTACATATGTCAAACAATCTCTTGCAACAGAGGAATCTACTGCATGGATACAGGTTTACTCTTTAGTTAGATGAATGAACACCCCACACCTATTGAATGTCTTTTTTTTAAGGTAAGGGCAGGCAGTGGACAGTCTTACTTGCTTCAGCTCTCCTACTTGATCAATGCCATCTGATAAAAAATCCTGAACCTTATCTTTTTAGTTTCCACATTAATATGCTTGCCATCAGGCTCTGTGAAGGAACCCTACATTTCAAAGCCAGCACCTATGGTTGTGTTCAGACATACTCTTTGTGGACCCAGAAGAAAATTAGCCTATTATTAGGAGGGAGCTAATTCACTACAAAGGAAAGACCAAGAGCAAAGTGGTGTAAGCACAGCATGGATGACCAGAAAACTAGCAGTTTTGCAGCAAAACAGGTATAAAAGTGAAATGACAGAGTAGAGCTGTTTAGTGGATTTTTATACCGAGTAACAGTGTCAACAAGTGAGAATGTGAGGAACTCAAATTCCCGTAGTTCTTTGTTTTGATTAGTTACTTAATGTTTAAAGGCAGGTTTATTCCTTTACATAGGACAAGCAGCAAATAAAACCCCACATCTCAAAGATTAGTCAATAGATTAAAGGATGTTGTGAGGTAATAGTTGTTTTTTCTCTGCAGCACATAGCCCAGGATTTGCACAATTACCTCAAGATGCCTTTGAAATGATATGCCCCTTGCATGAAAAGGCACCTGCCTGATCAGGTATAGGCATGTTTAAACATAAATATTCAGTGCAATATTCAGTGATGCAAAGAAACCTGTGTGGACTTTGCCCAAGGCAATATCTTTGACCTAGATTTCTTGTCTTTGGTTTTCAGACAAATTATAATTTAATATTCATCAGCTCTTGCATGCTGAGTTGTTAGCTCAGGCCAGTATCACCTATAAATAGCTTCAAATAAGTAAGCATAGCGAGACAGGAACAACCGTGGTCAAAACAGAAACGGTGAATGTTTGAACTGCAGAAATAAATAAAATGAGGTATCTATCTAGCTCTGCTGCAGAAATTTAATAGCTGACAATGACTGATGCCATGATAGACCTGATCTGACAATTTTCTGTCAGGAAGATATTAGTCTGCCTCAAATTATTCCAGACTAATAAGCACATTAATATTTGTTGCTCATTTATCTATGTCTACAGGTTAACAGAAAAAAAAAATTAAAAAGTGAAGGCAAAATCCCTAAGTAGTTCCATTTGGCTGGAAGAATGCTATCTCCTGTTTCTTTTTTACTTTAAGAAATAATTCTTACTATTAGTCATTTAAAAGGCAGCCTCCCTTTTTATTTCATTGGCACCATACCTTTGTAGCTTTGAGGTCAAAGGGGTAGACAGCTGTGGCAAATGAATCCAAGCAACTATCCTGGCAACTTGTCATGGGGAAGAAATGGATTGTGGCAAGGCATCTGCAGAATTTCCCTAAGGCCATCATGATACAGAAGCTTAAAAATGACATACAATTTTGCAGCCTCCAAGTGATCATTTAGATTAGGTTAAGAGAAAGATTGTTCTTTGTAACAACGAGAACAACAAATGGCAACCAAGAAAATATTGGTGCTTCATCAGAAAAACACTTACTTAAATTATGTTTGGTCACCCCCCTCCAGGGAGGAGAGAAAACCTTTTAGCACTCTTAAAAGTGAAAGACGGACAGCACTGTCTAGAGCCAAGTGTTTCAGAGGTGGAGGCATGTGTGAAATATCCCTCATCAGCTCAGCCAGCGCTTCGGATTCCCAGCCTCTGCTGTGCCTATTGCTATGGGGCTGAGTAAGCTGCTAGTCCTGCTGTTCCTTTGTTCTCGGGAAGATGATGCTTTTATGATGCAAATGAAGGTCGACTAAAAACCACTGCACCGATCTTGCTCGTGACCACCTGCACCTCCAAGACTTTCGATCTCCTGGGTGTAAAATGTACTCAGTTCTACATGCTGCTCTTGGAGACTATGACAAGGTAATTGCTTCTCTGCCGACATCTCCTGTACATGTTAGTACAGCCTAAGGAGATCAGAGGAGTCAAAGAGGATTGAGAGCCTATTTTCACCAAGATCCTAGCATATGTTAAGTACAGCAACTGCCGAGTTGCTCAGCTTGTTTGGTCAGAAGTGTTCTTTTTCCCCCAAACCTCCATGTTTGAGAGGAGGGGGCAAGCAGAGGACTCCAACAGCGATGTAAATTGAAAGGCACAACCTACTTTTTAGCCCTTGCTGTGGTTTATCATATCCACACCATAGAAACACAGTGTTTCTGGTTTTGACAGAAGTGCTTTACTGTGTCTGCAATAAATTGCCATCAGCAGGAGCCACAAGTCTGTGCTGCCTGAAAATATTGTGCTGTGCGACACCCGGAACTGCCAGGAGATGCAGCAGGGGCTTTGTCAGGTGCTTCAAGGAGAACTGGTTGCAATGTAAAGTTGTGGTTGTAGCCACCTAGACAATGCAAAGGACTTTTGGAGCTGATCCTTCAGTACATGAAAGTTCTGCTACATTAGAAAAATCTTGGAGTAATATTCCTATAGCGTACACCCATACAGCTGAGATCAGCCTCTTATTATAAGTTCTATTATTAGCTGAAATGATAGCAGAAATGCAGTAAATTTCATCTTTAAGAGAGTAGACCATAGCTTATGTAATGTTCTAAAAAGAGTGAATGCCCCTGATGAATTTACATTAACTCACTTACTGAAAGCTAGAGCTTTTTTTGCTACTTACCGGATATTGCCTTTCAGAAAACAGTCTCCTGCATCCAACTCAAGAAAAGTTACAGCTGAGCTCCATCTTAAAAACATAATTTGGAGGTAGAGAAAAAAAAATTACTCATAATATGGATGAAGAAAAAAAACAACAACCAGGACTGACTGTAAGTTGATATCTTTAAAGTCAGAAAGAATACTTTGACTAAACTACAATGACATGCCACTCTGAGATCACTTAAAAGGCACATGATAGATGGAGCAACATGCACAGGACATTTTTTGTGCATCTGTATGAAGATTGTGGCAGGAGGAAGAAGGAATTACTGGTAATTGTCTTGCATTGTCATCAAACCCCATATGTCAATACCCAGTAATGAGGTTATGGATCCTCAGGTTAGAAAACTGTTCAGCATCAGAAACAATGTGTAAAAGCGATCCAGTAAAGCATTCAGTTGTTCTAAAGTAACCTGAACCAGCTCTGTTAAAATATCTAGATTTATTTGAACATGTACTATTAAAATTATGAAAGGTCTGTTGAGGTTACAGGGTTACTGTTTTCTTTATGAACATAATCAAAACTGGAAGCAAATAGAAGTACAGGAGTTTCCATCTTGACTGCACAATTTGATCTGCTTCTACTATCCAAAACTGAAACAGGACTTCTGCTATGGAGTAACTGGAGGTTGGTGAGAGGCCTTGAGCACAAGCCCTATGAGGAGAGGCTGAGGGGGCTGGGATTATTTTAGCCTGGAGAGGAGGCTCAGGGGAGACCTTATTGCTGTCTACAACTACCTGAAGGGAGGTTGTAGCCAGGAGGGGGTTGGTCTCTTCTCCCAGGCAACCAGCACCACAACAAGAGGACAAAGCCTCAAGCTGCACCAGGAGAGGTTTAGGCTCGAGTTGAGGAGAAAGTTCTTCACAGAGAGAATTGTTAGCTGTTGGAATGGGCTGCCCAGGGAGGTGGTGGAGTCACCATCCCTGGAGGTGTTCAAGAGGGGATTGGACATGGCACTTGGTGCCATGGTTTAGTAGTCATGAGGTCTTGGGTGACAGGTTGGACTTGATGATCTTTGAGGTCTCTTCCAACCTTATTGATTCTATGATTCTATGAAAATGGAGGAGGGGAAGGAGCATACATGACTCATTAATGTTTAAAAATATGTAAAGAATGAATGATGAGAGGATGGAGTCAGGCACTTCTCAGTGATACCCAATGATAGCACAAGGGGCAATAGGTGGAAGTTGAGGCATAGGAAGTTCCATGGAAACATGAGGAAAAAAATTTCAGTGTGAGGGTGACAGAACACTGAACAGGCTACCCAGGGGAACTGTGGAGTCTCCCTCTCTGAAGATATTCAAAACCTGCCTGGATGCATTTCAGTATAACCTGGTATAGGTGATCCTGCTCTGGCAGGAGGGTTAGACTAGATGATCTTTCGAGGTCCCTTTCAGCCCCTAACATTCTGTGATTCTGTGATGACTTGTTATGCCAGCCTGCTTTAGGCCTACTTTGTCACCTTTCTCTCTTTACATTTTTATGTCATTACTATTTAGCTCTAATGTAAAGCAAGAGACATTCATGTTTCCTATATGTTAAATGACTTAGCATACATATATTATAGCATATACAAAAAATTTTCAAACCTTGCCTCAAATTCATCTTCTTTATTTGAATAAAGAAACTTTCTTTAGAGGCAACCATAAATCTTCCTTCAAAATGTCCTTCCTGAACTAATGATTGTTAGGAATGTGTCAGGATGGAATTAGTTTTTCCCTTTGACTCATCTTTTAATACCTTTAGGTTGACACTAATATTTGATTGAGATTCCAGAATCAACAGAAGAGTTTTTCTTCTTCAGCATGGCCAAAAGCTTGACAACCAGCCAATGGCTTCAGGGTAGAGCAGGTGAGATATGCCTTGGTGTTTCAAATAAAACTCTGCTAACACAGAGTATTTCACTTAAAATACTTCATACTTAATTTTCACTGTGTTCAAGATTAGTTCCAAAGGAATCTCTTCGTGTATTTGACAGGTTCATCCCAAGACAGTCTTTTGCACCTGGCTGCTGAACAGAAGCAGCCCACAGTAACAACTCCAGATTCTGATAGCCTTTTTTTGACTTACTAGCAGACAGACTTCTTTACTTTTTGGCTTTTATAATGAGTTATTTCCAGTTAAGACCCAGACTACATATGTACATGATAATGCAGTCAGGTGGAAGTGCTTATTGGCTTCTTTAACTCAACTTACACTTATTAAACTCAAGATCTGATTAAATATGGGTCTCTGTGAGTGCACAGAGGACAACACAAGCAAAATTCTCCAGATGATGATAAAAACAGGTGAAGAACCAAGTGAAAGTAGATGACAGAGAGAAAAAATACAATGCAACAGCAACACAATCAAAACAAAACCAAAACCCCCCCATGTCAAACAGAAAGGAAGAAGACATTTTAAAAATTGTTAATCAATATTATTGTGAGTGACAGTAAAAAAATGTTATTCTGTAATTCAGGACTGGTGCACTGAAAGCAGAAAGAGGTAGATTTTGGGTGTGTTTCAACTGGCTGACTGCCTTCTGACAGGGGCAATATAAACCCACAATTCTGCATTCTGCTATATCATTTGCAGTGCTCAGATCTCTGTTGCTGTCTGTGAGTGTAGTTTCTAGCTGTAGATGTTTGCATATTCTGATTTCTGCTGTAGTGACATCATGAGGAGTATTCAAAGCTAAGTCCTCTAACCCTCAAAGAATTAATGGTGACTTTATTTCTTTCCTTTAATTTAGCAAAAAGAGGTTAAAACAAGTCAAGCCCTGCAGGCGGTGGAACCTTCAGGATTTAAACCACACAGTGGTGCCTTGTGCAGGATGAGGACAGCCTGAAACAGGCAGTGAGAAGGCACAAACTGCCCCTATTCATCTGAAACCAGGCTCTGCTAGAGTAAATGCTAGCATTGTTAACCATTTCAGCACCAAGTAGAGACAGAAGGACGGCAGGTTAGCCTACATGCTCTTCATGCAGGTCTGCATGTTTGGAGAAAAAACAATAAATATTCTCTCTGGGTTTTTGGGGTTCTATTACCAGGGTCACTGTCTCCATCCTCAGCAGCAGTGTGGAGGTCTGTATTAGGGTTGAGGATTCAGTGTCCAATCTATTTTTAACCTTGGGAAGCCAAGAAATAGTTACAATTACAGAATTTAATCCCAAAAAGTAGAAGTCAAGCCAATTCACATCTGAGCTTCTCTTCCTTTCTTCTGCCTCCTTTGTTTCTCTTCTATTGTCAAAAACCAAAGGATTGCATTCTTCCATATGAAAAAAGGATGTCCTAAAGAAGAATTACTAGTTTAAGAGATTGGCTACCCCTTAAAGCTTAAGTGTTTTTTGCACCTTTCATAACATGACATGACAGACTTACCACTAAATTGTCATCAACTGTCAGGAGGCTGGATGCAGATATACTGCATTGCTTGTGAGAGATCCTTGTCCCTTCAACTTGCAGATGCAGCTTCAAACAGTGCCATCCATACACAGACATAGCCTATGTCATAGTTCAGTCAGCAAGTAATGTTAACTCCCATCTTAATAACAAAAGACTTAATCTAAATTAATGACTGATGTTTGTTAAATGAAGCCTTGAATGAGAAATAGTTGGTTCAGAGGTCACAAAGTCATCTTGCTATCTGCAAGAGGATACTTTATAGATGAAAATATAGACTCAGTAGAGAATCATATAAAATAAAGACATCTGAGCCAGCATTATCTCATGTAGTAACCTCCTGTGTTTTGGCAAGTGGACAGTGATGTTTTTCTGTTGGCAGAGCCTCATGATTTCCATGCAGGTGAGCCAATTTTAAGTCAAAAATTCACGCTGTAATGCTGATACCCTGGCCACAGGTCTCATATGGATTGATGAGATTTCTTTTTAGTTCTGCTAGCTTAGAGAAAGAAAGACTGCAGCTTCCTTATTTGTAAATACTTTCCTCTAGGAGAAGCTTTCCAGTGAAAAGATTGTGCAAAATGAATGAGACTTACTTACAAGCTCAATTTAAAAGAATTGATCATCAGAAAAACAAAAGAGAATTTTCCTTCGCTCAGGGGAGACTTAGTAAATGGAATAAGACATTGAAAGGATTGATAAGAACAGACAGTAGAAATTGTTTCTAAATAGAGGAAGGAAGGAATTTAGAAAAAAAAAATGTGAAGTGTAACAGCTGGCTACAATTACAGATGGGATACCTTCTTTCTTAAGCTTTTGTGTTTCCTGGACGACACTAAGAACACTAAACAGATGTTTGGGGTTTTGTTGTTCCTGGCACACATATACATATATAAAATCAAATTAGAAGCACATCTCAGGGAAGAATTTAGTTCTCAGGTATAACAGCTAACAGGCAAAAATCCAAAAATCCATTTATTCACTTAAATAGTTGTATTGTCTTGAGTGAGGATTATCACATGCATATCCAGCTGCTATTAGATCATATTATTTCAGACTATGTGTATTCTGGAGTCCTTTGTGACAGTCACAAAACTCAGCCAGAAGCTATTGTTGAACTGAATGTATTTATCCCATCTCTTTATAGAGATTTGGCTGTCAAGACCATAATTATTAAAACCAAACCAAAACAACAAACATAGCTCTTGCTTTACCATCACAGATTTCAGAGCTTATTCTATTTAAATCTGTTGAATATCAAGTTAGTAATGACCGTGTTTCTAATGTGAGTATTTTGGCTTCCTTTCTCCAAGAACAATTGGCTAAATTCACGGTGGATATAAATGAAGATGCTTGATGATGCAATTTTTCTAATGAGACAGATGAATGCATGCTTATGGGGTTTCTTTTGCATTTTGTATTAAAAAACCAAACCAAACCAAAACACAAAAACCCAAAATAAAACAGAAAAACCTCACAACTTAGTAATCACACACACAAAAAGCCAGGGAACAAAATAAAACATTTCCCTTTAGCTATAAATGATCTAATACCTTCATTAACAATGCTGCCACTAGCACATTTATTAAATGCTCTAAACTGAGAGTTCTGTAACTCTGACAGGTCAGATTTCTAGTTGAAGAAAAGCCCCACGAATATTTTAGTTCAGGATAATAATGTCTTACACTTTTCAGTAATAAGAAGCTGTGATGCAAAACTAAAGCTATAGTGCACAAGAACAGAAATCTTAGACCTCATCCTTGAAAGAGGCTGGAATAGGTCCAGGCATGTGAATCCTGGCACTTCAGGTGAGGAGACATAGGGAATGTGTCATCGGTAGGAGATAGCACCAGCCCTCAGTGCTGTCATGGACATGATGCAAATGCCAGGGAGTCTTTGAACCAGCTTTCACTGCATGAAAGCCAAAACCCAAACCTACAAAACTATTACAAGGCAAGCAACTAGCCTGGATTTCAGGGGTTACAGGTCGTACATGGTTGAATACAGCTCTCTCCCTGCACCCTCCTCACTCCAGATGTTTGATGAAGCTTTAGCCCTCAACAGGAGTCAGTGTTTCTGTAGCACAGATGTTTGGGTGTTCTGGAGCATCTTAGATAATGCCTTTTTCAGTGTTTCTTGTTCGCTACAAAACATACCAAGGTTTTGAAATATTTACATCTGCTAAGCATAGTAGTTAAATGACTCCATCAAATACAAAACAGCAGTGAAAAAAAATTACAGTTTGTGAAGCATAAGACAGTGCATGTAGGATACCATTAGGTTTTAATGATTCACATCGTTTGCTCATATTAACTTTGGCTGAGCTTTTCAGGGAGAAAGGTTGGGAAGAAGAAAAGGTTAAAAGGAAAAAGAGGCATGTCATAGAAAACATCTGATACAACTTAATTTCTCAGTGCTGTAAGGAAAATGGACCTTATTGTCACTTACTGTATTTCCCACCTGCAAAAGAAGGATGAAGACACAGGAAGTTAGGGTTTGTAAGACTGACTTCAAGTTCTCAGTGTGCTTTCATAATCTGTGTAAATCATTTGGTATAGTTTCTTATGGAGCTGAGATGAATCAGCTTCCTGTAGGCAGTTCACTTCATAGGTTTCCCCCTTCAGAATAAAGGTAATACACAATCTCATCCATACATGCTGTAATCTTTCTGAGGCAGAGAGACTGCAGCCTCGAGACTCAAAGCTGTGTATATAAGCATCTGTTTCAAGAGAGCTGCCACACTGCCTGCAAAATATCTTTATCTGAAGAAAAACCCTCAGAAACCAGTAAAGGTCTGGGCAAGAAAGAAGTGCAGGAGAGCAAGGCATCAGATTTTCTTCTGCAGAAACTCATTCATCTGTGACTACTCTCCCATTAGTCACCCAAAATGGATGATTTGCCAAGGTGGGTGAGGAGTTTGACATCAGGACACAAAAATGCACAATTTTCTACCACAAAAGAACCAGTAGGGCTATGGGTAGCATATGTATTCTAAACCAGTTTTGGGTTCAAATATCTGGGTTAGTGAAGGCACTTGAAAATTGATCATCTCTCACTTGAGCTCTTTATGAGTCTACCTGCTGGCTCCACTTCTCTGACAGTATCTGTTCCCTTTAGAAACATTCCCTGAACCACAGAGTGAGAAAAAAAGATTGTTTCTACAGCTCAGTGGCTTAGGTCAGCAGTGTTGACACTAAGGCTGAAGTCTCCACTTCAATATTTAATTACCAAAAGAATTTGGAATTATTCCAACAGGAGACGTAAAGACCTTTTCACTAGCCTTTTAGATAGTTATGGTGATCCATCAAATTTAAGACTCAGCTATAAACTAAAGAAAGCAGGACTCTGAATCTAGCTCTTCCATCCTAGAAATAACAAACCTTAAATTTGTGATTCACCAGATTGTGCACAAACATATACATGCTGGTGCTAGTGTAGTGCTAGTGTGGTAAGCCTGGCATTCTGCAGACTGAGCCCAGCTAAGGAGACAGGCTCATTTTGAGCAAGTATTGCCTTTAGTCTTTATTCCAATATAGTAAGAAGGGAATGACTTAAACCATTTGGAAGTTTTCTTAATATTGCCTGGAAAAAAATGAAACAAAACAAAACAAAAAACAACCCAAACCAACACATGCACACAAAAAAAACCAAAATAAAACCACCACAACCAAACCCACTCACCCAAACCCAAAAAAACAAATGCCCATAAATAGCTTAGCAATGTCTTTGAGAATATCAACAGCAGCTAGACATACATAGGGCATGTTGCATGTCTTTGTACTGTGCCACAATGGTTCACAGATCCTAGGAGAGATTTTCAATACTCTTTAGTGAATTTGGAGATGCTATTTCAATAGCAACTTACACTTCCTACAATCTAGTTTGCCTCTGAGTTCCATGAGCACAATATGACAATCCCACCATGTAGCCTAACGTCACACAATTTCTTACACAGACATAGAACAACATGATTGGAACATTGTTTTTAGGAGCCATTCCCAGAGCTGCTGGGCCTGCAGATGTGGAAGCTTACATCTGGGTCCTAAGGACAAAAGAGGAGCTGAGCAAGTCACTGAGATCATTTAAGACCAGGAGTTATTTAAATTTGGATGCACAAATTTATCATGAAAGGGATAAAATAAGAGATTTCTTCTGAATGAGCAATATCCATCAATAATCTACCATTTGTACTATGGCCTACACAACTTCCTATTTTTGATATATGTCATGAACATGATCTCATTGGAGATACTGGTTCTCATACTAGATTTTACATGTTTTATTTTTTCCCCCACCACTAGACACTTAAGATTCAACTGGAGGGAGCACTGGGGCATATTGTCTAGACTGTATTTTTGCCAAGAAAGGTAGGACCAGATTATCCTTGAGGTCCCTTCCAACTTGTACTCTGTTTCCATGAATTTCTTAATGAGATCAGGGCTGGGATGGTAAGTACTAACATATTAAAAGGTTTACATACCTGTGAGGTATATGGCTTTCCTACCTCACAGTCTGATTTTCCATTCCATCACTCTAACTTTGATCATCATGCCCTGCATGTTTCTCTGTGTTATGTGAAAGAATCAAATCCCTGCCATAAACCTACAAACATTTCCAAGTTTTCATTCATCAATCTATTAAATGCCCTTTTGTTAACAAATATCTTACAGAAATGGATTCAAATCAGACAGAAATGGCTCCTAAGTGGCTAAGTAAGAAAAGCAAACACCAGGAAAATTTCAGAGCACCAGTCTCAAAAGTAGGAAGAAAAACAGTGCAGTACCCCATCTTCAATAAATGGAATAATTTATCATGGCAAATGCATTAGCAAACCACGCCTGTATCAGAATAGCTGCAATGATGCCAGTCAGCTAATGTGACATTAGTTAAACCAATTTAGATAGCAAATTAAAATAAAAGGGTGTCTTGCCCGCCCAATTGTTATGGAGGTCCAAAGGGGGGTGGGGGGAGTGGGGAGGACGACAGAAATAGCTGTGAAAATTGCTCTCTTTCAGCAGAATAAAAGGCTAGGTACACTGGGTACAAAAAAGCCCGACCGAATACAAGGCTGGAGAATGCTCCACCGCACAAGCAGGAGGATGTTTCCAAACGCAGCATTATTGATCCTTCAGATTCTACCATTTCCGGTGACTTGTTAAGCCTCCTTTTTTTGCTGATTTGTTGTGGATTCTTTTTTGTTTTGTTTTGTTGACTGCTTTGTTTTGGTTTGTTTTTTCCCAAGTACCATCTTGTGGAAATGTTTCAATGGAGAAGCAAACTGCACCACTCTGGGACACAAAGCTTTTAACCCGGGGGCAAGCAGCAGTCCTCAGCAAAGCTTACACATGTCCACTGCAGACTGGAAAGCAGAAAAGGCAAAACATCCAAGGCAATGGAGACTTCTTCTGCAGTTTTATGCCTAAATTAGCAAAACGTGATCACTCAGTACTCCCGAGTAATTTCTGTATTTCTTTATTTTATAAATGATCCCTCCTCCCATTCTGCTGTGATTTTCCAAGGTCCTTGAGCCACTGCTGATGCTGTGACTGAAAAGGCAGCTGAGAGAAACAGTTCATCATGGAACAAAAAAAGGTAGTTTTATTCTCATTCTTTATGAATATTGGCACCTAAAAAGGTCTAGTACAAATCAAGATGCAGAGATGGGAATACGTTATCTGAAGAGATACAGGTACCATGGTTAGTGGGTTTGGCTTTTTTCTCTTTAACCCCTTTCAGAGTTTATTGAATGTAATCAAGTAAAGTGTAATGAGTTTATAAAGAAGGAACAGTCCCCTTCTTCAGAAGTGACTGACCATGTTACCAATGGATTTTATAAACTTAGGCAATTTAGCAAGTCCTGAATAGAAGCAGTTACTTAAATTTAGGCCGGTGCATAAAGTAGATTGCTTTACTAGGGCCCAGCATCTGCTTCAAATGCCAGAAAAAGAACTCAAGTGCAAATATATTCAGATTCATATTCAGATTAATTAATTCCAACTGCTTTTCAGTTTAAATTGTTATAGGTTAAAATGATGAAGAAGAAATATTGCTTGCCCAAGCAGATAAAAAGACTAAACATATGAAGCCAAGGCTCTACAAATAAGAAGGATTCCTTTCCCAAAGTTCCAGTAAGTTCTTTTAACGAGGCATGTAACAGAAAGCAAGCCTATATCAGTTACAATCACTTCACTTCAAAGGACAAACACTTCTGCATATACTATTGTGATTGTATTGCTCATTTAATTAGTATTAAAATATAGGCAAATTATAATGAATTCAGTTCCTTAGCATATATCTACACTTCAGCCCACTGCCCAGTGCAAATAGGAGCCAGCTCTCCTGCCAAGACAAGCCTGACTACTTCAGACAAGGAGTGGGGCAAATGAGCTCTCCTTGTACAGATAGGCACTTCCAGTCTCCGATCTGACTTGCCTGTAACAACTTTAGATTTTACTGTGTCACACTGCTTCTGGCAGTGCTGACATACCCTTATTTTAAGAACTTTGTGGACAGCAAGAAGTCATCAGCAAAACACACTGTGGTTCTCAAAAACAGCTTGAGAGCTGTGAGCTGCTAGTGAATAGCAGGCTCTGTGAGAGCAGCATGATTTATAATCGGTATATGCAGCCTGTGTGATTAATATTCATACTACATATCCCTCAATAAATAGGAGATGCCAGTCTGATCCAAAGCCCTCTGAAATTGATGGAAACCTTTCTGCTGACTGCAATGGGCTCTGGGTCAAGCCCAAATCATATTTACACCTTTAAAAAAAAAGAAGAAATTCACTCTCCACGTGTTTCAGTCCCTCACATTTATTGTCAGCACACCTCTGGCAAAAGAATGCCTTGCTCTGCAATGGGGCTCCCGCTGAGTAGGAGCTATATATACAGAGACTGAGGACATAATAACTTGGCTTTGAAATCACACAAGACAATTTAGTGAGAAAACAAATCTTTGTTTGTAAGAAGTACAAAATAACTCAGATTTGGTATACCTGCAGGTTAAGAAGGAAATTTTCAATGAGGCACATTGAACCCTTGGAAAATACATTAAAAAAAACCACACATGGAAATCTAACACCGTTATAACCATCCTCCTTAAAACACTGCAATTATAGCCTCCAAGGGTAAGTACACAAATGGTAAATTTAATATGGCCATTTCAATTCTTTTAAGCAACACAAAGATATAAAAAAACTATTAAAAGAATGTAAAATGACTTGCAGGTGTCTTAGTTAAATGCAGATTGACAATGAAGTGAAAGAATAAAACTTCATTTCTTTTTATGCTACTTTATAAATTTGATGAAGTCCCAAGTCCTCTCACAATAATGCACAGCAATTGGATTAAAACTAGTCAAATACTTTCCACGTTTTATATGAAACATCTTCCAAACCCCACATCTATATCATAATTTTACAGTGATTATCAAAAAAATACTACAGAATTAAATAAAAGTGGATTGATATGAATTCTCCTCCTCAGACAGTAAAATCCTAGCACCATACAACATGATTTGAGT
Organism: Dryobates pubescens; assembly: GCF_014839835.1. NCBI lineage: Eukaryota > Metazoa > Chordata > Aves > Piciformes > Picidae > Dryobates > Dryobates pubescens. The sequence continues at coordinate 13,315,199 of NC_071638.1, forward strand.
GCTGCCTCTTCTTCTTTCTTTCTTCCATTTTAATAACCAAACAAATTACTTTCCAAAGCCTGACTGTTAATATGCTGATTGGTTTCCAGAGTTGTTTCAGTAGTAATTTTTTTTTCCTGGCATTTTGTTTCAAGAAGGAAAATAGGAATTAAAAAAAAAGAAAAAAAAGAAGAAAGAAAATGGCTACAAGAAAAAAGATACAGGAAAAAAAGCCCCAAAGTCAATCAACAGTGAGTCCCCACGGAGGCAAAAGTGGACATTTCGCGGCGGATAGTACTGAAAGGAGAAAGCTCCAGTTCTGTGGTGTACTCATTGTCATTGTCATCACTTGTCACTGTTGAAGACTTCTGGATGCATTCATCACAGCAGCAACAGCAACACTCCATAAAGGCCCGGCTGAAAGGTTTACAGAGACAGAAAAGGAGAACTGGGGTAACGCAAGACTTAAAGAACAAAAGGAACTGACTAATGAGATGGAGGAGGTCCATAGTCTGCCGAGAGACCCCTGTGGACATGTAGGCAGTCACAATATTGCAAATGTTTTCAGGAATGATGCAAAACCCATATAAAATGGTCAGCGCCACCACTGTGCAGTTCATCTGACTTTCCAGTTGAATTTGTCTCTTGTTCCCTCTTGTGCAAGCCTTTTCTGCCCTCCTGATTTTCCTTGCTGTTACCAGGGAGCAGGTAATAGTGAAAAGGGTAGGCAAACAAAAATAGCAGCCAAAGTACCACCAGAGTCTTGCTCCATCATAAGTGAGAGCTAGCACATAGATGGTGTCAGGCAGCGTGGTGGATATCTTCACCACACACCGCTCCCCTGGTGGGCTGCCACTGTACTCGGGGTCCTCCTTTGCCAGCTGGCGCAGCACAACCTCCGGCAGGGCCAGCAGCAGTGCACCCACCCAGATGACAGCCAGCTTGGCTGTCGTTGAGGTGCAGTTTTCGATCATCTCATAATACATCTGCACGTTGGTGGCGGCACGAAATCGGTCGATGCAGAGGGCGCACAGTGTGAATGTGGTGACTCCAAGAGAGGCTACCTGGGAAGGAGAAGAGGGAATGCAAATTAATACAGGTGACATCTATGGGGGGTACAGACCATTACTTAGTGGAGAGTGGGAAAACTTCATCTCCTTCAAAAGTTCCCTGGTCCTCTGTTGATGGTAGTCTCCTTGGTGGTGGAGGCCTAAACTCACTCAGGTCGAAGAGGAAATTAATTTGTTGTACTCTGGATGAAAGGTTTTGCCCTTAAGCTTTCCCTGTTCAAAGGGAGTTCAATTTGTAGTCTGAAATGCCAATCAAGTCTAGCCCCTTGACTGTCAAAGGCAAAGGAGAAGCTAGTTTAGGTGTGTCAGTATAGGAGGCAGTTAAGCACCACTGTCCTGAGCAGCATCAGAAGCATCACAGAAAGAACTTAGCTTCCAGTATTTGCTGCATGCATACCTAAAGTGTAAGTCTGTTTTTCTGCCTACAAATATTTATTTCATCTTGACATCATCTGCTCCCAGAGGCCCAGGCAAGTATTTGTGCAACACTGACTGGAAAAACAACCGAAGAACTGATCAATATGTAAACTCCCTTTCTCCCTCCATTTTTCTAGGGAGTATTTTTCTGAGAAATCAGTTCCATCACAGAGATGGAAGAGTCTTCCTTCAGTAGAAGTATAACTTATGCCTGTATGACATGTTCCTCAAGCACACACAGGCTCAAAATATCAAAACATAACTTAAGAACCCTGTGGATTAGGCATCTACTGAATGGAGTGGGGTGCAACAATCAATTTTGTAGACTCAGGCTTTAAAATGAAATCTTGATGGGATGCAGGCACATATCATCCCATACTGCGACTTTAAAGAGATTGTATCTGAAATCTTCAGACTTGCAGAGCCTGTGCAAAACCAACTTTGCCTATAATAGTTAGACTTTAAAAACTTATTTTCAACACTCATTTTTGAAAAAAAAAAAAAATCACAGGAAAATCTAGGCTTAATTTCACAGGAAACATCTTGTGGTAGAGTGCACTGCAGGCCAGAAGTGGCAGAAGTTCTGTTATTTGAGTGATTTAAAGATATTTGGGTTGGGACAGAGCTCTCAGTTATATACTGTAAGGAGTGAGCAAGTATAGAGCAATGCCTATGTTCTCTAGCTTTAATAACCATCATTCTATGCATGAACAGAAATCTTGTACTGTCATGAAACACAATTTTCTATAATTTTATCCTGTTTATAATTAAAAAGACATTTGCAAGATGATTATATACATTTTGGCCTAATCCTATTTCCAATAAATTCAACTTCAGTTCAAATTCAAAGCAGAACTCCCATTAACTTCAATTGGAGAAAGATTAGGTGTCCTGTTGCATTCTAATTCATTTATTTTCTTGGGTTTGCATGCTTGTGTTATGCTGAAAATCTTTTGATGCAAAAGAAAATAAACTTAAATAATATGCCTAATAAATGTAAAGAATGCCAACTTTTCTCATGAAAAAAACCACGTCTGTACACTTCAGTGGGAAATCTAGGGTAAAATGAGGCAGTTCACTGTAATTTTGCTTAGCCAAATTCAATGTGCAATGATATATTTAAATGTCATATAGATATTTAAAAAAATATTCTACAACAATTTGGAAATATATTTTGCTAAATGTTCTGCAAAGATAAATAGTTAAATTATGCACTATTATATAAATGTATCATTAATTTTGTCCTTCAATATTTAATGGCCACAGTAGATTACTAAAAGCACTGCAAAATATTAAGCACTTGGGATTAAAACTGTCAGGAACTGGCTTAGTTGTAGAATTCTTTGAAGCATCTTCCTAAAAGATGGAATGAGTAACATGCAATCTCTTACTTATTAACTTGCAGGAATATTTAATGATGGCAAAGCAGTACTGCAAACATTTTTAATAGGCAAACCTATTGATTTAAGAAGTTAAACTGTCTGATCAGATTCAAGGAAAGCTTGGTAAACATAGCAAAAAATTATAAACAACTAAAGAAAAACCACAGTTGCAGGGAAATCTTAATGAACAGTGATAACCTTAGCTAATTAATTTTCAAGTAGCAATTCTGAGAGTCAGATTTTTAAATTCAAGACTAGTGACTTTGTTTCCAAAACATTTAAATGTGTGTGCAGTCTTCAAATTCCTTAGGGTGATAGCAAAACCTTTAGCCAGAACACCTACATGAGTAACAAAAGGTTGGCTCTCTACAATTATGGGAGAACAGAGATTGAAAGAAAAATCAGTAGAACAGAAGAAAATCTTCAGGTTTGCACACTAACATTTCCCCTTTCAGCTCTAACATGAGCCTCTCCCCCGCCCCCAATGCACACGCCTTTATTGCTTTAGCATTCATTGCAAACAGGCTGTTATACAGTAGCTAAGACATTAAAACTCTGCAGCTGTTAAGGCTGGACTAATGAAAGAAGACATGCCTACCATGAACAAACATAACCTACGGGGTTCCTGTCACATTAATTGACCAGCAACTTGGAGGTTTAAGACAGTGAAATAGAGCAAGAGGAAATAACCAAGAACAGTGGAAGTCAGCTTTGAAAGCTCTCCCATGAATTTACAGATGAAACGAGCTACACAAAGGTATTGTTTCTCTTGAGCAGGCCATCTTTTCCTATATTCTGTAGATTAATAGAGTTAGTGATGCCATGGAAAAGAGTGCAAAACCAAACACTCTCAAGCAGATAAACTGGGATTCCCTCCAGCTGACTGGTTTAAAAGCAGTATAGCAATTTAAGGGTCAGATTACTTACCCCACACTGCGGACTATGAGTAACAGCCAGCAAAAACAAGAGGTGCCACTCACAACCTACATGGGTAAGAATTGAGACATGCATTTCTGCATGTTCACACGATTTCAGTTTAAGGGTGTTCATTCATACCAGTCATACTAATAATCAGGGTTAAACTGGAAACATGGATGAAAGCCAGGGAAGTTTCTTTTTTAATCTGTTATATTTCCCTGAAATAATCACAGAATTAAGGTAAGTCATTTGATGGTGAGTAGGTAAATTAACAGATCTTAAAGTGGTGTGAAGCTGCATGGAGTTTAATGGCGCTCTTCTTGTTTTAGCAGCCGAGTTTCTGCTATCCTGCTATGCTGCTGCAGTCATAATTCCAATCTGGCAGGAAATGAGGCAAGGCAAGGGCGAGTCAGGCTCAGTAGTTTCTGATCATCACGTAGTTGTCCGATTTATTTCCATATGGTCCCTATGAAGATTCTCCTTGAGTCTAGATATTTGACACTAGTTTATATCTTTCTCTTACTACCACATATCAGAAAAGAAGCGACCTCTGCTTTGAGGATGTGCCTACATTATTTGGGCAGAGAACAGCTGTTGAAGAGATTAGCAGCTACAGCATACACACACAAAAGAAGACATTATTGCTAGAAGAGTGTCTCTTAATACTGTTGTTCCTTTAAAAGCATTGACAGTGATGTCAGCAAGCACTGTGATGTGCCTTTGAGTCACTGCATAAATCTTTGGTCATTAGCTCACCAGCTGTTAGTCATCTCCGTCAAAGCTCATTTGGGGAACTGAGGCCAAAGAGAAATACACTACACTCGTGAAAGACTCATCTTAATTGCATCAGTTTTCCTCTCAGTCCCTCCAACATACCCATTCCCCTTTAATGAACTTTAACAATTACCAAAATGTTCCCAGGCCCTCTTTGGCCTGCCCTACTTATTCTCCTGGCTGTGGTTCCATAGCTTTTGGCTCCAGCCTCTAGCTGACAAGCCTCTGGCTGACCAGAGAGAAGCAGTGCAGGTGTAGTACAGTGAGCAATGCTAGTGGAAGTAAGAGTCTGAATTCTCTCTAGTATCTGCTTGACTAGATAAAGATAATGAAAAACAAAGTGAGAAATGAGATCAGAAAAGGTGACTTGGGTGAAAAGGTCAATGAAGACCAAATTCTGCAAGTGAATATAAAAGAGGCTGGGTCACTCAGTCCAGTAAGATGAAGACCAAGATGAAATATTGCTGCTACCTACAAATAATTCCATCTTGAGATGCAAAAGTCACTTAAGCTGAAGGACACTGATATAACAGAATGGGAATCAACCGTCCATGAGCAACTCGAGGCTGGAAATGAAAGGGACCATTAATCATCTCAGGTATCATGTCGTTGAGCATGCCTTCCAATGGAGAACTGAGAGAAAACAATGTAGATTGAGTATATCTGGGAAAAGATAAAATAAAGGAGTTATAAGAAGTGGCTGCTTCCACCAACTGAAAATGAATTTTCTCAGACAAAATAAATTTTATGTTGATGACAGTTTCTTAACTACATGACACTCTTCCTTCTTTGGTTACAAGGCAGACTGGGTATTCAAAAAATTTTCATGTTGTAATAGGAAAGCTGAAAAGGTTGATGACTAGCCAAGCCATCTCTGAACTCTCATTGACACCCTGTAGACTCTGTGTATTAATTCTTGTTATATCATATAAATGGCTAATTTTCTTTCCTCTAAGTCATTAGAGTCCATCATCTTATTATGACCATTCTATAACCACAAACTTCTCAGCTTTAGAGCATGTTAAAGCAACATGCTATGGTGGCTCTTGCAGACTTGTCAGTTTTGCCTAAGATAAATAAACAAAGTTAGTGTAAACTGCAGTGCTTCTTTTGTGCTCATCTATACCTACACTACAGAGTCCAGTAGTAAGATTGGAGTGCTACAGAATAAAGGGTCATCCCATTGCAAACAAGTATTTAATTGCTTATTTAGATTTCTGGTTTCTGTCCTTTCAATTAATAAAAAATCAAAACCAATAAACACAATGAACCCTCCAAAAAACAACAGCCATCACTACAAAAGAATAAAAATAAATAAGTACAGTATCTCCATGTTTCTTACATGAAGTATGACTAAGCATTAATGGCTTTATACTTTAAGATAAGTAAGGGTAACTCAGCTAAAATACTACTGTGGTGTGGTGGAAGTAATTCAGTATCTAAGGAGTACTGGGGCCAGGTTACCTCTCTGACATTTGCAATTAGCTTTAGCTTAAGCATTCTGGATAAAAATCTATGCCACCTTAATTACCCAAAAGACAAGGTGGTAATTTTGGAAACTGCTGTCACAGAGATGTCTTACACACATGGAACAATGGTTATAATGCAATCATTTTGTTTGCAGTACTATCAGCATTCATATAGAGAGATTTACAGCACATGGCCTTCATGTGTTTTTGTCATTCCATCTATCTAAAGAGTAATGATGTTCAGAATCACTTCCAAGACCTGCTTTTGAATTCTTTGGGAAGAGAAAGCCAACCGGACCATCAGCGCACTGGAAATACTCATTAGTACATCATACACTTACCCAGAGGACTAGAAAGCAGTAAATTTAAGTATGGGTTTGGTTTGGGTTTTTGTTTGATTAGGGTTTTTCTGGTTTGTTTTGCATTTTGTTTGTTTGTTTTAATATAAAGAAATAAATTACTGCCATTCTTCAGAGGATCAAACTCTCATCATGTTACACAAGGGACTACTGCACTAATTCTAAATATCAGCAACATGGAACTCCTGCTAAAATTTTGCCTCTTCCCCCTTTGCAGGAAATTCCTGTCATACGGAGAAGGGACATCCCAGTAATGAGAGCAGCTCCAGGATAGCAAATGCTGCCTTTTTCTCTCCACACATATGTAACTTAAATGTTACTGACTCAACTTTAAACCTAGCCTGACACAAGTTCATTTCCATGCTGAAATGCCACATGCAAAGTTTAAATCAAAAGTAAAGTTTTATGGACAATTTATATACCCCAAAAGACAGGGTTTGCATAGGAAAGAAAGACTGAAAGAATACCCAACATGACAGCTACTAGCATCATACTGTTAGGGGGCAGAGATATATTAACACTTCTGTTTGAAACAATTACTTATTGCATGGTAAGTGCTGAAGATATTCTGTCCAGCAAAAGACATAGGTAGCCACTGCCCTTGAAAACTCTCAGTATGAAACCTTGAAACTGCAAACCTTTCTAAGGATCTTTTTCTACAACCCAGAGGACTTACTGGAGGTTCAGAAGAGTAGAGTCAAAGAAGAGACATAAAGATGCTGCACAATGAAAAACTTGGAAGACACATAATGCACAGCTTTTATAAATGCCCATAAAAATGTATTTGCTTCCCAAAATTGAAACTTAATATAAGGAGTTCTTCTGACAGCTGTGGAACAGTCAGAGCAACAGTTCTTTGTGCCCCTCACCTGTCTCTACCAAGTAAAAGACAGAAAAGCCTCACCTCAAATTGCTTTGGAGGGTGAGTGCCAGGGAAAGAGTAATTAGCATTCCAGGCCAAATCAATCCTTATGCTTTCTACCAAGAATGCTTACTGTGATTCTTGCTGGGTTACTCACCAGGAACGGGATTGATGCCACATATTGATTGACAAAAAGCACATGCAGAGACTGGGCATCGTATTTTGGAGGCTTTCACTGTCAGCCTGCTCTAGAGTCGCATATTCATGCTATGGTCCAGACCAGGACAACACAAACTTTATTTATCTCATCTTTGTTGGGGGTAAGAGAAAGACAGAGTCATGTTTATTAGCACTGAGCACAGGGTTGATTAACATCACTGGCCTCAGCAAATTGTTGCTCTGTGCTGGACTGCACAGGACGGTAAATGAGCTTCTGCAAGCCCTCCTTCTAGACTGTTCCCCAATTTCAAAACTACTCCACGGTAAGCAGCTTGTCTCAATCTGCTGACATAGAAAGTTATGCCTACCTCAAACAGCGCCCCCCTCAAGCTCACCAAGTTTCTAGTATAGCCTCCAAGAGCAAACTGCACACAACTCAAGCAAGCTTCCTTTTAAAATCCAAAAGACAGTTTCTAGTCCTAGTTGACACAATCCATTTGCCATCTTAAGCAAGCTGCTCTGGGCCTTAAACAACTTACTTCGCTATCAGCTTCTGGCATTAAAAGTAAAAACACAATTTCACAGAACTGTTGTAGGTAAGACCTGTGAAATACATGAAATATTTTGAAGCACAGTAAAACTACAGATTTTGTCTACATCCACACTTCTTTCTATTAAGCCTTAACATAAATCTGTAAGTAGGGGAACAAACTTTTTGCTTAAACAAAAAGAAATGGGTTTTACATTGGTGCAACTTGTGAAACAGGAAGTAGCCAAAGTTATTTTTCTTTATACTGTCATTTACTCTGCATCCCTTGATTCTAAGCAATACTGAGAAAAGTGTATGGCACACAGGAAAACAGTTCAGACATGCATATCTAAAGTTAGGCTTCTGAAACACCTGAAAAAAGTGGCAAATTTTAAGAACTATTGCACAGAGGATTAGAACTGCAATGCATAACTACATCTCCACACATCCTCATGGACTGAGTAGCTGCCCTGGTTGTCCTAATTCCCTCAATTCCTTCTCGGTGCTTTCAAAACAGAGTGTCATCATCAGGGTCAAGTGAAGTTCTAAGTGGAGACAATTTCACCCACTTCTACTAACCATCTGTCCTTCTAGCCTTGTTCTCTAGCAATTTTACTTTCATCACCTTAAGACTGAATAAGAAGCACAGAAGAATTAATTTACTCAGCTTCTTCCTCAGTCATGTGCACAGCATTCCTTATGCAAGCATAGGCATGACATAGTTTAAAAATGTGGTTAGAAGTGACTGAACTGTGATAGAAAGTACCTCTGAAATGACTGCTTAAGGTACCTGGTCACAGAAGATCTTTATTAGATATGGGCAAATTGCCCTTTAATTAAAAATTATGGAGACCTTCCACTTCTAGAAGCTCAATATTTACATCTACAAATATGCTTCAAGATACCACAAAACATCTTCCCCAGACTGTGTGCATATGTGTCATCACTGGCAACAGCTGCTTTGCAGAAATTCTGCACATAATCCATAAAACAGCACAAATTAAAAACAATTGGTCACAAGAGGCAAAATGAAGAATACTCGAAGTTCCTGACTGGGATTCAGTTGAAACCTTCAAATACAATACAAAGCATGCTTGAGTTGTGTTAAAATGTTGTGATCCCATATCACTTGTTCTAATAACCAGACATATCCTGTTCCCCAATTCTGAAAGACAGAGGGCTCAGTCCAGTAATGGTCTTTGATGTCTGAAAGTGACATATTTCTGGATCTACAGCTCTGGGTGAAACACATAGCTCCCTAAACACCATATGAGGAGAAGTGCCATACAAAAAAGAGATCCAGGCATAGAACAAAGAGACTCTTAAAAGAACAAAATGCTGGGCTAATACTAAAAAAATACAAACAACAACTTAGAATTTGTCCATCTTCAGGAAGATGCTTTTATTTGTAGTATTCCATGAAGGTCTGGAAGCCTCTACTGAAGATAGCTGTCTACAGCTTTGCTTTCAAGAAGCTAAGATGACTTCACCCTTCTCCCATTGTGTGAGAAGGGAATGAGTATGCCCAGGCAAAATGCAACAGGGAAGTTCAGCCGTTGGATGCGCACTGCCCTGAACAATCCTTGACAGAATGTCAGTGTCACTGCACAACATCTAAAAGGTTTGGACAACAATTCATAAGTGGCAAAACTTTACTGTAACTCTCTTCTCTTTCTCAGTCCAGTCAAATCTTATTTCCAGAACAGTGTCCTCCTCACCAAGCTCAACACAAGCTGTGAAGAGTGGTGTTCAGTATCCACCTCTCATGGCTACAGTTTGCAAGAGGGAAATCCAACCTTTTACTTACTCCTCTCAAGGAGAGGAACATAATTTACATACACAAGTATCACGTTTAACAATTACTGAATGAAAAACATATAACACAAAAGCTACACAGAACCCCAAAGCTGCATCTTTTTAGATCTGTACCTTTGATATAAATTAATTACATTTTCTCAAGGACAAGAAGAATGTTTCACTTTTAGATCCCACTAATAAGTCTAAGACACCACGCTCTAGTGGTCCACCACAATTAGATTGGTGCCAGTTCTTGAGTAAGATTTGAATAAGAACTCTAGACATTGACAGAACTTTAAAGTGAAAACGTAATGTATCATTAAAATATAAAGGGAGGAATGCAGCAGCTGAATGTTTTCAGCAACTACATTTCCAATAAACTACTGAAACTACTACTCTGTTTGACAACTTCTTTAGTCCCTAAAGCTGCACAGCATAAGGAACTAATTTTGAAGAACAGCATAACCATGCAAATAATACAAATTACTAATCTTTAATTAGAATCAGCATTACAAGGAATCGTTTCTCATTTTGTTAGAAAAAGGTTAGGAAGGTTAGGAAGTGTGAAATGTCACTATAGGAAAGTCCTGAAAACATTTAAACGACACTAGCTATTTTAATGGAAATGGTTCCACTTTAACTGAAACACTACTATTTTTTTTACTGATTATCACAGCAGCCCCAAATCAGAAACTTTAAAAGTTCCTAGTGCTATCAGTTTCTCTACAAACACATATTTACTCCTTCATGTCTTCTTCAATGCAAATCGATTAAGTGTACTCAGTTTTTGAAATGTAGTGTTGTTACATATACCACTGGCCTCGAGTTCCTCTAAGTGTAGCACAGCTCCACCCGTTGTCCAATACGACCAGTAATAAAATGTATCACTTATTAAAGAAGCAGGCAATTTCGCGGCTACACACATCACACATCTTTAAAGACAGTTCTTTTAGAATATCAGTTGACAGTTATTTATGTATCTCTGTGTACTACTGCGCTGTTAAAGCTGATATACCACGTATTAATTACAAGTTGGATTTTGTTTAGGGAAAGGAACTGGTGTGGTTTTGTTTGTTGTGTGGTTTGTGTTTTTTTCCCCTAATATTCCTTTTTTAGGACAAGAGAATCAACAGCTGTTGCCTCAGCTTTCAGTTACAAAGAAATGTTGAACATCGTTGTTTTGGAAATACAGCAGATCCAGTCAGAATTAAGAGCTACCACTCCATCAGCAAGCCTCAGTGTTCAGTACCAGTTAACAAAGTGGAAAACGTGAACGCTACTAGCAGGTCTCTAGGAAGTTGGCTGAGAACTTCTTTGACAAAGACTTCTTTTTTTGTCTGAGCATCTGAACAACTGCCATGAAGCTGAGGTTTAAATAGAGCTGGGGTCGAATTTTTTCTTAAGCAAAATAAATTTGATGTTTGAACACTTAAGTATAAATCAAGAGCACATCCATCCATCCCATCGATGGTCCTTTTTATATGATCAGCTTCTTAAGAGCCTATCCCCACTCACCCCATCCATCTGCTTTCCTGATTCACTTCAGGAAAATAAACATAAACCAAAAACTTCACAAAATGTGAACCTAATTCTGAGGAGATTCCTCGACTTTCAGGATCACGAAAAGCAAGGAAAGTTTGACAGAACTTGCCAAGTGGAAGGAGGTGCTTAGTCTGAGACTACAGGGATCCCGATGCTGCCGGACCTGATAGAGCCATAAGGACCTGTCACAGCAAGGCTGGGCCGGGGCCCCACTCTGTCCCCCAAGAATGCCTGGGAAACCCAGGCCACACCGCACCTGGACGTCACCAGGCCAGCAGCAACGGACACGGACAGCGACGGCCCCGCACCGTAGCTAAAGCCGGCGGCAGCAAACAGCCGGCCGGGGTGCCCAGGGCCCGCGTCCCGACCACCCGCGGTGCTGCGCAGAGGCCCACGTGTCCCGACCCACCGCCATTACCTCGATGTATGGGACGATTTTACAAGAAAAGTCTTCTAGGAGCCACTTCTTGGTGAGCTCCTGGAAGATGACCAGCGGCAGGCAGAAGAAGACGATGAGGAAGTCCCAGAAAGCCAAGTTGGCTAGCAGTGAGTTGGAGATACTCCGCATGTAGTAGTTGTGGCAGACGATGCACATCACTGCCATGTTGCCCATGATGCCGATGCCGAAGATCACCACGGAGAGGCACATGACGGCGTAGGCGCCGTACGACTCCTCGGTCAGCGGATAGAAGGGGTTGCGGATGCGGGCACGGCGCCCCGTGGCGTTGCCGCGGGTCCCGGCGCTGCTCTCGCCGCCGGCGGAGCCGTTCAGGGGCAGCCAGTGGGGGCCATTCGCCGTGCCCCTCCCCGCCGCCGCTCCGGCTCCACGCTCGCTGCTCCGCGCCCGCCGCAGCCTGGTCCCCGCCGCCCCGTGGGGCGCGCAACTGCCACCTGGCCCCGCCGCTCTGCCGGGTGCGGCGTTAGCCCCGTGTGAGAGTTCTCCACGCCCGGGGAGAGCCGCGGCTGCTCCCCGGCCCTGGACGAGGGACGTCGGGGCTGGCAGCGAGCGGGCGCGCTGCGGGAGCGCAGGCAACGCGGCGGCCGCGGCGGGGGCCAGAGCGCAGGCAGCCCAGGCGCTCAGCACCTGGCAGAGCAGGGCGAGGGGAGCGCGGAGAGGCTGCATGGCCGAGAGGCGGCGGGGCTCGCTCTCTCCCTTTCAGAGGTGGCAGCCGCCCCGCTGAGCGGGGCTGGGAGCGAGAGACATGCTCGGCTGCCTCCCAGGGATAGCGTGCCCCGCCGGGCAGGGGCTAGCCACGACGTCGCTGAGGCCGGAACGCGACTCCCGCTACCGCCGGCGTCCGCCGAGAGAAGTGGCTGGCGCTGGGGGCGCAGCGAGCGAAGAGTCGGGGAGGCTCTTCTTTCCACCACCCGGGGCAGCCCCGTAAACTTGTGTCGCTGTCTCCGCCGCGCCGAGTTAATGTAGCAAGTGCAACGCCAGGAGGACTCCCCTCTGGCGCTCCGCCCTTTCCCGGGACCGCTGCCTCCTGCCAGCAGTCGCACCGGCCTCTTACTGTCCATTTACATCCTCCCGTCGCTTCGGGTTGTTGATGGCTTTATTGGTGAGGAAAGGTCCCCTATGGAAAACACTCCCCTTTCCGGGAAATTGCAATTCCTTCTCTCCAGCAGCCTGGTAGAAAACAGGTTGCTGCGCACATCTTTGGGCTTTTAAAGGCTTTGCAAAACTCTTGTCAGGATTAATCACCGCACCATCTAAGCGATCACACTGCATCGGAGAGAGGCGAGAACAACCGGGACGGCAAAGTTGCTACCGGCGCCCGGCGGGCGGAGCCGCGGGACCGATCCCTAGGATCTACTGCCTCTCTGAACCGCTCGGGCAGCGGGAAAGGCGGGGCGGCAGCAGCGGCCGCCAGGGCAGGCGGGTCTGCGGCGGGTTCCGCTCCTGCTGCCAGGTCCCCGCGGTTCCAGTTCTGCTCAGGCCAGCACGGCGCGGCTCGACTACGCCGCGTCTCCTGGAGGTGAGCCGTAAAGGCCGGCGAGAGCGGCGGCCACAGTGCGCAAGCGCCGCCCGGCGGCGCTGCGGGGCCGATTCGTCGCCCGGCTGAGACCTGGCTGCAGCTCGCCAGGGAACCGGTCGGCGAGAAAGGGGTGCAAAAGCTAGGTCAGCTCTGCCATCGCCCCCCGCGTCTTTCTCTGCCGCAGCCTGTCCGTGTGAGGATGCGCCGGCAGAAGCCCCTTTCCTGGTGCTGGAGCCGTTCCCGGGCTCCTCTGCAGGTTCACCCAGCTCTACTCCCGGCGCCCGGGTCTTAAGTGTCTGTATGCTGTCTCGGTTCGCAGGTGGCCGCGGGGCCCGGGGGAACGACAGGCGAGAGGAGCGCCTTTCTCCCGTACGGGAAGTCTCACCGCGGCAGGAATCCTAGGCGATGGGAATAGAGGGTGAGAGGCTATAAGGGAAACTGTCGGCGTCTGGGTGAAAGAAGAGAATTCTGCCTCTCTGTGAGGGCACCTTGCTGGGTCGGAGGAACGGCACAGTCAAGGGAAGAAAGGGATGTACCCATATGAAGCGCAAAATGAAGCACAAGGGTGCCGTCTAAGGAGATGGTGCTGAAAGCATCCTCGGAGCTCAGCAGCCTCTGTAGTGTCTATGTTTCTTTCCTGTTTTGAACATTTTTGTGTGGTTTGGTTTTATGCCTTTGCAAAGTCAGATAAGCTCCACGTCTCTTTCTCCTTATTTTTCTGTTTTTTTTATTTAATTCAGCTCCTTACTGAGGTTACCAGTGTTGCATACAATATGTATTTCACTATAGGGAGTCTTAAGGACCTTCTGTCGCCCTTCTTTCCACTTTCAGGAGTTTAGTGTCACTTACTCTAAGAGTTTTACAAGTTTTAAACTTTTCCCATAAACTGTATTGCAAAGGATCCTTCCACTCCCCTAACTTAACCCATTTGAAGTAAAGATCAGAAATGTAGTGAAAACTACTGGAGCTCCCCATTTTAGAGACTGAAATCAGTACTATTAATCTCATTGTTTTGTAATCTCTTTTCTTGTGGGTCAGATTTGAAAGCCTTGAGATGTCAAGTATGTGGGATGTGCTTGCTGGTTGGAGCCCTGTCTTTCATTGTATAAATGATCATCAAAGAAAACGGTGTAACTTCACAGTAATACAAAATGCACTCTGCATCCATACAATAAAAAATAAAAATGAAATCAAGACAAGATTGCTACCACTTCTTCTCAATGAGACTGAATCAAGCTGTAGAATTGAACAGATCATTTTGTATGAATTGTTGATTATTGTTTATTATAAAAATACAGTTCACTGTTTGGCAGAAAGGTAGGCTTTCTGTGAAGGTACTCAGTAGGCTGATCTTTATGCCAACAGAGAGAAAAGTGCCTTCCTCAGGTGATTTATCTGCTATTAATGTCCAACATGTGTGGTATAATTTATTGTCTGAGGGCGCTGCTTGCACACTGTCTAGAGAGGACCTAAGAAAATTATTTTGAGTGAAAAATGTGACCTTTCAGTGGCTAAAACTACCAAGTCCTGTCCCATTCAAATGTAGGTGTAGTGCCATTTCCCTGGCTATGTAGGTTAAGCAGAAAACACCCAAGTTGGACAAAAGCTCCCAAATGTAGGTGAGACGCAACTGTGGGACCCTTAAGGCATTTGAAATATTACAAGAACAAGTGGAATAAAATAGGCACTGCTGTGCTGTCTGTCCCTTACTATAAGTCAAGCCATTTTCATCTTCTTTAGCAATTTGTCATCTCATGAAGTTAAATGATCAAGCTAATTTTAAGGGTTCTTAATGAATACTAAGTTTTATCTAATAAAGGTATCCATGAATAAGAAAACCCACCAAACAATAAACCAAGAAAATCCACGAAGAAAAGAGAATGGCAAATATGTGTCACTTGGGTTGTTTTTTTTTGTCGTTGTTGTTTTGGTTTTTCGGTTGTGTGGGTTTTTTTGTTTTATTTTCCCTCTCTTTTCTTTTCTTTGTATTTTTTTTCCCATTTGTTTCTTAGGAGCTCAGCTGGTATATAAAAGGAGTTAATGATGATAATGAGCTTACATTTACTGTGCCTTTCTTGCTGAAGAGTCCCCAGGGGCATTACGAACAGATATGATAAATTCATTGCTTGTTCTTAAAGGATACTGAGGAATATTACTTCTGGCTTTTATATGGAAGGAGCAGACAGCAATTAGCAGACATGTTGCCCTTCTGCATACTTCTGCAAGAAATATGGATCACAAAGAAGAAGGTTAAGAAGTGTTTGGTTTACGTCACTGATCTTTTAATGGTGAGATAAGAATCAAGTCATGCATGGGTTTTCCAGTGTTAGCATTTCACCTACATTATAACAGAGAAAATTGATTTCTAACCCAAAAGAAGTCTTGGAAATTGTTATTCTCTTCTTACATTTTGTCACATTCCTCTTTCACTAAGAATGTGTCCTGTGACAGAGAACAGCATATGCAAAATAAAAATTTGGATTTTGTAGCTCCTAGACATATAATCACCCTGCCTGTAATGGAGGAACTGGTTGTATTTACATAGGTATGATGGAACTGTTCTTCTGGACTTTTGTCTTGTAAAACACAGCAAAGGGTATCAGAGGAATGGTATTTCCTAGAGTTTTCTCATCTTAATTGAGACACAGATTTGTGTACAGTTAGGTGTATTTCCACCTCATCATAATTACCTGACTCTGCCAGTCTAGGAACGTCCTCTTTTCCTGGCTTTAAAAACAGTTAAATTGCCATTATGGTAGTCTCCTGTTTACTGTTACTACCCTGTTAGATTCTTAAAGTATCACAGTATCACAAAGGTTGGAAGTTAGTGTTTAAAGGTTGCATTTTCTCAGTTTCTCTGGTCTCCAGTACTTAATTGAATTTTTATGGCAACCCATGTAATTTCTGAGTTGTCTGTTGGGGGGTAGGAAGTGGTTGTTTTTATTATTTGGGGTTTGGTTATTTTTTTTCCTTGAGACAAGGGGGCATTTGGGTATTTTGAGGAAGTGACGCGCATGTCATAAAGTCAGAGAATAGTTTGGGTTGGACAGGACTGTTAAACACTATCTAGTCCACCTCTCTGCAATAAGCAAGGACATTTTTAACTAGATCAGGTTGTTCAGAGCTCCATCTAACCTGACCTTGGTTGGATATTTCCAGGGGTGGGGTAACTACCACCTCTAAGGGCAATCTGTGCTAGTGTTTTCACTGTAAAAAATTCCTTCCTTATATCTTGTCTAAATGCACCATTTATAAAAAATTTAAAATCATTATTGCATGTTCTATTGCAGTAGGCCCCAATAAAAATATTGTCCCATCATTTCCCTCTGGATGGCTTCCCATTGCCCCGGTGTGGCAACTACACCACATAGCTTGGTGTCATATGCAAACTTGCTCAGGGTGTATTCAGTTACACTATGTCATAGATGAAGTTATGGAAGAGCACTGTTGCCCTGATGGACACCACTTGCCACTGATCTCCATCTGGACATTGAGCTGCTGAGCACTACCCCCTGGATGTGACCATCCAACCAATTTCTTACCCATCTAACAGTCCATCCATCAAATCCTATCTCTCCAATTTAGAAAGAAGGGTGTGTCGGGGAACCATGTCAAAGGCTTTACAGAAGTCCAGATGTTACCCATAGCTCTTCCCATGTCTACTTATTTACTCTGCCTTTCACATAATTTTGGTACTTCTTGTGAAGGATCTTCCTTTAGGGTAAAGCTCCTATTGTGTCATACTCTGTTGTATTCTCCAATTCAATGAGACTTTCACCACTCAGAGTGTGCTTCTCTTGTAAAGAAATTGTGCAAGTTTTGACAGACTTTCTACCAATTTATGCATTAGTCTAGAAGTAGTCTCACTAACAACAAACAGACATTTATATTTATAACACATTAAAGAAAAAAAATATAATTTTTCTCTGTTAGATGAGAGAACTGAAATTCACAGATGTTTTTGCAGCCAAAATCTATAAAAGGAAAACCAATAAACGTGTTCCTACATGAAAAAAAATAAATCATGGGATTCAAAGGTTTCCAAATACATTCATTCTTTTTTTGTGGGTGTTGTACAACATTTCAGTTACAATAAAGAAATCAATAGGCTTTCGATGCTTCCAGTGTTGGTTTTTTTGACGTCTCCCAGTGTTCATTATCTAAATAAGTGATACTCTTACCCTGGGCATGCTACTGTCTTGCAGTAAGAAGGGATTATTGCTGTATTTTTAACCTTTTTTTCAGGGTTCATATTCAACAATTTGTCGATGAAAAATAATACATTGAAAGCATGGAGCAGACAACTTTAGATTATTTGTCCCTAGTCTCTGTTGTTAACCTCCCAGTGTTGTGCTCTCTCTCTCCCTCCTGTGTGCATCTCAAGATTTTTCTCTAGTTTGGAATTCTAAAATGTATTTGTAAATACTTAATGAGTTTATGATGCTTCTGTGCACAGAAGACTTTCTTCCTTCCTCTGCCACATTAAACTACTAAATATGCAGCTTGTATGTATGTTAGCTTTTATATCCAATGAAGTGCACTCCTCGTACGTACAGCGAGGGTAAGCACAGGCCATTGCTTTGCCTGTACAAGGTGTTTGTTTTTAAACTGTGGCCTGCCCCTTCAATGCAGTAGTTTGCTGCTGTCTTTTTACTTTTAATTTTCTACAGTAGAGCCTATTTTTTTCTGCCGCTTTAACATTACTCCATCTGTAGTTTCATGGGCAGAGCTCTTGTACATGCTTTCTACCTTTCATTCCAGCTTACTAATGAAGTTATTAGAACAAGAAACAACTTTATACCTTGTAGCAGACCCACTGCATGCCTCCCCACAACTAAGTGCAATCTGCTGCCATTTGTCATCAGCCACTGTTTGTGATCTTTCAACCTGTTTTCAATTTATGTGAGAGTGCTTATGTCCAAAGCAATTTGAATTCATTTTGGGAGATTTACTGAGACGCTGTATTAAATCCTTTATTAAAATCATACTGTGTATCTTTCATCCAGGATTTTTGCAGTTCTATCAAAAAAGCAATCACGTTTCCTTGGCACAACATGTTCCTTATGAGCCCATGCTGCTTATTGCTTATTGTTCCATTATCCTTTGGATGTTTAGAGGAGTGTTTCGGTGTTGGGTCATTTTTTTGTTATTGTTGGGTTTGGGTTTTCTCATTTATTTTCTTTTCCCCCTCAGCAATTGTTGTTTTCTGTCCTTCACATGACAAAATGTGCTTGAAATTAGACTCCTTGTTTAATAAACAACTTGCTTTATTGATGTTTGAGGCTGTACTTGCTATGCTATGTGACCTCAGAAATAATTTTTGAGGGCTCTTTATTTTCAGTGTGTACTCAGGGATGCCTTTAAGTTGCACTAACTGGCTGGTTACAAATATTTTTCTTCCTTGTGTGTTATCAATAGCATATTTTTTTTTCTTGTTTTCTGTCAAACCTTCTGTTTTCAGTAAGAACAAGTGATAAATATTCATGTCTGGAAATCATGAGTTTTCCCCACCTCTCTCCTACCAAAGTAGTCCTACTTTTTGGACTATGTTTGCATTTGTTTTGTATCTTCTAACAATCCCCTTTGGTATCATTAGCTTTTCCTTGGCTGTATCCTGGAAGCCACTGAGCCCTTTGACCATGGTCTAATGAAACTGTAAGAATACATATACTTTTCATTGCTGGAATCATCATGCAGCTTTCAGGGAAGTACTCATACACTCAGATTAAGCACAAGATTTTATGCTTTGCTGTTGCTCGTACAAGTTGTCTTCTGTGATTTGTCTTTTCCCTGAATACTAACATACTGTCATTTTGTGTACTTTCTTCTTTATAAGTAAATGCACCACCTTGGGAAGAAGAATTATGTAAAACTGCATGTTATACATAGTCTCCCTTTCAAGTCATCTTTGTTTTCAGTTAAGCACAGATCCAAACTTGCTAAGTGTATTTCAGTTCACTGCAATGAATTTGGATCATACCCTCATTTGTCTAATCTTATATTTTGTTTTAGTTTGGGATCCTCTTTTCTATTTTTTCATTTGTTTTGCCTTTGCCTTCTCTTTTAGTCATTTTTTTAAAACTCTCTTCCACTACCATATCCCATGATAAACTGAAGTTTCTGAAGGAGAACAGTGAATAGTGAGGTCTGCTAACGTCATCTCAGCAGCTGGAGGATTGTATTTTGTGCAATTTTATGTGATGCCTTTGGGAGGGACATATCTATTACCTTTTTTAAATGTGGCTTGATTTTTCCATATTAGCATAATTTTCCATATTTGTTTTAAAGATTGAAACTTGCCTTCTATAGCATTGTTCCAATTTGCCAGCAACTCTTAATGAGGACATAGAATATAGTCACTGGTAATGTCAACAGGTCATTGAGGAGAAGAGTCATTCACGGATGCCAGCAATTCTGTCACTGGTTTTATGAATCACAGATGTCCTGGACCACACAGGGCTTCCGAGGGCGTTGGTAAAAGCTGATTGTGGTCATGTTATATTAAGGCTGTGCTTTTTGTACCTAAATAGCATCAGCACTCATCTCTTTAGGTGGAAGCCTCAGCTTTCTGCATGAGCTAGTGTATTCTTCCCTTAAAATCACTGGTGAATGTCTCTGCAAAATGAAATATCATCAGGAGGAGCATAGTCTCTGTGCCTATTATTAAATTCCAGGATGCTTTTTACAAGGCTGAGAATATGTTGATGTTGAGACTGTAGTCATTTCCCATACCAGCAATGTCTTGACTTGAACGGTGGGTGACTGACTTGTACAGTGGGGCAAATTTTTGGCTGTGGCTCTTTTTTGATAACCAGGCCAGCAAAGATACAGGAGTTAAGCTAAATTACCTGTTAGCTACTTTTGAGTGCAGAGATTCTAAAGACAGCTCTTGGGTTCAGGAATGCTCACAGAAATAGGGCCCTGGACTGTTACCTGCCTCCCTCTTTCCTCCCTAGGGGTGTCACAGAGCCATCCGAAGATGGCTTGTGGCAATCAGCAGTATGCATAAATCAGGAAAATCTCACCTGCCTTGTTTTAGCTGCTTTTTGATATGTGTGCTTCATAGCATAAATGGACGAGGAAAAAATGTCAAGGATCCAGTGTGGTCACTGTAAAGAGCTGTAGAAATGTATGGTTGACCTTTCAAAGAACTTAATTGCCTGGAAGCCTGAACAATAGAGAAATCCATATGTTTTCCAGAAGGAAAATATATTGTTGACTGGAAGAGGTGATGAAAATTGTTTTTAAAAAGTAGCAATTCAAAATCCACCAGATAATCTAGAATCCTCTTTTAAATAACTATGGTTTGAAGGAAAAATAATGGCATTTATTTTTATGTCTAGTTTTACTTAGAGGCTGTAAATAAAGAATGATAGTCTAATCATGAAATTGGTGTTGCTTGTTTTGATATGCACTTTTTTTTCTCTAAGCTGCCCCTGCCAAATTGTATTTCATTTGAGTGTTGGCAGAATGTTAGGTACTGTAGAGTGAAATACATAAACATTTCATGTGAAGCACACATGCATGATACAGGCTGAGCCTGGCTGAATTGTACGTTGCTGTGAGTTAAAGCTTCTGTCACATTCCCTCCAAGATTACAAAGGTAGGGGACAGCAGGAGTGAGTTTATGTCAATAATTAAAAAAATTAATTAATATTTTAAGTAGGAAAGGGCTGTGCTTTTATGTTCATGAAGAGCATTCCTTCTCTTTTTGAAACCAGGCCTCTGTGAAAAACACTCAGAAAAGCCACCCACTCCAGCATTGCTTACAATGAAGGGCTGCTCTCTCTAACCTCTTGCAGGGAAGGCTTTGGCTGGCTCCAGGAAACAGAACACAACCCAAGCTGCCAGTTTGTTAGCGTGAGAACCCTGTCTTCATTGAAGTCTTTAGATTAATGACTTCAGACAGACAGATGTGAGACTCAAAGGCCATGTGTGGGGGCAGGGGTTTCTCATCAGAGGGCCCTGGAGTGTTGTTGGTGGCAAGACTAGCTTTATGCCCTAAAAAATACAGAGTAGTGACTGAGCAGCTATAAAGGAAGGCTGGCAAAACAGAAGCAAAAATATAAATATTGCAGGTATCTTTGTGCTGGGAAGTAATGCACAGCAATTATTCTGAGTCCATCCAAGAAAACCTCATGCTTTCTTTATGTTCACTTTTTGTACCTTAAGCTAAAATGAGTTCTCAGCCTCTGACTCCAGTAATGTTACCGATGCATCGTTGCTAATGGAAGTGATCTGAGTTTCCCATGAGCCAGTGCTACAGGAGAACTGATTTCTTTGGGGTAGAAAATCTTACAAAACACCAGATCTGTCACAGCAAATCCATCAAGACTATCTCCTGCACATTGGCTTTCCTGCTATGCAATCAAAAATAAATAATACCAAATAAACTATGAGCATTTTAATCAAACCCTTATAAATTAGGGGATGAGTCACAGTATGTGCATTTTACAATAAAATACTTGCATATTCTCTGACATCTGTATACTGTAAGAGACTATATTCTTGAATAGCAAATGGAATGCAATTGTGCACATAGGAGGGCCAACAGAACTGTTACACAGTATTTCCCAGAGTGCTTATAAAAGTGCTATGGGAATATAATAATGCATAACACTGATATCCTGAAATCCATGTAACAGATTTGTGTGTGTGTTGTGTAGGCCAATTCAATATTGATTACATTTTTATAATGCTGTATGTTGTAAATGCAGATATGCACACACAGTGTTCCACGCAGATGCATGCTCTGTCATACACCTACTAAAGTGTGTATCTCATCCTTCATATTTTGTGGTGTTTGTCAGTGATAAATCCAAGAAAGCAGAGGCATATTTTCAGTTTAAATTTTATAACACTGGGAATGGATAAATGGGAACAGATGTGACGTAGAGAGAATTTTATTCTGGAGGTCTGTCACAACAGAATTTAGCTATCCAGCTGACTTCATATTCAATGTTAGAAACTTTCAGCAGTGGGTGGTGTATGAGCACAGAGGCACACCAGTTTAGAGCTCAGTGAGGAGTTCTTATATATAGCCAGAGTAAAGCCTGGTGGAAGATTTAGAAATAATAAGCAGCAGCTGATGAAAAAAAAATAAAAATATATATATAAAAAATTACTGGGTGGACATAATGTGTCACAGGAGCCCATCACATTGAGAAAATGTACAGCTGCAATGACATCAGCTGCCCTATCAAGAGTCCTGTGATGAGGTCTTGGAATAATGCAACTGAATGAAAACAAATTTTAAAAGGCTCTGTTAGCATATGCAGTGTGGTGATATGCTGCGGATTTCTGAGTACCCTCTTGAGGTGTGTGACCTCTGCCAAGAACAGGAATCTTCTCAGCTTTAGGAATGAATAACTCCTGACACATTCAGTTAACTGTTTCAAAGTTTCCCGTGGAGCAGGCCCTGTAGCTACAAGGCCTGAAAAATATATCTTGCATCATCAGCAAAATGGTAATACTCTGTTCTCGCCTCATCCTTGAGGTCCCTTCCAACCCTAACAATTCTACGATTCTATTGCAGAGATTATCAGGGTACACCAAAAGAGTCAGGGGAAAAGGGGGAAAAAAAGGGGGAAATATCTGACCAAAACTGATAGAAGAAACCTACACCACATGAAAAATGAAACCAGAAAGAGAGAGAGCCCAGCCCCCACTCCACAAACATCTCGTGAGTGCTACACATTCCAGCAACACCCACTTTCTGTCGTGCAGCCAGCATTGCTCAGAATTGTGGAGGATATATATGCTGTGGCTCAAACCATTACACTTGAGTATCCTGCCCCTGATGGACTGTGTCTGCTGGTAACAATAGCAAAACTATCAGTCACCAAAGATAAGGGAGAAGGAGATGCTGAAATCACAAGAGATAATGCCAATGAGCACTGCAGCACTGGTAACGTGTGCTGTTCTGTGTACCTTACTGAAACTGAAGGCTTGATTAGTACCTTCCCCTAAAGGACTGGCAGCTCCTCTAACCTCGTATCTGCTATGTACAGCAAATACACACTGAAACGGCGTGAGTCATCAAATATAAGATTTTGCCCTCTCTGAGAAAAATGCCTCTGCATCTCAGCCATATATGCTGCTAAAGATCTTTTTATTGAGTCTGTGTGATCAATATTCACAGAGTGAAAGAGAGAGGAGTGGTCTTGGCTGTCAGCACGAAGGAGAAGCAGCAGGACCTTGGCTGCACTGAAAAGTACAAATCTCATGTTAACATCTCCTACATCACTTCCATGAAACAATATGCTGTATACAATAACGGGAGCCCTGCTATCATTTTACAGATGAGCCTGTTAGAAGAGTGATTGCCCTATCAACACAATACATTACTGTGTCTGAGTACTGCTTTTTATGTATAATTCCATCTACATGTTCTAGAATGCCTTTTATATCAGACTGACATGGACTAGCAGCTTGGTAGTCAGACAACAATTGAGAAAATGATTGGGGTCTACTACTATGAGAGTGCTAACTATTCTGCTGATTGTGTATTCACAAAAAAGGCCAGAGGACAAATATATGATACCTTCACATAAAGTGTTTTGGCTGATGTTATTACGGATTACATTTGAATCCATACTTTCCTGAACTCATGTGCTTTCACTCATGTACTTGACAACAAATTTCTGAAAATATATTTGATGCTGCATCGTGGTACCAACTGTGCAGGGTCTGCAATGAGTTGTTATCCTAGAGAGTCATTGTCAAGTTGGACAATCCAGCCCAGTGTGAGAGGACTTCCAGGAATGGTAATGTCATTTCATTAACATGTGCCCCAGTACTTTATTTCTTAAGGACACTGCTGACCACACACAAATACACACACACACTTAAGAATGCTGTGTTGCCCCTGTAGAAATACACCTATAATTTTCTGCTAACTATGACATTTTGTGTCACTCCTGGGTGCTGGTATAACTGAGACACCAAGTTCCTTGTTTTTCTTGCTGGTTTTGCTTGCTGCATATAATCACAAGCGTAGGAGGTGTTGGGTTTTTGTTTGTTTGCTTGTTTACTTTCCTGTTACTGTGACATAGTAATATCTAGATATTGTAAGGGAAGACTAGACAAAGCAGTCATGTCATAAACTGCCATGGTGGATTAATGGTATACTGTCCACTTTAGATCTGGGGTCTGGAGAAAGATTTAAAAAACCCCTCATTCTCCAGCAATGAGGATTGCTTAAAGATTGAGGACCTGAGAGAATAAAATACACTTGTGGAAAAGTCTTTCCACCCTACATGTGTTTTTTTTCTGACACTACAATAAGTTGAAAAGAGATGACATCTCTCTTTGCAAGCAGTCATGGATGTTCAAGGGCTAATGGAAGATGTTCCTACTTTATGATCACACTGTTGAATTTTTTTACTGGACATAATTTTGCATGATTGGGGGAAAAAAATTAAAAGGAAAAAAAAAAAGTAAGGTAAGTCTGCCATAAAATTTCTGTTAAAATGTGGGATGGGGGAAACACATTCTTCTCTTTCCCTGAGATCACAGCAATTAATTCACAAGATGTTTTTAAATCCCAGAGCAGCTTATTCAGAAAGAAAAGTGAGATTTTTTAGCTTTTCCTGCTGAGATGTACCTTAAAAAGAAAAATGATGGTTCATGGCATACTTGGGCAGTTCTGAAAATAATGCACTCATCTCACTGCAAGACTGATGAAGTTTGAGTACCATTTGCAACAGCCATCTCTGAATATCCTCTAAGAATGCTGCTGTTATTACCATTGAAAACTCAGCAATCCTGCAGTAGTACCATAAAAATTAAACCGATGAGCTGCAACTTAAGTATTTAACAATGAGAACTCAAGCAAACTATTCAAATATGCTGCAACTTAGCAATTCGTAGCTGTAACTAACGGGGTATGCAACAACAAGTATTGGAGAGATTAGTGAGAAGCATGCAGCATGAACACTAGGGAGGGCATAATGGATAAGTAGAGGAAACGAAGCAGCAAAGATAGATAATTGCTGATGGGACCAGAGACTTCAGTAGCTCTGAAGCTGACAGGTAGTAAAGGGTTGAGTGCCTGATGTAAACTGACTGAAGCTGATGACACTGTAGTAGTAGTAGCATCAACCAATTTTTCTGATACATTCTAATGGTTAAGGTGCTCGGTCAGGAAGACCACAGTTTCCAGACCAGTGCAGTTTTCCCTTTGTTTATGTAGTCAGGAATACAGGAGTACAGGGGGGAAAAACATAAGGGATTAGACACTCATCTTCTGCACAGCAGGTTAGTGACCGGTATCTTCCATTGGGAAATGGAAGTTCAGTTTCCTCCTGAGAGTCATTCAGACACCTGTCTCCTGCCTATCTCACACACTAGGGCTAGGACTTTCCTGGGAAGCAAGTGAACACCCCCCCTACATCTGATCCCCAAGGCATTTCTTCATGTTCCGTTACCTACTCCCTGAGAAGAAATCCCAGGAAGCCTGCTGGTGACTGAGCAGTGGTTGAGCAGCCTGTTGCCTATCCATCAACTAGAGGAGGAAGCTGAAAGAGGATCTTATCAATGCATATAAATATCTAAAGGATGGGTGTCAAGAGAATGGGGCTGGAGTCTTTTCAGTGGTGTCCAGTGTTCCTGTGCATTCTGATCCAGGCAATCTGCTTTAGCAGGTGGGCTTGGACTACATGATCTCTGGAGGTTGCTTCAAACACCTACCATTCTGTGTGGTTCTGTGAAGCACTTCTTGGCACTACTGACAATAGAAATCTTGACTGTGGATGGAAAAAGAAAATTATTTGGGTTGAAGTGTATGAGATACATTGCCATCTGCAGTCCAAACTGGGGAGATTCAATCTTGGCAGTCCAGAAACTAATGAAGTTTCCTGGTGTTCTCCTGACAACCTCCAGGCTTCATTCAAAGATTCAGGTATTTATGTCTGGCTTGAACTCAGGGCAGTACCTCTTCACTCTAATCAGGGTTTTTCCAGAGCCAGAAAAACACATGAAAACAAGAAAAGCATTTCACTGTTCAGACACTTGATCTGATACTTGTTTGTTGTTGCTATTATTTTTCTTTGCCTCCAGTTGATTTGTCCCTGTTTTTATGCAGGCAAATAACCATGACTGAAATCAGAGTCAAGCCGTTCAAAGTAATCCAAAAGGATGGGGGTTTGCAATCATGTTTAGTTATCTGTCTGTCTTGCAGGACTCCAAAACTGATGTATACATATGAGTATTTATTACATTGCTGTTATTGCTTTGTCTGACAGGAGCTTCCTACCAAGATCAAATGAAAAAGTTGCAGACATATGTATTGGATGGTTTTGGAGCTTCTGGAACTCATCTTTCTCAGCCAGTAAGAAATACATAACCAAAGTGAAATACAGCAGAATTTGTTACAGTGTGTTTGTTAAAAGGCTGAGTGAATTACAGCTATACTTGCAGAAAAATACTGTACCAAACCAGCACATAAATGTCAATTTAAAAATGCAAATATTGGTCATGAATTTGTCTTATAAGAATATCACTATCTATTTATTTTATTCAGTAGAGGCCTTAAAATGTAAGGCTGTATAGAAATAATTTCTGTATAGGTAATAAGCAGTAATAGGTGCTGAACATTAGGTTCCAAAGTTGAAAGCAAGGGATGGCTATTTCTCTAACCTGAAGAACCACTTTGTGTAATAATGAGCACAATTTCTTCAACTTCAATGTATTCAATATAGATACAAATTGAGCATTAAAAAGGATTTTACAGGCAATTTATACTGGTGGTTGTAGCTTGCTTTTTTTTTTTTTCTTTTTTTTTTCTTTTTTTTTTTTTTCACAAGGAGAATTTGCACAGAAATAAAAATTCTGTTTCATAGAATCACAGAATCGAATCATAGAATCAACAAGGTTGGAAGAGACCTCAAAGATCATCAAGTCCAACGTGTCACCCAAGACCTCATGACTACTAAACCATGGCACCAAGTGCCACGTCCAATCCCCTCTTGAACACCTCCAGGGATGGTGACTCCACCACCGCCCTGGGCAGCACATTCCAATGGCTAACAACTCTCTCTGTGAAGAACTTTCTTCTCACCCTGAGCCTAAACCTCCCCTGGTGCAGCTTGAGACTGTGTCATCTCATTCTGGTACTGATTGCCTGGGAGAAGAGACCAACCCCCTCCTTGCTACAACCACCCTTCAGGTAGTTGTAGACAGCAATGAGGTTTCCCCTGAGCCTTCTCTTCTCCAGGCTAAAAAACCCCAGCTCCCTCAGCCTCTCCTCGTAGGACTTGTACTCGAGGCCTCTCATTGCCCTTCTCTGGACACATTCAAGAGTCTCAATGTCCTCCTTAAATTGAGGGGCCCAGAACTGGACACGGTACTCAAGGTGTGGCCTGACTAGAGCTGAGTACAGGGGCACAATGACTTCCCTGCTCCTGCTGGCCACACTATTCTTGATGCAAGCCAGGGTGCCATTGGCCTTCTTGGCCACCTGGGACCTGTTAATGTCCTTAAGTACAGTTGTCCAAGAGATAAAAAGGATAGAGAAGAGGAGGGTGTCATTCAAATTGAGAATGATCATTGTAATAATTGTTCTTTTTCTATGTTCCATAACAACCATCAGCTGGTATGAAAGTGAATTTGTTCTTAGTTTATTTTCCTCCAATTTGTGCCCAAGTTGGTTAGCTGTGATAAACTGGTGGGCTTCGGGCACTCACATTTGCACATTTTCCCTTTAAAAACTAAAGAGAGTCAAAAAGAGATACTTTTCTTGGGTGTTTGGTTTTATTTTTACTTGAGAATTTTTAAATTGCATTCACATTAGAGAGCAAAAATGAGAACAAAGGAAATTACTTTTCAGTCCCACCAGTTTCAACCATTTCTCCCTAGTTTGAAACTGCAGTGATGCTATGAACTTGAGCCACATTTGATTTTTTCGTTTGAGCTTTTGTGTGAAGAGGCAGGTGTGAGGGCATAATCAGTCTCCTACAAACATGTTATACTAATGAATACATATAGGGAACGAAAGGATTGGAGGGTGCTGTAGATCCTAACAAGTTATTTTCCATTCCCTTGCCTCCAATCCAGAGGGCATTCAGTGCTTTTCAGAAAGTGTTTGGCTGATACAATCTATGCTATTGTGATTTTCTGTTTACAGTGCCAGTGATTGACTGATGTTGCTGGTTAATGTAGTATGTTTCATCTGTGTAGTTCAGGCTGTGTTGAAATCGCATCAATTTGCAGTGTTACTGTTATGCAGCTTAAATAGGGCCTGCACGGAAATTTGAATTGGAAACAAAATGAAAGGAGGCAGAAATAATTCCAGCTGTCACTATCATTATTTCCAAATGTTGATTTAAAAAAAATTCTTATTTCTCCTATTTAAAATACTAGTTTAGGGGTACATATGAATAAGCCAGGAAACCATTTTATTGACTCAGATTTTGCACTCCAAGGTACCACACAGATGGATGAACTGATGTACACACAGAGCACAACCAGTCTTGCCCATGTTTGGAATTGCACAGAAGGCATGTGCTGCCTGCTCTGAAAGAAACACCTGTAATTTGCTCAGAGTTCTGTTCTACTGATACTACATATAAAGACCGATATACAAACAGCCTCTCCTTTGCACTTTGTGACTTTCTAACTCATAGTCTCACAGAATCACAGAGTGCCAGGTTGGAAGTTCAACCCACCACAAACCTCAAGGATCATCTGGTCCAACTTTTTTAGGCAATAGTATAGTTTAAATGAGATGGCTCAGTACCTTGTCAAGCTGCATCTGAAAACTGTACAATGTTGGGGAATCCATGCTGCTTCGGGGAGATTATTGCAGTGTCTAACTGTTCTCATGGTGAAGGATAAAAATCCAATAGAACTCTCCACAGGAGTAACTTGTACCCGTTGCCCTTTGTCTTTTCAACTCCCTGTAAAAAGTGAGTATCCATCCTCCTGGAAGCCACCCTTTATGTATTGGTAGATGGTAATAAGGTCTACCCTAAGCCTTCTCTTCTCAAGGCTGAATGAACCTAGTTCTGTCAGTCTTTCCTCATATGGCAGGTCTTCCAGTCCTCTGATTATTCTTGCGGCCCTTCTCTGGACACTTTCCAGCCTGGCTACATCTAGTCTACAAGCCCTTAGTGCAGCCTCCCTTTGGGGACAGATCTGCTGAGGGTACAAAGCTGAGATGGAAACTTTTTGACAGATGTTGATAATAGCCAGAATTTAGTTGAGGAATGATATTGCAATAATGTTCTATTTCACTTATATTAGCAGAAAAATACTATGGCATTATCACCATCAAGTATGTGCAGACACATTTACCTATAAACAGATCAGAAGGTTCTTTCCTAGGATGTAGGGGCAAAGCAAGTAGATGGCACATGCTGTCAAACTGAAAGTCTGTGGGAAAGAGCATTTCCTCTGTTCTTAGTATCTCTTTTTTGTTTGTTTTCATCTTGGAGACAGCACAAAACAAGATATGTTTCACAGGCAGCCCTACCCTATCCAGCACAGTTGCACTTGCTGCATATTTCTCTTTACCACACTGAATGATTTTACATATCCACATCCTAAAACATGTAGGGAACAGCTCCCTCCCCTGCAAAATAGAAAGTATTGCTGCAAGCCATAAAGGACCAATTGCATACATATTTCTTAAGTGTTAAAGGGAAAATCAGCCTGTTTAGTTGTCTTGCAGTGGTAAATTGCACTTGCTGATCCATTTTGCACAGTATTTCCTGTATTTAGAGAATGCAATTTGTGAATTATACAGTCAGACACCTAGACTGTACATTTATTTACAAATAAGAGTCTTTAAGAAACACAATAGAAGCAGATCATTAAGGAAATTCTTAGAATAAACAAACTTTGCATCTGTTAGACTTCTCTGATAGAAAGGCTTATACATTCCTCCAATAAAAAGAAGATAAAAGAAGCACTTGTTTCATAGTCATCACATAGCAAAATATTGTAAGAATACAAATATACAAGACCTGCAGATGCTGAGGCAGTCTATCAATCATAATATCTTGTCTCAAAAGGCATTTGATGTCCAATGCTTTGAAAACTGTGCAAGATGAACATAGAAAGAGATCAGTCTTTTCCTAAAAATCCCCACAAACCCAAAGCCCCAAACCTCCCACTTTCCTACAAGGTCAGGGCTCAATGCTTTAATTTTCCTTAACTCTAATACATCATGTGTTTGCAAAAAAAGAATAAATTATGAAGTAGTTGTGACAGATTATGAATGCTTTGTAAGAGGCATGACCTAAGAAATAAATCAATGGGTTTACCCAAGATGAGAAGTGTTTTAGGTAATGTTTTCTCCTTAACTAGTACTTGGAAAAATCCATACTAATTGGGACCCCAGGTGCACAAGCAATACAAATAATAAATATAATGTGAGTATTGATTAAAGTCTCCCTCTTCCCCTAGTGTTAAGATTAGAACAATGAAATAGCAAAAAAACACTAGAAAGGATTTAAAAAAAAGAAATAAATAATATCTACAGTAGTAAAATTCTGTGTTATTGTCCATCAAATATGTAAAGGTATTTTAATGCTCAGCAATAGATGCCAAGGAAGATTCAGCCCAGCAGCTGAGATGAGGCTATTTCCGGAGTTTTGCTGGTCAGAATACGGGAATTCTTGGTCTGTATGTCCCTTAGGTCATAATATGTTTCCACATCTGTTTTATTAACAGAACAGAACAAATCAGGTTGGAAAAGACCTTTCAGATCATCAACTCCAACCTATCACCCAACACCATCTAATCAACTAAACCATGGCACCAAGTGCCTCATGCAGTCTCTTCTTAAATGATGGTGACTGCACCACCTCCCTGGGCAGCACATTCCAAAGGCCAATCTCTCTTTCTGGGAAGAACTTCTTCCTAACATCCAGCCTAAACCTCCCCTGGCACAGCTTGAGACTGTGTCCTCTTGTTCTGGTGCTGGTTGCCTAGGAGAACAGACCAACCCCTTCTAGCTACAACCTCCCTTCAGGTAGTTGTAGACAGCAATGAGGTCTCCCCTGAGCCTTCTCTTCTCCAGGCTAAGCAACCCCAGCTCCCTCAGCCTCTCCTCACGGGGCTGTGCTCCAAACCCCTCCCCAGCTTTGTTGTTCTTCTCTGGACACCTTCCAGCAACTCAGCATCTTTCCTAAACTGAGGGGCCCAGAACTGGACACAGGACTCAAGGTGTGGCCTATGTTCAAGTTTGTGCCCATGACCCCTTGTCCTTTCACTGGGCACCACTGACCAAAGCCTGGTCCCATCCTCCTGACACCCAGCCTTGATCAGCATAAATTCCATAGCTGATTTCAGTGGTTGGACTCAAACCAGATATGGTGTTGCTACCTAGGAGCATATAAGCAACTGGTGGCAGATGTTGTATTGAGAACTGTAGTGTCTCATGTGGTCTGTAATGTGACACTCCCAAAGCAATACTCATGCTCTAGCTCACACTTTGCCAGCACCCATCACTGCCACAGGGCAGGAGAAGTGTTCTTGTGAGCACTGTGGTGGTCAGCTTAAAGAACCCCATCCCCTCTAGCCAGCCTCATTTACTTATGGGTTCACAAAGCTGTGGTGCATTAACAAACAATGTGCTGTGGTATTTATCAGATCACTGTATGGTAACTTGCAGAGATTACCAGTTTCTCACCAGCTTGCTTTGCCCAAATCAGCCCAGTTTAAGCTCAAATATGCTGTTGGTAAACTCAGAAACCCCAACCCCATCCCTGTACGCAACTGTCTTTTAATTTCCATCTCCACCAAACATACCAAATATGAACAAAATAAAATCTTGAGATAGCCAGAGCTGCGTTCCTTCACAGAGCTGCTGAAGAAAGCTTTGCTTATTTATGACCTTTCCTGATTGCAGCTTCCTCCTAACTGATTTTTGTAATGCACATGTACAACTGTCATGCCCATGTGCACCTACATCCAGCCATTCCAAAGGAATCTGCAGCTCAGCTCACCATGGCACAGGCATTTCTGCAGGGTAGAACCACACTGAGCATTCAATCACTACAGCAAGAGTCAAACACTGGTTCTAGTCCATAGAATCCTAGAATGGGTTGGGTTGGAAGGGACCTCAAAGTCCATTCAGTTCCAACCCCTTGCCATGGGCAGGGACACCTCCTACCAGACCAACTTGCTTAAGGCCCCATCCAACCTGCCTTTAAACACTGCCAGGCTTGGACCCTCCACCAGCTTCTCTGGGCAAGCTGTTCTAGTGCCTCACCACCCTCCTGAAGAAGAATTTCTTCCAATCTAAATCCAGCTCTGGAACATTCAAGGCAGAAAAGTGCCCTACCAATGTGATCAACAGAAGGAAAAGAGATCAAAATAATGTTAAATAAGATGCATCTGATCTTGGATTGCTGCTGATGTTAATAAACATAGTCCATTTCTCCTCTCACATGCATTGATTGCACTGTAAGTAGTCCAAATTCAGGTGTCCAGCATGTGGTCTGGGGAGGGGTGAAGAAAGAATTTGCAAGGTATGAGCTAATCACCTAAACCAATTCTACTTCACTTGTATTCTCATATCAGAGACTTTCCCAGAATTACAAAATTAATTGAGAAGAATATAATCTTCAGAATACCTCACCAACATGTCAGGAAGTTTTTAGTTAGCTTCAAATAACCCCAGGATTAAGAACCTACATAGCCAGAGCCCTGGTGTAAATAAGTAGGTCCAGCTGTGTGGCATGAAACTGGAACCAAAGCGGTTCTCTTCTGGTGTAGAGTGGGCAGAAGGAGTAAAACACTTGGAATTTAAAACTGAATAAGGTTGTATGTTGACTTTATTTAGAAATTAATATGATACTGTAGGTTTGCCAGATTCTATGTATTTTGTCGGTCTGCAGCTGTAGAACAGACTATTAACCTTGTAAAAATAGCACCTACTGAGGAGTCAGAGAATCACATAATCATGGTAGGGGTTGGAAGGGCCCCTGGAGATCATTGAGTCTGAACCCCCTGCCAAAACAGGACCACTTAGGGCAGGCCACACAGGAACGCATCCAGGCAGGTTTTGAAAGTGTCTGGAGGAGACTCCACAACTTCTCTTGGCAGCCTGTTCCAGTGCTCCATCACACTCAGAGTAAAGCAGCTTTTCATCATGTTTTGGTGAAACTTCCTGTGTTTCACTGTGTCCATTACTTCTCATCCTATCCCAGGGCACCACTGAAAAGAGAATGGCCCCTTCTTCTTGTCACCCACCCTTTAGGTATTTGTAAACATTAGTAAGACCCCATCTTAGTCTTCTCCTGACTAAACAGCCCCAGATCTCTCATCTGTTCCTCATAAAACAGATGTTCCAGTTCCTTAATCATCCTCTGAGCCATCTGTTGGACTCTTTATAGTAAGTATTTCCCTGTCCTTCTTGAACTGGGGAGCCAAGAAATGGAGGCAGTACTCCAGAAGTGGTCTCACTAGGGCAGAGTAGAGGGAGGGGAGAACTTTCCTCCATCTGCTGGCCACATTCTTCTTAATGGACTCTAACATACCATTGGCCTTTCTGGCCACAAGGGCACTCCCATGTGCTAATGTTTATTTTGCTTCTGAAGGTATGGTTACAAAAAAAACCCCATTTCTTTACCTGGCTCTCAAAACATTCTCCTTAAAGTTTCACAAGTGGGAATTTGGTCTGATTTATTGAAAACAGTTAATAATTGTCAGGTTTAGACTTTTTTGCTTGAGTTTCTAAACAGAATCTCACAATGTTTACATGTACCCTTCTCAATGTAATAACACATAATGTGTAACCCACTAGGACTAAAGAAGTAGATCCAGACATATGCTATGTTAATGAGAAGCCATTAAAACTGTCTGTCAAATATGAATGTGAATCATTTTCCAGCATCTCATCTGCAAAATACCAAGGCATGTTTAGAGCACACCCAAGTTCACTAAGCTTCTTGGTTTTAACCATGATACATGGTGCAAAAGTCACTGTGAAATCTTCACTCTTGCAACTGGCAAAGCGTAGACATTGATGGAGAAGTTGGCAGAAGGAAACAGAGTATTTTAAGAACAATAAAAAGATAGTGATGAGCTAACAGGTTTCATCTCTATTTCTATTTCATGAGAGCTGGCCACTATGTAGGGTGCAGTATATAAAACACTTCATATCTCCACCTCTAACTGCCTACATGTAACTTTCTCTGACTTTCCTTTACTTCTGACGAGCCTTCCCAGATGAAAAATGTACAATAGGAATCAAGACTGGATCATAGTCTTACCAAATTATTACTGCAATAAGAGAAGCAAACCTGGCAGAATTAGTAACAGAGTTCTTGATACACTTTTCTTTAGTGTTTTGTTTTGTTTTGTTTTGTTTTTCCCCTCCAGCAAATATTTTTAAATCCACAATTTCTTTTTGGCATTGTTGATACTATTTTGGTGGGTTGCTCGTCATATTTCTGGAGTCTAATTTGTCAGCCACAATAAAGGCATAACCTCACTGAGATGGATTAAGCTGCTCCAGTTTCTTTCAAATGACGTGTTGGCCCATTGATGATAATACAAAGGAGGGCTTTTTAAAGAAGGTTGAATAGATGAATTGTTATTTAGTTTGTTAACTGTTAAAAAAATACACTGTAGTCCAGAAAAAGGAGAACAGTAACATCACATTAAGAGTATTATCTTCTTTTGCACATTAAGAACCAAGGGTAAACTATGGTGTAACATGCTGAGACTTATGAGGAGCAGAGGGGGTCACCTTGTTTGGTTAGCTTGGAGAAGACAAGGTTGAGGGGTGACCTGATCACAGTCTACTGTTTCCTCAAGACAGGCAGCAGAGGGAGAGGTGCTGATCTCCTCTCTCTGGTGACCAACAACAGTACTCAAGAAAATAGAATGGAAGTGCATCAGAGGAAGTTCAGATTGGATGTTAGGAAAAGGTTTTCCACTGCAAAAGTGATTTGGCCCTGAAAAAGGCTCCCTAGGAAAGTGGCTACAGTAACAAGCCTGTCAGAGTTCAGGAAGTGCCTGGAAGATGCTCTTAGTCATATGGTTTAGTTTTAGGCAGTCTTATAAAGAGCAGGGAGTTGGATCAATGATCCTTACAGGTCCTTTTCAGCTTGCACTATTCCATGATTGTAAGCAATGTGAGCTAAAGGAACAGCTGGTACACACATCACAAAGTTACAAGGGGAACTATAAACTCTCAAACTTTCCCAGTTTTCCTCTAGACATAATTGCATGAAAATTTCAAGTCAATTAACTGCAAAAATCTAATAAGATTTAGCCCAGTCTCTCCCATCTGACAAAAGCTAAGGAAGAGTATAAGAAATACAGCTGATGGATAATGTCCTTTGATGTGCATTAGTGGTTTACGGATGTGCTGTGCCAAAGTGTTCATATTTCTAATTAGTTAAGAATAGCCTAGGAGTTGAAACTGTTAAGCAATTAACTATGGGCATAAATTCCACATGGAGCTAAGCACAGGCATGCTTTTGCTGAAATACAGCTCTTCCTCCAACTGAAATCTAAACACCTATTCATTTCAGCATCATCAGCATTGCTTTGACTAAGTTTGGACTTGATGATCCTTGGGGTCTCTTCCAGCCTTAGTTGTACTGTGATACATGTTCGTCAGCTATTTTGTCTTCAGTCTCACAGACTCGCAGAATATTAGGGGCTGGAAGGGACCTCAAAATATCATCTAGTCCAACCCCTCTGCCAGAGCAGGATCACCTAATACAGATCACACTGGAACACATCCAGGCAGGTCTTGAATATCTCTGGAGAGGGAGACTCCACAACCTCCCTGGGCAGCCTGTTCCCGTGTTCTGTCACCCTCAGCTTCCACCCATTACCCGTTGTCATGTCATTAGGCATGGCCAAGAAGAGCCTGGATCCATCCTCTTGGCATTCACCCTTTACATATTTATAAACATTAATGATATCACTCCTCACTCTCCTCCTCTCCAGACTAAACAGCCCCAGCTCCCTCAGTCTCTCCTTGTAAGGAAGATGTTCCACACCCTTAAATATTTTTATGGCTCTGCACTGGACTCTTTCAGGCAGTTCCCTGAGGTCCTTCTTGAACTGGGGGGCCCAGAATTGGACATGATATTCCAGATGCAGCCTCACCAGGGCTGAGTAGAGTGGGAGGAGAACCTCTCCCAACCTACTAACCACACCCTTTTTAATACATCCCAGAATGGCATTGGCCTTCCTGGCCAGAAGAGCACATTGCTGGTTCGTGGTCAACCTTCCATCCACCAGGACCCCCCAGTTCTTTTCCCCTTCCCTGCTCTCTAACATCTCAGTCCCCAACCTATACTGGTGCATGGGGTTGTTCTTTCCCAGGTGCAAGACTCTACAGTTGCCCTTGTTGAACTTCATTAAACTTCTCCCTGCCCAGCTCTCCAGGCTAAGTCTCATTGAATGGAAACACAACCCTCTGGTGTGTCAGCCACTCCACCCAATTTTGTGTCATCAGCAAACTTGCTGACAGTGCTCTCTGTTTCCTCATCCAGGTTGTTGATGAATATATTGAATAGTACTGGTCCTAATACTGACCCCTGAGTGACTCTACTAGAAACAGGCCTCCAACTAGACTCCATCCCACTGACCACAACTCTCTGACTTCTTTTCTTCAACCAATTCTCAATCCACCTCACTACCTGAATATCCAGGCCACACGGCCTCAGTTTAGCTGCAAGGATGCTGTGGGAGACAGTGTCAAATGCATTACTGAAATCAAGATAAACCACATCCACATCATTTATCCACCACTTATGTCCTCATAAAAGGCTATCAGGTTGGTCAAGTGTGACTTCCCTTTTGTAAAACCCTGTTGACTGCTCCTAATGACCTATTATCTTTGTGTAATAATATCCTTATCTGTCTGGCTTCTGCATCCTTAATAAATCCAGTGTGAAATTCACCTCCTACTTCATGCTAGAAAGGTAGTCTGACCAGTAGCTTTTTCAGTTCACAAGAACGAAATGTTGTGAGTTTCAACTGATTGCCTAAAATCATGACTATAGTCATCTAATATGTCCTGCAGTGATATGATGTAGTTGCAGGGGTGTAACAGCAGCCTTGATTGTGAAACAATCTTCATTCTCATTGGAACTGAGAAATTTTGAAACAAAAAAGAATAGTGTGAACTTGATGATGTCACCTCCACTTCATTGCCTGAGAAAGCCTTGTGTGACACTGCATAGACTGTGCTGGGAATAAGAGGATTGATGGCCTTGTATCATGACTGTTGTTGTCTCATAGTTGTTTTGTTGATGACAATATCTAGAAAGTCCCTCAATGTTTAAAGGAAAAGTGAAGTTTGTTATAGATTTTTCAGTCTTTACACTAGGAAGAGTTATGTGCAACATTAAGCTTAAATTGATTTTCAGTGGTTTACTGCTAGCCTGGACAGTGGTTTTAATTAGCATCTGAAGTAATTTAAATAACAGTATTGAATGCTTGGGCTGCAATAGTTCCCATCTTGGGTTAGAATTACATTTTGTTATGGAAACTCTTCTTGTGATTCTGAGAGATGAACTTACCGGGGAACTTTAAACATTAAACAAAACTTGCTTTTGTTATTTAAGCAGTGATAGTTTTGCCTCAGTAATTCAGGTTAGAAACCTGCAATGAAAACAGAAACTGAGCCACAGAAAAACCTGGCTGCTGAAAAACACACCCCAACACATAAATCGGTATTTATAAAGGGCTTAATTTGGCCATGATTCTTTGCTAATAAACTTGGTCTTTGCCTGTCTTTTCCACCAGATTTGTGCAAAGTAGGCAGAACACTGACCTGAGTGAAATCAGGAAATGCAAATCCACTACAGACTAAATCACGAGTCCTTCTTCTATGACAGAAAAAAAAATTGCTAAGGTGGTGCCTTGCAAATGCATGTAAGAAAGAGTATTCAGGGATGGCAAGTTCAACAGAAGCAGTGACAGAGCTTCAGTACAGAGGTAACAACGGGGATGTCACACATTTTCCTTATGTTGTGGTTACACTTGCTTTGTGAATGTCATATTTAGATTTTGGGGTTTTTGTTTCCTCCCTACAAATCATTATGGAATTTTAATGTTAGAAAAGTTTCATTTCAGCTGCTGTGCTGTTAGTGATGCTCCTCTAATTTGCCATCAATTAATTAAGGTCTGACATGGCTCAGCTATTCTTTACACTTACAGTGGTTGGCCATCTGGGCTTCACTAATAAAAAAACACTTTAATGGGTGAACTACTTAATAAACACTTTCAGTGAGAGAAGAGGGAAATTAAATCAATTCTTTCATTATAAAAATATGCTGTGCCATCTAATTGTTAAAAAAAGCAGATGTCACTCAAATTCAGTTAAGCTGTTTAATGACGTGCGTTTATTGCTAACTTGACTGAAGATTTGACATGGTTAAAGTAAATACAAATGGCTGGTAAGATTCTAGCTTCCTGCTTTTCTATTTTATGCTTCTCAAAAATATCCACTTCAGTTCCTCTGCTATTTTTCTTGTGATAGATGACAAATTTTGCACTGTCTTCTCTGAAATCAGGGTCTGCACAAATTGTTAACAAGCATATTTTTCTTCTTTTCACTTCCAAATATGTAGTTTTGGTCTCACAAAGAATGTGTCCAATTAATCAGACATGAGGCATTCATGGATGTTGTTGGTTTGATACATAGCAAAGGTCCCCAAGCAAGAACTCTGTTTAGTGATATAGCTTTTTTTTTTTTTGGTTGTTTTGTTAGTGACAGATTGTGAGAGATATTAAGACTGTTTTTTTTCTCTGTAAACAACTTCTTTCAATATGCCAAGTTTTAGAACATGTTGATGAAATTTATGTATAAGTTCCTTCTGCATTATTAAGAAGACATGCAATATTCACCGATTATGATGTTCTTATTCTGCACTTCAGTTTTCATAATGTGCTTTCCATTTCCTTGTTTACCTCATTCTCCCAATACTTTTTAATTAGGTAATTATTGCTTATTACTGATTACTTACATAAAATTCAGAATGGATTATCTCTGTTACAAACTTAAACCCATGCTGCAGATTTCATGGGCATATATGCATTGTGAGGTGACTCACCCAGTCTTTCCTGACAGAAATAAGAAGTTGTGTTGATTAGATGTAGATTATCCTGCCTAAGCAGTGGTATAGACTTCAAGAAATGCTGCATATGCTGTGCTTTCCACAACACTGTTGTACATGCTAACTGTTGCTATGCTGCAGAATGTAACTTCATGGTATTCATTGTCCAAGTCCTTTTCTTGACCTTGCCATGGGAAGTAAAGTCAGTTACAGCTGGCCAAAGAAAATATTTGTAGGAAAGGTCTAGGCATAGCTAGTTCTTCCTGAGGATGGGAGGACTAGATGACCTTTTAAAATATGTTTTCTTCACTAGATACTATGCAAGTATGTATTTATTGTGAGTAAATGAAATGTTCAGATATTCTAATAATTCCAAAACAGTGACTTAAAACCAGAAAGAAATGCTGAAGTACATCCTAATGCTGATGCTGTGTATGCTATGGAGTGAGAAGCTTGTCCTTTAGACATTCATCTCAGGTCAATGTTGTCTTCACTTCCAGACTGTGTGATGGGAAGCAGAAAATCTGGGAGCCCTGGAGGCCCAGAGTTATCCACACGGTGATGCAGCCCCAGAGCAACAGACCTTGAAAGACAAGAGTCTTCAGC
This sequence comes from Dryobates pubescens, assembly GCF_014839835.1. Classification (NCBI taxonomy): domain Eukaryota; kingdom Metazoa; phylum Chordata; class Aves; order Piciformes; family Picidae; genus Dryobates; species Dryobates pubescens. The sequence continues at coordinate 13,355,074 of NC_071638.1, forward strand.
ATCTGGTGCTGCCAGGCAGCTGGCAAGTCTCCAGTTAAGCATTGTCTATATTCCAGCAGAAGGGTTTGAATAGGGTGTGTTTCTGAAATATATGAGTTGGCATTTTCCATTTTACTAGGTGATTTTTAGCCTACTTTTGCTACATCACAGCCTGTATTTGTGATGGGTCGACAACCCAGAACAGCACTTCTGACCATTTCTGTCTCTATGGGAATAAGGGGCTATCTGGAAAGCAGTGGTCCACCCTCTCATTCTCAAATGTGTCTGTATGTTTCAGAAAACAGTCAGAAGTACTCTTTGAGTAAGAGCTATGCTGCATGGAATTTGAAGCCACTGCAAATATTTTAACTGGTTGTAAACTGTTTGGGACGGAACTCATCTCGTTTGGGCATCTCCATGTTCAGAAGTTATCTATCTCTGCTAAGAAGTAGGTAATTTCCCTAAAAGCAAACATGCAATCATGAGGACTTTACAGTTCAGACACAACTAAAACTTGTGATGTGGAAAATGGTTCAAGTTACTCTTGAGGAAAATGCAGATATTTTAATTTGAAAACATGAAAGAACATAGTCAAACCCAACTCACTTGACAACCAAGTTACTAGAAATTTGTTAGAAACCCTTCTGAGCAACTAAAAAATGCAACAAAATCAACAAATCCAGTGATTCTATCATTGCATAACATTTTTCTTTGCTTTGTTGTTTCTGTGGCTACAGTCATTGGCTCCAATTCACCAGTTTTTTTGGAAGGTGAATTATAAGTATGTAACATGCAATGTTCCCTCTTCCTTCATCTCCTCTGTTTTCTCTATTTTATACAGTTTATACTTCAGTGAGCTTCTTTGAGTTTTAGCCAATACAATCATACTGGATTATCCTAGGACATGGTTGCTTCTTAAGAAAGTTGCTTTTCCTTCCTTGGTTATGTTCTTATACCTCACTTACATGGATTCATCTGGATGAAATCTCACTTTGCCTATTCCTACTTTAGAGTTCAATGCAACAAGGGTCTTTTTCTAGGGCAGGCTACTCACATCTTAAAAGGAGGATGCACCAAGTGCTGTAATCATTCAGCAGAATAATCAATCTTTCACTTGGTGTATTTAAACATAAGGAAAACATAAATGTGTGCCGCCAGTGCTCTGAGCTGAATGTAATCCATATTGGCATGGTTAGTACAGTTCTGAGCTTGGCCTGATCATGCACTGTCCTACCTGTTCCTGCAGTACCTGTTCCAAACGTCCTGCAGTACAACAGATTTTAAGAACTCACCAGGAGTTAAACCAGAAAATTAGTACAAACAGTTGGTGGTACACTACCCAAGGCTTACATTGTCTGCTTGATCTTTCACTATATGCTCATCAGCAAATTCAGTTTAAGAAGTTATAGGGAGTGTTTACAAAGGCATGTAACAGTAGGACAACAGACAATAGTAAGAAGTTCTTTACTATGAAGGTGGTGGAACACTGGAACAGGTTGCCCAGGGAAATGGTGGAGGTCTCATCTATGGAAACACTGAAGGCCAGGCTTGATGGGGGGGCTGAGCAACCTGATCTAGTTGGGGATGTCTTTGATAACTGTGGGAAGGTTGGACTAGATGACCCTTAAACGTGTCTTCCCATCCAATGCATTCTATGATTCTAGGATTCTAAGCTACCTCCACCATTTCTGTTACTTATTCTCTCCTTCTTAGTTCTGGTAACCTGACTTTTTCTGTGACTGTTCCCACAGATGCATCTGTGGAATAATGTAGACTGAAGTGATCACTTTTTAACATTTTTTTTAAGATTTTTTTTTTTCTTTAGCCAAGCCACTTCAAAATTGTTTGGAGAGTTGACATGCTGAAGTATAGAGAAGATGATAAACCTTTGGTAAGGAGATTGTGGTGGGTTTAGGCTATGCCTTTAAAATTTAGCTGCAGATTTCAAGCAGAAAAGTAGAAAAATATAAATAGATCACTATTGGGCGTAAAAAGGAAAAACAAAAGATTATTCTAAACAAATGCATTGGATAAATGTCTGGGATAAGAGCAGCTGTACCATAACAATTATTTCCATTCTTTTTTCTCTTCTCTTCTGATCTCTGTCTGTTTTGCTCCTCTCAGGAGATATAATGTGCTTCTGGCTGGCCTTGGATAAGTCTAACCCACTGGTTCTCTCTCCACTCCTCTCTCTCTCTGGGGGTTTGGGGAGGCAGTGGAATGGCTTTCCTTGGTCTTTTTGACCAGGGGAGTTTTCATGTTTTTTGCTAACTGTAAATATCTGTATAATATTGTAAATACTGTAAATACTGTATGTTTTGTACATATTCATTGCATTCCATTGTAGAGTGTAGTTTTTGCTTGTAAATACAGCTTCATTTGCTTCTAACTGAGTTGGTCTGGCTAAAAGTTACTGGCTGAAAGAAACTTCAACCCACCACAGGAGATGTAGGATAATACAGCTGGGTACCAATACAAATATGGAAATGGACATGCTGCCAAAAAAATAAGTTTGTGTTGCAAGAATGCTGCTTCCCCCCAGCTAGTAATTCACTGTAATTTAAAAATAGGAAATTGCAGAATCACAAAAATTGTTTGGAATTGGAAGGGACCTTGAAAGATCATCTAGTCCAATGGGGCTGCCACAGCAGGATCACCTAGAGTAGGTCATACAGGAATGCATCCAGGCAGGTTTTGAATGTCTCCAGAGAACATGACTCTGCAACCTCTCTGGGCAGCGTGTTCCAGTGTTGTGTCACTCACAGTGAAAAAGTTTTTCCTTATGTTCATGTGGAACCTCTTATGCTTCAGCTTGCACCCATTACCCCTTTTCCTATCCACTGAGAAGAGCCTGTCTCTGTCCTCCTGACACTCACCCTTCACATATTTATAAACATTCATAGAATCAATAAGGTTGGAAAAGACCTCAAAGATCATCAAGTCCAACCTGTCACCCAAGACCTCATGACTACTAAACCATGGCACCAAGTGCCACATCCAATCCCCTCTTGAACACCTCCAGGGATGTGACTCCACCACTTCCCTGGGCAGCACATTCCAATGGCTAACAACTCTCTCTGTGAAGAACTTTCTCCTCACCTCAAGCCTAAACTCCCCCTGGTGCAGCTTGAGACTGTGTCCCCTTGTTCTTGTGCTGATTGCCTGGGAGAAGAGACCAACTCCCTCCTGGCTACAACCCCCCTTCAGGTAGTTGTAGACAGCAATAAGGTCTCCCCTGAGCCTTCTCTTCTCCAAGCTAGAGAAACCTAGCCCCCTAAGCCTTTCCTCATAAAGGAGATGTTCCACTCCCTTAATAATTTTTGTGGCTCCTCACTGAACTCTTTCAAGCAGTTTCCTGAGGTCATTCTTGAACCGAGGGGTCCAGAACTGGACACAATATTCCAGACTATTAGTTCTCAGTTAAGATTTATTTTATTAGGTGTTGTTAAAGAAATTCTCAAAATCCAGAACTAATTTGCAGAATAGGACAGTAAGGAATAGCTTCAAGGCTCCCAAAGGCTTCTGGAAGTAACAACAAAAAATCCAGCAGGTTCTGCTGATGAACGAACCCAAGACTTATTAAAGATGAAGCCCTTTCTCTGCATATTGTCAAGACAACCTTACTAAATAAGAGTTATATCTGCTATTCAAAAATTAAGGAAAGTGCACATATCTAAGTGCTATTTTGCCGTTCACTATGCAGCAAATCAGAAAAGAGGAAGAGGTAGCAAGGAGATTCAATATGAAGAAGCTAGACATCAAAAGCTAAGGACAAGGGTCAGTAAAGACCTTCAGCCCCTCAGGATTAGCTCTCTGTAAACTCTTGCCTTCTCCCACTCTCAACTCAAAATTACTCCAGGAGAGTGCAGTGCTTATAGCCAGCTGATAACCAAGTTACATGTGGCCTCCTGCTTTTCTAGTGGACCAAAATGGTCCTAATTTCTGGTCTCTGGACTGTTTCTGGTTTTTATATAACAGTTGTTCAATATGTATGCATGCATAACACTAAACTCCCTATTGAACTTAGCTGTAAAATATTTGTGTTTCTGTCTGCAGGTCAGCAGTTGAATAGAAATGTTTTCTCTGAGATTCAGGGTCAGGGTGTTTGAAGAACCTTTAGCACTAGAGATCTTAAAAACCTGCCTGGAAGCATTCCTGTGTGATCTGCCCTAGATGGTCCTTTGCAGGCAGGGTTGGACTTGACAGTCTTTGGAGGTCTGTTCTAACATGTAGCATTCTGTGATTCTATGATACTGTTACAGTGACATCCTTTCTTTCACATACCGCATCAATCAGTTTTACTTATGTATTGCATCTGATCATAGACTTGCACAATATACAAGAGCTGCCTCCATGACTGTCTGTGAGGGGCGTAACACCTGATTCCCAGCGCTGGCTGAGGTCCCTGACTTGGCTGGCTTAAAAATGTGTATTAGTCACATGTTTTCTGTCCATGGAGATCAAATGGCAAATACTTCAGATGCACTTCTAACAAGATAATATGATTGCTCAGGCTGAGGTCTTACTCTTTTAAGTAAATTGCAATGAAATGTGGTTGCTACTGTGATTGTCAAAAACAAATTTTTCTGACTAATTCTTGTTCCCGTTCAGCTTGTTGTGTCAGAATTTATTTTCTCATTCCCATTCTGTGTTTAAATCTCACTTGATGTTCTCAGCTACATTTGAAGTGTGACCACAATGAATTAAAATGCTCCTCTATTGCTCTGTTGATGCTGCTTAAAAAACAAGGGAAATACAAAAATCTTACTCCCTAAATACTATTATATCTAGCACATTTTTCAATCACAGCTGTTACGATTTAATTCACATATTAGCATTTCCTCCAGATACTGAGGAATAGTTTCACCTGATTACTTGTTTCATTCATCTGTCTTGAATGAATATCTGAATTTACTGGTATACCTTAAAGCTTTTTGTTCAGGTTCACAAACCTCTTTGTATCTCAAGTGGCTGCAAAGGATAATAGCTGAATAAATGGACTGGACTGCCTAGATGATAGCCACTGCCTTAAGAAATACTGCATAGGTTTTGCATTTGGGTTTTACCCAAGTGGACACATGGCTAGCCAAATGAATAAGCCTATGGCAAAACACACACAAAAAAGAAAAAGTCATAGTCTTGATAGACAGTACTGCAGAAGGATGCACAAAAGGCTTACAGGAATTGTATTTATGGTCATTTCTTCTATTCTCTAGAGCCAACTTTTAGTCGTCATCTGAAATTTATGCATCTTTGAAGTCAGTTTCTCTTTGAAAGCATCTTGATGCAAGCAGAACAGTAAGGGTAAACAAGAAAAGCTAAAACATCCTCCAGATATATGCCAAAAATTCCTTAGTACAGAATAAAAAGACTCATGCTAGAGGGTTTGTCATGAAGATCTTATTTACATGAAAAGCACTTACTATATAATATCTGCAAGTAATAATAAACTTCCTATTAAGAGAAGTTTTCCAATTCCTTCTTTTGCACATTTATAAATGAAACTTATTCTTTCAGTGAGTACATACATCTTTGGAGATGAAGTAATTCCAGTGTAATTAAAAGAAGAGATGTGGTAATAAGCTGTTCAATTATTTGAAGCCCTTTCCTTTCACTGTCATGTCACAAATTCTAGATGAGGTAATGGATAATAGTGCCACTGCCTGAAGTACAGCTGGGTAGATGTGACAACAGATTGTTTAATTTCTAAGGGGTTGATTTAACATTGAAAATATCACTCTGGTTCTGCATTGTACAAGACAGATGGGTTAATTGTACAATTAGGCCTTAAGTGTTAAGTTCTTCTCTTGATTAAAATGCCCAAGCCCTCTATTGCCAACTAGCATTTAGGTTGTGTGCATCTAGTATAGGAAAAATACAGCCTTGTGTTTAATAATGTGTCTTCCAGTTAACTAGAGAAAGAAGGGTAGAACACTGCACATGTCTGTTCTATGTTATTTCAACTCTTCATTTGGGAATTTATCTGTTTATGGACTGTAACCAAACATATTTGTGTTTACCAAAACCCCACATCTCATTGAGAGCCAGGCTGTGCTCCATCAGTGAACAGGCTACAATTTCTGGAATAACAACTTTCCAGGTTATTTATTGTGCTGTCAACTTTCATGCTGTTCTCTTTAAATAAAATCAGGACATCTCAGACACCAAAGGCAACACATCAGTGTCTTGGTGTGTATGAGCCTATGCTGACAGTGTGTCAGAGACTGTGTTTAGTGTCCATGCTCAGGTGCAGGCAGTGGGGGCTGCTGGGTGGTCTCCGTAAGGAGAGACCAGGAGCTGCCCCATGCCAAACACAGCCAATCCCAGCCACATCCCACTGATCCATCACAGGGCACAGCTGAGTCCCTCAGCCAAGGTGATGGTGTCTGGAAAAACAAAGTTAAGAAAGGGCAAAACCATGCATGGCAATAAAGAGTGAGGGAAAAAAAGCAGAAGCATTAGCCCCATGGGCATCAAGGTGAAAAAAGGAGGGGAAAAAGGAAGTCCAGGCAAAAGTAGAATGTATCTCTGTCACATTTTTCCTTGTGTCAGTTTTGATTAGAATTGATTTCCAGATCTGAATTGCTCTGTTGCATGTGCTCTTGACAGGAGTATTTGGTACAGCTCTGTGCTTTCCTGACACATATTAGCCAATGACCTCAATATTTAAAATTAAGCTTGTATACCTTTGCCATAGCCAATATAAAATGAGTTAAGAATTCCCTGCCCCATCACATCAGATCAGCCATCCCTTTACCTAGATTGAAAAGTAGGCCAAAGACATTCACATTTCTGCAGGCCTTACAGAATGGCTAAATGAGCTTTCAAAACTATTGCTATTTTTAAAATGCCTTGGTAAGCTCGCTGTGAAAAGGTATACTTACAAGGTACTACTGTGTAATACACAGTCTTTGACCAAAAAAAGCAAAATAAATCTAATGTGAGCAGGGCCTGACACTTGATGAAGTGCAAGAAAGCATCTAGCTAATGATCAATATTATAATTTTGTCAAGTTCTTTTTTTTAATGCATTCATTTTTTAAAGAAAAAAATAATCTGACCTTTCTCAGATCAGATATTAACAACCTCCAGTGCCTGGAAACAGCAGAGTTAAACTCGTTTAGGCACATAATTGTGAGTTAGTAGTCTAGCTACTCATATACATATTGCAATAGCATTCAAAAGGTCATTCATTATCAAATCATATAGATGGTGACAGTTAACAGATCTTCATTGAGATTGTCAAGATACAGTATCTGATTTTTAGGAGTGCACTGTTAGGTATTCAAGGAACTCTTGATATTCCTAACTGACCTTTTGTGTGTAACTTTTGACCTTCCCCATCCCTTCAAAAGAAGATTTTCTTTTTTTTTTTTTTTTCTTGCAAGAAGGATCCAAGCTGCAGCATGCTGCCAACAAATGCATTGACTGATCTGTATGGGAGAAGCAAATCTTCACCTTTCTCCCCTTGACAGAACACAGCAAATAGTGGAAGCATAAAGCAGTCATCTCCCTTTAAGATAACTGTAGCTTTACAAGCAGTGAGACCTCATGCCCATCACTGTCTGTACCAGGGTACCTAAGTTCACACTAAAAAACCAAGGGGCAGCATGTCAAGATCTTTGATGTCTCTTTATACTGTGGGTTTATGTCAAACTCAATCACTGCAACTGTTTTTTTTTTTTTCTTAATGGAATTTGGCACCTTTAGCAGAGCAAATGGTGATAGGAAAAGGGCATTTTTCAAGATGGACTATCATGTGAATGCATGCCAGAATAACAGCGTTAACACTGCTGTTTGGTGTAAGCCCCTTACCCACCTCGCTGTTAAAAACAAAAATCCCCTTTGGTAATACACATCCCGCCTATGAGTGATCGTATTTGCCATTTGAAACATTGCTTCAGAGGGGCTCTGCATTCCTAAAGGCATCGTCTGTGGACACAAGAAGAAAGAAATGAAGTCTGTACTTTAATCTGTCTGAGCAGCAGATTTCAGTGTTCAGCTCTGCCACTCTTTTGATCATGAAATGCAAGCATAATTTTGAAACTGCCATCATTCAGGGATTTCCTTTCAGCCAAGTAACACCTCCATAATCCAAAGCTACCTGATAGCCAGTCCTCAAAATTACAGTTAAATAAGGACTCCGTTATAAAGATGAAGCTTGTACTTTGCAAAACTATATTTTTTTAATAGTGGTAGTCCACAACCTGTATACATGCAGAAGAAGATAAAAATAGATTTATGCTCAAATCAATGCATGTAATAGAACAGTTATGAGACAAAACCTCCCCACAATTTCTGGCATATTTCCACATCAAGTACATTTTCCCCTTGTTTACCTGCAAAAACTGAAATTCAGACAAGTGCCTACTAAAAATAATAGAATCAAGGACTCACAGAACTGTTTCAGTTAGAAAAGACCTTTAAGATCATCAAGTCCAAACATCAACCTAACACCACCATGGGCATTAATCCACGTCCCAGAGAGCCATGTCTACACGGTTTCTGAACTGGGTGGTCTGTTAACAGACTCCCACCAGGCTATCTGCTTTGTTGGCCTTCCTCCTGATTCTCACTCATAAACAGTCAACCCTATCATCACCATCATTACCCTCAATATAATCAAAACACTCCCTGACATAACAGGGCCAGGCCACAGCTTCTCCCTTCTGAAGAGTTTGCAGCCATTGTGGCACTCCAGTCCTGAGACATGGCACTACGTTTCTGTGATAGCCACTATAACATTGTTTTCCTGATACACAGTGGCTTCAAGCTCCTCCTGTTTGTTTCCCATGCAGTGTGCATATTTACCACAGTTGGGCTAAAGGTCTTGCCACCTTTTTGCACAGAGAAATCCTAATTCCTACCTGGCTGTTCTCAGGTGTTCCTGAGAACATCAGTAACTCTAGATTTATCAGTAACTCTAGTATCTTTGGTAGAATAGAATAGAATTAATCAGGTTGGAAGAGCTCTTTGAGATCATCGAGTCCAACCTATCATCCAGCACTAATCACAGGTGTCACATAGGTGTCCATCTCCAGCCTCCACTGATACAGCAGACTGAAAGACCTTGCTAGCACACCACCATTCAAACATTGGTATACTGCCCTCAGGGCTGCCTCAGCCCTGGTTTTGTGCTCTTAAACCTTCAAATCTAGTTTGAAGCTCTTCCAATGAGCCCTGCTAGTTCTTATGGGCCCTTCTGAGACAAGCATATCCCATCTGTTGTCAGCAGGCCTGGTGTCCTGTAAATCAACACATGATTGAAAAAACCAAAGTCCTGCTGGAAACACCAGGCTTGGAGCCAGGCATTGATCTACTGGCTCCTTCTGTTTATGATTTCCTGTTAAATGTAGATGTATTCCTAGCCTTTCAATATGTTCAGTTTGTGCAGACAAATGGTAACACCAGCAATTTTACAGAGGTACCTCTGTATGCAATACTGGGAGTTGTTTGTAGAACAGAATGAGGAAAATCACATTGTAGCAGTGTTCTGGGGTGAAGTCCATCCACAGGTTTACAAATATGAACTCATTAGTTACGGCACAATTCTACTATAAATTTTTCAGCATTTCAGATCTGGCAATCCTTCACCAGGTTGCTGTTTCCAAACCCCTTATTTCTTACCAGGAACTTTCTGTATAGGAAATGCTGCAAACAGGAACTGCAACAAACTAACTCACAGACTGTAATATCACTTCTTGCCTTTGCTGCAATTCTTCAAAACTGGTCTTTCCTTCTCTCTGCTTCTTCTGTTGAATGTGCTTGTTTCTAATTCTTAATATTCAAGGTTCAGTACACTTGAAATAATGCTTGTCTGAAGTAAATTCTTATTTGACTTAAACCATTTTTTTTTCTTATTAATGACTAAAATTTTCTGTAGTGTTCCAAGTCCATCTGAAGAACCTGAACATATGTATTTGCTAATTTTTTTCACAACTCCATTTTGGCATTTGGCTTTTCTCCTTATTGCCATGCCCCACTTTCACACATTAATACTGTGGCCAAAAGGTGACCTAACAAGAATAAATTCTTCTGATGCAAAACATGGTGGTATTTAAGAGCTAAGCACTCATTCCTATCAACACAATAAACTCTCTTCCTTCCGTTGCAAACCTCGGCTTGTTAGCCTGCAGGCTCTGCCTACTTTGCAATCCCACTTCCTGCTGCTCAGCAGCTGAAGTATTAGTACCAAGCAAAGCCTTTCAAAGTCTTGTCTGTAAATCTCTGGATCCCGTAACTGCAAACGCTGATGAGAAAGTTCAATCACCACTGCACAGCTGGACACCTATCAGAAATAGCTCCTTCTTTCTGCAATATAAGAGAGCATGAACTTAAGTTCCACTGACTTTGGAGAGATTTTCAATCTTAAGTTTTCAAATACCCTTAAAAGTGACTTCAAGGAGCCTAATCATACAGGCACCCCTGAAAACAGTATTACCCAGTTAACTTGTTTTCTGATTCTTTCATTTTTCTGTTGTTGTTTTACTTTTTTTTTGTGGCTTTGTGTCCTTTAAAAGCTTTTTAAATTCAAATTTTATCACTGTTATGCACTTACCTTTGTAATTAGGGGTGAGGGGGGCAGGGATAGGTTTGTCATTGCTCTTTTATGGTTTCTTTCACAGCTCCACCTTTACAATTAGATATTCTTTGCTCGTGGCTATGTGCTATACACTTCACATTCCATGCATATTAGTCACATACCCCCACATTTCTAGTAAGAAGCTGATGTTTTGATGCAGTTACCCTGTATGAGAATGTAGGAAGATGAGACACCAGGAAGACATGCCTGGAGTTTTCATTGCATCTGAGTGTACCAATGTTAACCTGATCTACTCTTAGTTCAATGTTTGAGTGGCTTTAAATACATTATGATCTATTTCTGTAATTCTTTAACTATCAAAATAAGCACCTGACCTTTTATTAATGTTTTATAAACTGAAATCATATACCTGTTCAATAAATTGACCAAGGGAAACAACTTTTATTTCTATTAAGGAGGTTGCCAATAAGAGCTAAAAGTCATTGCTGTCTGAGATGCTCAGCTTTCAGAAACTGGAGTCTGCCGGTGCTGCAAGATCAGGGCACAGCCATCTCAAGATTTCCACCTATCAGTTAGCTATTCACAGGCCTCAGCAGTGATGAGGATAATTAGCAGCAAAAGGTCTAATTCCCATTTCTGTGGCTTACCTTGCTCCATATAAAGGCTACCAAGGAGACAAAGACATGTTCAACTGTCTGTGCACTACTTCATTTCTATACAGCGATCTTTAGCATTGCTAAATACATTATTTCTGCTTACTAATTGAAATTATTTCTATAGATTACATTTAAAAAGATAATTAAACATGTACATTTCAATCAAACAAACTACACAAACATTCACTTGGAGCATATTGTTGGATGAATGTTACTTGATGACAGTTTTCACAGTCTTATGAACTAGGAACTAGAAGTCAAGTGCAAGAAAATCTCCATATTTGGAAAAATCTTTATTAAATATTTTATTACAATAACCAACAGTGAAACCAAACCAAACCAAATTCTTATTTATTACTTTACAAAGACTTATTTAGAAAAATCTAACAACATCAGAAATTAGAGAGGTCTTCAAAATCTAAAAATAAAAACATTCCCTTCCACTGGTTTCGTACACTATATACAAGAGAACCAAAAAAAGATTCCCTTCAACTTAAGCCCTAGCTTCTGAAATACTCTGGATACAGCCAGTGTCTAAAGTTTTAGACTATTAATGTAATAACTTGAGATGGCTATTTTTCATTTATGCATTTATTCAGACTCAGGAAAGCTTTCACAAGGTAGTACTGCTGTTTGGTAAACTGCTTGTTCCATTCTGAAGTTTGCTTATTTTTCATACTTTTTGGAAGGAAATATCCACTAACAACTTGTTATATTGGTTCTTCCTATACATCCATCAGTAAGAACAAACTCCTGGTTTATGACAATTTTTGGAGTACCAGAAAATGATCTGAAGATATTTAGATGAAATTTTAATTTACAAATTGCATACTCAACCTAACAGACCTGAAAAATGAGAAATGTCACCTACTATCAAAATAATAATCTAATTGCAAGTATTCCATCTTGCTTCTGAACTTCCTTATAAAATGTCTGCTGTAAATATTAAATAACTTTATCTGATGGAAAGCATTTGTTTTGACAGGGATTTCTACATTAATTATCCTTGGGGAAACATGTCCTGAATTGGTCCTCCAGACTTCTGAATGCAAAGTGAAACCACTGAGTAATTTTTCTAGTCCAACAGTATTTTCAAGACATATCACCAATCAGTTCTGTATCTCTTAAATTTAGACAGACAATCTGATTATGTAAGACAGAAACAGCAGATTTGGGCAGTGCAATCTGACAGTAAATTTAGCCAGATATATGAGAGCCTTTGACAACACAGATCCAGCTAATAAGCATACTAACAATTCTAGTGCCAAACAGGGCCACCTTAAAAACCATTAGAATCTAGCCAACGTCAATATTCATTTTACAGTTTCATACTACCTTACTTTCTCTCATGGCTTGACTTTAATTTCATTACATGGTCACATTCTTAACTCCACCAGAATCTATCATTACTGGAACACAGTTACCTTAGTATGATTAAAAGGAAAGAGTTCTGTCTATATGGATCTGTCAATGCAAAATTAAGGAATTCTCTAAAAGGAGACAACCTCCCTATCAAACTTTGTCTGAGAACAGTTACATACGCTTGCACCAAGTAGTCTGAGAGAAAGCTTACCGAAGAAATACAGAAATAAACACAGCAGCATCATTCCCGCTGTATCTTCTGAGTAAAACTCATCAGTTTAGAATAACCTCATCACTGCCTTTTTTGAAGGACAGATGGACACTAGATTGCTTCCGTCAGTCTGAGCCAAGCAAGCTCCAGTGAAAAAGCTTACCACCTCTACTTGCGCACAGATTATAAGGCTCCATGCCAGGAAAGTAGTAAATATATCAAAGAATAATTCCTGATCACACTAATATCCAAACTAGAATTTCATACATACTGATTGAATTCTTAAAGCAGTTTTTTTACCACAATTCCTCATCTCCTCCTCCAGAAAAAAGAAAATTGTATTCTTACTGGATTACTTCCTCCTGCCAACACATCACTCACTATACAACATCTTCAGCAACTGTAGTGTCAAAAATTTGGTAATAAACTTGATGTTTCGTCTCATCTTTGACATTATAGGACTTGATGAAGCATTCCAGCCATGGCAAGTCATCTACAAACAAAACCCAAATTATCGTTTAATACTAATTTCTAACTTTAGCAGAGAGAAGTATAACAAGCAAGATGTTAACCAGGATATCTAATTGTATACAACAGTTAATAGGAACAAAAGTGAATTACTGATTTTGAAATTCCAATATGCATCTTAACATTTCCAGCATCATCTAAAATGGTCTGCAGTGACAATCTTCCAAGTCTCACCCTTCCCACCCCAGCATCATCCCAAAATACTCAGTACTGGCAGTGTATCACATATAAAGACTCATCTTCATGTGTCTCAATGAATCAATTTCATTCATCTGTAAGAAAGTATCATTTATAGCCTTTACAATAGGGCCACTTTTTATGAGTATGGTAAAGACTTCAGTGTGATTGTGGTGGTCACTAACTGCCAAGTATGAGTAGGGAGTATACTCTGGGGGCTGGAGCTGTGGCAGAGACAGAGTTGCCTAGGACCTGTGTATTTTAGACAGAGCCTCTTTCTACCATAACAGAAATACTGCATGAAAAACTCTATGACTGGATTTGGATTAAAGTTTTGCTCAATTTCCATGGATGTTTCCTGTAGCAAGGGATGCTCCAAATCAGAATATGCATTCAGAAGCAGAGTATCACCCAAACCATGCGCCATACACTGATTTATCTTTAAGTTTTCTTTAAGTTCTCTTTAAGTTCTTTAAGTTTGCCCTAATATGTTGTGACATTCAATACAGGGGTGTTTTAGTTAATTCTAGATGAATGCAAACAATGTGTTGGTGCTGGCACAGACATGACTGTATTCACACATCACTGAATGCAACATGAGAATTGACTGAACTGTCACTTTTCTTTCTTTAGTATGAGTTCTAGTATTACAGAAACATCAAAACAAATTAATTGGAACCCTCCTTACAGAATCCTTCATTTCTCTGCTGAGTTTTGTCCATGAGTAAGTTGAATTCTAAGACTTCATCTATGCAAATGAAATCGGAAGACCCTTTCCCTTTCCACCCCCCCTTAAAAATAACAGCAAACTGACCTAATTTTCTTCCTGGAGGACAGAGAGTATTCATGGTCATCTCCATCTTTTGCTGAAGATAATTGCTGGTTAAGATTTCAGAGGCAGGAATTTGGAAAAACTTTTCCTGAAACAGAACAGGAAAGTATGAAGTGTTGCAAGAGGGGTAAGAAATCACTAGCCAGAATCCTGACTGCATGTTCTTTTATCAATTAAGGAAGTAAAAATCATACAGATAGGACAACATTATTTACAAAACTGTTCAGATACAGGAAAAAAACCCAAACTGTCTAAAAAAATTAATAGTCTGTATTTATGTACCCCTAAGTATTCAGAGGCAACAGCCACCCAGAAAACATATATCTGTATACATAAGTGGCAGATGTTCCTCATAAGCCTCCATAACAAGGCAATGTTATGGCTGGAGAGGATGATCAGTCCTTTCCAACAGGCCCTTCATGCAGCCAGAAGAAATTTTGTGAGGAACAAAATCAGCTGAAAACAAGAAGGAACTGCGACACGGATTCATAAAACACCCTTTGTTTGAGTTTTAGAAACAATGGAAAAAGGCTTACACTATGGAATGCATTTCTGAATAGAGTAGCAAAATAAAGAATGGAACACTGAAACGTCAAATAAACCAGGTATTGTATTGGCTTTGAAGTATCACCAGGAGGAATGTAGGCCACCTAGGAAGAATCCTGAAGAACAGTGAGGATGGTCAAAGTATTCGAAGAACTCTGATATGGATTTAAAAATCTCTAATATGAAAAAAACCTGTTATATGGAAGAAGACAGGAGGAATGTTGGTTTTCAGCCTTCAGAAGTTAGAATCATACAGTTTGTAATGTCAGGGAAAACATCCAATCTTCAGTATCTCATGTAGCAGGAATAGTCTTAAGTTGCTTCAGAGAACATTGAAGATAGGTTAATTCTAAGGTTAGAAAAGTAATTGAATCAGCTGCTTCTGAAATTGAAGACAAATATCTGTATAGCTATAGCTGAGTCCTACCTAAGTTCATGGCAAGAAAGGTCTTGTCTACCTCATGGCCATATGAAACAAAAATCAAGAATTATTGAATGGATAGATTCTACTTGGAGTTAAAAAAAGAGGTAATGAGATTTTGGACTACCAGCATTCAGGCTCCACAATTTAACACTGCCAATAAAAGAGAAATTCAGCCATGGAAATGTGAAAGAGTCTATGGAAGTAGAGGGAGGCAAGGGAGGATCTGCCTCAAACCCACCACACTGTTCTAAAAACAAATCCAATGCAAACTCATATAATCTGTAGAGTCTACTTTTACCTAGATCTACTTACGTAATCAAAAAGGTATGCATTTAGTGGTGCTGTTCCATCAACTAGTGTAAACTTCATGACAAAAACATACTGGAGTGGCTCAATACCTAAAACTGAAGAAAAAACCCAATATTGATCTGCTTCGTAGAGTGATCACGCAAGACAAACCGTAACAACTCAAGCTGACAATATCCATCATTCAATAGTAACTGACTTTAACTACTGTCATTAGAATTAAACATTGACATTTCATGCAGGCTGTCCGGAGTATGCTTAGCTTGGATAAGGCTTACAGAAGAGAAGAGTCTAATTTGTACTAGTCATTAAATAAGACTGTCTTTAGTTCAGATTAGAAAAACTGTATGTTCTGAAGAAAAAGCAAAACTAACTTGCAGGACTGCAAGCATGTACACAGTTTAAAAATGGCAGATGCAACCAAAAATTAATTACATCTGTACTACGATAGGTGATCCTAGAGACACTTGCAGTAGCAGCAACTCTTCAACATACAAAATCCTCTAACTATAATGGTTTCAAAATTAAATATGTTATTTCAACTAGTAAAAAGGTGAATAAATGTCACAGTTTTATACAGAAATAACACTATTTAATATGAAAACTTCAGAATCAAGGCACAAAATTATTTCAGGCCAGTATCACGTCAGCTCACCTTCTGCTATTTCAGTTGGTTCCCACGATGGTTGTTGTTCTGCTGCAAGGGGGCTTAGACTGTTGATAGGCTTTGGAGTTGAACACTGCTTGCACCTAGCATTTAAAACAAGACACTGAGACTAGAAGCTTTCTGCACAGAAAAAAAATTAATACAAATATTCTGATGTCCTTACTCAGTGGGAGTCCAAATTTCTATTGCTGTTTAAAATAACTATTTTACCAGATACACAAGCTTTAGAACACATCAAAACTTTAAAGCACATCAAAACTCTTGACGCTGCTTTTGAGGAGGAGAGATAAATCATTTTGGTGTGGAAACGACCACACCTCAGTAAACAGAAAGGAGGAAAACTGTACATCAAGGCTGCGTGAGTTGGAATTGATCAGTCTGGGGAAGAGAAGGCTCCAGGGAGAACTTATTGTGGCCCTTCAATATATAAAAGAGGATTCTAAGAAAGACAAAAACTTTTTACAAAGTCTGTAGTGACATGACAAGGGGCAACAGTTTTAAAATCAAAGAGGTTAGATTTGGATTGTATCTGGAAGGAAGAAATCCTTTATGAAGAGGGTGGCAAGACACTGAAATGGGTTGCTCAGAGAAGCTGGGGATGCCCCATCCCTGGAAGTGTTCAAAGTCAGGTTAAGATGGGACTTTGAGCAACCTGATCTTTAAAGGGCTCTTACGGTTCAAAGCATTCTGTGATTTTAAGGTCGCTACATTGCTACATATAAATTCATGTCACTTCTGAATAGATTATGTATGTCACTACTTTGTTGTAGTAATACAAACACCTCACTTTGTAAAAGCAGGAGTGAATCTGAACTTGTAGTACACTCTAAAAGCACAGTGGGGTTAGAGAAGAAATTTGGCATTACCTACAAGAAAAAAATACTGAGTTTTCAAAACAATGTCTTTTATTACTGGTGCACTTATATCAGCAGCTATCAGTTTAACATGTGACATCATAAATGCTCAAACAGATGAAAATATCAAAGAACAATTTTCAAAGTTGTTCTCATTTGCCTCAAGAAGTAAAATTAGAGAACAACTTTTTTTTTCCAAATTAAGCTTCAGTACTAGTATATCACAATTAGAACTTAAAATAGACATTTACTGTATTTTAGAATTAAATACAAAATGCCATAGAAACCAATAGTCAAGCTGAATGAAGCTACTTTTTTTCCCTTTAGAACACCCACCTAACTCTAAAAAGACAGCTTAGCTGTGACTTTTTTATATGCAAGTGTGTATTTGTTTATATATATGAATATACATGCATATGCACACACATAAATATTTATGTAGGCATTCAAGCTTATTGCTACAGTAAAAATGGCTTTGTTTTAATTCTGTTACACAGAATCTTTTTCACACTTTGCTAAGTATATGCTACTGATATAAAAAGTGCACAGAACAAAGTTCTGAAATGCCAACATCCTTGTGAGGGTCCTTCCCTAAATATACTATGAACAATCATGGGACATCTTAGCATCTGCTTTTACAATGGAGTCATTTAAACAGAGAACAACATCTGGAGGTGAGTTGTGCATGGCTTGAGAAATATATGGATTACAAAAGAGCATGGGGAAATACATTGTACTGCAGTCCCAGTAGGAATACTCATATATTGCTTTTATTTAGAAGAGCTCTGGACAGCCATGTCTGGAAAAGTCAAAACAGAATGTGACAAAGACAAATAATTATCTGTATTCATTTTATCAGGTCCTTATGGGAAATTTCAAGAGTTCACATGAAACTTGCAGTATTTCTGCACAGAAATTATTTTATTGCCTACAGGACTGAAGCAATGCCACACAGGGCTCTGCTTAGACTTATTAGAACTGCTGAGAGTGGGGATTCAACAGCTAGCATGAAGTGGATTGCTATTTTGGTGCTTGGAAACTGCACACTGCTGTGTAGTACTGGGAGAAAATACTGCTGCTCTCATTGAGAATAAACATGGAATTGCATGGTATAGCACAGATACCAGACCTAGATGTCTGTACTGTATTCCCATAGTTTTGGAATTGTGGAATTCAGAAACCCATTGGCGTCTTCTCTACAGTTACTGAAAACCACAAATAGGTAAGTGGTAAGGAAAGCCTGTCCAAAATCCCTTACTTCTTCCAAAACCCAAGCTTTTCCAATACAGGATGAAACATGAATTGACTGCCTGAAAATGTTTTCTGAGGCTGTATTTAAATATTATAAACATGTACAAAAATACCAGCATACAGTTTTAAAGCAACATGTATTTTGACTTCAGCCTACTAAGTAAGACCAGAAAATGTAAGATCTGGACTAAATGACAAAGACACAGGCAATCTGCAGCCTTCAGAGACTTTCATCTGCATTTCTGTCTCTGTAGTATGCTGCCCTACGCACACAACACATGCAAGACTGAACTAAGGGTGCTGTGTTATTAAAGGTGTCAGATTTATAAAGCAACATAAAGCTCAACTACAGTTGAGCCGTTTGATATGATGTAGTAGAATGGCATCAAAGAATCTTCAGCTAAGTTATCCCCAGAGCACTGCAGTCTGAATTACTTAAGAAAATTATATCCATCCATTACTGCACCTACTAAAACATCAACAAATACTTTTGACTTACCCGTAATATGTTACATTTCCTTGTAAAAGAAAAGGGGACGAAAGATCTAATAATTGCAGACCATCCTCTGTGGATCTCACAGGAATAACACACTTAAACCTTTTTGTAAGCTTCCACATTTCTTTTAATGTTCCACCTATTAAAAACAAAGATGTGGGGGTTTTATCAGGAGCTTATGAAAAAGTAGCTATTCAACTATGTCATAACTGACATAAGGTGGGAAATTCACCAAACTTCATGCTACTAATTGAGGCCATGCTAGGAGCACAGCATAAACTTAATATATTACAGAATCAACTGGGTTGAAAGAGACCTCCAAGATCATCCAGTCCAACCTATCACCCAGCCCTATCCAATCAACTAGACCATGGCACTAAGTGCCTCATCCAGTCTCTCCTTGAAGATCTCCAAGGACAGCAACTCCACTACCTCCTGGGCAGCCATTGCAATGGCAAATCACTCTCTGTGAAGAACTTCTTCCTAATATCCAGCCTGAACATCCCCTGGCACAGCTTCAGACTGTGTCCCCTCGTTCTGTTGCTGATTGCCTGGTATAACAGACCAACCCCCACCTGGCTACAACCTCCCTTCAGGTAGTTGTAGAGAGAATAAGGTCTCCCCTGAGCCTCCTCTTCTCCAGGCTAAACAACCTCAGCTCCCTCAGCTGCTCCTCATACGTCATAGAACTGGAACTCTGAGATTTTCCAATTCCAGTGACAGGAAAAGTTCTTTCACATTTATTACAAATCACAGGAAAATTTTATCTTTAGTCTCTGTAGTATGGATTGCAGAACAGATTTTGGAATCTTCCTGACATTTCATTCATTCAGTGGAAGTATGGTACCTTTATTAATTTAACACACAGAGAACAGCTATTTGGAAATAGTTCAATACAAAAAAATTTTACCAGCTGTTGGTTAGAAAAACTGAGCAATGCGTTTTAAAATAAACATATTCTACAGCAGTGTTGTTTACCACTGACTATAACATGTACTTATGACACTTAATTATAAAGTATTGATTGCATATAGATTATTTGTATTGCAGAGAGGGAAATAAAATCAGTAAAACTGCATTATTACTGCTGATGAAAAAATGCACAACAACACGAAATGTCTTCAATAAAGTTAATTTCTACTGAAGAAAATAAAGAAAACAAAGGCAAAAATGTTAGAAAACAGAGATCCTCTAAGTACAGAGACACAGATAAAGCATCTCATATACATTTGAACTCTCATTCAAGGGATTAACATAAAAAATTCAGGGTACTTTTAACTGACATTGCTAAAAGCTCTGCAGATTATCAGTTTGGCTGTTACATTGAGCTAATGAGTTAAGGCCTCAAAGAGACTGGCATAAAAGAGAATTACCAGAGGTTGACAATGGTATGAATCATGGTGATTTCGTGTACAAATAATAAGGGTATGTGAGGGGTGTTAATCTACTTGATAACCATAACATCTCACTCTTCAGTTCAACTAATATGTAGCAATGGCTATGGATTCCACCGGTTCCCTGTGGAGGGCCATGCAAAATCCTGTCCATCATCTGACTATTTCCTCAATTCCAGCCCAACTGATGCCAAACACTTGCTTCAGCATAACAATTATGAAAAGAATAGAGTTTTGTGCTGTAGAAGTATAAATTGCTTGTGTTTAACAAAGGAGTTAAATCTTGACCATGCCTGTCTAATAAACGTCATAATGTGTTTAACCTTTGAGGGTTGTCTGCACCTGGAAAGGTGCTGGGAAGATTTCTAGGGATACTTCAAAATCTCCACTTCCAAAAATCTTAACAATAAAAAAAAAGCATGTAGCTTTGGCAAGATTCAAGATCAATGTTCTGGGAAAAAAAGTGCTAAACCTCCAATTATGCCTTTTCTTTGTGCTCCAACATGAAGCACATATATCCACATACTAACATACTTAACTCCTGGCACTTACATCTGAGAAAAATAGAAGTTATATTGTTCAGTTACGTTAGAAAAACAGAGTAGAAGCAGAGTATTTTTTCTTTTGTTTTCAAAAAGATATAGTTAGATTAAAAAATAAAAATCCAGGTTGGTAGACGTCAGAAATAGAGCAGCTATCAGAACTCACTGAACATACACCAAAGCAGAAGTGGTTTTGTAATTGACTCTTACACAAAGACCCACCTGACTTACATTTGCTTATTCACATCGCTACTTGAGAACAACTGAAGGTTTTATTTTACACTTGGAATGGTACTATTATGCAATTATTTACTACTTCTATGGAAAACATTCCTTATTAGTATTCTTGATAAATTACTTTTGTTTAATGTTCAGTGACTTATTTCTATTCTCTGAGGAAATGTGATACAAAAAACAAACAAGACCAAATAAACCTCACGCTGCAAGAAGCCCTATTAACATGAAACAACACTGACATCCAGAGGCTGACAAAGTTAATTGTAGGCTTTGTATATCATAAGCTTTCCAAAACTTTCCCACATCAGTAATAAAAGTGGTGGGTTTTTTTCTGAAGACTCAGTGAGTTTTCAAATCAGAACTGAAAAAAAATTAGTAGGCACATCTGAAAAAAAAGGTGGAAGCCCCATACCTGGAATTTCTTAAGGCCAGGCTGGATGGGGATCTGAGCAACCTATCTAGTGTGAGGTGCCCCTGACCATGATGGAGGGGTTGGAACTGCATGCACAAGAAGTTCCACCTCAGATTGAGAAGGAACTTGTTTCACTGTAAAGGTCATGGAGCATTGGAATAGGCTCCCCAGAGAGATTGTAGAGTCTCCTTCTC
This sequence comes from Dryobates pubescens, assembly GCF_014839835.1. Classification (NCBI taxonomy): domain Eukaryota; kingdom Metazoa; phylum Chordata; class Aves; order Piciformes; family Picidae; genus Dryobates; species Dryobates pubescens. Next base: position 13,376,684 of record NC_071638.1, read on the forward strand.
TGGAGACTTTCAAGACCTGTCTGGATGCATTCCTGTGTGACCTGCTCTAGATCATATGGTGATGCGATCCTGCTCTGGCAGGGGTGTTGAACTTGATGATCTCCAGAGGTCCCTTCCAACCCCGACATCCTGTGAGCCTGTGATGATCTTTGAGGTACCTTCCAACCGTGACAATTTTTGATTCTGCAGTCATACATTAATACTAGCAGAACTAACAATAATCTTATTGGTAGAGTTTTAAAATAGATCTTGTAAGACCTTCAGAGAGGACTTTTTCCTGTTTGCACAACAATAACTTCAAGTTCCTGCTGAGTTATTCTTATATTTGAAGATGCCTTTATGATCATTACTACTTACACTGAATGCAATTTTAACATATCTTAACTTCATAAATACTCAAAAGTCAACACTGTGCTATAAGAAGTGGTGTATTTGCAATTTATCTTACCTTCTATCATAACTAAAGTATCTTTAGGATGCTGAAGCAGTTCATCATGCTTTACAAAATGGATAACTATTTTCCTTTGCTTCTGGTCTTGTGTAGTCCACATTATAGAATCATACCAGGACATACTGTGCAATTCTGTGTTTGGGGCAGTAACGGCAGAGCCTTGTAAGTTGAAGTCAAAGTCATCTCCAGCTGGGACTTCTTGCCTAAAATGATTTCCAAAATGAGTAAGTTAATTCTAATAGCTTTTCCTTAGGTCATCTATCAACAAGGGTGAGAATACTCTCAAAAAATATTAAAATGTATTTATGAGAGCAAAAGTATATACAGAAAAAAACCTTTGTTGTTTTATCAGTTTAAACATTTAGAATTATCAGGTGAATTATAACAAGATCCTTGGGGTCTCTTCCAACCTTAGTTACTGAGATACTGTGATACTGTGAAAATAATTTACTGCCATGTTAATATCTATACTAAATAATATCATCTTACCTAGGACCAGAGGGAGCCTAGTAGCTTCATCCACACACACATAAATCCATGTAAAAACAAATATATTAGCTTTATGTGATTTCAGTTGGGCCTTAAAAGGGACACACAGCTACATATCACTTCAGTGGAGTGAAAAGACCATATTAGCTCATATAATTTCATGTTCTATGTTGTAGCCTATTTTACTTTGCATATTTTATGGTGAAAAAATAGGGAAGGAGAAGAATAGCTTCTTTACAGTACAGTATGTGCTGTAAATGAGAAAGCTACAACTCTGCACCAGTTTCTTTTTTGTCCTGCTAGAGGGCACCATTCATGCATTTCCAATAGCCACCTACAGACAATCAGCGCGGGTTATTCAAATTATACCTGCTGGTATTACCAACAACAGGCAAAAAGCCAGTGGCAGCACAGAAAATGAGAAATGCATTAGAATGTTTTCTCCTAAGCAAGACAGACCTGCTGGCTTTATGTGAAATATGAACTGTGACAAACAGGACAATGGAAAAAAAAGGGCCAAAGTTTGGGTGTTTTCATAAAACACTGAAAAGTCAGTCAGTGCCAAGCTTCATACTGGAGTTAAAGGAAAAATACCATCAACTCCTGCAGATCATTCTGATGATTTCACTTTCAAATCCAAGAGCAGCAGCTTCCACCAGTGAATAGAACAATTCCTGCCTATGAAATCAAACTTTAATATTCGTCTATGACAGTAAGACTGGCACACAAGAAGTCTTCCTGAAGCTGAATTTTCACTTCATGAACACATGAACTCCTTCCTCTTTTGTTCCTGAATTACTATTTTAAATGCAAAAGTAATGGACCTAACATAAAAACCCATCTTTTCAAATACACCTATTAAACTCCTCCAGCCTCTACAGGCTGCCTGTTGATTTCCTGCTGAGGCAGGACTGGAATTAATTGTTTTTGAACTAAGCTCTACATGAGGGCTGAAACTTCTCTACGTGCATACATGAATAACACTACATCCACGTATATTAATATTTTGCTATTTACAAAGAAGTTTCCAGCTGAAGTCCAAAAAAAAAAAAAAACAACAACAAAACTCTTTCACAAGGATTTTATACTCCAAGTATTATATGAATCTTGCTGCATAATGTGTTACAGGATCAAACTTGTATTAATGTTTGTCCAGTCAGGTTCTTTGGTATATGATAAAATATTGAACAACTTCTTCTGTAACAGAACATGTAGGAGGAGAAGGATGCTGCTAAACCATGTTTCCTTCCTGGGCCTCTTAACTCACCCAATCCAGGCTGCAGTACAGGTCCACTATATTTCACTGATTCCTTCCGTGTGCACAGTTGAGTAGTAGTAAATATGCTAAGCCTCACAAATCTTTCTGGTTAAAAGTCTGCCCTAATTCTGTGGCAAAGAGAGAGAAGCTAGCAAGCAGTATGTAAACCAGTAGGAAATGCAGAAAAACAGAAATGAGGATGTTATCAAGTCAAGAATATATAAAAAGGTTATGGTAGTAATGGAAAATTGTGGGATAATGCCAATGTTCATAAGAAGGAAACAAAATTCTATCAATTGTATCTGCTTACTACTATATAGAGTTGGGAAATATATCAAAAAGCTGGCAGCTATCTCCTCTTTCACTTGACAACAAAGACCATGTACTTTTAAGTTATGAAGAAGATGAAACACTTCCTCTTACATTAGCAACCAAAGGAATGTTAAAACATCATCTGATAAGGATCAATACTGTTAAAGCCAAAAGTGTGCTACTTTGTATCCATAAGCTGCAGGAGAAGGATCATAGGGGCATTTTCTTGTCTCAGTGATGTTTGTATCTAATAAATGTTGATTGTGAAAAAAAAAATAAATGGCTAGGAGAATGTTAATGTGCCATCCTTTAGAGAAAGCAATAGTTTACCTCAGTAGCAATGAAGATGTTTGCTTGGCAAAAGACAAGTGATACAGGATTCAGATGACAATGCATAGTACTGTAATGCACGTCACTCAGTAGTTTAATCAAAATCAGGCAATTTCAAACAAACCTTCTTTACTCTGTAAGATGAATATGTAGCAAAAGTGGGGATTATTTAAATAGCATTTGATATAATGATGAGTGGCATTAAAGGGGAAATAGCAATGACAAAATGGACAGTGAGCCGGCTTGGGTCAGAAAAAGACAAAAATACTAAGGTGAATGTCGTTTCCTTGCTACTTTTTGATCCAGAAAATATGCTGTTCGCTGACAGATACACATTAATCAAAGATATTTTACTCATTCATTTGGAAATTGTCATGCACTTTTGCATATCCTATTTAAAAACTGCAGTACAGAAACAGGTACTTAAATGCAACTCCGGTGTTGGAAAACAATGTACTGCTGAATTTGGAAACAAAGGAAAACTATTCTTTTTGAAAACACTCAAAGAATTATGTAAATGGAATTCACCTGATGATTTAAACCTTTCCTATCACCAGCGAGTTTCAAATTTTTGCCCCAAATTAAATCCATTTATGTTCAGCTCATTTCCCATAAAAATGAGGATGAAAATCCAATAAAAATCTAGGCATGCCAGAACACACAGAACAACTCCTAATTACTTTTGTTTTGTGAAAGACTTACAAAGAGTTGCATTTGGAACAATGAAGTTTAACAGACTGATAGAGCTTCTGGGGATGGTAAGTTCTCAGCTTTGCTCTAATGCGATACTGTTGAGGGGCTGTGCTGTTTAGAATGGTTTTCAGGTCTGTGTTCTTCAAATCCTGATGATCTGTTAATACTGCAAAATAGCAACATCAAAATGCGGGAAATGGTCATTGCAGGTATGTATTTTCCCTTAATTTGTAGTGGTTTGTTTCTTTCCATTCCCATTTCCAGCCTCAGTTTTATCAATGTAACATATTACTACAGTCTTTAAGATAAATCACAACAGCCTGTGGGAGTGTGGAGTACTTCTGGGTATAGAAATTCAACACAGAGAAAAAAATACAAGAAATTAGAACATACAAACATACACTACTGCTTTAAAAATGGAATAAAACTAACGTAGTATTCATGAACTTAAAGTCTTAGAATAGTTATTCTCATAATAAATAAGATGTATTTAAACCTTTGAGCTGATTCCTCAAAAATATTTTTGTTCTTTAGCAAAAATAAAATTAATCTGAAGGTCAAAATGTTTCTTACCTGTAACAGGTAACTGCTGACATCTCTGCAGGTGTGATTCAAGATCTAAAATCAAGAATAATTTCCTAATTGTATTCCTTCTTTTTCTTTATCATGTGGACACAGAAAACCAGAGAGACAGGCAGACAGATACACACACAAAAACAAAAGCTGAGCAAGGGAAAATGGAAAACGTAGCAAAGGAAAAATCGAAGCAAGCAGGATCCAAGCAATTGATATCAAGTGTTAATACATCTGAGGAGGAATTAGTATATATGTTAAATAGAAATGCTCACCAAAATTAAGACATTTCAAATGTATGCTATAAATGACAGTGCTGACATAGACTGTATTCATCCCTCAACAATCTTTATGGACATGAAAATAAAAACGTTATTCTAAGAACAATATGGACTGTCTGCTCCCTCCTCTGAACAACCTCTGCTACACCCAGTGCAGTAAATATGTGCAAAATTCTTTCTAAATTTGCAGTCTAGACATTAATTGTTTATTTACTCTTGACTTTTGAGCCCTTAAAGAAATAGCCCGTCACAGTATGTTACTAATGGCTAAACAACATAGGTTTTAGAAAGCTAGAAGCAAAGATGCAGGCTATGTCCAACCAGCTTTACAGTCTAATTCCTTTTTAGTAATTCTTATGATCTAATACAGTATGATTAAGCATATCATGTATGTTTAATAATTTATTCACTACCTCCTACGAAAGCATGTATATGAAAGGTTTCTGCTGTGAGACAGAAGGTTAAGGTAATATCAATTTCTAGTCTAATAACCCAGAAGAACCTTCTAAGGCTTGCTTTGTGACAGGAACCACCTAGAGAAGCAGTAACAGTGACCTTATCTTGACCATATATACCTTAGAACATAGAGCAAATTAGCTTTCAATTGCTCTTACCTGCAACACTGTTAGAAGTGCCCTCTAATTCCAGTGAAGACACGGATTCCATATCTTGGCTCTCTTCCAGATCCATAGATTCTAAGAATCTAAGATAAACAAATATATTATAACCTAGAAAAGTATTTTATATACATATATATATATACACACACATACACACACATATATGCACACACACGTATCTTACTATACATACACTTAGACGAAATCTACTGTTTACCAATACGCAAGTATAATGTTCACACATACACTTTCCAGGAAGAACATAAAACTCAGTTGAGTCAGAAGTTGCGGTACAGGTCAGGGGCTGACCAGCTGGAAAGCAGTTCTGTGGAAAAAGACCTGGGAGTCCTGGTGGACAACCGGATGACCATGAGCTACCAGTGTGCTGTTGTGGCCAAGAGGGCTACTGGCATCATGGGGTGCATGATGAAGAATGCTGCAAGCAGGCCAAGGGAAGTTCTCCCCCTCATCTGGAGTATTGTGTCCAGTACTGGGCTCCCTGATTCAAGGACAATGAACTGCTTGAGAGGGTACAGCAAAGGGCTATGAAGATGATTAGGGGACTAGAACAGGGGAATAGCCTCTCTTATAAAGAAAAGTGGAGGGACTTGTGTTTTTTTAGCCTAGAGAAGGCTATGGAGGGATCTTATTAATGCTTCCAAATACCTAAAGGGTGGGTGTCAGGGGGATAGGATCAGTCTTTTTGCAGTGGTGCTCAGTGACAGGACAAGAAATAACAGGTACAAACTTGAGCAAAGGAAGTTGATGGTAGTAAAGCATAGGAACTGGCTGCCCAGGAGACATTCAAAAGCCACCTGGACACTATCCTGTACAACCTGCTCTAGATGAACTTACTCTGACAGCAGCATTGGACTAGATGATCTCCAGGGGTCCCTTCCAACCCCTATCATTCTTTCATTCTGTGAGGGGCCAGAAGGAGGATTCAGGAAACTACAGGCCTGTCAGCCCAACCACGGTGACAGGGAAGGTTATGGAGCAGATCATCATGCATGCCATCACATGGCATACAGAACAGCCAGGTCATCAGGCCAAACGAGCTAGGTCCTGCTTGAATAACCATATGTCCTTCTATGACAAGGTGACCCACTTACTGGCTGAGGGAAAGGCTGTGAACATGGTTTATCTAGGCTTTAGTAAAGCCTTTGACACCATCTCTCACTGCATCCTCCTGCAGAAACTGGCTGTTCTTGGCTTAGATGGGCACAATCTTCACTGGGTTAAAACCTGGCTAGATGCTCAGGCCTAAAAGGTTGTGGTGAATGGAGTTAAATCCAGTTGTTGGCCAGAAAAACTGGTGTTCACCATGGCTCAATATTGAGGCCTGTTACCTTTATATCTTTATCAATGATCACAGAACCACACCGAATCAACCAGGTTGGAAGAGACCTCCAAGATCATCAAGTCCAACTGATCACCCAACCCTAATTAATCAAATACACCATGGCACTAAGTGCCTCATCCAGTCTTTTCTTAAACACCTCCAGGGATGTCAACCCCACCACTCCTCTAGGCAGCCCATTCAAATGGGCAATCTCTTTCTGTGTAGAACTTCTTTCTAAGATCAAGCCTGCACAGACTGAGACCATGTCCTCTTGTTCTGTTGCTGGTTGCCTGGGAGAAGAGACCAATCCCCACCTGGCTACGACCACCCTTCAGGTAGTTGCAGATAGCAATAAGGTCTCCCCTGAGCCTCCTCTTCTCCAGGCTGAAAAACTCCAGCTCCCTCAGCCATTCATCATAGGGCTTATGCTCCAGATGCCTCACCAGCTTTGTTCTGGATGAGGGTACTGACTGTGCCCTTGGTAAGTTTGCAGAAGTGACTAAGTTTTGTGAGAGTGTTGATCTGCCTGAAGGTAGGAAGGCTCTGCAAAGAGATCTGGACAGGCTGGCTGGCTGGGCCAAGGTCAAGCATATAAGGTTTGACAAGGCCAAGCGCTGGGTCTCACACTTGGGTAACAAGCCCACGCAGTGCTACAGGCTTGAGGGAGAGTGGATGGAAAGCTACCCAGTGCAAAAAGACCTTTTGGATGTTGGTTGACAGCCAAGCTGAAATGAGCCCAGATGTGCCAAATTTTCCCAGATGGCCAAGATGCCAAGTACCACAATGGCTTGTATCAGAAGTAGCGTGTACAGTGGCCAGCAGGACTAGGGGAGTGACTGTGTCTCTGTGCTCAGCACTGGTGATGCTATACCTCAAACATTGTGCTCAGTTTTGAGCCTCACTACAGAAGTCATTAAAATGCTGAAGTGTGTCCTAAAAAGGACAACAAAGATGGTGAAGGCTCTAGAGAACAAGTCTGGGATTATTTAGTCTGAAGAAGGCTGCAGGAAGACCTTATCATTCTACAACTACCTGCAAGGAGGTTGTAGCAAGGAGTTTGGTCTCATCTCCCTAGTAATAAATGACAGGACAAAAGAAATGGCTTCAAGTTGTGGCAAGAAAGGTCTAGACTGGACATTAGGAAAAGATTTTTCACGAAAAGTTTTATTTAGCATTGGAACATGCTGCCAGGAGTCATACCAGAAACACCTACCATGGTCAATACCTACCATCCCTAGAGATTATTTATATGATGTATAGATGTGGTGCTTAGTGACATGGTTTAGTAGTGGACTTGATGGTAGATTGCTAGTTGGACTTGTTGATCTTAAAGGTCCTTTTCATCCTAAATGACTCGATGGTTCGTTATGTATATAATGGAGTTTAGTGAAGTATTTACATTATAAGCTTCATTTTGCACATCTAAGTAACACATATAGACATGCTTAAAATGTGCTCAATTTATTTGCTTAACCATAGTTTTTTTAATCTGTAAAATATAATATGCCACTATAAACCAGATTAAGTAAATTACCATATCCAGGCCTTATTATTACAGCCCTACTATATTTTACATTTGAAAAATTAACCTTTATTTACCTATTTCCTAAAATGGAATCACAGAATGGTCTGGGTTGGAAGGGACCTCCAAAGGTCATCTAGTCCAACCCCATCTGCAGTAAGCAGGGGCATCCTCAACCAGATCAGGTTGCCCAGAACCCTGTTGAGCCTCCCCGTGAATAACTCAAGGTATAGGGCTGCAACCACCTCTCCAGGAAATCTGTCCCAGTGTTCCACTACCCTCATGGTAAAGAACCTCTCCCTAACATCCAATCTAAATCTGCTCCTCTCTAGTTTGAAGCCATTGCCCCCCATCCTATCACTACAGGCCTATGTAAACAGTCTCTCTCCATCCTTCTAGGCCCCCTTCAGGTACTGGAAGGCTACTATTAGGTCTGCCCAGAGCCTCCTCTTCTCCAGGCTGAACAACCCCAGCTCCCTGTCTTCATAGCAGAGGTGCTCATAGCTTTTGGGGTCCTCCTCTGGACCTGGTCCATCAGGTCTATGTTCTTCCTATATTGAAGGCTCCAGACCTGGATGCAGTACTCCAGGTGAGGTCTCAGCAGAGAACTCTTGGTTACTCTCCATCTTAGTGGTGCTAAAGACTTCCTGTTCTAGCATTTCCAGTTCTTATACACATTTATGATTCTGAACTGTACAGCTGTTACATTAGCCTAGAGTTTTCCAGAATAATGGAGGGAAAAAACCTTACATACAGAACTTACTCTTTTAGTTCCTTAACTTCTGGGTTACTTTCAGGTAAGACTCCTATTCCTCGACCGTAACAGGTGCCACCATGGAGATGAAATTCTATATGTGATCCATCTTCATTGTCAGCACTTCCTTGTTTTGCATGAACACTGTAAATTCTCAGAAAGCTTCCAATCTTAAAGAAGAAGAAAAAAATTGGTAACACAAAGTTAGCTATTCACTTGGAAAATTCTAGGTCTCATGTAGCCTCTTCCCAGTTTTCAGTGAATCACAAACTATCTGAAGTTGTCAAGGACCTCTTGAGATTGCCTATTCCAACCCCTGCACCCAAAGCAGAATCAAATAGAGCACGTTTATTAGGGTTGTCTGCAGCTAGGTTTTGAATCAAATTAACCAACCTCCAAATATAATTTTAAAAGTATAACGTAAGATCCAGCTGAGAGTTGGCAAGCTACACACATTCAATAACTTTGATTTATGTTCACTCTAAGTATCTTTTAAAGAGCCCTATAGAAATGATAAATTAGTTTCAATTAACATTACTGTTACAGCAGCCAATCTTATTTCAGCTCTAGCTTCTGCTTTAACCAGTAGAAACCTAAATAGACTGGACTGTCCAGGTCTTAGTATGATACTTATATATACATACATATAAAAGCAGACAAAGCAGCATCCTGATTCTGGAATCCTCCTCTATATCAAGGAACAGGCTATGACTATATAATGCTGGTATTAAACTGTTCTGTTAAATAATAATAATTCATGAAAAAGGCAGTGTATTTTCAAACTCAGGCACCAGGAACATGAAAAGTGCACTTCAGGCTGTACTTACATTGCTTCTGGCATGGAGCTCTTACCCAAGTTTTAACTGATCTGCACCATTAGGGTGCTGCTCATTTTGTTCATTCAAAGCATATCAAGGAGACAGCTTGTGCATTTAGACAGAAGTTAAGAGACTCATCTGGAGCCTTTTTTTAATTTTGTTTTTTTCTTTACAGATGCTAAATTTCACCTAATTATGTTGAATATCCAAAACTTCAAGGGACAGTCACATTATAAAACTAATTTAATGACTACAACCAATGCTTGTGGAGAAAGGCTTTTTTTAAGTTCTTAACTACGTTCCACTTACCAAATAACTTTATGCCACTATAATAGTGCCAAAATCCTTTCTTCCCCCAGAGTAATTTGCACACAAGGAGGAAAGCATCAATTATAATTGAACAATTATTGCTTTCTTTCAAAAACAATGTATGAATCCCCTAAGTATTTACTATGTGTGCAAGTATAAAAGATTAAACATAGGAGAGAAAAGCCCAGAAGCAAAAAGTACAAAATGCCAGTTTTGCCTGTTAAACTTGTGTGCTGAAAGTCATGCAAAAGTAAACTGAATTACATGTTTAAGTGCAACACTCAACTTCCCAAGATATATGACCTTGCATTTTATTAGATCCCTTTTCTGAAAAGGTTATTATTTTTTTATATCTTAACATAATTTAGAAGCTGAATTACAATCATCCTTGTCAAATACTGAAAAGCCTTGGGAAGGCTGTGAATGTCGACACTGACCAGACTTGAGCGTGCAGCTTCCCCGAGCTCCTTTAGAAGGCAGCATTGCCTTCTGTTAGCAAGAGATGGCAACGTGGGTGTTGCAGTAAGGAATGTTATTGTATTGCTGTTGTTTACAGAATGCCACCAGACCGAGCACACTTTATACACTTGACTGTGAGGAAATTATCATCTACATTAAAATAAACACCATGATGTAAAGAGCCGTCACTAAAATCTAGTACAAAACCAACTCACAGCTGTTCTGTGAATGAACTACCTACCTCATTCACAGCAAGTCCGTTTAAAATTAAAGCAATCAGGACACATTTCTTGCCATGTATAAATACACTAATACCCCAGTTGCAGTCAAATGCTAATGACTACTTTAAAGGTACATCTTAATGCTAAGAAGAACTACAGTGTGACATCACATAGGCAGTTCTTCGTAACTAGCCAACTAAACTAACTTTTAAGCATAACAAATTCTCATAATTATTTCAAAACACATAGGGGTTTAATAATTCTAATATTTGAACAGAATAATTTTACTGGGCAAATAGTGCATAACTTTTGGCAAATGAGAGGAAGCATATACACAGCATTTGGGTGTGGTCCTCTGCAATTAAAAAAAATACCAATTTAAATCAATTACAGGGTTTGGAGTACTTGGGGGTGTGAGAAGGGGAAGGTGGTGTGGTTTGCTTTTTCTTCCTTTTGAATAGTGGAAAAAAGTGGGGAAAGCAACACTGACAGGTCAAAGGAATGCTACCCAGGCCTGAAAAGTATGAAGCTAGGTTTTACAGACATGTAACTCAAATAAATTGTGGGCTGAAATGTGGCTTAAGCACCAGAAAAGCAAGCAAGACTTTTCAGCTAAAAAGACCTAACTGTATACAGTGGGAGGAACATCTGAAGATACATAACACAGAGAAAATACTGTGAAACTACAGACTAGAATTTGTATGCATGGGTTAATTGTTTTAATTGTACTATCCAGAAAATGCATGGAAACACAAAACTGATTATAACCATACAGAAGAGGCATGTACAATACCATGTATTCAACAAAGGACAGCACATAGAAAATCTTCCATCAGTTGTGGACAGCTGGAGTTCACCTGTGTAGTGACACCACTGATGCTCACTTGGTTTGATTCCTACCACCTAGCAAAATGGCTCAGGTGAAAAAACCCTTGTCACCAACCTATTCCTAAATTTTATGACAAGGTCTGATGAAACCTTGAGAACCTGTGGAACTACTGCAGTAAGAATGACTGCAGAGTAATGAACTGAGCAATTCTTCTATGGAGAGTGAGCTGGGGCTCCTACAGTAACAAGAAAGCCTTATACATCCCAGGCAGCCAGAGAAAGAAGGACATTCATGAAAAAGCATGAACATATAAGTGACAAAAAGTCTACTTCTAGTATGAACTGTAGCATACTTTCAATATTATTAAGGTTCTCTCCATTGAAAATGTTATTTGACTGGCTTGGGAAATAAGACAAAATGTTCATCTGTTTAGTATTCTCAGGACAGACAATCCAAACAAGGAACTTTCAACAAACATTTGCAGTAATATACCTGATGCTGTACTCTGGGATTTTCTAAAAATTTACTGTGTTACCCACTTTCTCTAGACTGTAGGGTTTAGTCAGTGATTCTTTATCTGAACACATGCCTACAGATACAATTCTTAAAATCAGAAGAAATATTTCCTTTTTTTCCAATCTGCTCTTCTTGACATCAAGACTGCATAGACCAGATTGTTCGTACAGAAACCATCAACTTTAGAGCTGTAACTGTCATTGCAAATAGCACATGACAACAGGAGAGTGTAACATAACAATTCCATAACAATTTACAGCAAAAAGGCAATTCTAAGATACTCTTTTCTGCAGAAGAGATGGCACTTCTATTGTTTATGAAACTGTAAGCTAGCAAAATATCTAGTACAGTTTCTGTCCACAGTGTTCTCATGTTCATATTAGGCAAGGTGCAGTTGCATACAGTAAATGCTCTCCAGTTTTATGCTTTAATATAAATTATTAAAGAAAAAAAAAAATTCCATTACAAGATGGACTCTAAACTAAATGAAATATTATACAGATTCATAGAGACTATTTCAGTTATACTTTCTTACACTATGACATGATTAGTATTTAAAAACAAATCTTTTATTAAATCTTCCATTTTAGGAAGAGTCCCCCCAGATTTTATTATCTTTAGATTATTCTGTGAAATAAAACTGCAGGTATCACTACCTGAACAGAAAAAACTTCCCAGAGTTTTAACTGTTAGGGTATCAGCACTTTTTCTTCAATTGAACTCCCCTAAAAGGAGTGTTCAAAAATGGTCTAATTCAAAACTTCTATAGTTTCCACGAGTGAAACTACTGCAACTTTGGACATAGACAGGAGAAAAACAGCCTGTGTGGCTCAGTAGATTAAACTACGTTTCATAACAGTTTCCTTTGACATTAGAGCTTCTGCGAAACACTGTGGTATATAGCAAAGGCACAGATGCTCTAAAGCTAAGGAAAAAATGGTTTACAGGAAGGAAAAAGTATTGAGAGCTGATGAAGACATCCCACATATTCAGCAGGAATTCTTGAATATAAATGTAAAAAAGTAATAAAGTGAATATCATCAGCTATTCCAGAACCCATGTTTCATTAATATGAAAGTAGTTTCTGCCTCGATTTTAAAACCGTACTGCTTTACTGGAACATCAGAAGTTACACCAGGTAGCAAAAGAAAAATTCTGAAAGAGAACTTTTAAGTAATGAAGAACTTCTGTGAGTAAGTTTTGTTATGAATTCTTACACAAAGGCAAGTCATTTTGTTGTCATCTACTTATGAGCGGATATTAATATATCAAGTTGATTACGTGTCTGCTGATAGCCCCAGCACATTCCAGAGAGTCGTTATCCAGTGGCATCGGCCCAATACACATCAGCTATTGTCTGGGTAAGCAGCAAAGGTGATTTTATCTTTGTTGAGTCACATCAAGAGAGACAAGATTTAGTCTCTCACAGAATGGCTATCACTTATCTTTATTTTCTAGTAAACACTATCTTAAAAATGATGCTTGGGCATAGAGAGCAAGGCATAAAATGGAAGATGTAGTCTTTGCTAATTTACTGTATTTAGAAGCAAGATGGCAGTATTGCTGAAGATGAAATGTTTAATTATGTTGTTGTTTCCTCTGTCTAAGCATAATCAACATTACTGACCCACTAAATGAAGACTGCACTGCAAACTGCAGAAGTTCATATAAATGAAAATCTTCTATTGACTTTGGAATTACAAGCCTTTAATGAGACTGCAAGTTTAACCCCACTTTATATAATTAAAAAATAATAATTCTAAAGCATAGAACACATTTTGTGAGAGTATTATTTTCACAGGATTATGTATGATATTACAGTGTCTGGGAAGAACTGCTTAATTGGAAGAATCTTTTTCATGGCAGTTTTAGGGTAATGAAACTGTTTTACGGATGTTGAAGAGTTTTGCATTCAAATAAAAGGCATGGGAAATACAGCAAAAGATAAAGAGGAGCATTTGAAACTAATTAACAAAGGAACTGAATTGATACCTTAAGTGAATTCTAAGCAGAAAATAGGCCACAAAATGAGAGTGAGAAATACCAAACTGTGCATTACCTTAAGTGATTTTGCCAGTTGCATGTGATTATCATAGACTAGAATGTCTGCCGTTAGATTTTGCAGCTGATAAAGAAGACCTTTTTCTCCCTCCAGCTCTCTGTCTTCCACAGACACTTTCCATGTTGGGTAGGGACATTTTGTGCCATCCCATACCTGCAATGCAAATGAACTATTTCAATATACTTAGAGAACTTTAGAGTAAGATTTTAAATAACTTTTAATATTGTAATAAATTTGCTGTTTGATTAAAAATTGATAACAATAAGAAATCTTAATAGAACTCTTCGAGGTCCTTAAATTAGATTTTTACGGGATTTAAAAAAATTATTATTCCTTACAGAGTAATAAATCATTCTGCAGAGAATATGATTAAATGTTGACTTGAGATTTACTAATATTTTAAAAGAAACCCAAAATCAGCAGTAGCAAGACCTCAACTGTTTATCCAGCAGTTATAACTAATAGAATTTGTCATATGTAGAACACTGCATCTAAAAAGTTCTAATTCTGCTATAAGGGCTTTTTTAACCACTCCAGCTACAGTATGTGAAGACTTAGCACACAGTATATATTCCCCTAATTACTAATGTTCTCCTACATCAGTATATACCGCTAATTATTCAGAATGTATTAGACAAGCATCAGTATTTAACATATACTTAATAACAGGGATTCTAATTTTTTTTCCCAAAAGCTAAGTTCTTGATACATTGAAGTTTTGAAATATCAACAGAGTTATTTTTGAGCTATCAAAGTTACCATGAAAAAATAACATTACCAATAGACTTATCACTTTGGAACCAGAATCTTACTACTTAAACCAAACATTGACGTTTCAGTGATTGCTGCTTACGACATAGTCTGTGAACTATAGTTTCCCAAGTTCCTGAAGATACGCTCTTGTCAAAGACAGCAGAAATAATGGTCTGAAATACTGGCATAGAAAAAGAAAAATCTAGAGGCATTTGGATTACAAGACTGAAATCCTGCATTTCATAGGATTTCATGCATACAGGTTTGACAGGAGCTAATTTTCAGACAGTGTGTGATACCAAGGAATTTTGTCCTATGAGTTAGGCACTGCAGCGGGGGAAGAGATGACAGCAAAGCTTAATTTTTAAAGGGTTTCTACTCTTTATGCTTAACTGCTATGGATCAAAGGACCCACAGGAAAACATCTAAGAATCAACAAAGCCATGTGTAAATACATAGAGAATAACTCATGATTGAAATACTTATCCCAAATCAAGAGATAAAAGGAAAAACTATTCACAGTAAAAATGACCCACAACATTGGATTAAAGTTCCCAAATAAGACTGTATTCTGAAAGACCAAGATAATGAGGTGATACATGCTGCCACAGATTACACACACACACAAAAAGCCTATTATCTCCTGATCCTGTACCATAAAATACTTAAAACCACCTCTGAGAGGCTGCCCATTGCTTGAATTACCAAGCCTTTTCTAGAACTCAGCTAATGAAACAGAGTTAGTACATACATATTATGAATCTAACTCACACTGACAAAATAAAGAACCTAAAATTTGTCAAGTTTTATGCTTAGCTGGCACTCAACTTGGGACACTTTGGAATTCTACATGTAGAAGATGGATCTGACAAATGTATTTAAAAACCCTGAATGCTCCCTGTCAGATACAAGGATGACTGCTTAGCCTTAAAATGTCCTCTGCCAGAGGAATTAATGGGGCTAGCATCAGGGCACCTTTGGGAGGAATTTGTAAGGAATGGTTAGTTACAACCTTTGATCAACAAAACACTGAAATGGGAGAGACACAACGAAGCCTGTTTCTCTTTTCAGTGTACTAATTGTATGACATAGCTCGATGTAGGCATTTTAACTGACACACAGAAGGACGGAATAAAAGTAAAATACATGTGGAAGGCATAAAAGACTGAGTAATTTCTAGTGTGCATTTTTAGTCCCTGTCAGTTCAAACAAGAACATTCTCAGAGAAACGTTAAGCACCAACAAGTCAGTGATACTGTCTTTACATCATAGGAGCCTCAGGTGCTGTGCATATTCCAATTAACCATGTCTAATATTAAAGCTGTGCTATGGGTGATGCATAAAATCACTGAAATTTGTTTTAGTTGTCCTTGAAGCAAACTGCACTAGTTATATAAGCTTAGAGCTCAAAATAATTGTTACACTTTGCAGTATAATTAACTATTAATATAACTGATATACTTGGAATGACATGATAAATTGAAATAGTTACTACAAAATATATAATCAAAATAATGGTATAATGTTTAATGATTAGGCTGGAGGTTAGGAAGAAATTCTACACAGAGAGAGTGATTGCCCATTGGAATGGACTGCCCGGGGAGGTGGTGGAGTCACCACCATTGGAGGTGTTTAGGAGGAGACTTGATAGGGTGCTTGGTTGCATGGTTTAGTTGATTAGGTGGTGTTGGATGATAGGTTGGATGCGATGATCTTGAAGGTCTCTTCCAACCTGGTTTATTCTATTCTATTCTATTTGCAGTGGTATTGAATTTGTTTTGTGGGGTTTTTTTCTTTGGTTTTTGGTTGGCTGGTTAGGTTGTTTGCTTGTGTCCATTTTTGTTGTTGTTGTTTTGTTAGTGAATCAACAAAATAATCAGAGATCAGTCTACAATTTTTAAAAAAGGGATTTTGCCATGCTTTAAAAAGAAGAAAATTAGCTACAGCATACCAATCGTAATTATACTACTAAAAAGATGTGATAGGAATTAGAAATCTGAAAAAATGATCTCTTATTTGATCTCAAACTTTTACCTTCCTAAATCTATCCTAAGTTTCTCCCTCCAAATCATTATCTTTACTACACAAAACTGACAAAATCCACTTCAGATCTTACAACGGAGGAGAGTGGAAATACTAATAATTTAAGAAAGCACTTGTCTCTGTCCTTGAAAAGGGTCCTTCAATGCTGAACATATTAATGAACAACTTACAGTCCACAAAGTTCTGAAATTTGATGGTCTCATCTGACATCTATTTCACAAGGGATAATTAAATGGAAATATTTGTAACAGCTGCAAAGCATAGTATAGGATGACAATTAAGGTTTCTGTGTAGAGCATGCATTGTTCTGCACAAGAAAAATCTTTACTGCTTTAATTAAGAAATAATGTAGTGTGCTGTTTCTAAAAATGTAACAATACAGATTAATACAGTAGAACCAGTAACTAATTTTATGAAGTCATAAACCAGAAAATAACAAGCTATTCATCACTTACTTGTAAAAGGAAAAAAAATAAAAATAAAGGAGTTTCCTAATAGCATTAGACACACATCTAGAGACAAACCCAAGAAAATTATGCAGACCTCCTTTTTATATAGGTGATGTTATGGATCACCCTTGCTGGCAGTTTGCATTTTGTACATTCGGTGAGCACTGATCTGCGAAGTGCTTGGCCACAGCACTTAAAGAAACAATCAACAATCCACCAAGATAAAGAACATATACATTTTCTAGATAGTGATACTTACTGAATTAATTATATCCAGTCAATCTAGAAAAAAATATAAATAATTGCTGCTAACTTAAACACAAGGTAAAAATCTAAACCAATATTTTTCAACTTCAAGAACTCTTGCAATATTTACCTAAAAGTGCTTGCCATCCTAGAAAGCCTCTGTAGAGAAATAAATCATATTAACAGCTTTAAAGAGAACTGGGAATTTTGTATAGTTTTAACAGAAATAAAATGGTCAAGGACCATAAATTTGCTCAACCTCAAAATATTCATCTACATAACATTATTCAAACTGAGGGATAGGTCTCCTTGTTTGGAAGCAGAACCAGGATGTCTTAACAATAAATCTAACAAATTATTAAAAGAAAAAAAAAATAATCTACCTTTAGAAGAAAAGAAGATCCATCCACTTTTGCTTTTCCTATCAGCTGGCAAGTGAGATCAAAGAACAGCATTGGCTGAACACCAGACAATTTTGCTGCAGGTCCAGATATGGAAAGATTACTGGCTGCCCAAGCACGCAATTCTTTAACTGTTTTCACTTCTTCATCCGTGAAAGTGTATACTTTGCTAGAGGTTCGAGGAACTATTGGTGTTCCTACAGTTCCATCAAATGTCAAGGATGCAAATCCCCCACTGGTAATTCCCTGCATCTGTCCATTGTACTCCCTGATCTGTAATAAAATATGAGAAAATATAAGTGGCTGCAGTGGTTTGAAATGTTCGTGCCTTTCTGTTTGATTATGTGCATGAAGAATGGACCATTGATCATTTTTGTTCCTGGTGTTAATAGGAGAACAGAGTCAAAAGGAAAAATCCTGAGGCATGAGAAAAATTAAATTTTAGGTGTCACACACAAAGTTATCACAGAATCACACAGAATCACCAAGGTTATGGCAGAGCAAAGTCATTATGGATACCTGTTTTCTGTCTCTCACAATAGCCCTGCTTCCTGGCAGTATGGAACTGAAACAGAAAGCATCAGTTCTAGAATATTTTTTTTTTCTTTTTTTCCTTTTCCTTTCATAAAGCAAATGGTGACCAGCTTTCATCCCTTGAATTATGAATACAGCTTTCACAATTACTCTTATGTCTACTGCCCTGCATATGGCAGATCTGCTGTATCTTGCTGATTTAGCTGTGCATCTGCTACCACATAAAACAGTGTTCAAAGTCTGAAACATTCCTTCATGGATCTAGTGAGGTCTTACTGTTCCCTGCACTTTATATATACAGCACAGCACTGCACAAGTCATTATCTAGAAATGTCAAAACAGCTGTTTTGATCCATCCCTTTTTAATTAAAATTTGCTCACCAAAAAAGCAACAAGACAATACAGCATTTGTGAGACAATCTAGTTGAGGGTACCAGTGCTCAATTTTCAAATGGTAGAATATTCTACTGATTTAATGGTACAGAATCTGAAAAAAAAAAAAAAAAAAAAAAAGAAAAAAGTTCTGAACAGAAACATTTTTTTACCAAAATACTGCTGTAAGATTTATGTCTATAAAAACACTGGAATTTTAAAAGCACAAATTAAAGTATTCTTTGGAAATTCATTAAAAAAAAAAAAACACAGTTCAATCTTCCATTTACTTAAATATTCTCCAGATCTGACCAATGGAGCACATTAATTTGTGATGTAGTTTTTATTCACTCTAACACTGAAAAGCTTTACTTTTTTAACCATTAGGTTTAAATATTGAAAATTAAGGAAAAGCCAGTAACAAATTCAGGAAAATACTTAGCTTTATAATCAGCTTGTGCCCATTTACACATCTTCTGGAAAAAAACATTCCATGGTAACATTAAGGTATTATCTAACATAAATACATAGATCTACTTTAGTTTCTGCCACTGGCATCATATTCCATAGGTTTTCAAAATAGGTAACATCCAGAGGGGAGGAAAATTCCCTAGTTATTTCTTCATTAATTCTTTTAAATAATCGAAGTATCTTAACTTCTTTCTTACTAAGAATTATATCCTAGACCTCTAGCCTACTTATGACTACTTTCCAAATTTCCCAAATTCTTTATGCCATTTTTTGAGCATTCATGAGGCTGAGCTTGAACACATTAGTATCTCTTAGTATTCTCATATAGAAGAATTAAAACTAGCCTTTATGTAGAAAAAGGCACTTATAAAATACAGAATAAGTAACATGGTAATCCTGAAATATCGTAAGAAAATGATCAATGATCTTGAAACAACCCCAAATGTCCTTAGGTGTAGGCATGTGGAGAAGCCACTGAGCACTCTCAGAGGTAAAGAGCATTTAACATCATGTAAGTGAATAACAGAACAAACAGGAAAAGTAAATACAGGATGAGTTTTAGAACAAACTGTTTCACAGCTGGAAAATGACTTCTGTCTGACACACAGAACAGATGACAGCCAACAGAAATTCTCTAGGCTTGTCCTTCAAAAACAAATCATTGCTAAAGTGATGAGAAATGAACAAAACGTGCAAAATCCCTGGGCAAATGTTGTTTCATTATGGCACTAAATAAACTATAAAATATATAAACTATAATTATTCCAAAGTTAGATGACACAGTTACTGTTGTTTGGGCAAATATGGTTCGTTTTTATTTGTATGATGATAACCCATTCCATTGCCCTATTTTTCTCTTTTTATGCCTGAGTTAAGAAGTGCAGAGGTGATGAACTTGTGCTGTGCAACCAAGAATTTCTCATGTTTAATACCCCCACTTCATTTGCTGCAACTGGAGCTTACACTCATAAGAAGTTAAGGCACAAAAGGAAGAGAAGCAAATAGTATTAATACCACTGTGACAAAAAGCTAGAGAATTAAAATTTTGTAATTGCTGCAGAGATTGCATTATGCTGAGGAAGCCATATACATAAAGATTATGAGCGGTCACTCCCTTGTCTTTGTACTCCACATGTTCCATGAGTTAGGTTTGCAATGCAGTGTATTCAGGAAAAAAACCCGCCAAACACTTCCTAGACAGTGATTGTATCAGACAACTAGAGTAGGGTGTACAAGATGAACACCTAAATAAGAATGTGCTTCATTTTCTCCAGTTATCAAACATTAAAATGGAAATCAAATACCAATTCACTTCACTGGGAGAGAGGAAATAAATTCTTGTTTGTGAATCACTCCGAGGTAATAAGGAATACTACAGAAAAGCCAATGAGGAAATTAACAATTCTATTGTCATGGCAGGGCTTGAATAATAAAAGAACAGCTTAATACACATCCAAGCTCCCAAATCAAGCAAGGATAAAATATTAGATATTTAGTCAGTACCATCAGGTTGCCTCTACCCTCCCACAGCTTAAACATTAGGCATTAAGTCTGAAATATTAAGAGCATTCATAGTGAACCACAAAAAATACTTCCAAGAAAATTTCACTTAAAACAACTCCTTTCTAACCGTGAAGACAGTGGTTAGACAATTAGATCACAGACTTAGCTTTTATATTGGGGTTGGGAGACTCCCCCTCCTCCTCACCTCTGCATAGCCTGTGGTTGAAGGCCTGAACACAGTACTGCAAATCACTGAGTACTACAATTCACAAGGAATCATCATAAGAAGTCAAAAATGTACTTCAAGGAATATTCAGAAATGTAATTAAAACTGGATAATCTTTTAGGTCTTTTACTGAGACACTTAACATTTTCATTCTCTGCAACAAATACTGAGCAAATAAAATCATTCTCTACCCACAGTAATCTGCAAAAAATCCTCTCCGTTAAGTTATTAGCTCTGAATCATGGAACCTTGCTGACACCTGTGTTACTATGAGAAGTTATTCATTAGCAGATGAGAGTGCAGCTGGGGGCAGTCATTTTTAAAATGTGTTTGCTATCAATACCAACTTTTTTGAAGTCTCTCAGAAGCATATCTCAGAAAGGGAAACATGAATACAAGCTGGAAGGACTATCTTTATCTCTCCTCACTGGTACACACGGTTCTGACATAGTATGGCCTCTGCTACTCTGAATTGCTTTCATTCAGCAAGCTAAGAGAAGGTGATTAAGGCCTGAAGACAAAAGAAGAAAGAAAAGGAGAAATTGCAGACAGTGTAATTAGAACTCTAATTAGTCCATTTCTTTTTTCAACTGAGACTTGCAGTGCACAGCAATCACACATACTCTGTGTACTGGTTGTAATGAAAGAGAGGAAAAGGTCACCCTCCTCAGTTCACTCCTAGCAGTGAGCATGAGGTTTCTAAGAAGTCAGGTGTTTCCCAGATATGTAAACTTCCAAAGTTATTGTTAGTCTGGAGTAGCCAAACCCTCACCATCCAGAAAAAGACAACTTCATTACTCTAGATCATTCTAAGAGAGTAATTAAACAAAATGTCAATGTATGAGAAGATATGCATTGTGAGCAGTTGGGAGCCAGTTAGGGATGGAAACCACATAAACCAGCTCAGCTGTGATTGAACAAGTAGTGTATGTGGGGAGCAAATTAACAGATTCTGTCTATAAATATTGAAATATCATCTTAGGAGAATGATGAAATAACAATTGACAGGTATTTCAGAATGATCTCCTCAAAAATTTGATGCCAGATCAGGAGAATGGTGAGGCTTCTTACATATGCCATATCAACAGGTTTCCTTAATAAGTTTATACTATAGATAGACAGTGGAACCGAGACACTATCATATTTGCATAACAGAGGGTGCATACATAAGTCCCCTGACAGTGGTCTTTTTTTTTGTTTTGATCTGTATTTCCCACATCTTAAAAAAATTCCAGTATTAACCTCTCACACACACTCAACTTTTCAATTATTTTAATCAGGCTCTGTTCTACTTTCTCCTTTTTCACACATATGTTATAAAATAGGTACTTGTTAATAGGAACTTACATGTTCCTACCACCACTGACTTTCAGAAATTAGTGTATCTGTGTAACATTCACTCTGCTGGATTCAGACTTCCCCATACAAAGTCAAATCAATGAACTTCCAATACTAAAAACACATCTCGGGTACCGACTAGCAACACAAGCTTCAAAATCTAAAGATAGTTTCATTCCACTCTAATTATACATAAAGATGACGTTAAGGAAACATTATACTAACCCAGAAGAGGTTAGTAGTTGATTTCTCACTCAATTGCAAATGTTTGCAATATACAGGAATAACTGCTTTTGAATCTTACCAAATTATTTGTTAACGATAACAGTGGTACCTATCTCAATTACTGGATAAATTTCATTACTTTATACATTAATTGCCACATTGCTCTTTTTATTTTGTTCTCCTGCTACAGTGTATCAAAGGGTACACACTAAATATTACTGATATTTGTCTCTTTTGTTATTCTTCTGTTAATTTATTTTTAATTATTTTAAAGAAAAATAAAAGCTAGAACTATGTGCAGTTACCGTGCAAATTAATATGTAACATGGACAATCATATCTTTGGTACTGCTCTGCACTTAAGACTAGGTACAGTCCAGCTTTACAAGACTTCCATTTGTTCTCTCTAGTGTGTGGTCCCTCCTTCCTACACAGTTGCAGCAGGCACATGAAAAACATCCGGCAGAAGCAGTAGAAAAGCTACAAACACTGTTTCCTTCTTGGCTTTTGATACAGGTAAACACAGGGTAAGGAAAGAAAACAAAAAGAGCAGCAGCTAGAGCATATTGCACACTAGCAATCCCAGATGGATTATCTCTGCTTGGGTAACTCTCCAACTGATCTAAACTGCTCCATAACAGAAGTAATCCCTTAATGCTGATAATTCAAAGAGGAATAAATTGTACACTTATGCCACTTACATTCTATTCACCTACAAGTATTAGGACACCTAGTCAACTAGTTGAACAAATACTCAAGAAAAAAATAATGCTCTACTGGAATTGTCATAACCACATTTTTTTTAAGAGAGAGATCAGCTGTTTAGAAAATTTGGTATCACACAGTATCACAGTGTCACTAAGGTTGGAAGAGACCTCAAAGATCATCAAGTCCAACCTGTCACCACAGAACTCATGAGTAGACAATGGCACCAAGTGCCACATCCAATCCCCTCTTGAAATTTCCAGTTTTGTTCCATACCATAGCAATAGCTATTTTATAAATCAACTGTTTTATCCAATGTCTCCAACACGTTGATTTCAATACATGGAGAATTGAACTATTCCTACAGTCCTTGCACTGGAAAAACAGCAAGCACATAAACCTCTGACATCCTAGTACATACCTTGATTCTATGAAATCGAACAACATCTCCAACTTTGTAGATTTTTGGTAGGGAATCCAAATTTCCACTAAAAAGAGTACACGTTAACTTGGCATTTGATGGGTCCACAAGTGTTACAACTGAGCAATAATCTGTAAAACACAGAAGTGTTTGAATGAATAGGCAATATGCAGTTATTAATACATAGACACTAAAATTGGGTTGACTAACCATATGGCAAATTTTTTCTGCTATGACCTGTGTAGCTCTTCAAAAGTTAATTTAATTACAGGAGCACAACAACTGAAGTGCAGCTTATCTTGCTGATAATTAGCCCAAATAACTGAAAATGAAATGATTAAGCATAGGTCTGTGAACAAGGAACATACAAAACTTTTTCCTCTGTCTGTGACACGCATGCTATTTTTTCAGGTTTCAATTACTTCCTCCATAAAATGATGAGTGTATGCACAATCTTGCACTATCTGGTTCTAAGATTTCTTTTTGCACTGCCTTCTGAACAGATAATGAGTTCTGCATGTTCAAAAAGCGTATTAAAGCGTAAATTACCTTTCTTTCCAATGAAATATGTAAGACACATACTGCAAGGTTTAATCGCATAGCAGTAGATAGAAAGTATAGTAAGAATTTTAAATGTGCCCTTCTGAAGTTAAATTCTATTAATAGAATTTCATTCCATTAAGACCCTAAAAAGTAAACTCAAAACAAGATACAAATATGACAGGGCAAAACAGCCCAGGATAGAGTAGTATTTGCAGAAGATAAATGAAACCTCTGTTTCCACTTCAGCTTACAGAAGCATGTGTACTCAGGTACCTTACAAACATAAAATAGTGTACACTTGCTCTTTTGCAGCATGGTAGGTGGCTAACCTGCCTCAGAACTTTTCAAATACCTAGTGTCAACTTGGCTGTATGTTTAGAACCACAAACTTCCATATATCTTGTCCTTGTTGCTTTTAATCAAGAAAAGAGAGTGCTTCTCTTTTGCATGCTTATTATGCCACCATTTATTGAAACTTACAGTAAGTTCAGGGCCTAATTGCAACTTCTCCAGCAGATCAACACAGCAAAGACATAATAACCTGCTTTTTGTTTAACCTTGATGACAACCCTGATACATTTACATACACAACATTTTATTTTTTCATAAAGAGATAGCAATATTCTCAAACAAAAAGTGTAATTGTTAGGCATTAACAATATTCCATGATTTAAAAATAAAATTTCCTGAGGTCTGGACTCTTGAACATACCATTCCTATTACTATTAGTTAACAGTGGTGAAAATTTTGAAATAAAGTTAGTTTGTACTTTTCCACATTGGTATAACACTGATTTACTATTTTTCTTAGCATTTTTCTGTACTATGAAAAGACTGAATATATCCAGTGCTTTCAGACTGGAATCATGAATGAAATGATTCTGCTATTACTCATTCTGACTAAAACAGTATAAACTGTACTACCCAAAATGCTTGGGTAGCTCTCCAGTTTTGTAACGTTGTCAACTTTAACTCATGTTTTTGCTGTTCCAATCCTACTTTAAGAATGCAAGTTTTATTTGTACATCTGATCTGCATATAAAAATGCAGACATCCTGTTCTGAAAAAGGAACAGTACCTCTATGCACAGAATCCATTTACTTTTCCTGTAATCTTACTATAGTGGACCCTTGTTCCAACTGAAAGTACTTTGCTAATTTTTATGTTGCAGTTTGATAACAGCCAACAACAGAATCTCAACACTGTGAAAAGAAAGCAATTTGCAACTCTCAGGAACAGAATTGAATGAAGACTTGTATCCACTCTCTTGAGGTACTACGAATGAGAACACTGTTCAGAGAATTCTGCATCATGAACAATGGAACACACAAAGACACCACCATAATTCAGCAGGGAACAAGACAACAGTAAAGAAGCAAAAATTCATGAATTCACAATGAATAAACTTGTTAATGAATTCTACTGCTCCTATACAAACAAACTAAAACTGGCTATATAAAACTGAAATTTGAAATGACTGACCAGAAGTTTCCTGTTAGTGTGAGTTTTCTCAGCTTCTGTAATGGTAAAATTAAACACTGGAAGGCTGTAAATGAAGTTCAAGCAATTGTGGTTTGTGGGTAAGCCCATGCTGCAAAAGACCTGCCAACAAAAGGACTGAGGGCCACAGAGAAACCCATATTGGGAAAGGTAACACCCTAAAAGACAGTGTAACCCACTACAATAACATGGGGTGTAGAGACTAGGAAGGGGGAAGGAGAGGTGTCTGGAGTAAAGGTGAGACTGGGAAAGGTGGATGAAAGGTGTTTTCCCAAAGTGTTTACATGTTTCTCTTCTTTGTTTCTCAATACCTGAACGAGCTATAAAATGTTTGTGTCAAATGACAATGAATTAAAGTCTCCATGTCAAATTTGTTTTACCTGTGACAATGTGTCAACTCTCAAAAATAAACCCCCCAAACAAAAAAGCAAAACCTCAAAACAAACAAAACCCCCAACTTCTCTCAGATGTAATTCTACAGAACAGTTAATGATAATGCTGCTAAAGCAGAGTTTACATATGTGGGAACTGAACAAAAGTGTCACAGTGCTGAAAACAAAGTCAATAAAATCTCTATTGTGTGTTTTATGATACAGACACATAACTAACTGTAATACGAAGAGAGACTGTCGTATTTCTTTGGGTATGAAATCTAGAGGTTAATTTAATAGTTCAGCTGCAAAGTGTTAAGAGCAAAAAATGAGCAATTAAGAAGAAGTAATCACATGTATAAATTTGCAGTCCTCTGAGGACACAGGACAGCATTTTAAAGCGTGTTGAGAAAATCCAGTATGAGAATCAAGAGTGAAGTAACAAAAACATTTCACATTAAAATTACAGTCATTCTTTGACGTTGTGATTGTATGACCTTGTCATTATCATGTGTGTGTGTAGCTGCCTATTTAAGGGGGGGACTTTAACAACATCCCTCCATTTTCTGTGCAATTAGCATACTCAAAATGCTAATAGTCATCCTACTCAAATTAGTATGAAATATTGTATTTGCTTCATCTAGCCAGAGAAAACCATCCACATAAGTTCTCTGCCTCTGAGATTCTGGATATCCATTCATAACTAGCACTCCGAAACATCACTTCTACAATAAAACTAGAGATCTTCAAGCATAAACTTATTTTCTAAAAGAGAGAAATCATCATCCATCATGTCCTCAGTATGTTAGCAGCTCCTAAAAAATATATTTGCATACATTTCTAAGGTAGAAAGCATTGATCTTCCTTTAGACAATGACATAGGTATTCCTGACTAACATTTAAGTGGGAAACGCAATACCCAGGATCAGTAACTTCCTCCAAAAGAGATACAAAGGTTTTCAGCAATTTTGTTGGCAATCAGGAACTCTAATTAGAGGCTGCCTTCTGTTTCTTGTCTTTCAATACACACAAAGAAAGAGCAAGAGATTACTGTAGCAATTGATTCTTCCAAACATTAATACTGTGTTCAAGAATTACTGAAGCCATTCAATACATAAGTGTCTATACTAAAAGCAAGTAGTTGAACCAAGTAACTGTTCAACAAAACACAGGAATAAAAATAGTATGAATATATATATAATCCTATCTATGCATATATTTATGCACACAGATACTGAAGAAGCCCACCAGAAAACCTCTGAAGAATCAAACGAAGATATTTTACTTACTACAGCTTGTTATTTCTATCTAACATGGTGATACAGTCAAGAGATACATTCAGTAACCAGAAGCATCTGGCTAAACAGATGCTTTAATGCCATCATTTGTAAATTGTAGATCAAAGTAACCGTCTTGAGATTTCTTTATATTAACTATTTATTCAGCTGTTTAAGTTTTCATTTGCTTTTACAAGTTTTTTAAACTTTTATTTGTCTTCAATATTAGATGATAGGAAACAGCAATTATTTAAAAAGCAAACACACACAAACCACTGCGAACAGGAGGGAAAAGAATATTATTCTCATCATTAGCTCCAAAAGTAAAATCACTATGTTTACAGTTTTTCTTCTGTTCTGCCAAATTTAAATACATCCTCAATATTTTGATTTGGAAAAAACCAAACAGGGACACGATACTTTAAGGAACAAAATTACTGCAGATTTATCTCTACATCTGCTTCCTTACAAGTAGATTACCAGACTAGTTTGTTTTGCATTCTAAAGTTGGGTAACCTTTACTGATTAAAAAATTACTATTATAGTTGAAGTTGCCCACATACTAGAAAATACTTTTTTTTCCCCAGCTACATAGTTTCAAACAAATTCTGCGCTAAGAATGCTCATGAACTTCCATCATGGTCAAATATAAATAAAATAAAAATAAAACTGTTCAAGGCTTTTAGAAGTGTATGTTTTGAAAATGCTGTCCTTTACTAATTTTGACTCTTCAGAAACATTTTTTTTTCCAATAAAAGAGTTACCATTCATATACATGTCTACATAGGCTAAAATGAGATTATAATTCAACATATGGCATATGAATATACAGTATATATCTAAGAGAATACATGAGATGGAGGTTTCCTCAGGAAAATTGGCCATTATTTGTATGACTCGTTAACTAGTGGCAAGGATTCTTCTTGCTGTAATTCTTCACTGCATTATAGAAAGCACTGACTAATATCTGCAAGAAAGGGAGTTGAAGAAGCAGTATCATCACAGTGTAATGACCCAAAAGTTTCATGGTCAAGCACATAATCTCTGTCATTGGACACTATGAAGGCACAGGCTCTTTTTACTTGTTTGTATTCACTCATTTTGCTCAGGCAAAATGTCTTTGATCTTAAGGGAGGGGGAGAGAGGACAGAATCACCCTGTTAAAAAATACACAATGTCTAAGACTCTTAAATTATTCTGGAATGAAAGCTAGAATGTAATGTTGAACAACTTCACTGGACCTTTCAGCAGACAGAAACAACTGTTGTACCAAGCAGGACATGAAGTACTTCTTTGGATGGTTTTCAGAACACATAAAATTCTCATTTACAGGCATTCCAAACTACATGCCCTGCCCTGAAGCATACTGAGATAAAACAAATTTCTTTGGAATAAATAATAATTTATGATAATAATGAAAATTAATTTTATTCATCAGTGTTTTAACATTCATCTACTATAATAATGGTAATCAAAATGACAAACATTTGATTAAAGATTGCATAAACTGACAGGGCTAAATTAGGTACTACTTGCTTTCAAGTGATATCATACTGTAAAGCTACAGCCTTAACCTTTAATACATGTAATGAGGAATATCTCCTATCTAGGGACATATCTATACAGTGAATAAAGACCAATCTGAATTAAGTACAGTGGCTCAAGATTCCAACATGCACCAGCTTAAAGCTATACGGTTCTATTAATGCAGTGTCAGACAGGGAATGTATTAATTTAGGACTGTGACAGATCTAATGTGACTACAGAATTCCCTGGTGACAGTCATTTCACACCCTGGCAATTCAGAGCAATCACTGAGTATTTTAGCTCCAGATTCTGTAAAAAAAGTCCAAACCCAAAACTGAAAAAGTTAACTGTGCATTGAATGCTTTTATACTAAATGCCAATCAATTAAAACCGCTTAAGAGATTTTCATTATAAAGTAGGACTATCTTCATAAATAAAAAACTTTTCAAATTGTGTCCCTGATCCTCACTAATATTGTTGTGTTGGCTATTTTTAGTATTACCAACAGAAAATATACAGGAAACATATATTAGAAATTTATTTATTACATATAGGCAAGAACTACTGGATATGTAAACAGTAATTTTCCCTACAAAATTTCTACTACTTATGAAACTGAAGTGATTAACTGTCAAATAAGTTACAAAAACCTGTCCTTGTTCTTTCAGTGACGTATTACCTTGAAAGTCAGTGCATACAATTTTGTTGGTTTTATGTATCTGAAAAGAGTAATGTTTTTTCTTACTAATTCCTATCAATCAGTGCTTGTCTAAGGAGGATGTTCAAAAGCCTCAGGTCACAAAGTCTTGTTAAAGCACCTGGGTAAATGACAAATCTAGACCACGTAATCCTGTGAGAACTGCCCTTCCATGATTTACTCAAGAATAAAAGTAGTACTTTCTGCATTTGATTAATTTCCTCCTTACACTTTTTGTTGTCAACAATACGAACAAAGGAAACAAAACTCTTAAAAGATTTGAGAGGTTTGTTTTGTTCCTTTGCTTTTAAGACTGAGATTTAAACCTATTGTATTTGTCAAGAGGAAAGTACTTCCATTCACCACTGTCAATATCCTGAATTGGTAGATAAAACTTTTGAGTTGCATATAAACACAACTTAGTAATCTATTGCAATTACAGGCTGAGAAATCAGTGAGCCAAACTTTTCAAATAAAATGTACATATTCTCGTATCTAAATACTATAGAGAGAGTGTAAGACTGATAAAATTTGAACAAGTCTAGCATAAACAAGCCATCACCAGACAATACCACAAAACAAAGATTTTTGAGAGGCTCGCTATATTGACAGGTAGATGTCGTGGGCTGCCTGGGCAGACCAAATAGATGAAATCAATACTGAAGTAATTTATTAAGCTTTTACACTAAATCCAAAATACCGTTTCTCTGTTTTGTAAAGGTCTAGATTTTATTTGCACCTCTACAATGAAGTCTTTTACAGATGAGAACACCCACCCAAAGGAAGTGTTTTGTAAGCTTTCAAATTTGGTCCTTTGAAAAAAACAGAAAGACTATGTGTTATTATTGTTGGGGTTTTTTTTAAGATGGAGATTCTTCATTCTCCTATCTTCGAAAGAAACTTTTCAAGATTTTACTATACCATAAAGAACAGGGAAGTCTCAAAAGCCTGGAGACTTTCAGCATGTGTGCTGGGTTGACCTTAGCTGGCTGCCAGGCGCCTACCCAGCTGCTCTCTTACTTCCTCTCAACAGGACAGGGGAGAGAATAAGGTGAGTAAGTTCATGGGTGCAGATAAAGACAAGGAGACCTCTTATCAGTTACCATCACAGTGAAAACAGACTCAATCTGGGGAAGATTAATCTATTGCCAACAAAAATAGGGTAGGATGGTGAGCAACAAAGACTAAAACACCTTTGCTTTCCACTGCTTTTCCCTACCGCCCTCTTCGCTTCTTCATTCCCAACATCTCTACCTCCCTTCTTATTCCCCTGAGCAGCACTGGGGAGGATGGAGAGTGGGGTGTTGTAGTCAGTCCATAACAGCTCCTCTTCTCTCCTTACTTTGATTCCCCAAGCTGAGTCACCATCACAATCTGTTTTTCTTTTTGTTCAAATAGAAATACATTCAGAAGGGGAAAAAAACAACCACCTTAAAATGCACAGTATATTTATAATAAGAAGAAAATAATTTGATTAATTCTGAGTCAAATTCTATTGTGTAAATGAACTGAGCAAGGATATAACCTACCTCTGTGCTTATTGAGCACCTAGTGAAATGGTACAGTCAGCTAGCAAAACAAGCACCATTTTCAAGGAAAAGAAATGCTCAGTTGACAGAGAAAAAATTACCCAACTGTTGCATAGCTTCTACAAGTAACAAATATGCTGACACTGCATTTATAGCATGTTATTGACAAAATCTCAATGAAGAATTGCATACAGTTACACAAAAATCCTCTCCCACTAGAACAGGTGCAGGACTTTTGTACCCTTTTTTTCTTGTACTGATAGCATTAGCTTGATAAATACTTCCTTCATTTGATATCTCTACTAGTCTGCCTAAACTGACTCTTGATATCCCTTGCCTATTTGTTGTCCTGTATCCTTGATGCTAGTTCAGAACCATGGTCAAAGAATCACCTGAATTTGTTGGTCTGGTTGATTTTTAACAAACACAGTAAGAACAGTTCTATTTGGTGGAGGAAATTTTAAATTTCTTGCATATTAGAACATACCAGTTCCTTTGCTTACATATGGAGGCTTGAAGAATTTCACAACACCATACAAATTCACTATAGTTCCATCTTTAAGCTGATTTAGTGAAGTATATGCATATTTTGGTGCAACAGACTGGAAAGGGAGCAGAAGAAAAAAAAATTAGGGGAGAAGAAAAAATTAATTCAAATATTCACACAGAACATTGTCTTTTAACATCATTCACTCTTAGGTATCTTTTATTTAATACTAAAAAAGTTATCTATCTTACTCACCTTAGACTTTCTAGAAATCCATACATATTTATGTTCACAGGCTACTGAATAAGGCACACAAGACTTATTTCCATTTCTTTATGTGACTGTATCTTCCTTGCAATAAACTAACCAGTCAGCTTAAGTAAGTTGCAATTCATGGAATAGATGAATAAAAGTCATTACAATAAAAAATGATGTAAAGTAATTTTTTACTGATCAATTTTAACATACCCATTCAACAGGCTTTTCACAGCACATATGTTAATAATTTTGTAGTTCCTACTGGCAGTGTCACTGTACAGAATCACTGTTTTGGGGGGGCGAGTGTGTTTTACCTCTCACAGCCACTGAGTAGGTGATCCTATTTAAATAGCACCCCTGTTGGATAATTAAAGAAATTACAGACTTCCTTCTGCTGTTGAAGGACTATTCTCCTTTCATGTTAAGGTTACATTATACACTAATTAGTCTCTTTTAAAGGATACAAGTTTTGCCTAACTGACTGAAACCCATGGTTTTCAATTACTGCATAAGGGGGGACAAAAGGTGAAACTCCTTATAAAATTAACATGAAGCCAAGTTGCATCATTCTCAGTACTCAGTCTTTAACCTTAGTATAAAGAACAGTAAAATTTCATATACCAATTTTTATGCCTTTAATAAACCATTTCTTGTTAGACATACAAAGGCTTGATTGAAATGGTAATCAAAAGAAAATTTACAACCAGTATATAGTTTGATTTTAAAACAAAGGAAGACTCATATTTCTACTTTTTTTTTTTTTTAAGAACTACAGCTACCTTTCTAGTTCACATTTCCTAAGCCAACACACAGCTTATTTTGAGATCAAAATGAGAACTGTACTGCAGGTACAGAAAAAGTACTACTTCTTCATACTTTATTCTGCTTTCCAGGCACAAACTAAAAGCTAAACAAATGACTGCTGGGATGATAGTATGGCAGTAAAATAAACAGGAAAGAAAAAGATTTTTATGTATTCTTATTTACATGCAGTTAGTTTCACATGGTTTAAAGATATCCCAAATAAAAACTCACCATAGATAAGGTTTCTGAAGCAGCAATTCTTTTTGGGTTTGCATAAATCTGAGAAGAAAAAAACCAAAACCAAACTCTCCAATTACAAAATTGAAAGCATTGCAAGTAGAACAAAATTCGGTAACTCTAAGGCAAATAAAATGCTGTATGCAAGTAGAAAAGAATACTATAGACATTTTTGTTATGTGAATCAGCTCTGAAACTAGTAAAATTGTAAATAAAAAGTAAAAAAAAATAATTAAAATTACTCCAATTACACACAGACAGAAAGTACTGCAAATAACAGATGTGTGTTCTAAAGCTGAAATGCATAGTTGAGCATGTCAGGTCGTATCAGCAGAGCAGCATTTGAAAGTTGGAGGTCACAAATTCAGAACTGTGCTTCCTTAACAAAGAACTTAAATGGGTTTAGGCTTTGTACATGGCAATACTTAATGCAGATCTACTTTCAGTGACCTGTTACTCTCCTTTGGGGAAAAATGAAAAAAAAAAAAGTTGTTCAGGCAAACACATCAAAATGGGATATATCGTATTTCAAGACAGTTCCTAAGGTGTTAGAGCCATACTTATAAGCCAGACCTGTCCTCTGTGTTGAAGAGCTAAATGTGGTCATTTGACATAGTGCTAGCACATATCCTATAATGAGAAAGGCAGGGCTCACCTGTCATCCTAATTCAACACCGTAGCTTGTCTACCAGACACAGGGTCCTATGTCACAGCTGTCCCTTGCCTCTGCTAGGGAATCTGTTTTTGCTCTCCATACTCAACTGCATGCCTGAAGCTAGCATTACTTCCATTTGTTTATTTTAAACAGTCAAGTCAACAGCAGCAATTGAGAATGTGAAGCACAAAAAATTTGCATCATATCTATTAATTTTAAACATGTCAGTATATTAAGTGCCAGAAGCTCCATTCTGTGGTCAATGATAAGACAGGCACCTCCTCAGCACAACCTAGACATTCAGTGAGTTGCACATCTTCCTAGGGATTTCATTGTGTCATGAGGTCCTGCCATAACTCAACTGCATGCCTCATGCAGTGCCTAGAATTTAAGTGCATTTAATGTAGACACATTTGCTCATACTCAGGGCACAGTTTTGCTGTCTATTATCTTCCACGAAACATACATTTTCTGCCTCTATATCATTACCTGTTTATAACATCATGAAACAGTCTGCACTGTAAGTGTAATTAATTTTGTTTCTCATTATGCTGCATGCCAAGTTTTAATTATCTACAGAGGTCAATTCTGCCAAGAAAAAAAAAAAGCCTTTCTGAAATTAAAAAACCCCAGAGTGTTTTCTTACACAGATAAAAGTTCAAACCTTGACACTGGCATACATTTATTTTATTAAGTTTCTTTTATATGTGATTTTGTGTTTAAGTTTTTGTAATTATTTCTAAATGTTTCTAATTCTGATGGACAGGCTCAAATGAATCACCATATAGTATAATGCATTATTGTTCTCCAGTGAAAGTGCCTTATCCTTTTCACTGACTACAGAATAAAGTTTGTAGCACTGTCAGTATGAGTTCAATTCAATGCTATCATCCTTCTCTTTAACAGAAGTAGACAATTACAGTGATAAAAAAATGCAACACTTTCTTACCAGATGCCCATAACTATTGGGATAACTTCCATAAGAAATATCAGAAATACCCCACTGAAGTGTCCAACAAATGTTTTGAAACCTTAGTTTTGTTCCACATCCGAACCATCTTCCCCCATCTATAGGTTTCCAAATATAGAATAAGGTCCTAAATCCTTTGGCATTTAAGGTTTGTATGGTCCTATAACTTTTACAATACTAATCCTTAACCTTAAAAAGATGAGCAAATGTTTCTTGAAGCAAAGACACAGTGACCACAATGAACATGCATTGCAGATGTATTACTACAGATGAACAGAAGCATCAGCAGAACAGACTATCTCCACTCATTATCTCAACAGATGAAGCATTCAATATGAATAGTACTGATGTGAAAACAGTAAAAAACAAGCATTTTCCTCAAAAAAAGGAAGTGTAATTATCTTTTTAAAATTAAGCATCTAGGAATCCATGTATTACAAAGTCAAAGCGTAATGATGTGTGTCGGGAAGAGAAGTCCATCGGCGAGGGGGGTGAGGGAAAGACTCGCAGCAATCAATATGATTGATAAGCAAGCTTCAACTTTATTGTTCAAAAGCACGGCTTATAAAGCATCTCAGCTAAATATGCACAAATGTCATTATTCTATTGGCTATTAGTCCAGGGTTACATTATAATGTTCAACCTCCTTGCGGTTAGGCCTACGTGCAACTTCACAAGTTCTTTCTCAGTAGTCCTTTGTCTAACATATACTTTGTTTCACATACTGTTATCTTGCAAGCAGCTGCAAGCACAGCCACAAGGCTATGGTGGCCTTGCTGCATCAGCACACTAGCTTACTGTGAGCAGTAAACAACAAGATGGAGTCCGGCCTACACTTTTTGTTCAAGCAGCTGTTCCATAGAACCATGTCCCTGCAATTCAAGCCATTCCTCAACAATGTGAGTTAAAGCTGTGCAAACTCACAGAATAATACTACAAATGATAGACCTAGGATCACTCTTGCACCCTCTGCCTTGACACTACCAAGTGTTATGCCTGACAATGATTTAAACTGCTCTAGGGATCTATCTAAAGCCAATTAAGGACATATTTCTGTACTCAACAAGTAGAAATTTACCTGGGAGTCCTGAAATAATTTGGGTCTTTGGGTTATTATATAATAATACACACACACAAATATGTCCTGATAGTTTCCTGATGAAAACGCTCAAATCACCTGTAGCACTTCAGGTTCTAATAGATTTTACTTATATTTTCCTACTGTAAAGCAAAATGTGAATGTTGGCATTTGGAGGCAAGAAAGAGTTGGGTACCCACGTACATAAACAGCTGATCCAGCATCCTCAGACACCTCCAGATGGCAATCATGCCTACCATCCTCTGCCGCTGTAGGCGATTTTACCAATTTAAATCCTGCAATTACAAAGTTGTCCTGTGGGGACAGCATGATAAACAGATGATTACACAGCTGTATCACATACTCTATTTTAAGAACATATGATGTGAAATTTCACCCTAAAGCATCAAGACATTCGAGACCCCAACATTCAAAATAATTTCTAAATACTGCCTTTAATTTTCTGTGTTTAGTTCTTCTATCCATGGAATGAAAATTTTCAACCAATGCCAGTAATTCCACTGAAATTGTCACATTCTTGATGCTAGTTGAGTGCTAATTTTGACAAGGACCAGAGGAAAGAGTCACACTGAATAAAGCAAAATAAACAATCCTTTTTGAATATACTGAAGATTAACTCCTTTCCAGGTAAGCTTAACTAAGCTAGAAAAGAAACCACAAATCACAGCAGCAGTGACAAAACACTCTTTCTCAGAGCTTATTTCTTATTGAGTTACAGCTTCACTTTGAAGAGACTCTCCTTGTAGGTATTTTCTGGTTTGGTTTGATTGACATCTTCCAGTTTCTTCTTTATGGGTCAAATAGGTAGGTTCACTCAATAGGTACGTTTCTGCTATCACAAGAGACATTATAAACTTCTCTTGGCATCACTCTTGAGATTCTGGCACAGGAAGCATTGGCAACTGCACTTTCACTTTGGTATGAGTTTCTCAGAGACCACAAAGTGAGTAAGAAGTGGATGACATAAGGGGTAAATGATTTAAGTCCCTGCAAGCAGCAGTACTTAGTAGCAACCTTACCAACTAAAAAAGTAGAAACAGAAAATACATTTTAAAGATAAGCGATAAGAAAGGTAACTGACCAAACAAAAGTAATGGTGGGATGCCCCTTCAGAGTCAGCTCCTTTGGTACCAGAACTGTATAGCAGGGCTATAACAGTGTGATCCATTCCAATAAACCTATTAAACTCAGAAACCTATTTCTATTTGACCTTCTACCAAAAACACTTCCATAAGCATTTACCAAATTACTTTTGTTCATGTGTTTATTTGCTTATAACAAATACAAGAGTTTTCTGATTAAAGTTGACAGATTTAGCCAAATATTGGACTATGATGGCTCTTTTTTGCCATTTCAGCTATCTAACAATGTTACTCTAAATAGTTTAGATCCAAAACCTTAATGTTTTGTGCAAGAAAAAGAAAGGCTGCTAGCTTAAGTGACAGTGATATATTTAGCTATTGGGAAAAAAACCACAACCAAAACCAAACCAAACCAACAAAAAACCTGCAGAAAACATAAGTTTCATCAGACAGTTTAATACACAACAAAATTACTTAGGGTATAGTAATTTTCAGTAGTGCTGTAAATAGGAGTACAATGTATACTCTGACTAAATAGGAGTACAATGTATACTCTGACTAAAAGCTAATATTTAATTCACCTAAATGTAAGCCATATCAGAGCTATGTAAGTCAAAATAATTAGACAACTCAATATTCCTTGTACCTGGCACACACCATCCTGTTATCATACATTAAAGTTGTTTAATTCTTTCCAGATACAAACACAACCTTCAGGAAACTTTGCTCTTTTGAAGAAACCAGGTGCAAGCAAGTCTTTCCTTTTACTGTTGCTGATGCTAAACATGGTGTTCCTT
This sequence comes from Dryobates pubescens, assembly GCF_014839835.1. Lineage (NCBI taxonomy): Eukaryota > Metazoa > Chordata > Aves > Piciformes > Picidae > Dryobates > Dryobates pubescens. The sequence continues at coordinate 13,414,041 of NC_071638.1, forward strand.
CAACAATGGAAACAACCTTCATCTAAAAAACTATGCTTTGCTATATATTATTCCCATTTCTGCAATCTAATAAAATGCTGGCTGCACAAGATTCTGGGACTTGGTTGCTGAGTCAGGATTGGAGCTCTGTACAGCTGACTTGACTTGTCTCATTCTCCTGTGTCAGAAGGAACTTCAAATTTATACAGACTCAAGCCTTTACACAAGCTCACAGCAAATGGAAATATTTTTCATGAATAATATTAAATCACTGATGATTACTCTCAGGTAATATGCAATGCATAACATGACATTCAGAAAACACCTGTGAAAGGACTGTGCAAATTCAAAAAGGAAAAAACCAAAACACTAATCCCAAAATCTAGTTTTACAGGTAGAAAGAAAAGGTATATGCTCAGATTTGTTACAAATTTGCAGTTGTCTTTGATAGGTTTCAGTTTCTAAACATTAAAAAAAATTACATAAGGCTTGCACAATGCTTTGAGATGTAATGCTGCATCAGGTTTCAAAACAGATTAGTTTCCATTCACCTTTAGCTAAGGGTAATTATCAGAAGCTCTGTTGGAAGCACAAAACCATGGAAAAGGCTGAAACTGTGAGAAAGCACAAACGATGCTAATAAACACACAGTGATCAAAGCAGACACTGAGGCTAGAATCACAGAATGGCTTAGGTTGGAAAGGACCTTAGAGATCATCCACTCTAACCTCCCCTCTATGGGCAGGGATGCCTGTCAACTAGACTTGGTTGCTCAGGGCCTCATCTAACCTGGCATCCACAACCTCCCTGGGCATCCTATTCCAGAGTTCCACTATCTTTGTACTGAAGATCCACACTAAAACTACTCTCCCTCAGCTTAAAACCCTTCCCTTTTGTCCTGTTGCTAGACACCTTTATGAAAAGTCCCTCTCCAGCCTTTGTATAGGATCCCTTCACATATTGGAAGGCAGCTATAAGGTCCCCCCGTAGTCTTCTCTAGGCTGAACAACCCCAGCTTCCCCAGCCTAACCTCACAGCAGAGGTGTTCCAGACTCTGGATCATCTTTGAAGATCCAGTGGTCTGTGTTCCTGGGGCACCAGGGAGAAACGGGGGTGAAGGTGGAGGTCATATATTCCCATTCCCACCCACAAGGACTGCTGACAAGCCATCAAGATTAGGAAGTGTTTGTGCAACTGGTAACAGAACAATGACTTTTGGGAATAGCCTTTTCACTCTTTCCCTTCAGGCTAATACCCTAAAGATGTAACAGAAATGGAAATAGAATGTGGAAATCTACAAAACTGAAGTTTGAAATCTTAAGCAGCAAACAAAAAGTATTGGACATTTCTTAAGTAATTCTCTAATGCTGACAAATCAGGCATTTTAAAAATTCAACCTACTTTGTGACTGCCAAATTGAAACTGTGCTAGTTTCAGAAATCATTGTATTCCCAAAATTAAAACCTCTTTTGAGTTTTTTTTGGGGGAGAAGAAGAATGAGCACTGGGTTTTGTGCACTCTGGTTATCTAAGGGTTGTTGCCTGTGGGTTGTAGTTTCCTACTCAGCATTCCAGTACTGATCTTTGTACTGTCCAGTTACTGTTCAGGGCCTTATTCAAGATTTGTACTTTTATTAGGACAATAAAACTATCTGTTCTTTAAATGTAAAATTATTCTGCAGCTTATGTATTTCACAGATTATTTTAGGAACTTCCAGACCTGCACTTACTGCCAAAATTCCAAGGAATGGAGAAATCTGTATAAATACTGTCACTTCTTATTTTATACATAAGACAGTTGTAAAAGATTTTTCTGCCCTAAATGGACTGAACTGATTTTTCTGATTTCAAGGCATATTTCTGTCTTTAACATGGCACATGACAACCATTAAAACAAGGCTTTGATCCACAGTAGAATTCAATGTGAAACTGAATACTCTGACCTGCGCAACTTACCACCCAGACCAAAGCCCCTCAATTTTGTTCCCTTAAGGTCACATGTACCAAAGGGCTGAGAAGGGACATATGTCAACCTGAGATTAAATTGACAGCACAATCTCTACATGCATTTTGCTAAAAGGATCTAGCTAAATTTTATTCTTTTTGGCTAAACTAATTTGAATAAATTCATCTGTGAAATCTTCCATTCACCATCAAAAGGTTTACTGACTTTTCCTTCACATAACTGTTCTGGATTATAAAAATTAATAAGGAGATATAAATAAAATAGTGTATTAATAAAAAATATTTTGGTTTATTAAATATAAAAAGTTATCTGGAGCTAATTTAATTAGGTATGTGTGCCCAGTCACTGTCAGTCTGTCCTCCATATTTTGTAACTTCCAAACCTCTAATGATCTTCAACTAAAATTTGGAAAGTAATAAAAAATAAATAAATCTCAAAACAGTTACATCTCTGTTAAAAAAAAAAAAAAAAAGAAAACACTAATCACAGGATCCCAGGATGTTAGGGGTTGGAAGGGACCTCCGGAGATCATTGAGTCCAACTCCCCTGCCAGAGCAGGACCATGTAACCATAGAATTTAGTGCTTAGAGATAACCTCCAGGATGAGCCACACGATCATTTTTTTCAGGGATGGAGGTGAGGCTGATTGGTTTGTAATTCCCTGAAACCTCCTTCTTGCACTTTTTGAAGACTGGACAGATATTGGCTCTCCTCCAGTCCTCAGACACCTCTCCTGTCTGCCACGATTTTACCAAAATGATAGAGCAACAACATCAGCCAGTTCCCTCAACACTCTTGGGTGCATCTCATCAGGGCCCATGGACTTATGAATATTCAATTTATGTAACTGATCCTTGACCCAGTCTTCACTGACCAGTGGAGAGTTCTCCCTCCTCCTTCATATCCAATCCAGAAACTGGATTTTATTCTTTAACAAGATACTTTTTTTATACTCATTTGAAGAGGCAGACAGCATATGTCACCTGCTGTTTGAGGACTGTCTACATGATGAAAGCAATAATTAAACATTCAGTTCCTTCTCTCATCTATACATATTTATCAAATTCTTATTAATATAGTCAGATTAACAATGCTGAAAACAGATTCAAAGAGTATCTGAATATTTATGAGTATGCAATTGTAAAAAATTATAACAGTTTACTATACATTATTGAAATGCCTCAGCTGCAACTGTATGTGCAATTCTTGAAATTAGCAGCTTTGGTCCCATATATCTCATGAACTGATGCATGCTGATACAATTCAGAGCAAGATGAAACAAGAAATATAAATAGATGAAATAAAAATAAATACTTTTTTAAATTAAAAAAATACAGGAACCAGTCAGAAGTCATTATTTAATCTCAGGCAGAATTGCATAAAAAGAACATGCATGTCTCTGAATTGAAATTAAGACATCCCATAAATGCAAAGCAACTTGGACTTCAAATACCATTTTAATGTCCTAAGGTCTGCTCTATGTTTTACCCTCTTTCAACATATAGAGATCATCCGAGAACAGCTTACTAATCCAGCTTAGGTTCTTCATATTTGAGAAAGCCTTTGTGCATAACAAGTATTTCTAAAAACATAAGAATGGAGCCACACTTCAACACTAAAATTTCCATCTTTTTGTTGGAGAAAGATTTTTTACCAAGGCCTGTAGTGACAGAACAAGGGGCAATGGTTTTAATTGAAAGTGGGTAGGTATAAAGTGGACACAAGGAAGAAATTCTTTATGCAGGTGGTAATGAGACACTGCCCAAATAAGTGGGCAGTGGATGTCCCATAGTTGGGAGTGTTCAGTTAGGCTGGATGGGGTTTTGGAGCAAGCTGATGTAGTGTAAGATGGCTCTGTCCTGGGCAGAAAGTTGGAAATGGATGACCTTTAAAGGTCCTTTACAGCCTGAATCACACTATGATTTAGTGTGAGTTTATATTACAAATGAAAAAGCCCTAAGATGAAGCAATAATGTATAGCACACTAATTCATTTTAAATATGACTAATATTGAGATGTCACCAAACTGACAGGGAATCTAATAAAAAATTATTAAGATGATGTAGTTTTTTTTCAGCTGTTTTCCTTCTTTAATTGCAACACTGCCTCACAAAATCATAGACTGACTTGCCAATGTCCTTTAGCTTGGAGCTAACCATACCAAGCTTGTATCTCTGAAGAATAAAGGGAATAAAACCAATACAGAAAATTGTAAATGTAGTTTTGAAATAATTCTTTCTTCTTAAAGAAAAATATTACAAATATCTCTTAAATAATTTTCATTCTAAAATATAACTTATCAAATGGCAATACACACTAAAATTACAAACAAAAATGGATGACTTCTCTATCATCCATATGCATGATCCTTTACTTGCTAGGTAAATAGAACTGGCAAAATGAATTGTCTTATTTCAATAGCATTGTTAAAGAAATTTATATAAACAAATACTTTTCTTTTTTTCTAGTTCTGATTGATAGATTTGAATTCACCATATAGAGTATTTCTAGTTTTGGTGATAGTTTTACAAAGACATGGTAAGAATTAAACACACATCTATGGAAAACAGTATCTAAAATAGGAATAAATAAATAAATGTTACCCCGTGGCTTAGAACTTTTGAACAATCCTCTGCCATTTTTCCATACATTAGAACATTGATGCTGTTGATCCGTGTACATGAGTTACTCAAATCTAGAAGGGAAATATCAAAAGTGATTCCAGTTACCATAAATTCTCCAAAACAAAACAGCATTTTCATTGTCTTGATCTTAATGATGGTGATGACAGGCATGAATGTTCACAGGTAAGAAACAGGAAGGCCAACAAGGCAGGTAGTCTGGTGGGAGTCTGTTATAGACCACCCAACCCAAATGAAGAGACAGTAAAATATTCTTTAGGCATCTGGGAGAAGTCTCATGATTGCTGGCCTAGAGGTACCTAGAGTGTGTGGAGGATAACTTCCTGACACAGATGGTAGGAGACACCTAGCAAAGGTACCCTGCTGAACCTGCTGTTTGTGACAGAGAAGGACTTGTGGGTGATGTAATGACTTGGGACTGTCTTAGGCAGAATGATCACAAAATGATAAAAGAGTTCTCAGTTGTTGGAGAAGAGAGGGGTCAGCACAAGTGTCACTTTGGACTTCCAGCAGGCAGACTTTGGCCTGTTTTGAAGACTGGTTGGTAGAGTCCCTTGGTAGTCCTGAGGAGCCAAGGTAAGTCCAGCAAGGCTGGACACTATTCAAGAGGGAACTCTTAAAGGTGCAGGAAAAGACCATACCCATGTGCTGAAAGACGAGTTGGCAGGCAAGAAGGCCAAGCTAGCTACATAGAGACATCTAGTTGAAACTCAGGGTAAAAAAGGAGTCTGGGATCTTTGAAAGATGGTGCAGGCCACTCACAACTACAAAGTTGTCATGAGGCTACACAGAAAAAAATTAGAAGGGCCAAAGCCCAACCAGAAATATCCCTGGAGTTATTTAGAACATGCGTGTATGTGGTACTACAGGACATGGCTTAACATCAGACTTGGAAGAGTTGGATAATGGTGAGAGTCAATGACCTTAAAGGTCTTTTCCAACCAAAACAATTTTATGATTCTATGATTCTCTTTGTAATGGAGATTTCCAAAACTAGCTGATCTACAGAGTCTAACACTTTTCATTCTAAATTAATCTACAAACAGAAAATCCTTTCAACTATTTACACAACTGCTTGTATGTGCTAACTATACCAAGCAGAATATTAGTCTTAAGAGGTCCATTTAAAATGTGCATACATTTTACATCAGTGTACATTAACCAGAAATGACAAAGTTTTCCAACTGGATAATTAAGCATACAGCAGCACAGGCAATATCCTATGCAGTCATATTTTATGTTTTAACACAGAGCATATTGTATAACTACCATCCTAAGACATATGTGTTTGCCTTCCAGGAGAATGGAAGCAATTATATTGTTCTGCACAAACATTCTCTGAGGTTGTGGAGAAACAGCAGAAGCTTTAGGCCTCTATGAACATCCGTGAAATCAGCAAGGCTCAAGGTAGTTTTTTATCTCTCTTTGGAAACTCTGAAGCCAACAGCAAAACTGACTCGGGTCCCATCAGCTCTGTTCACCTCTGCCAACACCAGTCACAAGCAGTATCAGCAGGTAGGATCTGCATCACCCAGCTGACTGTTGGATCACAGAATCAGGAAGGATTAAAGGGAACAAATGATGATTCTCTAACCAGTGCAAGGAAGGAGCTTAGAAGGAAAGGGAAAGAAATGGAAAATTCCTTGAATCCAACAGACTGCTGACTAATGGCAGCCGTCTCCTTCATGGCTGGAGGGGGTGATGAGCTTTGCACTTAAAAAGACATATTACTTTTTAGTATCATTTATTACACAATCAACAACGTAAAGTCTTTTGATGTGTTAATGTGTCTACTCACATTGAGATACCTGAATAATCAAGTGAAATTTAATTTTTTAACTGCTTAAACAAAGTTAAATACAAATATTTTGCTGCTAATCAACATTCTGACTTACAGTAAATGAGGACTTACATAGTATAAACCATGTATATTACCTCGTAGCTATTATTTTTCTTAGTCCTTCTTTATGATAAGCAGTTTAAAAATACACTATGAAATCTGTACACATAGCTAATACATTTTCAGGACTGTATTCTGAAGGATTCTGCAACAAGAAGTCTACTGAAATAGAAAGATTGTAGTGTGTCCACTAACTTAACCTGGCACAAATTTTAAATTATTTTTGTTGAGAAAGGGCACTTTCAAAGAGTACTCTGAATAACATTGTACTGTACCCTAGAGAGACAAGTATTGGTGATGTAACAGCATGTCAAAAAAAGGGTCAAGATGTTCAACAAAAGAAAATAGTATTTAAAATATATACTTAAATGTAGTACCTTGAAGAACAATCTTGAAAAAGTCTGTCCCATCTGCAAGTTTCGTTAATGGGTAGGAAAGTGTAACTGTTCCCTAGAAAGTGAAAAAAAGAAAGTAAGTATTGTGAGCTAAGACTACACTCCTCTAAGTTACTGAGACACTGGTAACATCTGAAACATCTCTAAGCTTAAAAAAGGTAGAACTGAATTCTTTAAAACAAATAAAAACTGCTGAAGACATCGCTGAGAAGCAGTATTCTTGGGATATAATGAAGTAAATATTACATGTCAACACCACTTAGAAGATACTGTCTAGATGATAAGCTTAGACTAAATAATGAAATAGTAGCTATGAAAGGACCTCATCAATTGCAATTACAGTTATAGCACAAAATCTGAAAGGCAGCTAAAAAGGTAGAGTGATCAAAACCTTAAAAGACACAGTAATTTCTCCAAGGGCAAAGCATTACAACGTAAATATCACAACAAAATCATAGTCAAGAGATAAAAGATGTATATGAAGATAAATAGCAATCTGTGGAAAAAAAATAGCTATACATCTGGGAGGACAGTAATACAAAGTTTTGAGTATGTAGTGACCTATTCATTTGTCAATAATACAATCTAAAAGATTTAAAGGTTCTATTAATTATGTAAAAATACTCTATATTGAATTGTGAGTTACAAAGAAGCAAAAATCACAGACCCACAACTTCAATTATATTAATTTCTCTTTGGAACAAATAGGTTTTGCTAGAAATACGGTAACTCATCAAAAAAGGTTCTCCTTCAACTATAGCAAAAATGTCAATCAAATGCATTCTTCCACGGTATGACAGGCAAAGCACTGTATCCATCTCAAGGGTAAAAACACAGAAATTGTTTTTATAATGTAAAACACAGTAATTTGAAAACAGACTCTAGCTTAAGTGAACTACACAAACAGCTCAAGAAATAAAAGATTTTTTCTAAAGAGACAGCAGAGATGACCTATGCATAAATGCATAAAAGCAACATTAAGAGACTAGTCAGGTAAATCATAATGGTTTTACAATACCTGCATTCAGTGCAAAGCTTGACTTAAATATTAGTAACACTTATTAAAGTTTTCTGAATCTCATGACTTAATGGAAGGTCACCCTGAGAGGTGTACCTGAGCCTGCCTTGTATGAAGTAAATACTCAAGTGTAACATGCCATCAAATCTTGTTAAACCAATGTTAACTCACTATTTCATATCACTAAAGTATATTGTTGCTTCTGTCTTACAACTGCATGACTCTATCCATGACAGCTCCAAACTTCAACAAAACTAGCCTTAGCAAGACCTCCTCAATCTTCCTCCACAAATCCTGCACTGCTTATTGAACCCATAGACAAACTTCTTCCAAACCCCATTTGATATACCATTACTGTGCAATTCCTTTAGTGAATCCATCTCCTTCATGACATAGCTTCATTCCCATCTGCTCCAAAAGCTGATTTGGCAGCAGATTTACAGATTTGGTTCAGCTTTGCCACAGCAAAATTTGTAGGATGATTAATTAATGGGAGATGGCATCAATTTCAGTTCATGGACATCACGACTGAGGATGTATGCAGATTGCTTGCACTGTGTTCCCACAAATATAAGTTAAAATTTGCATTGTTCAGAGGAATGACAGAAAACAAAAAAGTTTCAGATGAATGAAAGGACTGAGGCACACAAGCCAAGCAGAAGCATTCTGGATGGTATTTGCTGCTTTTGTCCAGAACACATTTCATAAAAATCTTCCTCTTCCCTTCCTCTCTCTGCAAAGAACCTGATCCCCATTTTGGCAGGTCTAGAGTGACAACGTGCTGTGCCACCCCTAAGATAACCTAACATCAGTGCATTCTAAGGTTTGCTTCAAGCTCAGCCTGCAGAACTGGATTTTCCTACATATGTAATGGTGCATTAACACCAGCCTTATCTGCTCCTCACTTGCACTGGTTTTATGCCAAGCTGTTTTAGTCACCTACTAATCCATGTCAGCCACAGCATGAAGTTCTCTTAACATAAAGCAGAAGCTTGAGAAAGAGTCTACATGCTTACTCTTTCAGCAAACAGCAAGAACACAGCATGTATGCTTTAAATCAGTCTGGTAATAATTCCTCTGCTTTCCTAATGAAAACATTTATTTTGGCAGAAACATTTTCTAATTTATAATCCCTTTTTGTATGCTTCAGTATTTCTTCTGTGAACAAGGGAAAATCCATGTGAGGGATGCTTACAGACTTAAAAGCAGGAAGGCCTATATGCCCTGCAGGTGAATGGGACAGAAGACTACGCCCTATGGAATAAAAGCCCGATTTACTAGCAGCATTGGTTATTGATGTTTCCATTTGTTCTTTTGCAAGACCTAGGGGAAGCTGGATCACTCCCATCAAATCACCTCCTATCACACCACTGCCACCTACCTCCAAAAAAGGGGCAGTTTTGCTCCTTCACTTTACCTAACTGCACTACTCCTGGCAATCTCTTTGACACCATCATGAACCAGGCCAGAGTGACAGCAGCAGCAAACTACCCTCTTTGCATCAATACAGACAGTCTTCTGCCAGTTTACTTTTCATGAATGGACTCAATCAGAGAGCTGGTTAAGCACCAGAGCTGTAACAGAGAATACACAGCTGTGGAAGAAAAATGTTTTTTGGATATAGAAAAGCAGTAGGCCAGTACAGCTTACATTTTTTTTTTTAAGAATTCAAGCCACCTACAATTTTCTACAAAATTAGCTTACTTTTTTTCCCCTCCCCCTTTTTGTTTTTGGTATCAGACTGTAGGCAAATATGGGATGACATTGACTTCTTGCCACTTAAGCATCAGAGATTATTAAAAGGATTTTCAGAACAATTCACCAAAAAATTAAACAGGTTAGAAAACCCTTAAGAACTAACACTGCATTTTACAGACTATACTTGTGTTAGAGACCAAAAAAATATTTCCGCATTTTGCCAGTACACTAGAACTGTACTTCCAAACTGGAATGTATGTGGGACTACTGTAAAACATAAATTCATATATGGCAATGATTAAAAAACTAATTCCAGCTTGATGCAGGCAGTTGCTACAGAGTCCTGTTTTTATGAAACTGGATATTGCATTGCTTCATACAAGAAAGGAAAATTGCTTTAGAAGTCATATTAGTCTGAAATCTGACCCTTTAACAGGATGATGGTGCATATTGCTATTTTTTAAAAACAAAATAACTTTCCCCAATCCATCCATTTTCAGCAAAGCCTTCTGCATATGACTGTATTTCTAAATGGGTCTACACTTTTTAGACTAAGAAAATCTCTTGTAATAATTGAATTAAATAATAAATAATTAAATCTAACAACGTAAAAGGAAGTTAAGAACTGTTAACCAACGAAGTCAATATTAACGTGCAATAAAGTAGAATGGAGTCATGATTTTGTGTTGTTTTAAGGTATACAACAGATGCACACAAAAACCACAGATGCACCAAGTCAGCAATTGTGCTGGAATATGAAGATCTCTTACACCAGGAGCTATTTCAAAGTAAGCCAAAATTCTTTTATCGATAAGTTACCTGAAAGTATTTGTTGGTACAATCAACACCTTCTCGCAAATTATTCAAATCCTCCCTCTGAATATGGCTTGGCAGTGGCGTCTCAGCTACTCCATTAACGACTTTCAGCAATAGAACTGGCATAGCTGTTTCCTCTAAAAAAAAAAAAAAAAAGAAAGATAGGCTCTTGAAAGTAATCTTGATCATATTAAGAGTTAACAGAAATTGCAATTTGTTCAGAAGTGGAGCATTTATCTATCTAGTTCATAATAAGAAAGTTTACTTATACAATACTGGAAATCATAGAGGCATTATACTCATCTCTTAGTAACAAGAATGGCAGGAAGAGACAAAGATTTGCTCATTAATAGTGTATTACTTCATATATGAATGCAACAGGTAGTGTAAACTATGTAAGTATTTTATGCACACTAAAGACCCAGCAGAGACTTTTAATGCCTCCTTCCCCAGAATGGGTTTCTACATTCAGCCGTTTCCTTGTAAGACAATTTGATTGCATTTCAATATCTTTCTCCTTCATTACAAGATGCTAGAAAGACATAATTACATCCATTATTTTTGAGGCGGGGAGAGGGTGAAGTGTCAACATCTATGACAATTTTCTGTCCAGTCATAACCTCATGTGGGAGATGCAGGAAGTACTGGACAAGAGTTCTGTCTGTGCCATTGTGGTGGGCTATCCTCAATAGAGCATTTGAAGCCTCTAGTGAAAAGAGCAACTAGAAGTCTTACAAAGCTTTTCAGTTCATACTAGCAGACTGAGAAACGTGATCTAGTCCACCTCCAAGTAGTCAATTCCATAGTTAATCAGCAATATTGATCTTCATCCAGCAGCACTACAATGAGCTAGGGAGATGTACAACATAATGGATTAACACTTTATTCACTTTTTGTATTTTTTCTCCCTGTTACGGTACTTGTGTGATAAAATAGATTTTTCTGGGTATTTCTTCCCTGCAAAGATGTGTAACAGCAAGATGCATTTTGTTACAACTTAAACATCATTGTTAAAGACAGGAACTGAGGTTTACAAACTCATCTCTCTCTGATGACTACCTACAAACTCTACAGCTCTCTTGCTTTAATTTAAAGGGAGCCTTTGCCATTTAGTTCAATAGGAAAAACAGTTTACATGTGCCTTCAAATTTACACAGAATTTCCAACAAGGAGACATATTTAAGCTGAAGCTGTGGAATCTGCCCATATTATTTACTTATTGTATATTCTTACAACTGAGGATGTTTATGTAAATAATGTTCAAGTAGAAAACAATTTTTTTTTCAGATATTAATTTCTGCAAATAATAGAGTCATGTATTTTATTTTCTAACCTCTGAAACTCCCACATTCCTGTTCTATGTGATTAAAGAAACAAAAAATGTGAGTGTGTCCAGCTCTAAAAGCTATAAAAGTAAATTTCAAATACAAACTAATGTAGCACTGGCTTCCTGAATCAACATGAAAGTATTTTTAGTGCCTTCCTTGTTGTCCACAGCTCTACCGAACGGCAGCAGCTAAAGTGAAAATAAGTTTGGGAAGTGTCATTGTTATTCTCAAATGTCTGACTTGGTTAACACTGACAAGGATCATTTTAACCCAGTCTGATGCTCAAAAAGTCTGTAAGTGGCTAAACAGAGCTATTCATAATGATGGGTGGTTAAAAAAACAAACACAAGAGGCTGCAAGAAAGGTAGGCAGACCACGAGATATTCCCTGGAACAGGAATGACACACAACATGCATGCAGAGTAGAATGGCAGTGAACAGAAACATCTTTTGTCTTCCAGTAGCAGAAAGTGCCAAAAACACAGGCAGAAAGTGAACAAGAAATGTAATTTTAACAAGCAAAGAATTATATGAAAGGACATGCATTGCATGAGAACCCAGAATTAATACCTTAATAGAAGAGAAAGTGGCATGTATCAGTTGCTTAATATGAACACTGAGGAATGGCTACGGGCTGAACTTTCACGTGCTCCTCTACACTATCCTTGATGTTCTACCTGCTGATTTTCTAGACCTCAAATTTCTGGCAGTGGAACAACATACTACAATCCACTAGTTCTGTCCAAACTGCCTACAGAATATTAACATGTGCTCCAAAACCACAAAAACCATCTTGAACTACAGTACAACAGAAAACAATTCAGCTGACACGGAAACCAAAACAATTAGCATTTCCTTTTAGGTGCAGCACACCCTAGATACAAGCTTCAAGAGCCTGGCAACTTCAGTGTTCAAGACAAAGTGTATACCCAAAGGCTTATGTACTTATGTATGTGAGTTTTAAAGGTTTTCACTTTTGAGCTTCACACTGCCAAACAGGGTGGTAGAAGAACCTGACTGATACCATGAAGAAGAGCCTATAATCAAATTGTAGCAGAAAAAAAAGGGATTCCTACACTACTACTTATCTCAACAATAATTCAGTTTTAGGAAACAGCCACCTACTGCAAAACAGACCTCGGGAAAGTATGGCTAGAAAACAGATCCTTCCAGGTTGTGAACTCTAAGAACTTCAGTGTCACTTCAGCAATTGCAACATGGTCTGATCTTTAACACCAAGAGCTTGGATGTATTGGCATATTAACAACAAACTCTTTTTTCCCAGTATATTCAGTGACAACACAGAAAGAAAGAAAGAAAGAAAGAAAAAAGAAAAAAAAAAAAAAAAAGAAAAGAAAAGAAGAAAAGGGGAAAGAAGGCCTTGTAACACGTATAACAGTGCTTGTCAAAGCAGGGACCCAACCAGAGGCCGTGTACAGGGTACCTCAGAGAGGGAAGGATGGTGCAAGGCAACTGCAGGTCTCACCGTGAAAGCAAAGCCTAGTAAAGTGCCAGGGCGGCACAAAGCAACGGGATAGACCCTGCCCCGCTGGGATGGCGGCAGGCCAGAAGCCACGCAGAGACGGCAGTGTCTCCGGACTGCTGGACACCCGTCTTCCACAGATAAGCAGCCCACCCGTTCCCCTTAACCCTAGGGAAGGTACAAAAGGTCGCGGAGGGGGACGTAAGCCTGCCGGTACCTGTCTCCGAGCGTGATGCAAAAACCACCCGCGGCCAGCCCTACTTCCACTCGCCCGGTGTGCCCGCGGCCCCCCGAGCGTGCACCGCGCGGCCTACGCATGCGCACCGGCGGAGAGGGCCCGCCACCGCCGGCCGAAAGAGCATGCGCACTGAGAGGGGTGGGGGGAGGGCTCGTCTCCCACCGGCCAATTAGGCAGAGGCCGGAGAGAGGCGGGAGCGAGCACTGCTGGCAGAGGGGACAGTGGAGGCGGAGAGAGAGGATAGGGGTACGGAGTGTCCCCTCGGTCGGGAGCCGCTGGCGTGGTCCTGCGCTCCACAGTGGTTTGGCGATGGCCGCTGTCGGCCATGTCTGTACAGGAGCTGTGCCAGCCCTGAGGGCGGCCGTCTCCTGGCCTTCGGCTTTCCTTTATCTCCGCTCAGTCTGCCGCGACTTGAAGATCCGGGCTAGGGACGGCTCCCAGCCGTCATGGACGGGGATTCCCAGTGCTGGCAGGGGCCGCTCCGGTGTTGGGTGGCCGGTAAAATGTGGATGTCATGACCCTGGCCAGGGGCCTTTATAAGCTGCCACTTGCAAAAAGTTAAAAAAATAGGAGAGGGGAAAAACTGCTACATGCTGGTGTTTGTCGTTCTTAAATGCCAGGAAGCATTACGCCTGGCTTTAAAAACTAGTATTCATCATTGCCAGAGACACAGGGTCCCCCTCGGACCTGCTGGATGCTGAAAGCTGACAGATGATCCCATTGGCAGTGCTTGCCATTTCAAAATTACAGCACAGAGGGCTCAACATCTCAGCAGCAAGGTTTCTTTCTTCAGAGATTTCAGCTTGCTTTCTCCAGTACCTCAGAGATACGTCTTCTGCCAGCCTGTACCTTTCCACTTCCTCATGTGCAGTCCTGGGTATCTGGGACAGCTTTCCAGTTCTTGTTTCTCATCACTAGTGACTGGACAAAAATGCCTTCTTTCCCTGCCTTTAAATCTTTTCCATCACAGCCTACTCCCTATTTTGGAACTATTTGGTTAACTCTCTGAAATGTTTTAGTTAAATTCAAAATTCAATTGAAAATTGGAACTTACATCCATGTTCAGGAAACCTCTGGAGGGACATTCACTTGACATTTACATTTTGTACTCCATTGTTGACAACCTTTCTTGGGACAGGTTTCTTTGATCACCACTATTCTCAATAAACTTTATACCTCCCATTGGGTATCAATGTAGTATACTTGGCTATAAGCATGACATAGACATGAAAAAATAGCCCTCAGGCAGACCTAAGATGGAGCTGGGAATTTAAGCACGCTTGCCTAATGATGCAGCCATGTGTAGGGGCAACAGCAGAGTAGACAGAGAAGACTGGTGTCACTTGTCCAAGACCTTCCTTTCCATTGAAAGGTTTTCAGAATTCAATCTTATTTTCAGACTATTAATTTTTGTCAGTTGAGCATTTCTGATGTAATATTGTTGTCCTCTCTTGTGACCTCTATTTTTAAAATCTACATTTTCGAGACAACAGTTTTGATCACAATTGAAAATTTACCAGCAAAAAGAGTTGATAATCAAATGGTGAAGGATACAATAAGGAATGAAACATTTTTTAAGCCCTTTGCATTGTGTGGAAAAAATAAAATGGAAAAATGGAAAGAGTGCAAAGTGAGGGAATTCTGCTTTATCCCACTGATGTACTACTCTTCTGTTTCTTTTTTTTTATGTGTGTAAAAGATTTTAGCAATTAAAATAACGATGAATTGAAGTAATGGAAAGATTATACATTATAGATGAATTAAATTAAAATAATTTGGAAACAGGCAGTTGCATTCCTTGAGTAATTTAAATGGTTACTTAATCTTCTCATTTTACTTCTGTCAGCTTTTGCTGTTTCTGTTTTTTCTGTTTCTGAATTTGAGTTTTGTATGTGCTGTCCTATAATAGAAGGAGAAAAATAAAGGAAAAACTGTATTTATAGAGAATTTTGATAGAAGAATATAGGTCCTAGTTTTATGTGTTGCCAAAACAGTTGTGTCTGATGGAAATTTAGACTGAAATATGGTTTTCTTTAATTTTTAATGCTGTTTTTGATTGTTTGTATTTTGGGGGTTTTGTTTGTTTGTTTGAAATGATAATCATTTTCCTCTTCAGTTACTAATTTTTCTTCAAGAAACTGCCCAGTTTATGCCAGTGTTATATTATATTCAATATGACAAATTAGATGAACATTGTATTGAATTACATTACATCAGGACACCTTCTGTAATGTTCTGGTGAGGAGGTACTCTCTGTTCAAACAAACCAAATGTAAACCCCAAAATCAGACTTCTGGTGTTAACATTAGTTTGCTGTATGACTTGCAATAAACGATGTTAAAAGCTTTCACTACTAAATGAAAGTTCATAAATAATTAACAACATAAATAAATAACAACATAGTAGCTTTATTTCTTGAATTTCAGTTTTTAAATGGAGGAATTTCAAAGAAGGTCCACAAGTAACAGTTGCCCATAGTCCTAACCAGTTTAGAAATTATTTAAAGCTCCAAAAGCAACTGAAGTTCTGATCCTATTGCAAATAATGAAAATTTTTCATTCACTTTAGCAATGCCAAAACATCTCCTTAATCATCACAAATATATGTAACATAAGGCGTTGAATCAAACCTCTCAGAAATAGAAGCTTTACCTATTAAATCACATAAATACCTAATCACAGGTAGCCTGTTCTCTTAATGAGACAGGAAACTAGGGGCTTGGAAAACTAGCCTTAAGTTCATGTTTCTTTCTAATTTTTGGAGCCATTTGAAAATACTGGGTAAGATTTTCAAATGTGTTTTGATGAACAGACATTTCAGTAGCAGTCAAGTGCATAGCAATATTGAAAACTCTAGCTGTTCAACCTGATTTTCCTTCACTATCTTAGTAACCAATAGCATGAGGATTGTCCTGTAGGAACGCAGGCTATCTCCATTAGGATCTTGTTTCCCAAGTTCAGCATCCGACATTTCACTGGCTGCTGACAGAATGTTGAAAGCATATACCGAGGTTTTAAATGAGGCATCTCTCAAAAAGGATCAGCTTTCATTTCATTTGAGAGCTATTGTAAAACTATTTCCAAATACCTCCACAGCTAAAGGCAGCTCTTTCCTACTCCTCTAACTTTGCCTTGATAAGCAGCACTTGTATTTTTAGTAGACTTTTATGCACAGAGGCCAAATTCAGTCAGGCAGGAGGCAGAGATCCTTTGCAGTACATCTGAAGTGATGTGTTGCTTGTTAGAGTAGATAAGCTAATAGAAGTTTAAAACTGAAATTTATTAAAATTACTAAAATTATGAGAGTATAAATGTTTAATAATTTCTAGATTATTTCCAAAAATGCATTTTTACTAATTACATCTTTAGAAGCATAACTCATGTGCAATGAATCAATAAGAAATATTAATATAGCATGCTTCTCACTGCAAAGTCCTGTGCTTAAATGATTTTTCTTCTGTGAAGGACAGTCAGGTCCATGAGGTTTTGTTATCACTGCTAGCAAACCCAAGACACAAAGATGAAATTAGGGTCCTTTGAAATAGTTATGTATGAAGTACTATAATAAATAGTTCTTCATTATTTATATTATAATAATGTTGTATGTAATCGAAGCTCACTTACATGGATATATTTTATCTGAATGCAAAAATAAATAGAATATACATTTAATAAGTATTTAATAGGTACATTATGGTAATTTAAGAAGCAATATTTGCAGGGGAGGACAAAGCTTTTATTAGACTAATTCATATAGGTTATAGATTGTACAAGTTACTTGACAACACTGAAAAACTTTCACAGACTATGTCTGGTATTTCAAGTAGTTCACTCACAGAACAGATTAATGACTGACTCCCTGACCAGAAGAAGCCAGCTTTTAATAACTCACTAATGGAGTAGTGGATGATTCTATGATGGAGACAATTTTCTATATTTATGGGATAAGGAAAAGAATTGGGAGTAATGAAGGTCTCTACTATTGTGATTATGTAGAGATCTGTGCTTGTGGCAATTCAGTGTATCAGCAGTGTTAAAATATGTCAAATTCTCCAGATTTTCCTGTAAAAAAGAGTGATATGTAATACGTGGATCACTCAGAAAGAAATACTTCTTGAGCCTCCTGGCTACTTCAAGACTTACTGGGGTTTTAAACATTAATAAGACAGATGTTAGTAGAATATAAAATTATTACAGTCAGTGTAAATTTTGGAACCTGACCCAAAGTTCGGTGTTTGAAGTTAGTCTTCCCATTGGTTTCAAAAGTGTCCTATTCATCGAATCATCACAGAGACAGGAGGTAAGATTTTAATTTGCTAGTATGAATTTTGCTTCTTTTTTCAAAAAGGACGTTTTTCTAAATTTATTACGCTCGTTCAGTATGCTTGGTCCATGGTTGTGTTGGTAGTTAATTTGCTCAATAGGATTTTGTTTTCTGATGAGGTACCTACACAAAAGTATTCTGTAGAAATGAACAATAATGGATTTGTTACCTTTGCATAGCAGGTGTTTGTTTTGTTTTGTTTTGTTTATGTTGTAAATTAAATACTCTCTAGCTCTGAGGATGTTGAAATATTTATTCTAGGACCTCAACTGTCTGACTAGCTGTAGAAGTTTGTGCTTCCATGACTGATACTTGCAAGCTTCTGCTGGCTAAGAAGGCTACTGCAAAACTAAATCTAATTTATGTAATTTCCCAAGGCATTGATGTGTGTGACATATCCTGGGAGTATGATAACGAAAAGAAACCCCAACTGGATCTTTAGTTGCAAACACAGGAATAAAACTGGGAATATCTTAAGGTACTTCTGCAAGAAAAGAACAACATATATACAATGTAATTAAAAACAAAATTACATCATGGAAATGTTTAATCTTTTAGGTGCTTGTACCTGATGAAAGAGCCCTTGTTTGTATGTCTCTTCATTGCATCATGTGAATTTTAGTAAGTGTGCTTGGGTTGTAGATAGCAGTGTGCAGGAGCCTAGGAATGTATTTTCAAGGTACTCATTAAAAGAACTTATTAAAGGGTGCAGTTGTGTGAGCACAGATAAATAGAACTATTTCTATAAGACCTATTTAATTATTACTTGTAATATAGTAAAATGTTTCTTGCTCTTTTACTTTCATTAAATGAAGCAATTGTTTTTCTATGGTACTTATAAAACCTGAGAATTACTTTTCTGACTTTTAAAATAGAATTATTTTGAACCAGTTTATTTGGGAAATTCAGGAATGAGAGTCCTGTATCACAGTATCACAGTATCACAGTATCACTAAGGTTGGAAGAGACCTCAAAGATCAGCAAGTCCAACCTGTCTCCACAGATCTCATGACTAGACCATGGCACCAAGTGCCACATCCAATCCCCTCTTGAACACCTCCAGGGATGGTGACTCTACCACCTCCCTGGGCAGCACATTCCAATGACAAATGACTCTCTCGGTGAAGAACTTTCTCCTCACCTCCAGCCTAAACTTACCCTGGTGCAGCTTCAGACTTTGTCCCCTTGCTCTGGTGCTGGTTGCCTGGGAGAAGAGACCAACCTCTTCCTGGCTACAACCACCTTTCAGGTAGTTGTAGAGAGCAATGAGGTCCCCCCTGAGCCTCCTCTTCTCCAGGCTAAACAATCCCAGCTCCCTCAGCCTCTCCTCATAGGGCTTGTGCTCAAGGCCTCACACCAACCTTGTTGCCCTTCTCTGGACACATTCAAGTGTCTCGATGTCCTTCATAAATTGAGGGGCCCAGAACTGGTTATTATCACAAGCATCTCTATGGAAATTTATAGATGCTATCATGAGATGGAATCCTTGTATGTTTAACACTGTGATAAGAAACAAAAAAGCCAGTTTCTGTGCTGTAATTTTTATATTCTAATTACACTGAGACAATTAGAACTGGAGTTAACTTATAATATAGTGAGATACTTGCTCTGAAACCAAAATATATGTCAGGAAGCAAGAGGAGACTTGGAAAGAGAGATTACTGGCAAGCCTGTTCTTATTTAGTTACTTAGCTTTCACTATTGCCAGTTTCTAAGATGTCATTGCATTCTCCAAGCCAGGAGAAAACTTCAGTGTAGAAAATGAGTAGAACTTGCGTAAACTTTTTGGTATATATCAAATACCCCCAGAGCACAAAAAGCAATTGTTCTTTTTCTTGAAACTTCTTTAGCTCTTCGGGTTCAGTTCTGATAATTCTGTCTTCATGGACTGTAGGGGGAGTATCCAAAATGTATTTATATTCTTTCCTGATTGTTCACATTTGTTTATCTCTTTGACTTTTCATTACGGGGGTTTTTGTTTGTTTGTTTTTTAAAGTATATATCTCTTTTGGTTTTCAGTAGTAGAAAAATTAAATGAAAATCAAAACTAAGTAAGTAAAGGAGGGGAATTACATGTAACTTAAATAGAATGACTTCACCCTCTGTCTTGAGATACCCTGAATGTTTTCTAAGAGGTCGTTAATTCAGGTTTTAACTCGAAGGGCCCTAAGAGGTTTTCAGTGCCCTGAAGATGAGGATTGGGAATCCAGTGCTCTATAACTCTTTAGTTTTAGTGTTCTGTGAAAGACTGAACAGAAGTTGTTCTACTATGAATGACAGACCACTTTATTTTAAAACTTTAATAACTTTGTAGATGTTTGTCTTTAATCTTCCAAACATTTTCATCTGTTTATTTTCTTGGGCTAGATTACTACTTTTCTTTAGCTTCTGTATTGCAGAAAAACAGAAACAGCATTTTCTAAAACATGGTAAACATAAACATTTTTTGTTTTACAATTGTAAGCAGCCAAAATATTCAAACCAAGGCAGAATATTCTCCTTGGTTTTTTTTGACCATGACTGAAAAAAAAACTTTCCATCAGCAACTGAGTAGAAGGAAAGTACAGAAAGACTTCTGTGATGATTCTGCTCTCATCTTTACTTCTAAAGTTTGTTTAACTTGAGTGCTTGTGATCGATTACTGACCACTTTTTTCTGAGTGCCCCCATGTGGTTATTTGATGGAGTACATTCTTGTGGAGTTCCATTAGACTTAAATCCACGCAGAATAGATGCTTAAGATGTAAGGCCTTATTTAACAGACTGCTGAGCTCTTGAGAAGTATTGCATCAGCTCAGGTTCCATAAAAGTGTCAGAAGAGATATTCAGGTCCTCCAGAATGATGAGAATATGCTGATAGGCTCTTAGAGCCTTGGCAACAGAGTTTTTGTTGTCTTTAAAATATAGCAGACCTGGGAGGTATTGTAATCTGAAGAAAGACTCTTATATTGGATACTGACAATGTTGGTTCTTTGTTGTTCTACAAAACTATTTTGTCAAATTGAAGAAAATTATTTTCAAAAATAAGATGCAGTCAACAGGAACAAGCAAAGGATACTGCACTTAAGCAAAAATATTCAACTGCATAAATACAGTAATGGGCTAAATGCTATTTTTTTAAGAGAAAAAATGGAATGAATCACTAGCTGATTTTGAGTCAGACATGTCATTCTGTTCTGAGCAAGAACAAATGACATAAATAACCTGTAAGATACATAAAATAACCTTTCTGTTCAGGAGCTCTGATAAGCTGAAGTAATGTGTCCAGTTTTGACCATAAAACTTCAAGAAAAATATAGGTCAGTTGGAGAGGTTCTGAAGGACACCAACAAGAATGATGAAAGGCCTAAGAAACATAACCTTCAAAGATGGATGGAAAGACCTAGGTTATTTAGTCTAAAGTCAAGGGTATGTTTTTCATGTGAAGTTGTGTAGAAGTAAGCTTAAATTCTGGAACAATAGAAAGAAAAAAAAAAAGAATTATAATGTTGAAACATGGACTGTTTTTTTGTGAAACCTGTATTGCTGAATGGATTTTTTCTGGTAATCAGGCTAATATTTTGTTTAACTACCTTATCTGTCTCAGAGCACATGGCTAAACAAGATACCTTCTGAAGGTCATTTCAACTCTATTTTTGTATGGTTCTATAAAATTTGGTATTAAACTTTTACTTTAAATTTATTCACTTCTTAAAGCTGCATTAGTCTCAGTTAGATGGCATTATTCTAAGCTGTTTGCATGCACCCAAAGTAATCACTAGCCAGAGGTGGAAGACTTGATATGCAGACTGTGAAATAAATATTTACAATCTGTTGAATTTTTGTAGCTTTGTGTATGTTCATTGTATTTCATTGGAAGTGGTTAACATGTGCCTAAAAGTTGTCATGTAGTTTTGTTTTACACAATCTTGGATGATTGTTCATTGCCATATTTCCATGTGGCATTAGTTCTTTGCTATTTTTTTTTAATATCGACAGTTCAGTTCAGTTTTGTGGTTTGTGTGTTTTAATGTTATTGGTCTAATTGTTGTCATTTAGATAACTCATAAAAATCCAAGAAGCACTAAGGAATGAACATTGTAAACAGTTCTTTCTGATACATCATAATTACATGTGTGTTCCACTGAATTGACTAAAACTAGGTGCTCAACCAAGCGTCTAATTATTTTGATAAATTGCCATTGGATGCATTTGCACCGAGTATAGACAAGGGTTCCTGATTTCTCTATCTTTAAGAAAGCAATCAACCATGAAGGAGCATAATAGCACAGCATATTTAGAGCCTGCAACTCTTGCTTGTACAAATGATCTTTTCTTTGAGGAGAAGGTCAGTTTATATGCAGGTAGTTATTAATGTTCATATAATTTATAGCTGCAGAGAGTACATTGTTTTTCTCAACCTGCCTCATCGCTTTCATTTACGCATATAATACAGAAAGTGTGCATTTTATAATGGTTAGTCTGATGTGATAGTCAACAGATAACTGCTATGCATTGACAAAGATTATTTATCATTTCTATTGACATCCAGCTCTAAATTTCTCTCAGGGTACGCAAATTTTATTCTTATATATTGGTTTTATTACTGTGGCAAGGAGGAGCTTTGTCAGAAACTAACACCAGATTGTCCTGAAGAGAACCACAGTCACTGACAACTGCTTTTAACCAGTGGAAGATAAGGGAAGGTTAGTGAGGTAAGGTCAGCCTGATGAGAGATAGATATAGCACAACAGCAAATTAGGCATTGGCAAGGTCAGCAGTCCAATTTCTTAGTGGGTCATCTGTCCATTTTCCTGTTAGTCTGAGAGAGGCCAGTCTCCACGTGTGAGGAAAAATCAAAAGGGAAAAAAACCCAGAAAGCATGAACCGTGGCAGACAAGATTTTAAAAAGAGGATCATAATGAACAGTGTAGGTCATTACCTTCACTGGAGAAATATCCAATAACCATTCCTGAGAATTCAAATACCCCACAGCTAGTGCATTTGGCTAAATGATAGCAGCAAAAACCACAAGCAGAGGTGATTTTTTTTTAAAAAATAAAGGAAAAAAAGAACTGCAGTAGTGATTAAAGATAATTACTTCTCTTAAACTCTGAAAATGCCGTTGATAGCAATTAACTGCTGTTTTCCCTGTTACAGTTCTTCATAGTAGTTTTGCAAAATTAGGGATCAGAAGAAGAAAATAAGGAGAGGAAGGTTTCAGTATTCTATGGATCAGCACCTCCGGTCACTATGGAGGGGGGTTCTACAGTTTTCTTAGGGCAGTGGTACTGTAGTTGACACATCTTCCAAGTGGGAAGATAAAGAGATGACAGTCATGAACTTCATAGACAAGCTATTGGTAAGACATTGATTAATTGATAGCATGTTTACAAGAGTACTCTCATTTGAAACTTAATAATAATTGAAATAAAGATGTGCTTGCAAAACCAAGTATCACACACTGCTCAGAATATTAAAAATCTTCCTTTCTTATATTTTTGTCAGGAATCCAATTGTTCTGAAAAGGTTTATCAGGTGGTGTTGCATGTATCCATCTGAGAATTGATGTGGACTCTTAATGTAGAGTGACATTCCAGAAATTAATGGATATTTATGGAAAGTCATGAACAACCCTTATATGAATTATTTAACGGTCATAGGCATATTTAGACAGGATAAACCAGAGAAAGGTAATATGAAGAGCTGAAATGGAAAACAAATTTAAAAAGTGACAGGACAAGAAAAAAAGAAGGCTATAAAAAACCCCAAAAGTTACATTTAACATCTTACTGTCTTTCCAGATATCTATAACATAGTGAAAACCTGTACAACATGAATCTGTGAACATGAAAGGTATATTGGTGATATGTTTGCTTCACCAGTGGTGTGTCTGGTAATCTGTAGCAGTATACACCTACTTAGTTCTTGCCATTAATGGTTGCTGCTGTTGTATTGATTGTTGCTATGCTATTGGTTGCTATTTCTAATGGTTACTGAAATTGGATGGTACCATGCCATTGATTGGTTCTATATTACTGATTGCTGATAATAATTTGTAATAGCTTGATCAATGTTGGGATTTGTCCCCTCTATCAATCATAGGTATACTATCTAGTGATGATTTTTTTGTGGTACATGTGGAAATTATAATAAAGTAGAGAAATCTAGAGAATAAAACCTCTATGTCATCTGGTAGGGAATCCTAAGAACCCAGGATCATGATCTCTACCCAGCCACAGACTGAGTCACCCTTTATGCTGAGACAGATACCGGGCTTGGAGTATGAGGAGAGAGCAGTTTATCTCAACTTCAGTGATGCAATCGATTCCATTTCTTGTATTTAAGCTATCTATTTCTTATATTTTTTAGAGACAAGCTGATAAAGTACAGGCTAGATAAGTGTACATGGAAGTGGACTAAAGATTGGCTGAGGAGTTGTGCTTAAAGAGTTGCTATCATCAGGACAAAGCTGTGCTAGAGGACAGTTTTTAGTGCTGTGCCCCAGGAGTTCATACTGGGTCCGACATCTTTCTTAATGGCCTGGACAACAGGACAGAGTGCACCTTCAGTGATGATAGTGAGCTGGGAGGAGTGTGTGATGGTTGGGCTACCCTACCCTTTAGTGAGACCTCACAGAATTAGAATAACAAAATGCATCAGGCTGGAAGGCACCCTCTAAGGTCATCTTGTCCAACGCCCCAGCAGTGACCAGGGACATCAACTACATCAGGTTGCTCAGGGTCCCATCAGGTTTGACCTTAAATGTCTTCAGGGATGGTGCCTCAACCACATCTCTGGTCAACCCATTCAAGTATTTCACCATTCTTGTAAAGAACTTCCTCCTAAATCTACCTTGTTCTAGTTTAAAATCATTGCCTCTCATCCCATCATTACAAGCATTTCTAAACAGTCTTTCCCCAGCCTTCCTGTAGGTCCCCTTGAGATACTGAAATGCAGCTGTAAGATCTCCCCAGAGTCTTCTCCAGGCTGAACAGCCCCAAGTCTCTCAGCCTGTCCTCACAGGAGAGGTGCTCCAGCCCTCTGGCCCTCCTCTGGACTCACTCCAGCAAGTCCATGTCCTTCTTGCATTGGGGGTCCCAGAGAAGAACGGAGTACTCCAGGTTAAGTCTCATCAGAGCAGAATAGAATGGCAGAATCACCTCTCAGTCTGCTGGCCACACTTCTTTTGATGCAACCCAGGATGGGATTTGCTTTCTGTGCTGTAAGTGTGCATTGTTGGTTCATGTCTAGCTTCTCATCCACTGGTACCCCCAAGTCCTTTTCTGCAGGGCTGCTGTTGATCTCATCATCCCCCAGCCTGTACCAGGGATTGCACTGACCTAGGTACAGGACCTTGAACTTTACATTATTACAGAATCCCAGAATGTTAGAGCTTGGAAAGTACCTCCAGAGCTTATTAGGTACAATGCTGCTGCCAAAGCAGGATCACCTAGAGCAGGCCTTACATGAACACATACAGGTGGGTTGAACCTCATGATATTCTCCTCAGCCCACTTCTCTAGCCTGTCAAGTGATACAGAGAAGTATGCTGGCAAAAGCCCAGGAGACAAGCCATTTTAGAGGGAATTCATGAAGGGAGCCTCACGTGTGATCTCTGAATTAGTCTGTGGAAGAGCCTGTCTCTTACCATCATCTGAAAAGGAGGAACCTGCTTTACTTAGGCTCTTGTGCCAGAGGTTGCACTTTGTGAATGCACCTTTTAAGTGGACATCTTGTAGAGCACTAGCACATAAAATCAATCTGACAGGAGGGATATTTTCCATCATATGACAACTGGTTCTCAAGAAGTGGAATACAGAGTTGAAATGACACGAGTTCCCTCACCATTGTCACTGTTTCACTCCCGAGTAGCACTACCCAGTGCTTGTCCAACCAATGTCCTGACAGCTTGTCAAAGGCTCCTTGGAAATAGCTTTCACATGAATTACTGCATCAAACAAGCTGTCTTTACATTCCAGTTCAGCCCTGACGAATTTGTCAGTTTCTCCAATCTTTTCACAGTTCATAAAGTCAACATTTCAGTGAAGCAACCAATTCTGAGAGACCTGCAAGGAAACCCCTGGTGATTTCTAGAAGTGTGACTAATTTAGAACTACAGTAAGACATTTTTAAATCTCAACAAGAGAAAAAAGCTCAGAAGGTAGCAGGAGGGCTTAATTGAAAATTATCTAACAACATGTGAGAATTTGCTATGCAGCAAAGATTTATTTCAGAATCTCACTAGTTTAGGAAAACTCAGTGCTTCCATTCTGGAAGTATTTTGTCCATATTTGTAAGCTCTTTGTGTTAATTCAAAACAATGGGCTCTGGGATGAGCTGGCTAGATAAACAGCTTGACTCCTGCATTCCTCAAATATTGCCATCCTTTTGAAGATGTGTTTGCAAAGTTTTTCACTTAATAGTTTTTGCTATTTTTACTTCCCTATTGCAAAGAAGAGCAGGGTATTAAGCTATTGCAATACATTTAGCAGTAAAACAAGAAAAGGTAAATCTTAGTAGTTCTCTGTCCTATTTCATTTTCACACCTGTGATTTATTTTAGTGAAATTGACTTTTGCCATATTTTAACAGATGCCACAAGTTAAAAGAAGCATAACAGTTTAAATTACTAGGTGGGAAGAAAGTGAAGAGGAAAAGTAAAATTGTAAACATAAAATAATTCTGACTGTATAGAGTTCTAAGGTGGAATTAAGCTTCATTCACATCATTGCGCTTTATCAAATGGTATAGCTTATTTAGAGTCACGTTGCATGATTTGATGTAGAAATTTTGATTCTTTTTTTTTACTGTTTTCTGTACTGATTTAATGTCTTGCATGAAGTGGAGAGATGAGCTCAGGTTTTTGAAAATTGTCTTGGCTTTTTCTAAATAACAATAGGAGGCTCTGAACAAAGATAAAGCAGATTTGTTGCTTAGCAGAGCAACATGTATGGTGTTGCTTCAGAGGACCGTCAGTGGTCTTTTCAGTGCTGGCCAAAGCAGCAGGACTCTGAGTTGTTGGCAGAAGTACGGGCTCAAGATTACTTGAGTGTGTGGGCAGAACATGTAAATGATATTCACAAAATCACAAGAGTCCTTGGAGGACTAGAAATGTGACTTTCGATCTTTTATACAATTGCTTCTGCCTGACAGTCTCAGCACTTACCAGCATGCTTGGCTCTGTTGTGGCAGTTATATGTCAGAGAGCCCAGGGTAATAACAAAACCCTTTGGTTCTTGCTACATGCATGCTAACATTACTTGAGATGGTTTGATTTGTGCTACCACACCTGACATTTTCTCTGTCAGCTGAGAGAACTACCAAATCTGACAAATCAAACTGCTCTTGCTGAAAACACTCTTCTGGAAATCGATTTGACTGTTTCACCTGACAGGTTTGTAAATTCCCCAAATCTGATGTTCTGTCGTTGAGATGAAAAATGCTTTGAGCTAGGAGGATGGTTTTTGACTTTCTTTGCGTCCACAATGTTTGTACCAGCCTGCAATTTTTGAAGGAGTTAGTTCACAAAGCCTTCCACAAATTCTTGTGCCTTGAAACAGCATTAACTCTGTTGATCACCTGGAAAAAAGCTACAGGAGATGATCATAGCTGGCTTTGGCCAACAGAAGCAGCATTCATTCTTCTTCTGTTTCCAAGAAGGAGTTTTTGGTAGCCTTCTACAAGAAGTCATGATCTGTGCATTCAAAATGCCTTACAGAGACAATATAATAGAACAGGCCAGCTGCAAGTAGTTGCTGCAACTGCATAGTTCAAGACAGTTTGGATTTGGTTAAAGCTGCATTGGAAGAGTTTTAAGTCAGCCATGCTCCTTGTATTAATTTTTTCTGCTAACTTTACGCCAACAGAGTTTAACTCAAACATGAGATACTCCCTGTCACTGTATATTATCACAGATTACACTTCATATGGACACTATTAATAGTACTAGTAATCAGCTCCATCTACTCCAGGCTTGTCTGTGCTGTGGAAGGGTCAGCTGAACCAGCTTGAGAGTGCTTTGTGATTGTGACATAGCAGGTTAGAGGATTTTCTCGGAGAATGGCAGAGCTATAAACAATGTCAAAAAAATACATGACAAAAGGAACATATGCACTTCAAACATCTAGTGTTTGAACACTGTGCTATACTCTGTGGGTTGTTTCAGTGAAGATGCTTACCAGGGAACCATTAGCTGTAACTTGGGGCAGAAGAACAATGTGTGAGATCAATAGTGAATAAGTAAATATAGCATTAGATTAACCCACTGTAAGGACATGATGTAAAATTGAATCATGGTGAATAGACATAGTATTTGAGAGTGTAATAGGAGCTATGTTCACATTATATGGCTGTTACAGCATTTATTTTTTATGTGTTTATCTAGATTTTTATGTATATATACATTGTATGTATCTCATTCAATCCTAATACTGAACACAAGCTGCTAGCTTTTTATGCAATGCCTAATGCTGTTTCTGAGCTTTGGAAGACAGTTGCCTATGCTAGTAAAGCTTTTAACATTTTACCTTGTGTTTTTGGCATGATTTCTCATATGCCACAACTTACCCAGAGAATTCTTGAGCATGCTGTTGAAATTGGAAAGTTCCAGTGAGTAACTTTCTATGCCAATAGATAGTTTGCATGCAACCACCCTGTTTCCCAGGAAAACAGCAATTACTAGCATAGAAACAGGCTTTTCTGTGATAGCTGGTTTCAAGATCTAGGAATACCCTTAGTAAATTTAATTTACTAACATAATTCTCAGGTGTCTGATCTCTTCCCCTCATTTTCACTTGATCTCTGTAAAATTCCCTCTGGTCTGTTACAATTCAGAGTTACTGAAACCTGTATTCAGGAAAAATAATTTGGGTCTTTCATACTTAGGAAGGTGGCTGAAATATCACTCAAGAAAATAACCTGAGGTTTCTTGTATTGCTTCAAGTTGCCCTAAGTGTTAAGTGTCAGATGTTCGAACTTTTCTCTGCACCTGCCTGCGTCTTTAATATTCGTGTCCCTTGTGAATCATCAGAAACCATACATTGAAGCTTTGGGGGAAAAAATTGTTAATGGAATTTCCTGTTGCAATATGCAACAAAAAATCATAAAATGCAAGAAGCACATACAATTAACTGCAGAAGTGCCTAAAGGCATACAGTAATTAACATATTACATTATTTCAAACCTTATGTTGTCATAGGTACATGCATTTAATGTTATTAACATAACTAATTGTTGTGAAGTCAGTAGGACACCTCACAATGACTGGTATGAAGGGCAAACATTGGTAACAGCATCACATATAAGTAAAATAACGCTTACAAATATTTCCATAGATAAAGCACACCTAACAAATAATTCAGAGATCTTAATATAAGAGAATTTATCTTCTCTCTGTGGGATGTTTGCTTTTAAAAAAGTCTCTATAGCTATATTAAATAATACTCAGACACTAAGGTAAGACCATTGAGTAGCTCTTTGAGCCCAGTAGGTTTGGCAAAATATTCTCAAAGACATATTTCTATGTATGTGATCCTGGTAAGCCAGGAATCAGTTCAACTTTTCTTATGTGTAAGGGCGACTCGAGGTTATCCAAATTTACACAACAAATCCACTACTCCAGCACACAAACTGTTTTACCAATACTGAGGCTGCTCTAATGACCTTCTTTCACCATTTGTAGCTACAGTAATGTAAGGATAAGTGAAATACAGGATAAATTAATCATAAGATAAACAGAGATTGGCAATAGTCAGATAGTTGAAAAAACTGTCAGAATTGGAGGAAAGAGCATTCTCTTAAATGTTAATGCCATTATTGGACAAGTATTGGCATGTCTCCTTTACAGACTGGAGAGAAGTCGGGGGAAGGAAAAGTAAAAGAAGCAAAACTGAAAACCAGAATAATCTCATTATATAGATTCAACTGTCTTGTGGAGATTCCCTCTACCACAGTTATCTTCAACACTTCAGTGCTGTATGGGTGTCTAGTGAAGCTGTTAATTTTGATCATATAATTTATTCAACTTCTTTGATAAACACCTCTGAAAGAGGCTCAATGATACTTCTGAGAAAAGTGCTATGATTTGATGTTTTTTCCCTGCCCTGTAGGCTGGGACCTTGTTTATCAGTTGTGTTGTAGTCTTTACTCTTCCATTCACAGATTCAGTAAGAATTGATAATTGTTGTTGATAAAATGAGTAACTTGATACTGGAACACTTGATTTTAAGACCTGCCAGTGTTGACAGTTGCACATCATGACTATAGAGTATGCAAAGAATTAGCACGGAGTAACACTTAAAAAACCCAAAAAAACAGTGACAGCAAAACCACCAGTTACTTCAAACACCAAGCTTAGTCTATTATTAATGATACTGTAGAGGAGTGTGGATTTAGTGAAGGATAAATTTGGTAAGACATGAATCTCTGTGTTCTAGCCAGTCCTCAGGGGTTAGAGGGGCTGGGGGTAGCTGGATGTATTCTTAATAAATATGCCAATTATCGGCATGATTATTGGCCTAACACCAATGCACAAACAGCCTGACTGCTGTAGGGCTTGCCACATTCAACAGAAGTAGCTGGGTGTATGAATAGTGTGGTTTATTTACATGCAACATATACATAGTCTTTAAGATTTCTGGTGATAAATACATTAAACAGCAGAACAGGTTTGAAATTAAAGAAGAGTAGATTTAGACTGGATGTTAGGTACAAGTTCTTTACTGTTAGGGTGGTGGTATACTGGAACGGGTTGCTCAGGGAGGTAGTTAAGCCTCCTTTCCTGGAGACGTTCAAGGTCAAGCTCAACAAGCCTCAGAGTACCCTGACCTAGTGGAGGATGTCCCTGCTCACTGCACGGGGGTTGGACTAGATGACCTCTGGAGGTCCATTCCAACCCAAACCATTCTATGATTCTATACTCTAAAATACAATTGCGGTCACAAGCATACAAACCCCAAGGGAAGCATTTGGTGTAGCCAAAGTTGCAAATATTACCAAAAAGGCATCCATTCTGGGGGCAGCAAGGGGAAATCTGCTGATATGTCCCTAATGTTAGGCATCAAATTCTCATCCCTCCATTAGGTAAGAAATCAGAGTCATATTGATATCTCTTGCAGAGTGCAGGGTGTGGGACTGTGGCCATTACCACTTGCACAAACAGGCAAGTTTATTTTGTGGGTGATCAGTAGGTGAGTGGAAGAACAGGCCTGTGCTGGTTTCTACATTCTTTTCTGGTGACATGGCAGTGCAGACCACATGATCTTCACTCAGCCCCTGGGCCTGCCATGGTCACAATGTATTTATAAATAATATTATTTTATACTTCAGCTGTTTTGTGCTTCTGACAAATAGAAAGCAAGGGGTTAGAATCAGAGACTAAGATGGTCTTTTTAAATCTGTAGTTCTAGGATTTTATTAATTAACTTTAACTAACACTAATCATGGCAGGATGGACAATGTGAATTATGGTTTGTGTATTTTTTACCTTCCCAAGAACCAGCTGGCATCATAATCCAAGTACTAGTAGGAGAAGTGATAAGCAGCTTTAATTCTTCCCTTAAACTCAGAACACCATCTACCAAATAATAAATAGGTTCAACCACTGCTCTATTTTCTAGAATGGTACTTATCCACAAGAATCTATTTAATTATTTTTTTTAATGGGTCTATCTACAGTCATTTACTTTTGCTTCATAGTTGGTTACCCAAGGTAATTCTAACTCTAATGAGACTGGGATGTTTTGCTACAGAAGTAGGAGAACAGCTTAGAGGCCCTGCTGAGAGCATTTTCCTCTTGCTAAAACCCTCTTCTGTGAGGCTTCTCAGTCCCTTTGTGAAATAGCTTAACAAGACTCATCTGGGACCCCCACCCACCTACCTGTTCATGACACTAAGCCACATTTCAACTGAAGCCTGAGTCCCTAGTTTTCACCTCATCTGCCTCTGTGCAGCTCTGTCCACTTACTGAGGTGCTCATTAGATTTCTTGGACTGCTATTAGACAGGATGTTTACCTCAGGTTTGCCTCAAGTATGGGTGGGACCCATTGTGATGGCATCCTTGCTGTGCCATCTACCCCGATGAAGAGGATGTGGTGATGCCTATGCTGTGCATAACCTCAACTGTGATTTGTCAGCCTGCCTCTTGCTGCTCCTCAGCAATAGTTTTGACAAAGAATGTGGCTTAGTCGTGGGGAGCTTTGGCAATTCAGCGGCTGTTCCAGTTTTACAAAGCTGAATTTAACAGGTTATGTGGTCTATAGCATCCTGAAAGATCTGCTCATATCCCTAAAGCATCTGGGTTCCCAGTATACAGCATCAGGGCTGAAGGATATAGACCAGAATATCTCCACATCCCAAATCTGCCATTTCATTTTAAGAGGGAAACCCTGCTGAATTCCATTCCAATGGCCTGTTATTCATAGAATCATTAAAGCTTTAAGATCAAGTCCAACTGTAACCCAACGATCATGACCACTAAACTATATCCTGAAGTGCCACATCTACACACTCCTTGAACACCTCCAGGGATGGCAATTCCACCATCTCCCTGGGAAGCCTGTTCCAAAACCTCACCACTCTTTCAGTAGAGAATTTTTTTCTAACATCAAATTTAAACCTTCCCTGGAACACCTTAAGCCCATGGCTTAAGACATGGCTGAGCCGGCTGACTCAGACTGGCCGAAGAGGTATTCCATACCATATGACATCAGCTCATGTATAAGAATGAAAGAAGGAAGTGTGAGGATTCATCCATGGCATCGATCCTCCCAAGTAACCACCAAGCTTAGAGAGCCCCACCAAACATTGTCCTGCTGATGGGCAGTAGAGACTAACATCTCTCTCTCTGCTTTTTGCTTCCATGCAGTCTATTGCTGTTTGTTTATTAGCGTTATTAAAATTGCTTCTATCCTATTCCTGGCTTCTGTTATATTTTTTTTTCCCTTCTCCCCCTGTTCACTTAAGAGGGGGAGTGATAGAGCGGCTTTGGTGAGCATCTAGCCTGCAGACCAGGGTCAAACCACCACATCTGCCCTGGACCTGACGAAGAATCTGAACTTGGATAAGTACAAGGGAGAATGAGAATGTGTATTCTTTAACTAGATTGTCTATCTGCAACAATTTTTGTAGCGTGACAAAGAAAATTATTTGTTCAGCGTAAAAGCTGAGCATGGAATCATCCTTCAACAGACTTATTTGTATAAGATAAAATCAAACAGGCAAAGCTAATGGAAGGAGCAAGCAGACTTTAAGACAGATGTTATGCTGCATTTCCTTGTTGAAATATGAGAACAAACATGTAAATCATGCACATCATCCTTTTGCTTTGATTTTATTCTTGTCTTTCAGTCCTTTTGGTTTAAATACTTCAATATTCCTTCTATCTCAGCATCGTTCCTGTTTGCTGTTGACTGAAATTTCCTCCTTAGAGACAATAAACTGATAAGTTTTAAAGTGAATCAATGGTTCTACCCAGACTTTTTGGGCAAGTAATTAATCATGACTAATATTAATATTTTGAGAGAAGTAGCTCTCCACAGACTCTCATCTGGAAATGCTGCATGATACTAATGTTGTTCGATTGTTGCTTTGTTTCTTAATTACCTTTCAAAAACTAGGCAAATCTTTCTTGTTGTCAGAAAGTTCTCTCATCATAAGCATATTGCACATAGGGGCCCACTTCACAGAAAGCATGAGAATACAAAATTAGCATTTTAAACTCCATTCTTTAACCCTTTTATTGTAGTCTTTGCCTATTACACCATAAAATACTGCAGTTCCTATTTGGAAATGTAGTAGTAACATGTAGAAAGAAAATATGTTAAAGCTTCTATCAGCAAGTTTATGAAGACTAAATGTTATTTAAACATTAAAGCCCATAAGATTTAAACATTTTATGTTTAAATAATGTTTTTATGTTTTTATGAAGTTAATTTGATTTTTATATTTTAGAACATTAACAATAATACTCTTGGTCATTTTAATATGAATAAATGACATACATTTGGGGTTTATCCTTTGATTTGGTCCTTATTATTTTCTGTGAGTTTCAGCAATTAGCCTGAAATTCTTGGTCCAAATTTTTACAGGGATCATGTTAAAAGAAGGCTGTGCTAGATTACTGGGGGTTTTGCTGAACAAAATAGAAACGCTGACTCTCAACCCCATAGCATTGACTGAAAGCATCTCAAAAAAAAAAATCGAATCACTGCAGTCTTGGTTGTTGGAAAGGAAAGAATAATTGAAACAAATGCAAAAGAATTTCAGTCTAATGAAGGAGAAAGGATATTGGGATAAGGAGAATATCTCAGCCTTGTTCTGATCCAATTAACACATTTCAGTTTCCTGAAACTGTTGTTTCAGTTTCCTGTTTCTTTTGTCCCTTAAATATCTTTCCTAACCCATCTCATCCCAGCCCTGTGAAGATGGCAAACTAGAAGAATTAGAATGTTTAAGTTTTATTGTTGTATGTGAGCATAATTTGTCCATTAGTAATGTCAGAAGTTTTCTTTAATTAAAAGAATTACTCAAAGAAGTGAAAAATTTGAAGATTACCATGATTTTAAATGTTTTGCTATTAACCAGTTTTAATTGCCCAGTTTCACAGAATCACAGAATGTTAAAGGCAGGAAGGGACCTCGAAAGGTTATCTAGTCCAACCCCATTGCCAGAGCAGGATCACCTACACCAGATCACACTAGAATGCATCCAGGCAGGTTTTGAATATCTCCAGAGAGGGAGACTCTGCAACTCCCCTGGGCAGCCTGTTCCAGTGTTCTGTCACCCTCACAGTGAAAAAAATTTTCCTCACATTTCCAAGGACCTTCTTATGGCTCAGCTTCCACCCATTGCTCCTTGTTCTGTCATTGAGTGTCACTGAGAACTCCAGTACAAGAGAAAAATCAACAAAATGGAAAGAGTCCACTGAAAAGCAACTAAGGTTTTAATGGGCCTGGAGCATATAACTTAGGTTAAGGGACTGCAAAGCTGAATTTGTTTAGGATAAGGGGCTCTCCCCCTACTGGCACAGGGGTTAGAGATGATGGAGCTAGCCTCTTCTTGGAGATGTGCAAAAATGTCTTCAGTGTGAGAGGAGTTAAGCCCTGAAACAGGTTGTACAGAGAGGCTGCAAAATCTCAACCAGGTAATCCTTGAGGAATCTGCTCTGATCTTGGAAGTTAGCTCAGTGCCAGGGAGAAGCATGAGTGGGCTGCTGTGCTAAATTTGCTGTCTGATTGTGCAGGAATGGGGTTAAGAAAGCCAAGAATGGCCTGGATTTGAATCTAGCAAGGAATACAAATGACAAAAAGGATTATGCATCAGCTAAAGGAATAGTAGGGAAATCCTGACTCCAGTGCTGAATAGCAAAGAGGAATTGCTGACAAAGGGCATGGAAAAGACCAGGATACTTACTTAGTGCCTTCTTTGCTTTGGTCTTTACTGGTAAAACCAGCCTTCAGGAATCCCGTGTCCCTGAGACTGGAGTAAACTCTGGAGCAAGGAGTAATTACCTTTGATGGAGGAGGACCAGGGGGAACTTAAACAAACTGAAATCTGTGCCACCTGATGAGTTGCAGCCACAACTGCTGAGTCACTAAAAGCACAAGATTGTGAAGTATTAAAAGGTGATCAGGAGTAGTCAGTATGGATTTATGAAAGGGAAAACATGCGTAACCAACCTGATAGCTTTATAAAATTAGGTGACTAGGTTGGTGGATGAGGGGTGAACAGTGGTTATTATTTATCTTGACTTTGGTAAGCCTTTTGACACTGTCTCACAACATACTTATAAATTATCTGTCAAAATATGGGTTACATAAATAGATACTGATGTGGATTGAAACCTAGCTGAACAGCCAGGCCCAGGGAATCTGTGGTCACATCAGGGTTGTGATCAGTGGCACAAAGTCCATTTGGAGGAAAGTCATTAGTGATGTGCCTTGGGATCTGATACTGTGGCCAATATTTTTAACTTCTTCATTAATGACTTGGGTGATGGGACAGAGTTTTCAAGTTTGAATATGTCATAAAACTAGGAGGAATGGCTGATACACCAGATGGTTGTGCTGCCTTTTGGAGGGACCAGGACTAGCTGGAGAATTGGGCTGAGTGATTTCTCATGAAGTTCAGCAAAGGCATCTTATGTACCAAGTAGTACAAACAGGGTCTGGCCAACTGGAATATATCTCTGCAGAGAAAGATAGTGGGGCCTCGGTGAATAAGCTGACCATGAGCCAGCAGTGCAGTCTTGTAGCAAAGAAGGCAAACAGCATCCTGGAGTACATAGTGTAGTGAGTCAGTCCTAGCTAGCAGCCAAGTTGCTCACTCATTCCTCCCATACCCATAGAGTGATATAGGGGAGAAAAACAGGGAAAAATAGAGTAAAAAAACTCATTAATCGAAGGAAAGACAGGTAAATTACTCACCCATTACTTTTATGGCCAAAACAAACTTGACTTGGAAAATCTAACTCAGTTTTAAACAGTAGCTCAACCAGTATTGGAAGCAAAGAAGACAAACATTTAAACACATAAAGAAAATATTTTTTCACCCCCTTTCCCATGCTCAATTTTACTCCACTCACCTCTCCTTCCCTTTTCCCAGCCTCCATATCCCTTGGTCCCTTTGATGAAGCAATGGGCATTGCAGGAGATTGGGGTCAATATACAGCAGTTTCTTTCTGCAGCTACTCCTCCTGCTCTCCCAAACCTTGGCATTTATATGCAATACAGATAGGAAGACTATTGCCAGCAGAACAAGGGAGATGATCCTTTCCCCCTCCTGAGGACTAAATAGACCACACCTGGAGTACTGTGTATAGTTCTGGCTCCTCAGCATAAGGCAGAGATGGACATACTAGAACAAATACAGCACACAGCTGTGATGATGATTAAGGAACTAGAGTATCTCTCATGTGAGGGAAGGCTGAGAGAGTTGGGACTATTTAGCCTGGAAAAGAGAAATCACAGGAAGAATGTTATCAATGTCTGTAAACACCTGATGGGAGTGAATGCAAGACAGACAGACTTTTCTCAGTGGTGCCCACTGATGGGACGAAAAGCAATGTGCACTAATCGCCTCTTGAAGACTAATTATTCACTTGCAGTCAGGGAACTGAGTGGACTGGAGGAGGTGACTGGACTAGATGATGTCCAAAGGTCCTTTCGCACGTGAATTATAATTCTATGACTGCAAAGCCAAATCTTGTTTCTTCTTCAAAGAGTTTTGTTGCTGTTGCTGTTGTTAAAGTACATTTGCAGTCTGCCCTTGTTGATGATAGTTTAATTGCTGGACAATGAGAAGAGCAC
Organism: Dryobates pubescens; assembly: GCF_014839835.1. NCBI lineage: Eukaryota > Metazoa > Chordata > Aves > Piciformes > Picidae > Dryobates > Dryobates pubescens. The sequence continues at coordinate 13,451,110 of NC_071638.1, forward strand.
TGCATTGTTTCTTAGTGGTAAATTTTCAGTTCTGGGAAGCAGAATCTGGGATGTAGCAAAGACACTTGAGCTTATACTGCTCAGACCAGAATATCAGACCATGGCTGAATTATTTTAATGACTGAAAAAATGCAAGGCTTAATTCAAGTCACATATTTTGGAAACTAAACTTCTGTTTACTTGAAAAAGAAGTGTTAGAAATTGACACCAAAGTATCAGAAGGTTTAAAAAAATTACATTAATACTAATGGAATTGCAGAAAAACAGTCACTCAGCAGGAACCAGTGTTCATGTGGTGAAAGTGTATGCTCTCTAAAATAGGTATGTTTTATATTTCTTGCTTTCTCACCCACATGCATGTGCACTTACCACTAATTTCGGTTGTATTTGGAGTTAGAATTCATCACATTCTCTTTAGATAAATTTATAATATACATATGCACAGCAGGTATCCCATTACCATCAAAGGGAAACACCAGAATTAATCACCTTATCTATTTTAAGATACCTTCTCTAATATACCATAATCTAGAATTCCCATTTTTTCAACGCATTTTAAAAGGAGCCTAAATTACTAGACTACATGTAGACAGTGAAGGAATTTACACATGGTCAGATACTTATGCTTGTGATTATTTCCAGTAGACCAAAACAAACAAACAAAATAATACTTTTCTGTAAAGGCCAAGGTAATCAATAAACTTATTTTCCCTAAAAGCAATTTTTATTTGACTCATGGGCCATATAGTACAAGCTGCAATATTGTTACTAGATGCTATTTATTTTGAATAGCTTACCTAAGCTAGTGTTATTGCCACTGTCTCAGCCCTCTTTCTCACATCTACAATTCAAAATATTTTAATGTATACTAAATGGTAGTTTGCTATTGTCACTGTAATATAGTTCATGTATCTAAAAAGGCATAGGTCAAATTCTGTTTCCATCCCTATATTATGAAACACCATTCAGTCCCAAGGCTTCTCCATAAAATGCAAATAAGCATGAAATGGTGTTCTACTTTAAATCTCTTTCCCCTGGTGTTAGAAACGTCTGGATAACTGGTGAAACACATCTTTGAGCTTAGATTAGTTATTTTCTGCTTCTTTGTTGGAGTAAAAGATGTGTTTCCAAATGACAGACAGCTTTTCTATTCATGTTTTTGTTTCCGCTGCAATTCCAAAACTAAGAGACTTTTAATTGATAGCTTGCATCCTCTTGCCCTCAGCATAGCTGTTGCTGGTTTGCTGCCTTTCTCCATAGTTTTGTCAATACCTTCTCTCTGAGTCTGTTAGGAGCTGACTCTAAACAGCACAAAGTCAGAGGGATTAATATTCTCCATTACATTCAGTAACAACATGTAGCTTACCATATGGTACAACTGAAAGGCAGAGAAAGTGACTATGAAACATGGACTATCAATAAAATACTCTCACCTTATACTTAATATATACTTTTACTCTTTGTAAGAGCCCCAGTTTCTAAAAAGTCACTGCATTTTTTTTCCCAAACATAATATCTTCTATCTTTTTAATTTAGTTCTTTTCAGTAACTACTGTATTTCATCATTTAACTCAGAAATTGGATGCCTTAGGGCTCAACTTTATCATGCACTAATAAAATGAAGAGAAACAGACCTTTAAAAATAATTGCCAAAATAGAAGCTGTCAGCAAGCATTAGACTCAGCTGTGGCACTGGCTTGAAAAGGTTATTTTGCTTTAGAATACATTAAACATTTATTAGCTTCACCTCAGGTAAACATGCGGTTGTTTACAAATTTGTGAATTTGTATAGACACACTTGTAAATGAATTTAGAAAGGAGCATCATGTTCATAAATGTATGCCTTCCTTTTCTACGGTTTGAAAAGTAAATAAAATGTTCCATTAGCATTTGTCCATCTAATAAAATGTGCTACTAGTTATTTGATTTATCCTGTCTTCCTTGTGCCTCCAACTCTTCCACTCCACAAGAAGTGCAGGTTGCCTTAAGGGAAGTTTAAATGAGAAGAAAATGAATACTGGCTTTTTTTCATACTTACTAGCAAAAGGAGATGACCTAAACCTACAAGAAATGTCAGTGCTGTTATCAAAAGAGATTTGTGAAACTGAAGGTCTCAACTAACTCTTTATAAAATGCTGGTGTGGCCAGGTAAAATTCAAAGGGTTTGGTTTGGTACCTAGGAGAGGTTTTTTGATGGAATATGGACATGTTGCTGGATCATACAACAGAGTAATTAAGAAAGCTCATTCCCCAGAACTTGTCATTTAATTAGATGTCAATATTTTGAACTTTAGAGTTCTTCAGGTTTGTAAACTTAGACTTCTACTTTTGTACAGAAGTATTCCAGTCTGAGGAAGCCAACTCTGAGATCCTGGCCAGAATTCTGGGATTAACCAGTGGATGGAGAGTCTTGAGCACAGCCAATGTACTAAAAAGGGAATGAGGAAGAACTGTGTGCTCAAATGCAGTATAAGAAATCTGGATTCCAGCATGAGTTCTCACAACTATTTCAATCTTCTGCATGATGTAAATTAATTTGAGACAAAGTTGAAAAGTTTATTCTGGACCTTGAAATTAGTTTCTCCATACTATTTTCCAGTGTTTGACTGAGATTTATCTGCTCTATCGCTTCTCTCTGTGACATTATTTACTTAGTGTTTCCTCAGCACTTTTATTTCTAGCTACCTTTAATAATAGATATCTTTCAGAAACTGTTTTATTATCCTTGCCTGTCTGCCACTTGTAAAATATAAGTTTTTTATGTCCTATGGCAGTAATTTAGATTGTTCTATTTTGTTGCTTGCAATGCTGCACAAGCTTTCTGAGATTTTTACTGCCCTCACCAAATTTTCCAAGTATATTAGGTTTCATTCTATCAGAGATGTACTCCTAGCATCTTTTCCATGTAAATATTACCGTTTTCTTCCTCTTGCAGCCCTTCTTTTCCCTGCTTCTTTGCCTGATTTTCCTGTTCCTTTGTACTGAAATCAGGGTTGGACACTGCATAATTTTGTAATACTATCTTCAGTAATTTAGCAATTGAAGGTTTGACTTATCTGTGTATTTTCCCAGCTACTTACATAGATTTCAGTTGAGAGAGTGAATCCTAAAATAAATTATCCTAGTGTTAAGACATCCCTAACCTATCTCATGATCAAACCACCTTTGCATTATCCTGTCCTTATTTCTCTAGGAAGAAAAGAGACCTCTTTATCCTGCAGTTGTGTAAGCCTCTTCTGCAAACTGGGTAATCCTCCATGCATCCTTCCTGTGGAGTACTGGCAGTCATTCACTGCAGTGACAACCAGGACACCTGTTGTAGTTATCGGTCTCTTCATCCCCTTCACCTCCAATGCATATCTTTGGCCATGCCTAGCAAGTACTTTTAGAAACATTGCAGTGTCAGGCTGAAAAATTATTTCTTAAACACAAAATTTCACTCACATAGATCTGCTTCTGCCAAGTGTCAGTATCAGTGTTCTTCCCAATCGTGTACTATCCAGATTTCTTTCTGTTCACAGATGTCCAATATGACATCCTTTTGGTTCTTGTACATTATGGAGTGCTCTTTTTTTGTGGCTTTTTTTTTTTTTCTTAAATCCTTTTTTTCTTAATTTTTTTTTCTTCAACTTTTCTGTAGATAAGCATAACTGTCATTTAGGAATGACAAGCTTACAATCAACTGTGGTGAAATGCAAAAGGTTTGTACATGTTCTCGGCTTTCAAGGCATAGTCCCCCTCTGCAAAATTCCTAAGCTTCAAGTGAAACAAGTTGCCACTACTGTCAGCTGTGAACAAACAAATCACCAGGAAACAGATGAGAAGTGGGGTTTTTTTTGGTCTCCAAGGAACAAAGCCTGAGTTCTTGTTCTTACTGGTAGCCATTCAATTTAAGAACTTTAATATCTTTAAGGAATGCCCAAATAATATGAATAATAAAATAATTTAAAATATTAATAATGTTTTGTATCCACAGCTGAACTCATGTCTTCTAACTAGTGTTTTATTCTTTACATTAAAAAAGTAGGTGAAGCTTACAGAAATTTATTGAAACCCAATAGAAATGCTATTTTAAATATATTTATCTATTTTAACATTAAGACATGTAGTGAAAATATCTCTGTGTTTCCCCAGAGGCTGTAGCTTTAACTTTTCTTTTAGGTTCTTTTACAATGATGAATTTCTCTGTTTGCTGCGAAAGACTGGAGTGCACATCACATTGCAAATGTACACGAACTGCTACAGTGACAAAACCCTTTCATATTCAGGCAATCATCATGTCAGGGGACTAAAACTTATACAGCATGTAGACACTATAACAAATCGTGCTTCTGTCCTTTAAATTGTAATCTATATTAAACTCATTGGTACCTGCATCACATGGATAAAAATAAGAGATTGCTTTTAGCAAATACTAGTGCTGTAATATAGTAAGTAGAGTCTCCTCTGCTAAAGCAATTAAAAACGGTGGCATTGTTCTAGTTGCAGGACACTTTAGCCATTAGAAAGACTTAGGAAATGTGCTGAGTCTCTGACCGCTTTAGAGAAGGATTGCCATGGGGACATCTTTCTGTTCATGTTAATAAAAAGGTGTGCCATATCCACTGAAACCATGTTAAGATCTCTCTTTCCTCAAAAGATTTAAGTTCAAGTTGGTATCACTTTGTTCATGTGAGTTATATCCCTCTTAAAATGGTTGTGAATATGACCTGTGACAGATTTTGAGTCAAATTCTGCAGGATTTGAGTTTGTAAAATGATTTACACTATGCATACATAATCTGAGCAAATTAATATTTTTGAAAGTATGCTTTACAGAAAACCTATTAATACAAAGTATTCACACTGTGCTCATTGGTGTGGTGTGTCTACTCCTTGCATAATAAGCAGGAAATAAAAGGACTGATTGAAGAAGCTTCTTTCAGCTTCAGCAGTGTGCACACATGCCGTTGTCTGTCTTTATGCCACCTATTTTGCTCGCAGTGTCCCAAGTCAATAGAAAAACATTTACTGTGTGTGATATTTCTGTGAAAGGGAATAATATGTGAAATATGGTGCATGCTCGGTCTGCACTGCATAGTATTATACCCTTTTGACATGCCAGAGACAAACTAAATGGAAATTGCACTTTTGTAGCTCAGGGCAGACACAATTTCAGAAGACAGGAAGTACCTCTTGACAGTGTGAAGCTTGAAATATGCATGAGTGTTCTTCTGAGAGTCTACAGTCTTCTGGAATTAACATAGTAAGTATTTGAATAGGTACATCAGGTTAAAAGAGTAAGAAAATAATTTCAGCCTTTGGTGTAGTGTCTCACAGCAGTAAGCCCTTTGCACATGGTGTGCGAGTAGGCACGCAAGGGTACAATAACATTCCAACTAGTGCGGAGTTTTCTTTCGCAGTTCCAAAACATTAAAGAACATCATTCTTTGCAAAATCTCATCCCAGGAATTTCAAAGCTGCAGTTCTTGGTCCTCTCTTTCTTTATTGTTTCCACAGGGGTTCTGCAGGGGGGCTGGAACTAGATGATCCTTGAGGTCCCTTCCAACCCTAACAATTCTATGATGCTGTGATTCTATGATTCTATAGCCTTGACTCTGACACTCTAAAATCCAAACTGGGGATATCCAGATGTGTGATCTTGAATCAATATAACTTGATCTTACCTGTCTTCTGGAACAGGTATGTAGATGAGGCATAGAAGGTAATAGCTAACTTAAATTATATGGTGGGCAGCAAGAAAACATTCATATCGTGTATCATCATCTTTGCAGAACTGTGTTGACTGGGGCATCTCCACCAACAGCATTTCATATTTCCTAGCCAAGAATCAGGTTTGTCACATGGCTGTCATGTGCAAAGAGGTAACTGCTGCCTTCCTTTCTGGCAGAAAATCTCATAGTGCAATGCAAATGATTTTACAGAGGGACCAGCACAAAAATAGCATCATGATGATCTCTGGGATCATTTTGGAAATGAGATAATTAAAAAAACATATTTTGGCTTACAAATTGCATCTTTAATCTTCTAGTACAAATGTAAATATGTCTCAGATAGTGTTAGTCCCATTTAATAGGATATTCTGTATAAAAGTAGGTTAGAGAAAATGTAAGAAGCTTGTTCTCTGTTTGGCAGTAAGAACAAAGTACCTTGAACTCCTGCTACCCACTGCGTGCATACTGAAATATATGACACTTGAAAAAGTAATCTCTGAATTTTATTTAGAGCTAGAAATTACTGTATATTTCCTGGAGAACTTAGTATAAAAATAAATTTTCTTTAGTAGACAGTCAGTAGATTTGTATTGTACTTTGTACTTCAACAAATACTGAAGCAAACTAAAGGGGCAATTAAGAGTTCAATTTTGCCTGGCTTATATTTCTGGAAGCAAATATTTTAGCCTTTGTTCATAATGACTGTAAAAAGAAGGTACAAAAAGATAATTAATGTCCACCTATAACAATAAAATACGACACCTGCCCTCCTTCAAGAGCTGAGATGTTGTTTAGTAGAGTCCCTCACTCTATAGCCAAATTTATTTTAGAACTTGACTACAGTCACAAAGCAATGGCTATTGTTGATGAAGGACTGTGCACTTCCAAATTGGATGCTAGCATGAAAGTAGGTAGCCTGATATTTCCTTGACAGATAGTGGAAACTTTTACTAAAACCATGTTTGTGCATGTAAATTTTCTAGATAGCCATTTTCCATTAGCCTGGAAATAGTTATGAAGCTAAGGTCATTGATGCTTTAGTAGGATATGTTTCACCTAACTCTAGTTATATGAAAATTGCATGTTTACCCTAAATAACTTGTCTAGATGACTCTTTAGTCAGTTGAGATATTTTAAGAGTGTGGGTTGTTACTGCCCAAACCAGATTTCTAATAAAGAATGGAGTTGATTTATCTCATTTTGTGCTCTTTTCTCTCCACAGGTTAAAGAAAATGACAAGCTCAAACTAGGCACATAGTTACATGAAATAAATCCTACCACTAAATGATTGAAACTCATATTTGGGTAAACTAAGGGAGAGTATGAAATTGTAACTTAAGTAGCTGACCTTCCAAAATTACTTTAAATATATGTTGTCCTAAGTTATTTGTTCCCTACACACCCTCACTTAAATTATTTTATGAACATGTAGGGTGGGGTTTTTTTTGCCACTGAAAAGGAAATCCTGTTCTGTCTTAAATATAAAGTAAGACCTGCAACCACTGTAAATTGAAATTATTTAATCATGGAGAAGAGATGCAGAACTTCTGCACTAGCACATGCTTGGTAGCCTGCTCTTATTACTACAGTCAGAGGATGAAGTCCACTCCCATTAACTTCAAAGCAGGTAACATTTTAGCCATGGGGATCATTGTATCCCCACTTTCTACTGCAGGAGAAAAAGGCCAGCAAAATACACCCCATGTGATGTAAAATGATGTCACTCAGACCTTTCCCAGTGAGAAGCTGAAAGAGTGGCAATGCTTTGAAAGAGAGGAGAACTGAAAAGAAATCTAATTACATTCCATTTTGTTTCAGATCTTTTGATACTTTTTCTCCATTGTTTACAGAAGGAGATTAAGCTGAAAGACTGAAGGATACAATTTCCTCTCCCTGATTCCTGAGCCTGCTCTGTAGCAAATGTTGTATAATATAGTTTAACATTGGGTCTGGAATTATCTGTTAGTTGATAATAGGCCTTAAGAGATGCTAAGCAGTCAGAAATTGCATTATCATTGTAGCTTTCCAACATTTCTCCACATAAAGTAGGTAGCCTGCAGAAAAATTAGGAGACGGTTATATATAGTCGTATATATATGCATGATACTGAGAGGATAGGTGGAATAGAGCAGAGAATATAGTCTTGTATGTCTACATCTGTTGCAATGTCCTTTAAACTGAAGTGCACTAAAATGCCTTTATAAAACATGTTTGGTTGGGTACGGGTTCTCTTATTCAAAATGATAATGTGGAGTAGGAGTGTCAGATCATGATATAATTCAGAACATTAGGAGCTGCTACCTCATTCAGATAATAAGGGCTATTTTGGAAATATTATATTTAGTCTTGCAATTGCCTTTTCCTCTAACTGAAAATAGCTTGACCTCATCAGGTGGAGTAAAGGATTAAACAAAGAGACAGCAACAAGTCATTTACCCCCTGTTAGCACCTCAAATCCAAAGGAGGACTGCTCAGTGGACCCTGGGTCATTGCTCTGATTCTTGTTTTCCCACAGAGAAACACTGCAGACAGTTATTGTGTTGTCCTCCAAATCTGTATTTTGATTTTATGATGAAAATCAAGTAATTCAACATTTAGACAACTGCTTCTTCAAAGATTTACTGAAGCTAGGTTTCACACCCAGGGTTTACTAATTGCACTGCAGGTCATGAAGCTGAGCCAACTTGGAGGTACCAATCCATCTGCATGTGTAGAATCAGGTCTGCAGGGTTGCTTTAATTCTATCTGAACAGTTGTTTGGGGTGTTTTTGTTGTTGTTGTGGGGGTTTTGTTGTTGTTGTTGTTGTTACGGTTGATTGGTTTGGGTTTTGTTTGTTGTTTTTTCTTTGTTTGTTGTTTGGGATTTTTTTCTGGTTTGGTTTGTGTTTGGGTGAGTTTGGTTTTTTTGGAGTTTGGGTTAGGTTGATTTTTTTTTGGGGGGTGGTGGTGTGTATATATGTTTTGGGTTTCGTTTTTATTCCCTCAGTGGATTATATTTTGCAGACTCTTCTGCCTCTGCCTGATGCCTCAGAATCCAGACATTGTGTACTAATTGCTGTGATTATGACATTAAAAATCAATTTTCTGACACCTCAGCTGTATTGGGGTCAGCTCAGCGATCTCTAGTGGCTGAAGAACACACAAAATATTTGGAACATAGTGTCATATTTATTCCATAATTGTCACAGTCTTTCCTCATAATTAAATCCATTGGGTATTCCTTTGTAAAAAAAAATGCTTTACTTATGGTTAATTTTTATACATTTTTAGAACATAAAGTAACATTGCTTGATTTCCTTTGACTGGCACAGGAGGAGCTTTAAAAGTAAAATGTGGTGCTTTCCTCCCCTTCCTGATCTTTTAAGTGGAATTTCTTGATCCTCATTACAACACTGCCCCACAGGGATGTTGATGTTTGCACACAGTAATGAGCTGAAAGCAGTACTGTAGATAAATCTTGGCATAGAAAGAAAACAGGCTATAGATGAAAGAGAGAAAACTCTACTAGAAATGCAAGATAAAATAGTGGGCTGTTTTTGCTGCTGTTCAAAACCAATGTATTTAAGCAGATAGGCTGAATAATTAAAAATTAGAAGAGAGAACATGTAGAGACACAATCATATACACAGAAAATCCATAAGATTTTTTACTATGGAAAACTTTCATGTCTATTTCTTCATGTTTGAAATGGTGCCAAAAGTGAGTGAACAGAGAAAGGAACTTCAGGAAAGGTCAGATCTAAGAGCAATGTTGCTGTAACTGATCCAGACTGTCCTGCAGCTTTCTTCTTTTGACCCACTTGCTTCTATGCAACAACTATACAACAATTTTGTTTGTATTTCAGCTTTTATAGTAAAACTGGGAATCTAAAACCAGGACTGAAGTACCGTGAAATAATGAGAGAAACATCTGAAATTCTTCAATGCAATAACAGATGACAGGGAACATTCAGTCTGGCATCTTGTAGGACTCCTGTCATGGACGTCAATAAGCACTGGAGCTGAACTAATGACTGAAAATGAGTGTTTTCTTAAATATCGTAGGATAAACATTAAGTATGTATCTCCTGAAGAGAAATATTTTTCTCAATTACTACATTGTGTCCTGCTGCATGTTGGAATTTTGTGGCAACATGCTTACTCTTTGATTTCAATGTCAGTGGAGTTATTTTGAGGGTTCCTCCTGGGTAGCAGAGCAGCATTTGACCCTTTACCATCATTCTTCTTCTGGTTGTCAGCTATCCCAGCAGTGTGCCACAAGGGTGGCAAATGGAGTCTGGCTAATAACTGTCCTAATGAGTTAATCAGTGGATGGCAGTGTGGGAATGTGTTTCCTCTGTCTTGTTTCATATTCCAGTGGAGAAAAAGAAGAAGGAAAAAAAAAGATACGTACTCTTTGTATTACTGAAATGATAGGCATGGAGTGGAATTGTGTAACTATAATTCTGTTCTTTTCTTCTAGTTATTAGAATTGAAATATATATATGTGTCTGTATATATATATATACACCCATACAAGGGATTTCATACTGAGGAGTGTCAGAAAGAGCTTAGAGAAAGGTCAGTTGTAATTCAATTCCAGTAAGTTAAAGTTAAGGAAAAAACAGAAGTAAACAAACATAAACACACACTGCTGAATGTCATCCTCTTCTGCATAGAGCTATGTGGTTGCACTGTATAATCTGACCTTAATATTTCTCCTTCTCCCAACAAATTTACTTTTCCTAGGCACACATAAAGAAATCTACACAGAGAGAATTTGCCCAATGAAAACAATCCCTTGTCCTCAATAACCTGATTCATCTGGTAGAGTTCAATAAAAGAATTCTATCAGTTGTGGAATAGTATATTGTATGACGCACACTGGCTGGACCAAAATACTGTAGCATGCATTTGGTGTCTACTAAAGAAACAGTAAAGTGAAGAAACTAACAAGGTTAGGAAGGAGAATATGACTACAGAAGTAACAGGAATTGTGCTTTAGTAAAATAAAATGTAACTTAAATCATGATTGTGTTTGCAGATAGCACCTATAGCACAAAGATAATTCCCAGAAACATTTTGCTGACCTTAGTTAATTTCCATTGATGGCTTGCTTCTTTAAAAGGATGTAAATATCCAGTTTCATTAGTAAGACATGGACTATGATATTAAATAGTAACAAATGACAGATGTGCTAATAAATGCCTGTATTGGGTTTCTGATGATGTGAGACATTCAAATACAAATCATAATCATCTAGAGTAAACCACAGGACTGCAAGTTTTGGGAACAAACTTCTTTTTCAATAAAGATAACTTGACAGATGTTCATGATTTTTGAAATACATAAAATGAGTATCCTGTCGATGAATCTGGAAAAGCATAAGGTGAAATTGTATATGCTTCCCAGAAAGAGCAGCTGAGGACTTGATGGGGGAAAAAACAAAAAAGACTAGAGAAATATTTTACAGAGCAGCTTGATTCCTACAACACAGTGTTGTCTGTAGCTATTACAATGCCAATATTGACAATGTTGCCAAAATTACACCTTGGTGTCTTAGATTACTTCCATGGAGTTCTAGGAATACACAGCATTATTTTCTTTTGATGATACTGCACCTGATTCTGATAGTCCCCAAGAAGTGTGATTCCACCCCCCTCTTTCCTTCCACTCTTTCTCCATCAGCCTAGTAGAAATCTTATAGAAATCTTATAGAAATTCATAACCATTACTGTGGGCTATGAGATCTAGCATTAGAGACTAGCAAAGCTTTAAAGTCGAAATCTAATCTTGGATTTTTTTGTACTTCACCTGTGGTAATTTAGGACTTTCTTTATGGTGTCCCAGATGCAGAGATGTTTCAAAATGCAAAATAAAAATATAACTAACTAAATAAATAAAATTAATGCCTGTCTCCAGATTGTCAAAAGCCACAATACAGTGATCCTCAAGGGCTTCTACAGTCCATATGTAGACTTCATACAGAGTACATGTTTTCCAATTGGAGACCTATTTTGACCTTGGTAACAGATTGACATTATGTGGAACTGAATTTGTGCTCTGAGGATGACTGAATGCTCTGTGCGGAAGATAATGGAGTTCTGGAGTGTTACAAAGTGTTTAGAGTTGGCTTGATATATTTTACTATGATGGCTGAATTGACTGATCTAGATGTTTAAAAAAAGAAGTAAACATGATGAGAACTATTTCTTTTCTTATTTGCAGCTCTATACAGAGAAAATGTATTACGGGACTTTTAAATTGAAGATATTATTAGGAGCATTGTATATCTTGAGTTGCTGAAGGGCTTTTTTTTCCAAATCAATGATCTCAGGGACCTTTTCAAGCAGTGGTTAGGTATTGCAAATCCATGGAGATTTATGTAAATAGGTTTTATTCACCTGCCACAGAAATACAACTGTATTTGGACTGGCACGTAGCAGCTACACACAGACAGTGGAGTGACACACAGTTTTGCACTGAATTCATATAAAGTAGCAATCACCAAGGGGACTGACACTGTGAAAACTGAAATCAGACTACTATCAAATTAATAATGGCAGCTATGTTTGAAACATTGATGTAGAATAGACTGCAAGCTCCAGTAGGTTCTAGCTAACTGCAAATCAGTAAACCCCTTTTCCTATTCTAGTTCAAATACATTACCCTTTCTTCTCCTACATCTGTTTTTTATCTGATTTGCTTGGGTTTTAATTTTGGTAATAAAAAATGTACATTGGACACAAGCAGTATTTTATCAATATTGAGCTCTTCTGATATTCTGTCATTTAAATTTGACCCTAATTAACTTGTGACATTTTAAAGGATCACTGTACAATCTGATAGTCATGCAATATCAAAAAAGAAAACTATCAGAAGGGCTTAAAGCAGAGACTGCTTAAAAACTACTCCTGAGACCAACAACTGCTGTTTGCACCCTAAATGAAGATTGGAAGCATGTTATATGAATGAATATGTTAAACATGAGTAAGTTAGGATATTAATGAATTATGTAGGAAGAACAGGGGACACCAGAGATGCCCAGGGGTGAGAAATTTATTTCTAGAAAATATTTTAGGGACAGAACTTAGTCTTTTTACATTTTCATGTATTATAAATATAGAAAATTGCAAGCCATATTCAGACAGTCTCAGGCTGGTGTGAGTAGAAGCCAGCTCATGAATCCTGGAAGGGAAAGAGGTGCTACAAAAAGGACGCTGTCCATACTGACAGGAAAAAATGGCCCAGATCTTCTGAAGCCACTATAGAGGCAAGCCTAGCAGGAGATCAAAGATGACCTTGTTCAACCCATCTGTCAAGCAGCCTCTTCTTAGCTTGTATCTGGGCAAAACTGTTGCAAAAAGGGCACAGGAGCTTGCTTCTTCCAAAGTGTAAGTCTTGTATTTATAGTCTGTATGATGGGCAGATTGTTGTAATGTCTTCACTGGGGCAAAGTGTCTCATTTTTATGGAGACAGACCATTTTTCAGTGGATAATTTGATCCTTCTTTTATACTGTGGCTTAAGACCTGCCTGAACGCTTGCAGGATCCAGAGGTGGGGCTCTGGGAATACTAGAAGGATTTGAAATAATATACTAATTCATGCACAAAAATCAGTGTAAGTATATTTTGAATGATTATTTCTAGGAATACAAGTTCTCTCAAAGTCAAATACTAAAGCACTAGTACAGGTAATAAAGGGGACTTAAAGAAAGGGGAAGCCATTAAAGATGCCCTCCATATTAATTCCAGCTAAGAACAAATACTCTTACTACCTTTATTCCATTTTCTTTAGCATCCTTGCACTGAAAAGAGTTTATCTGATGAACAGTTGCTTGTACTGGGTTCATTTATCAGGATGTAAAACAGCCTTCTGAAACATGTAGTGGTAATATAAGTAGGGGAAAAAAAAGAAGAACTGAAGGATGGTAATCACTGTGAAGCTAGCACATCTAAGCATAGGCTAACATACAGAAGAAAACAGTGGTCTTTTTGTTGAGTAATAATAGCCATGAAACTTCCCCCCCCCCCCCCCCAGCACTGCAGAAGGCTGTGCTACTTTTAATGGAGTATTGTAGTTGAATGTTTGGTGGTGAAGAAAGAAATAAAATCTTGTATGTTTCCCTAAATTTTGAGTTAGTTCAACATGAAAGTAAATTACAACTTTGTCCTCAGCTCTACAATGAAATATGCAAGCTGCAATAATTTCATTTCAGGATTAACAACTTCAGTTATGGAATTTATTTATTTTTTTTTTCTGTAATGAAATCTTTTTTTTCTGACAAATTCAATCCTAACCTGTCTTAGCTCAAATATTTGTCATGGGGCATGTTACGCTTCCTGTAAATTTGCTTTTTCTTGTGTCTGAGCATGCTGCAAAATGTATTAAATATTTATATAAACTCATTTTAATTTTACCTGTAGAGAAATCATCTGGGCATTCTCTGCTGGTACAGAGTAAGGATAACTTGGCTTCTGATACCTCCTCATAGCATCTAGGTCTCCTGTCCTGCTCAGCTGTGTTCAGTGTGTGTTAGAGTAGACAGAAGTATGTGCATCCGATAGGAAGTATTAGAGTCCTGCCGCATCATAGTGGCCTCTCTCTTTTCTGCTGCGACCAGTGTAGTCACAAACCAGAAATAATGCATGCAGAGGTGTCCAAACAAAAATAGCATTGATATGCTGTACACAGAACTTTATATTTTCTGACCAGTGTTGTGATTGCTAGGTCTTGTGAAAATGTAAGCTATGACATCAATGCCTGAGGTGTGCAACTACAGCAACACTGTATACGATAAAATAGTAACATGGGGATCAGTGGAGTCTCCATATCTGACTCAAACAGTGTGGTTTCTCACTAATCAAAATACAGACTTGCATCAAGGCAGACTGAGTGCAGGAATTAAGTCCTCTTGTACTCTGCTGCATAGCTTTCCTAATACAGTAGTAGGGGAGGTTAACACTACTTTGCTTATCTAGGTTAACAGAGTGTCTTTAATTACATTAACTCATACTCTAGTACTGCATATTACTCATCAGGCTTTAAAAGGAGAACATTGATTATTGGTCTTTCAGAAGATTCATCTGTAAAAAAGAAATTCAGAAGCTTCCTTTTGGTAGTTAGAGCGCATGGCAGAAAGTTCAACCCTAACTTCCTAGACTGCTGCTAGAGAAAATAAGATTTATGTAAGGAGTGCCTCAGCATTTCACAGTCTTCCTAAGTCTAATATTCCACAGACATTTAGAAGGGAGTGCAGGGCTCCACATCACACTTCATTTCCCTCAGAAATGCACACAATACTCCCATAGTGCCAGAGCTCAGTAGTTTACTGTGGGCAGCTGTGATTTTTCTCTTTTGATGTTTTTTAATTTTTCTTTTGTTAATCTTCTGTGTTGCTGAGTGATGAGTATGGATGTGCATGGCTCAAAACCCATCTTAGGCCCATACAGAAAGAGCTGAGTAGCTATCAACGAATAAAAATAGATTAGATTGCCACAAAGAAAGCAGAAAATACCTGTGTGGTTTTGGGGCTAGCCTTGCTGTGAGCCATAGAGAAGGAGAGTAAATGAAAAGCAGCTATACTTAAGAGAAGCTTGGGATCCTTGTAGTTATATATAATTTTCCCTGCAAAACTCTGTTCTCAACAAGAAGAGCTGATTATGTACTTGCCTCTTGTTCCGTGACCTCTGAGGTGAAGGTAACAGCTATGTTCATACTGGGTGATATCTGGATTTTGAAAGGAGGTCCCTCAGTCCCTGTGGGCTTGAAATCTTACACCGTAGCAGAAGTCAGTATTTGGACATCAGTATCATCCTTTTCTATGCCTCCTGTGTACAGAAATCAATGGGAGGCCATGTAGCTGCAATTTTACCATTATGAAAAAGTAATATATTTTTTCCTAGAAACTGGTATTCAAAGCACTGTAAAGATCAGTCAAGGCTGAATAAAACAGCTGCAGGTCTTATCTTCTGCTAAGCATATTTTACAAATCCAGGGCAAAGTTACTCTTTTTAACAAAATGACAGAGCTTTGCTTTATTTGTTTATTGTTTGATTGACTGCTTTCTGACTTCTTCAAGGGATGTGTCATTGTCAAAAATGGAACAAATCTATGGGCTGGCCCTGAGTTCCTGATAGCCAAAGAGCACAAGATGATGCCACAGTTGGCCAGCTTGTTGATGGGGTGCAATTTATCTTCAGTTTATGTTCTTTATTTGCTGGCATGGAATTCCTCTGTGTGGATATAATTTTGAGTCCTTGCCAGATCTGTGGCCAGTTACAATTACACATTTACTGACAAATTAATATTTTCTCTTGGCATCAGCCTTATGTTTATTTTGTTCAGATACACAGCATTTTATTTGCAACATCTGCGTATTTCTAATCAGTTTATCTACAGTATACAGCCAGTCTGTCAGAGGGATAGGAAGAGAATGGAAACCTAGTATGTGTTAAATTATATGCTACATATATATTTTAATATGATTTAATCCTTTATGAGTCTTTCCTGTTTAAGAAAAATGCTAACCCTCCTCCTCTACATTCCCCCTTTCTGAATGTTTTTTGTTACTTTTTTCCAAACAGTTTAAGTCTTTTAAGAATGTAAAGAAAAAAACCCAAAGATTAGAGCAATGTAGTCTTGGTTATCCTTTTATAATTATTTTTCTCCCTAATTTTCTTCTTTCTTATTTTCTAGGTCCTATTGGCTTCTGTTGCAGGTCCTAGGTGGGAAGTTACATAAAAGATACTATTATTTCATCACCTTCAATATATAATTGCTTGATAGACTGTGAAATAAGTCCCTGAAGCTTCTATGATTAGTTTGTCCTTATTGTGCTGCTTCTGTAATAAAAATGAAGGAAAAAAAAATAATAGAAAAGTGATGCTGAATTTCAGTAGGTGGCTGTGTTAAATTGTTTCTGAAACAGAATGTGTGATTCCAGACATGCATAAAGATGTTGCTCTTTAATGACTATGCAGGATGATGGTTTATTTCTCTTTTTGGCTGGAATGATTTTCTGAGAGCAGGTTTTATATATCGTGCAATTTGTTTGAGGAGCTTCCATCTATGCACAAGGTATTCACTTGCAACTTTTCCATTTTCTTGTTCTCTTGCAGCTTTGCTGCTGACTGTTGAGAGCTCTAAACATCCTCTTGGCAGTCCATCAGAAAAGGACACGAGACATGATGGTAGAAAACTTCAGAGAAGTAGCATAAAGCATGGCCAAATAAATTCCTCACTAGGATTTCATATAGGTTTAATCAGAGATACACAAATTTGAAGTTCTCTGGTACTGTAGGAAGTCATGGTACTGCAACTATACAAAAATATGGTAGTTTCCTAAAATCTCAAGTTTTAATCCTTCATGCCACTGTTTCTTTCAGCTGCAGAGGACAATCAATACCCACTTTTAAAGTAGCCAGAGTTACACCTAAGACCCACAGAAGAATCTGGGAAGCCTGTTATGCGTGAATCTTTAAAAAACAGTCATGTTTGCCAATTTAGCCTGTTTATTCTTGTTGTAGTTTGAGCTGGGTGCCCCCCTGGTGCATTCACTTCCTGTGTCCAGAAGTCCAGCCCAGAGGGATGGACACAGGAAATTGTGTATTTCCTACCATAATTCTTTGCACCACTATAAGATCCAGTGCGGAGTCTGGCACTTCCTCTTTCCTTCCCTCTCCGAGACTTGGTAACTGGGGGAGAGATCTCCCGGCCATGGGCCTGATTGGGCCCAAGGCCACAGGGGGATGGGCAGTCTCAGGCCTGGCCAGCTGAGACTAGCCCAGCAGAGGGAGGGGGAAGAAGGAGCCCTGGGGGTTTTGCATGCACCCTCAGGTGGGGATGGGATCTTTCTTTGTCACTGCGCTTTGGGTTTTCTGTAACATTCACTGCTTTCTATTTAAACTTCCATCACTTTTGCAATCCGTTTGCCTGAGTCGTTATTTCTGCCTGTGGTGGGGAGGGGATCTGCCCCAACCCATTACATTTTTTCCGCGCCCCACGTTGGGCGCCAATAAAAAAGAGTGTGGTGGTTTGAAAGGAAAGGCTCTGCTTTCCCTCCCCCACTGAGAAAGAGACCACGGCTAAACCCAGTCGGAGAAATGAGAGTATATTTTACAAGGAAACAGATTCTATGTAACACAACAAATACAGGGATTTTACAATATATACAGGAATATACAGCCAATGAACTCAACCAGAAACCAGACCCCCCACAGAGGGGGCTTCCCCCTGTGCCCCCTTCAACCCCCCTACCTCCCTTCTCCCCCAAAAGAGGTAGAAGAAGAGACGAGGACAGTTAACAGGGCAGGAAAAGAATAAAGGCCTTGCACAGGGAGTTAGTATCTTATCTTAGTTGGCCAGAATCCCAGAAGCAGATCCAGCCGAAAGGGACAGCGAAGGAAGGAAGACTGAGAGAAAGTTCCCAGCTCCCCCGGGTCCAATCTGACCTCCCACAATCCTACCAATGAAATTCGTTTAGAAAACCAAAATATTTTACAAACATTTAGCCAGTGTGCCCCTTCCTTAAAGGCACAGCGTCAAACGGCCACAATTCTATAAGGTGATTTCTTATTCCATATTAATAATAGCTGAAGGATACATAACCTCAGATGCTTAATAACTGTGCATGATGAGCTGATGGTTCCCAGGTTCTAACTGAGGCACAGCACTCGGGCAGAACTTCATCTTCACTTGACTGCCATAGGAGAGGTCTCCTCTATCCTGGCATCGCATTAACTCTGCCCTGGTGAGGCTGCATCTGGAATATTGTGTCCAGCTCTGGGCTCCTCAGTTCAAGAAGGACAGGGAGCTGCTTGAGAAAGTCCAGCTCATAGCCACAAAAATGATGGAGTGGAACATCTTCCTTACAAGGAGAGACTTAGGGAGCTGGGGCTCTTCAGCTTGGAGAAGAGGAGACTAAGTGGTGACCTCATTAATATTTATAAATATGAAAAGGGTGAGTGCCAAGAGGATGGAGGATGGAGGCCAAGAGGCTTGGCTCAGTGATGCCCAATGACAGCACAAAGGACAGTTGGTGGAAGCTGAGGCAAAGGAACTTCCATGAAAACACGAGGAAACATTCTTTCACTGTGAGGATGACAGAACTCTGGAACTGGCTGCCCAGGGGGGTTGTGGAATCTCCCTCTCTGGAGATATTCAAAACCCACCTGAGTGCATTCCTGTGTGATCTGGTATAGGTTATTCTGCTCTGAGAGAGGGGGGTTAGACTAGCTGATCTTTCAAGGTCCCTTCCAACCCTTAACATTCTGTGATTCTGTGACCTTAACAGCTCCATAAAGATAAATCAGTAGAGGTATTGGATTAAACAATTATATTATGGGAAAAATGAGGTGACTACACTCATCCACAGTCATTTTGAAATTTAGAAGCAAAGACAATTTAAAACTGACATGAGGTGTTGAGACACAGCACAATATTTTATGGAGATAATTTGTGTGAAAAATGGAAGTATTTAATAGACTGAGAGCTTGCTGTTCCCTCTGTCTCTGAAATAATAGTTAGAAGCACACCCAATGAAATGTGATTTACAACAAAATTTTGTATCTTTATCTCTTTCTTCTTCATGTTGCAGCAACATAATTTTCCCTGAGGCAAGGTCCATCATACATTTGGCATAGTTTAGGTATGCCGTGTCATCTTTCCTCGCCTGCTCTTCTAACTATATATACAGCAATATTGTTTGAAATTTCATGGGATATTTATTTATTGTGATCCATTTAAAAAGAAAATACAATTAATATAAAGCACACCACTCCTGACTCAGTGACTCCATAGTTCAAATCATGTTCATGTTCAAATCATGTGAGAGAACACCTTTGTCCAGGACAATGAAAACAGGTTGGAGAATATCCTCTACAGTAGAGGAGCTTCAAGTAATGAATGATGGACAGATTTCAGAGGATCTGCCAAATATTCTAGTCACAGAATCAGGATGAACTCTCTGATGTATTTCCTGAAGATTTTGTTTTCCATTGAAGTAGTGATATATTCTAACATGTTTTCATAAAGCAAAACTCTCTTTAGAGGGGGAAAGTATGTTATCACCATTTTTCAGAGGGGAGAAACTGAAGTAGGGGAAATTAAATATATGCCTGTGATCACCCAACAGAGACAAAACTGGAATCTAGTTTTCCTGAGTGTGATCTTTCTTACATGGGTTATGTACTCTGGGCCTAAGGTTTTATTAGAACGATATGTCTTTTCTTCATTACACCAGTATTTTCCAGATGATTACATACTTCACTGATACTCAGTTTGCAGACATTCAAAACCTCCTGATATGATTCCAAATTTGTTTTGGAAAATAACATGACCAGTGTCTGGCAGAAATACCCCTACATAATATACTTTTTCTTTAAACACACTTATTTTGCCTTAAAGACTGTAAAAACATAAAAGAATGCATATATTTTTGTCTCCATCTTTGATGTACACAGGAATAACCAAGTCAATTTTACTCAAATTCATTTTCATGAAGCTCACTGGTGGGTGAAAAGAGAAGAAAACTTTCAGTGCCAAGAGTGAGAAGAATGGATAACTAGATACTAAAGAATGCTACAATGAATAATTTGCAACTTTACTACATTGTTTTTTCTTTTCTGCAAGACACACTATATCTAGAAATGGACTTAAACTGAGCACTGAGGGAAGATAACTGATGAGAATAAATGGGGTCTTCTGAAGGCAGCCGCAAAACAAATTGAGGTCAGAATTGTATTGCTTCTGATTTCTCCAATATTCTCACTTAAATCCAGGATGATGAGAGTTCCTTCACTCTTAGGGAGATTTTCACGAATATTATAGATGTATTCAGTAAAGCTCTATACAGGATAATAATAGTGACAAGAATGTACCTTGATTATTGACAATTCAAAAAGGTGATCAGTTCCTTCAGGTTTGAGTAATAACATGTCACATTTTGCATGCATGCCTTGGGTCAAGCCATGAACAGATAAACTGTGCAGAAAAACTGTGGGGCCTTCAGATGTCACAGTTCTTTGGATGGATATTATACAAACTGTGTAAAAGAAGAACACTTCTTAGCAGTATGCTTTATCCTAAACCTAATGCAGCTTCAGCAAGACTACTTTAAATAACTTTCTTTACCTGCATGTGCATCTGAAAATATAATCATAAAGGAGTTAGGAATACTGAGATATTTTAACCACAGCACCAACTCAAGGACTTTATTGCTTGGATTTTAAAAAAAACCAAACACCTTCCTCAGAATTCCATCCTAGTTTTTTTACAGCCAGTTTATCTATGATAAAGTAATATATCTACATATGATATTAGAGGTGTCATAGAGAAATTGCTGATTTTTTAAAGTAAATCTAGTAAGTGCAATTTCAAAGACAAATTAATATAAATTTAAGGACAATCTAAACAAAATTTGATGTATTATATACATTACACTTTTCCCCTTAATGTTTTTCTAATATTATTACATAGAGAATATTCAATAGCTATTTCACTGAGATACACTTTTCATATTATTGGTCAGAATGTGTAATTAATTACTAATGATGAAATGGCCATAAACCAAAAGGCATTCCTACTTCATTGCTTGGTTTTGCACATTCCTGATACTACATTTCAAGCTTTAAAATATTTAACCTTTCATTTGAAAGTCATTATGCAAGATCAGTGTTTCAGAAGTCTCTGAGGAACTGATTCTGCAACCATTACTCTTTCTGTTTTGAGATGATCTTTTCACACAGAGCTAATTTAAAAGAAATGGAAGCCGGTATTCTAGTCTCCATTTCAGTTATTCTTTATGTGAAGTCTTCGATATGACAAACCTTCATCTGTTAATACAGCAGAGTCTTACCATTCTGTTTATAAATATGCTAAATATTGTTGATGAATCTCCTAAATTGCTTTCTCCTCAGATTTGTGATGCTGTAACACCAAGGAAATGTGCCATCATTGGCAGAACATGGGAGAAAAGCCTGGGTATGCATTTCCTCTAACACTGCCCCTTAAAACAAGCAAAACAAGTGAGGCTAAACCCCTTAGTAAAAAAATCAAGGGTGAGACATGCTAAAAATGATAAAATGCAGGATGTTGTCTTTCTTCTTTGGCATTCACTATCTTTTTAAAATATTGAGATACTGTGAAGGCAAGCAGACAAAATATAGAAGAATGTACCTCTCACATTTATTCTGCTCTTTCCAAAAGCTGAACAAAATCGTTAGTACTTTTCTAGCACATCCCTCCTCTCCCCCTTTATTTTTTCTTTAAGACCACAACCACGAGCCTGACCTGACACAAAGCATGTTGTTTACTTCCTTCTTCGTGATTGTTCTAATTGTCATCCTTTTATTTTAATTCAATAGGCACTAAGATTCCTGACAAAAGGTTAGAAATCAAGGTTAACAAGTAACAAATTGCTCTAAACCAAAAATGTCACAAAGTCTCAGCGGAATGCAACTGCAGACGTTGGTTACTCAGGATCAATTTTTCATTAAATTCTGCAAGTGATTTTAAGCCTTCCTTCTGTGTCTATGAAGGATCTGTTCTTTATCAGCTGCCAGAAGATGGAGCTCTTTTAATAAACCATGATGCTGTCATTGAAAAAAATGCTGGAAAAAAATTGCATATGAAAAATTTGAGAAATATTGCAAATTGTTTCTATTTGGGCTTTACTAAGTACATTTTAGAGAAGGTAAAGATTACTGTCTGCTGCTGTAAATCTGAAAACCAGCTTAACACATTAACTGTATTTTTAGATTTTCTTAGTTTTCATCTTGTATTTTAAACTCCTCTTCCTCCATCTTTTAAACATTCCAGACATTCCTGAACAGGCTAGAACTTACCATTTAACTGGGATATATGGAGCTGTAAAGTAAGTAAAAAAATTGACTCCAAATCGTTTTTTCTGTGCTCCCAGT
Organism: Dryobates pubescens; assembly: GCF_014839835.1. Lineage (NCBI taxonomy): Eukaryota > Metazoa > Chordata > Aves > Piciformes > Picidae > Dryobates > Dryobates pubescens. The sequence continues at coordinate 13,473,721 of NC_071638.1, forward strand.
TTCGGTGGTGTAAGGCTGGAGCAGAAAGCAGTGTGACTGGGCTCTGCAGAGCTGCATGGCTGTCAGACCAAACGTGCTTCACTGACATTTCTGTCAACTGCTAAGCAGGTGGCCTTCACTTCTGCTGACATAAGCCACCTCAGACAGGCAACTGTGGATTGTGAGATAAATGTGTCTGTGAAGGTATGTCTGTCTCTGCTGCTGCATTGACCACAGAGGAAAGACAGATAATGAGGTTAGACTGGACACCTAACTTTAAAGACAGGTAAAGTTAGGCAGAATGAATCTGGAAATCTTATTAACAGAGTTTATGAAGAAAAGGTCAAGTCTCTAGGCGTATCATTGATTCACATACCTTTAGTATAAGCTGTGACTGGAACAGAATCTGAGCATGGAGTTCAGATTTTAGGGAGACAGCTGTATTCTTTGGAAAGTGTTGGAGGAAAAAAATGTTACTATTTTGTGTCCAGCACTCTCTTAGTTTTCCAGTTAAAACTGAAATAACTTTTCAAGCCCAGATGGAAGAATCATAAAATACAGATTATGCTACTTTATGTAGTTCACCATTGCATTATTGAGCGTGGATGAATAGCATGTTGAAGAATTCTCACACTGACACAGTACTTGAAGAAATGTAGATCTCCAAAGTTTGCTTGGTATGACAGGATCATCTTTTTACCCTATTTTAAGAAAATATCTTTTGTCTGTATGAAAATTAATCAGCTTAATGTGCTCAGTCTTTCAATAGCTCTCACTGAATTTGTCAATCAGCCTGGATTGCATTGAAAGCCACTTTAGGCTTGAATTTCAAAATGGAAACTCCACGCATGATCCCATGTGTGTGTGTGCCTTTACCACTCTTCTCCTGATGCAGAGAAATATTTACTTTCAGTGGAGATTAACAAAATAATAAATTAATTTGTTAGTTGTTCTCACAGCTGTACTATACATTAGGAGCACAGGCTGGAAGTTCACATATGATACATTGGTACCTTTGCTCCCTCTCAAGACACTGAACAAGAAAAAAATGCCACTTACGTTAAAGCTGGGCATGTTCAGAAAAGAATCATAGAATTGTTTTGGTTGGAGAAGACACTAAGTTTATTTGAGACCAACCATCGACCTAACTCCACCATGGACATTGAACCATGTCCCTAAGTGCTATGTCTAAATGTTTTTTGAGCACCTACAGGAATGGTGTCTCCACTGCCTCTCTGGCCAGCCTATTCCAATCCCTGACCACTCTTTCAGTAATGAAATTTTTCCTAACATCCAATCTAAAACTCCCTGGCACAGTTTGAGGCCATTTCCTCTTGTTCTGCCACTTGGTACTAGAGAGAAGTGACCAACACCCATCTCACTACAACCTCCTTTCAGGTAGTTGTAGAGAGCAATAAGGTGTCCTTTCAGCCTCCTCTTTTGCAGACTAAACAACCTGAGTTCCTTCAGCCACTCCTTATAAGACTTGTTCTTTAGACCATTCACCAGCTTTGTTACCCTTCTCTGGACACACTCCAACAACTCAATGCCCTTCTTGAAGTGAGTGGCCCAAAACTGAACACAATATTTGAGTTGTGGCTTCACCAGTGCTTACTCCTGCTGGCCACAATATTCTTGATACAAGCCAGAATGAAGCTGGCTTTCTTGGCTGCCTGAGCACACTGCTGGCTCATGTTCAGCTGGCTGTCAGCCAGCATCCCCAGATCCTTTTCTGGGGGCAGCTTTCTGGCCACTCATTCCCAATCCCGTAGTGCTGTGCCAGGGGAGGTTTAGGCTGGATGTTAGGAAGGAGTTCTTCACTGGAAGAGTGATCGGCCATTAGAATGGGCTGCCCAGGGAGGTGGTGGAGTCGCCATCTCTGGAGGTGTTTAGGAAGAGATGAGGCACTTGGTGCCATGGTTTAGTTGATTAGATGGTGTTGGGTGATGGGTTGGACTCGATGATCTTGAAGGTATTTTCCAACCTGGTCTATTCTATTCTATTCTATTCTATTCTATTCTATTCTATTCTATTCTATTCTATTCTATTCTATTCTATTCTATTCTCTTCTCTTCTCTATGTTGCCTGCAGTTGGTGTGTCCTTGTTAAACCTCATATAACTGACCCCAGCCCATTGATCCAGCCTCTTGAGATCCCTTTGCAGAGCCTTCCTACCTTCAAGCAGATCAACACACCCACCCAATTTGGTGCCTCTGCAAATTTATTTAGGGTGCAATCAATCCCCTCATCCAGGTCATTGATAAAGATACTTATGTTATGTTTCATGAAGTGAAGGATAAATTTAATAAGAGATGAATCCCCTTGTATTCCAGTCAGTCCTCAGAGATTAGAGTGGCTAGGTGTGGCTGGGTTTATCTCTTAATAGGTATGGCAGTTAAGATGTGTTGCTGTAGGTCCAACATCAGACACACTAACAGCCTAGTCTTGCTATAGGTCTGTTTGCCTTCAAAGGGAGCAGTCAGATGAACAAACAAAATGGTTTGTTTAAACTTGCAATATATAAAGATTCCTTAAGATTGCTGGTGATAAGTATTGAGCTCCAGAAATCACTATATAGCTCTTAGAAAATACAGTTGCAATTACAGGCATAATTACCCAGGGTAAAATAGGTACTTGACATGGCTGAGGCCACAAACCAGCCAACTCACCCTCTGGGATGGGTGAGGAGGTCAAAGACCTTCAATCTGTCCCTAGGGCTTTGGTGTTGAATTCTCATCCATAAGTTGGGTCCTAGATGGGCTAACATTTATATTTCAGTTTTCTATTACTGTGTACAGTGTAGGGGTGGGACTGTTGTCAAATTATTAAGTGGCTCTTCAGTTATACAAACATTCCATGATGCAGCCTTGATGCCTTCTGCCAGAAAAGTCAGCTTCTGCCAGGAAAAGTTAACTGCTGCAATAAGCAGAAAAAAGGAGAGGCCAGGAGCACACCTTGCCCAAATCCACATTTCTCCTTGACATCATATACAGACCACTGGATCTGCACCCAGCCTCTGTATCAGCTCTGAACACTGAATGCTTCTCAGCAGTGATAAGCACTGTTTTTCTCAATTGTTTGTGCTTTCTGCTTCAAACTGACCCCAGCCATCCAGACACTGGTTTATCCAGTGAAGCATCCACCAATCCAAGCCAAGAGCAGCCAGTTTCTCCATGAGGATTCTGCGGAAGACAGTGTCAAAGGTTTTACTAAAGTCCAGGAAAACAATATCCACAACCTTTCCCTCATATGCAAAGTGGGTCACCTAGTTGAAAAAGGAAGTCAGGTTTGATTACCTGGATGCCCTGCACATGCTGCATATTGGCACTCAAGATGATTTGTTCCATGACCTTCCCTGGAGCTGAGGTCGGACTGACAGGTCTGTAGTTCCCTGTGAATTAGATCTTTGAAAGCAGAGCTTCACTACTGTTTGCTCTGCATTGATTTTGCAGGTGGCTATGCACCTCAATTCAAGACAAAGCTTCTGGAAACACTCCTGCAGTCACTTGTATTTTCCAAATGCATCCTCTATCCTGAAGCTGTACTGTGATTATGGGTTTCAGCTTTGCTCTAATTGCTACTGTCTTCTGATCTCATTTTAAAGAAGTCCACACTTCATTCCAAATTTTGAAATAAATTTAGAAAGAACAAAGGCATGATTTAAAATTTCTTTCTTTTTAGGACTGTTTTTACAGTCAGTTTTCAAAACTGGCATTGGCTGTGGATCTTTCTGTAGGTTTTACTGGGTAGCAATGAAAGGATCAAATCTACTACAAAGGAGAATGCCTGGTTGACAGTAAATGGCCCTAATGGACACATGCCAGTGGATTCAGCAGGAATACAGGTGCCATCCATCCATAAATGATGATGCATAATGATGACAAAGAGAGTGCATATATTATTATTTGAGGCTTTTATCACTTATGGCTTTCATGTTTGTGCTGACACATCCTCTTGTAATGTCTTACTGTTATATCAATCTTATCACAATTGCAGAACCATGTAACTTATTCTGCTGGATAGTTAAATTTTCCTGCAATCTTCTGAAGGGCCTTCTCAGAGGAGGTTAAAATTGAGAATTCTTGTATTTTAAGCCCTAGTGCAAACACAGTGCAGCACTTTTTCCTACTCACTCTGTTACCTTTGCTCAAAATAGAAATATCTTGCTGGGTGATTAACAGATAAAGGGGTTATTGTCAGGGTTTGCAGCACTAAACCTAGCAATTATAATGGTTATAACATTCTTCTCATGCACCTCTCACTTTCTGAATGCTACTATTACCTCATAAAAATAAACCCCACCCTTGCACTCACTGTAGCTGCTAGATTTCACTAGTTGAGTCTTCATTTGCTTTGGTTGCTTGAAGCAATGTAGTGCAATGGCAAGTTAGTCAAATTAGGAGGGAATTTAAAAGTAGGTTTTGGTACTGGACCTATCAGTTTTAGTTTTGGATGGAAACTGATGCTTTTTCACTAGTTTAATCATAGAGTGGTAGGGCTTTGAAAGGACATTAGGAGATCATCTTAGTTCAACCCCATTGCTAATGCAGGCATGCCTAGATCATGTGGGAGGACTACAGAGAAACTGTCCAAGCAGCCAGGGATCAGATTAGGAAGGCAAAAGTGAAGATGGTATCAAACTTGGATAGGGACTTAAAGTGGAATAAGAACAACTTCTTCAGGTACATCAGTGACTGTCCCAGGTTAACACAGCCCACTCTTACAAACCCCTCTCCCAGCACACAAATGGGAGGGAAAGTAACAGAAAAATAACCCTCTGAGTTGAGATAAAGAGTTCTACTGGAAATAATATAATTCACAATTACCTTAGCCTGTTTACAGAAAAAGTTCAGCAGAGTGGATTATCTAGACAAGTGGACAGTATTGTTTCAGAGTATGGTGCATCCTATAACAGAGGCATTTATAGAAAAAATAAATTCTGATATTAAGCAAAGAAATCTGTTAAAATGTAGCATATTAATTCCTCTCAAATGTTTCTCACCAATACACTCTGTCTTATCAGACTGCTTCAGACCAAGAAAACCAGTGGGATAGCTACTTATTGCCACGAAAAAAAACCCCAAACCCTAACGACAAAGGAAGTATCTGGCTAGCTAGATATATAGATATTAAACAAGATAGCTAATATTTTTCTTTAATATATCTTGGAAAATAATAGAGTGAATGTAGAAAGATAACAGCACTTTTGGGAAGGAATTGTACATCAAATCATTGATTGCAGATCCTTTTACTATAGTTCAAGGCATTTATAGTATATGTATCTTCTGCTAACTTGTAGAAGAGATATGCACTCTGTTGTTTTACAACCTGTGGTAGCTTACAAAGAACACAAGCTAGGCTGCCAGAAGTCTAGAAGATTAACCTATAAAAGGCTCTAAATTTTTGGGAGTTAGCCTACATTTTAATTCAGGTGCCATCTCTTTGACATTTCATTTAAATATACTCACTATTTTACATCCTCTCATCTGTATCCTAAGCAGGCAATATACTTATTTCATTTTTTCCCCTAAAATTTAACTCCCAAAAGATTTGATGAGTCAGAATTGAATTGATTTTTTAGGTTCATTTGTCATAATGAGCAGAGATTAGAGCTCAAAGGAGAGTGACTCATGATGTCTGTGCCCATTGCAGCATGACTGACAGTTTGCAAGTTAAGAAAGACATACTACTTTTTCTCCCCTGGGAAGTCAGCAGAGAAAAGGCCATTTCATTCAGTCAAACTAGGGCTGTATTTTGGAAAACATTACATCCAGCTGCTGGTCTCTGTAGACACTAATAAAGTCTGTATACCCAGTCCAACACTTTCCCCAATGTAAGAGTGTTTTGCACTGATGGGTGTCCTGAGTGCACTCTTTTCCCTAACTTTTCACCTGTGAAAACTCTTGCAGACTTCAGGGGAACTTGGGTCTGGTAAAAAGGTTACATTGCTAAGTTTTCAAATCAATCTGGGAGTCTGGGTCCTTAGTAATAGATCCATAGATGGATATTGACACTGCTCATTTAACCTCCTCTTTTCAAAGAACTTCTCTTTGAATTGCCTGATTTCCATTAATTCACCTCTAACAGGCCTCAGACTCGTCTTGTGAGATGCTTTTATATTTAGTTGCTTTAAACCTTTGAAGTGGATAACTGCAGTGATCCAGAAAATTGTTAAAAAATGTTCTGGTTGGCTTCAGCACAATACTGAGTCCATTATCTTCCTGCAGAAGAGGGAAATATTTCCTTTATCCTGCTTTCACCCCTTTTATTACATGATAATAGACAGACATCATAGTTTTTCAGTTCTTACTGTTCTGTTGATTGTATCAGTCTGTAAACTACTAGAGAAAAAAACCCAAACCAAACTAAAACTTTTTTATTACTCAGACTGTGGGGCTGTTCATTGCTATCTTATTAAAGCAAAACTTCATTGAATTTTCAGTGAAATTTAGCTAGTTACCTTGAGATCATATTTAAGCCTAAGTGAAGATCCTTGTAGCTCCAGAAAGAAGCTGGATATTCCATCATATTCCAGGTACTCAGGAGATAGCCCTAATTTTACAATGTAATTCTGCATTGATTAATTGGATTGATTTTTCTAACTCTGATCTTGGACTGTGAAAAAAATTTTGTTGTGGAGGATGTGCAGGGTGCTAACAAGTCTACTTTATTCTGATGCACAGAGTGGAGGATATTCCATCTTTTTGGAAGATACACAGCAAAAGGGTAGTGAGGCATTCAAGGAGGCAGAATAGCTTTAGAAACCTAAGTTTCATACAGCAGCAAGCCACAGAAGAAAGTGATGCTTGAATACTGTGGCTGATGCAGAATCTTTAGAACACAAGGGCATATATAATTTATCAATGACAGCAGTAGGCAGAAGAAAGAAATTAAATTCAAAGGAAGAAGGAACAGAGGGAAGGAGGTGTTTTAAAAACAAACCATAGAGCTCTTTCTGGCAATGGTGCCTTACAGGATTCAAATGCAGACGGCCAGACTCTTCTATTGATTGCTGACTGATCTGTATTTTCCCTTCTGTCAAAGTTAGCTTACACTCAGCTTTTAAATCCAAGATCTGCCATTAACTTTAAAGGAGTAAAGGCCTGGATGATTCTTCTCAAAGAATTGCTTTTCAGAAAAGAAGAAAAAAAAAAAAAGAAAAAAACCCTAAGTAAGATACAGAGAAAAAAAATCTTAATGCATTGATGCCCTTTTCTTGTCTTTTAAGCTGTAGAACAGACATTTAACTACCCAGATTTTTCTTTTATCCACATGGCAGTCACCTCCCTGTAAACATCTGACTCCTCAATAGTAAGATGGTCTGAACATGTGCTAAGATACCTTCCCTTTAGCTGCCTGGTGCTGTGATTTGGGGAATGCAGAATGATCCCCATAATTTGGTGCAAAGAATCACAAACATGGAATGAAGTTGAATGATTAGTCAGTAGTCACAAATGAACAAGTTTGCCTTTTGATGAAAACTAGAAAGCATCATTGTCCTGTCATTCTAACATGAGACTGGACTTCTTATGGTACAAGAAATCACAGCATCTGCCAGGACACCAACAATCTTCTTTACCTGCACTGATCCTTACGTGTTCCTCGTCAGCTGGGGTAAACCTTCAAGAAACATAAGCTGTATGTTTACTACATCCTGTTGGTTATTAATGAGAGAAATAAGAAAGAAAGAAAAAATGTCATTCTACTTCCCTTAATTGCTCTCCTTGCTGGAATGGGAGTAATAGTACCAGAAATATTTCAATCACTCTAGGATATGATGAATATAGAATCATAGAATCAACCAGTTTGAAAGAGACCTCCAAGATCATCCAGTCCAACCTATCACCCAGCCCTATCCAATCAACTAGACCATGGCATTAAGTGCCTCATCCAGTCTTGAAGATCTCCAAGGATGGTGACTCTACCACCTCCCCAGGCAGCCTATTCCACTGGCAAATCACCCTCTCTGTGAAGAACTTCTTCCTAACATCCAGCCTGAAACTCCCCTGGCACAGCTTGAGATTGTGTCCTCTTGTTCTGGTGCTGGTTGCCTGGAAGAACAGACCAACCCCCACCTGGCTACAACCTCCCTTCAGGTAGTTGTAGACAGCAGTAAGGTCTCCCCAAACCTCCTCTTTTCCAGGCTAAACAACCCCAGCTCCCTCAGCCTCTCCTCATAGGGCTTGTGTTCCAGGCCCCTCCCCAGCATTGTTACCCTTCTCTGGACATATTCCAGTACCTCAACATCTCTCTTGAACAGACAGCCTTTGGGTGTGGCCATCAAGCCAGTTTTTTATCCATTGAATGGTCCATCCATCAAACCCATTCTGCACTAGCTTGGAGACCAGGATGTCATGTGGGACAGTGTCAAAGGCTTTGCTCAGGTCCAGGTAAATGACATCAGTTGCTCAGCCTTCATCTATTAATGTTGTGACCTTGTCACAGAAGGCCACCAGGTTTGCCAGGCAGGATTTGCCCTTGGTGAAAACATGCTGATGGTGCCCAATCACCTTTTCATTATTCTTTTGCTGCAGTAGTGCTTCCAGGAGAATCTGCTCCATGATCTTACCAGGCACAGAGGGAGACTGACTGGCCTATCGTTCCCTGGGTCATCCCTCTTTCCCTTCTTGAAAATGGAAGTTATGTTTCCCCTTTTCCAGTCAGTGGGGACCTCCATGGACTGCCATGACTTTTGGAATACGATGAAGAGCAGTTTAGCAACCTCATCTGCCAGTTCCCTCAGCACCCATGGGAGTATCCCATCAGGTCCTATGGACTTGAACACTTTCAGGTTCTCCAGATGGTCGTGAACCTGTTCTATGCAAATTTGAAATTATTGTATTAGTTTATTACAAAGGAATTTGGTCATTTAGATATGATTGTTAACAAAACACAACCTAGAAAAATGAAAATTCCCAGGCTTTAAAAATAATTCTGCTGTGACATATAAGCATGAAGTAAGCATAACTTACAGTTGTTGGGTTCTGTGTTGGAGTTTTTTTTTCACTTTTGGCTATAAGACCATACTCAGCCTAAAAGCTAAACCATGTGATTTTTTAAAACAGAGTATTATGAGGATGAATCAATAAACTGAAATTTCTATCTTTTCTCATAAAAATCCTCAGACTTTGATCAGTACTAGCACTGAAAAATGAATAGGAAATTGATAGTGGGACTTTCAAAATTATTCATTGGCCTAACCATTAATTGTTCAGGTAATTGAATGATTTGTCATGGTCTAATGGGAGCAGTTGGCCAGTTAACTCTAGATATGTAAATTACTGTAGCATTGGCCAGGGGACTTCCGTCACCCTGAAACCAGGTTTGATTGTCTGTGTTTGCCCACTGATCTGCTGACCACATTTCCCTATTCTGTGGTGCTTCGACAGAACTCCTTCACCTGTCCAAAAAGACTGTGAGTTTGTAAGTACTCACCAAATTTGTTGCTGGTTTAAGCAACTTAGTTTTAATGCAGCAAATAGTTGACAAAAAGCAAAACTTTCAGCATCTATGAAACACACAGAAAACATCAACACCAGTTGGACTTCCAGGGGCATTGAGTCCTTATGGGAGAAGCCAGTTTTAGAAAAAGGATGCATAAATGTTGAGGTATTAAAATAACTGAGTTTATTATTGTCATGCAGTTTCCTTTAAACAACTAATGAGAAAGTCTGTGCTAAAGCTGCAAGATTGATGAGGATTATATCCTGTATACATGATCAGTATTCAAACATAGCAAGTCACAAATCATTTTAATATGAAAGTAATAGCAGAGTAATAAATACAGGTGAGATACCTTTTTGTATCCCCCAAACCCCTACATCATTCCTGGTGAATAATTGCATTAACCTTCTTTATCTAAAAGCAGCAGCTACACCAGTATATCAACTCTTGCAACCTGAGAACTAAAAGGTAAAAATCCTTCTCTTTGCATATAATTTTTCCCTTACTTTTTAATTATGCTTTTGGATCCACCATATAATGAGGGCAGTGGCTAAAAAATAATATGATGTATATGTTTCCATAATACCTAGTACACAGCCCATAAATTATTACTGAACTTTCTGAGTTTCTTCCATATGTGACATGTGTTGCTCCATTAACTTCAGCTGCACAGTAAGAGAAAGTCTAGTTCTTTATTTCTTGTTCTGTTATTATTCATTCAGCTTCCTCTCTTGCAGTCTCAGAAGAATAGTGAGTTTTTTTTGTTCAGTTAAGCATGAAGGCACAGAAGCAGTGCTTCAGTATGGAAAGACTGATGCTGCTAGGAAGAAAATTTCAAAACATCTGGGCACTAGTCTTTTTTTTCATCAAAATCTGTAAGAGTTTTATCATCAATTTCAAGAAGAGTGGTTAAAAAAATTATTGCTCTCAAAAATCCTCGACAAAAAGTATCCCTTTCATCCTCCTTTGTGTGCTGTACTTCTCCCTTCTTCTGACTCTCTAATGTCTTCTGAAAGTTATCCAGCACATACATAACTTTAAATGGAATTTTCAGAATGCAAGAAGTATGTACTGAATTAGTGTATTCATAGAATGGTAGGGGATGGAAGGGGTTGGAGATCATCAAGTCCAACACCCCTGCCAAAGCAGGATCACCCAGGGCTGGTCATGAAAGAATACATCCAGATGGGTCTTGAAAGTCTCCAGAGAAGGAAATTCTACAACTTCTCTGGTCAGCCTGCTCCAGGGCTCTAGCACCCTCACACCAAAGAAGTTTCACCTCATGTTGAAGTGGAACTTCCTGGGTTTTAGTTTGTATTCGCTGTCCTTTGTCCTTTCACAGGACACCATTGAAAAGAGCCTGGCCCCTTCTTCTTGTCCCACACCCTTCAGAGATTCGTAGACATTAATAAGATCCCCCTGTCAGTCTGCTCTTCTCCAGGCTAAACAGCCCCAGGTCTCTCAGCTGCATTTGGCTGCTAGGAGCTTGTCAGAGACTTTCCAATCTGTGCCGATGCCTGAAAGATAGGCACTTGAGCTGCTGACACAAGAAGGAAACACAGATATTGCAGGCAGCAGGACAAAGCCCTTCTCCCTCGTCAAAACCCAGCTCCTCACCACCACAGATACATCATCCCTTTGTCTCTTTGGAGCCATGGGCAGTAGGAAAGCTGCTGAGCAGGACATGGAAAATGAGTTGAGCTGTGTGGGTGGAGGAGGAATCATAGCATCATGGAATCATATACACAAAGTAGAAAATACAGGTATCTCTTACTAAAAGTATATTACAATGGTATCTCTCAGAACATAAGAGAAAGCGACACGCTTTAAGATGCTGAATTCTAAATTTAGCTACTTTGTTCTTGATGTTCCCGATACATAAAATTAAAGCTGGGGGTAAAGTGTTAATAAAAAAACTTGGAAAGAAGAGTCACTAGTTTCCCTTTGGGAAGGATCTTTTCTTGTTTTTGTTAACAACAGCTAGAGCTGTCCGTACTGCAGAAAAAGGGTGGGTGCACATTCCGCGAGTAAAAGGACCACTTCAGGAACGTGCCTCTGAACCTGACTGACTACACAGAAAAAGCAAAACTTGCTTGAGCATGAATTCCACACTGCTTCTGCAAATGGTCTGAAGTACCTCCGTGCCTGCAGTTAGTGCTGGCAGATCAGATAAGTACTCAAATAAATGTAACACCTGTAACACCCCAGTCTGAAGGCTCTGGAGCTCACGAGACAAACCCACCTTTTGAAATATCTGACATTGCGTGACATCCAATCTGCGTGGCAAGAAAAAAATTGAGGAACGCCCCCATTTCATTCTGTATATAAATCATCCTGGGACTTGATATTTATTTTTGCATTACATCCACTAAACATGCACAGCACTGCATACACATATTTGTATTGTTCATATTAAGATGGAATTTTTTTAAATGTGAGTTTTGTTTTGTTTTTTTTTTTTAAACAAGTAATTATTTTGATTTGGGTTTGTTACAAATATTCTGTTGATTTAATATTTTCACTAGTATATTAGGCCATTACTGTTAGGCTGCATTCTAAAAAGAAATGGCTATTTCATTGTTGCATTTATTTCCATATACTTAACACAAAGGAATGATTATTTGGAACTAAGTGTTGACTAAATGCATCAAGCAAGATGTTATTCCTCTACTTGTGTAAGTGATGGGAGATTTCATTTTATTTAGATGTATATATATGTATATGCACGTATTTGTTTTCTGTTCACCTCCTTTTATTCCCTGTGTCACCTCTCCTACTCTGATTTTACGTTGGGAAGTTACATCTAGGCACTTTCCCATCTGCTGAGAAAAGTGCTGCAGAAATTTTGCTGTATCATCATCATCATCATCATTATCATCATCATCATCATCACCACTGTCATCTGTATGTCACAATGTTAAGAGCTAATGATGCTAAAATCTGGATCTGGGAAGTAGTGATAGAGATCACAGGATGTGATCCCAGGATTACAGGATGTTAGGGGTTGGAAAGGACCTGGAGATCTTCGAGTCCAACCCCCCTGCCAGAGCAGGAGCATATAATCTAGCACAGGTCACACGGGAATGCATCTGGATGGGAGAAGCAGGATCAAAGCCTCATTTAGCAAAATAACAGGCAGGATTTGGATGCCTGAACATAGCATCTAGTGACATTTTAGAAGCCCAAGGTATTTACTGACCACATTCCAGATCACTCAGCGGAGGGGTGTGCATCTTGCAGGAACTGTATTGTATTTTCCAGCTCTGTGTAGGTTCTCTAAACATCAGCATTTAGACAGGAGAATCGTACCCAGTTAACGCACGCTGATCTGTAAAGTTTTGAAGAGGGTGTGGAGAGGAACAAGGAACATCCACAGCAGGATGTAAGAACTCCTTAAATTTCTAATGGCCATATTGAAGAAGAATTACTGAAAGTACCACTTTTAAAAGATATATTTTTTAAAAGTCTTATTTCTTATTTCTTTTTGTACAAACCTAGTGAGGTGAGATTTTCAAGGCGTCTGTTAATTCATCGCCTCTCAGAAACTGTTGCTTAAAATAACTGACTCTAGAGATTTTTCCATTCTATTCCAGAAATAAGTAAATAAGAAAATACATAATCTAAAAAATAGCACTAGTTGCATTTTTAAACTCACAGTTCAGAAGAATGTTGCTAATTAAAAGGTATACATGTCAATTTACAATGGCCTATTTCTTTTGATATTCTGTATGCAAATAGTGTTATAGTTCTTATGAATTAAAATAAGGTAATAAAAATAACTAATTAAAGCTCCTGATCATTAGAAGTGTTTGAGCTTTGATGCTTAAAGCACCAGTGGACTTAGACTCTGTACCTCTGGTGTGCCCAGAAGGCTCATCAGCAGATCTCATTCTATTGTTTATTTCTTAAGTTTTATCACTGTGCAGTGCCAGCTCCCAAGACATTATCCAAGTAGCTCATTCAAAGGTGGTTGTTTCACCCTTGTTATTCCACATACGGTCTTATTTTTATTCTTCCTTTCCAACCTCACAATGAACTTGTTGGCTTTGTTTTACGCCAGCCCAAACAGCTACAGAAATTTGGCATGGTAAGAGCTATGCTTTTAAAAAGTAGCTGTTCTACTGCTACCGCATAAAGATGTTCTTTTGTGGCCCTTGATATTCCTGAGTAGTGAACAGCTGTATCAGGCTTTCTGGGTGATTGATAGCTCTTTTCAGCTCAGCTAGAGGAGAAGGTATTATTTGTTAAAGAGCTCTGTCTGTGTTTGTGAACTGAACTTTTTCAAGGACTGCTGTGACCTGATCATTCCTGTGGATTAGGAGGTACAGGAAGCTGCAGTTTTGGTTAACTGTTGATTCCAGTCCTTAAATATGTCAGAAAGAAAAGGACTTTAAGCAAAAAAAAAGCAAATTCTGGCTTGTGATTTTGCTCCAGCAGAAATTGCTAGCATAAATTCTTTAGATTCCAGATGGAAGCAGAACCATCATTATATTGAATTTTTGTCCATATCTTGAAACTAAATTAAATAAACACATCTTTAGGAGAAAATCCTGCTTCAGACACACTATTGGTTCCCTTGACTAGGTACCCTTCTAATCTGCAGAGGTTCTGCTGCAAGGAAGTGCAGAAATCAGGCATGTGTAGGTAGAAGAGAAATTTCAGAAACCACTCTGAAAATCCTGCTGGTTTTTTTTTCCTGTGAACTGTGGTTGCTCCTGTCATTATAGACCCTGGCTACAGAATCCTTTAGACAATGATAGAAAGCTGCTTTAGGGAAAACCACGTTCCATCTCTCTCCCTTTCATGTCTTCTTATGAATCAGTTGGTGAGTCAATGAACAAACTAATTGGACCTTTAAGACTTTGGAAGGCATTGGGCACTCAGTGCTGAGTTGACAGAGGATTGTTTTTAAGGAAAGCAAAGGTTTTGGAGAGAAATAAACTTTCTCCTTTTTTCCTTATTTGAGTCAAGTTTCTCAAAATCCCGTCCAAAGTCTGTGTGAACAGGAAGAAAGGTATCAGAATGACTATTTTGGAGACACAAACATAGTATTAGGAGACCAAGTTTTACTTTCTTGATCTACATTAAGATCAAGTATTTGAACATAGGTCTCCAGTATGAACATAAGCAATCTAGCTAGGAAATGAAAGATTTTGTTTGGGTTACAAAGAACCCACATGTTCAAAATACTACAGTCAAAACAAATGTCAAAGTGTGCTGAGGTCACAGTAAAATGCTCTTACACCATCTCCAAGGTATTCTCAGGGAGGAAAATGAAATTAGATAACTGTAATGGCTCCTAGTTACTCCTTAACCTTTAACCTTTCATAATTGTTTAACTTTCAAGAATACTGCAACTGTGACCAGACTAAAACAAAATCAAATCAAAACAAGTAGCTCATTAATTACAGACTACCATAACCAGCTTTCAGGTGCACATAGCTTTGTTTGCAAGTCAAACAAGAAATTAGATTATGAAGCAGGTATGAGAGTCAGTATCTAAACAAAGCACTGAAATAGGCAAGTAGGAAAATCCCTGGTAACAGGCTGCACTTTATCTTGATGGAGTCACAGACCATCTTAAAAAAAAAAAAAAGAAGGAAATAAGTTCATAGACTACCAGACAAATGTACATGTCTTTGGGAGCTGTCACCTGCCTGAGGAGGTGTCAGGCCTTAATCCCTGTGTCTCTGGAGTGCAGAGATAAATATTTCTCTGGATGCCAAATATCCTCAGAAAATCATTTGCAATCAGGAGTGTTAAATACTCACATTTGGAAAAATTAATTGTGGAATTACATAGAAGAATCCACAGAATAATTTAATTTCTTTTCTGTTATGATCTGGCATGTACAGCTTTCGAGTCTTAAATTTGCAAGGATGTAGTATGCAGAAACTCTTCCAGGTTGCTACATTACAAAGTGTTCACTAACTATGTGAAGGAGGAATGCATATCTATAAAAAAGGCCTAGAGGAGCTCAGAAATTTTCCTTTCATTTATTTTAATTTGGCTAAAGATAAATCTGGACCTGCTATATATGCACTTATATGGAAACACATATGCATTCATGTAAATGTGTATCTCTGAGCATGTATTCGTTGCATGCTGTATGAGTACCTAGTATATATCCTGTCCTGATCAGAAAAAAACCAAAAACTCTTACTTTTACTGTGTACCCTCTTGGAAGCTCTTCTAGTCTTTTCCCTGGAGGATCTTCAAGTGGTTCCCTAGAGACTGTGGCAAGACATACTTTCTACTGTAGTTTATAGAAGATATTTCTACATCATCAACTGTTATATTAGAAAGCCTGAACATCTCAAGAAAGCAAAAAGGGAAATAGCAGTCATCAGATGATCAACACATAACTTGCTATTATTTTTATTGAATAACTAGGGAGAAAGTGGACATCTTTCAGATAGATGTAGCAATTAGAATTTACATTTCAGCCTGTAAGCAAGCCACATAGAAGCTGGCTTTAATTGACAACTCTTCTTTATTTTATTATTAAAAAACCAACCCAAACCGCCTTGGAAGAGGTGACTTATCATTTAATAAATTGTTATGCAACTAATCAAACCATCCTCCCAGCCAACAAACCAGTAGAGCAAACTACAGTTGTAGAACATTCTGCACAGATGTGGGACAATAGCATTCCTTGTACACACAAAAGTAAGGGGCTGTTGTGTTTAGTTATGGGAGAGAGATTTCTGAAGGAAACTAAGTGTCAGTAATGGCATTTCTCCTTCCAGCTACCTCATTTATGAGACTAGATGATGAAAAGCATGTTTACCCAATTCCTCCTCTTCCTCCTTTTTGTGGAAGGACTATACACATGAACTTGGTTGCTTGCATTTTGATTCAACAGTTTTCTTCAAGGAGCTTCAAAAATGTCTTTGTCTTGTCCTTGGAGAATATTCGTTGACATTCTCTTCTGACAGTTCTTCATGTGCAGTTTTAAACTATTTTCTGATATTTAATATAGAGCAATAAGAATGACAAAGTTCATATCCCTAACTATAAACTGTAATTGTATGCTCTCTACTCTTCCTAACTAAATTAATGGGGTCAGTGTCTAGATTTCAAATATTTTTGGGGTATTCTGGGTTTATTTTGGTTACAGTGAATACCTAAGTCATAATGATAATATAAAGACTGTTAATATCCCTTCCTTTTTTTTCCTGAGAATCTTTATAACTATATTGGTTTTGGCAGCAACAATGATAGTTATATATGTATCATCAGGAGAGTCCTTCTGAAACAAATCTTTTGCTGGAACAATAACCAAAGGCTGTGTGACTACTGGTATGAGGGAGTAAAATGAACTGCTAGGTCACTTTCTTAGATAACTGCTCTTTATTTGCAAGGATTCACATATTCCAATCCTGGAAGATGAAGCTGAAATGTATTAGCTGAATAGAAAGAAATTTCTAATATTAAAAACACTGCATATGATAATATAAGGAAATCCTAATGTTAGGTGTGTGGCCAGATCAATTTCTCCATGAACTAGGTCTTTAGTGTAAAACTGAGACAGCCAGCCTCTCATTCCAAGCTCCACCTCCCTGACACATTAAAAATTGTAATTTGTGTAGCATCATGGATGACTTTTCTCCACTCATCCATTTCAGGCAGTGAATATCTTATCCTCACATCTGTGAAGTAAAGCCATACAGGTAATACTCTATTAGCTGACAGTCACATGCCATTCATCTCACTGATCCTGTTACATGCCTAAAATTAAGCCCACTCTTCACTGATATACCCAAGCTCTAAAGACTAATCCAGCACAGTTTTTCTACAATCAGCAGAACCTCATCCATGTAACTCTTACAGAAAGAATGAACACCTTCTGACCCTGAGCATGAAGAATCCAAGGCAAAGCCATAGGCAGCTCCTTGCTCTTTGAAGAGGTTCTTCTGGCCAAGACACAAGAGCTCTCTCTCCTCTCTTTGTCAGTCTAAATACTAATCTAATATCACCACCTGCTATCTAAAAAACCAGGATTACCATACTCATTTTTCCTTATTCTCTGATTACCTTACATCTTCAGGGCAGACAAGTTCCAAGTGTTCCAAGTGAAGGAAAACAGAATTTGCACTGCGCTAATGAACAATATTAAAGTTCATGCAAAGAATGTCTGTATGGTAGGAACATGAGGTTCTAGAAAAACAAGTTGATGAATTTAGATTTTCTTCATTCTTGCCAGAAGCTGGTTGTTTTTGTTTTTGTTTTGTTTTCCCTGCCTGTTGCTTATTTTCCCTCATCTTTTAAAATACTTCAGTGATTTATTTGAATACTTCTGAAGGGTAAACACAAAAGGGTCATTTGACATGATTTGGATTTTTAGGAGCTGTTTAGCAAATTGCAGGGAAGATTTATTTTGAAATGTAATGTTCGTGTCAGTACATCAAGTGCAGAATGACAGTTCTCACCACTATAATAATACAGCAGGTTCTGGAAACCATTTTGGCAGCCATCTTCCACTCACATGCTGTAAAACAGGCAGGAGGCTGATTTACCTGGGTACCTGAGGATGCTCTACGAGAGATGGGGAGCTTGTGGTGATGCCATAGCTGCAATCATTCTTCTGGATGTATCATTCAGAATACGTTCAAGGAAAAGACAAAATGCCAGGGTTGCTCAGCGAGTCCCTGTTGCCATGACAACAGTGGAGAGCAGTAATTTAGATCAGCCTTAAGGCTGCTCCATCAGCTCTAGCAAAGGAAAGGACATAAGACCACTTACAGCTGCTGGAGAAACCAGTGTTAATGATACATGTCTGTAGGTATGCATGATTCCACTGTGTCAGCTAAATAAAACATTGAGGTTACTGTTATATGCCTTCAGAATGATGTCAGCAATTGCCAGTGTATCAGTGCAAAAGTAAAACCTCAATCTGTAAGAAGGGAGGCGGCTCAGATTATTTCTTTGAATCAGACCTGCACCATCACAGTCTGTCTGCACTCTGTCCACTGTCTTTCTTTTCCTGCTCCTTGGCCTTGTCAAATGCTCCTGTGCGCCATACCAATTCTTTTTCTACATGGTGGCAGCATCAACACCAGTGGGATTGAATGTGCCCCCTCCTCTAGTAACATTCTTGTCCTCTTCCGTGAGCCCTCTTTAGGCTGCTTTTTGCTCTAAATTCACTATCTATAGCAACTCAGAGAGTGCTCTGCGGAAAACAGCACACAAATACTTATGAATTTGCAGAATTCACCATTTCCTTTTGTGTTGCTACTCAAAGAATTCCCTTTTAACATGAAACAGCTTGTGCTGCAGAGCCAGGACAATTCTGTGTCATTCACCTCTGCCTCCATGTCACTTCTTTCTCCTGGGGTCTTTCTACATATGGTGTGAAATAAGCCACAAGGTATGGCTGATTTCCATTCATCTAACTAAGCTTTCACTCCAGTCACAGTCTGAATCACATTCATATTTTAAAATTGTTCTTTCTCATGACGTAAAACATGCAAGAAATAAGACTTTGTTTCATAGGTTAGATTGAATGTACTCACAAATTCACCTTTAACACCTTGATAAGACGAACACAAGTGATGAGACTGTGTAAACAAAAGACATATTCAGCCTGTCAGCATGGGCTATTCTTTTCTTCTCTTTTAGCAAGAAAAGACTTTGGAGTGCTAAATGCACAACATTTGTCTCATTATGCGCAGCATGCTGTTGCTTTGCTTTTTCACAATGGCAAGGTAACCTGCTGACACAGCTTGCCAAACTCCTGCCTCCCTCAGTGGATATATAAGCCAGTCTGATGCAAATGGACTATTGAATTGCATTCACTTTGGCAGTCCTCCCACACACAAGATGAAGAGCAGCAACTTTGATTTGCAGGACCTCTTACTTACTTTTTGTGTAGTGCAATACCATTTGTTCCAGACACACAGTCTGAACTGAAATGGCAAATTCTGTCCAATGGTCCTGTAGTGAAAGACCTTTTGCCACTGCTAGAGATAACATTCTTCTAGCAGAATAAGATATCTGAACATGTTCCAGAACGCAATGCATCTATCTAAATATTTAACAAAAGTAGATGTTCAGGTATTTTCTAAGGTATAGTTGAAACCCATGGAACAGAAAATTTTGGTTTGGAACAAAACAAAGGATGTTCTCAAAATGTATATATTGCCATTGCATATTAATCTGAAGTTGACTCTTGGTAGGATCCCTTGATGTACTTTAGGATTATTTTCCTTTTGTATTTTCATTTAGGTCTGCTCAGACTAATCAAAGTAGAGAAAAATACCTGCAATTCAATTTTTAAAGGAAAGGAAACTCTAAATTTTAGTAATTTTATTAATTTGAAAATAAAATTAAAATAACTGAACACCTAGTTAAACATTGCATTCATATTGTATTGCCTTTTCCCAGTTTTAGTGGCAAGAAAGGAGATATGTAAAATCAAAAACCTATGACTTTCAGATTTTTGGCCATCACTTCTTGCTTGGGAATTGGAGTGGAGAAAGCTGTATTTCTGGAAGACTGCAGGTCTTGGATGGAGAGGGATGGCATGTGAGTTGTTCTCTTGTATTCATAACACAGTTTTCTCCTTCTTCTCATGTAAAGCTAGAAAATTAGTATAATGTATTCCTGCATAATATAATCTGGAAGATAAATTTTGCATTCTTGTGACATCTGCTTTATGCCCAAATCATTCCCAGCAACAGTAGTACCTGAGATCAGCTTGGGTCCTCCAGTGGCTACAGGAGCACAGGCACACAAGAACATTTCAGGATCTAAAGCGCAGACCTAGCTGTGAGGTTCAGGAACTTTTAATGAGCTCTGAAATGTAGTTTTGTAGTATTTATAGACTATGTTTACTGTATTTAATTCCCCCAGTCCCCTTACCATCCAAATAGGTGCAGCTCCTCACAAGGATAATTGCTTCTTCTAGGCTGTGCTGATCACTTCTGTCTGTAGTGCTGCAATTAGAGTAACATTATTTCACTCCTGACTAAATGCAGCATTACTGGAGACCATAACCTTAACATTTTACCTACCAGTTTCAAAAGGGAGGCAAGAAAAGCCAAAAGCTTTATCTGCATTATCTTTTCATGCACTTCTGTGGATTATCGACATGGATTTGCAGAGGAATTCGTCCTTACCACAAATGCTTTAATTTCTCTTAGAAGCATAAATACTAGTAAACACTACCCAACTTTCCTAGGAAACTTATCTTTCTGCCCTCTCTGTCTCAGTCTCTGCTCCTCTCCTCTCTGTCCACTTTAATCAGACAATTTAGCCATTGAAGTGCAGGACAGCAGCTGGGATCCCATCCTCACACAGGCAGCACATCTACATTTTGATTTTTAATGAGAGAGGAAAAGAAGGATTCCTGTCCCTCCCTTCTTTGATGCTGATTTTTGTTGGTGTACTTGTCTTCACTAATTCATCTCAACTACCCCTTTCTCCCTCAGACCCTGACAGGGCCATACATTTTTAGGCTTTTGATTGTCAATTCAATTCTCACAGTTAGGCACAACTCAATTAGGATCCCACCTCCAGTAATTCAGCTGACTGGCATTTGTCATACCCTGACTCACCATCACAGACAGTCTTTTCTTCTGAACCAACAGACTGCAAACCAACAGACTGCTATTTTTACCAGCACTCAGAAGCATCAAATGTCAAATAAGGTGCATTGCACCCAGTAGCAGCTGGCTGTGTGCTGAAAGATCCAGGCAATAGGAGCTTAAAGTACATCCAACAATGCTTAGAGACATTGTTAAATCACTACATTCCTTTCGAGACTTTTTTTCCATGTTGGTGTGTGGAGAACCAAGAGCATATAGTTCTTTTAATCTGAAAAACCTAAGAATTGTGGTAGCTTCTGTTCCTGACCTGACCAAGCTATCTACTGAGAACTATTCAAAGTAAAGATTACTTTGTCTAGTATGGACTTTATCTTAATGTGCCAATATCTTACTTGACAGGATTTGGCCAGAGTAATTTTCATGTAAGGGCCTGTTAAAAATTTCATGTAGTAATAATTAAATTAAGTGCTGCCTTTGGAGCATGAAGAATTTGAGCTGCTGCAGAGGTTTTGGAATAACAGGATTGGAGCTGTAGGGATTGGAGCACCTCTGCTATGAGGACAGGCTGAGGGAGCTGGCATTGTTCAGCCTGGAAAAGAGGTGGCTCCAGGGAGACCAAATAACAGCTTTCAAGTACCTGAAAGGAAGGATGGAGAGAGACTGTTTATAAGGGCCTGCGGTGACAGGATGAGGGGCAATGGCTTTAAGATGGAGAAGAGCAGATTTGGATTGGATGCTAGGAACAGGTTCTTTACTATGAGGGTAGTGGAACACTGCAACAGGTTGCCCAGGGAGGTGGTTGAGGCCCCTTCCCTGGAGATAGTCAAGGCGAGCTTGACGAGGCCCTGGGCAGCCTCATCTAGTTGGGGATGTCCCTGCTGACTGCAGGGAGGTCAGACTAGATGACCTTTGGAGGTCCCTTCTGGCCCAGAGCATTTCATGATTCTATGGTTTCCATACCTGGTCCCTTGACTATGCTATTGCTGCATATTTATATTTAAAGACCTCTGAATCTTCTCTGTGGGAGCTGTCAGGCTGAAAGAGCAGATGACAGAGAGGAGGTCGGAGATCAGATGTCTGGGTAAGGCCATATCTGTTCTTTTTAGTAAGGTTTCAATGATATCAGTGCCCCAGTGGAAGGATGCCTTCTCCTCCTGAGTATAATGAGTACTTAACTGCCAGGCTGGCCAGCTCCTTCCAGCACACTTAGTCACAGAGCAGGCAGGGGTCACACTGCAGTATTGCAAAGGAATGCAGCACAGAAACTGCTGGTGAAGGTCTCCCTTGGTGACTTGACAGACCTGGATTCTGCTGCTGCCCTTTTGCAGCTCCAAGTGGACACACTGCTTGCTAATTTATTTATACCAGCTTATTTAGTGAGAGGAGTTGACTGAACCATTAGTGTCAACTATGTTAGAAGACAACAGCTGTGGAAGAGTTTTACTGGCAGATTTGGGACACCGGAGAGAGCACTTTGAGGCTAAGAAACTAGAGGCATTTCAAATATCTCAATTCTCCTCTTACAGTACCTACTAACATGAATTCTATGTAGCAAAATAAAACCACGCTTAAGATTAAGAACTGCTTGTAAAGTTACCATTACTAGTAGATATGCAAGATATATTTCAGGCTTGCATTCTGCCTTAAGATACCGTGTTTATTGTTCTCATCTTCCTTTTTAAAGAAGCTATAACATGTTTTCTCTTCCCTCCAACCCCCATTCTTTCTGTGGAGTCAATATTAGAATCAAGAGGCCTCTAGCATGATGCTATGATATAGCATCTTTCCATCTAAATACAAAAAAATTAGGCTGGCAGGATTTTCATGAGGATCATTTTCAAGCTTCTGATGACTTCCCTCCTTTTTTGGGGGTTTTGTTTTGTTTTTAAACTGCAAAATGCTTATTGTATTCTACAGTTCTGCCTTTCTTGCAGTTTTTACAGCTTTTTCCCTACTGATCCTTACTCTCCCATCTCTGTTTTACGCTTTCCACTCTCTGCTACATTAAACAGTTTGGTAAGCAATTCCCTCTTCACTGAGATATCTATTTTTAGAAGCTTCTTCACCTAATAGGCATCCTGGTGTTTATTTCTATGAAGAAGACATTTCCTGAGTCACCTAATTCTTCTGCCTAAATGAGGTTAGAGGACAGGTCAGGACCAAACATTGACTGTCTGAAAAGAGTCAAGTATGCAAAGGATGTTCATAAAGA
The DNA here is from genome assembly GCF_014839835.1 of Dryobates pubescens. Lineage (NCBI taxonomy): Eukaryota > Metazoa > Chordata > Aves > Piciformes > Picidae > Dryobates > Dryobates pubescens. The sequence continues at coordinate 13,496,905 of NC_071638.1, forward strand.
TAAGATAAAGAACAACATGCCAGTATGCACATCTGGCTCAGTCCAAGTTGATATTGCACTAGGGAAATGAGCTAGGATTACATTATTGATGCTTGTCCTACATCTTCTGATCACTGGCAATAAATCAACCACACCAATAAAGATTTTGAGTAATGTGCTCTACATCTTTCAGAAACATAAGTTAATGTTACAATAGAAGAAGTCTTTAAAATGGTTTACCATTTGTCAGAGAGCCTTCTAGTTAATGCAATACAGCAATTCTTTTATGTACAAAGTTTGAATACAAAATTGGAAATAAAAAGAAATACAGAAGTACTTAACACCTCTATTTTTTTTCTGGGATGAATCCCTCCCTCAACACAAGTACTTTTGAAAAGGATATGTTAACACCAATTATATTGAAAATAAGATAATGAAATTTCAGAGGTGAATTTAATATCTGTGCTTCATTGAAAGCCAATTTAAATGGATAAAATCTTCTGCTTCCTAAAGCTGTCAGCCTATATGTTTCATCATTGTCTTTAAAGTCAGCTTCATCATTAATCATGCACTGTACTTGTGTGTGAATTAGTCCATCTCGTCTCCAGCACATTTTCAATACTATGATTGGGGCATCCAGCTGGAAGACACTGAGTGAAGTTGTATTTTAACATTGTACATATATTCTGTCTGAGATGTCCTTGTTGCATTCATCAGAATGTTAGGATTGCAATTCATGCCAAGATGGTAAGAAAAGAGAGGCACAGCAAGAAGAAAAAGAATTACAAAGTGTTGCTGGCAAAGCATAATTTTATTTTATTTTAAAGACTGAAATTATCTACTTTTAATTCAACAAGTTTTATTGCCCCTACAATTCCTTTTAAGCTATCTTTTTGCATAATGCTTTTCTATGGCATTTCCTAGCCCTTCAACTAACAGCAGCCTAAATCACTCCCTCACAAAACTGGAGGATCCAGTATCTAGTTAATATTCTCTCTCTCATTTTCTGGTACACCTTGAGTACTGTGTCCAGTTCTAGGCCCCTCAGTTTAGGAAGGATGTTGACTTGCTGGAATGAGTCCAGAGAAGGGCAACGAAGCTGGTGAGGGGTTTGGAACACAAACCCTATGAGGAGAGGCTGAGGGAGCAGGGATTGCTTAGCCTGGAGAAGAGGAGACTCAGGGGTGACCTTATTGCTCTCTACAACTGCCTGAAGGGATGTTGTAGCCAGGAGGGGGTTGGTCTCTTCTCCCAGGCAACCAGCACCAGAACAAGAGGACACAGTCTCAAGCTGTGCCAGGGGAAGTTTAGGCTCAAGGTGAGGAGAAAGTTCTTCACAGAGAGAGTTGTTAGCTGTTGGAATGTGCTGTCCAGGGAGGTGGTGGAGTCACCATCCCTGGAGGTGTTCAAGAGGGAATTGGACGTGGCACTTGGTGCCATGGTTTAGTAGTCATGAGGTGTTGGGTGACAGGTTGGACTTGATGATACTTGAGGTCTTTTCCAACCTTACTGATTCTATGATTCCTCTCTATCTTTAATATCTGGTGCCTCTCTGTTTTAATCTGAGTTTTTTAAGTCATGAATCCATTTTCATCAGCTGTAGTCACAGCCCAGCAGTTTGTAACTTCGGCCTCAGTTTCTTCTTGGTCAGATATTTTCAAGCAGCACAACAATCTTCCAGATTTCTGGTTATTTAACTTCATAGGGAGGCATTGATAAACTATTTCATCAGATCTAGATGGAAGACGGCTAGATGCTTGTTAACTTTAAGAAGGTTTGTGTTTTTTACAGATCAAAGACATCTTTACTGACACAAATGCTTCCAGCATGATTGCATATTTTGCCAATTAATACTGTTATATAAATCTTTCCAAAATTCCTAGGAGTGGGAGGTTTAGAAACTGCTGGGTTATTTTTGAAGATTATTTATAAGAGACTGTTATCTGCGTTCTGTGAGACGAGCCACACAAATGGGTCATTCTAAAAGTTAAAAATAGAAAATGTATCCTCACTTCTTGGCACTATGCTAATTTTTATTTGGCAAAAGCTTTTGCTCTGCTCTTTAGTCAAAGTAAATTGGAAAGCTTCTTTATATTAAAAAAAGCCACAACAAAACACAGCTTTGAATGTGACTTCACTATATAGTGAAGGTGTGAAATTAAATGAGAAAGTGGATCCATGAATATGGATTAATTCAATGCCTTAATTTGGCAATTTCACTGAAAGACATACTCTTAGATTTCTTGTATAGATTTCCCTCAAATAGCAGCACTTGAGCTTTCATAATTACCAACAAATTTATATCCATATATTTTTATAGTTCTGTGGGTCGATCAATCAATAGCAGATTAGTGTGCAGTAAAATATGTATGAAAGGATTATGAGCTACACAAGAGCTGGAGTTTCACGTTCAGGAAAAAGGCAAACAAAATGTACTGGAACACTTAAAAAGTAAAGAATTAGATAGATGGTAGAATGAGAAGGTCGTAGCAATGACACGTCCTGGTCCTTTCTAAATCAACTAGATGTTCTTGGAAGTCAAATCTTTTCTCCAGTGGTTAGGGGAAGATTCCTGCCACAATGCTAAAGGGAAAAGGGAGAGGCTTATAATGACATTGATGCTTTTGCCTGCAAGATAACTGCTCTTAAAGCTCCATTTTGGATGAGGGGAGATGTCCTGGTAAGTCTTTCTTATGCTTTACTTTCTGTTTGGATTGATTTAATCCAACCTTGATTTTTGATCTGAATCAACTGTGTGAAGCAGGTTCCAAAAAGCATCACTGTATTGTGATTATGTGCAGTGGAATAATGGGCTGTATGGGGACCACTCCTTAAAAGAATTAGCTGACTAATGAATTAGTGAGACTAGACAGAAGGCTGAGATAAAACTTTTTGTTGTTGTTGTTTTTCTACATAAAAGGTAAAAATTCAATAGTTTGTCAATTTAAAAAATGTTTGCTTATATATTACTTATCAAAATATCAGAGCAAAACTTCTTGTCACAGCTATTTCCCATTAAAATAAATTGAAACAATATTGCTTTGGTTGCTTAGTAACAACAACAAAATGTTGAAAAGGAAGACTTTGGAGTGGGTAAAAGATACAACAATATTTACATCAACAGAGTAAGAGACTTCTTGCTGAGAAGTTCATCACACTAGCACATTTACAATGTTTACTGTTTGAAATGCTGGCTAATTTTGTATTATAATTTTAATTTGTCTATGTACACTCTCACTGCAGGAGCAACATGCAATGTGTGATCTTTTCTACTGCGGTAGCCCATTACGTTTTCTTCATGACACTGAATATTCCAAAGGCCTGTCTGTGTACACTTTGGTGTAATTAAAGCGTTGCTTGTGAAAGTCAACTGCTATATCTGTCTTTCCTTTGCAGCCTGTGACAGTCTTACATTTTTATCATAGCATTTAAAGACTTCTTCTCAGGACCAGCATTTTTGGTTAGTGTCACACAGTACACTAACTCGTTGCAAGTATATGCAATACATTTTTCATCAGATTGTCAGAGAGTTTCAATAATTCAATATAATTCACAAAAATAGCAGCTCACTTTAGGACTTGCTTATAAGCATTCATATATCTGTTTGCATAATGAACCTTGCTGGAGTTGATATTTTATGTAATCATTGTTGAGATAAAATTTTTGCTGTTTGCCTAGCCACAAACTGCACATTTTCAACACCCACATACATTCACTAAAACTGACAGCTTCTTTCTGATAAATCATGTCTGACGATTGGCAGCAGCGCCAATAGTAAAATAACACTACAGCAATCACAGAATACTTTTACTCCTTTTTTGACAGGAGCAAGATCTGCCCTGGTATTTCAAACCCAATCCTATACATAGACGCATGTGAACAAGCCTCTCAGGTTAACAAGATGCCTCAAAGATGCCATTTTACAGCAAACAGATGTGATTACAGATTCAGAAGAGAAGGTTTAATATCATGAACCAAATTGATTTTTCGGGGCTAGCAATGGGACAATTTGTTCAAACTGAATCTGAAAATACATTGCAGGGTATATGGTCAACAAGTGCAGAAAATAAATTATTTCAGATTCTCCATTTTTAGGGGGAAGAGTGAGGGTAAGGACAGGCAAAGAAAATAGAATCTTCTTTCATGTGAAGGAACATACTTGTTTTGCAACGGTAACAAGTGGCTCTTAAGAGAAGTTATGTTGATAATTTTTGAAGAACATGTTCTATAAACTATAGGCAGGTAGGGGAGGGAGAAGGAGGAAAAGAAATGCATGAAGGTATAAGTCATACATGTGCATGTGTGTTTGTGTTCCTAGTGCATGTTAAAGAAAGGACAGTGAGAAAGACAAATGAGTGACAGGGAACACAGAAAGAACTTGACCAAGATTGTAAAGTAAATTACCAGTTGATTCTGAGAAACTAGAAAAAAAGAGTGGCATTTCCTCAGAGCACAGCAAACATAGTCCAGTGAAGAAACTAAATATTCTTTGCAGGTTTAACAATAAATAAATTTCTAATTCTATGGTCAACGTGTGCACCCAAATTGCTACACTCATTTTCGTAAAACTGCTTGACATTTTCACAGTACTTCACATAACTGGATGACTGCTCCCAGATCAGAAGCCCCACTGTAAAAGATCAGGACCTGCTCAGGCAGGTCCAGAGGAGGGCCATGATGATGATCAGGGTGCCAGAGCACATCTACAAAGACAGGCTGAGAATTGGAGTATTTCAGACTGGAGGAGAGAGAAGGCTATGGGGAGACACTATAGTAGCCTTCCAGTACCTAAAGGGGGCCTAGGGGAAAGATGGGGAGGCACTCTATCAGGGAGTGTCATGATAGGATGAGGTGTAATGGTTTTAAACATCAAGGGGGTAGATTTAAATTAGATATTAGGAAGAAATTCTTTACTGTGGGGGTGATGAGACACTGGAGCTGGTTGCTCAGAGTTGTGGATGCCCCCTCCCTGGAAGTATCCAGGATGGATGGGGCTTTAAGTGGCCTGCTTTAGTGGAAAGGGAAGTGGAAATTAGATGACCTTTAAGGTCCCTTCTTACCAAAATCGTTCTGTGATTCTGTGACCTGTAGTGCAAGCACGTTTGGCACTCTGCGTGGTTCATTTCACAATGTATTAAAAACCTCTCTCTGAAAACTTAGTTAAAAAAAATAGAAAAAATCTGCTATTTGTCTTAGGAACAACATGAAGAAGGATTTTGCTGGGTGGTAAGATGAAAAAAAAGGGCTTATTTAAACATTGATGAGGTTTTCAAGCTTAATGTTTGAAGTGTGTTGGTTTTCATGCAATTGTAGATGCTACTTTCATAATAATTCAGAAAGTGAGAAACACCTAAGTGCTTCTCACGCTGAGGGCAGAAAGCTGAGTGCTCTACTGGATCAAGCTGGTGAAAAGAAGTGCCCAAATGTTTCACAAATGTTGTGTAGCAGATCAGGGGATTTTTCTTTGGGAAAGGAAGGGGGTTACAGTGATGTTTTTCTGGAATATTTTATCTGTATGTATCAAATAGAGTTTAGTGGCATCTGATTCATGGAATATGTGATTTGCACTGGACAACACTAAGTTCACAATAGGTTTTCAGATAGATATACAGGGAGAGACATTTTCTTTTCAAGACCAACTAGTTTTTGGGATACTTGCCTAAAACAAGTACCTTATTTGTCTGCTATAGGCCTACTATACAGTTCTCACCTGAGTGCTTGCATCTTGCTTTCTCACATCTGGATAATTTCATGTATCAGTGGGTTATTGGCTATTCTAAGGCCATTATATGACTTTGAGCAATTATTAATTTTCTGTGCAAGAATTAAATTATTAAACTTTTAATTAAGAGTGCTTATGTAAAATCTAGGAATGCCATGTTCTAATTCTTTGTGTTATGAGCACTAAGTGAGAAGCAGAGAAAAATATGCAAAATAGAATCACTCCAGGAAAGCAGGGTGAAAGAGCCCTTCATCTCTGAGCTTTGAAATCTTTTTAGGCATAACACTCAAGTGGCACGTGGATCCCTCACAAAGAGGTAAAGTTCTGCATTTGTATCTTGGAAACTACTTTTAAGATCCTGGGCCTTATCCTTGTGAAAAAAGTCTAGAATGTTTTGGATGCATGGCAATTATGCATCACTTGAGTGTACCTAAAGTGAAACTAAGTCTCTCTTAATTTAAAACTATTCCATGTTTATTGGGGGTTGTTTTTCTGGGACAGGTTTTGCTTTCCATTATAAACATATTGACTTGTCTCCAAGGAAATAACATTTATTTGGAACATTTCAATATATTATTTTTGTGTATTGTTTACTGACATTCTTCATATGACTAGAATTTTTGTTTTTTTACTTAATTCTTGCTGTTAGAAAAGAATGTTCGTTGCAATTGTCTACATATTCTGTGTAGTATATGTATACACATATAAAAAAAATCTGATATTTTCACCAGAACAAGAGGACACAGTCTCAAGCTGCACCAGGGGAAGTTTAGGCTCAAGGAGAGGAGAAAGTTCTTCACTGAGAGAGTTGTTCACCATTGGAATGTGCTGCCCAGGGAGGTGGTGGAGTCACCATCCCTGGAGGTGTTCAAAAAGGGATTGGATGTGGCACCTGGTGCCATGGTTTAGTCATGAGGTCTGTGGTGACTAGTTGGACTTTATGATCTTTGAGGTCACTTCCAACTTTGGTTATTCTGTGATTTTATGCTAGCTTGTTTACCTTCCACAGAAAGGCAAGAAAAAGGTAAGGATTTTTACCCTATATAGTTACATAAAGATTTTTGAAGTACTCATAATCTACCTTCTTTTTAGAAAAATAAATCCCATTGTGGATGGATTTTTAAAATTTTATTCTTGTATTCCACCCTAATAGATCCCAGTAACAAAAGGGTATGTAGGTTAGGAAAAAATGTAGAACAGTTCATCAGTTTTTACAACAGGTAATATAAAAATATGTATTTTACAGCTTTCTTTTAAACCTGTACAAGTAACAAAAGGATGTACACATTGTTCAAGAAATCGCAGCAGGTGGCCTTCTCTACATTGTTTCTTTAGATGTCAAGGTCTCTTCCAACCTGGTTAATTCCATTCTATTCTATCCCAGCCTCATAATCAAAGCTCTTTACAAGCGTTTCTGACTTAAGCAAAACCCCCACAACTGCCTAAATGCAGATAATTGTTTTCCTTAGGGTATGGGACATGTTTTTTTACTACAGGCATTCTTGGGTGAATTTCTAAGATTAAAATCATCAAGAGAGCTAAATTATGAAAAATCATGAATAAGCAGTGGCAGCATCCTATTGCTTATAATATTGATGCCAAATATGCAGATAGGACTTTTTCAGTAGCAGAATATATATTCATTGGAGTCACATCTGTAAAACGCTTGGCATGCCACAGCTCATTTACTATTACATTATCAATAATTTATGAAAAAAGTATTAATGAAGATTTTTTAGATCATGTGTGTTGATTTTAAGGATACATAATTGCATAACTAGATCAGGCCCAGTCAGCATGGGTTTATGAAAGGCAGGTCCTGTTCTACAATAAGGCAACCCACCCAGTGGCTGAGGGAAGGGCAGTGGACATTGTCTACTTGGACTTTAGTAAAGCCTTTGCCACTGTCTCTCACAGCATTCTCCTTCAGAAGCTCATGGCACAAGGCTGGGATAGGTGCATTCTGCACTAGATAAAACACATGGATGGATGGATGGGTCCACAGAGCAGCAGTGAATGGAGTGAAATCTGGCTAGCACCCAGTCATCAGTGGTGTACCCCAGGGTTCATCACTGGGGTCCACACTCTTTAATATTAATGATCTGAATGAGGGGATTGAGTGCACCCCCAGTAAGTTTGCATATGACACAAAGTTGGGCAGCTGCATTGATCTACTGGAAGGCAGGGCAGCTGTAGAGGGGGATCTGGACAAGTTAAACCAATCAGCCAAGAACTTCATATGAAGTTCAACAAGGCCAAGTGATATGTCCTGCACTTGGGTCACAGCAATCCCACAGGTTGAAAAGCTGCAACTTGGAGAGTGACCTGGGTGTATTGGTGGATAGTCAACTGAATATATCTCAGCAGTGTGCCCAGGTGGCCAGTGGCATCCTGATTTGTATCAGAAACACTGTGGTCAGCAGGAACAGGGAAATGATCACCCTCCTGTGCTCAGCACTGGTGAGGCCACACCTTGAGTACTGTTCTCAATTCTGGGCTCCTCATGGTAGGAATAGCATTGAGGTGCTGGAGATGTCCAGAGAAGGGCACTTTGAGGAGTGCCTGAGGGAGCTAGGATTGTTCAGTCTAGAAAAGAAGAGACCTTATCACTCTCTACAATCACCTGAAGGGAAGTTAGAGCAAGGAGGAGGTCTGCCACTTCTCCTTTGTGGCAAGCAACAGGAGTAGAGGAAATGGTTACAAGCTGTGTTAGGAAAGTTTAGGTTGGATATTAGGAAATACTTCTTCACTGAAAGGGTTATCAAACATTGGAATGGTCTGTCCAGGGCAGTGATGGAGTCACCATCCCTGGAGGTGTTCAAACAGCATGGGACCTGGCACTTAGGAACATGGTTTAGTGCTGGCCTTTCAGTACTGGTTCAGCTCTCTTCCCCAACACCCCCACCCCTCCCAAAGAAACCACAGCTAACTCTGTTGGAGAAGCAGAAATGAACAAGCTGTATTTCCAAGCAGGATGAGATGCAGATGAATATATACACAATATACAGTATTTACAATATATACAAAAAAATACAGCAAAGAACATAACACAGAAAACCTTCCAACCTTCCCCTCCTCCAAGCAGAGGGGTCCCCCCACCAACTATACCCTCTTCTTTCCCTTCCTCCCTTTTTTCCCAAAAAGGGTTAGAGAGAGAAAAAGTAATTATTGAGGAGGAAATTCTGTTAGCTCAAAGCATATGCAAGAATTAGTTTCTTATCTGGTTATCTCAGTTAGTTCAAGGTCACAGCACAGAGGAAAGACAGCAGCTGTTCAGGCAGACTGGAACAGAGAGATTGAACTGACTGAGATTCAAACTGAACTAAAGCTAAAAATTTTACAGTTGTGTTCTACCAATCTACCAATGAAATTCGTTTAGAAGATCTTTGTTTTCATGATTACACCAAAACATTCAGCCAGGGTGTTCCAGTAACTGTTGCTTTCTTAAAGGCACAGGTTGCACTAGATGTTCTTTGAAGTTTATTCCAACTAGGTATATTCTGTGATTTTGTGATTTCTTTTCACAAAACTTTATATTCTACTGTTCATTTGAGGAGTAAGCCATTTAACTTTTTTCTAGTTTATCATCACAGTGTAAGGCTAGTATTCTTAAGGTAAGTGACAAGAAAATTGTCAGTGAACCCAAGTTAAGCAGTAATAGCAATAAATCAAACGCAGATTTCTCTTTCCCTTCTTCATGCATTTATTCTTAAAGCAAACATATATAGTGTGCTTTGGGAAGCAATTGGTTTAACAGGAGATACTTGAATTATAGACAACACAAAATGGCTTTGTAAATACCCTTATTTAGAACACAGTTAGCATAAATGCTTTCATATAGAAAGTCTGAATTATTCTCTGAAGAGAGGATATATTTTCTTTCAGAAGAGAATTTAATAAATTGTGCTTTGTTGGCACTTGGTAATTACTGAGGCAGGAAAGGTAGGCTAAGCAATGCTGTCATTTTAAGTGTTGGTACTCCCAGTGTAATAAGAGCTTGCAGAGGAAAAAAAAAAGCATCTATTGACAGATGTCATACCAAACTAGATAAGAAATCCACTACAGCAATAATTAATACCTTGTGAGCTCAGGAAAAAAGACATAATTTCACAAGGCACTATCAAAAGTTAAGTAATAAAAAAAATATTCCACAGAAAACTTGAGTAATGCATTGTAAGAGTGTAGGAAGTTTCAAATATTTCCCCAGACTGCACATTTGAGTATAGTAATAATCTCTGTCCATGCTTCTCACTTAGTCACATACCTGTGGGAGATCTACCAAGCACCCAGCTTCATGAGCTTAGATGACTCCAGCAGCATTCATCTGCCAAACATTGACATGAACAGGCCCCACCTGGTGATCCCCAAGCTTGCCCTGGAAGTTGGGAACTATTACTTCAGCTTCATTGTCTCCTTTGAAGGTACTTCATTGTCCAAAAGCAGCTTTGCCAATGTCACTATGATACCAAGCAGGCTGATGCCAGTCATTTATAAGGGCTCCTAACATGTGTGGTCCAACACTTAGGACTTGATCCTGGATGGGGAGAAGTCCTATGACCCCAATTTGGATGATGGTGAACAAACTCCACTGCTGTAAATTGGTCTTGCACCTGCTCCTCCAAGGTATGAGCAATTATGGACAACCAAAGAAAGAGGGGGAACTTTTAGGAACTGCACATCAGCTCCACACAAATATGGCTGCATTGAAGTTGTGTTGAGGGAAGGCTTTGAGAGCATCTTTAACAAAGCTGCTCCAGAAGGAAGGTTGCAAAGATTTCCCATATCCCAGCTTAGTGCTTTACCATGAGGGTGCTGGCTGGAACACTGTAACAGGTTGCCCAGGGGAAAGTAGTTGGGGCCCCATCCCTGGGGATATTCAGGGTGAGGCTTGACAAGGCTCTGAGCAACCTGATCCCCTGTTTCCCCCACCACCTCTCTCTTTATCTTCCCAAAGCAGCTCCTGCTCCCTCTACACCATCCTCCACCCTGCCTAAACAGCTCTTGCTCCACCACCACCCATCCCAGAGCTAGGGACAAGACCCTCAACCAGCCAAGATACCACACAGAAAATCTCGGCCCCAGGAAAGAGGTCCAGCCAGCACCCATGGATAATATTGGAGTAGCCATCAATGTTCTTCCTACCTAACCGGGGGGCCACCAGGCCCCCCGGCCTTTGTTGTCACCACCACCATCACCCAGTGTGCACCACAAGGACTCACCAGTGATGAGAGGAGGATCCCTCAGCCCAGATGGGCTCAGCTTAGGGCTTCTGCCTTTCCTGGAGGGGATTAAAAAGGGGAGTGGGTGGGGAGGGCAAAGTAGCCACACCTGGGGTGGGAGGAGACTCCAACAGAGCCCAGGTGCTCTGGGGTTTGAGGCAAAAAGGGTGGAAAAAAGGGGCAGATATGGTGGGAAAGGGGAGGTAGTGGTGAAAGAAGGGGACTTAAAAGTAACTTTTTTTTCCATCAATCTTCCATAATGCACAACTGCAGTTCATGGTTTGCTTTGCCTCCATGCCAAAAGAACAAACCCAGCAATGTTTCATAAAATAAAGCACAATGGTGGCTGTTACAGTGAAGCCTTTCCATTAAGCATAATTTTGCTTGGCGGGAAAATCTGTGCTTTTCAAATCAAAATAACAAGTTTTAACAACAACAACAAAAAATGTTCTCCAAGAATGAATTTTCTCCCTGGATACCAGAAGAAAACACCAGGATGATGAAGGGACTGGAGCATGTGCCCTGTGAGGAGAGACTGAGAGTCCTGGGGCTTTTTAGTCTGGAGAAAAGAAGGCTGAGAGGGGATTTAATAAATGTTTATAAATATCTGAGGGCTGGGGGTCAAGAGGGAGGGGACAGGCTCGGCTCAGTTGCACCCTGGGATAGGACAAGGGGCAATGGATAGAAACTACAGCACAGGAGGTTCCACCCCAGTATGAGGAGGAACTTCTTCACTGTGAGGGTCACAGAGCAGTGGAACAGGCTGCCCAGAGAGGCTGTGGAATCTCCTTCTCTGGAGACCATCAAGACCCATCTGGATGCATTCCTCTGTGACCTGTGCTAGATTCTATGGTCCTGCTCTGGCAGGAGGGTTGGACTCGAAGATCTCCAGAGGTCCCTTCCTACCCCTAACATCCTATGATCCTAATGCCTCTGAATGATCACCTTGGTAATGCTTCATTCCACCTGGCCATCAGAGCTCTTTGTTTCCTTGAACTCAAAAACTTGTTGTAGTTGATCATAATCAATCTTTATTGCCAATGACCTAATAAGGTGAATGACAGAAATATAGTTTTTACTGTTCTTTCTGGCTGTGAGTGGTCTGTTAGAAGCATATTGCAGGAAAAAGTACCGAATCCCCTTGCATCACCAGTTGAATTGTCATAGTAAAAAAAGATTGGAAACTAAGTTTATGGTACATTATTATATGGAGACAAACATTTGTGGTAAGCATTACTCAAAGACTACAGATAAGTTGGATTTTGAATTATAAGCTGGTTTTTGTGTTTCCACCACCTTTGATAAGGACAGGTATTCTGGTGTAAAGTCAAGTTGTGTGAGATTTGCAGACAAAAGCAATGGTGTATGCTAATGTCTGAAGCTTGATCGCTCTTGGGACTTCAGTAGCAGTCAGCACTGGTACGGTGCAGCATCAGCCAGCACTGGACACTGGACAAAGACGTCTATGTTTAGCCTCTATCTGAGCCTAAGCTATAGCAGTTGCTCTATCACCTGATGACCCCACTGAAGAAGGAAAAAAAGGAGAGAAGAGCTACAGGCTGAAATGAAAAGAGATTTAATGAAATAACCAAAATAATACTAACATTAATACCAACATTTATACAAGAGAGAGAGAGAAACTCAGCCTAGCAAAAGTGCAGCAGTCACAATATCCAGGAAGGCAGTTCTTAAGAGCAAGAAAAAGGTGAAGAAAACCCCAACCATCTCAGTAAACTTCCTCCTTTTTATTAAGTGTGAGCAAACTCAGCTCTGACTGGCTTCTGAGTCTGTCCCAGCAAAAGCAGGACAGAACAAGTACAGGCTAACATGTTGCTGAATCATTTTGACAGAACTCCTTAATTTTTTTCCATTGATACCATTTTCAAGCAAAGATCTAAATAAAGCAATGCACAGATCTGATACGGTCTTTCCAAGGGAGCGTAGCAAACATTGTATGATCCCAAATGATCAGTTGCCACCTGCATAGAAAGACATTGACTGGACTGGATATCCTTGAAGTATATATGCCAAAGTACTTCTCTTCAAGTTAGTAAGTGGCAATTAGTCTGAAGATTTGGTGCATTTGGATATTTCTCATTAATCTCATAGCCTGTCAGCTGGGGCACCAGAAGTGTTAGGTGATCCCCTGAGGACTCATGGAGAAGGGCAGGCGGTGGGCAGCTGGAGTTTGTGGTGGGTGGTTGATGGACCCAGGGAGCTAAGATGGGTCCTGGGCCATGGACAGGATGGGAGCAAGACCAGGGGAGGTAGAGTAGGGCCATTATGGCCATCAGTATTCTCAGGGCTCTTGCTCACACTGCCCTTGGGAAGTGTTAGCTGATTTTATTTATTTATTTATTTATTCATTTATTTGTTCATGAATTTATTTTTAAAAAGGGCTTAACATCACTCTTTTCAGTCTTTGTGATTAATTTGTGTGTGTGTTAGTGAATCAGAATCATTGTCCAATGAATTTGGTTCAAAGCAATACACTGAGTACTTTGATATTTGCTTATGTTTACTTTTTCATCTCAGACTGGCTCCTCTGTACAATAGAATAGGCAGGTATCTCTGATTGCTTTTTGTGCTGGTATGCTGTTACGCATCTTCAAGTGAGACACTAAAATGAACAAACCTTCCTCTGGCTAGACACTTATTTCATTGCTGTTGGCATTCCTGAAATGACTGCTAATGGCAGAATTCCACATTTTGCTACACTTAAAGCAGAAAAATCTGGCCAACTGTAGTTACATCTGAAGCTGAAGGAAAAGATAAATACTCAGCTGCTTTGTGACAGATAACTTTGTACTTCTGAGTGGTGAACTTTGTTAAGGTCCTAATTCTGTAAACTCACATGCAACACATCCCAGTTCTTACGATTCTAATCTGACAACTGTGTTTGAAGCTCCTTGTTGTGCTCTAGTTCAGTCAAAAATGAAATATCAGTAAGATTAAAATGAGACATTGTAACGGGTTAACCTGCCTGTTCAGAGCACAGAAGTGAGGGAAAAGTAGCACACGCACAAACCCCTTCTGGGTTGAAATGAAGAGTTGAGATAAAAGAGCTTAATATATGAGATAACATGCTAGTTACCAGCCTCCAACTAGTCTTTGTGCCACTGGTTGCCATCCTCTGGGCTCCATTGTTCAAGCAGTTTCAGTCTACCTCACTGTTTACCTCTCCAGCCCGTACTTCTACAGCTCACCTATAAGGATATTATGCAAGACAGTGTCAAAATCTTTAATGAAATTGAGGAAGGCCATATAGTACTGAATATGGCAGCACATTGATGAGATTCTCCCTAAATGATGTGACAATGTGTGTTTAGTTATAAAGCACAACAAGATTATTGAGTTTGATTGGTGCTGCCTATAATGAAACACAGGTATCTCTTATAGATCCAGAACTGAGGCATGCAAATGTAAATTCTTTCCATTTCTTTGAACAAAATATGCTAGCACAGCAGCCTTGCATGTCACAGCCAATTTCTACGCACTCTTTGCAGAGTGCCCATGCATGGGCAGAGTGGAACAAGTAAATAAGAATATGGTCAGAAACAATTTTTGTTGCTTGTCACTGGATTTGTCTATAGGAAACTGATATAGTATTGGCTGAGAAACTGATTAGAGGTGAGAGCAAGTTATCTGCATTTTTTAAAGTAGTTCATTGTAAGGGGTTAACCACCTATTTCCCTCCAACACAGAAGTGAGGGAAAGTAGCACAAAATAAACCTTCTGGATTAAGATAAAAGAGAGAAAAAAAGTAATGAGATAATACAATACACATACCTTAGTCTATTTGCAGAAAAAATGCAGCAAAATGCAGAAAGCAAGAGCAGAAGCCAGTGAGCCACCCTCCCACTCCTTCCCATCCCATCTTCTCTGCCATCCCAGAGAAGAACCAATCCTGGAACCCAAAAACTAGCAACAGGAAAAGGAAGCCTCTCATATTAAAATCTGAAGTTCAAGCCCTATAATACTTTGCTTCAGCCAGCATATTCATTTTGAAGCTGGCACAGCATGGTATGAATAGTAGCCGATCCAATTCAATCCATGACATTCATAGACCATTTAGCTTATTAGAGTCAAAGAATCTTATGGATTGTTTCTAGATTATAATTTTTTTTCACTCTTACACATCTTGATCTGAAAGTACAGAGATGTCATTCTCAGAACACTTCTCAGATGGTGCAGCATTTTCCTATACAAAAGAAACATTTACCACCAAATCTGTCTCTTTTGGTACTTGCCAAACAGTTTATCACTATCATGATATATTCTTTTCACCTTCATCAGTGAGTTATTAATAACCTTCCAGATATTTCTGACCTTGTGTGTATTAGTTATAAAAAAGCTCTTATTTTTAGGAATTTAGCAGAAGATGTTATTATCATGTTCAATATCTTTATCAACAACATGAGTGAGGAGATTGAGGTACCCTCAGCAGGTTTGCTGACGGTACAAAACTGGGGGCATTGGCTGATAACCCCATCAGGCTGTGCAGCCATCCATCAAGATCCTGGACAGGCTGGAGAACTCGGTGCAGGCAAACCTCATGAAGTTTAATAAGGACAAGTGCAGGGTCCTATATCTGGGGAGGAATAACAACACACACCAGTACAGGTTAGGGGCTGCCCTGCTGGAAAGCAGCTCCATGGAGAATGACCTTGGAGTGCTAGCAGACAGCAAGTTCTGCATGGGACAGCAATGTGCCCTTGTGGTCAAGAGAGCCAATGGTATCCTGGGGTGCATCAAGAAGGGTATGTCCAGCAGGTCCAGGGAAGTTCTTCTACCTTTCTACTCTGCCCTGGTGAGACCACGCCTGGAATACTGTGTCCAGTTTTGGGCTCCCCAGTTCAAGAAAGAGAGAGAACTGCTGGAGAAAATCCAATGGAGAGCCATGAGGATGATTAAGGGACTTGAGCATCTCCTCCATGAAGAGAGACTGAGATCCCTGGGGCTGTTTAGTCTTGAGAAGAAAAGACTGAGAAAGGATCTCATCAGTGTGTACAAATATCTGAGGGGTGGGTGTCAAGTGGAGGGGGCCAAGCTCTTTTCAGTGGTGCACAGTAGTAAGACAAGAAACAACAGGTTCAAACTTGAACATAGAAGGTTTCACCTCAACATGAAGAGAAACTTCTTTACAGTGAGGGTGGTGGAGCACTGGAACAGGCTTCCCAGGGAGGTTGTGAAGTCCCCTTTTCTGGACACATTCAAAACCAACCTGGATGCATTCCTGTGTGGACTATCCTGAGTGATCCTGCTCTGGCAGGGAAGTTGTACCTGGTGATCTTGTGAGGTCACTTCCAACCTGTGATACAGTGATACTGTAACTACAACAAAAGGCTCTTGTGTGTCCTACAATAGTCTTCTGTAACTAAGCTTTGGAAGATAACTTTGCATTTTGCTGTTGATTCTTTTGACTTCAAGTGCAGAGAAATAATTTCTCTTTCTACATTAGTGTTAGGAATTCTGCCATTCATATGTAACAAATGGAAGTCACTTTCACTACAAAACTATTTTCTTCAGTTATTCCAAAGGTACTAATGTAAGACAAAAGTATCTGGAAGAAAAATGAGAATAGCAGTCTAGCTTGGCTGATTCAGGGAAATGCAGAATACATTTCTTGTTAGGCTGTCCCCTGAGTTCAGGGTAGCCCTGCCAGAAGACATTATCTAACAGACACGGACTGAAATTGAAGTAGGTGGCGGCTGCCTTAAGTGGAATCTCAGTCTGCTCTAGAGAAGGAAGCTGACTTTCTGCAATGTCCCCTCGAGCTACAATAATTTGTCAAAATGCCCTTCTGCAATTGTGGAAGCCATTGCAACAGACCTTGGAAGATGAATTTGGCTGTTTGGATTCACTTTGTCACTAAAAGTGAAATAAAAGAAAACAACACCAAAAACAAAAAAAGGAGCTGACTTAGATGTTTAAAGAATGACTGGTGGAATTGAGATACCAATTAGTTGCAATCCATTAACTCATCAGCTAATGGCTTTTCAAATTCACGGATAAACATTCATTAGGCTTTTGTTTGTATTTATATCTCCTTAGCCACTTATAGTTTTGCTTCTGAAAATGGCTAGATCATCTTGGCTCAGTACTGATCTCTTTTAGGAGCCTGCTTCACACTTTCCACGGGCCTGATTCAGTAGGACTGCTCAGAGACAAGTCTGTCATGGACAGTACAAGTCATCTGAACAGGCACTGGTTTGTTAATACTGGCGGGCTTTTTTTGAGAATAACTGTGAAAGATTCTAGTTGTGGAAGCAGAATAGTTAACCTGTCATTACCAGTTAAGAAACATTTACAGCTGGTGCTTTAACCAGCTGGCTCAGTTTAATTAACAAAGGAGTGATTGTAAATGGATGCATTGTCAAGAGCCTCCTTTCCTGAAGAATTTCAATTGCTGTTGTTACTTACCATAGTCCTGCTTATGTGACACAGTTTTAGTGAAGAACAGTTTTGTACAGCCTAAGGGTATATAAGCTCTGTAAACTGCCCCATATGGGCAGAGTCCCTATCAGCAGAACCTGCCAAGCTGCTGCTGCTGGATGTTCTCTCCTATAGCCTTAGGAGAGAACTATCCCTTCTGCTTCTAAACTGCTTGTGTTCTGACCTGATCTTGAGTGTACTCTGTTTTTTTTCTGCAACGTTAAAGGCTACCTATATAAAGTCTGTCTACACAGATCTTGCAGAGGTACAGACACCCCATCTACCTCAAAAGAATAGCAGACATTTGTCTGTGACATTTTTAATTGCTGTTGAAACAATACCAAGCATCAGAAAACAAAGTTTCATTGGGAAAATAGTTTCATAGCCCAACTGTGTAACCCAGTTACAAGGGTATTCTTCTGCACTTTAGATTCTGGCCCTTTTTTCTGTAATTTGCCTTAAATAATCTTTGAGTTAAAAAAATAAAAATCAAACTATAACATGAATCAGCTTGCAAACTGCAATACATGATATACATTATTTCAGGTCTTGGGATTAACCATTCTATTTAATTTTCTTTAGCTAAAGTAATGCTCTATGCATGGCCCGTAATAGTTTTTTTCAATACTCAAGCATTTTGTAGGAAAATTTGAAGAATAGCAAAACAACAAACAAACAAAGAACCACACACAGAGGAAAAAACCCAACACCAAAAACCACAAAACCCCAAAAAGGATTACTCAATTCAGCTGTATATCATGATGCTGACATAAACCTTAAGGGCATATTGATTGTTTGTGGGGAAATCAGAGTAAATGGATTTCATTTGGTAGAGGATTTATTTAGAGTACTTTGAAGACAGATCTGAATAGAAATGGCATGTGCTGTCCATTATTAAATCTGCTCTTCATAACGGCCATTCATTCAATTCTATTCTTTCCAGTCCTTCCATTCAATATATTTCAAAGCAAGCATTTCCAGGCAGTCGATGCTGAGAAGAGGACAACCCTTCTGATGTCTAAATTTCTCATATTGAATGCAGTAAACTATATTGAAAGTATATAAAATTTTAAAGCTGTTGAGCTTCTTTCAAGTTGAAAAAAATGGTTGCCAGAAAAGCTAGACATTTTTTCCATCAATTTTATAGAGAGAGATCAGGCATAATTTTTATCATGAAGAAAACATCTACTTTCTGGGGATATTTCAATTGGTAGGCATGTAGAAAGATAGATAGTCCCTTTGGTAATAATTCCCCAAGATCTATCCTTTCCTAATCCACCTTTGCCCTCCTCTATTTTGTTTATTCTTGAGCAGTCCATGATTTCCCTACTGATCTAATATTCACTTAAGCAGATAATATCAACATTATAATTGATTTAATTTAAATAGGGCTGGTCAAATAGTTTTTCAGGAATAGAATTTTCCTGTCAAAGAAAGAAATGATAATTTTCTAAAAATCTATTAATTCATATTAAACAGATCAAAAGGAATTTGTGAAATGTTCTCTCTATAAAGATCCTATTCATTCCGATTTTTCTGTCTATACTCTTGAATACAGAATATTCTCCTCTTATACAAGAAGCTCACATAAAATAGCATTCAATGCGAACTGCAATGAAAATATAAGTTGGTTTGGAAAACAAGGGTAAACACAGTTACAATACTAAAAGCCCCGACAGAGCCACACCTTTAAAAACTGCACTTTTCAAAACATTAACTGTAGCACATCAGAACTTCCAGTATTGGAACCTACCTTAACAAAAAGCAACAAAATAGGCAACATCCTCAAAACCATAACAAAGAATTTTGAAAGTTCATATTATGGCTGGACTCAAGACTTTCAAAATTATATATGTGCACCACGTTCAAAGCTAAAGAAATTCATAAGGATCTGTTGAGACCATTGTGTGCTCTCATGCCCATCTATGATTTAACACTTTTGTCCTTATTCTCTGCTTTTTATTTTCTAATAAATGAGGTTCTATCATTTATCTCAACTAGAGTTTCTATCCAGTTTCACATGGCATATGAATTAAATGCCACTGTCTTCAAGAGAAAACCTTTATTATCGGTCTGTTCCTCTCTTTATGCTTGAATGAAAATATATAGATGGATATAAAATTCTGATTTTCACTCTAGCTGTCAGAGAAAATGCTTGTGGGTAGCATTCAGCTCCATGTTTGTAGGTGTCTATATTTTAATTATCTACCTGTGAGTCAGTGCCTCAGAATCCATGATAGTCCATGGCAAAACTATATTATAAATTTTGTGAAGTTAGTATGAGATCCTTACTTCATGAGATGACAAAATAGATGTTTGGTGAACACTAGCGCCTACTAAGTAGGTGTCTGCTCCTTGTGATGACCATGTAGCTCAAATGCAGACACACCGTAGACACTTTCTTCTAGGTCTGAAAATGAATTACAATCAAAGTCTATAATTTTTTTTTTTTTCATTTACTGGTGAATGTTTAACCTCAGATATTGTACTACTCTCATATATGACACTTTATAGTAGAACTTAATCAAGGGGATGACATTTCCTTGAATAACAACCTTTAGTTCTTGCAGAGAACTCTAATGTATTCTAGAATTAGTAGCAAATGTTGTGCTTCTTGATATCTCTACATCTAGGACTAGCATGTTCATCTTCTTTAGCAACCTTCCACCTCAAAGGCAGGTAAAAGACAGACAACTTTAATTCTAAGTAAAACAGTGTGTAGTCTTTGAATCTTCTGTGTAGGGAAAAAAAATTGTGAAAGATAATTTTCCATTCATGAGGCTCTGGAATGTGAGCACATAGTCATGCCACATCACTTTTTATTACTGATCAATCTGACATCACCTTCTGTCTGGACTACTAAGCAATTTCCTGTAAGAATTTGTAGTTATGATTAATCCACACTGTCTTTTGTTTTGGCTCCTGCTGAAGCCTCTTTTTTGTGACTAATTTGGGTGCATTTTAAAGACTCTATAAGCTCTCAGTAGGTGCAGATGGCTATGTGTTCAGCTATTTGAGATGTTCTCTGTTGATTTCTGTTGGTGCCTTCTGACAATAAGAAAATACATCAACTTAAGGGTAGAAGAGATGAAGCTTAACTGGTCAAATGCTGATACATAAAGCACAGTTAATCAATTTCACTTGGCTATTAATATACTGTCTGTCATAAATTCCTGTGGAATGGATGAGCTTCTTAACAGGAAAAAGATCCTGCCAAATGGCATTTGTTTTCATAGAATTTCAAGGAGAGGAGTGACATGTTAACATGTTCAAAATGCATGATGTTTTCCATAAGAAATGTTGATTCATAGTAAAGGAAAAACAGAAAGATCTCATCACAGTGATGTACATCCCTATCAGATCCCACATTTACAATACACATTATGATATGAATAACAGCTAGTTTCCAAGGCATGTACCAGTCATATTATTCCTCATTCTGCTGATAAATACAATGCAACAGATAATTTAAGTCACAAAAATAACACGCTAAATACTTTGAATAAGATCTTAAATAGGTTGTTAAGTAAAGATAAACACAATATATAGCTGCAAGTCTTTAGCAATAAGACTATCCAGTGATAATGAAATTTCATTATACATTAGTAATATAGCTCAGCAGTAACCAAAATAAAACTGCTCAGAAAAGTCCATTAACAAAGCTGATACAGAATCATATGATCTTTTTGAATGTTATTATCCTGATGGAGAAAACCACACCTTTTCTTCTTCATGCTACTAAGGCTGCTCATGTTGATACATGTGGAATGGAATCACAGTAAAATAGAAATTGTTTGAATTGAAGTTCCAAGACCTCTGCCAAAAACTGAGACACTTTTCCACTAAACCAGGTTACTCAAAGCCCCATCCAACCTGTCTTGAACACTTCCAGGGATAGGGTGTCCACAGCTTCTCTGGACAACCTGTCCCCGTGTCTCAGCAAGATAAAAATGAGCTAATGCAAATGAGATAACATAATGCACAATTACCTTAGCTAACAATACAATGGGCAATTACCTTAGCTTAGGCAATTTGCAGGAAATGTGCAGGAAAATAAACCCAGCATAAAGCAGAAAAAAAGCAAGCTAACCAAATCCCACCCATCTCACCCCCATCCTGCAGAAAAGAGCTAACAGTCAAAACCCAGAACCCAAAGAGCAGAAACCAGAACAGGAAGCCTCTCATGTTACAATCTGAACTTCAAGCCCCATGATACTTTGCTCCAGCCAGAACTTTCATTTTGAAGGTGGCATGAAGCAGGATGGTTTTGAAAACAACAGATTTAAACCTAACCCATGACACCTGCCCATTCTGTATTTGTGCTTAGGATTGCCTTGACTCAGGTGCATGACCTTGCACTTGGGCTTGTTTAAAATTCATGAGGTTGGATTGGCCCACCTCTCAAGCCTGTCAAGATTCCTCTGAATGCCACCCCATCCCGCCAGCATGTTGATTGCACCGCACAGCTTGGTGTTGTCAGCAAACTTGCTGAAGATACACTCAATCCCACTGTCAATGTCACTGACAAAGACGTTAAATATCACCAGTCCCGATACTGACTCCTGAGGAACATCACTTTTCCACTGGTTTCCGTTTGGGACATTGAGTCACTGACTGCAACTGTGAATGCAAAATATCCTATCAAACCTTCTTACAATCCAGAATTCACCACCCATTACTGAGTTCTTAAACAGACCTGGTCTAGACATTGCAAACAATTGTTATGATTTTCACTCGGCCAGCAGCTGAGTTCCAACAGTCTGCTCTCACAAAAACTATCCCTGGCAGTCTTGATTGGTGTTCCTGTATTGGGAAGTGAACCAGGACCACCTGGGTGAAAGCCAGGAATCCTAACCACTAGACCACCAGTGTGTAGAGTGTGTGGAGTTATGCTGCAGTGGCTGTGTTCCAAAACAGTTGCTTAAACAAGCCTGACACTCAGGAGCAAAAAAAACCAAACCCAAAGAAATACAAAACCAAGCAAACACAACCAACCAACCAGCCAACCAAGACACACACACACAGAAAACAAAACCAAAACCAAACCAAACCAAAAATAAAAAAACCCCAACCAAACAAAAAACCCCAACAAACCACACCATACACAAACAAATTTCAGATATTTAGTGCAAATGCAGGGTGAATATCCCAAATTTGCCACATTATTGTATTTTGAGTGGCAATCTAATTTCAGACAGTTTTATTGTGAGATCTGTGTTTAAATAATAGGTTAGCTGTTTAAGATTGTTACAGCGTTTTCAGTATCTTTGGGTCTTTCTGTTTAAATATGTGAAATAAGAAAGTCTCCAAATTAACCTGCAGTTTCATTTAAAAGATCAGATAAGAACAATGACCTAAAAAGTGTTAGAGTATGCCCTGGAGTTCATATGTATGCCAGTAGAAATTTGCAAGCTTTCCTCATGCACCTTACCTCTGACCTCCATTAACATTACCATTCTAGTTCAATAGTTGTCCTAATCATGTTAAATTCTACAGCACGTTGATTCCACTAGTTCACTAGAAAACTGGACAAGATAAAATGAATGTCACTAATAATCTAATAACACTTAAATACTTTTTCTAACTAAAGCTTCTAGAGAATGAATACATTCAATAAATTCATACGGATTAATAAGCGTTGTATCTTTTCCAACACTTAATGAGAGTTGATTGTACAGGATACAGCTTTAGATTATCAGTGAACTGGAAATCATTCAACATCCATGCAGAACAATAACCTAAGCATGAAAATGTGCCATTTTTGCTTGGATATTGAAGATGTGAAATGTCCTACATAAGTAATGGACAAATCTCATTCTATAGTCAGCAGTACTTGGTGTGGAAACACTATTCAGCTTCAAGCCGGTTTTAGTGAGGTTAGAATATACTATATGTCCATGTGTCATGTAAGTAACCACATGAGCTTATAAATACAAAAAAAGTTGCTGAGACAATTAAAAAAATTTTGATTGCACAATTTTGATCTATTTTCCTTCCAAAGAAAATCTCAACCCTGTGCAGATGAAATAAAAATGAAACACTGTCTGTCTGTCTGGCCTTTGAACCCTAGAAACAATTAAACTTGTGTTTAACTTCAACACTACTGTGCAAGTTTTACCTCAGAATCATACACGACCAATTGTTAATTACATACTACAATCTTCAATGCCTTCAAATATGGGAATTTTCATGACAATGCTGGATAATATTTATACTAAGCCAAACAGCTTTAAAAATAGGTCCTTTCAGGTAATCTGTCTAATACATCACAGAATCATGGAATATCTCAAGTTGCAAGGGACCCATATGGAGTAATCAATTCAACCCTGTGTTCCTCACAGGACTATCTAAAATTACAGAGGCATCATCCAGACACTCCTTGAACTCTGACAGGCTTGGTGCCATGATCACTTCTCTGATTAGTTACCAGTTACCCTTCAGTGAAGAAGCTTTTCCAATCTAAATGTCGCCTGACATAGCTTCATTCCATTGTTTAGTTAATAAATATATGTCTCTACTGGAAGCTAGCACAACCTTAAATGTTGAAACTTTATATTTCTTCAGATGCCATTTGTCTTGACTTCTACTCCTTTTTGATCTCTTTTTTACTCAGTAAAGAACATACAACTGCCTCTTTTGTACGGGAAGTATAGGTATTTTGCTGTTGCCAACAGAAGGTATTATTTCCTTAGCAGAACCAGGCCATTTTCACTATCTTCTGGGTCACTGGGAACCTTTTTATCAGTTCTGAGGACCTGTTCAGCTGATAGTCAATCATATGAGTATGCTATTATGAAATAATCTTTGCTTGTTCTAAGAGTTTAATTTGATACACACTGTTTTAATTGCATGGGCAGGCGTCATCCTTTAGTGGGACTATCCTTAGCCTCTATTTGCTAAAATAAAAAAAGTGAGAAAGTGAGTCTTGTCAGAAGGACTATTCTATAAGAAGGGAAAGGAATGTTTGAGCTGTGCTTGGAGAAAGTTAAAAAATACCTCTACCACTAAATATTATTTCTTGAAATTTTTATTGTTTTTTCTCCTTCCATGTGACAGTTTTAGGCTGTGACTGAGTTAGCTGTGGTTGGTGTGTGGGGGGAGAATTGAAATTTTCTCACTACCACACTTCCTATAGCATAAGAAAAAAAAACAATGATGGCTTCCTATCGCTCTTCTCCTCTCCTCTGTCCCTCTACCCTTCCTTTTTCTGCCTTCCCCTTTCTTTTCTCCCTCTTCTTCCCTCCTTCTCTCTCCATTATAAATTAAAGTATTGAAAGAAAATCTAAGCAGAAAATTTTTGAACATTTTCTGTGAGCTCTAGAGTAAACCTATTAATTCTAAATGTATCTAGATTGTGGCATTTTCATGCAAGAACCAAATGATACAATGTGCAACATGACACCATTTCCAACAGGGTTGCTGACGAAATCAGAAATTAGAAGATAGCAAAACTGGCCTATGATGTCCAGTAAAGAAATCAGAAAAATAATGTGGGAAGTTCCAGCCTAATATCAAATAAAAAAAATGAAGAGTACATATTTAACAGGCATTTCCTGATCTCCTGTACAAGCTTCCCATCTTCCCTGATAAGTATTTTAAGCCACATTTACTCTGACAAGCTCGTCTAACTGGAAGCTTAAAACAATCTAATCTACAGTCTCAGAGCTCTTATAAATGTTCCTGCTAAATGATAGCTGTCCCTATTTTCTAATTTACAGACTGCACAAATTTGTTCTTCTGGCAGGAGGAAGGAATCAACAGACACTGACACAAGACAACTCAATTGTGGATGCCAGCATTTATTTTCAGCTCCATAGCTGGCTCTGCAGGTCTGTCATTGCACAGGTCATTTGGTCTATCAGGCCCATTAATCTACACATGACATTCTTCTAAACTCGGGTTTTAATGAAAAATTATTTTTTGCTATTCATGTTCATCCTAAATTTTAAACAGGTAGCACTACCATGTGCATTTTTATGGGCCAACCTGAGACAACCATAGTTGAATGCACTAAGAGAAGGGAAGGAAACAGCCTTCAATCCAAGCTTTAAATTTGTAACAAAGAATTTGAAAAAAGTGTAGAAGAATGATCTAGAGAAAACAAGAGAAAACAGGGTATTACTGAGAAAGAACTACAGAGAGTGACGGAATGCAGGCAACAGACAGGATCTAATTAGATGTCCCCGAAGAGGAACTGAGTTTAAGTAACAGAATTTCAGTGGTTCAGGTAATTGTCACAGCATTAAACTGGCCTGAAAAAGCTTTTTCTAAGCCACTTCAAGTTGAGGGAGAAGGCTAAGCTAGAAAAGAAATAGTTTAGAAGAACATTCACAAATGGGGATGCCATTTCCAGCTCAACATCTTGTGTAATAAATAAATATATGGGCTACCTTTAAAACGTATATAACATTTTCCCTATTGTCTGCACTAGAGCTACAGGCAAATAAAAATACAACCTGTGCTTTCAACTGTGAACTTATTTTACACAGATTTTCATCCAAAGTAACTACATTTATATAAAGGGCCATTCATTCCCTAGGGCTTTCCTGTAATTATTTTTCCTTGGGTTATGTGGTAAACAGATTGTAAGTCTGACTAGGAAGCAGGATAAAATTATTACCAGACAGATAGCTTTCTAAAAGGCTTTGAGAAGCAGAGCAGAAATTGAGATTTACTTCTTTATATCTTATAAAAGGTTATGACTTGAAAAGAAGCAGCATTAAGACATATAGAGGGAAGATTTTTTAGATTGATTTAGTGTAGTTTGTATATATGATTATATTTCTTTAACCAGAGGACTTAAGGAGTGAAGAAAGCACTACATAAAAATAATGTCTTCTCTGCCAAATTCAAGTCTGGGATAAGACGCAGTATAGTACATTTCAACATGAATCCATGTTGCCTTCTGAAGAGAACATTAAAATGCCTCTAAATAAGTGACTATCTGGGGATGTTATTAATTTAAAAATCTTTACAAAAATATTCACTGAAATGAAAAGAAAAATAGAAATTTGCCAGAATATATGTTCTGAAGTAGGAAACTGTGTGCATAAACACACCCTGTCCATATGTGTCTGTGTGTTTATACAGAGGAGTATTGAAAAGCAGCCCTGTGGAAAAGGACTTGGGGGTGCTGATGGATGAGAAGGTGGACATGAGCAGACAGTGCTTGCAGCCCAGAAAGGCAAATCACATTCTGGGCTGCATCAAAAAAGGTATTGCCAGCAGATCCAGAGAGGCGATTCTGCCACTTTGCTCTAGTGGAACCTCACCTGGAGTACTGCGTACAGGTCTGGAGCCCTCAATACAGGAAGGACATGGACCTGATGGAGTGGGTCCAGAGGAAGGCCATGAAAATCATCAGGGAGTTCGAGCACCTCTGCTACAAGGAGAAGCTGAGGGAGATGGAGTTATTCAGCCTGGTAAAAGAGGAGGCTCCAGGGGAGACCTAAGAGCAGCCTTCCAGTACCTGAAGGGGCTTACAAGAAGGATGGAGAGAGGACTGTTTACAAAGGCCTGTAGTGATAGGATGAGGGGCAATGGCTTCAAACTAGAGAGGAGTAGGATTTAGATTAGATGTTAGACACAATTCCTTACCACAAGTATAGTGAAACACTGGAACAGGTTGCCTGAGGAGGTGGTTGGGGTCCTGTCTCCTATCCATGGAGATATTCAGAGTGAGGTTGGACAGGGCTCTGGGCAACCTGGTCTAGTTGAGGATGCCCCTGCTGACTGCAGAGTGTGTTGGACTAGATTTGGAGGTCCCCTCCAACTCAGACCATTCTCTGACATCTATGAAAGTCTGCTTTTTGCAGAAGTGTCCTGAGGGGCACAAAAATTTGTCTCTTAAAGCGCTGATCTTCAATTCTTGGTCATTAAAAAACACAAGTGAGGGGTTTATATTCAGATATTCTCATTGCTCAAAATCTTCCATTAAACCAATAGGTGACATCATTACATGAAAACAACTTTCCAAGAGACCTCTGAGGAAGAGAAGGGTGATAAATACAGATGTTGCATATTACCAGTTTACATATCAGTTAAAGCATTTTGATCTTTTTTTTTTTTTCTGATCCTGTCTCTTGCTGGTTTATATCTATGTATGTATCTCTCCAGCCTGGGGCATCTAATTTTCTTCTCACTTACTGGTGTTGCACTCTTTCTAATTGTATCATGGTTCACAATTTTAATAAAGCATATAACAAGAGCCATTTTGAGAAAAAATATTGACAATTTATTAGTAAAAGAAGTATATTCATTTGAACATCACCAACTTAATTTGCAATTTCAGCACACACTGGAAGATATTGCCTTTCACTGCAAGTTTGCACTTTAATGTGTGCATTTACTAAAACATAGCTTTTTCTTTCATTTGGAAAGCAGGAAAAAAAACCCATTAGGTTTCTATGTCAAGTTAAGAAGTCTATTAAACAGATATGAAGCTGAAATAACAATGTTCTACTATTTCTCCTTTGGCTAAATAATGCAAAACCAGGGAAATGCTAAGAACGTTTTTTTTTTCCAGAAAGGATTTTGAGCAAGTCCTGATAGCAGTGTAACTTTGATAACAGAAATGTGATATTAACAGCATGATTTTATTATGAATCAACTATACCTATTCATAAACCCTTAATGACATGTGACTCAAATAGGGAATTTAGCATATAAATATATTTATGGAGCAGTGATAGTATCCTTCTAAGCTTATAGTAATAATTATAACAAAGTGCAGTTCTACTACCTTGTGATTACTCACACAGGCTGTGTATTGTATGTGATGCAGACCTACAAAGAAATACTGCTGTTTTGAAACAACTTAAAGCACGGCAGCATATATTACCCAAACAGAACTGTAATATTTCTCAGTTTAAGGAATGTGGCCATTCTTATATGTTCCTTAAGGAAGAAAGGTGGAAGCTGAATTGATTAATCAGTTCTCCACTTCTTTAACCTTAAATCTTCATTTTGCTTTCTAAGGCAAACTTAAGCAATATCTTGTTACAGAAAGTAATGGTCAATTGTGTTGTGTGGTGTGCTTTAGGAAGCAGAGGAGGACCTACAAGGGTGGGTTCTGTGAGAAGATACTAGAAGATCTCTCTGTTTCAAACTGGACCTGCCTCTGGCCAAGTGATGGTGGAGGCTTCTCTGTAGAGGACTATTACAGAAGGGAAGAAAAACTAGGGCAACCTGAAATAGAGGAGTGGCATGTGAAAGAAACACCTATGCAGACACCAAGGTCAATGAAGGAGTGGAGGAGGTGAGCCAGATCATCCCACAGGAAGACAGCAGGCTGTCCTACTGCAGCCCATGGATGTTAAGGGTGGAGCAGATGCACATTTGCAGCCCATGGAAGACCCCACACTGGAGCCCCATAGACTTCTGTATGTCTAAGTGGTACAGCAGGTCACTAACCAACGCATCTTGGATTATGGGAGCATTGTTTTACTTCCAGTCCCTATCTTGCAACTCAGGGGTCTGTGTACCAAGCAACCAACCAGTCCTACTACTAAAGACTAAGGCAAACAATAATAGCACTTCAGCCTTTTCTTTGTCTGTGATCACTGTGTTTCCCCCTGCATCCTATAAAAGATAGAAAAGGAGTCCTCCATTTGTTGTTAATATATTTCTGGAAGTATTTCTTGTTGCCTTTAACAGCTGATGCCAGATTAATTTCTAGCTGGGCTCCTAATTTTCTCCCTGCAAAGCCTCACAACAACTTTGCATTCCTCCTGAGTGGCCTGACCCTCTTTCCAACTAACATAAACTTTCTTTTTTCCCCTGAGTTACAACCAAATCTCTCTATTCAGTGAGGCACAAATAATATTAGCACAGGTAATGAAAATCATAAATTGCATATTCTTGGTCTCTTTTTCGTTTTGTTTTTCTTTCTGTTCTTTTTGAAAAGAGAATTTAAAAAGTAATTTTGCCTTTACATTTTTCAAAGTGAGGCATAAACATAACAAATTCCTCTATAGAAAAGAAATACAGAGCTGTTAAACCCAATTCTTTATGTAGTCTTCCCTGTAATTTATTGCATGACAGCAGTTTACATTATGAGAGACATTCAATTACTAAGGATTTTTCCACTTAAGGCAAATTATATTTGATAATTCTTGTCTGAAAAAAAAAAAAGGTATGTGTTTTCCTTGGTGTTTTCTCTTTTTCCTTCACTTGCAGAACTTGGATGTTGTCCAAGGTTGCATTAAAGGTTATATTAAAGCTGGAATATATCTATTATATTCATAATTTAGGGGCTTCAGTAAAATTCAGCAGAAAATGTATCAGCAATTATGACATGATATTTAAAAATATATAGTCTTTTTCTTTACAGCTGTTTAGGGTTAATCAAAACCAAAACAGCACTTCAGCCCCACTGATGCAATATGTTGCAGCATATGACGTGTGTGTGGATGGGACTCTCTAAGATATTTTCTGCCTTCAGCTTCTGCAGAAATATCTGTCCCCAGTAGCCAGTTTCAACCCAATGTGAGAAATGGGCAAAATTTTCAGAGGTATTCAGTACCCAGTGCTTAGGGTAAATTTACATCTGTGTAAACCAAAGCAAACAAGCCAAGAAAAGTGTTTGACCTATGCTTTTAACCAGAGGGGAAAAGCCAAATAAGCTCACTCTAAATATAAGTTTCCTTGGAAATATCACTGTCACCTAAAAAAAGGTATTTATCACAGATCACGTCTTCTCAGACACTGGAGTAAATAACTAGGGAAACTCATCTCCCCTGTTTCCAACAGTGCTTTGTATCTTTACTTCTCCCTGGCTTTGTTCAATGGCTGGTGAATTTTGGTTCAAGCTCTTTATTTTTTGATTTGTAAGTTGGACATATATACATCAAACATACAAATACATACACTTTCTGAGTATGGGGAAGATACTGTTGTATGTTTTTCCATTATATTGTAGGAAAGCAGAAACTATACTAGTAAAATTATGTATTTCATATTATAAAAGAGGCATGGAAAATGTGCAACAATGGAGGTAGTTAAAAGGAGAAGATGCACCTAAGACAACAATATTTTAATTGTTGGGGAAATTATGCTTATTAATGATCACAGCAAGAAAATGGTAACTTTTTAAAGGACCACCTTCAAGATATGTATTTGATTTGTTTGCTACTGTTGCTCTTTAGACATCTGGGGTTTGAGGTTTTTTTTTTTTTAAACCAGTCTTCAGTATTTAGATTTGAATCTGCAAGGTCTTGGACTTATATTTAATTGTATTCATTAGGCATTATTGTAAAACACAATTTAAAATAGTCCTGGAAAGTTCAGTGAGGAAAAAGTTTTGATTATATTTCAATTTATTTTTTTAAATTTATTTTGCTTTTGTTGGCTTGTCAAGACTACTTTGTACTTCTGCATATAGTGCGCTTTTGTATTCAGGCAAAAAAGCTGTGTGTGAATAGTCTTTTTTGCTAAACTAGCTAAATGCAGATTAAGAGGGTGAAGACATATCCTCAAAGTTAAGGTTTGCATAATGTAATCTTCAAAAGGGCGGTAGCTTGAGTGTTTAGTTTGTGGATAAATATTTGAATGTGAGCATGCTGAAATGTAGTAAAATTTCTTAGACTTTACTGTTTCAGGGAATTTTTTTCTTATGGGATCTTAAGAAAACTAGTAGCTTATTCTAAGACTGAAGAATGCTGTTCTTAAACTTTTCTTTAGGCTGCCTTATTATTATTATGACCGTATGCTGAGAATTAAAATAACAGTCACTCTCTTCTAAGCATCAAACTGCTTCATCTTTAGCAAAAAATCCAGTATCAAACTCTTCAGTACAGAAATAAACATGGTAAAATATTGGAAGAGACAAATGGAATTTACATTCATCTCTGGAAGCAAAAGATACCACAAATGGCAGAATGAATGATTTCTCAACATTGTTGTATGTGGCTGTCCCAGGTTACACCCATCCTTGATGGGGGCTGAAAAGAACCCAGCCCCCAGGTGGGCAGAGGGAGATATTTGGTTTTCCCCCATCCCAGGAGGAGGGATCCCCCTGGATCAAAGGTCTATTCCACTCCCCCTTTCTGTCCAGACAGCTTATCTAAGGTGAGACATTTTTTAGCTCTTTCTCTCTTTCCCCTGCACATCACTTGCTCAACAGACCTCTCTGCTGCTCTCCTGATTCAACCACACAGCCACACTGTCTCCATGCAGCATCCATGTTTCTGAAGAACTGCATCCACTTACATCAAGGGAATCAAATACCAGCTGAGCCTGGCTTTGCATATTTTTCTATTCACCCTTTTCCTTACACCTTTGTAACCCTTTCCTATTACTCTCCAATTCTTTCTTTCTTTCTTTCTTTCTTTCTTGTCTTCTTTCTTTCTTTCTTTCTTCCTTTCCTTCTTTCTTTCTTTCTTTCTTCTTTCTTTCTTTCTTTTCTTTCTTTCTTTCTTTCTTTCTTTCTTTTTCTCTTTCTTTCTTTCCTTCTTTCCTTCTTCTTTCTTTCTTTCTTTTCTTTCTTTCTTTCTTTCTTTCTTTCTTTCTTTCTTTCTTTCTTTCTTTTTCTTTCTTTCTTTCTTTCTTTCTTTCTTCTTCTTTCTAAAAATTACTTTTTCAGCTTCAAAATCAATTCCATACCATTTTCTTACATGATTTTACCTCTTCTTTCTCCTGGTGTTTGCTTTACCTTACTGGAAAAAGGAGTCGGGGAGCAAATCTAAATGTATTTCCATTTGGGCTTTTGGGCTTCAGGAAAATTTCAAACCATCACAGTGGCAGGACCAGAAAACTCTGTGAAACCTTGGAAACACCCCAGCATGAGCAAGACAAATGCTATTATAATAGAAGGTAGTAATTGTAATGATTAAAAATACAGTGTTTCTTGCACAAATATTGGTAGCAGATATATTTTCTTTGTAAGAAACAGTCTAATTCACTTGTTATGGAGCTCTAAATTACAGGGGATAAAAATTAGAGATGAATCTTGGAGTATACAGATATTCACAGAATCAATTATCAACATTGTCTAAATGTGTATTAAGTGTACCTCAATGTCTTTCTTATACTGAGGGGCCCAGAAATAGGTATAATATTTGAGGTTGGCCTTACTGGTGCTGTATTCAGGGTGATGATCACTTGCCTAGTCCCTGTTGGTCACACTTCCTTATACAAGCCAGGATGCTCTTGGTCTGGCCACTTAGGCACACTGCCAGTTCATATTCATCTGATGGTCAGATGACACCCCCAGATCCTTTTCTGCTGAGCAACTTTCCAGTGACTCCTCAGAAACCATAGAATTGTTTTTGTTGGAAAGGGCCTTTAAGATCACTGGGTCCAACATTTAGAGACATTTTTCCTATAAAATAAAGCATCAGCATGCTGAGAACTGATTCAAATCTGAACAAAGTGCCATAGGAGCTCCACTCTGCAATTTGGTTTGACTGGCCTGGCATTGGTGTTGCCTTTTCCCTATGTGATGACAACACCATACTGCATACCGGCACATGATTATTGTCTAGGAAACCTTAAACTGGTGTGGCTGGCTATATAAGCATCCCTCTTTAATTTTATACCATTTTTTGATGTAATTTGAAATCAACTTTTGTGCAGAAATTATTTCAGGTGAATTAAAATGTGTCTGTTGGGTTCATCAGCAACTTCCTGAAGTCGCGATTGGGTTTTCTGAAAGTTAGGTGCCTAACTTGCCTGAAATTTTCATGTATGTTTAAAGAGCTACTTTATGGAATATGCATCTCTATTTTCTTTACAAACTAACTCTGAGATTTTTCTCTTGTAAAGGATTGTCTCTAGTCTAAGTCCCCTTGACAACTATTTTACTATCACATTTGTCTTTGTCTCTTTGTTTCCCACATAGAAGTGTCTAGTAACATTTGAAATGGCTGACATGCTTGGCCACCAGTTTCAGGTCTGGATGGGAATATATTCATCAAAAGTCCTTTGTTATGTTTTTCCAATCCAAAGATGGCTCTCATGACCTTAAAATGCCACAGATTATAGCAGCTGACCCCAAAGAGACAACAGTCTCTTGTCATATCTTCTCTTTTTCTCTTTGTTTCTGTTGAGGCTCTCTTTACTGAAAGCAAATTTTGAAATTATGACACAACTTCATAGCTTTACACATGGCCAAGGTGTGTGAGATCCCATTATAGACAATGGAGATCTTCAAAAGAAATCCAGCTGATAAGCTGCTAAAGATATCTAGCCCTTGCCATTTGTGGTAATTCACCTGTTTTGGAATTGTCTATAGTATTTATTTGCTGTTTTTAAAGAATCACAAGTGCTAGTAATAACAAGTAATACACCTAGACCTTTTCATGCTATTGCCAGATATAAGATCAAATAACAAATCACCCAGATGATGATGATTTTCTTGTTTCTGACCTCACCAGCCAAGTCCTGCTTTACTTTACAGAGATCGATTCCTGCAGTTTGCTCAGTGTTTTTAAGAGTTGGGATCCTAACTTGTTTGTTTATATGCTTCACATGCTTGTTTGTTCATAAATGCAGATCAACAGCAATTACATTTATTTGGAAAATATATTCATGTTTATGCTCAGTTTCTTCCCTGAGGAATTCTGAATCTGCACAAGTCTTTTCTTTTAACACAACATCAAATTGCCCTTATTTACATTCCCTCACATTTAACTCTTTGTGTATTAGTATGCCATGCCTAGTACATAGAGTATATGATTAACTCTTCAACTCATTGTATCACTTGTGAGGAGGTAAGAAAGAAAGAGAATAAGTGCAGTATTTGGCAAATCTATTGGAGCAAAGCATAATCTCCTTACACAAAATAACTGGAGGCTCAAATAGTTGTTTCCTTTACAAACCTCCATCTTATGTGAGCCCTGTCTTGTACCTGTCAGTTAGGTGCCTATCTTGTGTGCTGCTGTATCTATAGTGGCATTAGGCTCCTGTGTTTATAATTTAGTCTTACCTCCGGCATGTGTTTTAGACAGAACTGAATAACTATGTGCTTTGAATCATAATGTGAACCCTACAATTGGTGTTTATTCCTCAGAAGCATGTCTGCCTTTTCTCTTTACAAACACCCCTAAAAGTTGCTGATAGTGGTGGGCACAGGAATATTAGTAGTAATAAATTGTGAATGTGCTGGGCTCAGTTTGTTATCAGACAAAATAAGTCAAAAAATCATGAGGTAAAATCTTGTTGCCCTCCAATACCACTTGTAAAGTTCCAAGTGAATTTGAAGGAATTGAATTTCAACTACAGTCTCTGAGATGACAATCATACAGACAGCATCTTAGCTCACTCACCACCTAAGCCTTCTAAACATGGCAAAGGAGAAGCAGGACACAATTAGGTAACAGCAAAGCACTCTTACTTGATACATCTGGGGTTGTTTAGTCCAGGAGGAGGCTCAGGGGAGACCTATTGCTCTCTACAACTACCTGAAAGGAGGTTCTACCCAGGTGGGGGTTGGTCTCTTCTCCCAGGCAACCAGCACCAGAACAAGAGGACACAGTCTCAAGCTGTGCCAGGGTAGGTTTAGGCTTGAGGTGAGGAGAAAGTTCTTCACAGAAAGAGTTATTGGCTGGTGGAATGTGCTGCCCAGGGAGGTAGTGGAGTCACCATCCCTTGAGGTGTTAAAAAAGGGAATGGATGTGGCACTTGAAGCCATGGCTTAGTTAGTCATGAGGTGTTGGGTGATATGTTGGACTTGATGATCTCTGAGGTCTTTTCCAACCTTGTTGATTCTATGATTCTATGTTTTTTCCAGCTTTTTATTTAGCAGACACTATGAAAGACTAAGCAGAAAAAAATTACCTGAACCTATGCAGAAAATTATCCACTAAGTAGCACAAAAAAATCTTCTGTGAACTGGGTTTATTTTTTTTATAACACCTGTCACCATGGTAGCCAAATGTCTATAACAGAAAGTACAATGAATATATTGGATGTATTTCATAATTGATTCTCATGTGTTGTAGCTATACAGGAAAAAAGTGAAGGACTGCTTTGCTATTAGTCTGTTACACTTGTAAAATAAATGGATATTTCCTGAATTTGTTAAAGGTAGAATGGATGTAAATTTGTAGAGTGTGAAAAATAGGAACTAGATCAGACAGGTAATGGTTTGGCTTGATGACCTCTGTGTATCCCCATGGTAGAATAAGAAAGCAGGCATTTTGTTCCCAAAGCCAGCAGAATATGATATTTCTGAGTTTCATGTAAATTGCAGGAAATATTTGACCATATACTAGAGCAGTGCTCTAGAGCAGATTTACATTGTTCTAGATTAAAGTATAGGCATAAGGAATTCTTGTCTATGGGTAGTACCTAGTATAGACTTGCCTATTTCTCTTTTTCAAGCTATTTTCTGAGGGCCTTTTCTGTGCAGGAAATGTGTACTTTTTTTTGCCTTGCATAATAAACAAAGGATAATGAATCCAAGCAATAACTATGTAAAGTGAGAGAGGAGGATGTGAATGCAGGAGCTTCAACAATGATTGGGGGTTTGGGGGGTGTGGGGTGTGTGGTTTGGCACAAGTTTTTCAAATAAAAGCTTTATATCTATTTTTATCAAGGACAGCTCCTCAGGAAATAATGGTAGAACCTGGAAATATTTTGTGAGGTGAGGCATGCGTGTAATAGCATTCTATCTAAATTAAGTACAGGTCAAGTAAAACTTGAATTATGAAAGCAAAAAAATATTTATTTAATTCATGGCTGTATTTTATCCTATACCTTGTTTCACAATAGCTTTTCCCCTCTCTTTCCAATCTGATGAATCCATTTATCCCCCTTTTCTTCATTATTCTCTTTTCCCAATGAGTATCTTTATAATGATGTATTAATATGAAGACAAGAAGGTGACTTATCTGCAGTTTCTACTTTGAAAGACAAGAATGTTTCTGAATATCTGAGGAAGGACTGGAAAGCTTCCAGTAAAAGTGCAGATACAGAGTTCCAACAGCAGCAACTAAGAACTGATGCTGAACACAAAATCATTATGAAAACCTGAATCTTAAGTCTTTCTAAACAATAAGTTAAATCATTGCTTGACATGGCTTCCTTTTAACAACTTTTTTTTTTTTTTCAAAAGGATGTATACTTAAGCATAATTCTAGTTTCATAAAGGAATCATCTGCTGTATGCTGCAGCACAGTCTCTCTTTTTCTGTCAAATGTAATGGGTGGTTCATTTCATGGTATAATTATAATTATTGTTAGTTGATTTTCTTTCCCTGTTCTGCTTAGTTCAATAAAATTGGGGGGGGAAAAAGGCAAAGAATTAAATCAGGGAGCTTAGAAAGAGAAAAAATGGACTTGTGGTGGGTGTTCCTCTTAGTATTTAACAAATGCTGTCATCTGCACAGGAATTCCTCTAGTGCTAGAAAATGAGGGGGGTAGCCAAATACACAGAAAAGAAGATAAAGAGCTCAGCTATATGTATATGTTTTCTCCATTCAGAATATAATCCCCACCAAAAAAAGAGAAATCAGGATGAAAAAAAGAAGAAATCAGGATGAGTTTAATACCAACCTATTTGTGCTGAAACTACTGAATGAGCAGCATCTGCATGCACGTAGTGTGCACACACGTGCATGCTTTGTGCGTAGCTGAGTAGGTAAGTGTGTGGCCTTGTCAACACTGCCAAGAAAAAGAAATATAGCCATTGCATTATTATAGTCTTCATGCTGTTTGTAGTATGAATTGCCCCCTCAACTCAGCAGAAGCCCAAAGGAAAAGATTGGATCACATTTCCCTCGAAGTGCATGAAAGGTGCCCATCAAAATTGCGCTTGTTGCTGCTGTGGGGTAAATTGTCCTCCCTAGCCCTTCTGTGCTTGTATAGGTGATAGCACTGAAAGATTCTTCCTGTTCTTGATGTTCTCTTCTAGTCTCTTCCACAGAAATAACCTGATTCCTTTGGGGGATGTGACAAGATTTGAACTGATATCATTGGAGACTGCAGCTGATGAAGTCAAATCACTGCTGCCTGTTTTTTTTTCTGACATTACCTTAAAGTAATTTAAAGCAAAATTCTAAACTTTTATTTTCAATTGCAGTATGTTCATTTCAATGAAAGTTCACTGCAGTCTCTGAAGATTACTTCCGTGAGCTATCTTTGAAAACTTTTTCACCTTGCTCATGGGATTTAGGAGCCTGAATACTGTCTAAGAGGTTTTATTCCTTTTGCACTTAGCCAATGAAAGGTGCTACTGTAGTAATGTAAATAGCTAGTACTTACAAAGGTATTACTTAAGATACTAGTTTAATACTTAGATTAATTTGTGTTTTCACTTTTAGTGATAGTTTTAAAACATATGCTTATTGATTCAATAGATATTACTTCCCTGGCTGAGTCAGAAGTGTAAAGGATCTTAATTCTAACACTTTGAAAGAAACTGAAATAATGTCTAATTCAAGCTAACGAAAGTTTACTCATATTCATACATACCTAAGGTGCTAAATTTATTAAGTTTTAAAGAAAACTGGCAGCACATCTGTTCTGCTATCAACAACAGAACATTTATGCAAAAGAAATTATTTAGGATAGCTGATGTATTATATTGACCAATTGAGCACACTCGAAACAACACAAGTCACAAAATGCTGGAAACACTCATAATCCCTTATTTGTCCTTATTTTCCACTTTACATTCTTTATTTTGTGTGTCAGCCTTTCCCATGTTTCCCAAATATTTGTATTAAAAAAAAAATAAATTCTTGAAGTTACACCTCCAAGACTAAATCAAAAGAATATTTTTTAAGGGTTTGGATTAGCACTCAAAAAATGCAACAAGCAAATTGGCTTATGGGATCAGTTTGAAGAACTTTCATCGTTATAGTAGATATTTCTTTGATAGTCTTAAACTGTCAAGCAAGTCAGGAGCAGTAAAAACTGTCTGACCTGTCTGTGCAATGTTGTTGAGCACCTCTCTCATCATTTCATAAGAGTTTATTAAATACAGTGCATTAGAGAAAAGAAATATTAGAGAAGGACAAATCCAATGCTGTAGTAACACCATAATAACTAATTGTATATTCCCATGAGACCTTATCTGGGCAAACTAAGCCTGGAAGACCAAGAATTGTTTATCCTGCTCATTCCAACATTTGGAGTGCTTTAGAAATGCTATATTGACATCAAGCAGGACCATATAGAGGGAGACAAAGGACAGGCAAGAAAAAAATTTAGCTATTAATGTAGATGAACAGTTTCATCAAGTAACATTCTCTATTGACAGGGAAAAAAATGTCCTTCAGAAAGTGTTGTTCTTTCTTTAATAAAACTTGGCCAGTGCTACTGTTTAGGCCAGCACTGAGTTTCTGCTAATGAAATTGCTTTTTCTTCCTTCTGAAAAAGGGACATTTTATCCCATCTCTGTTGATATGATAATGAGAAAATATGAGCTCTACACAATTCTGATGTTTCTTAACCCAAGAATAAATCTTATAATAGTATTGTGGGTAAGGGCAAATTTTCTCTGAATCTTGGTAACAGCAAGATGTGATTGCTTTATGCCAACCTGATTCAGAGTTGTAAGGGCTTTACAAGATTTTATCTTTTTCTGACCCTTCCATTATTCTGTTTGTAAAGCATTTCCTGCTTTTTCTGCAATTCTTGTGCATTTCTTTTCTGTGAACTAAGTCTGAATAGTGCTGGGTTTACATTATAATTACTTTATTGCATTGTCACCTTCAGTCACATATGATTCAAGACACCACTCATAAAACAGGAACACATGACTTTAGAAGAAATAACTCAAACAGGGAGAAAATGGAGACAAACTTATGGAAGGACAGAATAATACAGAGGGATTTTATATCATTCTATCCTAGCAGTTGTCTAAAATGGGAAGTTCTTTATCAGCTTGAATCTGTTGCTGGAGGAAATGTTTCCTGAGAATGACTTTGAAATTTCACTCTGGTGAGCTACAAAGTACTTGAAGTACTTTAGTTCTGTAGAGGTAGAAGATGGTAACCTGTTATACCTACATTTTTATATATATTAGAAAAATAATATTTTTCAATACTTAGTGTTTTCACAGATTATTAGACCAAAATATATTACATTTACATATAAATATGTAATTATTATTTTTCTAATAGTCTGCTAAAATACTAAATACTGAAAAATATTTCCACTGCTACTTATTGTTTCCTTAAGCTGAAAAATCAATGACAGCATGTTGAAAAAAATCCATTTTTTTGAACATGTTCCTTGATTTACCAGTTTCCATCTTTCTCAAGGATATGTTTGCTCTGGTTGCCATCAAAACTCACTTCAGCAAAGATGTTTAGTGTTTATCTTTGAGACAACAGACACAAAACAAAACCAAATTCCCGATTCTGGCTGCAAAGATCTTTTGCATTTAGGCAGTGAATTGTTAGGAGGAATAGATTTTATGACCTTTGCATTTGACAAGCAGTCAATAGCTACCAGAAAATTTAAGTAACTGAGTCTGCATAAACCTCCTGACAAGGCTGCTATTCAGTGACAAGTCTGTCTGTGATAATTCCAGATGCTTCATGTAGACTGAGATTATGTTTTCTTGAATCAGCAAGATTCAAGAATCACTTTACCATCTCAGTATTCATTCCAAGCTTTAATTCATGGGCTTTGGCTCAAATGCTTTAGGAAACATTTTAATGAGTACTACTAAGTAACAGAGCATCATGTATCTTCTCTCTGGTTCTCACTACTTTTTTAATTTATTCATGTGCTTTTAAACCATTTGAAAAATGCTCCAGCCATGAAAGCTGTATCAAGCAAATCCTGCCACACGACAAGCCATACTAGGACTATCAATTATTTTAACCAATTATTTTTGAAGAACACATTTTGGAAATTTTTGTTTATATGATGTCAAGCTGGTAGCATCTACTTGTTCCATATAGTGCACTCTGTAAAAATGTCTGAGTTAAACTGTGACCTAAATCAATCAACGAATAAATGTAATTAGACCAAATGATCTCTTCTGGGAATTATTAAAATAGGTGATTCAATGAAAACATTAGCTGAATATGTTTAAGAATTAAAGGAATATAAAGTAACCCTTTGGTTTCCCAGCTGATGAGCTTTTTTAATAGCAATTGTTAAAATTGAAGAACCACCATTCAAAGAATATCCATACAGAAATCCTTGTGCACTTCTTAGTGCTGAAGATTATCTTCAGACCAGAATAGCTTTAAATTTAGCCAGGTTTCACATAAAAATCTTATAATCTGCATGTTGGTTGGATCAGGGGTGGATATATTGGGTAAGGATATATATCCCTCATAGCCAGTTCACACAGATGAACAGTTATTGCTTGACTGTGAAGAATATTTTTATCAAACTACCCAAATAAAATAGCTGTCTGACAAATCTAAGGATGTTTCAAAATGTACAGTTAGACAATCCCCTGAATGTCTGTGACCTCTGGTGAAGGTGAAATGCCAGGTGAATCATGGGCCAGTATATGAGCCAAGAGTCAGTCGGTGTTTGACTTCCCATGTATCTTTAGAGACCCAGTAAGAGCCTGTGGGAGAGGCAGTTGTGGGAGGAGTTAGCATACAAGTCTGAGCATATTAGAATGTGGAATGTAAAGTGGAATGTCTACAGTTCTTAAATGAATGTTTTTATTTCATGCATGTCTCCCAAAATAGGTTAGACCACCACACATGATTTAGTTTCATCATCGTCACAAATTAATATTAGTATTCCTTCATAAAACAAGAACATTATAATTGATGATATGATTTATACATTGTCTTTTCTTGCATTATCTTGTTTGTGCAGCAAATAGAGGATGCTCTTTTTGCTTATACAGCTAAAATCAGACCACACACTCAGGGAAAGCCTTGCATGTCATCCCCTTTTGTATTTATCGGTCTACTATGAAAAAGTAGATCTCTTCAGAAAATTGAAGTTAATAATGATGGTGACCATGCCTATATTGTTCTACCATGCATGTTCACATTCAAATTCCTTATCTCATCATCAGTCCCTTCCTTTCCTCTAGGGAAAACAGCCTACCACTATACAGTGATTGTATCTTATTTTCATACTAAGCAAAGTGTGAAACTTAATGCCTGGAGACAATAAAATCACATTTACTCAAAGTGGGTTTATGTATATGAGAAAGAGGGATAGAAACAGATGGAGTGAAAAAGAGTGATGTGGAAATTTAAAATACAATGTGCAACCAAAATAAAATACTGGATGTGTGGATGCAGCTTTTGAATTAATACTTTCCTTTTCAAATGAATAACCAATTTAGAGGGAACAGAGAAGGCTGCTATAAAAATGACATCTAGAATTCTACTTCAGCAGATATTATAGGCAGTTTAGCACCTTAAAGGCTGTATCACTCCTCATAAAAGGCTAGGGATGAACACTTGAGAAACTGAAGTAGTTCTCATTTAGGATTTTTTCCATACCCTTCCCTCAGAGATGTGATAAAGCAGGACTGGAATTAAAAGGAGGTTGTGTAAATGCCCTTATTCTTGACAGACTTTCAGCATTTGGATTCTCACTGTGACTGAAAACTCATTCCTAACTAACCAACCTTAATAAGGACTGAAAAAATCTCTGGCACTAGTGTTTGTTCACCATGGCCTTGGATCTCAAAGAACTTCAGGCAGTTTTTGCTGCAGATGTGTCTCTTCTCACCACTCTCTGCTTCATCTATAAAGGTTATTGTATGCAAGGAAGGAAAGGCTGCACATAGTATTATTATGATGCCTACATATTTGATCCATCAAGCCTAACTTCAAGGCAACTATGTTGCTGAGAGACTGTAAACACTTAAGGACAAACACCAGAGTTCTGGATTTGCCATAAGGGCATTTTGCATTCTGACATGGTATATCCCCCGGGGAGTTATGCTTTCATATTTGTCTACAGAGGGAGCTTATTCTCTATTTCTCATGGAATGCTTTTGTGAATTACTTTGCCTGTTTCATATAGCTACTTTCCTACGGCTACAAGCTTTCTGTAGTTCTTCTGATTATTTGTTTTTCCACAACTGGAATCTTCTGCAAAATAACCAAATTTTAGAATGCAAACATATTTCTGATGAATCACATTAGGACGTTTGATTTAGGATGCAGTATTCTATATTGTGGTATGTAGAGATCTACACTTTACGGTTACATTATTCGTATGTAAAAAGTTCTAAAGAGTGAAAGAAGAATAAGAATCTCCATTTGAAGCAGGATGGACAAGCATATTGCCTTTTTTTTTTTAATTATTTTTTATTTTTTCTCCTGGATGGCTTTTTTCAGTTGTTGTTTGGTTAGGGTTTTTTGCTATTCCCATATAGCCTGTAGATAAACAAAAGGGTAGTGCATAGAG
The DNA here is from genome assembly GCF_014839835.1 of Dryobates pubescens. NCBI lineage: Eukaryota > Metazoa > Chordata > Aves > Piciformes > Picidae > Dryobates > Dryobates pubescens. Next base: position 13,539,555 of record NC_071638.1, read on the forward strand.
GGGACTTTCTCAGAGAATCATAGAATAGTCTGGGTTGGGAGGGACCTCCAAAAGTCATCTAGTCCAACCCCCTCTGCAGTAAACAGGGGCATCTTCAACTAGATCAGGTTGCCCAGAGCCCTGTCAAGCCTCACTTTGTATATCTGCAAGGTTGGTGCCCCAACCTCTGTGGGTACTGCCCTCATGGTAAAGAACCTACTCCTAACATCCAATCTAAATTGCCCTTCTCTAGTTTGAAGCCATTGTGCCTCATCCTATCACTACAGACCTTTGAATGGAGTCTCTCCATTCTTCTCATAGGCCCCCTTCAGGTACTGAAAGGCTGCTATTAGGTTTCCCTGAAACCTCCTCTTTTCCAGGATGAACAGCACAACTCCCTCAGACTGTCTTCATAGCAGAGATGCTCCAACCACTTGATCATTTTTCTGGCCCTCCTGTGGACTTGCTCAATCAGGTTTGTGTCCTTCCTGCATTGAGGGCTCCAGACCTGGATGCATATCACAGGGCAATTCAGAGAAAGAAAGAATAATCAAACATTGATATTATCTCTGGTTAATATGAATATTTAATAACTTAAATTTCATTATGTGAATGATGATTAACCAATTGCCTGCAGATTTTTTCCTCTCTTTTGAAAATTGCATTAATGTAATTGTCAGTTGTTGTAGATGAATCAAATCTTTCTGCCTGCTTACATGACTTGGTGCAAATATGTAATCACCTACATAGAGATAAAGTGAAGGGACAGTTTGTAGAACTGGCATCAAATTCTGTTTGATCTTTCATGGTCAGATACCATTTATATGGTATAAATGTCAGACTCAGCAATTTATCAAAAAGAACAGATGTTTGATTTCTAATCTTGTTAATACACAACCTTACTGGCCTTGTAACAGCCCAGAGGTGACCATGTTAACCTCTAAAAATGTGCTAACAAGGGGAAAACTCGATATTGAAAAAAAAAGTTAACAGCAAATTAGAAGAGAAATAACTTAAAACATCGATTCCTTTAAACAAGTATTCTAAATGAATTTAAAAAAATGATTTGAATTGTGCAGCCATTTAAAGTTCTTTCCCCCCAACTCCCCCACCCCCTGAAATACAGAAATACACAAATAGATTGTTTCTCTCCTGCTGAAATGTGCAACGTGTCTATTGGAAGTGCTCTGAAAGAATTTAGGGAAAGTTTGGAAATATTGCATGGCACCTTAATTCCTTCCAGACTGGGAGGATGAGAGTAGGTTGCATATGCTCTATTTATTGTATGGAGGCAGCCATTAAAGCCCCTCAGTTTGTGGCAGCAGATCGGCTCCTTTAGGCAGCAAAGCATGAACATTTTCAAATAGAAGTTCCAGGTAATTCTCTCTTCCCTGTCCGTGAGGAACTGAGCAGCAGAAGCTATTGGAAGAAGGAGGAGTGAAGGGATCACAAAATGATCAGTCTGGAGAAGAGAAGGCTCCAAGGTGACCTCATTGTAGCCTTCCAGTATCTGAAGGGGGCTTACAAGAAGGCTGGGGAGGGACTTCTCAGGATATCAAGCAGTGATAGGACGAGGGGGAATGGAATAAAGCTGGAGGTGGGAAGATTCAGGCTGGATGTGAGGAGGAAGTTCTTCACCATGAGAGTGGTGAAGCCCTGGAACGGGTTGTCCAGGGAGGTGGTTGGGGCGCTGTCTCTGGAGGTGTTTAAGACCAGGCTGGATGAGGCTCTGGCCAGCCTAATCTAGTGTGGGGTGTCCCTGCCCATGGCAAGGGGGTTGGAACTAGATGATCCTTGTGGTCCCTTCCAACCCTGACTGATACTATGATACTATGATACTATGATTAACCTAAAGAGGACTGCCAAAACCTCCTAAGAAAGCAATGAATTAAGTCATCAGTACAGGGGAAGGGAAACGATATGCAATTATGCTGAAATGTCAAAATCACTAATGTAAATATAAAAAAGACTCATAAATGCCAGAGGTGAGAAAAGGGATTATTTTCATTAAATGTACTGTCTCAGCATAAGATCTCAGCTCTGCAGTGCACAGTCTTCTAGAATAAGACTTTAAATTTATGCCAACAGAAAATTCCTTCCTCTTAGCTACTTATTTTATATGTTAATGAAATTTTTATAAGGAATTGAGAAAAGCAAAAGCACTGTCAGCCTGTGGAAAATGTTGGAAATTGGAGCACTATGGCAAGGATGTATACTTCTAATTTTATCTCTAATTTTACCTCTAATGTAGGTGGTAAAAAAGTGTCAAAAGCTGGTCAAAGCTGGGAGACAACACTTGGAAATTTTAACTCTTGCTTGCAGAAAATCTTCTTTGCTCTCATCTCATTTTGTTTTTCCATGCCTTTTTTGTACCTTGCATGTGTTTTTATATTCATTTTATGGGAATAGGTATGTTATGGAATTTATCTGGCTTCCCTAGGTTACTTATATCAAAGACACAAAGACAAGAGTAGTGGCTAACAAAGAGTTTGTGGTTTTCAATGTTTTTTCTGCATGTTTTGTAAAGATCACCATGCAGCATCTACAAAACAATAACTCTCTAAGTGGCAAAGCCTTCCTGGATGGAAGGTTTTCCATTTGAAAGGAATGTGGAAGCAGAATTCAGCTCCATAATAACAAACCCAGCACAGAGAAGAAGCCACATGGTGTAAAAAGCTGAGCCTGGGATTTCTTTGGGTTAGCTGGATTAGGGCTTTCACCAGAGGAGTAGCCATGAATAGAATACTGCAGCAAGACAGACTGTCCTGTGGTTCTTCCAGGCAGAAAACAACAGTGAACTGGGGAGCCCTTCAGATTGCTTAAATGTATAGTAGCGATTTCAGTGGCCCCTCCAGAAAGGGCTCTCTCCTGAGGTTTGCTTTCTTTTATACTTTCACAATATGGATTTTTTTTTGTTTTGCTACATACCATTAATGAATGATCTCCATTTGCATAGTGCCTAAATACATACATCTTTATAGTTACCTTAAAAATGTTAAAAGCTGAAGATATTTGGAAAGGAGAAAAAGACAAAAATGTCAGGGCTTAGTTCCAAACGTGGGGCTTAAGGATTTCCTGAATAAATGTTTGAGTGAAATGGGCTAGTTCACAAGAGGTCACTGAACCCACCTGGTTGTCTTGGATGCTAATTTTTGTTAAAGTACCATTGATAATATATATTTTTTCTAATAAAATGCAGTTTATCTTATGCCTTTTTTTTTTTTTTATCCATTCCAGTTTGAAATTTAAAGTACTCTGTTTATACAGATACTTAAAATTTGAAAAAGCAGCTATGTTTTCACCGTACAGTCCTGTTGGTAGTCTGCTTGTTCTCAGGGACCACAGATCACAAATGCTACTTATTATTCATTTCTTTGGAATCCAGGATTTTCCATTCCCCCCCCCCCCGCATTGTTTGAAAATCCTCAATTACATTTTATTGGTGAGCCTTTACTGATCCCTTCCTGTATAATCTGAAGATGGAACTTATGTTCTCAAGTTTGTCTAGCATTTGTGAATGGAGGATATTTTTTATATTTTGCTATATGGAGATATGAGTGGAGCAGACTTATTGACATATTCTTTGGGGAATGGATCACTAATGATTTAAGAGTCTTGCAGATATTTAGACTAGACTAGACTAGACTAGAATAGACTAGACTAGAATAGAATAGAATAGACCAGGTTGGAAGAGACCTTCAAGATCATCGTGTTCAACCTATCACCCAACACCACCTAATCAACCAGGCCTGGCTTGCTGCATCTCTTCAGGGGACCCTCTCCTGCATAGCCAGCAGATTGAAAGAGGTGATCCTGACACTATGCTCTGCTCTGGTGAGACCTCACCTGAAGTACTCTGTGTGTGTCCAGCTCTGGGATCCTCAGCATAAGAAGCACAAGGACCTGATGTGGTAGTGTGGTGGTGAGAGAAAATTCAGTTCTCCCCCCCACACAGAGAAACCACAGCTAACTCAGTCAGAGAAGCAGAGACGAATTAAAGCTATATTTACAAGCAGGATAAAGTGCAGTGAATATATACACAATATACAATATTTACAATATGTACAGAAATATATAGCAAAGAATGTAATACACAACAAAGCTTTCCCTTCTCCAGCCAGGAGGGTCGTCCCCACCCTGTACCCCCTCTCTCCCCCTATCTCCCTCTTTTACCAAAAAGAGTTAGAGAGAGAGAAAAGGTAATTATCAAGGAGGAAATTCTGTTAGCTCAAAGCATATGCAGGAATTATTCTTATCTGTTAGTTCAAGGTTACCTCCGTCCTGCAGCTGCTGCTCAGACAGAGACAGAGAAACAGGCTGAAAAAGAGACAGACAGAACTGAACTGAGATTCAAAAGGAACTAAAACTTAAAGTTGCATTCTACCTATCTTCCAATGAAATTCGTTTAGACTTTATCTTAGTTTTTCAAAACATTCAGCCAGAGTGTTCCAGCAACTGTCCCTTTCTCAAAGGCACAGCCTAAAACGGTCAGAGACCAACAAAGATGATCATAGGGCTGGAGCACCTCTCCTGTGACAACAGGCTGAGAGAGTTGGGGTTGTTCAGTCTGGACAGGAGAAGCTCCAGTGAGATTGTATAGCTGCATTTCAATACCTGAAAGGGACCTACAGGAAAGCTGGGGAAGGACTGTTTAGAAGGGTATGTAGTGATAGGATGAGGGACAATAGTTTTAAACTAGAGCAGGGCAGATTTAGATTGGATGTAAGTGGGAAATGTTTTACAATGAGGGTAGTGAAATATTGGAACAGACTGCCCAGGGAGGTAGTAGAGGTCCTGTCCCTGCAGACATCCAAGATCAGACTTAATGTGGCCCTCGACAGCTTGATCTAGTAGGAAGTGCCCCTGCTCACTGCGGGGGTGGGGGAGGCTGGACAAGATGACCTTTGAGGGTCCCTTCCAACCCAATGCAGTCTGTGAATATGTGAACGTAACAGTGGCCTGACAATACCTTTGAGGAGGTGGAGCCAAGCTCTTCCACAGCACATGGTGAGAGGCTGAGAGACAAGTATGAACTGAAATGAAAGGTCCAGACTGGATATAAGGAAAAATTGTTTCACCATGAGATGAATCAAGCAGTACAGCAGGTTGCCTGGATAAATCAATACTTTTTTTTTCCCAGAGAAGTGCTCTGATCTTCAAAACTACTAATTCCCTGAAAACCAAATCACTTCTAAACACTGACATATGGATTTTTTACAGCTTTCAGGACAACTTTAAGCACTTCAACAAATTACCTGTATTTACATATTGCTGAAGTCTAAATACTGTTCAGAAGTGTTTACTTCATTGCAATTTGCAAGTGACATGCGACAGATTTTCACTTTCTCAACAGAAAAAAAGAGAAAGAAAATAAAGAAAGGAAAGATTTACCTACCTTATGTAGTGTTTCTTAACCTAATTAGACAACCTAATGCATTATTGGTCGTATTTTAGAAGGGTTTCTCTTCTGACTCTGAAAGGGACCAGGGTATAGCATGATAATTTGTAATGGAACACAGCAAACTACAACAACAAACAACAAGAAAACCAATCCCCTTTTGCTTCAACTGCTTTACATGCATCAACAAATTAGGCATTAATTTGCGATATGCAGATCAAAATCAAATGTCAGTATGAATGTTGTTTTATTTTCTTGGCAGTGACTAGTGCTTACCAAAGACAAAGCATTGAGTGCTGGTGCATTCAGTTTTCACTTCTTCAAGCCAATCTAATTTTCTTGCATTCTCTGGTAAAATAAGTTTATGGATTGCAATTTTCTAGATAGAAAAATGGGTCTGTTCTTTGTCATGCTTGCAAACAAAAGCAATAGCTCCCAGAAGCCTGAATGCAGAAGGAATTGTCTCTTCTCATAACCTACTGGACTTAAAATTTGATGCCTTTTAAAATTCAGAGATTGTTTTATAGGAAATTATTACAAATAGCAGAAGACCCAGGTCGGTGTCCAAGTCATTCAAGGACAGTGATGCATTTCTCCAGCAGGTGAACAATTCTGTGCCATTTATTTCCTTCCCTCACAGAACAGTCTTCTTGAAACAGCACAGATCATTGCTATGCTTGAAAGCACATTGTTTAAAAGAATAAAGACATCATTTAAAAAATAATAATTAAAAAAATACTGTTTCCCAAACAAAATTATCTTCCACCATGTAATCATTACTGTAATTTCCATTATTTCTGCTGTATTTCTCCACAAATTATATTTATAGAATTAGAAAGGAATCAACATTGTACTTTTTTTTTTTTTTAAAAAAAAAAAAAAGCTTTTTTACTACTCTCCTTGTGATATAGGAATATCACAAGTGATATAGGAATTGCTGGTGACTGGCATTGGTTCTACAATAGCAGAAGAGGGGGTACATAACGATTGCTTTGTCTTCAAGAACAGCTACGACTTTATTTGTTGAGAAATCCTTCGGTGAGGATGCCCATCAATTCAGAAAATGAGATATGGAAGTTGCCACCCAGGTTTTAAATTATACTGCAATCTCACATATTGTTAAGAAACCATTAATCAATCTCCTCCAACAGACTCACAGACTTACAGTCTTATATGGAATATGTAGAAAATAAGGAGTCTGTTCTTAGTGATTAGCATACCTCTGTTTTGGAGAGATGTATAAGTGATTATATCTGCAGATGGCAGAAGCTGACTGAAGGCCACATGAATTTTATTAGTTTTACCAGTTTGAGAGCTGGTTTAATAGATTGAAAATCTGTCATGGTTGATAATTTATTGTAATAACCGAAGCTTCTAATTCTCACTATAAAAGAATATTCTTTCAGCATAGTTAATTCTGTAGTCAAATTTAAAAATCACTCAGGCATTTTCCTTGGGAGGAAAGCAAGGAAGATTTTTGAATGCATAGAATTTAGCAAGCCAATGGCCTACTGTTTCCTAAGAGTAATTCAAAATCTTACTCCTAGGAATTGTTCCTAGGAACTACATTAAATATTACATCTGATTAGTAAAGTAGTCAGCTGAAATTACCAAAATGTGACAACTCAGTCTATTTTTCAGGTTACACTAAGTAGTGGCATAAGGCTATTTTGGCTGTACGTATATGTAAAGGTAAAGAAAATTCTTTCTTCCATTTTTTATGGATTTGCATAGGACACATTTCTCACAGTGATCAGTGATGCATAAGATGTTCTGCTGCCCATCACCTAAGGCTTCAGCTGTTAATGAGGAACACACCCTGAGTGCTTTCAAAATATTCAGGTCTTCATCTGTCTGCATGCCACTACTGCTGGCTGACAATCTGTTGCCATTGAACATATCCCCAGTGAATGCAAAGCCCTGTGAACCAGCAGATGCATACATATGTTGCTGAGATAATGTGAATCTGTCAGGCTTTCCAATTCAAGATCAAACCTAGGGGGCTGAGTTCAGATGACAATAAAACAATAAAAACCCCACAAAACCCCCCAAATCTCAAGGCTTCTACCAGAAGTTATTGCTGTCATTGCTGTGTGTGTCTATAGATTTATAGAATGTGACAACATGACCCAAAGTTTCATGGGTCTTTAAGCCTTAACACTCATTGACTATTGACATTAATTAGATAGGGGATGGTGTATGCATGTTAAATGAAGCAGAGAATTGAGGCAGGGGAAGATATTAACACTCATATAATGCAAGTGTTAATGAGTCAATAATTTAGTAAAATTTAACTCCAAGTGGATTGAATTACTCTGCCAGATCTGCACAGGTGAGAATGACTAATAGTGTTTCATTGTTCTGTTACAAGAACAGTGAAAAATTAAGGTGGTGCTGTTTGGCCAGTTCACTCCTAGATGAATGATTGTGGTCGTTTGAGGCTGTGCCTTTAAGAACAAACACTGCTGGAACACACTGGCTAATGTTTTTGGTACTAGAACCAAAACATTCTGATATTCTAAACGAATTTCATTGGTTGATAAACAAAAATTCAGCTTTAGATTGTGAAGCGGTTGGAAAATTTTTTTCTCAGTTCAGTTCGGTTTGGGAGTTGGGGGAGTTTGGTGTTTCAGCCTGTTCTCCCTGCCTGCTTCTTCTGCGAACTGCTGGACTTGGCCTTCAGATAAGCAAACACTAATCCTGCATGGGCTTTTGAAGCTTGCTAACAACTCTTTTCCTTAGTAACTTGCCTTTCTCTCTCTCTAACCCCTTTTTGGGGAAAAAGGGAGGTAAGGGGGGGAGAGAGGGGGTTCCAAAGAGGGGATCCCTCCCTGAGGGAGGGATTTTTGTTGTGTTATTTGTCTTTGCTGTGTATTTCTGTGTATATATTGTAAATACCTGTATATATTGTGTTATATATAACCTGCTTTCCATATATGCTTGTAAATATATAGCTTTTGCTCTTCGACTGAGTTAGCTGTGGTTTCTTACTCTGTGGAGGAGGGAGAGCTAAGCCCTCTCTCAACCTACCACAATGATCAAAGTATGGCAATACAAAAACCTTACCTCGACTTACCATTTCTAAAAATTCCATTACACAGCTGCTGAAAAACTATTTTTTGTCCATATCACACTTTCTGAAGGTTATACTGCTAGGCAGTAAATTAAGCATGTATCAGCTGATTGTGAAGGCATCATTACAAATGCAACCTTTTAGACAACGTATTTCTGTCACCAGTTAATCTATAAAATTTTTACCTTATATCTAACAGCTCTGGAACAGATTAAGAAATTAATAATTGAATGAATACATGAAAGCAGATGTTTTATGGGAAAAAAAACCAATCTTGATAAGTATCACTGAATGTATGAACTTGTCAGGAGTTTTTTAACACCTTTTGACTTGGAATTTTTGCAATTGTTTGTTCACAACACTGAAAAAAAAATTGCCTTTCCATCTCATATAAAAGTTCTATCATGCAAAAGAAAAATGTCCTGATTAAATTTAAACCCTTCAACATATTTGAGATTTTTAAAATGAGAGAGATTATTTGCACTTCACTTATTACAAGGAATTTTCTTATGGACCTGCTTCTGATATTTTAGAGTCTATTCCTTTGAATCTCTTTCTAGCAAGAGTCCTAGGGCTCAAATGGCTGTCATTTCTTTGAAATATTATCCGATGGTAGCATTGGATTCTCACTTTGCTCTGGCAAAAGTAAGAGCATCGACATAAAAGCTCAGCTTCTGATTACTTTATCTGAATATTGACTGGATGACAGTGCAATTAAAATTTTTACATCTGGAAAGGAAAGCATCTGTGCAAACAAAACTTGTACAAAACAAACAGAGAAGGCATATCAGCTACTGGAGGAGGAGACAAGGATTATAGTCTTTCCATTGAGCCAGTTGTTATTTTCACCTAGCCATAAGATACATTTGGCAAAGCTCTTTATGTCTCCATTTTCATAAATTCTTTTGTGATAATCAAGATTGATTTTACTCCTTCAATTACACAATTCCAGATACTCATTCAGTTACTAATTTCTCGATAGGAGTTTGCACTTCTCTCTGTATTTACTTCCCTTATTTATTTTTATAGAAATAAAAATTAGATTGTATTCCCTCAGTTCTTCCCAAATCCAGAGTCTGTAATACAGCTGTTTATACTCATTTACTTCTTATGACATTACAATATTATATAACAAATAGTGTCATTCTGCATAAATGTTGTAATGCATACAAACAACCTTTTAATAGCTTCCTCTGAAACCACTAGAACATAGGTTTAGCTGTAATGTAAAAAAGAAATCATGCATGGAAAGCATAATAGATTAATCATTAAAACTCTATATCATGCTATAAAAAATTATCTCTGTCTCTGTGCTCTGCATTGTAATATGAGTATAGGAGAATGACTTTATAATACATTATAATACTTTCAAGATTTCTTTGGAAAATTTATTAAATTGTTTTCACTTTTCAAGTAATACAGGGCTAGTGTTATGCCCTGTTGGGAAAAGTCATCAAGTGATAGAGTAACTGCTACAGTTTAGCCCCAGATGTGGGCTAATTGTAGACATGTTATGTTAAATTTATTGTTTTTAAACCCCACAAAACTTGGGATGCTACACTGACCATACATGGCTGTATTTAAATTTCTCTTACTAATATGATGTTTCACTAAAAAGTCCATTCAGTGAAAAAAGCCCTCCATGATCATAGAATCACGGAATTGTTAGGGTTGGAAGGGACCTCAAGGATCCCGCTCTAGTTCCAACCCCCACCCTAGGCAGGGTTGCATCACTCTAGATCAGATTGCCCATCAAGCCTGGTCTTAAAAACCTCCAGGGACAGGGCTTCTACCACCTCCCTGGACAACCTGTTCCAGCATCTCACCACCATCATGGTGAAAAACTTCTTCCTAACATCCAATCTGAATCTACCTACTTGTATTTTTTTTCCATTCCCCCTAGTTCTATCATTACCTGACACCCTAAAAAGTCCCTCACCAGCTTTCTTGTAGGTCCCCTTAAGAAGGCCACAATAAGGTCTCCTCAAAGCCTTCTCTTCACCAGACTGAATAGTCCCAACTCTTTCAGTCTGCCATCATAGAAGAGGTGCTCCAGCCCTCTAATCATCCTTGTGGACCTTCTTTGGACATAGTCCAGCACGTCCATATCTTTCTTGTAATAGGGACTCCAGAACTGGACACAGTACTCCATGTGGGGTCTCACCAGAGAGGAATAGAGGGGGAGAACAGAACAGAACAGAACAGAACAGAATAGAATAGACCAGGTTTGAAAAGACCTTCAAGATAATAGAGTCCAACCTATCACCCAACACCATCTAATCAACTAAACCACGTCACCAAGTGCCCCATCCAGTGTCTTCTTAAACACTTCCAGTGATGGTGACTCCACCACATCCCTAGGCAGCCCACTCCAATGGCAAATCACTCTTTCTATGAAGAACTTCTTCTTAACACCCAGCTTAAACCTCCCCTGGTGCAGATTGAGACTGTGTCCTCTTGTTCTGTTGGTGGTTGCCTGGGAGAAGAGACCCCACCTGGCTACAGTCTCTCTTGACCTGCTGGCTATGCTTCTCTTGATGTGATTGGCTTTCTGGGCTGCAAGTGCACACTGGTGGTTCATGTTGAGCTTCTCACCCACCATCACCTCCAGGTCCTTTTCTTCAATGCTGCTTTCAAGCCAGTCCCTGCCCAGCCTATATCAGTGCTTGGGTTTGCCACCCCAACCCAGATGCAGGACCTTGCACTTGGTCTTGTTGAACCTCATGAGGCTGGCTTGGGCCCACCTCCCCAGCCTGTCAAGGTCCCTTTGGATGGCATCTCTTCCCTCCAGTGTGTCTGCTGCACCACACAGCTTGGTGTCATCAGCAAATCTGTTGAGCATTCACTCAATGCCACTGTCCAGGTTGCCAACAAAGATGTTAAACAAGACATGATGAATTTAATCTGTCTCAGACATGATGAGTTTAATCTCTCTCAGATCCTTAACCGCAAGGGTTGGATTTATCCAGTTTAAATTTGCTGCCTATCTAATATGTACTTGTGTGCAAGCAGAGAGATGCACCACTGAAGAATCAATTGCAGCTAATATTTTAGACCTTCCTCTAAGACAGAATTGTCTAATCACTGCCTATGGAAAGAGTGCATAGACTCACTATATCTATCATCTCATCTAATTTTAGATGTCAGCAGTTCTGTATGTGAGCTAGTCACCAAAAAATTCATTGAAATTAATAGAAAGAAATAAACAGTAAGAAGGTACAAATTAGCTCATCCTAATCTATCTATCTATCTATCTATCTATATATATATCTATATATCAGACTGTTCAGATGAATGGTAATATTGTTTCTTTCCACTCAGAGTCTAGATAAATGGCTTAGATGAAAAAAAAAAGCATATACACTGATGCTTAACTGAAGTTCCCTATCATCATTTTGAGATGCTTTGGATCATCTGTCATTAGGAGACAGCAGGTGTGACACCAGGAGAGTCACTTCCTTTCAGAGGATATTTGAAGAACTGGGTAGAATATCTAAGACATCTCAGGTTGGCCTCCTGTGTCTTAGCTGCTAGCCCTATAAGGGTCTTCTAAATGTCCTAGAGTATCTCAGATGGCACTGGCCACCTATTTTTGGGTGACTAAATCAGGTCTGATATTTCCTGATGATCCTGTAAATTGAAATGCCTAGGGAAGACAAATCTAGGTGAAGTGACCTGGAACTGAATCCTAGTAAGAGATGATGTTTATACTGCTAAACAACAGACAGTTAGGGAGAGAAACCATGCATGGCACACCTGATCAATTGCATGTTCATTTTTGTTTTCCCTACTCTTGCTTTGGAGTTCTCCAGATGGCTTTGAAAAAGGCAATACATGTGTTCAGCTGGGAAGGATGGAATTCACCAAGTCATTGCTACAAGAAGGCATTGTGAATGAGAGAAAAAAATTCCATCTCCCTATATTATGCATCTTGCAGCACTATTCCAGAAGGTTGCAAGTCTTAGACATCCCACACAAATATTCTTCCCAGAGTAATCAACAAGCATTGCAAGCTGAAAAGAAGCACAAGATAATTATGCTTGGGGCCAAGAACTAAGCACACAGATCACAGGAGCCAGAACCAGGGGCTATGTAGAGTTGTTGGTGTGCATATTTGGGGAATTATCCTAAACAGTGCAGGTGCAAGTTAGTTAATGCTCTCATTCAGGAACTGGTATTTGGCCTTTAATTATTTGGATAATATAGGGATACTTTTATATTTTGGGTACCTGAAATGAAAAAAAAAAACCCACATGTTTAAAGCTAAAGAAATATTTGCCATTAGGTGCAATGAGCATAATAAGTGTTAGATCAAAAATTAATGAGAGAACAGAATAGCAATCTGCAGCTTCTTCATTAACTACCACCTAATGTACAGGACTGAACTTTATCAGTTCAGATTCTAATTAAGAGAAGGGAATTATAGCAAAAAAGAAAAGACTCATAAGACTTCTAGTGATATTCTGCAAGGACTGGCACAGACCCTATGCTGTTCAACTACATCAATCATCTGAAAGTAAATTTAAGAACACTGCTAATATAAAAACAGCATGTGATAATGTTGGGGCAGTGGATAAGAACAATGAAAAGCTACCATATACATATGAACTAGAACTATAAACAAGAAATTAAGGATACTAGATGACCATATCTTGGAAACCAGTGATTAGCAGGTTGAGGGAGGTGATTCTCTTCTTCTACTCCATGAGTAGAAGATATAGGGTCTCTCATGAGACCTTATATCGAGTACTGCATTTAGCTCTGAATCCCTTAACCTAAGGGTGTGGACCTGTTGGAGTGAGTCCAGAGGAAGACTTTGAAGATCGTCAGAGGACTGCTGTGCGTCCACTATGAAGACAGGCTGGGACAGAGTTGTTCATCCTGGGGAAAAGAAGGCTTTGGGAAGACCATTTATTATTATTCATTATTATTTTACCATTCCAGTACATAAAGGGGACCTACAGGAAATCTGGATAGGGATTTTTCACAAGGACATGTAGTAATAGGAGAAGTGGTAATGCCTTCAAACTAAAAGAGGGTTGATTTAAATTAGGTGCAAGGAGGACATTCTTCATAGAGGGTGATGAGGCAGTGTAACAGTTCTCTTCAGATGAAGTTACCTAGTTTGTCAGAATTCTGAGACCGTTGCTATCATAAGAATGGACTACACAAGATTTTTGACCTTTTTCCAGTTTCTATTAGATATGTGCCCAAAACTCTGCCAAGTTGGCATCTTTGTAGGCACTTTCAAAGATAAGGTCAAGAACTGAAAGAGCAAAGAGATCGAATTACCCAAAGCAAATATGAAAAGAAACCTGGAAGGCTTATTCTTAGACTTGAGAAGCAGAAAATGATTTTCTACAGCAACTTGCCTGAAGCAAAAAAATACTCCAGGAATACCAGCCCTTTCTGCTCCAGATCTCAGTCAAAAGCAGTGAAAAAATGTTTATCTGGTATGGAATAGTTCTGGAATTGGATGATATTTGCCTAACAATAATTTAGCTACTCTTCTCTCATTCCCTTAAATGGAAATCAACCTCTTTATCAAATGCAAACTGTGGGTTAAACAATAAAATTAAATATATGGGGTCACTACTGAGATGGGCTCTAAACAAGTCAGCTAATTAAAAGTAGGAGTATTTCTATAGATAATGTTATTGGTGAGACAGCAGTAAACTTTTGAAGTCAGTTGAGTAACAGTGTCACAAGAGAGTGTCAGCCCCACATGATGTGTGTAGTCAACAGAGGAACTGGCTAGGACGACAAGTGTTCCCTAGAAGCCATTTGAGTGACAGCTCTCAGATGGGCTGGGAAAGAAAATGATAAAAAAGCCAGATTGTCATCCTAGAAGTAATTTCACCTTCTCAGTGCTATTTTTTCTGGTGTTTTTTTTTTTTTTTTTTTTTTTTTTTTGGTGGGTTTTGTTCTATTTCATCCCTGAAAAACAAAACAAAAACCAAACCAAAACAAAGTATTAAAAATCACCTCAGGCTTTTAAAAACAAGAGTAGCATTACCTTCTGAAAAGGAGCTCAAAATACTGTATAAATTGTATCATGAATAGCTAAATCAGAATAATTCCATTCTGGTTAAAACTGAAACAGAAAACCACAAAAGCCTTTTTTGACCTTACTAAAGTTCTTTCTTCCCCTCAAGTGTTTTACTGCCATGAGAATTTATTGAAATTGACATATTCTCACAGAATATGTAGATTTTGACAAAACTGGCCTCTTTTCTAGGTGAAAGGAAAGGTCACAGGAGGATTTTGCCTGATGCTAGCAAGGAGTGTTGTGTTTGTAAACAACAAGTGACAAGACCAGAAAATTCAAGGCCACGTGATTATCAGGAATCCTGGATAGTGCATGATCCTTTGCCATTGTAGCCCTACTCACTTGATTTCAGGACTCCAGGCAAGGAAGCCATAGCCTCATGTTTTCAGCCCATTCTTCCCACTTTTTGTATGAATATGCTGTCTTGTTAATGTAACTCCGGTGCTTCACCCTGAACATTTGCCCTTCTTTTGAGGAAGGGATACTAATATCTTGGGACTTTTAGTCTGTAATAGTATTATAGTTGGGAAGTTTTTCCCTTCTTTCCTTGAGATGTAGAACATGTTTTCTCAGCTGCTTCCAGCTGCATGGAGTCACTTGGGTATAGCTACATTATTTCTTTCCCCATAAGGGCACAGTACTATTTCGTATCAGATGTACATACTCTTTATTTTGAAACAAACATACACACTCTTTATTTCATAACAGATACTGGAAACTATAGCAGCAGTGCTTTGCAATTATTTTCCTAGTTAATGTATCATTCTATCTAGTTCACACTGTGTCCTCTTGCCATGAGAATGTCTGTCTCCCCAATAAGTTTTAATCCAGTTTGCTCTATGAAAAAAAGTTAAGATCCTACAATTTCTGTAAAAATCAAAGGCATTCAGTGGAAACTGAAGAATACACAAACCAAAGCATTTTTCTAAACAAACCACAGGTAAAACAAGATTCAGTATAGAGCTCACACATTTTTTTAGAAAATCTAACTACAGGGGACAGATCTTCATTAGTGTCATTAGTCATGAAATGGTTCATTTTTCTCTACTTATTATCTTTTTAGTTGTCTTCATTTATGATAATACTGTAGGCAGTAAAAGCAAGTAATTTAAATGAACTTAAGCCACAAATTTCTTTGCAAGAGGATACAGCATTTTACTATTGGAAGGTGGCACAGGAAAGATACCATGCAACCAACTATTCTTGATCTGCCATGCTTTTCTGTTGAATAATTTTTTTTTCTTTATTGTGAAAACTGCTTATCAGGGTTCTGCCATTGGCTGGTTGAGTTAAAATAATTCCTTTCAATTTGACAGGTCCTGATCCACTGCCTGGTAAATTAAAAAAAGGGATTCATAATTACTTACTGTTGGACAAGTGTGAGAGTGGTGAAGCCCTGGAATGGGTTGTTCAGGGAGGTGGTTGAGGCCCAATCCCTGGAGATGTTTAAGACCAGGCTGGATGAGACTCTGGCCAGCCTGATCTAGTGTGAGGTGTCCCTGCCCATGGCAGGGGGGTTGGAACTAGATGATCCTGGTGGTCCCTTCCAACCCTGACTGATTCTATGTTTCTATTAGAGTCCTAAATCTTTATTCTCATCAGCTAAGTCTTCAGTTGCTGCCTTGGTTCAAATCCCAGCTAGAAACATATGATTCCATAAGTTCTCGTTGCAGATTCTGTGAATCATACATGCTTATGAGTGAAGAAAAGCTGTGGTGGTGTTCCTGTGTATCTTAACACTTGATATAGTTGGCAACTAATAGCCAGTACCACATACATGGAAAAGGCAACCCTCAAGTCCGTTTGATGTCACCTTAATTTCACAAAATCTTGCATTATGCTTCCTATGCATGTACGTGTTCAGACTAATTCAGTACTGCATATGACTTGCAGAGTAAGGCCTATCAATTGAAAAGAAAAAACATTTAGCTACCCAAATACTTTTAAAATACTGAAGTGCTCACCTCCTTCTACATTACCATCCCATGAGATATTAAAGACAATATATTTCCTTGACCAAATGTAAGACAGGTTATTCACCAAATCTGACAAGATGAAGGCTGCAGAGCAACTGCTCCAATGTTAGTATGCTATAGTTTTGTCCCTGAAACAGTGAATCATGAGATATAATCAGATCTCGAAAGAGCTCCACGCCACTTTCCGAAAACACAAAATCTTTTGCTCAGAAAAAATGCTATGATACTGTAGTAGTGTGCCCAAAGCCCTTCTTTCCCCTTCCCCCCTTGCAGAGTCAGAATGGGGGAAAGAGAAAAGAGTGGGAAATTGGCAGGGGAAGGCACCTTTCCCGCCTGGGGCCACAGCTGTGGATGCATGGATCCTTTTCCAAGCCATGTGTCAGAACCCCACACTTTGGCAAGCCCGGGATGCTATAGGTTGAGTTTTCCACTTGTTTTGGTGACATTATGACAGCAGTAAGTCTTGGAGATACTAAAAAGGAGTGAGTCAAAAAGTGCATGCTCTTCACTAGCTGCAAAGCTTCTCACTTGCTTTGTCTGGCTTTTTGCATTGCACGTGTGGATTATAAACTGCAGTTCTGGAAGGCTTTTGCCAGAATAGGAGACCATAAGAGGAATTCTCACAGCTTCTCACAGCTGTCTCATGTGTAAAATTGGAATATTTCCTAGTGTCCCCAGGGAAAGCCTGCCTCTTGTTAGTAAGGAATAGTCTCTGCTTGTGGACTTACCTTTTTCCAAATACTGTTTTCTTAAACTGTTCTGTTACTGTTTATATACATATATATACATATATTGGGAAGATATTTCCAACCAAACACCAAATCTGTGAATGTTCATAACTTTGTATATAGTTTGGGGTTTGGATTGATAATTAATTTAATTTAATGCAATTTTTATTAATTCCATGCCTTAGCCCCTCTTTATCATGATCACACGTACACACTTTACCATTTTCCCATGTATACACATCATGGAACTGGATAAAATGCAATTCCACAGGAAACTAGATCAGAATGCATAATAAATTTCATACTGTTGTTGACTTACTCTTTTCAGTAGAAATTTGTTGTAAAAACCTCTATTTAGCCACAGCATCTAAGGCAAATAGAAAGCAACTCTACAAAGTGTATTATCTGTCCTCTGATTTGGAAGGACCAACCTAAATGCTTGATCAAAGTATGGATCTTTAAAACATGTGGTCTCAGATATATACAAGAGGTATAGGAAAACATAGTTCTGATGATGTGTGATTTTTTTTTTTTTTAATGATGTGTTTGAAATCACCAGCCTGACTCAGATAAACTGCCACATAATTTCAGATTGTAGTATTTCTAGTCCATCACTGAACTGGACAAAATTGCCTAGATTACTCTGTATTGCAGAATATACTTCCTTGAAACACATTCATCTAGACAGCAATTGAATGGGACTTGGTTTGTGCCATGTCACTGATTTGTGGACCAGATGCTAAAATAATAGGACGGGGAAGTAAACACATTTATCCAAAATTATAAAGCCTTCTCTATGCTATTGATGCTTTTTTCCAATATGTTTTGAAAATAAATTAATTCATAATAGTGATGATAAAAATCATACCTTTCATTCCAGTAAAAGGCCTGCAAAAAAGCTGTAATGGTGTTCTTGGCAACAATATCTACATGTATTCTGAATCAGATTTAATTTGAATTAAACAGAAATAAAAACTATTTACCATTGCAACTTAATGACTATAATTTTCTCTCAAGCTGTTACTTACAGACACAGTATGCTGCACCTCTAAAATAGTCTCTTCCCTGTTTTTGTGTGTAGGGAAATATGTTTTGCTGCACGCATTTTTAACCACTAGTCAAAAATTGTGGACTCCACTGGAAAGGTTAATACAAAAGTGAAGCAGAAAAATTAATTTTCCCTGTCGTGATGGAGGAATTTTCAATTTATACCTCTCCATCTGGCTGGGCCACAAATATCTGAAGCTAACAACATACTACCCTGCCTCTTCTTATCCAACGGTATTTAACTGCATCCAGATACCTGTACTAACAGTTTGTACACACCAAATAGCTATTATCCTGCTCAATTAGTACAGTAGCCAAAATATCTCCATTATAACTGCAAGTAGCTAAAATCTCCAGTGACAGATGGTATACAAATTGATCTCATCACAGAGATACAGAAGTCATCACACTCACAATTCATTAGTATTATGAGCCCCCCTCCTCCTGTGAACTTAGTGTGACAGAATCCTCTTTATTTAATCTCTAACTTAGTGATTGATACATATCAAAATCCACCATCGTGTAAAAATGTACTAATTAACAGAAAATTAGCATTTCCTCATTGTCAACAAATAAATACCCAACTTGAGAGTCAGTATAGAGATCTACTGGAAATAGACGCAGATTAAAAATCAGATCAGCTTTTCGAGTGCAACTTTAGTGCAAATTATCTGAATTATTCCAAGGTGGCTTTGAATAGCTCTTCTCCAAACACTCTAAACATTTGTTTGCTATGTAGGAACATTTGTGCAGATGAGCAAGAATTAATGATAGCCTACTCTACTTCATGGGAGTTCCAATCTATGAAAGATTTATCGCTTAGTCCTCATGTTCCCATACATTAAAATTTCAGTAAATTACTGGAGGGAATTTCAAAAGTAATATGTGATAAAAACATAAACTTTATCTTCAGGAAACAGCTGAATATCATTTTATGTCTTCTATTTGACTGAGAAAAGTTAACTGAGAAAACTTCAAAATAGTTAAAGAGTTTGCTGACTTTAAATGTTTATTTCAAAATTATGAATATATCTTAGGCTAGACAAATTATATTTCTCCAATGTTACCAAATAACATTTATCTATCTGTCTGTTTTGAATGACAAAACCCCCACTTTTATTATCTCCTAAAATAGCTGAAGTAAAAGACAGGAGATGCTTTTATATTTTTCTATACATCAGCATGCCTTGGAACAGAGAATTTACCTGTTTGATCCCCTAGTAGAAATGTCCCATTCACAATATATACTTTCTCCATGTAACTTCAATGTGCTAGGTTCTCTCTGCCCTTCCTTCTGTCAGCAATATTCCTTCTTTTAGCAATATTATCCCTTTTGTCTCAAAGACTTTCATTGCCTGTTATTTGGAAAAATCCCTGAGTAGCTATTGTCAGTACATTTGCCTGGCAAATGGAGTGTCTGGATGCAATGTCCTGCTTTAAGAAAGTTATATTTTCATCTAAGAAATTTCAACAAAGGGAGCCCTGTACTAGGGGGTTTTATACTGCAGATAAATGCCCAATCACAACCTAGAAGAAAGTTAAAGTTTTCTTTACTGTTCCTCCCTGAAATCTTGTCAATGGCTCTTACACAAGAATAATAATGTTCCAGAAGAACACATTTTGGAATCATGACATAATAGAATAGAAATTGCAGTGATAGTCCTAAAGAAACAAAGCTGTTCAGCTATACCTTTAGAAGGGGAAAATGCAAATTCTGATTAGACAACTTACCTTGCTCTGCAGCACTATTACTATATGCCTTCATTTTTTATTTTTTTTAACTGAACTCATTGTATCATGGAAAGATGAGAGGAAAAATGATCTTACTATTTTATTTCAAATATATGCTAAACAATGCTTACTCTTTCATGGAAAATGCAAGTGTAATTACCATTTCAGAACATATAATAATGTGGCCTCAATTTATAATGGCAGTCACATAAAAACCGTAATTGCTTAAGAGTTACAAGAGAACCCCTTTTGTTTTCCTCTTAAGAAACTATACTTAGACTTAACTCTCAAACAAGGACTAATCTAATCTTGTTTATAAGACAGTAAACTACACTACAAGAAGGATGGGGCAAGACTGTTTACAAAGGCTTGTAGCGACAGGACGAAGGGCAATGTTGTCAAAATGAAGAAGAGCAGATTTAGATTGGATGTTAGGAGCAAGTTCTTTACCATGAGGCTAGAGAAACACTGTAACAGGATGCCTGGGTAGGTAATTGGGGCCCCATCCCTGGAGATATTCAAAGTGGGGCTTGACAGGGCCCTGGGCAGCCTGATCTAGTTGAGGATGTCCCTGCTTACTGCAGAGGACTAGATGACCTTAGGAGGTCCCTTCCAACCCAGACCATTCTATGATTCTAAAATAATTTTCAATCTACAAAGAAATTATTAAATTCACAAACACAGCTCTGTATTATCTCCTCTGGGAAAATGGGGAAAACATCTCAGAATAGATGAAGATACTGAGTATAAATATCAGAAATGCATCAGAAGAAGCATTGGGTAATGACTTACAACAAAAGCGCTAGAGACAAGGAATTCTTTGTTTTCCTGTACAATTTAACAGCTAAGCAAACCAAGCACTAATTTTATCATGCTAAAAGAAATACTTTTCATCATATTCAAGACCTATGAGTTTGTAGATATGAGACCTCTTTTTATAGCACAGTTAAGCTAACTGAGGGGTCTGAGTTTTCTTAAGCTTATAGTTTCTAACTAAAAAATGTAAAGAAAAGGTTTCTCTTAAAATAAGGAAAACTTATCAATGCACACACATAGTTTTTATACCAGCATTTGTTTATGCAGATGTTGAAAGGATATAATATTTCCTTTATTTATAAAATGGCAATATTAATCAAAATGTTAATCAACTTTATTAATATGAAAATTGTCAAAACATATCAAAAGGTTTGATGCATGGTTAGAATATATTTACAATGGCAATGTACAGTATTTGGGCAGCTATAACAATTTATTTTATGCAAACCAGGAGGAATGTAACAGAAAAAGAATACCCTGGATGCAAAATGGCACTCAACCACGCGGAGGCAGGGGAGACTCAACAAGAACCGTTATGCCAAAGAGGCAGTGAATTAATTACTCACAACAGGTTGTACCCAAGTAGGGAGTGCTGCTGCTGTGTATTAGAGGCTTTGGGACGCTCATGTGCCAGGCTCAGCAGGTTGCCAGCAGGAATGCCACGTGGTCATCGATGGCTGGTCTGGTATCAGCAGATGGCAGGTTGTTGATGCTTTTCTGCAATGGGCGCTTGGCTTTGTGCTGGGGAAACTGAGGCATGGTAAAAATCCTGATCACAAGGGGAAGTAGGCTTAGCTTCGACTCCTAAGCTCCTAAGCTCATGGCTTCTCTTGTAGTTTGTGGTGTGTATATTCATGGCTATATCCCAGGTGCTGGGCTGGGCAACTCAAGGCTATGCAGCTCGAGGCAACTTCAAGCCACACAAGGTCCAACTGGGTTCACGCACACAAGGCATGAACAAGGCTAAATGTGGTAGTGTGAAGGTTTAATCCTCTCACCATATAAAAACCAGCTAAACTCAGTCAGAGAAGTGAATGGAAAGCTGTATTTTACAAGCAATAATTAAATGCAATGAATATATACAAAATATACAGTATTTACAATATATACAAAATTCACAGGAAAGAACAAGACACAGTGAAACTCTCCCAAGGAGAATTCCCCCCTCAGCTTCCCCTCAAAATCCCTCTCCCTTCTCCTTTTCTTGTCCAAGCTAATTGGATGGAAAAAGGAGAAAAAAAGAGAAATGGATATTAAGGGAAAATCATTAGTTCAAAGCAGTTGTTAAGAAAGTTAGTTTTCTTATCTCTTAAGTTTCAGTCCAAGGTCAGTTGCATGCAGGCTGGCCAGGAGTAGAAAGAAAGACTGAAGACAGACTGTAAGTTCTTAAAGTTACATTCTACTGATCTACCAATGAAATTTGTTTAGAATTATCTTTGTTTTCCTTTTTATACCTAAACATTCAGCTAGAGTATTCTGTAGCATCTCTTCTTAAAGGCACAGCCTAAAACTGTCACACTAAGCAAGACTAGAGCAAGGCACAAACAAGGCACAGGCGACTAGAAATCAGCACCAGAACAAGAGGACACGGTCTCAAACTGCACCAGGGGAAGTTTAGGCTCAAGGTGAGGAGCAAATTCTTCACAGAAAGAGTTGTTAGCTGTTGGAATGTGCTGCCCAGGGAGGTGGTGGAGTCACTGTCCCTGAAGGTGTTCAAAAAGGATTGGATGTGGCACTTGGAGCCATGGTTTAGTTAGTCATGAGGTCTTCAGTGACAGGTTGGACTTGATGATCCTTGAGGTCTTTTCCAACCTTGTTGATTCTATAATTCTATGATTCTATGATCCTAAATCTTGCCCAAGATCAATTGGACCAATAAGGTAACAGAAACTAGCACATAGTTACCCAGGAGAATGGGTTCTGCCAGGCTGTGGCCAGAACACGTGCCCTTACCATAGATACAGGGTTTTTATACCAGACATGCATGGTCCTGCCCGCTTTGTTCCCTTTCCTGCATTACCTTGGCTTTCTGCAGGAAAGAGAGGAGAGAGTGGAACCATGTCTAGATGCCTTAGAGTCTGTCTGGATTTGTGCTGGGGCCATTTGGCCCTACCATGACAGCAGACTAATGAAATATGGCAGTTGTAATGCCTTATATCAGAAGGTAAACATACATGAAAAACTTAGAGCACCTGCTAACTAATCTGATAAAGGCAACTGAAAATAATACTTCATTTTGAGACTAAATGATCACTAAGAACAAAAGTGCAGATAAGAGAGTATATGATGCCACAAAGACATACACTTTATTGCCTTCTTCAGAGTTAATCAGTCTATTCATATTTTAGAAAATTCTACGCACTTTTATCCTTAGACAGTGCTTGGACTTTAGCTTTTTAATGTGTGTTAGCTACAGTTGTAATCACTTCATGCTCACCCATTATGAAGGCTGAAACAACTGAAATCAGCAGGTTTTTTAAAAAAAAAAAGGAAGAAAATGTCTAGACTTGTGTATTTTTTTTTAATGGTATGTAAAGATTATCTGCTCCTGTGTTTCTACTGAAAAGCTTGTCTATAGTTCTTATTTGACTATTTACACATCTTCCTTTCTATCTTCTTTTACTTTGAGCTCTTTTAAATGCTACCACAAAAATCACTTACTGTATCAATAATCTTCACCAAGCCCTATTCTTCTTTAGACTCATTTGTTGACCTTCCTTCTCTCTGCAAGAACTGGAAGTTCATATTCTTCCTTTCAGACTGATGTTTACCTAATCTTCTGCCCTTCTCACTTCTACCTTTCCCAATTAACACAATTTATCTTACATTGTAGATACTTTTCTCATTTCATGTCCTCCTCCATGAAATTCCCTAGGTATGCATGCACTTAGTCCTTAAAAATAGGTCTACATACACCCATCTCAGTGCTCTTCAAGTATTCTTTTGAGAAGTCTGTATTCCAGCACTCCTCACAAGACAGTGTGAGGGAAATGTAAGTTTTTCAGGGAGGAAGAAAGGGAGGAAGAGCACTGAGGAGTAACTATTCTTCAACATGAGCAATTGTTGTAATTTTCATTAAAAGTGTTGACTGACATTTTTTGTCTTTAGAAGTACTTAATTTCAAGTAAAGGAGAAAAAATAAAGATGAAATTAAGAACTAGTCTAATTCCCACAAACACTAATAAAAATCCTGTGGAGATAACAAAATGGGTACTAGACTTTGTCCTGTGTTTGATGACAAGTTCAACTTCTTCCTCATATTTCTGTATTTCTGCTCAAATCATGAAGTCTTCTAGGTAGGAATTTCACATCCTAACATCCCTGTAAAGACCTTAAAGCCCTTAACACACTGTGATACTGGAGTCAGAGTGGCATATGCTCTTTTTCAACCTGAAGTTGAGCTTAAGAGATTGTGTTGAGCTTTGGTTTGGTTTGGAGTTTCACTTTCTACTGCAGAGGCATAAGCAGACTAAATATGCAGGTTAGACTTGTTAGATGAGGAGGAGAAAGGAGAAATTGGAGGGACGTGTTCTGTGAAATGAGTATTGATTTGGTAATAAACTGTTATAATTGCATGGTACAAGGAAGAGGAGCACATTGTTCTGTGGGCAAAGAAATGACATTTTATGTTTGGAAACAATTCTTAAAACAGAAGAAAATATAAAATTTTATTAGCGTCTCTTCAAGGGATTTAAATGCAAATTAACCCTGATGTATTCTGCATATGTTTCATGCCACATAACAAAGCCTATCATTAGGGGGGAAAAAAACACCCACAAACACTAAAAAGAGCTGCTTCAGCCTTCAAAACCTAGCTAGTCAGGTATCACAGCAGTGAAGATCAATCAAAAACTCTTTAATTGCTAGTTAACTGGACTTTATGTTGTGAAATGTATTACTCAGTTGTCAAAAGCTGACTGAGAAAAAAAGCTCACTATGGTTTAACAGTATAGAGATTTTTTTAATGAGGCTGAAATGAGTTGCAAAAAAATTTCTGAGGTTTGTGGTTTCAATACGAGGCTACTTACCTTATTTCTGTCTTTTCTTTTGTTATCTGAAAAGTTCACACCAGCAGGATTGCCATGTGGGTACAGAACAAGATAATTGGTCTAAAATAAGGTGGTTCAATGCTCCTTAAAAGCTGCTTTGCAACCAAAGCACCACACTGCCATGTCCTGGTTTGAGGCCAGGCAGATCCTCTCTTGCCCCTAGCGGGGGCAAAAGAGTGACACCCACACAAATGGATTGCAGAAGTGATAGAAAGTTTAAATGGAAAAGCAATTAGTGTTTTACAGAAACTACAAGTATAATGACAAAAGAAACCCAAAGCGTACAATGTCCCCTTACAGCATACCCAAAATCCTCCCAACACTTCCCATTTCCCCACCAAGGGTATACTGAAACCCCCCTAGGGCTCTTTCTTCCACCACCCCCTGCTAGGCTAGTCTCAGCTGGCCAGGTCTGAGATTGCCCCTCACCCTTCTGCTCCTGGCATTCGGCCTTAAGATAACTCCCCACCATTACCCTATAGGGAGCATCTCCAATGGGAGCAGAGAGGCAAGAAAGAGGAAGTGAAAGACCTTGCAGATAGATTAATAAGGTGCAGAATATTATGGGTATGAAATACACTGTTTCCTGTGTCCACCCACTGGGCTGGACACACGTGACACTGGAGGTGTATCTTGTGTGGCAGCAGCAGGAGGCACCCAGCCTAAACTACCACATTCTGGCCAACATTAGCCTGTGCTTCAGAGTAAACAGAGATTACAGCTCCGTGAATCAGAGCTGGCTAAGTCAATTTTGGAAAAAGTTCCAGAAAGCTAACCACAGTATGTTCTGAAGCAGTTCTGGATATGATACTGTGTCATTTAGATATTACTGGTTATATTACTGGTTATATCAGTTCTGAGCCCCACAGTTTTGGAAAGATGCTGAGTTGCTGAAACGTGTCCAGAGAAGGTCAACAAAGCTGGTGAGGGGTTTGGAGCACAAGCCCTGTGAGGAGAGGCTGAGGGAGCTGGGGTTACTTAGCCTGGAGAAGAGGAGGCTCAGGGGAGACCTTATTGCTGTCTACAACTACCTGAAGGGAGGTTGTAGACAGGTGGGGGTTGGTCTCTTCTCCTGGATGGCCAGCACCAGAAGAAGAGGACACAGTCTCAAGATGCATCAGGGGAAGTTTAGGCTGGGTGTTAGAAAGAAGTTCTTCATATAAAGAGGGATTGGCCATTGGAATGTGCTGCCCAGGGAGGTGGTAGAGTCACCATCACTGGAGGTGTTCAGGAAGAGAATAGATGGGGTGCTTAGTGCCATGGTTGAGTCAATTAGATAGTGTTGAATGATGGGTTGGACTCAATGCTTACTGTGAAATGTGAAAGACAGAAAGACAAAGTCAGAGGTGAAATATGGTTAAATTGCACATATAAAAGCACATTGCTGAATTTTTGCCTTCTCTATAATACCTGTAGGCTGTGTTCACAGCAAGGTTTCAAAGAATGTTTTGTGGAGTGATTGCTATCCTTCTTACCTGTTTAATTTTAAGCAACATAAAAATCCCACCCTAACTCAGGTTCAATAGTGTCACTAATGTATTATATTTCATGAAAAATTAAATTCTTCTATGTCAGTTTCTTTGAGTGTTACCTTGGTCTAATTGTTCGGATTGTGTAGGTGTAGGAGTAATATAGAAATGTTACCATTATGTTTTAATTAATTAATGTAAGGATGGCAGCAAACCCACAATTAATTGAATATATTTTGTGTGGCTCCTACTATTACTTTAATTTTTACTGCAGTACTACACATGAAAGGAGTGGAACATGTAGGTCACATAGCAGTGGTATGTATCACTCAAGTATCATTTTGGAGAGCATCTATTTCCTCCTCATTTAAGTGCTGTACCATGTCAAGTTTCTTTACATATTTCTCACTCCAAACTCCAATGTTAGACTTTTAGAGCTGGGGCTTGTACTAGAGCAAAAGAGCTACTGTTATAAGGCACAAAATTCATGCCTTCATCAAAATTACCCATTGGTTAACTAAGTGGTCTGATTACAGGATATGAAATTTAATGAGGAACAGGAAATTCAAACAGTTGGCAGTTTTATAATTTAAGACCTTCAATCTTTTTGTTGTTGTTGTTGTTGTTGCTGCTTTGTTTTTTTTTAATAAGCATATGCATGAAAATGTGAAAAGCTTATACAAACTATGAATGTGGTAACAAGCATGCCCAGAAAACATTTGGATTATATTGGAGAAGATGGGCATGAAAGGGTCTCAATGAGGAGAAAAGGTGAAAAAAAAAGGTGCTGGCTAGGGCTTCTAATACTGTTGTGCTGAAAAGAAGCAGATGAGAAATAGACCTTTGTTCAGTTGTTTGTTTTGTTTTGGGTTGGTTTTTTTTAGACTATGGCTGCTTAAATGAATCAAGAATCCAGTTACCAGATATTCACTGATTAATTTTAGTGCAAAATTGTTAAAAGCAGGCATTAACTTTGTATAGACAAGCTGAATCCAGGAAATGACAGCTCTTAGTTACTCAGGAAAGCAATAAAAATCTATAGCACTTTGTGTTTCCCAGGGTGAATGTGGAAGCATCTAACTTTTTATTGGAAAAATCAAATAGAGGCATGACACTCACTGAATCCACTGTGGGCTCATGCACAATTTCCTGGATATACTCAACCCAAATTAAAATTCAGAAATTAAGGAAACTAATTAACACTTAGAAATATTTCTTTTGTCTATATATTGTTCATTGAGAGTTTTCTGTTTATATTTTACATTCTGTTTATGCTAAATCTCACTGCATTTAAATGAATCTCAGATGTAGGCTAAAAGTAAATAGCATACAGCTCAACCATGCCTGAGAAGCTGTTTTCAAAATCTTCATGCAGACCTTAATCTCTGGTCTCCCATTTTCTTAATGTTTTTTCCCTAGTCAGACTGAGCAGTCCACAAGCAATCAGTTATCAATATGTGGATGTATCCTAGTGTCATGTCACAGGTAAGATTTTGACATTTGCTTTTCTCAGATCCCCAGGACTTCCATTGAAACTGCTTAGCAAAGTCAATATTTTGCCTCATTGAGAGCACCAATAAGGGCTTTCACTGAGACAGTTTTGGAAAGTTCAAAAATAGATAGGTTTGAGTTATTGAAGATACAGATGCAATAGATTTGTACTTCCCATTGACAAATGCATTAACTGAAAAAAAATTGAGCTATTCATTCCCAGGTAACATCTGACAAAATTGGACATTCAAGTCTTTGCAATAGTGATAATATGAAACAGTGATACTAGGGACAGTTGAGCCATATATTAAAGGTATGTTGTTTTCCAAAAGGCTGTCCCTGTCTTGGGTGGAGGAGGAGAAGTACAGTTCATTGACTGTCTCTGCTAGATCTTCAGTCTCCCTACCACCAGAAGCTCATTCCCCTTATGATTTTCTGTATCTTAATCCTGTCTGTCCCTGACTTCAATATGATGTTTAGCATGATTTGGGTGGAGAGCTGAGTAACACAGTCATATGTTTAGCATGTATTTAATTTGGCTCATTATCTGAATTAGAGGTATAGACTTTGATGTTCATTTTGCAGTTAATTACACTAAAGTCTTCATTGACTTGGACACTATTGCCTTCAAGATCTGTGTCAAAGCTGCTTAGTTTTGGTTTGTTGGGTTTTGGTTTATTTTCATTTGTGTGATTTTGTGTGTGTGTGTATGTGTGTGTTGGTGGTGGTGGTTTTGTCTTTGGTTTTAGCTTTGTCTCATTAATTTTAGCCAAAACAGGACCATATCTTCATATCTTTCATATCTTCATATCTTTCATATCTTCAGCCACTTGGCAGGCCAGATTGGTGGATCTTCATTTGCAGAGATAACATAAATACCTCTTAGTTACAAACATGTTAACCTTTCTCCTGAAGCACACTGAATTAATCTCTATCCCTGTCACATGGCAAACTGGCAGTTATCCCACACCTAGAACTTCAATATTAATTACTAGATTGTTGCCAATTCAAGCTTTTGTATAATTGTCCAGTAATTATAAAATTAAAAATGAAGAAAATGGTCAAAATGTTATTTCCCAGATCCCACCAGTGAGGTTTTAAGCATCCTTCAGGTTCAGGAGAAATCTTCCTTTCCCTGGCTAAAAGTCTATGAAGATTATTTTTTAAAATAATTTAATCTTAGCAGTATTGTATGTGATTATTCTCACTTTTCATTTGTTCTCAATCAAGTGTCTTTAACGGCTGGACTGCTACTAGCAGATACTACAGTGGCTACTGACTGCTGCTTTAATTTTTTCTTTCTTGAGTTTCAGTATTTTTACTTTTGCATCTTCAGTTTTCCTTTTTTGCATAAAATAGCATTAGCATTGTGTAACCACAGATAGAATGAATTATATTATATATGAATACTTGTGGCTCTAATTTTTGGTAATAAAGTTCTATTCATACTGCATAATAAAGTGAGAATTTTTGTAAATACACCAAAGCACTGGGCAAAGACATTAAATATTTGCTGCAGAAATAAAACAAAGCCTGCTAGCTGATCCAAGGCACTTTTCCTGATGGAAAAAGCATTTTTTAGTTTAGAAAACCAAATGAAAATACTAAAGCTATTTCAGAAAGTAGGCTTCAGCTTCAAATTCTTCTTTTATGAAGGTTTAGAATAAAATACAAACATTTTGGAAAGGACTAGAAAATGAAATTCAGAAGGAAAGGATTTTGGTTTATGTTGTATTTGAAGACAAAGATCCTGGGCCTTATCTGAGACTTTGCCATTTTATTTTTAAACCAAAGATAGCAGCATTCTGTAGTGTTAAAATTTTAGCAAATCAATATTTTAATGTGGAAAAGTCTTTCATTGCAGAATTTCTGGATAACTAACTCCAAAACATAATCGCTTTCAGGCAAGCAGCTCAGCTCTTAAAATTGCCACACAGTTTGCAATGACAAAACAAATGTATTTTTTGGAACTTAAGGAGATAATATTTGCAATGCTCTAATGCACTGTCTGGAAGCAAGAAATACAAACACAACATGAATAGTGACATGGCAATAAATTTTATTTAAGTTTCAGCATAAAGATAACTATGCAGGTACAGAGCTGAAATTACACCGATACCATTTTGTTCTTTGATGTCTCTGAATCAAAATCATTATTTTAGGTTTCAGAGTATCTTTTGATTTGATCAATGAACTGCTACTTTGATTTTGTATCTTTTTTGTGTGTGTGTTTGTGTGTGTTTGGTTTTTTGTTTGTATGTTTGTTTTTCTATTTGTTTGCAGGCAAGGAAGACAGAACATTGTTTATTCCAAGGAAGAGCACTTTGAAAGCCGTTTCTGAAAATCCATGGCAACTGGGTCATGGCCTTCATTTTCACTTCAAATCCCCTCATGATTTCCGGAGCAGTAGACTTCTTCCCAGACGTAAAACACATAGTTAGGAAGTCTAGCTTTTCCAATTATAGTCTGTGATCAGTAGACTCTCCCAGAGAGAACTGCAGACAAGCTGTACAGCTGCATCATTAACCAGTCACACTGGTGAGACTAAAGTCTGCTGCTCTTGCCAGCCAGGCTTGGTATATATATTGGCTGTTGGTCTATTACTTTCTCAGTGGCTTCTTATATGTTTTCTTTCTATTCATAGGATCCTTTCCATTCTCATGTTCGCTTGAGCTTTATCATTAACCCCACTCACTATCCATTTTTTCTTGTCTCCTATAACATCCCCGTGTACACTTTCCCCCTGTGTTTTCTGATTATTCAGCATTCTCTGGAACCCTCAGCCCAAATCTCCTTCCAGCTGTCTTTTTATCATTTTGCCTTTTGATGTTGGGAATCTGGATCAGCCTGCTATAGATTTTCCTAGGTCTCCCTCTCATAAGATGTGGTGCGTGTTTTCCCTCTCCCTGTCCTAAGATCTCTCATTCTCCCAGTCATGAAAACAATGATGTCTCCTGCCGCTTCTTACCTTCTCCTTCTTCCCTTTTCAGTATCTGTCATGGGCTCTGTGAGAACTTATTTTCCCTTATTGCACTATTCTTTCTACATGGCAGAGAGGATATCAGTATCTTAAGTTTCATCAAGAGAATGGCAAGCTATTAGAAAGTTCGATGATTTTACAGAAAATCAAAATAGCCTTCCTAGGGTGTTAAACACTTAACAATTCTGTCCATTCCTTCTCCCCTTCTGATTTTCTTCTATGGTGATGCAGGATTATCCATCACTTATCTCTCAATTGTTTTGGTGTTCCTTCACTGACCATTAAATACATTTCTCTGCTAAACATTGTCATTATATGACTTCTTCTGTCCTTCAGCATTTTCTTCTCCACAATTTTTTTTCTTCAAAACTTTTTTGGTTGTTCCCCTCCTTCCCCCCTCCTCCTCCCGCATACCCTGTATGTCGTAACACGAAGGTGTGACATATACGCAACTCCTGAGTGAGCTTGTTTAGATACTAGACGTACAGCACAGCTACGCTTTGGTATCACAGCAACCTGTTAAAAATAAATACCTAACTTCTCATCATCCTATGTTTTTTCCCAGCTTATACAACATGAACAGAAGTTGTCTGATTTATCTGCATAATTCATTAAGGAAGATTTATTAAAGCTTTCTGTACTTTTCTTACATATCTGAGAAATAATTGTAGTCAGTACCATGGCAATGACAGTATTGTCTATACTCATGCTCATAGTCTGGAGTTTTCTGTTTTCAGTGCTCGGTACCACGACTGTGAGATCCAGCATCACATGATTTTCCCTGTGCTCTGTCTTGATCACTGACATAGAGCTTCCATTGGAGGTGAAACCTCATGGAGGTTTTCTACCATATATTCAATTTCCAGGTGATTTGTCAAGAACAGTAAGATATTATCCAGAACATTTTATATCTACCTAATTGCAAAATACCAGGTTTTCTTTTCTACAGCAAGACTTACTTTTTAAAATAATGGCATATTGTTGCAACATAACTTTCCTACTAGCATCCACAGTGAATTGATAAAAACCCATGACATAGATATTTTGACTACATAATATTAAAGTCAAAGTGCAGTCTAATGTAATTCAAATAAACTTTCATTTTTTTTCCTATTTCTTTGTTACCACCACAGTTCTTTTGTACTTAAAATTATGTTATAATCGGTACTCTGATTACATTGTGGTTCTGCTTTTCTCCAAGCATTGCTACAAACTTCTACAGACAATAGTAGAATGGGGAAAAAAAACCCAATACAATAACCTCTGGAAGCACTTAAAAAAACTAACAGCTTCCTTGGCTGTTAAACCACCGTTACCAAATGTCTTGTCATTAAGAAATTGACTAAACCCCTGTTGTTTCTTTCCATCAGAACAGGAGCAGTAAGCACTGTGTCTGCTAGAAAATCAAGACGTGGGTGTTTTGGTGGGCTGTGAACATGGGAGCTAACTTATCCAGTAGTTTTCTGGTTTATGAAACATTATTTTAAGGCTGCAAAGTTCACCCAGCATATGTTTAACAACTTGAAATACAGCCATCTTGAACTTTCTTGCTTCTACTAGAGAAGCTCTTAAAGTATAAAAGCTTCAAATAACTTTTTCCTTTTTGCAACATTCCTACAACATGGGAGATGAATTTATTTTATGCCCCACAAGTTCTCTCACATTTTAAATGTTCCCATCTGTCACACTGATTCATTCTTTTTTTTTCTGAAGGTTAGCTTCTTCCTTTTCTTTCTCTTTTTCATATGCCTCCTTTGTCTTAAATAGGAAAATATCAAATTGTTTTCTTTTGAAAATCCTGCTTTAGGTATTCCTGCTGTTCTATTCTTGAATTATATATAGTTTATGGATTTTTTTTTCAGCATCACCACAGGATATGAACTTGTTTCATCTCACATGCCTAAATGGCATAGAAATGTATTATTTTATTTATGAAATGCTCAAAATTTTCTCACTTGGTCATATGCAATATTTGGACAGTACCTCTCAAAGGACATTGTGCATATAACATTTGCTGGAAGCTGATCTCACATTCGAAACTAGCTTGATGCCAGTGAAAAATTAATGTATTTAATTTTTGTAGGCAGTTTTGAAGTATAGTTTACAATTAACTTCTTTATCTTTTTTTTTTTTTTTTTAATGTCTTCTTGCCTGTCCATTCTATATGGTTCCTGTTTTTAGATGAAAAAGACTGTATTTGAACTGCACTTGTAAGCCATCTGAATCATATCAGCGGTTATGTATTCTGTCTTTTATGTTTTGACTTTCACAAGATAATGACATCCATTTTTGCAAATACTACATTTAGAGAAGCTATTAGACTCATGGTCATTTAGCTGATTCTTTAATGTAGTTCACTCAACATATGTATTTCTTATCCTTTGTCTACTGGGCAGAAGATATTTCTGATAGCATAGATAGAGGTGACTTTATAGATCTGTATTGGATATTAAAAATTGAGATTATTATGGGAAACCCATAGAATATTTCTATGTACTTATGGTGGAAGCTTCTTATTCAACAAAGTAATTTATCCAAAAGACAATCTTAGTTTTCAGAATCACATTATGAACTTCAACTTTACAAGGTAAAGTCCATTCCATTATATATGTTTGTCTATGTCACAGTGTTTATCTTTCCTGTGAAAGCAACAGAAACAGGCATTGAGTCTTACAAGTTAAGTACCATTGCCTGAGGCCATGTGGGGCTCAGTGATGATGTAGACTTCCCATTAAGTTTTCAAGCCAAAAGGGAGACATTCTGCAACTTGGATCTATATTCAGAACTTCCTATTATCATTATGATATCTGTACAAATAAATTTCCTTCCCCACAATGGTGGTGAGACACTGAAACAGGTTGCCCAGGGAGGTGGTAGAAGCCCCATCACTAGAGGCTTTTAAGGTCAGGCTGGATGTGACTGTGAGCAACCTTGATGTAGCGTGAGGTGTCCCTGCCCATGGCAGGGAGGTTGGAACTAGATGATCCTTGAGGTCCCTTCCAATTCTATGAATCTATGATTCTACCACTGGCTGAAGAGATCCTGGTCAAAAGAGATGAAATATAGCTAAAATATGAGAGCACAGCATCCACAAAGATTTTTTAAAGTTTTGTGGGGTTTTGTTTGCTTGTTTGTTTGTGTTTTGTTTTTTTGGGTGGTTGTTTTCTAGGAGTTTTTGGTTGGCTGGTGGTTTTTTGCCATTTTGTTTTGGTTTTTGTTTGATAGTCAGTTGCTCAGGTAATGAGCCAGATGAAGTAAGTGAAATGTTTGCCACTGACTTAGCTTGTTTTGAGTAAGATCTTTATATTTGCTGGTGAAATACATTCTATGCCAACCTAGAGTAGTAGCTCAAGAGCCAAGATAAAACCGAAAATGGTTATCCAGGGTATCCACAAGTGCTTCTCTGTAGGGCTACTTTCAATCGATTTCTCCTCCAGTCTGTATTGATTCTGTGGAATACCCCAACCCTGGCACATGACTTTGCACTTGATCTTATTGAACTCCATGAAGTTCAGATAGACTTTTATGGTTTAATCCCAACCATCAACTAAATACCACACAGTTGATTGCACGTCAAGGTCCTTCAAGCAAATCAGCTGCATTACTCAGCATAATGTCATCTGCAAACTTGCTGAGGAGTGCACTCATTGATGAAGATATTAAAGAGTTCCAGTACAAGCCCTTGAGAAATGCCACTCATCATTGATTTTTACATGGAGTCATTGACTAGAACTCTTAGGAGATGTCCATTCAGCCCATTCTTTATCCATCTAACAGTTCATCCATCAAACACATATCTCTCCAATTTGGTGTTGTGGAAGACAATACCAAAGGCCTTACAGAAGTCCAGGTAGATGACATCAGTAGCTCTTCTGTTGTCCACTGGCGTAGTCACTTCAGCATAGAAGACCTCGGAACTAGTCAGGTACATTTTGCCCTTGGTGGCTGTGCCTAAATATTTCCCTATCTTCCATGTATTTTGATGTCTTCCAGAAGGATCTGATCCACAATCTTACTCATCATGGAGGTGAGGCTGACTAGTTGATAGTTCAAAGGGTCTGAATTATTACACTTTTAGAAAATGTATGTGACCTTCCCTTTTCTCCAGTCATTGGGAACTTTGCCCAACTCCCAAGATTTTACAGATATGATAGAGAGTGGCCGAATGACTATAGCAGCCAATTCTTTCAGGACCCTGGATGCATCTTGTCAAGCCTCACAGAGTTGTGTGTGTTCAGGTTCCTGAGGTGGTCTCAAACCTGATATTCTCTTAGGATGGTAGGATGGGATACACTACCTTGCCCTGGTGTCTGCCTTGAGGTTCCAGTGTTTGAGAGATGTGGAGCGATTACTATAGAACACTGAGGGGGCAAAAAAATATATATATGTAGTTGAATACCTCAGCTTTCTCCATGTTAATCACTGTTTCATCTGTCTTATTTATTGGCTGGGGAAGGGGGGAGGGGGGTGAGGGAGGAAAGAAGGAGGGTGCATTTTCTTTAGTCATCCTTTTGTTACCAATGTACCTGTAGAAGCCTAATTATTCTTCACACTCCTTCCCATAGTCAGCTCCTCCTGTACCTACGTTTTTCTGATTCCATCGCTACACATCTTGCCAGTGTCACTGTATTCTTTCTGGGTTACATATCCCTGGTTCCACTGCGTACCTTTCCTTTTAGACTTTAAGCAGAAGTTCTTCACTTGGCCATCCTGGTATCCTACCACCCTTGCATGATTTTTAACACATGGTAATCAGGAATTCTTACACTCTGGGAAAAATGTCGTTAAAAAACTGACAGGTCTGTTCACTTCCACTATCCCTGAAGGCAGTTTCCCAGGGGAGATATTACTCTCCTGAACAACTCACAGACCTCACATACCATATCCTCAAAATAAATTATATATGTTGTTTCCAATCCTCTCCATAGCACTGAAAATGATTTTTCATCAATAGTAAACAAAATTTCAATGTTTCACCATCCACATCTGTTCTGAATAAAGAAAGAATCAAACAAGGCTCAGCTCTCTCAATTTTTGTTTTAAATTTCAGAGAATTCCCCAAATGTAATAAATCAAAATATGCAGTTCCTGACTAGATCCCAGACTACCTTCAGTCATATCAAATTAAAGGTTTGTCTGTATATTTCACAGGGAAATTTTGGAGCTTTAGTTAATTTTACAAGAGATTTCTCTCCTGAATTATGACTGCATTGCTTGGAAATGACAGGCATTCTCCATTCATGCTTGTCTGTTTTTATACCCTCTCACAGATGTGATGAAGATAACTCACTGACAAAATCATAAATTTTCTGAATGTATATAGTCAAAGACATTGCATTATTTTTCCCATGGCTTTCAATGTCATTGTGAATAAGCACATAGAATTAGAAAATATATGTCTGGTAGCATCATAGGTCTAAATCTTAAAGTAGGTCTTGGTGAGATGATTTGAAAGAAATCACAGTAACTGGATGTCTGCATTAATAGAAGGTTCTGGATGTTTGCTGTGTGGCAATGCCAGCGACGAGCAGTGTGAGCAATCTGGGTGTGCAGGCCTAGAGCCTGACATGGTGGTAGGCCATGCTCAGCAGAAGTGCAGAGCCAGCTAGCAGTGTAGCAAAACAGTGCTGTGCCTGCAGCATGTAACTAAAGCAGGACACTGGTAGCTATAAACACAGAAAGTTATCTTGGGACAACATGACATGCACCTGCATCAACAACCTTGCATGTCATCAGTGGCTGGACCAATAATCTATAATAGTGCAATGTGTGGTCACTCACAGGGAACTAATGAAGCCATGCCGCCGAGGCTCTCTGAGTTTATATAAGTTGTAGAAGTTCCCTTGCTACGCACTTTCCTTTCCTTTCCTGTCTTCTTCTTTGCTTTATGTTACTGTGCTGTACTCACTATGCTTGCACTATAGTCCTACAATTCTGGAACAATAAAGGAACAATACTAGAATCATATTGGTCAGCTGTATTGATGCCAATCTCTGTCGCCGATACCGCTGTAGCACTAGACTTCCAAAATAATAGTTAAAATATATCATTGTGGCCAAACAAAAAGGAAATGCTGCTACTTTTTATCAGCTATATGCTGGTGATACAATATTGATTTAACATGTTAAAAAGTAGATACTGACTCACAGCACACAAAATAAAGAACTTCTTCATTAGTTTGCATATTTCCTGGGTGGAAAAATATCTGGACTCTGTATGCAGCCAGAGTGCATGAACTCTCTAAGATTATTCTGTTTGGAGAAAAAAAAAGTAAGGATGAAGTTTCACAGTAATACCAGCAAACATGGTGCTATATTAAGACCTTCATTCCTTGTATTCTGCCTCCAGTAGTGTTTTCAGATCTAGCTGTAACTTCTGTACAGGCTATAGTGCTCACCATCAGCCAGAGCTGCCTTCAAGGCACAGGGAAATAAACTGCAGGATTTTCACTTGTATCATTATCTGGGAACTTCCCAGAATTTATAACTCTTCCCAGGTGCCCTGAGGCAGGATGAAGTGAGTTGCAGGAAGGAAAGAGCCTCTGTTACCCATGTATCTTCCTCATGTTCTAAAGTCTTCCAGTCCTTCCCCATCCTACTCTCATTTGTCTGTTCAAAAGTTGGTAGGACCAGGAGATAGGAAACAAACTCTTTTCAATGGAGTTTATCCATAGAGGGCTGCTTCTCTCTGCTGTGATGTATCCTATAATGAAACAGGGATATCTCAGCCTCAGCTACATTCACACCATGAAAGAATTTATACAGTATTCCTATGAATTCAGTTTTAAGAAGGGATGTCCTTTTATTAGCATGGTGGGTTGAAAATTCCTTTGCCCCCAACATTAAGTTTGCCAGACCAGCTCAGCTGGAAGCAAATGAAAGCTGTATTTACAAGTGAAAGTACAAGCTACAATGGAATGCAAAGAATACGTACAGAATATACAGTATTTACAATAGTTACAGGTACTTCCAATTAATAAACAGCACAAGGACCCCTGTGGTCAAACACCAGGGGAAGCTAATTAGTTCTCCTTCCCTGCCCCCCTTATCTTCTTGTACATAAAAGGGACAAGAGACAGAGCAGAGAAGTTAATATCAGTCACAGCGAAAGTGATGCAGCCAAAGTCAGTAAAGCCAGTTAGTATCTCCCAGCTAGAAGAAGTGAGAAGAGCAAGAAATTGTTTACATTGCTAGCTTAAGTCTGTTATCTTTCCTACTGGATTGTTTAGAACTATCATTATTTTCCTTTTTACACCCAGTAGTGATTTATTTACATTTTACTACTTTCTGTTCAAGATCTGTGAAAAATTTTTGAAGGCATAGCCTAAAACTACCACAATTAACTAGCAACATGGCCTGTGTAATTAAGCCAAATGAGATCTTACTAAAAACCTTCCAAAAAGGACAATATACAAGTAGCTCACATTTTATAATTAAAAGTATGGAGAATTCTATAAATTTGGTGCCTGATACTTACACAGTCCTTGATAAGATTTTAGGTGCAAAGGGCTTTTACATCAAAGAAAACAAACAAAATGGGAACTGATGATTTTGCTTTCAAACACAGTTTTGCACAGAAGAACAAAAGATACATAGAAGCAGTCTTCCAGATATTATTTCAGTGCCTGATGTATGGGATTATGTTTCATCTTAATCTGGCTATCAGGTTTTTTTGCCTCTTGTTACCCTTAACACGACCTCTAAGGTTCTATCAAGCACATGCTGAAATTTGTTTTAATCATTACAACATAATGTGGTATAGAGGAGAACATTGTGATGAACTGTGGATAATCCTTCTTTGTTCCTATGAAAGAGTGTGATAGTCTGCTTCATTTAATACACTCTGCTTTTCCATAACAATCTTTTTAAGGAATGTAATTAAGATTAGTGACTAGCTTCTCCTGAGGAACAAAAAGTAAACTGCACATACATTTACTGAAAGAGGCAACAAAAATAGGTTTTATTGCCTGGTCTTTTTCTAATTGCAACATTTTGTTGTTTTTTATGTGTTAATATATGATGTGCTTTTTCTTCAACAATAATTGTTTCAGCATCCTGCTACAGCAATGATTGTTATGGAAAATAGTAGCATAAGCGAAAACTAAAACAAATAAATACTACTCTTTTTTACTTCTGAAACAAAGATAAAGATGTAAAGAAAAAAAAAAGTCCCTTGGATCCATCCTAAAGCTTTTTTATTTGTACCTCAAACCTAGAGATTTCACTAGGTATATAAACAACAGACTCATGAATAATAAACTTTATAAAGAGTTCAGTTCCAGGTGAGTCATAGCTCTGAATCATACAAAACTATAGTATCAAATATCTTTCCTCCTACAGCCTCTACGGGGGGGGGGGGGGGGGGGGAAGGGCATAAAGAAAGAAAATCAACTTTCTTTCACTGCATTTGCATGTGAGGAAAACATAAATATCCTATTACAGTTGTCTTCCCTGTGAGTGTGTAGAAACACCATAAATTAGATTACCGCTTTTAATCTATGCTACCAGAATGCCTAAGACTCACAAAAATAAATAAAGGAAGAATCCTTAACAAAAATTTTTGTTTCTGTGCTCATTATTTAAGGGAAATGGTCTGCAAACAGCTACTAGCTAGGAGGAAACACAAAAGTCAAAAGGACACACAAAGATGACACTTATCAAGCTGATTAACTGTCTTGTAATCACAGAGATTATGGGATGTCTAAACATCTCAGATGGGTTTAAAAATAACACCACATAATGGCCACATAAAAACAGGGCTCAATTCTTTCATGAAACATAAGAATAAGATATGCTAAGATTTTAATTCTGCCTCCATTTCTTTAGTGCAGAATTATGAAGAGACTATATTCAGCCTGTGTCACAGAAACATTCTTGAACAGTTATAATCACATACACAGTATTTTAAAATTGTTTTAAGAATTGTTAAGTAATACCCATGCCAGAAGTGTTTTTATTCTTTGTTAAATAAGGATACTGCCTTAAGAAAGAATAATAATTGCACATAAAAAGGAGATAAAGATAAAATATTCAAAGCATGAATTGTCTTCTCAAATCCTTAGTGAATAAATCTTATAAATCTTTTCAAAAAGTATTGGGATTGTCTAATAGATTTTTATTTTCTGTGAGACATAATAGCTTTCAAGACAAAATAACCATCTTCTGTTCTTTGAGCAGCTCTAAGTGATATGAGTAAAAGAGAGATGAGGTCCTTGGGAATTGGAGTAGAGGTATAAAAAACATTAAAATTACCTGACTGGTATTATTTACCTTTTAAAATGAAGACTGATTTCTTCTTTCATCTAAACTAATAACACAACCATCATTTTCTATTTGCAAGCTAACATTCCTCATTATGGAATTGTTATTTTCAGCAAAGAATATGATTTGCAGGCCATTTTTGGTTACTTGAGCTAATATTAATATGTATTCTCAATATGTTAATTAGCATTACTCTAAATAAAGGCTAATGTAACTAATGCTGTAGTATTAAAAGCTGAATGATCTGTTATGATAAAGTTTGTACTTATTGTTGATTTTCCAGATGTATACACTTTCTCCTCTGTGAAGCGGTACAGGAATTAATGTGTCAGTGTGGTAAACTAGGCTTAGGAACTGAGTGAAAGTTAGATTTAAAAAAGTAAAAAAAAAATATATATGTATATAAAAGAGAAAAGTATTCAGGAAAAGTTTTCAGTGTTCTCTGAATGGCTGCCTGGGGACCTCTGTTGGCATCAGCTGAGCAAAGGTGGATCCACTCATTTTTCATTCTCTTGGTTGCTTCTTAGAGGAACTCTGAAGCATGGGCTTGGGGTTGCAATTTAACATTACATAGAACCTAGTGTTACTTCAGGCTATGGCTGAAAGTAGGCTCTGGGGTGTCATGCATAGACAAATGATACAGACTGATGTCCAGTACACGAAACTTATGAGATTCTTTTTCCTAGAACTCTTTATGCACATCAGTGATGTTCAATGGATTTAAAAGCAATGAGGAAGGAGTTTTTAACAAGGTTGATGGTCAAAGGTATGAACATGAGGAAAATGCCCTTTCTGCTATGAAAAGAGGAATCCTGAGTATATAGGTATTACAGGAAAAGTAATGGGCAGAAATTGTTGCTGGGGTTTGATTTTTATTTTTATATTTTTTTGAGAAAATTGGTCAAATGTTAATGACATGAAAATATGTAACTGAACTCAATGAGGACATGTAGGACCAATGTCAGAGACATGTTTTGTTACGTGGTAATCAGAACAAATTGTCTTCAAAATTACCTGAAACCTGCCTTTAAAGGTGCTGATTTGAATTCACTAGAAAATAAAGAAGGAAGATTAATCTTTAGTGCTTGAAGTTTCCTCATTTTTGCACATAGGAAGCAAGTAATAAATGACATCTTACTTGAATACTTCACAGAACAAGGAATGATTAAGAAAAGAATAAGGAGACTGAAAGGACTGAGTGTTGAAATCATAATAAATATCTACTTCTTCACCCAGAGCATCTGAATGTGAAGGTTAGGCTGAAACAGTTACCCAGTTATGTCCACCTCACTGTGATGTTCAAGAAGGTTAAGGGAAATCTGAGAGAGGAATCTAATGAAAAGCCCTATTATGAAGACATGAACAGAGTGGAGCAAACCTACCTGATAAATGGGTTTGTAATTAGTCTGCATAGCAATACCTATTTGCTAGTTCTGTGGCAATGTATAATTCACAAGTAATCATAAATAGCTTATGAAATAGCATATGATTTTCATAATATCTAAAATAACAAAATGAATAAGAATTGCCACACATCAATGCCTTAGAATGTTCTGAAACAAGTTGCATTACCTGATCTCAAGACTTTTGTTATTCACTACATGCTTTTTGATAGACTTTTTCATTGAAGTATGCCTACTTTGTCGTTTAAATATGTCTAATCATTCTTCAGATGGAAGTAACAGTCTTCTTTATTAATCATTTTTCAAAGTACAGAGACAGCTGTGAATCTCAGGAAAAATGTTGGGCTTTTTTTGAACACAAATTTGTACCTTTGAAAAGTAAAAGCAATAGCATTTTCTGACATTTTCAAATCCTTTGTCTTTTTCTAAGTATGTTGTTTCATTATTTCTGAAAATGTACAGACTTCTATGTGTGCCCTTTCTTCTCCTTTTTTAATTGAAAACACTTCACATGCTATGTCATATGCTGGACTGAAAATAGGAGAAAAAGAAAAAAAAAGTAGAAAAAGAGAAAAGAAAATCAGTAAATGCATGCATTCATACATTCAGCAATCAAGAGGGTAACCTTTTAAAACATGAGGGGTTTTTCTTTCTTTTTTTCCCAAGGAACTGTGTTAGAAGAAGAGGACTTTGAACTTGTGATTATCCCACTTCCATTTTCTCTGAGATGTAAAAAAGCATTTGAAAGTAAGTGTGAAACTGATGCTACCAATTTTTAACTATGAGTCTTGTAGACGGAACTCACTGTACCCATGATGGATAAGATGTCTGAAGATGTAGACAAAAAAAAAAAAAAAAAAGGAAGAAAAAAAATGGGAAGAAAAATTGATTAAAATCTACACTGGGGTTAACAAATGCAGTTTCAAATACATAATTATTTAAACTAGCATTTACCAAAATATTCGGAAAAAGAAAAGATGAGATATTTAAAGACAGTTCCCTAAGACTTCAATAATTTATTTGGTTTTGAATGATTTACCAGACATAGCATGCATTGACAACCTGAGAGCCTTGAGTTGCCATGCAGTTCTATCCCAAAGGCTAGCTTGACACTTCCCCGAAGTTTTCTGGATGTGATCTGAAAGCAATTGCATTTTATGAAAATTTAATGTTGAGTTTGAATTATTGCCAAAATTGTTCATTTTAATGTAAACAAAACCATGCAACATCATTACTGCCATTTACTGAAAGATCTTACTTAAGATTCTGATTCTGTAAAGTATTGGAAGACAGGCAAGTGAGTCTCGAGCCATGTTAAACAAGAATGGAGACCTGCATGATTAAAATCAATTTTATGCTTGAATGCTTTTCAAGATCACAACCAGCATGGTCAACATTCAGTATCAGTCTACAGGTAGGTAATTTTGTATTGCCTTTATAAAGTTTATGCTGTTGTATTTTCTTACAAGGCAGTTTATCAGGTAATTAAGCCTCTCTCCAGGTCACTCAACTGGCCACATATTGTTGGATGTTTAGTTCTGTTTTTCTGACCTGGGTTTAGAAGCTCTTCTGACATAGACTTCTGTGCCAGAAGATTTTATTTTTCCTCTGCCTCCCCTCCCCTCTCTATCCTTATAACATATCATTGGTAGTTAAAACAGACAATTAATACTGAATGCAATGCATCAAGTTAAGCTATACAACTTGATACTACCTGATTTTGTAGCAAAACCACATCTCCTTTTGTGAAAATACATATTTTCAGTGTATGGCAGGTCCCTTATTAAACTTGCACAATTTTCCACCCATGACTGTTAAAAAAAAAAAATCTGCATTTTCCTTTGTACTTTATCGTTTGCTCCAAAAGAGATGGATACATATTAAAAGTTTTACTTATATAAAATACATAATTACTATGTTCTGGAGCAAATACTATTTAGCTTGGGAATATTCTTAGAATATGATTAATTTGCCTCTACTTACACTTGTTGAAGTTTGAGTTTCTAATATAAAC
Source organism: Dryobates pubescens (assembly GCF_014839835.1). Taxonomy (NCBI): domain Eukaryota; kingdom Metazoa; phylum Chordata; class Aves; order Piciformes; family Picidae; genus Dryobates; species Dryobates pubescens. Next base: position 13,583,018 of record NC_071638.1, read on the forward strand.
TAGTTTTCTAAACCTCTTTTGCAGCAATTTTTTACAGGTAGCGTTTCTCCACAGTACAATTCATTTTACCTCTCTGGGAAACTTTTTGACTATATGACTGAGTAATATTCTCCATAGAGAGCTGTACCATTGGCCAGTCATCCGTCTGGCATCTTTTTGCAGGGGCTGACATGTGCCTTCTCTCTCAGGCAATGCTGAAACTGCACTCACTGCTGGAGAGAAGGCAGGATTGGTCCCTCTGGGATGGGGAGACCACCCTCATTAACCATACTCACTTGCTAAATTGTGTTTTCAGCTCTGTTACATTCTCGGGATTACCTGTAGTAAATATAGTGACAAAAAGGAGCACTTCAAAAAACGTATCGGATATTAATCTAAAAGTACATATCAATGTGCAAATGTCATATCTAACAGCTTAAATGCATCCAAGTTATTCCCCACATCTTTCTGAAGTGACAGCTATTGAGCAGCAATTGCTGTCCCTTTTCTAAACATGCTCTCAACCTTAATAGAAACAAGGTTTGCATTAATTTTCCCATTCGAGTTTTCAGTTTCCTTAAGGTCACAAGTTAGGACTTCTCCTCCTCAAAATCACTCAAAATACAGCGAAACAAAATATCAATAATTTACACAGTTGTAGTCTCAAGTTTCCCATATGGTTGTTTTCCACATACTAACTAGTCTGCATTCTAACTTCTCCAGTAATTATGTCTGGAACTGGAACTTTTTTTTTTCCTGGCAAGGCTTGTGTCTTTCTTATTAATGGTATCTGAAATTGCTTAGTGTTCCACCAAATATAGATTGTTCAAATTTACAGAATGATGCAGCAAAATTCTTGAGAATGTTGAAAAAATTAATTTGATAAACTACTTCAGTACAGTCCTCTAAACAAACACTTTTCTAGATTGAGTAGTTGTCATGAGAGTTATTTTACAGCATTAAAATATAACTGTATATGATATATTGTTCCACTGTATATAGTTTTCATTGCATGTATGAATGTATTTCTTTATATAAAATGGCATCATTTTACTCTATTCCATCTTTTGTACATCTGTTATGAAATACTTATTATAACAGGTTGCATTTAATCAAGTATTTTACTTTCTTCTGGACAGTCACCTTACCTAAGAATGACAAGGAGTGACAAATAAACCATGCTGAAACATGAACAAGGCATTTTATGTACTTACAAATCTAGTCTCAAACTGTATAGTCTTTTTTTGGTATATTAGATTAGATGACAATATCTATTTTGCTGTCCACTGTCTCTGTAAAGAATGTTATGCTTTACTGGTCTTCAAATATGCTATTTCTTCCTACTGGGTGTTTGAATCTCAGTTCATTTTTCTCAGACACACTAGCGAACATTTTCAAAGGTTGAATGAATTTATGTTGGTTGTTTGCCGACATTTGAGAATTAAAAACTTCCTTGTCACTTAGTGGTGTCGGTGGTTTTTTTCCCCCTTTATCCTCATTGATGTCTGTAATGACTCCCTTTTTTTTTTTTTTTTTTTTTTTTTTTTACTGTTTCAGGACACAACTTGTTTTTTATTCAGCTTTTAATTCATTTGTTATTTAATATAATTTATGTCAAAATATACAGAGGCTACTTGAAGATAACCCACATCACAGAACATTTTGCTTCTTTAGTTAAGCCGTTAGGGATCATGCCTTTTATTTTTCAGTGTCTTTTCTTCTGAGTTTCTTGAGGTTGTTTTTTTTTTTTTTCTGGCAAAACTAAATATACAATAGTGAAGTAACCAAAAGCATTGATCTTGTCTTGAGCACAGAATCAGCAAGTCTGTCATTGTTTCAGTCATAATGAAGTTTTGGGTTATAACCTTGAGATAACTGCCTACACAAATATGGAAAATAGAATAGAAAAAAGTACTAAGCAGAAGATCACCTGAATTCATCCTGCATTACAAATTTCAACTACTGTTTCACAGCCGGTTATAGACTATGCACAGGTTGACATGCTCAGCTTTGCTCCGTCATTAGGTAGCTCTGCAGACAGCTCTAATGCGTCAAATGAGAAGGGCTCTTAGGAGTCATACTGGTAGTGCTTGTGCTGAAGCTCTTGCAGTATTCCAGATCTTATACTGTTCGGCTTTACCTTCTGCCTAAAGCTTACAGCATCATCATCACACTGTGAGAGCACAAGTAGTGCAGCCTCTGGGAAATTTCTCATTATCTTAGATGTGTTATGAACAGACAATAAGGAATCTTAACCAGGATTGTAAAATAAATCTAGTCCAAAGATACCCACATGGGACCCAGAAGAACTCTGTACACTCAAGGTCACAAGCTTTGAGGTAATTCATGCCTCACAGCTAGAGTTAAATTAGGGGCAAGGAAGGGATTGGTTTCATGAAAAAAAATCTCTGATTGCCTAAAGAACTGAAGTAGAGAGCATTACCTTGAAGGATCAATGAGCAACCCCTGGTATCATGACTTGGTCAGAAAGAGAAATATCAGAGTAAATTAGTATTTGACTAATCAAATTACTCCTAGAACAGAAATGAATACGTTGACAAATCACAGAGAAATAAGTAAGTAGGCAACATAACATCTGTAACATAAGTAGCTCATCAGGAATTGCTCTAGGTGCAGATCATGCAGGTACAGAGACATCATTGCCAAGAGAGGTAGTAAGAGCAGAATGGTCTAACAGCCTTGAGAACTGGAATAGTCTAGTTGAAAGAACTCATGCTGTAACTGATTGCAAGTGCATGGCATAATCCTTAGCACAGTTTTTCTGTCACTGTGAGACCCTAGCTTCCTGAGCATGTTCAATAGGCAGCTTGTGTGACTGTCACTAAAGTGGTGTATAGGGAAATCTGTGAAAATGAGGCAAGTTTTGGAGATGGCCACAGATTATTGCAATACTCTAATTACTATTCTAATGGGCAATTGCAATTAATAATGGGAAGTCACAGGGACAGAAGCAGGCAGAGTGGCTAGTCCTGCCTGGGAGGGCATGTCTGTCATTCCATGAGCATGGAGGCATAATCCTTTACTGAATACAGAGTGGTTAGGTGGTGTTTAGCAGCAGGTAATCGATACACCATACCAAGAAGGAAATAAAAGCATTTTCAACAGACCAAATGATTCATGAAACATATTTTTGCAATAATAGTGTTTATTGCAAATAAAAAACTACTTCAACAGCCTTCAGAGTAACTTAGCAACATTTTCCCTTTTTGTCATTCCTCTATTTCTTCCACATAATATTCCTTAAAGAAATACTTTCCTATCTAGTCTCAGTTACAATCCCTATCTGAGGCCATCTGTCATTTAGCTCATCTGCTACTGCTGATGAAACTGACTCCAGAAATAATATCTGAAGACTCTTAAACTTTGGGGCATATGGCATCTGGATCTGATTTGTACAGCTTAAAGCAACCACTACTGGTAGGTCATCGGGGTTTGTTGCCCAGCTAAATACTTGCATTTTACACTCAAGTACATGAATACTTCCTTAAAAAAAAAATCTTATTAACCACCTTAATCCCTTAAGACATTCTTTTTCCTATTTAGCCCTTGTATTTTTGCCCTTGTAGGTATCTAAGAACCAAGAACTCTTCTAGCTATCTTAAGATGAATGTGTAGTACTATAAGATTTTAAAATTAGTTTCAACCTTAACTCTGAAATGACTTAGTTTTGCCAAGATCCATACAAGAATTCAAAGACAACTTTTACGATTTAATAATGTAATTATATCAGAAATCTTTGAGTTTATCTGGCATGACTTTTCTTAAATGACCCTGTTTTAAAAGCACATTTCAAAAATAGATCGATCCCAATGGCATTTAAAATCGTTGGGCAGTTTATCTCAGGTAAAAAATTAAAACACACTAATATCTGCCTACCAAATGGAATGCGGTGCTTCAGGCACTTCATCTTGGCAAGTGGTACAAACAATATCTGTTTTGTAAATGCCTTTTCTAATGGAGTGACGAACAGTGTGTGTAAGTGTTAACATAAAGGAATATAAAGCATATGGAGAATTATAAGAAAATATACATACAAGTTTGTAATAGGTATTTCTACAGAGGATTTGATCTCAGAACTGTGAAATGGTACATAAACCCCAGTAATTTTTTCTTTCTACTCCTTTGTGGTTCGTTTTGCTTCTTTTCAGTCCCACTAAATTTTTCTGTCCTGTATTTTAAGACGGTTAATCTTCTTATACAATCATATTGCAATGTTATCATTTTGGGGGTTTCAGTGTTTAATTTCTTTTCTTGGCTGGACAAATTATCCTCTTGTCCCCTGCAGCCAGCTATAATAATTTTCACTGAATGCAGTAATGAGGGCAGAACTGATTAAATGTAGTCTTTTCTACTGCTAAACTCAGCCAACAAGCTGCCTGTCAGTATCTAGGGAGATGGGAGATTTTCTACCCTTTTTTTTTTCTGATCAGAGGTTACATTCTGGTGGATTTCCAAACACTGGACACTTTTAAGATATAGTTGGGCAAGACACTGGGCTGTATTGTCTAGACTGTACTTTCACCCAGAAAGGTTGTACCAGATGATCCTTGAGGTCCCTTCCAACCTGGTATTCTATGATTCCATGATTCTGTAATATGAATAGATGAGTTATGTACAACTCTGCCAATTGCATGGTCATGTTTGGACATAGAATTCTGTCACTGGTAGCAGTAATCTTCCAGCAAAATGTGTTTCTGTCGTTGCCTGCTCTACCAACTTTACCCTGTTCCAGACACCAGCTGCTCTTTATAAAAGGTATTGCAATGCATGGTCTCAACTTTTGCAACTGAACCCTTTAGGACTAGTGTATTATAGTGTTACAGAAACAGCAGAATTAATATACTATACTGTGCAAAGTATAAAAAATATTAGCTTATACAACTAGCTTAGAGCAGTATAGAATCATAGAATCACTAGATGGAAAAGACTTCTAAGATCATCAAGTCCAACAGTAACCCAACCATCATGACTACTAAATATACTATAAATGCTTCTCTCTTCCCTATTGTTTAGAAATAAAGTGTAGAAAACCCAGACCACAAATATGAACATACATAAGAACATACGTAAGAACAAGTCCTTCTGAAGACACTGAAGTATCCAGAGACCTTCTTGGCTAATACTTGATTATTCTCATGGAATATTAGTATTGCAGAAAATAAAAACAGCCTAATTATTTTGCTTAATTCTTTATCCCATTTTTCAAATTTATGCAAATTAAATTTGATTCCAGAGAATGTTCCTGGATGGAGGGGTTTCTTTCACCATAATTAAAGAATAATGATGGCAGAACAATTTCCAGAAATGTTTGGATAGCCTTTTTTCATTTCTCCCATGAAAGAACCAGCCATAAAAGAATTGCTGTGAAAAAATATCTACACAGAACTTTTGTACAGAAATGTTGTAGTTTGAGCTGGGTGCCCCCCTGGTGCATTCACTTCCTGTGTCCAGAAATCCAGCCCAGAGGGCTGGACACAGGAAATTGTATATTTCCTACCATAATTCTTTGCACCACTATAAGATCCAGTGCGGAATCTGGCACTTCCTCTTTCCTTCCCTCTCCGAGACTTGGTAACTGGGGGAGAAATCTCCCGGCCATGGGCCTGATTGGGCCCAAGGCCACAGGGAGATGGGCAGTCTCAGGCCTGGCCAGCTGAGACTAGCCCAGCAGAGGGAGGGGGAAGAAGGAGCCCTGGGGGTTTTGGATGCACCCTCAGGTGGGGATGGGATCTTTCTTTGTCACTGCGCTTTGGGTGTTCTGTAACATTCACTGCTTTCTATTTAAACTTTCATCACTTTTGCAATCTGTTTGTCTGAGTCGTTATTTCTGCCTGTGGTGGGGAGGGGACCTGCCCCAACCCATTACAAGAAGTAACATACTTCTATGAAGTGGAAATCAACCACTTGTTAGGAAGTCAAAATAAAAATGAGTTTTCCAAAAGACAACAACCCAAAATCTTTCACATATACAAGTTCTCAAATTTCTACATGCTTCACACTCATAAAGATTAATTCAGTTATAGTGGGAAAGTAATTAAGCAAAGTGTCCTTCTACATTCCTAACAGCGTAACTCTACAAACATTAACAACATGCTGATGTTGAAGACCCACACTTACATTGTTTTTACATTCTGTGTTCTTATTTATGGTCTAGCTTGTCCAGACTTCATTTCTAAACAACAGGGAAGATAGAAGCATTTATAGCAATTAATTATAATTAACTAATATAACCAGGATGCAGTATTAATGTATTATCTGTCACAAGTATGTCCAGCAACTCTCTATATGAGTGTAGACATATATGAGTGTAGATATATATGAGTGTAGACAGACACAAACACATATATATACACACATACATGTAGCAGATGTGTATATATATACACACATATATATATGTGCTCTATATATAGAGAGATAGCATATATATATATATGGTAATATGCATAACATTTTATATGATTTCAGACATTATATATGATTTCAGACATTATATGTTTATTAGGAGTTTTTTGAGCATTCTTCAAATTCTTGGATGCTTATAAAAATTAATGAACTTTACTCCCAGACTACCACAGACAATCTCCATAAAAATGCTAGTTGCTGTAGATAGTAGTTAAACTCTATAGTAAAGCATGTCTAGCATGTCATGGTGATGGTGTGTTCAGTGCCCTTGTACTTTAAGTGAGAATCTAAAACTGATTAAAAACTTAAAGACCTTTAGCTTGGTAAATGTATTGGGTACCTCCTTCTACTGATGACTGGAGTAACCTGCATGAATTCTCCAGGGGCTTACACTCCCCAGGATCCATCTTCATAGAAAGAACACATCCTTTTTGGTGGTTTTTGGTTGGTTGGTTTGGGTTTTTTGTTTTTTTTTTTGGTTGATTTGTTTCATTGTTGTTGGTTTTGGGGGGTTTTGTTTGTTTGTGGTTTTTTGTGTGTTGGGTGGTTTTTTGGTTTATTTTTGTTGTTGTTGTTGTTATGGGATATTTTTGCTTTTTGTTTGTTTGTTTGTTTGTTTTTGTTTTGGCAGAAGTCAACCTCCCTCAGTCACCCACTCACACTATAATCTTAGAGGGTAAAGAAAACTTTCCAAAGGAGTATATTTACAGCATTGATCAATTTTGTACGATATTGATCTGCTTGTTTTCTTTGAAGCTTAGCTTGCCCTTAAGGTCTGACTTTGCTAGTGCTGTGCTTCAGAGACACGGTTTTGTGATGACTTGCTTTCTCCTATTATACATAAGTGTCAGTCTTCAACATCAGCGTGTTGTTAATGTTTGTAGAGTTATGCTGTTAGGAATGTAGCAACATACTTTGCTTAATTACTTTCCCACAATGGGTTTGAAAATTAGACTCAAATTCTGCCTTTTATGCTGCACTTAAGAGTGCTATGGATAATGAAGCAGAAAAGAGAAAAAGCTCATCTGGAAAACAAACAAATAAACAAAGCTAGGATGAAAAATTGTATAGAAAGCAGAGAGAACAGCAAAACAATATTACTTAAAGATGGATGAGAGTGCAATATGAAATGAATTTAAAAAGAGCTGCACTGTTTTAGGCTTAAATTTTGCTATCTTGATTTTTGACAGATATGGTGAAAATCTCTTCTACCGTCTCTTTTATAATCAACAGCCTCTTCTTCAAGCACATCATGCATAAAATTTCATAGTTTTTAAAACCAGGTGTTTTTAAAATTACCTAACAAATGGGATTCTTTTTGATGACATTGCTAAAACCCCACGTGCCTCCCAAGAATTCTCTTTGATGAGAGTAATTTGAAACATCCTAAATGTAGAAAAATTTATCCTCAACCACCAGTGCATACAGGCATATAAAACCTGCCTGATCTAGGTTGTAGAAGTGTGTGTTCAAAGAGAAAAGGTCAGCTTTTTTCACCTTACTGAGGCGGGTTCATGTTGCACTTTTGGTCTTTTGCGTTATGCATACAAAGAACAAATTGGTTATTTGGGGCATAGCAGTGCTTCCTTAGGATGTTCCTGAGAGAGTTTGAGCCACCTTTCACAGCATCCCTTTATTCCATTTTCTGTCTTGTAACTGCTGAAGTGAAAAAAAATCTGTGAATGCTTGTAGCCAAGACATTTCTGCAGATGACTTAAATGCTGCTGAAGAGAAGGACTATTAAAAAGCAATATGTTTGGCCATGAAGCGTGACTAGTGTAGGATCAAACTCTGAAGATTGTGTGTGGGTGTTCTGCTGGGCACATGTATTACTCCAGGATATATTCATACAGAAGCTCATCATTGCACCTCTTGTTCTGACAGACAGATGAAACCTTCAGACTTTGTATCTGAAGCTTAAATTCTATATACAATGAATAGGTAGCTTTTTATTTAAATAGCATTGGCTCACACAGGCAAGACTTACATTTTACATTAGACTTAATTCAACTGACAAAAGAGCAAAAGGTAGCAGAAAGTCCAGACTTGCACACAAGAAGACTGGCAAGCACTGTGACCCCTTTTTAAATAACAGAGAGGAGATACAGACGCAAGGAGATGGTTCAGTTATATTGGACACAGAAGACATGCATGAGAAAAGTGCTGAAATGTTACAGTTAAATTAAGCCACACACATTCACAGACATGCCAAAATACTTGGCATGGTATTTTAAGGCAGACAGACCATATGGCTTCCTTAGCAATGCACAATGCTTTTTACTGTGTCCCACTTACTGCAAAAGAAACCGCTGTAATTTTGGGTGTGGCAGATGTCTTGTTGGTCATCCAGTTTCATATTTAACTGTTCTCTGCCTAAACTGGATATGAACACAGTGGCACTGCTCACTGAGTAGCCAGCTTCTTATTCTGAGGGAAAATAGCAGTATCACAGAAGTTATGAAATGGCAGCAAACATTAGCTCATTCCTAGTGGACAAGGTTCCTTTGAAGAAATGCTATCATTTTGTAACTATAGGAGGAAAATGAAGGCTAACTCCCAAAATAATGAAAAAGGCAGAAGCATATTAGATGAATATACCAATAATCTTGTCTCTTTACCAGTGCATTCACTGATGCATTCCTCAAGTTCTGTGGAAACTTTCTGGGGTTGGTAGTGTTAGTATCAATACATTTGCCTAATAAAAGGCACTGCAGATGAAGAGGGTGACAGCTGTGTGTCTAAGGGTCGAGGGATGGAGTGTCACCTCAGTTCTAACCTCCATCCCTTATGAAATCTCTCTGGAAGTTCCCCAGTACCTGATCAATACTCTTGGAGGGATCATTGTCTAAACAAAAAAAAAAAATTTAACATATGCAGGAGTTTTGCCTTTCAGCAGCTTAGTAATCAAGTTTCTCAAGTTTCTATTGTTTTCGATAGTTATATTGAGCTAGTACAGTCAGCATTAATGGGAAAAATGGCTTAAGTAGGCTCTCTCACTACAGAATTATACTCACAGTTGGAGCAGGCACACAACAAATCCCTTCCTTTCACTGAAAGTGTTAGATATGCTCACATTTGATGGATAAACCTAAATGATCATTAATTTTTTAAAGTTAAAATATGGCAGATCAAAACCTGGGTGTTTTTGCATAGTAATGGATTTGTAGCTGGAAACACGCATTATTTTTGAGCATTCTTGCTAAAGAAGTGACCGAGAAAGAGGGAGGAACTAGTAAATTTAAAAATAATTTTATAACTTAGAGGATTTTTTTTCCTCAAAATTTTTAGTTTACCTCCTTTCTTCCTATTCTTCCCAGAAGATGGTAATTTCACATATGCCTTTTTTTTCTACTCTGAGCAAGTTCTCATTGAAGGCTTTCCATCCCTTCACTTGCCCAGATAGTGACCACAAAATACATATGTTACTCTTCACCTTCTTGACCCTTTGTTAAGGGAAATACTTTTATATTTGTCATGACCTGTATCTCCTTCAGTGCTGCAGCATTTAGATTTTCTTTGAATATTTTTTAAAGTCCTTCTTTTTTTTCAGCTAATTTTAAAACTTAAATTAAAAACATTTGTGATCCATTTTAAAATTGTCTCAACATGTTAACAAATATAACTTTATTTAGTTTATGCAGGAGTAATAGCTTCTACATACTTGTGGCATTATGCTTAATCTCGCCTTCTGCAGCTCCACTAGGAAGAGGTTTTTACAGAGAGGGTGTCAAATATTCCAACAGGTTGCCTAGAGTGGTTGTGGAATCTATGTCCCTTGGCTGGACCTGAGAAATCTTATCCAGCTGGCCTTGCTTTGAGCAGGATGTTTGACTAGGTGACCTCTGAAGGTCCTTTCCAAGATAAATGTTATTAGTCTGTGTTTTGTTAATATAAATAAATGATAATTACTTTAATGATATTTGAATGCAACTTCCTACTTTGTTTTTCAGGTATATATTACATAATATATTAAATACCATGCATATCTCAGTGTGTATGTTTATACACCTGTCTATCTATCTTTATACACCTGTCTGTTATCTATCTATCTAGTTAGAATATAGAATAGGCTTTTGACACAGTCCCCCACAACATCCTGCTCACCGAGTTGGAGAGATATGGATTTAATGGATGGACTGTTGAGAGGATAAGGAATTGGCTGGATGATTGCATCCAGAGAGTGGTGCTCAATGGCTTGAAGCCCAGATGGAGAGCAGTGACAAGTGGTGTCCCTCAGGGGTCTGTACTGGGACGTGTACCGTTTAGTATTTTTATCAATGGCATAGACAGTGAGATTGAATGCACCATCAGCAAGTTCGTATATGACACCAAGCTGAGTGGTGTCAATATGCCAGTGGGACAGCATGTCATCCAGAGGGACCTGGATAAGATGGAGAGGTGGGCCCATGTGAACCTCATGAAGTTCAAGAGCAAGAGCAAGGTGCTGCACCTGGGCTGCAAAAATCCTCACTATCAATACGGAGTGGGGGATGAGGTGTTAGAAAGCAGCCCTGTGGAAAAGGATTTAGGGGTACTGATGGATGTGTGCTTGCAGCCCAGAAGGCAAATCACATCCTGGGCTGCACCAAAAGATGTGTGGTCAGCAGATCCAGAGAGGTGATTCTGCCACTTTACTATGCTCTGGTGAGACCTCACCTAGAGTACTGTGCACAGGTCTGTAGCCTTCAATATAGGAAGGACATGGACCTGATGGAATGGGTCCAGAGGAGAGTCACAAAAATGATCAGGGGGTTGGAGCACCTCTGCTACAAGGATAGGCTGAGGGAGCTGGGGATGTTCAGCCTGGAGGAGGCTCTGGGGAAACGTAATAGCAGCCTTTCAGTACCTGAAGGGGGCTACAGGAAGGATGCGGAGACACTGTTTACAAAGGCCTGTGGTGACAGGATGAGGGGCAAAGACTTCAAAAGACAGATTTAGATTGGATATTGGGAAGAAGTTCTTCACTATGAGGGTGGTGGAACACTGGAACAGGTTGCCCAGGGAGGTGGTTGAGGACCCTTCCCTGGAAATATTCAAGGTAAGGCTTGATAAGGACCTGGGCAGCCTGGTCTAGCTGGGGATGTCCCTGCTGACTGCAGGGAGGTTGGACTAGAGGACCTTTGGAGGTCCCTTCCAGCCTGGACCATTCTATGATTAACTAGAATAAACAAACAAACAAAAAACCAAACAAAAACCAAACACAAAACACACAAACCCCACCACACACACACAAAATAAACCCCACCACATATATATATATATATATACACACACACCCCTACCTTCAATATTATTGGAAATTGACATGATATTGCAAAGCATTACATTTCCATTTTCTCTTTGTAAATAACATTTTGTCTGGGAAACACTGTTCCTTCAAGTTGTTAGCTGGCTCTAAGGTTTGTTAATTATACCAGAGTTAAAAAATGTTACATTGAATTCTGAAGTTTGAAAACTATTCTGAGCATATAAAAATTAATTTGTCGGATGGCTTTTGTTTTGCCAAGAATATAAAGAAGATTAAGACTAGTCAAAGCAGTATCAAGCCCATTATTTTTGAAGAGTATCACCCAGTCTGCTCCACAGTTATGCTGAACATACTGGCATAATGAAGGATGGTTGGGAAGTTTAAAATTACGTGTTTTGTATTCATAATACAGAAGTCACCTTGATTTTTAGCTCTTCTTTGCAATTATGCTGCCACTAACCAAGTAGGGAAGGCCTGAGTTGTCATTTGTGCAGACTGAGGAGCATATCATGTACAACGTGATGCTCCAAATCATAGAACAAGTAGATGCCACAGTATCTGATTAAAATGCAATAGTGCTGTGAGGATTGTGTTTAGAATATGACTTTTTAATCCCTGTTAAACAACTGGATAATTCACCTCATTTATGACTCTAAAACCATTGTCTCAGAAGAACTTTAAAAAGAAGGATGAAATGCAATGCTCTGATGTAGTATAAGAGAGAATTTATACAAGGTGACAGTTTCCAGGAATATTCACCACTATGCAGAACGTAACCTGAGGTCCTCTGAAAGTAATAAAAATAAACTGATTCAATTCAGACTGGTGATCTGGTATCTATACCTTGTTCTGAAAGCTTACATAGAACTCAGGTGATACCTTTGACAAAAAGGTGAAATTCATTTATATTAAGGCAATTTATTATTCCCAAAAAAAGAGAAGTATAGTAGGTACCTAAAATCCACTGTGGGAAGGGGATGTTTCTATCTAAGTTTGTGCTCTGCTTCAAGAGAAATACTTAGAATTTGGCATTTTTTAGATAAAATAGCAGAGGACATGTGGTGGAATATTGACACTTTTGAACTGGTGATAAATTACTGTACAGGCTCTTGGAAAGAAGCATTTGGAACAGGTTTCAGGGAGGAATAAAATGTGGAAAGGGAGATTTGAACATGAACATTTTCTTTATGTGTGGCACTTACTGGTAGAATTTTCATTTCTCAGACCTTGATAACATGTTTTCCTTTGGAGAATGCCATCAACAATTCACATGCATAATACCCTCCTCAGAATCTCTACTTCCTTTTTTTAACTTGGTATATTCCATGCAATGGCTATGTTCTGAGAGCTGCTGCAACAATTGTCATAAGAAAGATGTCAGAAATCAAAGAAAATTCCACATTGTCCCATCTTTAAGGAGGTAATTAATTAGTTCTTGCATTTTTTCACATAATATGCATAAAGGTAGCTATAAATTTATCTTCTTTTACTTTGAAAGACATATTTCTAACTCTTTCCTCCTAAAACACTGTTTGATCAACCAAGCATCAAACCATTATTTCATCATAGGTCATGTATTTTAGGATGTCATTTTGTGTGGTGCTACTAGAAGTTAAGAAAATAAAATAGTCTCTAGTAAGAACACACATATAAAAATGTGTTAAATAAATGTTTTTGGGGTTTTTTTTTGGTTGATAGGCTCTGTCCCAAGGTGAGGACTATAGTTAGGCAGATAACTTCCCCTCTTGGTGCTCCTTACTAATTGATGAAGGTATTCAAGCACTCATCACATCAGCTGCTACATTGTGCTATGATAGTGATTGTAAAGAAAATGGGCTTGAGACTTTGACCTTGAGAAAAGTACACAATATAGAATTTGCTAAGAATGGCCTTGATTATATTGCCTGTAAGAAACAATCTCTGGAGTGTGGCTGAGCAATGTCTGGGAGAGTGCTGACTGGCACAGGCTAGAAACATGTCAGACTTCAGCAGACAATATAAATGATTATGTGGAGTGTCAGAGACCAAGGGCAGGGCTGTTTATTAATGTCAATGTAACATGTGTGCATCTTGACAGACAGCTGAACTTTTCTACGTACCTTCTTTGGATATATAAATTCTGACTGTGAATCCCTGCTCTATTTTTGAACATCCATTATGTAATGATTAACAGAACAAAGTCTCATGGAAGATCTGCATCTTAATGTTTGGTGTCTGGAACATGCAACACTCCATAGGTTATAGAATAGTATAGGCAGAACAGGGAATAATTGATTTTCTTTTGATCCTCAAGCACAATGTTTAGGATAACAATTATTTAATCCAGATATGGATTGAAATTATTTCTATCTTTCCTATGAAGATTGTGGGAAAGATCACATATGGCTACGTAGCTGTGTGTTGTATTATTACACTTGGAATATTCTTCTATCTTTTACTTTACCCTGGCAATGCAAAATGAGAAATAGGATTGTTTAGACCTAACACTGCCAAGTCCACCACTAAACCATGTCCCTAATGACAGTTTCTATACATCTTTTAAATACCTCCAGAGATGATGATACAACCACTTCCTTGGGTAGCCTATTACAGTGCTTGACAACCCTTTCACTGAAAAAATTTTTCCTAATGTCCAATCTAAGCTTCCCCTGGATCAACTTGAGGCCATTTCTTCTCATCCTACCACTTGTAACTTGGGACAAGAGACTGATGCCCACCTTGCTACAACATCCTTTCAGGTAGTTGTAGAGAACAATAAAGTCTCCTGTCAGCCTTCCTTTCTCCAGGCTAAACAACCCTAGTTCCCCTCATCTGCTCCTCCTAACTCTTGTTCTCTGGACCCTTCATCAGCTTTATTGCCCTTCATTGGGCAAATTCTAGCACTTCAATCTCTTTCTTGTAGTATGTGGCCCTAAAGTAAACACAGTAGTCAGCGTGCCCTCATCAGTGCTGAGTACAGGGGCAAGATCACTTCCCTAGTACCGCTGGCCAGAGTTTCTCGTACAAGTCATGATGTCATTGGACTTCTTAGCTACCTGGGCACACCATTAGGTCATATTCAGCCTGTGTTGACCAACACTTACAGGTCTTTTTCCACCAAGCAGCTTTCCAGACGCTCTTCCCCAAGTCTGGAGCATTGCCTGGGGTTGTTTTGATCCAAGTGCAGGGCTAAAAAGGGCAGGGCCTGGAAGTGCAGGATGTGGAAGCGCAGAAAGTGCAGGAACACTTCTAACTCACCTAGTTCAGATGATATTCTCAAATTAAAAGCTTTCTGATACCATACATTCTATTTAAAATACTTTTTCTCTAATTAGCAGTTACACAAACCGCTGGTGAATGGATATATGCCAATTTCTAGCATTCTAATAGCATTTCATTGTTGTTGTTTGGGTTTGTTTTTACACAGTTACAAATGCAAGCTTTATAAGCTGGTATGGTAGGCCTATATATACTCTTCTTCCTACAGTCAGGTGTAAAGAAAAAGTAATTAGAATAATAATGGGATATAGATTTCCTCTGAGTTTTACCTGAGTGACTAGACAACTGATGAAATATGCACAAACATTGAAAGACATCTTTATAAAGATTTTTAGGGAATGAAGGAGGTCTCTGCTTTGTTAGAACTTCCTTAGTATTCAACAAGAGATCAAGTGACTAAGAAGAGCTTAGAGAAATCCTTGAAAAAAATATATCACAATATACTTGACTAAAGGCTGTGACTATTCTTTCCCCTTCAGTGAACATCATGTGCAAGGGATGTCTGAAGGAGATAGAGATCCTTCTTTATAGATTGCATTGTATCAACCAATCAATGCCATATTATAAATTCCAAATCTATTTCAGTTTCTAAAAGATGCTTCCTATAGCATTGTGAAATAGCCCTTGTGCAGCACAAGTATGACTTACAGAGGTGACAACAGGAGACTTGATGGATGTATGCTTCATTGCACACAAAAGCATTGCACAGGCTCCTGCCTTTTCAATCAGTATTGTTATCTGAATCCTCAGTACCAAGGCAGTAGGAAAAGTAAGATTAGTTTTAACAACAATAGGGATTCTCAAGCTTTGTGTTAGTTGAAAGAGATCATTTTCACCTTTAATAAAACCCCTACATTTACAGAATATAATTTTCCATTTGTGGAAATGTTGATTTTGTACCAGAAGAAACATCTGAAAATGTAACAGTGCTATAAGAACAAACTGGAAATAATCTGAATTGTTGTGTAAATAATGATTTTGAACAACTCAGTATTTGGGTGCCAATCTAGGCACCTATTTAAGACCACTAATATGTAGAGATTGGTTTCTCTGAGTACTCTGACTATAAGGAGCATAGAAGTAAAAATAATAGAAACATGACAGAGTAATTATTCAGAAACATGACAGAATAATTATTCATATACAAGAGTATGCAAAAATACTTTTCTTCCCTAAACATATTTGTAATTTCTTGAATACTTACCTTGATATCTACTGGATATCAGCCTTCAGCAATGTACTTAACAGGACATACACAGCAGTGGTTAAATATATATAGATTCATGTGTCGTATGATGTACAGTATAGGTACACTTCATGGTCTTAGTGTTTGCCACAAGATTGATGTATTATTATTTGAAGCATTAAAAATATATTTTCATTGTAAATGTCCAAATTCAGCAGAGAGAAGGAAATACATATTTTCATTTATTGATTTATTCCCTGTTATTATAGACAGATACACATGGCGTCTGTCACTCTGTTGACTGTGGCTAAAGGCTGGCTTATAATGTGCACCTACATGACCAAAACTGTATCAGGCCAGATTCTAATCAGATCTGAAGGAGATCTATTCATTAAGACGCTTAGTGGTTTAAAAGTAATGTCAAAGCTTGATGAAATTAATCTATCTTTAAAGTATACAAAAACTGTATCATAACAGCAATTTTTGTGGAAGTTTTTATTTTCATAAAGGCTTTGAAGCATATTTCATCAGAATCTTTGCTGGTGTAAATCAGTGGAATTGAGTTCACTGTCATCTTCACTGTTTACACCAACTGAAGCTCTATCCCATAGAATGTACTCATGTGACATCTTTATATATATGCATGGAAATTGCAGCTAGAACACAATTCTGAAAAAGTCTGACATTGTAAATTAATCCAAAATGATCTCTGTATGTGTAAGGCTTCCTGGGTCTGATGCTTAATTACTATTTTAACTGACCTATTTATTTTTAATTACTGTCTGATTTTCATAGGGAAGAATAATTTTTGGAATAAGCACAGTGACATTTGTTTTCACATCTGATTTCTGCCTGTATACCAATCAAAATGGAAAAAAATAATTGGAATAACGTAGTATATACTAGGCACAGGTGGTCATACATTAATATATCTTACTGATGTTGTTACACCAGGGTTAATCTGTTAAAGCTCGCAAGATAAACATGTTGTTTATCTTATTAACATAAAGCATTAAAAGACTGCCATCACTTCCTGCTTCTGCCAGCTATACAGGTGCTATTGCTGAGGCTCAGAGTAGCAGTAAGGAAAAGCTCAGTAAAGGATTTCGCTGGGCTAATCAACCAAGCAAGAGATTACTCATTAAGCAGAGTAAGTAAGTTAAGAATATAATGAGCTAATCAGAAGGAAGAATTTGTATTCTCTGAGGAAATAAAATAACAATCAGTAACTCTTCTTTTGCCTTTTCTCTTTTCTTGTCTTTTTTTTGGGGGGGTGGGGGGGGCAGAAGGGGTGGAATAAGGGATGTGGTTGTTGTGAAGATGTGGCTAGCATGAAAATAAACATAATTTGAAACTATAAGAAGCATCAATTTAATGAGAAGCAGTCCTGAATAGTGCAAGTGTTTACTCACAGAATACCTAGTGATCTTCAGAATACAAAGATTTGGACAATATTTAGCTGATACCAGATGACCTCATCTTTCATCCCTAGGGAAAAAAATAATTGATACTTTGAAAGATGACTGTTCTGTAAAGACTCAAAGAAAACAGAGACCTTTATTTCTGACTCTTGATTAGTACTTTTCACAAATTTACTTTTAATCTTTTCAAAAATGGTTTTAATACTCAACTAAAATTTAGTTAAACTTTATGGTCCATACAGGTGCTTATATTTGTGTTTTATGAATAATGAACGTGCACAGCGTTTAGATGGCATGATCACATTCCCCTGAGAAGTCTGTGGGCAACTGCCCTATTGGTTTCAGAGCTGAAGGACTGAGCACATGGAATTCACGATAAGTTCATTACAGTGCTGCTGCCTTTATAGGCCTTCTCAGGGAATGACTGAACATCAATGTTCCAAGTAAAGGAAAAAAATAACAGTAATCCTTTCCTGAATGATTATTACATTAATAATAATTATTAATATGTTTTTCAGCTAATGTTACTTTACATCCAGTGACCTGAAGATACATAATCTTACTAACAACATAAAGCAGATATAGAAGACATTTAGACACAGGTAAAATGAAGTATTAAATTAAGGAAAGACTGACTAACACTACTTATGAGACAGGCACAACACTTATGTAACAGCACAAAAGTAGATATTCACCAAGAAAGGCTATGGGTCATGTCTACTGCTCTGGACTTTGGGCAACTCTCTGCTTTTCACTCATGAGATTAACAGACATACCAATTGCGTCTTGGTATGAAGCACAATGGAGCAGGAGCCTGGCCTTTCTTTGTGCTGTCACATTTCCAGTGTCTGTTCTGGATAAATCAAGGTTTTACCCTTTCACATAATACAAAATTATTATCTAACATGTCTGTGTGGGCCTATCATGTGGAATTCTATCAAATATCATGATGGGTGTTTTTATGATTTGCACAACCATCCGTTTACTTTTATGTTCATTAAGGTTTTCCTTCTGCGGTAGATTTTGGGAGCAATTTACAAAACTTAATCATATGGAGTATAAAATAATAGTTCACTAAGCAAATGAAAGAATATTTTCTGTCAACTTCACTGGATGTAATACGATGAGAAAGACTGATGCCAGGATGTGCCTTATCTAAAACATGCATTGTTTTGTTCATACTGTCAAGTTCCTGTCTAAACTGATCATGAAGTCTGTTGTGTCTCTTACTATGCTTCGATCTCTATCTGCATCTTGGCATTGTGTGCTTTATCACTGTAGTCAGTCATCATCACTGTAGACAGTGAACTTCTATTTGTAGTTCAGACGATGCTAAATAGCCCTTCTAGTTACACAACACTTAAGGGGCTGCTGCCATTGACCAGCTGTGCCATTCACAAACTCTTGCCCATGGACAAAGTACTTTTTCCCTACCAATGGGATGAGAAAGAGGTGAATAACAGAAAACTCACATTTAGGCTAAATAGCTGTTCTGGTCTGTTCTGGCTGAAATGCAGGACAATGCCTCAGGTCACGCAACTAGCCAACAGGGAGATGCAGAAGCCTGTAAAGGTTTCTGGAGTGGTTTATGTTTGATGGATAGATCTTTCTTTGAAGATCTCAGAATCACTTACAACTTTTCATTGCTTAGGAAGCAAACTAGCACACTAATTCAAACCCAAGTCTGCAGTAGCAACAGCTATAAATGCAAGGTCAGTGGATGTTAGGAGAGCAGAATCCTACATCATGTTTTTTATTCTTCTCATTCTTGCTGTGCTACCTTCTTAAAGTTTCTTCAGCATTGCCTCCTGAAGCCTATACAATCCCACTACAATGTGCAAGAGAACACATTAATAAGAACAAATTTAATTTCTGTGGTGTATCACAAAAACCACAGGAAAATTAAAACTCACAGTAAAATATAAAGTAACATGAAATTAAAATGAAGTAAAATACAAATGCCAAGTGATTTTTCCTCTTAACTCGAAGATATACATAAAAATAAATATCTAATTAATAAAAGGCTTTATTCTACCTTAAAAGTTGGGGAAAACCAGGAAGCATTTAATTAAATGTTGCAATTCTGCAAATGCAATAGACTGCTTTGCTCCTTTGCATTGACTTTGAAGTGATCATGAGTGATCCGGTCCTAAACAATCAGAAAATAAGACAATAAAATTTCAGAAAAATATATTTTCACCTATTCCAACTCTTTCCTTAAAATAGATTGTCTGATCAAAACATGTAAATATTCACATTAAAAAGCCATGTTGCCCCATGTAGGTAGAAGTTCTGGTAGCCAGAATCATTCCCCTGACCATTTTGTCATTTTGAGCTTCATGTGCTGTTACCGTAAGGCTGGCCAAATCCTTCTGTCACAGTTATTTTTATGATTCTTCATTTGCTTTGCAGTAACATCCAGGAGCCTTAAATTAAATATAGGGTCAATTTTGAAAGCAATTATATAAGACACTGAAAAAATAATCCTCAACATTAAAACTAGTCCTTGAGGGTCAATTAAAATGTGACAGTTTAAATGAATAAGGCCAACAAATAGTGAAGGGGAGGGAAAAAAAGAACAATTTTAGGCCAAAATTATTCTCATTGTACTTTAGGTGCTTAATTGGGGTAGCTTTTTATCTTTTTATTTTTTACTTAACCTAGAGTTACCCTTATATTCCAGAAAGAGAGAGAAACTCCTTAAGGGTGATTGATCATATATGAGAACTGAAAAAACACTTCCTCCCTTGGGATGTACACATCCATTGTTTAGCAATTCTTGTAATTCTTGTCCAATAACAAATGTTAATTTCTGTTATGTGAAAGAACAAAGGCATTTGGCAGTGGATTTTGTGCTCTCATTTCTTCTGGTCCATGGATATCTAACCAGGCAGAGTGTACACACAGAGGTGGTGGGTAGTACAGCATGGTGTAATAGAAGGAAGGTGAAATAAATTAGGGCTTAGGTCCTGTGTGAGTAAAAATAGACTTTGAGTCATGCTTTCCCCTATTTTTTTATAAAGCACTTTGTGTACTGTCTGTACCATAACTACCACTGTCCCAGTGAACCTGAATCTGCATTTACTTTTCCCATGATTGCCTTGTGCACCCAAAGTTTTTTCACTTAAGAGATAATAAAATAATTAGAAATCTAAGGAAGAAGAGAATATGTGCAAAGTATGCATGCACTCTGTGTAACTTACATAATTAAAGATGTACTGGTGGCAAACCCAAAAACTAGAAAGGAACTCCTCATCAAGAAATTAGGATATGTCTAGTTATTTTGAAATGCTACCATTAAAACACTTGGCAAAGCTATAAGAGCCCATAGAGCTCCTGTATTATAGATCACATAATAAATAGTAAAGTGTACAATACAAAGAGAGTATTTATAGCTTAATAATTTGAAAAATAACATGGAGATTGAATTTCCTATATATTATTTTTCTTAAATTACTTGAATATTATGGAACTATGTATTTACTTTATAAGATAACAAAGCTGTACCTCAGTCACTTCATTTTAATTAAGATTTTATGAGCTATAACAAAGAAATAGAAAGGAGCAAAATTAAAGGTAAAAGAAAGTCCAGTTCTATGTAAATTATTAAATACAGATGGGAAGCTTCTACACCACAGCAGATGGCCTGCAACTACAAATAAATTAGCATATAGACAGCCATTACTGAATTCAATTAAGTGTGAATCTAAATATTAATTAGGATTTAAAGGCAACAGCATAAGCAGAATTAATTGCAGGCTTCTGAAGCATAGGAAAACCTGATTACAAAGGAAGTGTCTACTGACAGTTACATTGGAATATGATACGGTAATTATTATATGAGTCACATGCAATACTAGTGTGGAGATTATTGTATTTCATGTGTGCTTTGCACAGAGGTCAGTCCTCATCTATTACCCCACAGTGGGAATTGGCTTAACAGATGAAAACTGAAGATTTTTCTTTTCCCCTAGATACAGTCTAGTGTTTCCAATGTACTTCTATGATTAGTTCCAGTGCACAGATAAATATTCTAAAACATAAATGTATTTTTAAAAAATGTGGTTTAGTCTAGGAAAGAGCCTCTCTGAAAAGATGCATTATTTTGACATATTATTAGATCTTGAGAGTATGTTTTTCTGCATGGATTGACAGTCTGATCAAAAAAAAATCCCACATCTATGAAGACTGTAGATAAATAGTCGGTGGTCAAGAACAAACATTTGTGCTTCTGTAGATTAATTTGGAGAATGACAATTTCTGCAAGAGCAGGAATGTAAGTCCCAGTTCCAAAGCAGTAGTCCTATTTTGCCTTTATAAAATTATTGGAGTTATTTAAATTGAATTAAGACTTCTTTGTTTCACTTTTCAATATAATTTTGTTCTCGAAATTGTATCCTCAGGGTCCTGTAATATATTATCATTGCTCGTAACAGTCCATAATCTTTGTACTGAGGCCTCAGGGCTGATGCTTGTCAGGTCTGCTATGTTTGAGCTTTTCTTTTTTTGCCTGTAACTTTTTTTAACTAGACTTGGCTGTGAGAACAACCTAAATGACCAGGGTTCTATATCTAACCCGTATTTTTTGTTTTTATTAACCCTCTGTGTGGTAACAACTGTAGTTTCAAGTGAGAAGTTTTTACTGCCATTTTGTGTAAACAGACCTTAGAAAAAGAGTCATGCTGGAGCTGAATACCTGTTTCAATTTCTGAGACTGTTCATGCTCCCACTCTTGGTCCTTAGTGCAGACAGAATACAGAAGCTTTTCCCACAGTGACTGCTTGCTCTCTCCATTTCTTCTGAGATAAACTAAATTTATTTGTTTGCTCACTTAAGTAAGTCATATTTTGTGATACTCAAACAGAAATTAATAGAAAATTTGTGACTCATTTTACTTGGTTTACAGACCCCCGAACAGACCCACTGTATCTATATTCTGTGTTCATCTCTCTTCACAATTTTTTGTTTTTGCATCTTGTTAAAAAGGCTGCTGGACTTAAGTGGAAAATCAATAGGAAGCAGAGAAAGAAACATCAGCAGCTGGCAGATGGATAAAGTTTTGGAATCATTCTATATAGCACTTTTTTCACTTGTTAAGATTTGAGGTTATGTTATTATCCTGATGTCAGAACAATTGGAAAACCTTCAAATACAGAAATACAGTAGCTTTCTTTTCTTCAAATGAATGGACTATAATTGTATATTTTCTTTCAGACAGCAAAATCTCTTTTGTGCTTGTTTTGTGCACTAAATGTGTTTCCTGACTACAAGAATAACTAGCATCAGTGATATACCATATTTATTTATGAAATAAAAAAAAAATATATATGCAGGTTACTAGGGAATGCTGGATACAGTTCACCCCAAGACCAAGGGAAGTTCTTTTTGCCAGTCCAATGGTGTCAAATAACAACCTCCAACACCCAAGGGATTTTTGCTTCCCGAAGCTGCCATATAAGAAGTTGCTGGGGTTTTCTGTTCCCAGGTCCTGCCAGTGAAGCTGTTCATGTCATCCCACACACATGCACATGTATATTCACATAGGCATACCTACACTATGTAGAAACTCTTGATCAGCAGACCAACATGAGCACCACAAATACATACACAGTGCTCATAAACATGAACAATGCAAATACCTTCATCCTGCTGATGAAACTGCCAGCAAATGAGGCTCAAAGCTTACTATCAGATCTCTCACATGCACACCTGCAAATCTCTCTAGTAGCTGCAAATCTCTCTATGCAATTACCTGTGTAATTCTGGCTAAAATGACTTCATGATTTCCCAACAATTAAATACTAAGATAAGGTTTTTCAAGTAATCACTGTGAAACCAGTCCCTAGAGTGATATTCAAATGGCACTCATGATAAAAGCTGGACTCAGAAATTTTTAAGCAAAACCAGATGTGCACATCTCCATTCCAGCACGGAGCTTTTGGACAAAAGCTCTCTTTTTGAAGGCTGTATTATGTTAAAAGAATGAGCAAAGGCCAAGTTCTGAGTCAACATCTTCTTCAGTATGCAACTTCTTCAGGTGCAACTTTTCTGAACCAATGAAATATTACTAAATTCATTCAAATAAGGAGGCTTAAATAGGATGCTGCTCCCTGTCGCATAGAGAATAGCCTAGAATTTGAACTGTTTGAAAACCAGACTGTAGGCTAATTGCATGTTTAGAAAAGCTTCTGAATACTAAATACAATAAGACTCATCAGCTTGGAACAAAGAGAACTGAAGGTGAAGAAAGGCTGTATTAGAGATCTACAAAATGACAAGTGAAATAGGGAAAATAGATAAGGGCTGACTGCACTGGTGCAACTCTTCCACCACAAGAATATAGCACATAAATGGAAGCTAATAAATGACATTCATGTAAACCTTTCCTCAAAGTACATTGCTTACCAAGATATGTTACTCTCCACAGTCCTAGTGCAGTTATGAGATACTGTTGTTAATGTTTGTTTGTCTGAGATAATGTAATTTCCTTTCTTTATCAATATATATATTCATATGCACTCAGGACTGTGACCAGTTCTGGGCCCCTCAGTTTAGGAAAGATGTTGACTTGCTGGAATGTGTCCAGAGAAGTGCAGCGAAGCCTCTCCTCTGAGGAGAGGCTGAGGGAGCTGGGGTTGCTTAGACTGGAGAAGAGGAGGGTCAGGGGAGACCTTATTGCTGTCCACAACTACCTGAAGGGAGGTTGTAGACAGGTGGGGGCTGGTCTCTTCTCCCAGGCAACCTGCACCAGAACAAGAGAACACAGTCTCAAGCTGTGCCAGGGGAGGTTTAAACTGGATATTAGGAAGAAATTCTTCATAGAGAAAGTGATTGCCCATTGGAATGGGCTGCCCAGGGAGGTGGTGGAGTCGCCATCACTGGACGTGTTTAGGAGACTTGATGGGATGCTTGGTGCCATGGTTTAGTTGATTAGATGGTGTTGGATGATGGGTTGGACGTGATGATCTTGAAGGTCTCTTCCAACCTGGTCTATTCTATTCTATTCTATTCTATTCTATTCTATTCTATTCTATTCTATTCTATTCTATTCTATTCTACTCTATGTACACTGGTCATTAAATGGATATTGTTACATCCACTTCTTCATCTGCAAGTATAGCAGTCAACAGAATATTAATACATAATTCCTTTAAAACATATTTTTTATTTCTGATTTCCAGATAATACAAGTCTGTTGAACTATATATTTCATACCTACCATATAAATTCAAACAAGAAAGACAACAGAAACAAAGACACAATCTGGTCAATAATTGTGATCTCAGCTGATTAGATTCAGTGCTTGGTATGTCTCCTTTGACAACTTGGTGTTATTTAGTGTTTTTTGAAGTTCAGATTCATGGGCAGGGTAATACAAATAGTTGTAACAATGCCACTTATCTACACAGGTGAAATTATTATTTTTACACAATTTCCATCTAATATCAAGAATAACAACTGTTTTTTATTTTATTTTATTCTGAAGTTAAGCATCTCCCAATACAAAGGAACCCAATGAACTCTGATAAAGTTTTTAAATAATGCATTTCTAAGTAATGCCTGAAGTGCACACAAGTGTATAGATGAGAAGTCCTATAGGAAGGCAGTCACGAGACAGAAGGTGCAGAAGAATGCAATGGCAGTCTACAGATGAGTTTTCTCATCTGTAGTTGGAGGAAACCCCCTCCTTGCATACATCATTGTATAATTCACAAGGCTCAGAGCAGCCCTTTCTGGTTTAAAGGATTGCCTCCATTTCATTCCTCCTTTTCCCCTCAGGCAGACATCTCCTACATACTTAATCTTCTTCTTTATGTACATCTTCCTTTCTTTATATTCCTCCAATGAAAGACTGTCAAGGCACAGGAGATTCAGATCCACCACAGATTTTTCCATTCCTGTTCTAAGGAAATTTCACCCCAAAAATTTTGTGGCTTGAATCAAAAGGTATAATGTCAAATTAGAAATAAGATGAACACGAATGAGAAGTGCTTTGTGACTAGAAGGAGATGTGGGAGCTGTGAGGATTTTCAGAATGCTGGCAGAAATTTAGGAGTTTGTTCCTGGATTCCCAATATCAAATTGAGTTTCACCTCACATTTGAGAAATTATTCCAGTTTTGGTGATTTCAAGAATGAAGAAATGTGATTGAATGGCTTGTGGGGGGATGAGAACAAGTGCTTCTTCACTCATGCAAAGTTTTTCTGTCTGTTTCAGGAAAACAAGATTCATACATCAGGCTGAAGTCAGAGAAGGAAGAGTAAGTAAGAAGTAAGACTTTGCCATGGGTTTAGCCAATTGAATCTGCTGCTGAGTATTCAATACCATAGGGATGTCATGCCAGCTTTTATAATGGAAGTGCTGGCTGGAGCACACCATGGGCGTTTTAGTTCAAAGTGTAACATGAGAAGCTTCCTGTTTCTAGGGCTTTTAATTTTTTTCTTTTGGTGCCTGGTTTGGGGTGGGGATCTCTTCTGTTTTCTGCTGTGCTGGCTGTGGGCTTGACAGCAGGGAGGGTCATTTAATGGCTGGGTTGTTTCTGCTGCTGCTTCTGCTTTTCTGTGAAATAGCTAAGGTAATTGTACATTATATTATTTTAATTAAACTCTTTTTATCTCAACTCACAGGGATTTTCTGTGTTTCACTAGCTCTCAATTGTGGGAGTGAGTCTTGTTTAGAGCAGATTATTAAACCAGGACAAACTTACCTGATGTCGCAGTGTGGGAATGGTGTAAAACCAGAGAGCTTTTAATGGTGCAGTTTGATTCCTGAATATAAGTACATGTGCTCTGAGGTTAACCAACTAAGTTTCCAAGGACTAGCCATTGAGGCTTTGATCAGCTGTGGTCTAATAAGAAAATGTTGTAAAATTAAATAGTGGAAGAATAAGAAAAGTGACATTTTCAAAATTTTTGAAACTTACATTGTGGCTGCAAAATTTGCTGTATTTCAAATTGTTATTGTATTGATGGTCTAGCTTAAACTGAGTGGTTCAGAAAAATCCACTCAAAGGGAAAACAATCATGATAGGTTTGGTTAAAAAAAAAAAAATTGATAACAATATCTTTGACTAAAATGTCTTGTCTTCTGCCCAAGAAGTGTATTATTATTGACAGAATCACAACATTATAGTAGGAAAAGCGTTGCATTTCCTTGAAAAAAATAGGGTACATTATATTGTGAAATGGACAAAAATAAGGTTTGGTTGCTTTTATTTTTTTTTGTAAATGTGTTGCCTAGGCATACTACTGTTAATGTCATTCTGCCTTAGATCTACATGAAGATGGATTTCACAAAAACACTTGAAAGGGTATATTGCTGATACAAGTGTTATCTAAGGGTTTGCCGACAGTATCTTGAAAACTGTTGTCAGTTTTCAATGACTACCAGAATAAACCAAATCCTGTGGTTCTGGGACAGACCATATTACAGTGATAGAAGTCATCTCAGGCTGTCCTGAAGCAGAGAGAACTATCAGCTACTTGTCCCATTCCCCAGATTTGCACCAGGGGACATGCACTCCAGGTGAAAATGGGAGGTACTTGAGTAGAGTGAGATATATCTTTTGAATTCTGTGACTCTAATCTGTTGTGGTGAGACCTGATCTGGAGTTCTGTGTCTAGCTTTGAGGCTTTCCAACACAAGAGAGACATGGACCTGCTGGAGCAGGTCCATAGGAGGGCCACAAAGATGATCAGAGGGCTGGAGTACCCCTGCCATGAGCTCAGTTTTATTCTGCTGCTATTCATTACATCCTGCCTCATGCCAGCTTCAAAATGAAAATGCTAGCTGGAGCAAAGTATTGTGGGGCTTGGAGTTCAGATTGCAACATAAAAAGCTTCTGCATCCAGTTGCTGCTTTTGTGTTCCATGCATCTTTTGGGTGCTGGCTCCCTTCCATAGGATGGACACATGATGAGTGGGAGTGGGGTAGCTCCTGGTTTTCTTTTATGCTGTGTTTTTTCTGTATTTCACTGCACTGCTTATGCAAATAGGCTAAGATAAGGTAATCATGCACTGTATTAATAGATTAATTAGATTATTAGCTAAGGTAATTGTCCATTTATATGATCTCATTTGTACAGTAAACTTACCTCTTTATCTCAGCCCTGAGGTTCTGTGTGTTACTTTTCTCTCCCTTCTGTGTTGGGGGAGCAGGCAGGTTAACCCTTGTGTTAACCTATTACAACCTCTTGATAGGGTGCATGGTGCCATGGTTTAGTTGATTAGGTGTTGTTGGATGATAGGTTGGACACGATGATCTTGAAGGTCTCTTCCAACCTGGTCTGGTCTATTCTATTCTATTCTATTCTATGAAGACAGGCTGAAAGAATTGGGGCTGTTCAGCCTGGAGGATAGAAGGCTCTGGGGTGACTTTATAACTACATTTCAATATCTGAAAGGGACATATAGGATGGCTGGGAAAAGACTGCTTAGAAGGGCTTGTAATTATAGGGTGAGGTGCAATGGTGTTAAACCTGAGCAGGGTAGATTTAGGTTAGACATAAGGAAGTTCTTTAAAATGAGAGTGGCAGAGGCCCAGGCATGTGATTGAGGCCCATTCCTCGGAGACATTCAAGATCAGAATTGATGTGGGCCTGAGCATCCTGATCTAGTTGGGAGCATCTCTGCTCACTGCAGGGAGGTTGGCCACGATGATCTTTGAGGGTCCCTTCCAACCTGATGCAATCTGCGAATCTAAGTGGCAGTGCTTTGTGCAAGTCCTCAGGACGTGGTCCATGAAGGAGATTTCCACAGAATCTTCAGGACAACTCTTTTTCACAAGGTAGAATAGTTTGACAGTTTCCTCTCTTTAACTTTTTTCCGAAGTACAAATACATTTTTGTTAAGTTTTGCTTCCTGTAACTGCTCTGCCAGCATAAGGCAGGATGGTATGAATAACAGCAGATTAAAACTCAACCTACAGCAATATGTTGTGTTCAATTTTAGTTTTTAATTTTGAGTGAAGGAGTTTTGCAAAATTTATATGGATAGCAGTCCTGTTTATAATCTATCTGCCTGAATTCCCATGAAAACTATTCTTCCACAGGTGATGAGATAGGCAGAGAGAAAAGCATGCATCCCACTGTTAAGAAAAAGCTAATTTGAACTGTTTGAGTTTTGAATTACATTGTTGCATTTTTTTTACAGTGCTTTGAAACATCAACCTTACCAATAACCCTGTGGAGAGAAGTGGAATTACATTACATGGGCCAAAGCCTCCGAATCTTCGGTTTATTGTAGCATATTGTATAGCAATGATTACAGGTATATGGCAGTTTGTATCTGTTGCAAATTTTAAGAGCCATCAACTGAATTTGTACACTCACAGAATCACAGAATATTAGGGATTGGAAGGGACCTCCAGAGATCATGGGAGTCCAGCCCCCATGCCAAAGCAGGATCACCTAGGGCAGGCCACACAGGAACACATCCAGATGGGTTTTGAAAGTCTCCAGAGAGGTCTCCACAACCAATCTGGGCAGTCTGCTCCAGTGCTCTGTTGTCTTCATGTGCGATTCTGCCTAATTATTTGTTCAATTTAAGTAGTTGTTCAATACAAATACTTGCTTGAAAAAAATAAACATAAAGTTAAACAAGTTTAAAAGCATAGTGAGTGAATCATTGAAGGTGTTCAGGAGAAGACTTGATGGGGTGCTTGGTGCCATGGTTTAGTTGATTAGGTGGGTTGGATTGGTTGATGGGTTGGACATGATGATCTTGAAGGTCTCTTCCAACCTGGTGTATTCTATGTATGCTATGTAATTAAGGAGAGATTCAAACTTCATTTGTGTACTGGTAATACAGTGATAAAGTTTAGAAATAAGGTCACTTTGGTATTCACTTAATGAGTGAATGCCCTCTACTAGTGAGTTAGTTCTAGCTATTCAGAAATAATAGGAATGTGCCAGGAAAGTAAAAACTTACAACCCCCTGTATGTTCTAATAGGCAGAATATTTGAAAGAATCTGAGAAGTCAGAGATTTTGTCTATTTAGCAATATGAAGAGAAGAAAAAACATTATGTACATTATATTTTTAATCGACACTTGTGGGAGGTTTTGTTATCCTGACATTTTGTTACGTTACATATGCAGAAGGACTATAGTTATTACTGTATAGTAGTGTTTGTTTTCAAAACATTTGTCAGAGCTTGTGAGGACTTGATCCTTATTTGTGGGTAAGTTGGCTTCATGGTCAGTGATGGATCTCATAATCAATTCACACCAGGCAGTAAGTTGTTATCTAGGGTATTCTAAAGAGTCTCAAACGGCTGTGAGCTGAAGGCTTAGGACTTCTCTTTGAGTAGTAATAAAGCTTCAAGGGTAATATTTGGTGGTAGTCTTATTCCTTGAGCATTTAAGACTTTCCTGGAGCATTTAAGAATGGAGAAGATTCTTGATATTGTATCAGAGAGGAAACTGAAATTCACTATAAGCCTTTGTCATTAGAGTTAGCCTTTATTTATTTATTTGAAATGTTATTGTGTAAGAACAAGGTAAAAGAGAAACAGGCTGGTAAAGCCAAACAGTAAACATTAAAGAAATCTGATTAACTCCCCTGCCTGGTTGAATATACAGAGTAAGAAACAGCTGAACAATTTCCCAACTGGGTACAAAAAACTTCAGGGAAAACAAAATGCTGGGTGACTGCTACAATAAAATGTTGTTTTCTATAATACTATTAAAAAAATTATATGATCTGTAGATATGGGCTGGTGGAGTCTGCAAAGCCCTGGGTGAGATAAATGGGGACATTTATATCTCAGAGAGATATAATTTCAAATTTTCTTTGTCTGAGGAAGGCATTTGGTTACACTCTGCTACCTTCCATTGGTTACAGGCACTGTTCATGCTTTCAAGGTTATAGCAAGGAAGGCTAGAAACAAAGCTGTGTTTTATTTTTGGTTTTAATGAATACTGAGATGCTACAGTCCCTGTTGGCTGTGAGAAGTACTTTCTACAGTGAAATATGTAGCTGTGAAATATGTAGCCATAGAATAAAGGGGCCCCTGTATTAATTTATTTCTTTACACATTGTTTCATCTTCCTATTCTCCACAAGCACTATGATTTGAAAGATGACTTCTGAGGGATTTTCAGTAAAGTCTCACTTCCATTAACAAGTAACAACATCAAAGTAAAATAATGTAAATCATGTGAAAAAACAAACTGAAGTGATAAGCTTGGCTGTACAAGTCTGTGTATGCAATTTTTTTATTATTTCAGATGATGGCAATCTAGAAATGACAAAGCCTGTCCCTTTTACTTTCTAAGATGATGTAACTGGACAGGATCAGCCTACATGTCATCACAGAAAATCAAGCCTGTTGCCATGTAGAGGCTAGTGATCATCTGATATTTGCTGTGGTACAGATTCTCTACTCTTCACCTAAAGGAGCAATGGATTAGCATAACAGTACATTTAAAAGTAAGGGTTTCTATATTACTGAATACTTGTGAAGAAGACTTAAAAAAAAGAATCTATGAAATTAGAAGTATGATAAGAGTAACAAAAATAATATTAAATTGAATTCAAAATTAAAATATCTGCAGCGAGATAATTTTGTTTCATGTTGTTGTTAATAATTATGTGGTTTTGATCCATGCTAAGTTATTCTTTAAGCTGTTTCTGTAATGTTGTTACTTAAGAAAAAAATCCCAGTTTAGAAGTTCTGAATTCTAAAATGTCAACATTTTTCTCCCCTCGTAAAACTATTTAGAAGAAATGAATTAATTTCTTGGAGAAAACAAACAAACAAACAAAGCATATATACAGACCAGTATCCCAGAACCAAAGGATATGCAAGGAATACATATATATATATATACACATACATATATATATGTGTGTGTATATATATTCTTGATGTTATTCAGAAATTGCATATTTTATTGGTTTGTCTCTTTTAAAATTAGAGTAGAATACAGTAGGTCCTGTTCTCAGTTATGCCACTATAAAATGGGAATACTATACTCAGGAATGAAAGCGGGATGGCGGGGGAAGGCAAGCATAAAAGCTTCTGTGCAAAAGACAGAATATCATCACAGGCCACAACATAGTTATAATTCATGGAATTATTGATGTAAGTGTTTTGGTCAGTGTAGCTTTTGGTAGGGTTTGAGATGACATATGAAAAATTTATGTGATTATTCGATTCCTATCTCCTCATCTTCACTTACATAGTTTTTCCTCATGGTAAGATATCTGAAAGAACATTTTATAGAATCATTTTGTCACATAGTCTCCATTGTCAAATTTTGTAAGTCTGAAAGCAAAGCAAATCTAAGTGGGTCTTCAGTTTTGATTTATAGTGAAAAACACAGACTGTCTCTAGATGTACTGCCTTAGAGAAAAGGTAAGTGAATGATACATTGGAATGCATCTTGAAACTTTGAAGAGGACAGAAGAAACTGAGCTGGCAAAGAAATAAAGTTAAGAATTAGAAAATATATATCAAGAAGCAGCTGTGAAGGCATGACCTAAAGTCTGACTGGCAAAAAGCATAAATAAGAATTATAATTTTAGGAGGATTAGATTTCTGTATCTTTCTGATATAGCGAGGTCTGTGTAAAAAAGGAAACAAAACCCTCCTCCATTTCTTGAGAGAAATACTAATGGTTTATTCAGTCAAAACCAAGTACATAATAAAAAAAGCTTAAATTCAATTTATAGTTCCTGAAAAAAGTTTTTTTGTGGTGACAGCAGAATTTCTACATTGAAACTCTATGTAAGAAAGACTTTTTAATTTTGCAGTGTGGAAAATTAATAAACCACTACAATAAGAAAAATAAAATTAACAAATGGGCAAAACAGTTTTACATCAAGAAAAAGAGCTAGTTTTAGTGCAAAGTGGCAAAATTCACATCTCGATTTATATGAGAACTGAAAATTAAAAGCATTACACAATTCATCTGGAGTAGATTTCTCATAAAGGTTAGAGGCTACTTAACATGAAACAGTTTGTTTTCTTAGTTTTTGCATACTATTTTAACAGGCAGGTGAAAGAGTTTGAGGAATATATTAGTTTATTATCAGCATTGTCAATACCTCCTGTAGTTAAAGGTGGACTGATACTTCTTATGATGAAATAACTGCTTTAAGCTGACTGTAAAGGCGCCTGGCTGTAGTCGATGTCTGACTTAGTCTGATACAAAATTTATCTTTCAGAGTTTTGATTCATTCTCAGTGTGTGCGCTTCAGGACATGAAAGTGATCAGTGGTACAGGGAGAAGGATTCAAATGTCTGTAGTTATTCCTTGTGTAATACTGTTTTCAAAACCCTGGAGTGTGTACCTGGAATGCAATTTTTAAGGAGCAAGTGGGAAATTCTCCAGCCACACCTTTCTTCCTTTACTGTCTATCCCTAAAGAGAAAGATGATTAGCTGTTAAATCTGCTAATTACTGAATTATCTTTGAACCATATTTAAGGAACTCAAATGATGAATGGCAGGGAAATTGCATCTTTTTTTCTAAAATAACCTGGAAGCTACGTTCAAAATAAACAAATATGACATTGTTAATAAAGCACTTCAAATGTTCCATATACAAAGGCCCTATGTTGCAATCTCTAATGATGTAAAATGGTTCTTCCCTTCCTGTGGAATCCATCTCTCATTCATTACATAGGGTAAAGCACAGTCAGAGAATGAAATGAAGTTGCACAGGACAAGGCCCAGACTCTTTCATAACTTAAGATGTCAGAAAGTAGACTCAAAACCAAATCTGCAAAGCCAGTAAACTGATGAAGAACAATCCAATGACTTGGACTTTCTAATGACATTGGCAAAGTTCTATTCCTGCCTTTTAAATAAAATTTCTTTGTAATCTGGGCAAATGTAGTTTTTTCCCCCATGTGTTCATGTAATTTTTATTATTTCTTTGCATGTCAATTTTTTTAGTATTTTAAGAATAAATCTGTGAGTCCTCTGAACTCTCAGGATGTAGGCACCTTAAATTGAGTAACTAATGTTTGTTACAGTAATGATTTTATGCTTCAGCGATTATACCATCACCTTATAACACAGAGGACATATAAAGTCAATAATGACCATTCAGATAATATAATGATAAATACCAAAAGCTATCAAAAAGTGAATAAATCTATTCTAATAGTAAATTATAAATAGTGTAGGTCTGAAAAAATAAGACAAAATGTTATGCTCATTCTGTGCTTATTCTGTAAACACCCACCATTTTGCACCAAGGCAGAAGTTTTATGACAAAAAGTATATATGATATGCTATACAATATAATATGTAAAACATAATATGCATTTAATAAACTGAACCCTAAAAATTGATGACAACCTGAACTTAAGTAACACAGAGATTCAGAAACATTGTGGTCTAGCAAATGACTTGATTGCACTAAAATGACAGATGCCAATGATAAGAAGGTTCCACTGAAGGTGTATTAATGTAACATTTCTTAAGCAGAGTGTTAGTCAAATAATTTTTATTTAAATAATCATTTTTAAAGATACTTCCTCTGAAAACTGCAGTATTGTAACCCGATCAGTAACAAGAAATTATCTAGTAGATTCTGTCGAATATGATCTGTAATACCCAATAAATAAAATCCCCACATTGTTTATGCTACATTTTTTTTCCTCCATGAAAGTGCTGTAGAAAGGAGACCCGAGAAGGAAGTTCTTTCTTTGAAAACTGCAGTTCCATAATGATTTATTCATTCAGTGGCTACCAGTTTGGTAGCACACAGAATTTTAAAATAAATATTCAACTCCCTCTTTTCAGGTAAAATATTTCAGCAACAATCCAACATCAGCCTGCATCTTTTTTATTCATATGAATATCATTCAAATGAACCGTCTTGACAAAAGTGGAAACATAAGCAGTGGGAAAATTTTTTTACTTGCCTCAACATGCAAATGCAAAATCATAGAGAAATTTTCCGACAAAGGAGTCAGGGAAAGGAGACAAATCAACATCTGCTTCATCTGAAAGTTTCTAAAAAATGCTTATGATTAACTAGAATATTTTTCCAGGTCAGGTATGGAACTACTGGTGGGAAAGAGAGATAGACACCAACTTCAGAATTATTAACATTCATAGTTATGCTTTCTGCAAGGAAGCAACTGCGGTCATCACTGAGATTGCATGGCCACATGTACACTGATTGCTGGTTCCTTGTCTGCTGTCTTCACTCTGCACAACTTAATAGTATAATGGAAAAAAACAGTACCAATATGAATGAAAGACACTCAAGCTTTTTTGCAGATGCAAAACTGCTCACTGTTTGTTGTCTGAATATTAGCTATTTCCAAAACTCCGTGCATGCTTCAAGCTTCAGTTGAATCATTCTTAAAAGCTGATTTTAATCTTTTCATTAAAAGCTGATTTCTTATCAGAATTCAGCCAATGTCACTTCTTCATAACAATATCACAAACAGCAGGTGAGAGAAGGAGAAAAGCTGAAGCTCTTTCCCAGTGGTGCTGTATCTCAAAACAGTGCAAGCAGAAGAAAATCAGTTAGCAAGTTGCCTTTATGAAAGATTCTTTTAACACTTGAATCTTGTGCAGCAGGTTGAAAAAACATCTGTATTAGATTATAATGACCAAAATGCAAAGGCAGGTTTATGCAGATTATTTTGGGGATGTTTTACTTTGGTCCTTGAGAGCATTTGTATCTTACATAGCCCTTTGCATAGCCAGCTATAACTGTGTCAGGATGGATGGCGAGTGTTTGTAACACTCTGTTGAGCAGATGCTACACACAGCCTGACTGACTCATATTTCTATAGAACTGCAAAATCACTAATGGCTTTGTGCTGCTCTTGGAGACATTTGAGAGTGCGGAGAGCCCTGCATGGTACCTCCTGTTTTGATTTCCCTCAAGGGCAAAGCGTAGTGAATGAAATACAACTACATCTACATATTGGGGTGTAAAACCCCAGACAATTTTTTTAAATGTGCATCATGCTTACATATACATCATTTAGATATAAAGTAAGGGCAAGGGAAGAAAGAGAAGATGGATAATTCATTACAAAACATCAAAATCCACTTAGATGATAAACTGAAGATTGTATTTAAGAGCAAAATGAATCCCTGTCAGAAGATGCAGCCTAACAGAGTTTATTTATTTGAATTAGAAGCAGTTTATATTGCAATCAGGCTCAAAATAAAAATTAAAAATGTTTTTAAAATTAAAATGAATCCCCCATTCATGCTTTGTCCCACAGGGCAGACTAATTGTACCTTTGAAATGCCTGTTTCTGTCCAATAACTAAAAGAGGTGCTTTGAAAGATTGGGTCATATGTAGCAATCCCCTAATTACATGGATAATTAGGCACGTTTTACTGTGGACTAAGGCCTAACTTTCAACTAGATAATGCAAGGATTATTTGTAATTTGGAGCTGATTCCAAAGCAAAAAATGTGCATATATGATTGTCTAATACAGGATAACTGAGAGGAGCAACACATCAGAAGTTTTTACCAATAATTAATATTATTAAATCTTATTTCTTAATGGCATAACATAGTCCTCACAGATCTTACAATAGAATTGGTGCCTTTATTATGCAAGTTACATAGTTGTCTAGGTAGCTATTACTGGACAGAGAGAAAATAGGTGAATTGTTCCCTGAATATTTTATTACCTCTTTCTAGTTTTCTGCATCTATGGAGTGAACTTATTCTGTGTCTCATGTATGGAAATCTTTGCTGTAGGAGCCTTCATCTAGGTTCAGTGAAGCTTACACAGTTGGATAATGTAAGATGCTAAAGCTGGAAATGAGGGTGAACTAGGCTAGATGTTACAAAGAAGGAATTGTGATTCTTCAGGAAAAAAAAATCACATGGTATTTCTGTCACCTACCTGGTTTAATTTTGAATAATTATTTAAAGAAGATTCAGTGGAAATTGTATTTTATGAAGTATTGGCAAATGGATTTTTACATTCCAAAGGCCAAAGCCATCTTCTAAAACTTACACCAATCTCATTTCATTCCAGAAAACCCATACAGGAGCATACTGAAATGATTCACAGGTCTGTGATAGCTTTTGGGATATGAAAGAAAAGTGAATATTGTACTTAGAGAAAGAGAGGACTGAAAAGGTACTTGAGAAGGGACAAACTGATGATGGTAGCAGTGATCAACAGGATCACTTGCTTTCTTATCTACTGTGGTTGTTTCCTGAAAAAAAACATAAAAGAGAAACAGAGAAAAAGGAAAACAAGGTAGATGTTTACTCATTATTTTCATGACATTTTCAGGCAATATTACTTTATTCAAAGCCAAGCATTTCTGATGAAGGGCGTTTTTGAGTGGGTAACAAAGGTATTTGGTACTAAAAGCTGAAATTAAACTCCAAACAAGCATAAGCCATGTCCACATAGTATCTCTCTTTTTTGAAAAATACACCACTTCCAAATTCTCATGTTGCCCAATGAGAATCACAGAATCATTAGGGTTGGAAGGGACCTCAAGGATCATCTAGTTCCAAACCCCCTGCCATGGGCAGGGACACCTCACACTGGATCAGGTTGTTCACAGCCACATTCAGCCTGGCCTTCAAAACCTCCAGGGATGAGGCTTCTACCACCTCCCTGGGCTACCTGTTCCAGTGTCTCACCACCCTCACGGTGAAGAATTTCTTCCTAGTATCTGAACACCTTTGATTGCTGTTAACTGGTGGAACAGAAACACTAGGCCTATTTGAGTCATGGCATATCCTGTACATATACAGATGATTTTGATGATACTTAAAAACATTTTCAGAGTAAGACACTATGACTGTGTTTTCACATGCAACCCACTTTTGCCTCTTCTGTTTTTCTTCCCATCTTTTTCAAAGGCATTCTTTGAAGAATGATGAATCTTTGTAGTTATAGTACAAAATTCTTAACTGCTTTTTCAACTGCCATCAAAGATAAGGCTTCTATATGTGCTCATTCTTTTTTTCCCGCTAAATCAGTATGGGATTGCATTATTGTTGTCCTCTTGGTCTACAAAGAGAGGGGAAAATCCCTCATATCATGGATGATGATTTCTTTGCCAGGGCACTTGGCAGAAGTTCCCTTCTTCCCCTGAGTTTCTTCTCTGTGTTTTAAGTGTAGTTTGGAAAGGTCTCTTATAAAAAAAATCAATAGAGATGGAACTGTATTAAAAGATCAGTTCATCTGGGCTGATGGTTGTTTTAATGAATATGCAAAGGACAGGAAAAAAAAAGAAAAAAGGAAACTGTTCTAATATATCTGAGATCTGCTAGCTCACCCATAGCAGCTGCCACCAGATTTAAGACTTCACTGAATGTGATTCCCTTTTGATCAACCCATCCTTACACAGTCCCTGGGAGGTCTTAATACTGTGAATATTTGTTTAATCTTTAGCTTTTCTTTATTTTTTAAAAGAAACCACACTCTGATTTTATCACAATTTGATAAATGTGGGCAGATACATCTCAAAAGATGAAAACATGGATGATACATCTATATATGCTCTTTTAGGTCAGTTACAGAAAGGTAATTTTCCCATCCTTATATACAGTAATTTTGCTGACCACTTTTCACTATATGAGCCCTTCACAGATGAGACCTTGTTAAAGTTTCTTTCATTTTCTCAAATGCAGTTATTAAACTAGTATTTATTTTCATGTCACTTTCTTTAAGACTAAGTAGTATCTCTAGGCACAGCCGAAATAAGCACCTGTGTAGGATATCGCGTTACTGAGAGGCAAAAGACCCTGCCATGCAGACTACACTTATACCTGTATCCTGGAGAAGTTAGTCTGGAGAGTGCTGGAGCATCAAATACTGGAGCTGGGACAGGAACAGGACTGCTGCTGCCCTCTTCCCCCATTTACTTGTCTTCCCATTCCAACTTTGCTCCACATCCTTCCCTTTATATTTCACCACTAACTTCTCATTTGGTGGAAATAAAAAGTCATCTGTGTCTACATAGATGAGGAGCCTTGAGCTGAGATGTCCCTGATCATGACTGCAAGTGTCACTGATTTAATTTTTAATTGTTTTTCTCTGTTTTTAAATTCAAGGTTTGTTCAACTTCAATTGCTGCAGTGAAGATGTAGGAGGAATGAGACCAATTTTCTGACTCAGGCCAATTTTCTTCTTTTCTAAGTAAGAAACTGATGTCAGATTCTGTATGTTAATTCCTTTCCATGTTCCATAGCATCTGCACATCTTTTTCATCAGTAGCTGAAACATATGATCTAAATTTCAACAGTAAGTGAAGTAAGGTTTTATCACATTTTAAAGAATATAGTTACCTTTTCTTTTGTTCAGAACTTCTCTGTTATCTAATCTCTCTGTCTCCAGACATTCTATCTGCCGTAATATTGGTAAAGTGGACTAAGATCCATTTGGAAATCCAATTGTATATCAGTACTTACTGATGGATTACTTATTTAAAAAGGTATATATAGGAAAATACAGAAATAAGAAATCAACACTTTATTCAATATATAAGACATTGCACTGTGACAAAAATTGGTTAAAAGAACATATTCTCTGATTTGAACAGATTACATATATTTATTGATTGTGGAAAATTGTATACATTGTTAAAATATTTTTTTTTTTAAATTACACTTTTCTCAGAACTATTTCCTCCATTCACACGCAAACACTGTGCATTATGTTGACTTGGAAACCTTTTGGGACTGTAAGTGGAGATGAAACTTTGCACAAACAGTAAATATTTTATTATTTTACAGTCATTTGACCCACAAAAGTTATCTTACAGTATAATAATAAAATGCTGAGTGTTTCTGTCGAGAATATGTGGCCAAATTTACCATATAACTCAAAGAAAAAGTAGTAAAATCACTGGTCAATGAGAAAAACATTGTATGGAATGAGGAATAATGTTTCAGTGTATCACATTGAACATGTTTTCACTTAGTAAAACATGAAAAGGTTTTTTCCAGTTGTAGAAAATTTTCAAGACTTCAGAATGTTTTGCTCTCTGAATAAGAAGTAGCGACTACAATTATGACTTTCCATAAATATAGCTCAAATGAATAGAAAATAAAAAGGAAAGAGAGAAAAACCTGTTTCTTTGGAATATTTCAAAAGCCAGAAGATTCAGGCAAAAAGTTTTTCTAATAATAAAATAATTCCCTAGTGTACAAACAGTTTTTTTTAAAAGAGATCAATGAGGAATTGTTTTCAAATTTTAGATTTTTATATTTGAGTCAAGAAATTTATGGAAATAGACTATAAAAACACAAAGACCTTGGTCTTCAGGACATGGTTTTATGGCCGTGGTGGTGTTAGTTCAATGGTTGGACTTGATCCTAGGAATTTTTCCAGCAGAAACAATTCTATGATTTGATGATTGAATTAACTTGTCTGAAGCAAACTGTAATTTTCCTGTGAATGTTTACAGACTTTATATGTTTTTATGTATATGTGTTTACACACAGAACAATATACACTTCTGTAACTAGACAACAGTGTTATAATTTTTCATTTCTCATCTTCAACAGTAGAATAATGTGTTCTGACTTTTCTATCTCGTTGTGAAACACGTGATGAGAATTTGCCAAAGGTAATTTGGCAAAGAGAAATACCTAAAGATGCAGAAGCAATCCTAGACTATATAATTCAAGCTGTTTCCAGTAGGCAAATGAAAATGTGATTGAATTGTGATTGAGTAAGCTTTTGGTGGAATATATATCATTTTGAACAAAATAAAAATGACATCAATTGCAAGGGAAATTACAGGGAAATTACTGTCATCAGCATTGGGAAACTTATCAAAATAAAAGAAACTGAAAAACACTTTGGCTCATCGGGCCTACCCAAATGAATGTTCTCTCCAAAATCTCTCCACAAAGCAAAAGTATTAAACAATGGTTTTGATTGGTATTAGTAATATTGTAAAATAAAACAAACAAAAAACTCAAACAAAACAACAAGAACAACAAAAAAACAAACCCCAACAACAGTAACAAAAAAAACCCAACAACAAAACCCCAAAAGCAAGTATTAAAATAAATTGCTCTAACCACTAGAGCAGAACTATTTCACTGTATCAGTTCAACAACAGGTGGAAAATGTAGAACTTTATGCAGTACTTACCCTCAAAAAAGTGGATTTAAATATTATGGTTTTCTGTCATAATAGATATATATGCAGAACAGTGCAGGAGGCTAATTAAATTTTGTTTCCTATGTTCCAAATGTAAAGCCATAATAAAAGCTCTTCAAATTTTGCCTGTTACTGCCCATCAGCTACAGGTTTGTGGAAATATGTCTCAGAAGAGACATACTGTACTTTGGAATTATATGTTTTCTCTGCAGTCTTGAGCAGTGGCAGTTAATTTTTTGCTATTCAAAATGAATAAGAGAAATTTGGAAAAGGGGAAAAGAAATCGATTCAGGATAAAACTCTGTTAAAATATGTTTGTGTAATAGCATGGAGTATGAGAGATTCTCTAGCATTTCTCAGAATCAGCAATAACATTCTGTTCTAGTTCAGGATTTGAATAAAGTTATTTCTATGTACTTTCTAAAATAAATCAAGCCAATTATCATGCATGGCCCTTATCTCACTTTTTCATCAAAATATTGTTAAAATATATTATTTTTTCCAGTTTAAATTTCTATTTTATGTCCACATCCATGGAGGTTTTTAAGGCCAGGCTGGATGTGGCTCTGAGCAACCTATCTAGTGTGAGGTGTCCCTGCCCATGGCAGGGGGGTTGGAACTAGGTGATCCTTGAGGTCTCTTCCAACCCTAACAAGTCTATGATTCTATGCATTTTTACTGGTGAGTCTTAATATTTTCACAATCTTCAGTCAAGAGCAAATAAAGTGTTGTCTCCCACCTCAATATTTTTTATTCTTCAACTATTCCATTGTGTATGAAAGGGAATCTATCAACCACAGCTTACATCCAGAAATAAGTTTTTTTCCAGAGTGAACACTCCTACATTTTTTTTGCATGAAAATTACAGAATTAATCATCTATTACAATGAGACTGTCTCTTATTTATTAAAAGTTGTAGTACTGAAAAATCAGAATAATTAATATTAATCAGAAACAAGGAATAATTCTAAATATTGACATTTAAAAAATTGTTTTCACTCCCAGTTTAGGAACTGAGCAGTTTGGCATATCCCAAGAAAGAGGTACAGAGATGAGCAAAGCATGTATTACCTTCTACAGAATTTGTAGTAATTTAAAGTTTCTAAATGGATTTTTCATTTTAATTTACTGTAAATCTCATAAACTAAATAAAGTATTGAAGTTTAGGTCAAACAAAACGTTTTGTTCATTAGCAGTAAACAATTGTTTATTACTGAAAGAAATATTCCGTTTATTAAAAAGCATAACTTTTAAAAGTAATCTTATACAGCTCAGTTTTTAATATGGTGAACAAAACTAAGAGTTGTCTATTTACATATAGCAAAACAAAAACAGTGTGTCAAGACTATGTATGTCAAGACTGTGTATTACTAGTAAGAACAGTAAGAACATACTGTACCCTGTGCTTCTGTGTTATATTGAACATTATGAATAGCAAATTATGTCCAACTGCACAATAAAAACCAGTTAATAGGCTGATTTTATGCTATTGATATAAGTTTCAGAGGTAAAATTTCACTATTTCACACCTCACTTATTTCCAGAAACTTGAACTAAATTTATGCGTCCAGCCTCACCCCCTCCCTTCATAGCTGAATGTGCCATTTATCTATAATATATTTGGTGGAGGTGCTGAAGTGAAGCAAGGTTTGCTGCTGGTTTAGATAGCCTGCTAGTTTCTTTGATGCAGAAATACAGTTTTTGATAAGAACTGTGTGATGTGTATATTATACAGTAACCCAAAGGTTATTTCTTAACAGTAGCTTCAGCTTTTATAAGTGTCTCAGGGAATTTTTTTTTTGGTTAAGAATAAGATTTATCTGATGATAGGCACTGACAATGAACAGGAAGATCACAATAGGCTTTTCTTTGTGCTGGAGTGGTGAATTACGTGTATTTCTACAGCTAAAGCTTATAAAGTATAGTTTTCTTAATCCCTCTTGCTTATCTTATTATATTCTACTTCTGCTCTCTCAGCAGCTATGCATATCTGAGTTTGTTAAATTTGTTAAAGGTGGTAATATCACCTTTGAGCGTGATCTAGTGTGTGCTAAGAATGAAATACTGTAGATTGAAACAACAACCATTTAGAACATGGTCAATTAGCTTATGCTTCTCTCCAAACTAACCACAGCATGTGTTGCCATTTCCTTATTTAAAAGAGTAGGTGACATAAAAAAAAAAATGTATCAATGCATGAAAAAGGAGATGTAGCACACAGAGTCAGAGGAAGCACATCTTTATTAGTGCCATAAGTTGGGGTTTTTTAGCCTGGAGAAGAGAAGGCTCTGAGGAAATTACTGTGCCCTTTCAGTACCTACCCAAGGATGCTTATATAAAAGATATATACAGACTTTTTAGCAAGGCCTGTAGTGACAGGACAAGGGGTAATAATGTTAAACTAAAAAAGGAGAGATTTAGATTGGACATACAGAAGATATAGTTTACTGTGAGGATGGTGTGACACTGGAACAGGTTGTCCAGAGGAGCTGTGGGTGTCCCTTCACTGGAAGTGTTCAAGCTTGGGTTGAAGAGGACTTTGAACAACCTGGTCTAGTGGAAAGTGTCTCTACCTGCAGCAGGGGTAGAAGTTAGCTAACCTTCAAAGGTCCCTTCCAACCTGAACTGTGGATTCTGAATAGGAGCAATTTCAGCAGAGGACCACACTGATATTTGGAGTCTGAAGCACTTGACCTGCGAGGGGAGGCTGAGGAAATTAAGTTTGTTCACATCAAAGTAGCTACGGTTTCTGGCAGAACAAGCAGTGGCCCACAAGAAACTATGGGAGGGCTGTCAAGAATTTGGAGCCAGCATCTTCAGTGAGGCATGGCAAACCATGAAAGATGGTATAAATAAATTGAAATAAGAGATGTTCAGATTGCTATAAGGAGAAACTTATGAGGACAGCCAGACAGTGAAGCAGGCTGTCCTGAGAGATCATGCAATACCTCTGTTCTTGGAGGCTTTCCAGATCTGAATCAAACCTGATATCAGAGCTGATCCTACTTTGAATAGAAGTGTGGACTAGAAATCAGCTGATGTCTTTTCCAACCTGAACTGTGCTACTATCCCATGAATAAATATATTTTTGTCCATCAGAAGACAATGTCAGTTTTAGTGGTCCATCTTTTCCACTACCTCAGACTGAATTCTAAATCCTGTTGGCCAAACAGATTAATTTTTCTTTACTGCATAGAGTCTCATACTACTAGAGAATTAAAATTCATATCCTCTGTTTGCTCTGTGAAGATAACTGAGAGACAGATTATCAAATGGTTGGCAGAACAGAACAAAGATTTTAATCTATATTGAATATGTGAAGCCTGTCCAAACAACTGAGGACAAATTAAATATTTCAATATTTCTAGGTCTTAAGAAGAAGACATACCTTAGTAGCCCCTTCTAGCTGGATTTTTCTTATTCTAAATACTTCATGCCCAAGCATACTTCATAAGTACAGCCCAGCTGAAAATGAAAAAGATATTAA
The DNA here is from genome assembly GCF_014839835.1 of Dryobates pubescens. NCBI lineage: Eukaryota > Metazoa > Chordata > Aves > Piciformes > Picidae > Dryobates > Dryobates pubescens. Next base: position 13,627,100 of record NC_071638.1, read on the forward strand.
TAGAACAGTGATTACTTTTAGCAAAAGGTCACTGACATAAAATAAAAGAAATTCCTAAGTGGACTGAATCAGCCACTTTTGAATGTATACTTTGCTGTGTACTCCACCTATATAATTAATGACAAGAATGTTCTCAAAGGTATATCCTCAAATTCAATAAATATATTATCAATTCCATTGTTACTAGAGCAAGAAATAGATAATTTAGGGTCTATAGAACTAATGGTCTAAAGATGTAATGATCAGAGAGTGCAAGCAACTTAACATATGGGGTAAAAATCCTATCTTCAAACACATGGAACAGAAACAGAGGAGGTTAGAAAAGAGCAAGATCTAATGTTGTTGTGTTTGGGGTTTTTATAAAATTGATTCCCTGAACTGCAAGATCCAACAGATCAGTGGGAAGCTGATGCAAATAACTTATTCAAAGAAGCAGATTCAAATACAGCATATGTTGAACTGTGCATCTTTGTTTAAGCTACTCAAATAATTATTATTTTAGCCTTTAAGCAATTTATTGCAGAATATTAATATGGACATCGTCACAATGTTAATGTTGTCTGTATAATAATTTAATTCTATTGTACAACATAGCAGTAGGAAAAAAAGTTTTCAGTTTAAATTTGGAAACAATGTTTTTCTGAACATTGCATAAAATCAGATACATTTGTTTGTAAGTAACAACAACAAAATCAAAACACAAGATAAAAACATGTATGAAGGCCTCAGGAATAAATAAAACCCCAAAGAAACAGATGCTTTAGGAGAACACATGCAGTGCTGGCATTTAATTGATTCAACATTCCTATAGAGGGATTGTATAGACAGACTAAAGAACTCGGTCAAATTATCTGAGGACAGGAGTTAATTGATATTCTAATCTAACTGACAAGAGAAGAGAAAGAATAGAACTGACAATAGAAATATTTTTGATTGCAAAATAGAAAAAGAGAGGTCACAGGGTCACTGGGAACATTTCCAATGAGCAATAGAAGTGTCTCTAAGCTGTTCCAATATAGCGTTTAACATTATCCTAAACAACTCCTCATCAAAAACATCTAAAGCAAATGAATTGAAGTGTTTTGGCAATTTTAGCAAAGATACGCCTACTATATTTCTAGTGAAATGTTGAAAACATCTGAGTTGATAAAAGAATAATATGGACAATGTCCTTTCTGTGTGTCCTCACACGTCCCTCAACCTCCCCCACCCCTTCTTCCATTTAAAGTAAGATGTGAAACTATAGACTTCAGACAGGCTGCTCAGGTCAAGCCAGGATAGTACTCAGGTTTTTCACTGCTTTAGTAACACAGTTCCTGCAGTCAGACCTAGGCAGTTTAGAGTACTTCTGTATGAGCTGCAATTACCCTTTGCACTGGCGTTGTACCCTAATCTTAAACAGATTAGGCAACTTGTTAAATAAATTGGACTTCAGATTTTTTCAGTCTATGCCATTGCTCCATCATGGCGAAATCACTCTGTGGCAACAGGGATGAAATTGAAGTTGCATCTTAAAACACTGGTGGTGTCTGTATGGGAACCAAGTGGGATGTTAGAGTCAATAAAACACGAACACTGCAAATGGATCCAAAAGAGGTATTTAGCTGACCAGATGTAGGTGTCATCAATGAATACATTAATGGGGTAGAATAATATATTGTAAACAAAATCTTCTGGCTCCCATTAAGAGCAGTCCCAGAATGAATATAAACCATCTAGATGTCCTAGTAACAAAGGATGGAAAATGATCATAACATCTAGTTATGACCGTAACATCTAGACCCATCTTGTTTGGGGCAATCATATGATCCTGTTCACATAAGCTACACAGACTGTTCTCTTCCCATACTGATTCATTAATACCTTTAGCACCACCAGTTTCACTTGTCTGTAGAAGCATTTGCATGGTCCATAGAGACAAAAATGGGTTTTGTTTTTTTTCCTTAGAATTGAAAAATGACTATTGAAAAAACAAAGTCAGATACTAAATTTGACTGGAATTTGTATTTTGAGTGGCACAGAATCCTTTCTGACTTAACTGCAGCTCATTAACAAATTTCATTCTGTAATTCCTAGTGAGCTTGAGAGTTCTTGCTTATACTTCTGTTAAATTACTTTGAAAAAGCACTAAACCTCTAATCAACCTTAAGTCTAAAGAAAAGTTATAAAGTTATTTAGGTTCACAAGACATTAAAATAAATACAAGAAAGCAAGTTAAATCTCATTATTTCTAAATCATAATATTTTATTTATAAATCTTCCTCCGTTCATACATTCATAGGGAGTGTATACACTTAACTCTGAATTGGACTTTTCACTTGAAAGCAAAATCTGAACAGAACGAATGACACAAAATTCTGGTTTTGATAGGCAGACAGGAGAGCAAATGTAGATATAGATAAATAATTCAACAATTTGAATCCCTGAAATCCAGTCTCATTTCTGTCTGTATGCTAAAGGCAGCAGGATAAAGGTATAAGCTTTTTTTCCAGTGCACCATTCAATTTTACTTCCTCAATTTTCATTCTTGGCTTACTGCTTTATAGAAATATAGCCAGTCATTAACAACATAAAGCATGCTCTATAAGTGGTTTTCTTGCAAAACAGACATTTCTAAAAGAATTATAGGTGGGAAAGTATACCCAATGGGATTTCTTCTTCATTCGAAAATTATCTCGATCTTATAATTTTGCAAACATATCATTATGGTGTTAGAACACATGGAAAACTCAAGTGAAGTTGTTATAATAGAAATCTTTACTAACATTTGCCTCTTAAGAACAAAAGTGATGGACTACCTCTTCATATATGAAATACCAAAATAGAAAGATTTACTGAAGTATGTTATTGGAAAGCAGTTTTCCCCACTACCTCTTCAATTTGGTAACATATATATTCAGTAGAGTCAGCTGTTCAGAGAGACTACATAACTTCAGAGCTCTTGTTACACTTAAGGTTTCAGGCTTTGCAGTGGCAGAACTTTCTGGAGGAGAGTAAAGGTATCACAGTGCCAACTTGTACTCAGCCTGCTCTTTGTTCTACAAATTTATATTGTACCCACGCGGTTCCAGGACTCTACAGCTACCATGAACAGTCCTTTAGAAAAACAGTATTAGGTGTATTGTCACTCAGCAGTCTCTGCTGTGTTCACCGTTACATGTATTTTTCTACCTTTCTTTTTCCTCTGTCCCTAGCAGTGCTGGGATATCCAGACAAGACAAAATGAAACTCTTTCTCTCCTTGGCTGCTCAATGTGAACCCATGTGGTAGCAAGGAGAATTATAGAATCATTTAGGTCATTGTGTCCAACTGAAACAGTGCTATGGGAGTGCTAGCATTCTTTCAGGAATCACTAATTAGTTACCAATATGCCAACAGGAATGTTCCATCTTGACATAGCTGGCTAGACATAGGATGGAGCAAGTTATCCTTGAAACAATACAGAAAGCTTTTTATGTCCCAAAGTTTTCCTCTCAAGGGTAATATTCTTTTCCAAGCATTTTCAATGCAATTTGGAAAAGTCTGATTACATGTAGCGTCTCAAAGTCTGCATTCAGTTAACTTGATGCCTGGAGAAACACAATGCTCCTTGGAAAGTGCAGATTTTAGTACTTCTCACCTACTGAGATGTGCTGGGTTTGCAGCCTATTAGCAGTTCTGAATCAGTGAATTGGCTCACAGATGTATCTCACTCATACCATGAGCATCACACTCAGTATAATAGGGGAAGTTTGCACTGTTTGGTCTCCTCCTCCTTTTCTTCTTCTTTGTCTCTTTCTTGCTCTTGAGGACTGTCTTCCAGGGTATTGTAACAGAATATAACTCTCTGTGTGTCTTCTGCTGACATTGGTATTAATTCAGCTGTTTATTAAATCTATTTTCATTACAGCTTCTGGGCCTTCTTTTCCTGATTCTCCTTTCTCTTCTGGAGAGGGGTCAGCTGGTGATAGAGTAACTGATATAGCTTAGCCCCAGACAGGGACTAAACATAGACATGAGAGTAGCCAGAAAGTATGAATTCTACAGAAGCTTAGAAACCCTTATGCTTGTTTAGACAAACCCTTATGCTTGCTTAGTCTTATTTGTCAGATTTATTTGACTTCCATGTAGTAACTATGTGTTTCAATATCAAGTTTCTGAATCAAATTTATGATGGAGGGATCTATTCTGCCGTGCCTTTAGAGGAGCTGTGTAATCGAAATGATCAATCATGGTTTTATTAGTGACTCCCTTAGGTCTACTCACCAAGGTATGATTCATCCACAGAATGTAACTCATTGAATAGTGGGATGGGTCATAAAGATAGTCATGTAAGACCTGCTAGGCATGCACTGTTGCAGCTACTGTCCTTTCTCACCAGCATTTACAGCAGAAGGAAAGGATAATATAATTATAATTCTTATTAATTTCTTTGAAGAACTCTAATTCTCCCCTTCTGTCATACATTTGGTATGGAAGCAGTAAATAACAGTGTATTTTGCCCTTGGTTTTCTATCTAACTATAAGCTTATAACAAAATTTGCTCAGTAGCCAACAACTATTGTTTTAATACATGTATTAAAATGCCAATGTGATGATAGAAGACCATAAAATTGTTGGAGTAGTTGCTTTATTTTATTGCAGTCTGTCCTTTCACAGAATAGTAGAAATTGGAAGGGACCTCTGTAGATCATCTAGTCTAACTCCTCTGCTGAAGCAGATTCACCTAGTGAAGATTGCATAAGAATACATCTGGGCTGGTTTTGAAAGTCTCCAAAGAAGGAGACTTCACAACCTCTCTGTCACCCTCAGAGTAAAGAAGTTTTCCCCTACGTTCAAACAGAATTTCCTGTGTTCTAGTTTATACTTGTTGCCTCTTGTCCTGTTTCTGGGAACCACTGAAATAAACACTCTCCACAGTGCAATCCATATTAGCCTGCTCCTTAATTCCTACCCATAAGCATTCAACTCTTTATTCATCCTCTCCTAGGCAGAACTTGATACATTCCAATTTCTTTCTCGCATGAAGATCAACTCCACTGATTGTGGAAATCGAACTCTCAGGTGATGTCAATTTGGTCTGATCAAGTCTAAATAATTTATAAAACACATTTGGGATGAATGGAGTAATTATGTACTTTGTCATCTGGACACTATCACTTTCTTCCTTGCTGTGTCTGCAATAAGAGAAAAGATTTAATATTTTAAACCTGAAAAAGACTTAAAATTTTATGTCATAGACAGCAGAAGTTTTATTGTGGCTTAAAGAATTTTGTAATTCTTTCAACAGTTTTTCCAATGACAACACTTCAAAGCTTGTTAACTTCATATTCACATCACTTTTGTCTCTTGTACAAAATTTTTTATCCAAGTTTTCCCTAGCTTTGATTATTCAGTAGAGCAGAAATGGAATCTCTGTAATGAAACCTGAAATAATTAGTATAAGGCAGGAAATTAAACCTGACATCATTCTATAAGGTACATAAAAACTGAAAGCAAATTTTATGCAGAAGGGCAATTCCAGACCAGCAAACTTAAACCAGCATTTTAATATCGTAGATAAGTATTATTCAGTGTAATACAGAGTTACACAGGATTACTCTTATCCACCCAGCGGTCATCTGGCTTGCTGTCATATCTGCTACATGATTGCCTTTCCCGCATGTCAGTTCATGCCTTATGGCAAGGAAAGCTTAGGTCAGAACCCCCGGAACCTGAGCTCATTTAACTCATTTTGTCTTCTCTCAAAAGCAGTTGTAAGAAGTTTATCAAATTGTAAGCCTTAGCTACTTGTCTGGTGCTATTGAGAAATTGTTTTCATTTCTAAGAGATACTGAAGATGATGATTATTAGTAATCAATATATAGTAATAATATTATTAATCATGTATTTTTAGACATGCTATTAAAACATGATATAGGACAGCCCTTATACAACTCTAAGTATCAAATCTGAGTAGACAAGATGGATCTATTTCCATTTTTTACAGAAAAGGAATTGAAATACTATAATCCTGTATGGTTTATCAGAATCACACAATAAACTGAAACAACAAAAACTCTCTGTGGTAAAGTCAGTAGTTTTCCTAACTTTCCTGGATTTCAGCCTATTTCTTTTACTGCAATATTCTGTCTTTCTAAATGTACTTCACTTGCAGTTCATCTTTTGGTAGGCAGCAAAATGTCTTTTTTTTTTTTTTTTTTTTTAATAGATGTTTAAATATGTGGTATCTATAGTTTTCATAATTAGCTCAACAACATTGGGAAATTTACTATGCTGTGTGTGTAACACCATTGAACTTTCAAGACAAAAATGTAACCTGTAGATTTCTGTGATTACTCTTCCAGCTCTAACACAAATTATTTCCTGGCTTTATTAATTTTTTAGCATATAACCTGAAAATTTTGCTTTCTACCATCCTATTAGAACAAATAATTTTGTCAGAGTATTACATTTTTTCTTCAAAGCAAATGAACTCCTTTTTATTTAACTTTCAGGTCCCATTGTATTGTTTGCAGATATGAATGATCTTGTGGGTTTTTTCATTTTTAGCCATAGTTTTCTTTTTCACCAGATGTAATTAATGCTTTTTAAATTATTATTCTTTGAAATTTTAAATATAATTATGATAACCTTACAGATCATTATTTGATGGCTAGAGTGCCCGTTCAATAACAGTCTGAACTGAGAATATATTTCTACATGACTGATATCAGTTAACTGCAATATTGGTTTGTGTAACTGACAGATGATGTTCAGCTTCTGCAAACTTTGTAGGAATGAGAAACTGAATATAGCAGAGCAATAAACAAATGTCAAACAAATGAGTAAGTCCCTGCACATTCTCACAGATCCTTGCTTTTTTTGGTTTGGTTTGTGTTTTTTTTTTGTTGTTGTTGTTTGTTTAAAGAACTCAGAGAGAATTCTTATTTTACTGTGAGCTTGTGGTGGGGTTTAAAACAGCTACACATTCTACTTTGCTCATCTAGCTACTTACTGCATTCAGAAGTCATATATTTTTTCACTAAAAAATTTTGCTTTCTTAGTCAGCTTTGCTACCAGATGCCTTATATTGGATTATTTTATTCTATTGTGTACAGCCATCTGAGTGGCAATCTCAGCTCTTTTGTAAGTAATTTGCATCCTGTCCTGGGTTAACACAGTCTGCTCTCACAAGCTCCTCCCTTTTCCCTCACAGATGGGAGGGAAAGTAACACTAAAATACCCTCTAGGTTGAGATAAAGATTTTTACTGGGAAGGTTACAATGCACAACTACCTTAGTCTGTTTGCATAAAAGCGTAGGAAAACGCAGAAGCAGCATTAGAAGCCAGCAACCTACCCCCTCCCCTTGACCTGGTGGAAAACACCAATAGCCCCAAACTGGAAAATGGGAACGGCAACCAGGAACAGGAAGCCTCTCATGTTACAATCTGAATTTCAAGCTGCATGATACTTTGCTCCAGCCATCACTTTCATTTTGAATCTGGCATGGTGGCAGCATGGTATTGGATAACAGCAGCAGATTCAACTCAATACATAGAATACATAGAATAAACCAGGTTGGAAGAGACCTTCAAGATCACCGCGTCCAACCCATCAACCAATCAAACACCACCCAAACAACTAACCCACGGCACCAAGCACCCCATCAAGTCTCCTCCTGAAAACCTCCAGTGATGGCGACTCCACCACCTCCCCAGGCAGCCCATTCCAATGTGCAATCACTCTTTCTGTATAGAACTTTTTCCTAACATCTAGCCTGATGACACATGTTCAGTACAGAAATACTGCCTTAAATACCTACAGAATTTGAGAAGCTCCTCAGTCTGTACCATGCCTGGCTGTGCAGCAGCTTAACAGAAAAGGCCCTGGGACTCCCAGTTGACAGTCAGACTGGAATGAGCCATGCATGTGTTCTTCATCTGGCATCAAGGAAGATCAGTCCTGAGCTGCATCAATAGGAGCACAGTCAGAAGGTCAAAGGGTTGTCTTCTCTAAGCAACACCTGTTAAACTATTTGTAGATTTTTGCACTTCCCTCCTTGTCTCAGTACAAGAAAGCCACTGATAACTAAAGTGTAGTGTCACCAGAAACTGTACTTCTTCAGCCCTTCCTACTGGGAGATCATCTAGGAGACAGGAGCAGGATCTTCACAGTGGTGTCCAGTGGCAGGCTGAGAGACAATGGGCATGAAACAGGGAAAGTTTAGTCTGATATAAGAGGAAACCTTTTCCCCATGAGAACAACCAGAATGTGGAATAGGTTGCCTATAGAATTTGTGCACTCTTTTTCCATACTTAAAGTTTTCAAGACCCAAGTCCATAATGCTGAACAACCTTTCTAACCTCATAGCTGACCCTGCTTTGAGTAACCAGTTAGCCAAGATCTCTTTTGAATTATCTAATGGCTCTTCACTGGAGTAAACCTTCCATGGATCAAAAGAGAGAAGATAGCTAATGCAGGCTGAACTATCTGAGTAAAAAGGAGCTTGAGACAGATCCTAGAGCTATATAACTGACTGAGTGATGACTTTTATGTTCTTCAGTTTGTTTGCACCTGTGCAAGACAAATATGGCTGCTATCTTTGCATTCAGGCTAAATGAGTCTTGTGAGTATTGGAAATTGAAGTCATCTAACCAAAGATTCTGCAGGACCTTAAAAATGATTGCAGCAATACCAAACTGTCTTTTTACAGTAAAGAAAATTCAGGTAGTCATTTAGGGTCTTCCAAGAATTTATGGATACTAGTCCAGTGTTTCTATTGTAATGCCACGTCACTGACTAGAACTTATTTTTAAACTATTGACATCAGTCAATATCCCTGAAGTTTAAAATGGAACTCTAGATACGTCCATAGGACTTGTGATGAGCAGGTCTGCATAGTTACTTAGAAGAATGATTTATGTAAAAAGGAGGGGAAAAGTTAAAAAAAAAAAAAAAAGAGAGAGAGAATAAGAAAGTCTATAATATATTGTACCTTTAGAGGAAAATAGCCTTGTTATTATGCATGCAAAAAGCTGGTAAAAAGGACTGAATGTTAAATATTAAAAAGTATGGAAAATCACAACCATATATTCCGTTCTCCAGCACTCTGGGTATTAATTCACAGAGGAAAAGTCAATTTAAACTCTCAAGATCAAGAATACTGTCAATATTTCTTTAACATGCCTTTTTTTGCATGCCTGGTGAACACGAGATTGACTTTTTTGTTTGCTTGCTTTGTTTTGTTATTACATTGCTAGATTTTGTTCCTTGAAAAAAAAATGAACTCATACAGACAAAAAATTACTTAGAACAACATGCATACATAAATTAAGTTTGAGTATGTAGAGGTAATGGGCTAAATAGTGCCTTAAGATGTAGAAAATATTCTTGTTAATACTTTTTCCATTTGGAGATCAACCATATAAAGAAGTACTTATTCTAAACAGAGCACATTGGGCTCGCTATCATAAATCCAGGAATTAGAATGTGATTCATTGTTTTACTTTATTCTGATAAATGAAATGAAACAAAATGATGCCAAGTTTAAACTGATGTGACAGAAAAAACCCACAAATGGATTCAGGCACGAATCCTCTCAAAATCTTTACCTATATGTGTGTAAATACAGTTAATTAAAATAGAAAGGGAGAGTGTTGCTTGCCATGTTCTCTGATTTTATCACTAGTTAAGGTTTCTGGCTTCAGTGCATTTAAAACTGTGGAAGTCTGTACAGGTCCCTTCAACAACAGAATAGTCCAGCACACATTCTTACCTCCCAGTAAAATGTTCTAAAGCCCAAGAGGTAGAATAGACCAGGATATAAGAGACCTTTTGTTTACTCTTATTTGATATGGACGGCTATGAGACTGAGAGTGCAAGACAGAGAGATGAAATAAGGAAGAGACTGTGTCTCTAAGCATAAAAGAGGGGTTTATTTTGTGTTACAGTGCTGATAAAATGCATTTGCAGTCTTGCATGCAGATATAGATATTACCTTTCTTTTGTTCTTCATCATCTGTGTTATGGCTGTAAGATGGGTACTTAATTGTGTACAGTCAATTCAAGTCACAAATTTTCTTTCACACAGGTAGACTAAACAGATCAAATTCCAAGTTGCATGTTACTACAAGCACTTGGGATTATGTTATGTCACTTGTGTCACTGTTATGACCAAACTTTGATACTGTACTGAGCTCCTCGGCCTTTTTTAAGATAGAATTCTGAAGCATGTTCTCATTGGAAAAATATTCATGCTCAGGTATGGATACTACTGTGGCAAATCTATTTAGAGTTGCTATTTACAGCTCAACAATGCTTTCCAATTTGGACTTGTCAGCAGAAGTTTAAAGCAACTAGTAATCTGAAAAAGTACAAATCTAACACCAAGTGTCTCAAGAAATATCTGGATTTTTAGATTTCAGTGGTAAATACTTGCTGCATAAACATAATTTATTTCTAAGATCTAGTAACCTTCCTAACTTAAGCTCATAAACAGACTTATACAGATAACTAACATAAGGAGGTGTTTGAATTTAGTGATCAAATAGAAACCTACTAGTTCTGTCTTCCTAATAAAACAGATAGAGGGAATAACAGACAATTTGGTTAAATCCATTATTAAGAAATTAGCTTTATTTCTCATTTGCTGATGTCAGTTGCATCTAATTTTATTCTTTTTAAAGAACTTTATGCATCCTCCCAGAGGATATCTATTGTTTGTGTACATTTTGGAATTTCACATAAAGGAGTTTTTTAGCTATAATAGTTGTATTTCTTTATTTTTAATATATTTAAATACATTTATAACTACAGAAAAATATTTACAGATCAGAACTGACAGCAAATGGGTCTGTGCATATATATGTAATGTGTATTTATACTACATAATCCACATATATGAATAAAATTTAAAAATATAAACAGGTATGTACATTCTATATCAATGCAACTATACATGGTTATGTATGATTCAAGATGTTGGAAAAGTACACAGAAATGTACTTCATTTTCTAAAATGTTGGACAGTAAAAGCTTAGTAGCCTTGTGAAGGTGTTAAAATTAGCTTAGTTGCCTTGTGAAGGATTTAAAACTAAGTCTGAAAGAAAATAATAATAAGCACACCACTCAGAGTTTGTTGGTGCGATATGCTGAATGCTGAAATTAGGATGTATATCTTCCCTACAGCAAAAAAAAAACCCTGATTGTAATAACTCTCAGATAGACAAAGACATTTTAGTGTCTCAGGTAACAATCTATCCTCTTCACAAGATTCTATATAAAATAGATGGGTCTCTCTAGTATACCTGTCATGGATTATTTCCTCCAGATCATTCAATACTGGACTCACTGATTATTGACTAGGATAACTCTTTGTTTCTACATGTACTATTCCATCACTAAATGCTCAGTCCTTCAGTAAACAAATCCAATTTTAGTAGTTATTCTCAGCCCCAAATATGCATATTTGAAACTAACCTTCTTTCAGGAGTTAAAATAGGTTAGGTGCATCTAGTTAGGTATCTTTATTGTGTAATTTGCAATGTATGTTCATGCTGGGTGATGACAAGCAAACATGTTAGCTGGGGGGAAGAAGGAGGGGAGGGAGTATCATCTGTCTAAGAGTAGGATTTTATATTGAGAGTAAAACATGAACTGTTTGATTTATGGTCAAATACAGGGAAAAATATTTCTAGGATTAAAAAAAAAGTAATATGGTCAAGAATGCTTCTCATGATTCTAAATAAAGAAAAAGTGAGGTTGCTGTGGTAGCAGTTCCCTAGTTCTTTCCTGATTCCTAACTATAGGTCAAAACCATGCTGAATACTGCCAAATTTTTATGGGTATTATCAGCAAATACTAAGGGCCTGGAAAATATAGTGGCTCCATATTTCTTAACTGTCTGCAATTACATTCGTTGTTTAATCACAACAGTTAAAAGATGTATAAACCTCCAGAAACAGCTTGAACCAGACAGTTCAACCCTGCAAAGGACTGAAAATCCCTTATTCATCCAAAGTTTGGTTTTGGGGTGTTTTCAGTGTTTGTTTTTCTATAAGTAACATCTGGACCCAGCTGGGTTTGAAGTTTGTTTGTCTACCTGTGAAGAGTATGTATAATTAGTAAATTTTTTCTTTTGTTTTCCTGGATTATAAATGAATTTACTGTTGTGAGTGATATTCCCTTCTTAAGAAAACTTAATGTAATGACAATTTCATATAATTTTTCAGATATCTTCCAGCAGAGCTGTATAAAATGCAATACCACCTCATGGAGTAATATTAGATGCACATTCAGATTATAAATGTGCTTTCAAGACTGTTTCCTTCTCTGTCATGTCATGTTCCAAAATATATCTCTAATGTGTCACCATCATTGGACTCCCTTTTAGTGTAACTTGCTATTCTCCAAAGTTTCCCTCTCCATTAATTTTCTTACATATTTTCTACCATCTTCAGGTTTAAGATTTCAATGATAGTACATTACATTTTCTTAAATCAAATGAATTATCATTTTCATGTGTCCAGATCATTTGCAGTGTTGATCTACCATATTTTCATTTTTTAATTTATGTGTATGCTGACAGATTTCATGTTATGATTCAATTGTCATTAGCAAATATAGTCAAAGCTGACCTTTAACCCCTGCCTAGAACAATAATGAGAATATCAAATAATTGTACTTCAAGACAGTTAAGTACAGAAAAGGAGCATTTCTTTTCCAGCCTTAGAAATTGTACAGGAATTTCTATTCCATTATGAGATTATTTTTATTTCCCACTGATACTTTTATTTGATTCATACTCATTTACTGTGTCAATGGGTAACAGTATCAGATGCCTTGATACTTTCAAAATATATCTACAGCAAAATGTATGAACTACAAAGGAATTTACCTTTCCAGTCTCACTCTGAAAGTCACTGGCCTTATTGATTACTCATTTGGCACAGTTCACAAAGGACTTCCTTCTAACAGACTGATAAAAATAGGTCCAAAACATTAATTTGCTGCAATCATTTGAGTAGAAGTCTATATTTTCTGAAAAATCTTGCCTTTTACTTCATTAAACCTTTAGAATTAGATGCATTGCTAGCATTGTGTACAAGCCTTATTTTTTCTATAAGTAATTCCGTAAGGAGTCTTTGGCTATGTTATAAGAATTGCAAATATAATCTCATTAGCAAAGGATATAGTCAAAATTAGTATTCCCAGGAGAACAATGTAAAGAAGTGTTTTCTAAACAAAGATACTGTATGCTGCATTGAAAAGACAAAAGGATCAATACTGAGGACTATTGTAAATAATACAAATCATATTAAGTGCAAAGAGATCAGAAAACATTTTACAGTGCTGATTAAATTTTAATAGAAACCCTGAGACATAAGTTTCAGAGTTATTAGAAGAAGTGCTTGAAATCAGAGTAGATTCATGCAATCTGATCATGATTTAAAAAACCCAGGCCAGTATGGTGGTAGATATTTGGAAATAAATAGAAGTCATTGGTGATTGGTCTTGAGACAGTCAAAACCACAATAGCCTTCACAGAGGAATATAGCAGACATCTGAAGTGAAAATAAATCATTTTCTTGCAGTTTGTTTCCCTTAGAATTTGCTCATTAATGCAAACTAGCACCTGATACTTTCTCCTGGAGTCCAAGATTCCTTGTGACCTAAGAACCAAAGACAATGTTATATTTGTGACATCTATTGGACGATTAACTTATAATGGCAACTAACTGGTTAAAAACAACTTTCTCTTACCTCTGAACTTCCCTGGATTTGGAAATCATGTGCTTTTGGGTAGTGATTGAATCTCAAAATAATGTGTAAATGCAAATAGAAACAGGCCGAAAAGGCAGCAGTAAAAATGTACTATAGCTTTTTCAATTTGATAAAAACAGTGGGAGGAAAAGAGTTTGTCTAGTTAGGAAATATAATTACTTATAGTTATTCTAGATGTAATAATTAAAAACAAATATTATTTGTTAATAATAAAGTTTCAGTTCAGGCAAGAAACAAGGGAACAATTTAGATGTAGATAAGTGACTTAACTGGGTTTTCATTAGACCAAAGCTGTTACATTTCCCAGCACATATACCTTTATATCAGCCCTGTTTGGGTAAGATACGATTTCATAAGATAATATATTTCAGGCTTAGACATTTGTTTAGGGAAGCAACAGAATTATGTAGAAAAATTCTAGGAAGAAAGAAAAAAAATCAGGTACCAGGTCGTTCAGACAGTGTATTCTGGAACAGTTATTTCAATAAATGTTTCATTATTACTATACTCACACAATAAAACAAATAATTTATTTTTAAAACAAAACATTCAATAATACTACAATAAATTATTGCACTAATAAATATAGATTTTTATTTTTTGAGGTTAATTCTTTCCCATGGATGCCTTACAGAACTTTACAAAAGATGTCCTCAGAAACTCAGTTCCATAGATTTGTTAAAAATATGAAACAAAATGTTATAATTCTCTAGAAAATACCAGACTATTTCAGACTTGTTACTATTAACTACTTGTCAGCAATTGTGCCAGTTTTCAGAGCAAATGGTCAAATATTTCCTTTCTTCAGCCTTTTGAACTGCAGTATTACTTTTCTTTCCAACTGTTTCATATTAAAACATGAAAGGAATTATTTTAAATTATTACTTTATATTCAAGGTTAACATAACTTTTTTTTTTTTTTTTTTAAAAACAACTTCATTTCACTCAGCAGACCCAGCCAAAAAGAACAATGCTTTCAGGTATGAAGGCAATTTCCTTTATAGGAAAGTACAAAAATCATTTTAACTCATGCCTGTTTCCTTAGTTATCTAATTTAGTTTTTTTGAGTGAGGATTTTGAAGCTATTGTATAATCTCATGTAAGTATGGATGCAGGTTCTCTTCTCAACTCAGTCTCAGATTCATTGCATGATCTTCAAAGAGGTTTGCATTATGTATTTCCTAAAGCGCTTAAATTTCTTGGGGAACTGAAGAAAATGAAAAGTTGTGTAATGGAAAACATTATTATAATTTAATCAACACTGGCTGAAAAAAAAATCCATCTGCATGAAAAGTTTTTAAATATTAAAGGAATTATTAGGTGTCTCGAATCCTCTAATCAAATTTCACAAACTGTCAAGGCTTTCCACTTCTTTGCTGATACTTTGGAAGAGCTTACTTCGCAAATTCATGTTCCTAATGAGTCGTTTCAGTCAGCCGTGTCCTGATACTATGTAAACTACCACAATTTGTTGATGACAGTCTGCTGTCCTCTCATTAGTTTCTTAAAATATATTCAGAGCTGAAAGACAGGCAAACACATTTGTTGATATCTGAAAGTATTTCCAGTATACCTGATGGCAGTATTATTTTTTTTTCAGTTTGAAAATTGCTCTTTTCTGTATCTGTACCCACTTAAATTTGTCATACTTTATGTTATTTAATATATCTTGTTTACTTGCTCTTTTGTTCACCGGTATAAAATAATTGTTCCATTAATATGCTAAGACTTCGACATCTATTCATGATTGTACTTGACTAATACAATGAATGACAAGCAAATGCTCTGTGGGAAACAAAATATGTTTTGTATGTTTTAATATGTGGAAATGTTACAAGACCAGTTCTGGAGACTTATTACATTTTACCTATTCTATATGGAACACAGCTCAGGGATCTGTTTTTTTCAGACTGGATTACAAAACATTAAATATCATACCTTCAATGGTTAAAGCTGTGACAAGTAGACATTAATGACCTCATTCACATTTCAGAGTAAGAGTGTCGGTTTGTAGTAAAGGAAACACTTCATCCACACAAGATGAAGAAAATGCTACTTCAAAACCAAATGTAGAAAAACAAGGAAAAAATGAATGCTTGTCTCCAGAACAGCTTTGGGGGAGAAAAAAAGGACAGAGAAAATATAATTGTGCAGAGTTAGAGATCACAAACGAGCAAAAAGATAACAGTCCTGGTCACTGACATTCTCAATGAGAATCTTCAGGGGAAGGTTTCACTAGAATAGGCAGCAGCCATCATGTAGCCCACAGATGTACAAGTCATGATAATTTTTAAATGGCCAGGAGGGTGTGGTTGAGCACTAATAATTAGCTCATAAGCAAAACTTGATAGACAATATGGGGAATCAAATTGACTTAATATTTCAGATGTATGAATGCCAAAGCAAAAAGTCATAAAAGAAGCAGAAACAAATTCTAGTACATGACTACAATTATTTACTCTATTTCACATAACTGAATCATGGCTAATTCATTCATGTGACCAGAACATTGTTATACAAGATGGATGCTTGTTCAAGGAGAATGAAACAGAAAAAACCCAAAGATTACTTTTTTTGCATTGTAAAGAATGATGATGTGTTCGGATCTGCTGAATATCTGAAGGTGACAACAAATAAAGGGAAAATAAATCATAGAATACATAGAATAGAATACATAGAATACATAGAATAAACCAGGTTGGAAGAGACCTTCAAGATCATCGCGTCCAACCCATCAACCAATCCAACACCGCCCAAACAACTAACCCACGGCACCAAGCACCCTGTCAAGTCTTCTCTTAAAAACCTCCAGTGATAGGCCATGTCTTTTTGCAATTCACAAAACACATTGTACTTGGGATAAATTTTTTTCTGTAGTATTAGTAGGATCAAAACTGGAGTTGATGACAAAAAGAACATCACTACATGGTTATCCGTGGACAAAGGAATAGAGAAATACAAATACAATCAAAACTATTCTAAGGTTCCAGAATAGGTTTTTTGATAGCGGAACTGGGAGAAGCACTTGTTCTTTTTCTGTGAGTCTAGCAGTCTGTTATTTATTGGCCACAAATTAATTTATCCAAATCAAGTCTGGTGTGCTCATAGCAGTAATAAGTGAGTGGTCTCCCATTCCATATCTCAGTTCATGTGCTTGTCTATTGTATTTTCTCCCTGTGTCCTTCTGAGGAGGGGGAATGATAGAATGTGTTGTGGAGAGCTGGCAGCAAGCAGAGGTCAACCCACCACACTTGTATTGAATATTACAGCAAATACACAATGGCTTTATTTTTACATTAAGGTCAGAAGACAAATCAAATTGGAACTGTTCCTCTGAGCAAGTTAGGAATTCTTGGACTGTTCTAGTTTTAGTGGTGATCACTGCTATATCACCAAGACAATGAAATATAACATTTGATACTAAAACAGTGGCATGAGCACTTTCATTCTGTAAGAGAAGTTGTAGTCTGCAATATCAATTTCAATTGTATTGAAGTGTAGAAGGGGAAAAAATGGCATTGTCTTTCACCTGTGAGGCATCATATTTCCTGTGCAATTTCCTGCTGCTTGAACAGTTTGGGGATTTTTTCCAGCTTACACTTACAGAAATGTGTGAATTGCTGCAATAGACTCTGAACTTCAGACTTGACCAATAAAATGAACTTAAGGTTAAAAATTACACTTATTTGGCATTTCTAGCAAATCAGCTAAAGTATGTAAGTAACATTTAACAGGGACAATAGGTTTTCAAAGGCCAGGCAGGGGAGGAAAAAAAAAAAAAAGTGAAAAATGAGTCAACTTTAATTCATTTTTCTTTAACATTTTGCACTGCCTTAAACAAATATTTTTATTATATCCCCCCCTGTGTAAAGAATTAGTCACACATGGCAATATTTATAAATGTCTTTTTTGTTGTTGTTGTTTGTTTGGGGTTTTTTTTGTCTGTTTGTTTCAAACAGTACACTGAAAAGCATAACTAAAAAAGAAAATAGCAAAAAAATTAATCAGAGATCTTAATCAGGTTCAGCTTTACATATCAGGTAAATGACTACTGTTTAACAGAAGTACCCTTTGGGTACCCTTTGGGCTTTCTATGAAGAACAAAAGATCTCTGAAGTGATCTAAGGACTGACTCTTTTCATAACCGCAAACATTTACAATACCTATGTTTAACTTTCACTGTGTATAAACATCAAGATAAACTGATTGATCTATTCCTTTTGTCACTACATAGCAGAGAAGATCAGTTTGAAAAAAGAGGTCATGATATAGAAAGTTCTGAGGACCACCAGTAATCAACACTAGTTCACTGCTCTAGGTCCTCAGTCATTATCAATGAATCTAAACCCAGTGAAGCATTAAATGCATTAAGCATTTGTGTTGATATACTGCTTTTGGGAAGACAAGTGCAGCACTTGGCTCAGCTTCCTGTATGAAAGAGAATTTTTCTGGACACAATGGAAGAAAAAAGACTAATTTACCAATCAAATCAGAGTAGGATAATTAGAAATACAGCCACATCTCAAAAAAAAAACCTTTCCCCTCACCCCTCCCTTCCTCTCAGGCTAAGCTCTACTCCCAGATACTCTACTTTCCCCCCGTCAGTAGCTCAGAGGGATCAGGAATTGGAATTTTGGTCAGTTTGTCACACATTATCTCTTCCACTCCTTCCTCCTCAAAGGGAGGACCCCTTACCCACTGTTTCCCTAGTCTGGCATGGAGTCCCTCCCATGAGAGACAGTCCTCCATGAACTTCTTTGATGTGAGTGCTTCCCATGGACTACAGTTCCTTATGAACTGCTCCAGTGTTGGTCCCTTCCACAGGGTGCTGTCCTTCAGAAGCAGACTGCTCCACCACCAGCTTCCCTTCATGGTCTTCCTCACAGGCAGTCACCTGTTCTGCAATGGGTTCCTCCACGTACTGTAATCTGCCTGACCAATAATCTCAATGGACTACAAGTGGACAGCCTGCAATGGGCTGACATTGTTTCTGTAACACCTCACTTCTGTCCTCTGCTGCAAGCTGCCAAGACAGTCTTTTCTCTATTAAATGTATTATTGCTGATTGACTTGGCCTTGGCACATTGACTTGGAGCAGGGCATGCTTTCAGAACCTGCAACACAAACCCAGCATAGATCTCTATGACTGGCTTTAGTATACATTGCTCTTATAAAGACACATATTTCAAAGTTAAAGTATAAGCATAAAGACATAAATATACAGTACATATAGTAAGACTATTCCTCATTGCTCTCAGACTATAATTTGCAGATACAAGTTGATTGTCTTGTATTGAATTGTAGCTAGTGGAAAGTTATTTAATCTACTTCAGAGTAACTGGAAGAATCAAACATTTTATTTATTGATAAAACTGGAAGAATTAAACATTTTATTTATTGATATAAGTGTACTTTTTTTCACAAGATGTGATACAATTACTTGAGCAATGATATGGGGGAAAAAGTAATCTCTGCACAGACACTGAGATGGTGAAGCACATCCAGGGTAGACCATAAGCCAGACTGAGAGGAAGGCTGCCTGCAGCCTAGAGAAGACTACATGACATGGCCCTGATCCCTACCACTGCCAAGAAACCTGGAACTGCTCCTGCAACATTGCCACCATTTTCAGGTGGGGGAAACAGTGATATTCCTTCTGTGTGATATGTATTTTTTCCCATTTTTTTCCACTCAATATCTTCTAGCACCTTCCTGATTTGAGCATTGAGATTCTGGCTAATAAAGCTGAGATAGCCATAAGCTTTAGTCCAGACATGGAAAGAGGAAGTAAATTATAGCTGAAATCTTAAGAGGAGACAAAAGTAAAAAAAAAAAAAATACCTGGGCTATCTCTTGGAACCCCCCAAATAAATCATATACCCTAGAAAATGTTGGAAGTGACATGATAAATAGGAAGCGGAAATCTCCCTGACATTACAATATAATGCAAAATTAGAGGGCAACTCAGATCTGAGTTTCTATGGGTTTCAAATCCAGGAATAAAAGAAGAAGAAAAAAAAAAATAATTCAAACAATGTAATTGAAAGAATATTTTGGGAATAGAGCTTCTGTAGTGATTTCTTTTAGATAAATTCTGGTATGTGTTAGTAGATATGAATAATTTTTTTTTTTTTCTTTTTTTTTTTTTTCTGCTTAGTGTCTGAAAGTACCTGCAAAAAATCTAAAGTCAGATCAGAACCATTCCATAGAAACGTTTCCATGAGGATCCATTTTCTTTGAGTGTTCAAAATCTAGTGGTTTCACCTGACAGACTTTTCTTGTTTTGGAAGAGGTGGCAAGTAGACAATCAGGATACACTCTCTTCATCTCTTTCATGATTCACTGTGAAGGATTTGAAGACCAGAGCACAGAATATTTCCTCTCCTGTTACATCAGGTTCTATCAAGCGTAGGGGAAAAAAAACAACTAAAGCCAGTAACTATTACCATAGAGAAAAATATGTCACAATCCAAATAGTTATGTTTAGACATAGATGCATGGGTTAATTTTAAGAGGAATTTTTTTTGTGCTTCAGGAAATAGTGTAGTCGGGGAGACAGGAGGGAGGTAATGCTCTGAAAAGCCACTAAATTATTTTTTAAAGAATTTATGCAGCAGTTTCAAAATGCATATGCTTTTTAGCCTGATTAAGCATATGCTTAAGCTATTATTGATTTGATGTGCCCACTCAAGGACTCAGAGTGCAGAAAGTATTTTGTGACAATAGGAGATATGTTGCTATGCAATTCTAAGAAAACTGGAAGCAGCTGAGTAGATTTTTTTTACTAATGTTGTTTCTTAAAAACTTTCTTCTCTGACAGATCTACCAAGGGAAAGAATCAAATCAAGACACAACAGAATATGTGTAGAATACAGACAGGAGAGAAGAACAATATGTAATACATAACCCATTCCTTAACCTCTCTATAAAATATCACATACTCGGTTGTAATCAGTGACAGCAGAATCAACTCAAACCAAGTACTATCTATTTTTAATATAACTTAAGATTCAGTTCCTTTCTGAATTCTCCTCCCAGAATGAAAAGGAGATAAGCCTGCCCTTCCCAGAATTCCTTGGTTTTTAATATTTTTGTCTTGATGAAACATCCTCTTTACCATCTCAGAAGAAAGATTTACAGAGGAATGGATGTTCCAATGATCATACTGTGAAGGGTATATTGAAAATTCCTGGAGATGAACCCATTTCTAAACGTTTGATTTTTTTAAAATGAAGTCTGTGTGTTTTTTTTTCTAACCAAGTAGCTTATTTCTACAGTTTGATATATGCAAATAATTTAAAAATATTGCAAATTTACAGAATACAGAATTAACCAGTTTGGAAAAGACCTTCAAGATCATTGAGTCCAACCTATCACCCAACACTATCTAATAAGCTAAACCATGACACTGAGTCGAGTCTCTTTTTAAACATTCCAGGGATGGTGACTCCACCACCTCCCTGGGCAGCCCGTTCCAATGGCCAATCACTCTTTCTGTGAAGAATTTATTCCTAACATACAGACTAAACCCCCCCCAGTGCAGCTTGAGACTGTGTCCTCTCATTCTGTCACAGGTTGCCTGGGAGAAGAGACTGCCCCCAACTTGGCTACTACCACTCTTCAGGTAGTTGTAGATGACAATAAGGTCTCCCCTGAGCCTCCTCTTCTCCATGCTAAACAACCTCAGCTCCTTTAGCTGCTCCTCATAGGGCTTGTGCTCCAAAACCCTCACCAGCTTTCTTGTCCTTTGTTGCCATTTCATGTGCCTAGAAAGGCCAGTCCATTTCTGCATGGAACCATTTCAAAATGCTTAAGTTTTTATAAATTAAATTTCCCATACAATTTTCATCATGGTAGTGATAACGATAATTGTCTTGAAGTAAAGATGATATTGTTTGACTACCAGATTTTAAATATGACAGTACTGAGAAGAGGAAGTTTTTGAAGACCCGGAAAATTAATGTTTGCTTCATCTGTATAGTTTATATTCTAATAATGTGCTGTCCTAAATTCTTTGAAATATTTCTTGACTGCTTGTAAATCTACACTAGTGATACCATCTGGCACAGCAATTCCATGTCAGCTATTATCTATGGAAATGGATTAAAGCATCCCTGAAGCTTTTTTCCTCTATTTGAAGATCATTTCCAATCCATTAAAAGCATTCAGAGAAGGGAAAGGAACAGAAAGTTTTGCAGTTCAACCATACTTTAACTCTTGATTATAGACACCATATAGATAATAGTACAGCATTAATTGGTACTGTTGGACAAAAATTTATGTCTTTCCATGAGCATTGATTATGGAGGCAGTGAACAGCAAGTCACATAAATGTTGGGGTATCTGTTATCAGCATGCCAGAAAGTACATTTTCAAGTAGTAGAGAAGGTTAAAATAAATACTCAGTAGGATGGTGTGGCAGTTTAGGCTGGATGCCTCCTGTTCCTGCTACACAAGATACACCTCCAGTGTCACAAGTGTCCAGCCCAGTGGGTGGACACAGGAAAGAGTACATTTCATACCCACAATATCCTGAACCCTATAAATCTGTCGGCAAAACCATTCACTTCCTCGTTCTTCCCTCTCTGCCCTTGTGGGAGATGCTCCCTATTGGGGAGTTATCTCAAGGCCTCTTAGGTCTGTCTAGGTCTAATACCAGGAGGAGAAGCGGGGGCAGTCTCAGACCTGGCCAGCTGAGACTAGCCTGGGGGGGGGGGGGGGGGGGGGGGAAGGGAAGAAAGAGCCCTGGGGGTTTTGGGTATACCCTCAGGTGGGGAGAAGGGCAATGTTGGGAGGCTTTTGGGTGTGCTACAGGGGATTCTGTATGCTTTGGGACCTATTTTGTCACTATGCTTGTAGCTCTCTGTAAAACACTAGTTACTTTTCCATTTAAACTTTCCATCACTTCCGCAATCCGTTTGTGTGAGTGTCATTCTTTTGCCCCTCACAGGGGGCAAGAGAGGATCTGCGTGGCCTCAAACCAGGACACATGCTCATTTATTTAGGTAATACCTTAAAAGTGTTATATTCCAATTATGAGCAGGGGCCTAAGTGATTAAATGATGAAATAAATATTATGTTACTAAATAGATACATAGAATAAACCAGGTTGGAAGAGACCTTCAAGATCATCGTGTCCAAGCTATCATCCACCTAATCAACTAAACCATGGAACCAAGCATCCTGTCAAGCCTCGCCCTGAACACCCCTAGCAACAGCGACCCCGCCACCTCGTCGGGCAGCCCATTCCAATCACCATTTTCATATTTCTTCTCTAGTTTCAGAACATCTGAACATACAGGCATATAAACTAGTTTATTCATGGTGGGGTAGGGCGTTGAATTAACATTTGAAATGATGGGATATTTCCTCCATGATTCTTTGAAGGCATAAACATCCCAAATAAAATCCATACTGCAGAGTGGGGCTGGTAGGTACTGTCAGGTTTCAGTGGGGAATGGAGAAAGATATGTTATGGGAGGCTATGAAAATTATAGGGTCACTAAATAAATCATGTCAAAAAAAAAAAAAAAAAAAAGCCAAAAGAAGCAGGAAAGCTGGGAAGGAGAGTGAAAGACAGGATGAAAACCTTAGGAAGGGAGAAGCCTGACAGGTAGTAGGTGTGAGAAAGTATAGAAGCAGCTTGAGAGAAGATTAACTCCTATGGGTGAATGTGAGAAAGTCCGATGAGTTGAAATCCCACAGCAAGACATTTTGAAAACAATGCAAAGGAAAAATATAG